>NC_065588.1:73484000-74734000 GCF_024542745.1 Macaca thibetana thibetana | reverse complement strand
AGTTCTATGCTGAAGAAAGCAAAATCTCTAACAGATTGGGTTCCTGAATGACTATCTGGAGCAGAAATCCCCTCTCCTGGACATACCACACACTTTACTGTCCCCCAGGGCCAACTGGAATTTATGTGAGCAAGAAGTAAACCTCGATTGTGTTCAACCACTGAGATTTGGGGGTTGACTTGGCAAGGTAGCCAGCACAACTTTCTCTGATATAGAATAAACTGAGGAAAGCATATATGTCTCAAGAAATTACTAGTTGCCATCCCTAATCTTACTCCCTTCCCACCTCATATGCATTTTTGTTGTATGTAGAGAAATGATGTGAACACAAACAGGAACAAAGAAGAAATAAGACTAAAAATATTACAGGGAAGGGAGATGTATGAATGAAAAGAGGCTTAATCTCGTCCAATGGGTGGCTAGTATCAGTTTGTCCTGAATTTCTGGAAATCTCAGATTTATTAGTAGCCTTTTAAAATTTAAACGCCATCTTCTATTACTAAAACTGATCTGTTACTTTAACTTCTACCTTCATCTGTCTACTCTGGCTCCCATGTTCCCAACTACATAACCTTAGGACTACCTCCTCAATAAAAACTAGCACTCCAGAAGAGTTGCAGCTTCCCTCCCCCAACCCAATCCTGTTAATGACATTTTCTGTGATCATAGTAATATTTATGTGAACAATATTAACATTAAATAGCTTTTAATCCTCTTGGGTCTGGTTCTCCATTCTCCTGCGGTGGTTTTTCTGTGCCTCTTACAGTGAAACAGTCATTATCCAATTATTGGGAGTCTGCTAAGGACTGTATTTGACATTGAGGTCACAGGGAAATAAGGCATATCTACCTGTGAGCAGCTCTCAGTTTTCTATAAGCAGCTAGATGTAAAAACAAATTCCTAAAAAAACAATGTGATGAGTTCTTTTTAATCGGGGTGAATACACACAGCTGTGGAAACACAGAGAAAGATAAAAAGTGATTCTGACAGAGGAATCAAAGAAAGCTACAGGAGGTGAAATTTATGCTAAGCTTTTAAAAATGGGTAGGAACTTATGTAGCACTTATATAAGGGAGTGGATATATGTCCTGGGAAGATGAAAGATCATGAGCAAAGGAATAGAAACAAGGTTCAAGGTGCACGCTCATCAGTAAAGAGTACATATTGCTAGGGTGAGAGGATTTGGTTTTACTCTGAAAAGGAGTTTATGGTAAATTTGTTCAGGGCCTTGGCTGGCATGTTAAGAAAGTACTGGAAGGAGTGTGTGCATACTCACATATGTGCCTTAGACTATATCTTTGGCATAGTAAGGTAGGTAATGAGAGATAGGATAAGATAATCAATTAGAAGTTTGTTTCAATAATCTACAAAGTAAAGATAATAGATAGTCTATAGTAGCAGTAATGGGGTCAGTAGGAGTATACAGAAAGTAGTCCTGTGACATAGATTGGGAAGGATATGGTTTCAGAATAAATATGAAAGGTCAATTATGGCTATGTAGAATATATACCCCAAGGAAGAAAATGGGTGAATCCCTATAGAAGACTGGATAAAGCTATGGAAATTGATCAATTTCACTAGTATGTAGATCAAAAAGGTAACGTCAGCCAGGTGTTCACCAGGTAGTTCAGAGTGATAGGAGAAAACCATCAGTGTTCAATGTTGCTGAAGCCTAAGTGAGAACTAATTTCTAAAAAAGGAAGAAGATGGACAGTATCGTCTCAAATGTGGCAAAGAAAACAGGCATGATCAGGTAGACTTGTGTCCAAGGAAAAGCAAATTATAAGTAGATGTTGGAAGAGACTAAAATATTTCCTGTATAGTTAGATATATCTTAACAGTTAATTTCCAAATAAAATTGCCATAAATATATTTTTTACCATAAAAAATTATACCATAAAACCACATATAGAGAAGGAGGAGCCTCGTGTTGTGCACTAAATGCTTGTGTCCCCCCAAGATCCGTATGTTGAAATCCTAATGCAAAATGTGATGGCATTCAGAGGTGAAACTTTTGGAAGGAATGGGTGTCCTCATAAGAGAGACCACAGAGAGTTGTCGTCCCATCTTTCTACCATATGAGGATAAAAGGAGAAGGCTGTCTGTAACTTGAAGGAGGGCCCTCACTAGAACCAGGCAATGCTGGCACCCTAGGGACCTCAGACGTCCTGCCTCCAAAAATTTAAGAAATACATTTATGTTGTTTATAAGCTGCCCAGTCTACAGTATTTTGTAATAGCAGCTCACAGTGACTAATACACTTGATATGCTGAAGACTTAAATCACCTCAGTGGTTTACCATGTATACCTAAACCCAGATCTCCGTAAGAAGAAAACCATTACCAAATACCACTTTAATTATTCTTAAGTAATCTTTACCTTACACACTCAAACCTCTGAGACCACAAAAAATGACAAGAGATTTTCTGTGTTTTGTCATTAATATCTTCATCAAATTTGTGTACTACCAAGTAATTTCAAGCAGACATCAAAATAATGTTATGCTGAAGTAAGCTATAGATACAATGAGACAAAAAGGAATCAAAACCTTTTAAACATGTCAAGAAATAGTGGTAAAACTCTGGCAATACATCTCAGAAAATTTGAATTTAAGTGTAAAATATAAATTTTAAGGTGATTAATACAGAAGCAGATATACAAATGATAGTAAGGCATGAATAATATTTGATTAAAATATGTAATTTAACAATAGAAAGTGTCTGCAGAGTGTAAAGAGTCTTATAACAGATGAGATTTAGATTGCAAGAGTCATAATGGTCATTTCTGACCATTCCATTTTAAACATGAATTAAAATTGCTTTCCAACAGATAAATAAGAGATGTCTCGGTTTAGGAATAGCAAAATGTACATCATATGCATTTAAAGTATTTGCAATAATATTGATCAGCTATATTATATCATTTAAAAATAATTTTGTTCCTTCCCCTTCCTAAACATTTGTATTCTTTGAGTACATCAAACTGTATCTTTCCTCTAAGGAGAATAAATTCTTTTTTTGCCCTTCCACGAAGAAATTGGTAGTCCAGACTATACTTCTAATTTCTCTTAGATTTCTTCGCTTTGATATTCTCCTTAAGCCTCAGATTCAGTATATACAAAACTCAATTCCCTTTTCCCAATCCTGTCTGTTTTTTCTGGCTTCCTTAATTCTATTTACTGACACCAGGATTAAGTCATCTCTGACTGCTTCTCTGTACCTTCAATTTCTAATTGGTGACCAAGCCCTGCTGGTTCTCATTCTGTTTCTCATTTCCTTCTTGCATCTTATGCTTGTTCATATTCTCTTTATATTACCCCCGATAGGTGGTCCCAGTTTCCTAACTTGTCTCATCCAGATTCTCTCCAACCCACTCAAGACCTTATTATCAGATTAATCTTATTAAAGTTTAACTATTTTTAAAGTTTACTAAGGTATGATTTACATATGAAAAGGTGAACATATTTAACATATACAGATTGTTGAGTTTGGGGATTTTTATACCCCCATGAAACCAGCACTACAATCTATGCCATAAACCTATGCATTACCTCCAGAGGTTTCCTCCTACCCCCTTCATTTATTATTAGTAGAAGTAAAAGTAACCCAATATATGATCTACCCTCTTACCAAAATTTTCAGTATACAATATGTTAACTACAGACACTGTGTATACAGTAGACCTCTAAGACTTGATCATCTTGTATATTGAAAGTTAATTCTGACCATATCAGTTCTTCAAAATTCTCCAGTGGCTCTCTGCTAACTATCGACAAACTCAAATATCTTTGCCCGATATTCAATATTTCCTGCATAATTTTTCTGATTTTAATCCTGATTACTTCCTTTTAGGCACTCCAGTTCCCAGTAACAGCAAAGTATTGCTTCATATACATTTCCTTTTCTTTATTGCTTTCATCGATCTATTTCATTTCATCCTATGCCAGAAATGTCCTCCCATCATATTTACTAGTAATTCAAATCCCACGTAGATGTCATCAATCTCTTCTCTGAAGCTCAATGGCACTTTTTTCTCATATTATATTTATCCAAGGTTTCTGTGTGACTAAAATTTGGGGAAAATGAATGTTGTTTACATCAAAGGGACAAAAAGACCTTTCAGTTGAATATCATTATTATTATTTCTTGTGCTTAGACCACTGTGCGATTTAGTGATTCTGTGTAACTCATTCACCCCTTTTCTTTTCTTTCCTGTTAAAAGCAAAAAACATACAAACATAAACCCCATAAAGATATTAACAAGTATCCTTCTCATTTCCTAATGCAAATAAATTTGACTCTCCAATGCCTCTGCTGTCAATTGAGGTCTGGGTTTCCCTTTACAAGTTCAAAAATCCAGCAGAAGCTTTGAAAAAACCACTTTGAAGAGTCAGGTTAACTTCTTAGACCACACAGAGTGTTTCACCTTTTTCATCTGTAAGTATCTGAGATGATGGTTTAAGAAAAAGAACCACCTTTACTTTGTACCAACACTGGTCTAAGAATCATAAATATATAATGAAGCATGGAAAGATTAAGGAACTTGCCCAATGTCACATGCTTGGAAAGTGACAGAACTGGAAAGAGGGCATATCTTTTTAGTCAAAATACGTGAGATTCTATTGTAGCAGATTAATCAATAAATCAATTCAGAATTTCAACAACTTGACCCAATAGTCCTCAGCACCAACTTATTTCAAATGCCTAAAGTGGATATTACTTGCAAAGAGCAAAATCAGAGTGAAATGTAAGCCTGTCTGTGAGCTCAACTTTAAGAAGTCTCTTTTATGTGTAGCCACAATTTCCAGATGCAGTATTCACACATGGAAAAATAACTCTCTTAATTATATAAAAATGAATGAGTCTTTACCATTTCACCCACAAAGTTACCAAAGTATAAGACAGAGTTACCACATTAAAGCTCAGCTAAAAGGTAAAAGACTGCCTGAGACCGAAAAAGACCAAGGTTCAAATTCCAGGTTTACCATTGACTAAGGATATGGTGTTATGTTAGTTACTGAACTCTTCTGGGCTTCTGTTTTCTCATCTATACAATGAAGAAGATGGCACTGACTCAATATGATTATTGTCGGGAATAATAAATTAATGTGACCTGTGGCTAGAAAATGACCTGGTCTTTGGAATGCAGTGTCCTGGATTCAAATTCCAATTCTGACCTCTAATGTGTGTGTGACACTGGGGCAGCTACTAATTTCCTCATCTTTAAAATGGTAATAATAATACTCATCGGAATCTCATAAGATTGTGAGATTAGAGGTAAAATATAGAAAAGCAGTAGTTGAACTGACACACAGTAGAAGTTTAATATGTGGTTGATCTGAATATGAATACTGCCATTTTCTTATATCTGTAAAAGATAGAGTCCATGCTTGTGGCTTGATTGTGTCGGAGAATATAGTTAGCTGCACAGTGCTAGTTCATCCATTTGTACAACAGATATTTTGAACTAGGAATTAACTGGTTGCTGGGTTAAAGAGGAGGCTCTGTGCTCTGAGAGAGGACAAAAAGTTAAGAAAAAAAAAATCAGGAAAGCTAGAAGAATTTTTCAAATAGAAGGAACATTATGGCCAAAGGTCTTAAGGCTGCGATGAGGCTGGAATACCAAATAGTGGTTTGATCCCCAAGAACATTCTGTTCCATGTTAAGAAGTTTGGGCTTTATCTTAACTGAAATGGCACTTGAAATCATACATTAGAAAGGGGTTTAAAATCTGGAAATCACATAATTTGCAATACAATCTGGCTATTAAACCAGGGTCAGCTCAGTATGCAAAAACAGCACATGAGAAAACCTCATTTAATGTTATTCTGGTGTATCAGGAAAGGGTCTTCGGAGAAAGCAATAAGTATTGTAACACCCGAAGTTTGAGGAAGCAAGGCAAGGAAGTTCTGAAGTGTTTTTCCAATAGAAGAAATAACATGCAAAGTTTTGGCAAAGAGAGAGCTTGAATGATTAGGCCTGCAGTTATGCAGTGGACAGTGGTATGCAGGGAGAGCAGATGTCTGGTAAGAGGCAAAAGATGAAGCAGGATAGACAAGCAAGGTTTGAACCAAGATGAACTTTAACAGCCATAGGTACTACTAACTTTATTCTAATGACAATGAGAATAATGAATGGATTGTCTTTTCTTGTACCCTCACAGTTGTCTTCCTCTTCTGGCCGACACATCCCTCTTACTAAGCACCGTCTCTGTGCTAACAGAGTACTAGGCATTAGAGTACACAGGCAAGACAGTAGGTGACACACTCATCCCTATCTTCCATTTGTTCAACTCTTTTTTAATCAAGCATCTGTGTGATCTGTGCTAAGAGTACAATGACGGGGAAAATATAGATAGGACTTCTGCTCAAATTGAGCTCTAGTGAAGTGCGTGTTACTGTAGAGAGAGGCTCATGGTGCTTTAGGAGCACAAAAGAGAGGCACCTAAAGTGATCTCTCTCTGAGAAGTAACTATGTAATGGAGTGTGAAGACAGATTTTCCAGAGATGACTAGGAGAAAGAAAGTTTTACAAAGATAAGAGGAGAGAAAGACTATAGAGTGTTCAGGAACTACCATAAAGGATGTCAACTAGCCAATTGACTGTAGAGAAAAAACCTGTGAACAATAGAAAGCCCCCTGCTCAGAAACTGTTTCCTCTCCAGTTCACAGAAACAACAGATTTATTGGTTTGTTAAATATAAAACCAGTCACATTAATTTACATTAGGTAAAACTTGACAGGATCTAGAGACTGGAAAAGGGGGCATTATTATTTTAATTTTAAATGACTTTATTTCTATATATATATAATAGAGAATAAACAAAGGCTTATGATAGTTCTGCAGCTGGTAAAGGGAAGAATGGTGCAGATAACTATTTTTATTTAAATGGATGTGTTGTATTCATAGAGATTAGGGCAGGATGCTGCAGCTGCAAGAGGGAATTTAAAATTAGAGCAGCTTCAATAGTGTTTACAATTTCATCCAAATTCCTAAGCCTTGCTCTATAGTAAGCATTTTTTTTTTGCATTGGTGATATATGGGTATGTGCATGCATACACATTTAATATTTGTATGAGAAATTGAAACTCAACTGCTCTCAACTCTGAAAATAAAATTATTGTCAAATAATAATCTCTCTTTCTGTTTGTGTTCATAGCTTTATAAACATGTCAAAACTGCCACCTCATAGCTTCTGCTTCTACAAATAAAGAAGCATTCAGTTCCCAGTACCTGAACAGGTACTGTTTGTTCCACATACAACAGAATTACAAAAACTTTCCTTCAGTGTTATCTGACCAAAAATAATTGCTGCATTTCAAAGAGTAGCTTATGTAACTCAGATGTCCTAGATTTCTCCAGGCTTCAAGGGTCGTCTTTTTGTTTAAAGCCCAAATAAGAATAGTTCAAAAACCTCACCCTGGTGTCCACAGAGGTCTGTATTTTTTTTAAATTGGGTTTCCTTCTTATATTTCTGGCAATCTTCACTGAAGTCTGAGGCTGGATAAAACATGGTATCCAGCCTGGCTTACGAGGGTATTGTCCACTTCAATGATAATAGCACCACTTTCTATGTGTAGAACCTTTTACAAAGCACTTGCTCATTCATTGTCTCACTTATCCTCACATTATCTTGTACACAATGTGACTGAGATGCTAATGACACACAGATAGATATAATTGTGTCTTGGACCTATATCTTCTGGTTCTTACTCTTGTGCTCAGTCACATACTATATTGTCTCAAGGCATGGGAGGTTGTTGTAGTCAAACGAGCTGATACATGTGAGAAGACACTAAGAATGATAAATTGTGTTCCAAATAAATTGATGTTGTTTTATTTCGTTGCTGTGTTTGACATAGTTAAAGGTGTGACAGGCAAGGCTCTCTCTTCCATTCCATTCTTTGGATAATGATCAGATTAATCTCTCTGCATGTTGCATTTATTATACTGCCAAGCATATAAGAATGGTTTATTCTGAAAATTCCTCTGCTTACAGTCAAAGACATGGCATCATAATAGTATTTGAAGTTTCTTAGCTCAAAGGAAAACTGTCTGCAGTACATATCTCTGCAGATTGCCCAGCCTTCTCAGCCAGGCTCTCAGTATCTCTGGGGAGAGTATATCTGCCATTGGTAAAGTTTGCAAAACAACAGGGCTACTGATTGATTTAGGAAGTGACAAATGTGTCAGCATTCCCCTGTGAGAAGATGTGGAAATCTGGCTTGTCCAAACATCCTTGGCAACTACGACAAAGTCTTTTCAATTGTGGTAAGTTGTAGTCTGGCTAATTCTAAAGGAATTCATGCGTGGCCCAATTTTCTGCCAGTCTTGCATAGAAACATCCAGTAATAAGTCTATGGAAGCGAGTAGCATTTGCTTTGCAGTCTCTCAAAGGCCACAATTAGAATTCATCCTTCTTGCAGAGTCAGGTGCTGTGGCCTGAACAGCCTAGAGAGCAAAGGGGTGACTCTTTGAGGGAATAATAGCAGCCCTTAAGGGCTTCGGCTCGGAAATGAAATAGAATAATTTGTCTTCAATAAACATGCTCCATCTTTCAGTATGTTCATTTTGTGCTAAATGGTTTATTTAATGATCTGCCCACCTCCAATGTGATTTACCATATTCTTCAACATATTCACATATCTCAGTCTTCAGTTTCAGACTTGCGGTCTTTGTCTCCCTTCCTGCCTTTCTCTAATGATGACCTATTTAACGAAAACTGTTCTGTTACTGTCTTCAGCTAAGATTTCACTGCTGTTTTTGGCTCAGTTTCATTTTACTTAAATGAGGTGAAATCATTATGATACAACCTTCTGCTTGACTTCTTTATAAATATAGGTAAAGTATTTAAACACATATTGTATTTAAGAATTCATGATAAATATTTTATAGATGAAAATAATTAGAATTAAGAAAGGGAGGAAAAAAGCTAATGTCTTTGAGAACAGAAAACTACTATTCTTAAATGAATATACATAGTTCATAAATCATAACTAATGTACCTACTTTGAGGTTTATAGTATATAACTCTATAACTGTGATTTTCACAATTCACATAATTTTTAAGAGAATCATTGATTCTTTAATAGTACAAGTTGTGATTGAGAAGAATATATTATTAATCTGTTTTTATGAAGAAATAAATATGTGAAAAGGGAGACTGCTTAACTAAAGCACCTACTTCCTATAGCCTATCAAACTCTAGGGATTTTTGTTTAAACTACAACTGGTTTGTACTCCTCAAGAAAGCTTCTCTCACCTTTTCCTAGATATTCAAATATAATAACCATGAAAACTGTTATTAATATCAACCGATTTTCTACCTTTATCCTTTGTGAAAGAAAAATCCATGTTCCCTGAAAACTAAAATGTTCTAAAACCTTGCTATTGAAATATACAGAGCTACAATATTATGAGTCTGTGGGGTTGGGGGGGAACTATAGTCAAGAGTAAGGTAAAAAATAAAAATATACGACTCAGGCCGGGCGCGGTGGCTCAAGCCTGTAATCCCAGCACTTTGGGAGGCCGAGACGGGCGGATCATGAGTTCAGGAGATCGAGACCATCCTGGCTAACACGGTGAAACCCCGTCTCTACTAAAATACAAAAAAAATTAGCCGGGCGAGGTGGCGGGCGCCTGTACTCCCAGCTACTCGGGAGGCTGAGGCAGGAGAATGGCATGAACCCGGGAGGCGGGGCTTGCAGTGAGCTGAGATCCGGCCATTGCACTCCAGCCTGGGCAACAGAGCTAGACTCCGTCTCAAAAAAAAAAAAAAAAAAAATATATATATATATATATATATATATATACGACTCAAAAGTTAATCAGTGATTTCTAGCCGTAGTGGATATTTGTAATGTTTGGCTTGCCCCAAATCATTTAAATGCCTCTTGGGTATTTAGGGCATTTCCCACACTATCAGTCCTATCCTACTATGGTAGATCCCAGGATTTCTTGTGCCAACCCCACTTGCAGATAGAGCACTGGGAAGTGACCCAGGCTCTGCCAACTAAACAAAACTGTTTGAGCCAGCTAGAAGAAACAACAGGAATCTTTATGAGACAAGTAGGAGAACGAGGCATGTACAGAATCCATCATTCCATGAGCATGGTGGTGAAAGAGCATGACCCTTTGAAGGTAGCAGTGATGGAAATTTGTGGTTAGGTCATTCGTATCATCAGCGCAAACTGTGTTGACTCCAACAACTGTGTTATTTGTGCTGGTTGCATGTGATGGCATTTTTTTTTCTGCAATAGATCACCTAGCATGGTTAAGCATTTTTCCTGGCTGAGTTTTGGATCTCTGGAAGATACTTTGGGCTACCTAATGTACCTTAATAAATTTCTGAGCTGTTTTCAACTGAAAACATCAACTGGCATAACAAGCAATGGTTTTTTCCATTGTATTTGAATGTAGTCTTTTCCTAGCTCTGGTCTCATTTGTTGACTTCCTAGTATATTGTTTAATATAATCTTAAAGTCATCAGCCATTGGTCAACTGCAACCCACCTGCTTTCACAGTGTTTGTGTACCCTCTTAGCTGTTCTTCTTTCTTTTTCAAAGCACCTATCACTTTTAAACAAAATGTGTATTTTATTTATTATGTTTACTACTTATTGCTTATCTCACTGTCATCCAGCAAAATGTAAGCTCCACAGATTTTTTTTTTTTTTTTTTTGAGACGGAGTCTGGCTCTGTCGCCCAGGCTAGAGTGCAGTGGCCGGATCTCAGCTCACTGCAAGCTCCGCCCCCCGGGTTTACGCCATTCTCCTGCCTCAGCCTCCCGAGTAGCTAGGACTACAGGCGCCCGCTGCCTCACCCGGCTAGTTTTTTGTATTTTTTAGTAGAGGCGGGGTTTCACCGTGTTCGCCAGGATGGTCTCGATCTCCTGACCTCGTGATCCGCCCGTCTCGGCCTCCCAAAGTGCTGGGATTACAGGCTTGAGCCACCGCGCCCGGCCGGCTCCACAGATTTTATAACAGATTATAGTCTGTTTTGGACATTGATGCATCTAAGTGCTCCAGCAACATTGGCACATAGTCAGGGCTCAATAAATGTTTTTGAATGAATGAATTTCCAAATAATACATCAATTCATTTTTGTGGGGGTTCTATGGAGGTTGAGGGATCCCTGGGGTATCTAGGGGATCTATGGAGAAATGGTTCTTAATGGTGTTTTAAATAGAAATATGCTAGAGCAAGATGAAAATCCATATCATTAGCCTGCTTGTCTTCTACTAAAATACTTTGCGATTATTTAATTGTTCCCCTGATGGTCCTCATACCTACCTACCAATGGTCTATATGAAAATGTTTTCTTAGCATTAAAATAGCATTATCAAGCAGGTGCTATATTCCAAAAAATGCATTATTGAGACAATCACTGTTATATCAAAATAAGAGGCAGGAAAATTTTGAATAGAATTGACATCAAAACAACTAAGAAACATTTGTTCAATGAAATTGATTGAAAGAGAAAAGCTGTTAAATATTTCAACATTGTGTTTATAAATACAATGCATTTTGAGGAAGTTTGAATGTCTTTACACTCACATGAACATAGTTTTATTTTAACATGATTCACAGTTGGATTAGGTTTTGTTTCTCTTTCAATATAGAATGGGAAGTATATTCTGAGGGGCTGGAAAATCAACCTACAAAGTGTTTTGCCAAATATAGATTATTGACAACCAATACAAGTTATCTTAGTAAGGACTTCATAAATTTGAGGGAGAGACATAACAAAAGTAAAGAGAGGAAGACTATGAACACATTTATCACACATCACTATGGATCAGAAGTTGTGCTAGGTGTTTTGTAGATGTCCTGTTACACAATTTGACATCATCCTTATTATGTAAGATATATGCATTATGTATTATCAATTACTAATTGATAAAACTGAGCAATTGATAATTATCTAAGTCCATGCAGTTAGTAAACAGGACTTTTACCAAAATCTGACTTTAAAACTGTTGTTTGAATTGCACTGCCCTGACCCTCTAAAGATACAC
This sequence comes from Macaca thibetana thibetana, assembly GCF_024542745.1. Lineage (NCBI taxonomy): Eukaryota > Metazoa > Chordata > Mammalia > Primates > Cercopithecidae > Macaca > Macaca thibetana. The sequence continues at coordinate 74,721,987 of NC_065588.1, read as the reverse complement.
CTAATGGAAAATTACCATTAAGTCCTTTCTTACCACTTATTGACAATGAGAAAAATGATCTCTATATAGATCTGAAAACTCTTAAAGAAGTTGGAGAAAACTGCTGTCTTAGACATATCAGCTGCCATGGCTCAGCAGAATTGTCATAAAAAGGAATGTTGATTATTCAAATGCTAAGAGAATAAAGTGGATCAAGAGTTCAAATTTAATTAAAAAACATATTTTCATCCCTGGCAATCTAATTTGCATTCTTGAACTTCATTTTTTAATAACATAAATAGAATGTCAGATAACATGACAAAGACATAAAGGAGAGTAATAGAATGAGATAAATTATCTTTGTTTTCTTTATAAACATCATAAACCAGCACCAAAATTTTCATTTCTTGGTAAATAACACTCCACCTGGATTTTTGAGGCACTGTTTATAAACAAAATCTTCGTTCAAATAACAGCTTCTTCTATATGAAATTTTCTATGTAAGTCAAACGAATTTTCTCCCCAGAGACAGCTCTTGTCCCAGCAAAACCTAAGCCCTAAATTCTAAGAGATTAATCAAATTGCATCAGTTTGAGACACTCAGAATTAGACTTTCCAGAGAAAAATGTATACATTGGTATTCACAAATGTATTTAATAAAACCCAATATCATAGTACATTTCAGTTGAAACTTTTAGATGTTGTTGAAGATGTTATGTCCAATGTACATTTACATCATAGAATGTTTTCCATAAAACCAATATATTCCAATAAATATATCATGAAAATAAGTATACACTCTATTGTACAAATCTGTGAGTTTTAAGAATGCTTTGTACGTCAGTTCAATACACTTTTGTCTAAAAACCAACCAACCGAAAAAGATGTTCAAGAGTTTTCAAGTGTGGCAGCATTTTTCTGCATTTGATTAAATGAGAGATGGAAATGTCTCACCCATATTGCATTTCAAACTAAAAGCATAATCCAGGGATTGAATTTATTATCAGAGCTTAATGAACTCCTTGTAAACTAATCTTTGTCTAATCAAAGGATTAGAAGCTATTAATTATATCACAAATTAGCAATACATTAACTTTGTCATTAAAAGTTAGCCATGAAACAGATGAATGAATATTGTTTATTTTTCAAAGACATAAAATATTAAACTGATAGTAGACAATGTGTTCCTTTCTCTCAAAGTTAACTTTATATTTCATACTATTCTAAGCCCTAATCATCTCAGGGTACTACAAATAGGTCTTTTGCCACCACCAGCTTCATTCTAGTGAAACTTGATTTTTATAGATGAGTTTCAAAAAATCTATATAAATAATTTTTTTGAATATTTGGGATCCGTTCATACATGGGTATATTGATATCACTGGGAACACTGAATGGCTCTACTTCTGTTGGACTCTTCCTATACTCTATGTCAAATTCAAGTTCTCTATCATTTTTTTGTTTTTAACAAATGCACTAATTCAGTGTGTTCTGTGGAGCAGTAGCATCTCCATTAGCAAGGAGTCCATTAGAAATGCAGACCCAGGCCTATCTTTAAACTATTAACCCAAATCTAGTTTAACCAAATCCTCAGATGGTCCACATATACCTTAAAGAACAAAGAGTCAATTATTATATAATCATTCTTCAAGGTTTTAACTATCTCTTGCTGACAGCAAACTCAGAACCAGTGGAAGAGTGTACAGCATCATATGGTGGGCAATGAGGGGACTTAAAACAGTAAACAGAGTTTCTAGACTCTTTTATTCACTCTTTGGGTATTCAAATATTGGTTTAGTATCTCATTGCACTGTGTGATAGTCTGATATAAAAAATTAATTATGTTTAGATCTTGATGATTGCATCTCAGACATCACAGTTGACAGATGAAACCCGTGGAAGCTAATGTGGCAAAATGGACAGACATTATTTGTAATCAGTGAAAAATGATTTTGAATTTGTAATCAGTGTTATTTAATAGCACTGTGACAGTGGATAAGCTCATTAATCTCCTGGAGTCACAGATTCTTTTTCTGAAAAGAAGGAAGAAGTGAACAGCATCAGCTCTTGAAGGCCAGTCTCCAACCCTTGCTTCATGTCTCAGCAAAGAAGAACCTTCCTCAAGTCACATCCCTCTCTAGTTGCTCACACAATGATGCCCTTTGACTCCCTCATCTCCTCCAGAGAAAAGTATCTGCTTTTTTTCTTTTTTTTCATTTATTTTACTTTAAGTTCTGGGATACATGTGCAGAACACGCAAGTTTTTTACATAGGTAAACATGTGCCATGGTTGTTTGCTGCACCTATCAACCTGTCGTCAAGGTTTTAAGCTTCACATACATTAGGTATTTGTCCTAAGCTCTCCCTCCCCTTTCCCCCACCTCCCAACAGCCCCAGTGTGTGATGTTCCCCTCCCTGTGTCCATGTGTTCTCATTGTTCAGCTCCCACTTAAGAGTGAGAACATGCGGTGTTTGGTTTCCTGTTCCTGTGTTTGCTGAGGATGAGGGTTTCCATCTTCATCCATGTCCCTGCAAAGGACACGAACTCATCCTTTTTCATGGCTGCATAGTATTCCATTGTGTATATGTGCCACATTTTTTTTACCAGTCTGTCATTGATGGGCATTTGGGTTGGTTCCAAGTCTTTGCTATTGTAAATAGTGTTGCAATAAACATATACGTTCATGTGTCTTTATAGTAGAATGATTTATAATCCTTTGGGTATATACCCAGTAATGGGATTGCTAGGTCAAATAGTATTTCTGGTTCTGGATCCTTGAGGAATAGCCACACTGTGTTCCACAATGGTTGAACTAATTTACACTCCCACCAACAGCGTAAAAGCATCCTTATTTCTCCACATCCTTGCCAGCATCTGTTGATTCCAGACTTTTTCATGATTGACATTCTAACTGGTGTGAGATGGTGTCTCATTGTGGTTTTGATTTGCATTTCTCTAATGACGAGGGATGAGTTTTTTTTCATGTTTGTTGGCCGCATAATTGTCTTCTTTAGGGAAATGCCTGTTCATATCCTTTGTCCAATTTTTGATTTTTTGTTTTGTTTTGTTTTGTTTTTTTCTCATAAATCTGTTCAAGTTCCTTGTAGGTTCTGGATATTAGCCCTTTGTTAGATGGATAAGTTGAAAAAATTTTCTCCCATTTTATAGGTTGCCTGTTTACCCTGATGCTAGTTTCTTTTGCTAAGCAGAAGCTCTTTAGTTTAATTAGATCCCATTTGTCAATTTTGGCTTTTGTTGCAATTGCTTTTGGTGTTTTAGTCATGAAGTCTTTGCCCATGTGTATGCTCTAAACAGAATTGCCTAGGTTTTATCTAGGGTTTTTACAGTTTTAAGTTTTACATTTAAGTCTTTAATCCATCTTGAGCTAATTTTTGTATAATGTGTAAGGAAGGGCTCTAATTTCTGTTTTCTGCATATGGCTATCCAGTTTTCCCAGCACCATTTATTAAATATGGAATCCTTTCCCCATTGCTTGTTTTTGTCAGTTTGTCAAAGATCAGATTGTTGTAGATGTGTGCTGTTATTTCTGAGGCTTCTGTTCTGTTCCATTGGTCTATATATCTCTTTTGGTACCAGTACCATACTGTTTTTGTTACTGTAGCCTTGTAGTATAGTTTGAAGTCAGGTAGCGTGATGCCTCCAGCTTTGTTCCTTTTTCTTAGGATTGTCTTGGCTATAGGGACTCTTTTTCAGTTCCATATGAAATTTAGAGGTTTTTTTTGTTTTTTTGTTTTTGTTTTTTTTCCTAGTTCTGTGAAGAAAGTCAATGGTAGCTTGATGGGAATAGCATTGGATCTATAAATTACTTTGTGCACTATGGTCATTTCCACAATATTGATTCTTCCTATCCATGAATATGGGAAGTTTATCCATTTGTTTGTGTCCTCTCTTATTTCCTTGAGCAGTGGTTTATAGTTCTCCTTGAAGACAACCTTCATGTTCCTTGTAAGTTGTATTTCTAGGTATTGTATTTTCTATGTAGCAATTGTGAATGGAAATTCTCTCATGATTTGGCCCTCTGCCTATTATTATTGTATAGGAATGTTTGTGATTTTTGCACATTGATTTTGTATCCTGAGACTTTGGTGAAATTGTTTATCAGCTTAAGGAGTTTTTGGGCTAAGACAGTGGGGTTTTCTAAATATACAATCATGTTGTCTTCAAACAGAGACAATTTGGCTCCCTCTCTTTCTATTTGAATACCTTTTATTTCTTTCTCTTGCCTGATTGCTCTGATCAGAACTTCCAATACCATGTTGAATAGGAGTGGTGAGAGAGGGCATCTTTGTCTTGTGCCTATTTTCAAAGGGAATGTTTCCAGTTTTTGCCCATTCAGTGTGATATTGGCTGCGGGTTTGTCATAAATGGCTCTTATTATTTTGAGATACATTCCATCAATACCTAGTTTATTGGGAGTTTTTAGCATGAATGGGTGTTGAATTTTTATCGAAGGTCTTTTCTGCATCTATTGAGATAATCATGTAGTTTTTGTCATTGGTTCTGTTCATGTGATGGATTACGTTTTTTGATTTGTGTACGTTGAACCAGCCTTGCGTCCCAGGTATGAAGCAGACTTGATTGTGGTTGATAAGCTTTTTGATGTGCTGCTGGATTTGCTTTACCAGTATTTTATTGAGAATTTTCACATTGATGTTCATCAGTGATATTGGCCTGGCATTTTCTCTGTTTTTTTGTGTGTCTCTGCCAGGTTTTGGAATCAGAATGATGCTGGCCTCATAAAATGAGTTAGGGAGGATTCCCTCTTTTTCTATTGATTGGAATAGTTTCAGAAGGAACAGTACCAGCCCCTCTTTGTATCTCTGGTAGAATTCAGCTGTGAATCCATCTGATCCTGGGCCTTTTTTTTTGGTTGGTAGGCTATTACTGCCTCTATGTCAGAACTTGTTATTGGTCTATTCACGGATTCGACTTCTTCCTGGTTTATTCTTGGGAAGGTGTATGTGTCCAGGAATTTATCCATTTCTTCTAGGCTTTCTAGTTTATTTGCGTAGAGGTGTTTACAGTATTCTCTGATGGTAGTTGGTATTTCTGTGGAATCAGTGGTGATATCCCCTTTATCATTTTTTACGTGTCTATTTGATTTTCTCTTTTCTTCTTTGTCTGGCTAGCAGTCTGTCTATTTTCTTAATGTTTTCAAAAAACAGCTCCTGCATTCATTGATTTTTTTGCAGGTTTTTTCATGTCTCTGTCACTTTTAGTTCTGCTCTTAGTTATTTCTTGTCTTCTGCTAGCTTTTGAATTTGTTTGCCCCTGCTTCTCTAGTTCTTTTAACAGTGATATTAGGGTGTCGATTTTAATATTTTCCACTTTCTGATGTGGACATTTCATGCTATAAATTTCCCTCTAAACACTGCTTTAGCTGTGTCCCAGAGATTCTGGCATGCTGTGTCTTTGGTCTCTTTGGTTTCAAAGAACTTATTTATATCTGCCTTAATTTTGTTATTTACCCAGTAGTCATTCAGGAGCAGGTTGTTCAGTTTCCATGTAGTTGTGTGGTTTTGAGTGAGTTTCTTAATCTTGAGTTCTAATTTGATTGCACTGTGGTCTGAGAGTCTGTTTATGATTTCTGTTCTTTTGCATTTGCTTAGTAGTGTTTTACTTCCAATTATGTGGTTGATTTTAGAATAAGTGCTATATGATGCTGAAAAGAATATATATTCTGTTCATTTGGGGTGGAGAGTTCTGTGGATGTCTGTTAAGTCCACTTGGTCCAGAGCTGAGTTCAAGTCCTGAATAACCTTGTTAATTTTCTGTCTTGTTGATCTGTCTAATATTGACAGTGGGGTTTTAAAATATCCCACTATTATTGTGTGGGAGTCTAAGTCTCTTTGTAGGTCTCTAAGAACTTGTTTTATCAATCTGTGTGTTCCTGTATTGGGTGCATATACATTTATGATCATTAGCTCTTCTTGTTGCATTGATCCCTTTATCAATAGGTAATGCTCTTATTTGTCTTTTTTGGTCTTTGTTGGTATAAAGTCCGTTTTAGCAGAGATTAGGATTGCAACCTTGTTTTTATTTATTTATTTATTTATTTGTTTGTTTTTTTCTATTTGCTTGATAAATATTCCTCCATCCCTTTATTTTGAGCCTATGTCTGTCTTTACACATGTGATGGGTCTCCTGAATACAGCACACCAATGGGTCTTCAGTATTTATCCAATTTGACAGTCTTTGTCTTTTAATTGTGGCATTTAGCCCATTTACATTTAAGGTTGATATTGCTATATGTGAATCTGATCCTGTTATGACGCTAGCTGGTTATTTTGCACATTAGTTGATGCCATTTCTTCGTAGTGTCTTTGGACTTTGTATTTGGGTGTGTTTTTGCAGTGGTTGGTACCGGTTTTTCCTTTCCATGTTTAGTGCTTCCTTCAGGAGCTCTTGTAAGGCATGCTTGTGGTGACAGCATCTGTCAGCATTTGCTTATCTGTAAATAATTTTATTTCTTCTTCACTTATGAAACTTAGATGACTGGATATGAAATTCAGGGTTGAAAATTCTTTAAGAATGTTGAATATTGACCCCCACTCTCTTTTGGCTTATAGGGTTTCTGCAGAGAGATCCACTGTTAGTCTGATGGTCTTCCCTTTTAGGTAACCTGACCTTTCTCTCTGGTTGTCCTTAACATTTTTTCCTCTGTTTCAACCTTGGAGTATCTGATGATTATGTGTCTTGTGGTTGCTCTTCTCAAGGAATATATTAGTGGTGTTCTCTATATTTCCTAAATTTGAATGTTGGCCTGTCTTGCTAGGTTGGGGAAGTTCTGGATAATATCCTGAAGTGTGTTTTCCAACTTGATTCCATTCTCCCTGTCACTTTCAGCAGCCCCAGTCAATCGTAGGTTTGGTCTCTTCACATAGTCCTAAATTTCTTGGAGGTTTTGTTGGTTCCTTTTTGTTTTTTTTTTTTTTTGTTGTTGTTTTTTTTTTCTAATCTTGTCTTCACACCTCATTTTAGTAAGTTGATCTTCAGTCTCTGATATCCTTTCTTCTGCTTGATTGATTTGGCTGTTGATACTTGTATATGCTTCATGAAGTTCTCATGCTGTGGTTTTCAGCTCCATCAGGTCATTTATGTTCTTCTCTAAACTGGTGATTCTAGTTAGCAGTTCCTGTAACCTTTTGTCAAGGTTCTTCGCTCCCTTGCATTGGGTTAGAACATGCTCCTTTAGCTCAGAGGAGTTTGTTATTACCCATCTTCTGAAGCCTATTTCTGACAATTTGTCAGACTCATTCTCTGTCCAGTTTTGTGCCCTTGCTGGAGAGGAGTGTGATCATTTGGAGAAGAGGAGGCATTCTGGTTTTTTGGAATTTTCAGCCTGTTTGCGCTGGTTTTCCCTCATCTTCACGGATTTATCTACTTTTGATCTTTGAGGTTGATAACCTTTCAATGGGGTTTCTGTGTGGGGGTTCCTTTTGCTGATGTTGTTGTTATTGCTTTCTGTTTGTTAGTTTTTCTTCTAACAGTGAGGCTCCCCTTATGCAAGTCTGTTGCAGTTTGCTGGAGGTCCCCTCCAGATCCTATTTACCTGGGTATCACCAAGGGAGGCTGCAGAACCACAAAGATGGCTGCCTGCTCCTTCCTCTGGAAGCTTCATCCCAGATGGGGACTGGCCTGATTCCAGCCAGAGCTCTTCCTTCATGAGGTGTCTCTCGGCCCCTGCGGGGAGGTGGCTCCCAGTCAGGAGGCACAGGAGTCAGGTACCCACTTGAGGAGGCAGTCTGTTACTTAGTGTGGAGCTCAAGTGCTGTGCTGGGAGACCCGCTGCTCTCTTCAGAGCTGGCAAGCAGGAATGTATAAGTCCACTGAAGCTGCACCCACAGCTGCCCCTTCCCCCAGATGCTTTATCCCAGTGAGATGAGAGTTTTATCTATAAGCCCCTGACTGAGGCTGCTGCCTTTCTTTCAGAGATGCCCTGCCCTGTGAGGAGGAATCTAGGGAGGCAGTCTGGCCACAGCCACTTTGCCGCACTGTGTTGTTTTCGACCCAGTCCAAACCTTCCAGTCTCCTTAGCGCTGTCAGGGGAAAACCGCCTACTCAAGCCTCAGTAATAGTGGACGCCCCTCCCCTCACCAAGCTCTAGCGTTCAGGGCCAACTTCAGACTGCAGTGCTGGCAGCAAGAATTTCATGCCAGTGGTTCTTAGCCTGCTGGGCTCCTTGGGAATGGGACCCACTGAGTGAGACCACTTGGCTCCTTGGCCTCAGACTCCTTTCCAGGGGAGTGACTGGTTCTGTCTCATGCGGTTCCAGGTGCCACTGGGGTATGCAGGGAGAAAAAAAATGACTGCAGCTAACTCAGTGTCCGCCCAAACAGTTGCCTAGTTTTGTGCTTGAAATCTAGGACTCCAGTGGTGTAGGCACATTAAGAAATCTCTGGGTCTGTGGACTTCAAAAACTGGGAAAAGCATAGTACTGGGGGGACTGGGTAGCACAGTCCCTCATGGGCTTCCCTTGGCTGGGAAAGAGAAGGTCCCCTGCCCCTTGCACTTCCAGGGTGAGGGGACGCCCCACCCTGCTTCTGCTTGCTCTCCATGGGCTGCACCCACTCTCTAACTACTCCCAATGAGATGAAGAGGGCACCTCCGTTGGAAATGCAGAAATCACCTGCCTTCTGCATGGGTCTCAGAACTGCAGACCAGAGCTGTTCCTTTTCCGCCATCTTTCCAGCACCAACCAACTCTCTGCTTTTTTTTTTTCTCCCCCAACTCTTTGCTTTTAAAGTATGCATGTGATCAGGTTAGACTCACTAGATAATTTCTTTATTTTCGAGTCAACGATACCATATACATAACTTAATAACAGGAGTAAAGTATATCAGGTTCACAGATCCAAGAATTATGTAGGCTGTGTACACAAGGGAGATGGGAAATCTTCAGGGAGAACTTAGAATCCTGCCTAACATACCTGGTGAAAGATACAAATTTCTCACAAACTGTATAACATACAAACTGTGAAATTCTAAAACTTCTTGAAGGAAAAATATAGGAGAAAATCTTCCCAATCTTCGGGGAGGCAAAGATTTCTAAGGCAAGGATACACTAAAATACTAACCTTAAATTTAAAAAATAAAAAATTTGACTTTATTAATAAATACATTTGACTTTAATGATTTTAAAATTATTAAAGTTTTTAATTTCTGCTTGTTGGGAGACATTAAGAAAAATAAAAAGACAAGCTAGAAGCTGGAAAATTATATTCATAGTATACCTGACAAAGGCCATGTATTAAAACTACATAAAAAACTCATGATTCAATAATAAAAGAATGTGAAATTATACTCACATAAAACATACAGATGTCCAAGAAGTACATGAAAAGATGCTAAAATTGAAGATTTATAGTAATCATTTTGAAAGGTGACTGAATATGCCAGCTCCAAATATTCCATTTTGGCATAAGAATCTTTTTGAGTTAAGGGCACTTAAGAAAATAGCAGATGCAAGAAGAGCAATCTGATCTTCCTTTTTCTTCTTGAAAGCAAGAGATGAAAATCCCATGTAAAAGATAGTATCCCTATATCAGGAGGAAGAAAGATACGCTTATCACCAAAGATGGGGAGTCAAGGCCAAGGAAAATCTGCACAAAGCAACCTTGGTAAATTAACCCTCAATATCTCTAGTAATTTCTCTATAATTGAATATCCTAGCCCATGTCCCTGTGTTTTGTCAGGTTTTCACAATTTGCTACTCTTTTTCCAATTTAGTATGTAAACATTCAGGTTTAACTGCTTCTTTGGGTCTTCAGTTTCCTATGGGTACTCCCACATAGATGTAAAATTCTGTACATTTTAATAGATTTTCTTCAGAGAGTTTTTTTTTTCCTGTTAATCTGTTTTATGCCAACTAAATCCTCTCCCCTACTTGGAGACCCTAAGAGGGTGGAAGTAAAATTTTCCTCCTTTAGAATGTCATGATGATCCTTACCACATGCCCACAAAAAAAGTCTAACATGGAAAACACTGACAATACAGTGTCATCTAGGATGTGGAATAACTGGAACTCTCTTGCATCGCAGATGGGGATACAAAACAGTGCAACCACTGATTGACAATTTTTTATAGAGAAAAATATACTCTTACGGAGTGACGCAGCAATCCCATTTCTACACATTTACCCGAGAAAACCAAAAACAAGATTTAAACAACAGTTTATTGTTAGCTTTATTTAGAGTAGCCCAAACTAAGAGCAACTCAAATATTCATTAACAGATTAATGAGTATATTAGTTTACGATTGCTGCATAAAAGTTACCCCAAACTCTGATGTAAAGCAGTATCTATCCATATATCATGTTATTGTTCTGTAGGCCAAAAATCCAGACAGACTTAGCTAAATTATTTGCTTAAGGCCTGACAAGGCCAAAATCAAGAATGGACTGTCATCTGAAGGGTCTGTGAAAGAATCTGCTCCCAAACTCATTCAAGTCGTTGATAAAATTCTGTTTTTTATAGTTGTAGGAATGAGGTTTTTCCTTCCTAGCTAGCTTTTGACTTTGGGTTGCTGTTGGTTCCTAAAAGCTACCCCAAGTCCATGGTATATGTCTACTCCTTTAAAGATAGCAATGGTAAGTACACCCCCCTTGTGTTTTAAATCTCTAACTTCTGCAAACCAGCCATTAAAAACCTTCATTTGAAGGACTCCTGTGCTTCCATTTGACTCTCTGAAATAATGCCCTTTTGCCATGGAATGCAACATAATTGTAAGAGTGGTATCTCCTCATATGCCCAGGTTCCACTTACACTCAAAGAGGAGGGAATTTTTACAAAAGAGAGGATCTTTGGGAGCCATTCTTAGAAGTCTGCCTATCACAATGAGTAAAGCAATGATAGATCTGTGTTGCTGAAATACTATTCAGTAATAAAAAAGAACAGACTACTGATACGTATAACAATGCTTAAACTGTAAAACAGTCTGCTCCATGAAAGAGACAAGACATAAAAAGGAGTACATGCTGTGTGATTCTATTTTTATGAAATGCTAGAAAGACAAATTAAGACAAATTTAACCTACAGTGACAGAACAGCAGTGTTTGCCTAGGGATGGTGGAAGAAGTTGACTCACATGGTGCATGACAGAACTCTTGAAATGAGAGGAATGCCCTTTATCTTGATGGGATGGTGGCTACTACATATTTTATGTTTCATATTAAATTTATAATTAATATTCATATTTCATTAAATTTATTTACAGTCATATGCTATTTACAAAAACGTTTTTAAGAACACAAATTTTGGGGTGTAATTTGGCAGGTGCTAGAATAATGACCCAAAAAAATGTTCACCCCTAATCCCTGGAACATCAGAACAAGGTTAAAAGGACTTTGTAGATGTGATTAAGAAAAGGAGAGGACACTGAGATGGGCTGTTAGCCTGGATTATCCAGATGGGCCCCGTGTAGTCACAAGGTTCCTTAATGGAGAAGCTGTGAGAACAAATATAGAGCAACAAAATGATACCATGGAGACTCGAAGATGCTAGCTTTGAAGAAGCTTGCTTGGAAGATGTAAGAAGGATCCAAGAGTCAAAGAAGGTAGGGAGACTCTAGGAGCCAAAAAAAGAAGGAAATACATTATCTCCTAAAGCCTCCAGAAGGAACTCAGTATGCCAATACTTGATTTTAGTCCAGCAAACCCATTTTGAACTTCTCATCTCTAGAACTATTAGACAATAAATTTGTGTTGTTTTAGGTCACTAAGTGTGTGTTAATTTGTCACAATATCAATAGGAAACTAATTCAGTTAACTGACAATACCATTCACCTCTTCTGTTGCCATTGTTGTATGTTTATTATACATTTTAATACCTGAGAGTGCATCCTCTAAACATTTTCCTTTAAAAGTTTTATCTTAGTAATTTTTATTCCTATATTTTTAAGTTATAATTTAAGTTCTGGGATACATGTGCAGAACGTGCACGTTTGTTGCATAGGTATACACATGCCATGGTGGTTTGCTGCAATCATCAACCCATCATCTACATTAGGTATTTCTCCTAATGCTATCCCTCCCCTAGCCCCCAACCCCTGACAGGCCCCAGTGTGTGATGTTCCCTTCCCTGTGTCCTTGTGTTCTCATTGTTCACCTCCCACCCATGAGTGAGAACGTCTGGTGTTTGCTTTTCTCTGGTCCTTGTGTTCTCATTGTTCACCTCCCACCCATGAGTGAGAACGTCTGGTGTTTGCTTTTCTGTTCTTGTGTTAGTTTGCTGAGAATGAGGATTTCCAGCTTCATCCATGTCCCTGCAAAGGACATGAACTCATCCTTTTTCATGGCTGCATAGCATTCTGTGGTGTATATATGCCACATTTTATTTATCCAGTCTATCATTGATGGACATTTCGGTTGGTTCCAACTCTTTGCTATTGTGAATAGTGCCACAGTAAACATACGTGTGCATGTGTCTTTATAGTAGAATGATTTATGATCCTTTGGGTATATACCCAGTAATGGGGTTGCTGGGTCAAATGGTATTTCTGGTTCTAGATCCTTGAGGAATCACCACACTGTGTTCCACAATGGTTGAACTAATTTACACTCCCACCAACAGTGTAAATGCGTTCCTATTTCTCCACATCCTCTCCAGCATCTGTTGTTTCCTGACTTTTTAATGATCACCATTAATGACTGTTAATGATCGCCAGTTAGGCATGAGATGGTATCTCATTGTGGTTTTGATTTGCACTTCAGTAATGACCAGTGATGATGAGCTTTTTTTCATGTTTTGGATGCATAAATGTCTTCTTTTGAGAAGTATCTGTTCATATCCTTTGCCCACTTTTTTTTTTCTTGTAAATTTGTTTAAGTTCTTTGTAGATTCTGGATGTTAGCTCTTTGTTAAATGGATAGATTGCAAAAATTTTCTCCCATTCTGTAGGTTGCCTGTTCACTCTGCACAGCAAAAGAAATTATTCCTATTTTTTACAGATAAACTTTATATTTTAGAAAGTCAATATTAACATGACTATTTTAATTGAGATGGCATTAATTTAGAGGAGAAAAATCTGTCTTTACTGTTGAATGTTCATAGAATAGTTTTCATTTAATCAAGTCTTCCTTCATGTTAATCAGTGAGGTTTTATAGTTTAATTTTACTTGATATTTTCAAGTTACATTACTTTTCTTTTTTTTTTTTTTTTTTTTTTTTTTGAGATAGAGTCCAGTGGTGCAATCTCATCTCTCTGCAATCTCTGCCTCATGGGTTCAAGTGATTCTCCTGCCCTCAGACTCCTGAGTCTGTGAAAGAATCTGCTTCCAGGTTCATTCAAGTCATTGGTAAAATTCTGTTTTTTGTAGTTGCAGGAATGAAGATTTTTTCCTTCTTAGCTAGGTTTCAACTTCAGGTTGCTGCTGGTTGTCTCCTGAGTAGCTGGGATTATAGGCATGTGCCACAATGCCTGGCTAATTTTTGTATTTTTAGTAGAGACGGGGTTTCATCATGTTGGTCAGGCTGGTCTCAAACTCCTGACCTCGTGATCAGTCCGCCTTGGCCTCCCAAAGTGCTGGGCTCTCATTAAGTTCCATTCTAATGTTATAGATGTTAATAGCATCTCTCCAGATTGCACAGTATGTAATATCCTGAATGTACCATTTTATATTTTGCCATTTAGACATTTGAGTTGCTTTCATTGTTTTGTTAGTACAAATTATACTGCTATTTGTATCTTTGTACTTTTTAATGTGCCAGCTTTTCCCTAAGGTAGTAAAATTTTGTTCTATTTTAAATTTTAATAGAAACTGCCAAATCACTTATAAATTATTCTTTCTTCCACCTGAGACAGTATTTAATATATCAAAATATTATCAGTATTTTAAATTTATTGTCAGTCTGACGGAGTTTTACCTTGATTTTTTCTTATTACTAGCTTAGGTTGACATATCTTTATATTGTTACTAGCTACTCATGACCTTTTCTAAGAGTGGTTTGCCATTTTTCTGGTGGGTTTTTCATCATTTTCTTAGTGTTTAGTTTATTTAACAAATACACACTGTGGTTATTATATGCCAGGTACTGTTCTAACAGCTTGAAAATTATGAACTTAATAAACCTTATAACAACTCTATGAGGTGGGTACTATTATTATTTCTATTCTGCAAAATGCAGAGACTGAGCCTAGAGAAGTTGAAACACTTTCTCAAGGTTATACACCTGGTAAGTAGCTGAACTGGGATTCAAACTCCTGTGGGTGGCTCCAAAGTCTGTACTCTCATCTACTATCTTATATGCAAAAGTTTTCTTTAAATCTATTCTGCATGTTCTCTGTTTTCTATATGACAGATATTTTTCACAGTATATTTGTTTTTGAAGATCATTTATGTTTTAACTTAGTCATATATTTAAATCACATATCAGTCTATTTAATTACATATGCCTATTTTGACTTAATCACACACCAGTCTACATAGTGTTTTATTTAAGAAGGAATTTATCTACTGAAAGTCAAAGATTTAGATTTTCTTCAATATTTTCACCGAATTTTTCAGTTTTGCTATTTATATTTAGGTCTTTAATCATCCTCTTGAATAGTGTGACATATATTGATTTTTCTATGTATACTTTGTAATCAACCAGTTTGGAGACCGATAGAATAGCTTTTCAGTTGATTATTTTTGTTTCCCAGTGAAGACAATTATTTTATCTGCAATGTTAATTTGTGATCTCGTTTCTACTACATTTTCTTTTTTAATGCGTTTTATGGAACTTTTGGAATACTATTGAATAATATTAGTGACAGTATATTCTTCCTTATTGCTGAACATATTGAAAAATGTTTTCAGTGATTCAACATCAAGTATAAAGCCATGTGATAGTCTTTATTAAAATAAATGCAGTCGTTCATTTAGTTGAACAAAAGTAAAACATAATGTATATTCCTTTTAAATATAATTCTTGAGAATTTCTATTTACCTACATTGTTTTGCTGGTTCTAAGATGTGTTATTTACATGAATTTGGACAAGGTACATAACTATTCTGGACTCTTGTCTCATCTACAAAGTGAAAAATAATCTAGATCTACTGTATTAATATGAAAAATGAGAAAGTACTTTGTAATTGGAAAGTTGTACAAATGTTAGTTTGCATTATTATTACATGCTAACCATTCCAACTGTATTGTATGCTAATGCAGTTTGCTTAATAACCCAAAGAATTGAATCACTGAAGACAGGGTCTCAGCAGAGATGTTTTAAATGAGAGAATCTTTCCTAGCCATCCCTCAAACTCATATTATAGCCCATCTTATGTGGTGCTGACTCTGACCACAGGAGTGAGTAGGCAAGCCCTCAACAGTAGTTAGCATATGGTAAAATAGAGGGGTAAAGACTAAGCATATAGGAAGAGTAATACATCTTACTTTTTCTTTGCATGTTACCATATTGCAGGATGCATGCCATGTTCTTCCACTGATTCTTTGGATCCCATATTTCATCACTTTCACTTGTGCAGACCTGCTTGTATTATGGCAATTTGCTCCTCCTACTCCTTCCTCAACCCCTTACTTGGTAGTTCCAGATCTTTCTTGATAAGATCTATTCTTATATCTCTAATGGTGTTTTAATATTTAGATAAAGTCATTTGATCTGTCGTTTTACTGTAGCAGTCTTTTGAAATTCCTATACATCCATTCTTTGAATGGCCTAGATTGTGCAGAGAAACCAGCCCTTGTACTAGAGGCTATAAAACAAGTCATGTTGCAGAGTTATAATCACCTTCCCGGTTCATCTAATCCTATTTTTTAAAAATAGTATGTACTTCGTGTTGTATTCTTAATCAGTATATATTTCTCTACATATTCAAAGATATCCCTGATGGTAAGAAGAGGATGCTAAGGTTGCACCAATCATGTATTCATTATCAAGCTGAACACTGCTTAGGAAAAAAAAGGGAGAAAATACTTATTTTAGGACATCAAGTGTTTATTAGTAGGCCCATTTTTTTTGGTATGTTCTAATGCCTTACATTCAAATAGAGAGATTCACATTAAAAGATGTGATTAACTATAAATATCGGTTCATTATCTGTGAAATAGAGTCTCTTATGTGTGTTTCCTGGGTTTCAATAGGTTCTTTAAAGTTCACTTTTAAGAAAGATGATTATTCATCATGCTGTTTTGTTCAAAGTACTAAAATTGTTCAAATATGCTCTGTAAAATGATTGCTTATTGTACGTGTTTGTTGTTCATGTAAGAATATTTGAGAGGGAGTGAGTGAGGCAGGGCAATGAGGTAAGAGAGGGAAGAAAGAGAAAGACAGGTCTTACCCAAGAAAAATCCCTTATAATAACATTGCTGCTATGTGGTCCATGAATGTCTTATTTCAAAGTCCAGCTACTTAGTGGGCACTCAAATATTTGTTAAATTATTGTACAAACTAATACATGCTATTTCCACTATAGAACACTGAAGAGAACAAGATAATTAAGAAATTGGATGAGTAATAGGATGAAACAGTACATTAAAGAGAAATTCTAGACTTGAATGAGACTGTGACTGAGGGGAAAAATCAGAATAGGAAAAAAAAATCAGGTGGTTTTAAATTTGTTTGCTAATTTCAATATTGTGCCACCATAACAATCTCTTTCACAGGCCCCTTTTCATTGATTTCACTGTAGATTTACAAACTAATAAGACTGCCTTTGCTTTAGACAATTATCAGTTATATATGCCATTTATAATATAGTACATGATTATTTGAAGTTGAATTTATATGTACTAAATGTTGAGCTACCAGTATATCAGGATTTTAAAAATATAGTCAATCATGTGATAGTAGCTTCCTTGGATTAATATACTCTCAGGAAAAACATTACTGCAGTTTATATTTCATTTTGACAAAATATACATTTTCTGGCAGTCATTGTGAAATAAATATCCAGGCTTTATATTTGTGAAAGTCTCTAAAGGTTGTACTGTCAGGGAGATCTATTGTAGAAAATGTCAACAGGAACATTTTTATATGTTCACTGACTTTCAGCAATTCTCAATTTCATGATCAAAATTTACCATTCTTCATCCCTTATTATAGAACACATGGCATATTCCATTTTAAGAAAGTTAAATGGGAGTCAAAATTCTTTCTTTCCACAAAGGTTTATTTATGACATGGAAAGTACAAAGTAATTGCAAAACAAGCTTTTGAAACACATGACACTACTCAGGTAATTTGTATATTTCTTATTGGCTCAACAAATATGTGTTAACTAGCTGTTAAGTTTTAGATGCTGTACTGGGCATTTTGAGCACAAAGTAAGTAAGATCCTGTCCAAAAGATATCCATAATAGGAGACAGGTAAATCACAATGATGAATAAGATAATAATTATATTAATATATGTTATAGTTTCCTTGTATTAAATATATAAGTAAACTTAATATATAGAATTATATAGAATATATAACTATTGAGAAAATACTTTGTGTCAGATACTATGATAATCCCCTTAATAAATGATGTAATTTAATCCTGATGATTCTGAAAGTTAGAAAATATCCACATTTTACTAATAAAAATAAGGCAGAACAATTTAAATTCCTTCTTGGCATTGAATGGCACAATGCAGGGGTTAAGTATGTGGCCTCTAGTCACAGTGTATGGGTTCAAATCCCTACTCCATAACCATTTCATGCTGCAGAAGCCACATAGGTAAAGAAGGGATGATAAGAGAACTAGCCTCATAGGGTTAAGTACGAGGAATATGTAAGTCAGAACTTGCAATGTACTTCAAGCAGGTCCTCCCATGTAGGACAAGCTAGTTGATATTATTTCTCTAACAAAAGGAACAGAAGCAATTGGGGTAAGTGAATGAGGCAAGAAGGATAATTACTGCGTAGAACAAAAGAGCTCTGAAAAGCTTAACTTTTCCTTGATAAACTATCAGGTAAAGGAGTGGCTGATACATAGATAGGGGCAAAGTGAATAAGGGAAGCATATATTGTACAGGAAATTGGCTGGGGTAACATAAGGCCAGCATGTGATTAGACTGTGACTTTTCATTTGTACTTTCCACTATTCAGATAGAAATAGCACTAAATGTGGATGACAGAGAAGCACAGAAAAAAGAAAACCAATTCTATTTTGCTAACTCTTCTTATTTTTTTTAATTCCAGAAACATTGCCTTCACTTTTATTATCAGAAAAACTGCCTGTAGTTTATATTCTCTGCTCACTACAAACAGTAGTCATGGAATCTAAGATTTCTGATGTATCTTATGGCTTTTTATGCACAAAGAAAAATTCTAATAGTTTTTTTTCCCCAGTAAATCAATTGACAAGTGACTGTTTTATAGTCCATAATTGAAAGGTGAAACAAAAAGACACTTCGTTGAATTTTTTCAAACAGATGTGGGATTGAAAAGATCAATGCAGTTTTAATCTTCTAGGCCACTGACCCTATGGTGGCAGTATCTTGAGTAAAGAATTATACAGATAGAAGAGTATGGGTTTTGGAGCCAGACAGATCTGGATTCAAATTGGCCTCTGATATTTTCCTGCTGTGTGCTCTCGAGAAAGTTGATGAACCTCTTTTGGTTTTCGATATTCTCATTTGTAGAATGGGGATATTCATTCCCGTAGTTGGTTAGAAGGTTGAATTGATGTGTGCATTTAAGTCATCCAGATCAGTGATCGTCAAGTAGCTTTTGCTTCATACATACTAGTTTCCTTCACCATCTTCCAATTCTTAGGATGGTATTTGTTTCTGTACAATAACTCAAAAACATTTTCAGATGATAATAGCAAAGCAGAAAATTATAGTATCATAGGAAAAATAAAAAATAGTACAACATTTTTTTTTTTCTTCTTTTTTTTTTTTTTTTTTTTTCCAGACAGAGTCTCTGCTCTGTCGCCTAGACTGGAATGCAGTAGGGCAACCACAGCTCACTACAGCCTTGAACTCCTGGGCCCAAGCGATCCTCCTGCCTCAGCATCCTGAATACAGGCATTGTCACCACACCCAGCTAATTCTTAACTCTTTGTAAAGACAAGGTTTCACTATGTTGCCCAGGCTGGTTTCAAACTCCCGGCCTCAAGTGGTCACCTCACCTGGCCTCTGAAAGAGGTGGGATTTCAGGAGTGAGCTACTGCACTTGGTCATTAATTCATTTTCTTATATTCAGTCAAATTTAATTGACCACCATATATGTGTGTGTATATACATGTGTGTGTGGAAATACAGATGCAGCGACAGAGAGGGAGGAGGAGGAGAAGGAAAAGTAGTAGTTTCTATGAGTTAAATCATTAGAAAAGTAAGATATCAAATTTTAGAATAGTATCAAAGTATAGTCATAACTAAGTATACCTATCCATCATTAGTACATCTTTAAAGAAATATAAAGTCATGACAACTTTATATTTGACTCTATGCCTTACTGCAATAGGAGTATCTAAATAATCCAAATAATCCAACATGCCTAGACTGTCTGGTTTTCCAAGCCTTCCATAATCCTGGCTTTATTTTGCTGATGGTTCTTCATGCCCACTCATCTATAATATGTACTTTTTGCTCAAATAGTTTCACCCTCTCATAATCCTACAAATGTGCCAAAATTTGTATTGATTCTGTTTATTTAAACGTTTCACTTTTGTAACCTGAAACAACTTATATTTTCTGTTTACCAAAATTTAATCTGCTAGCAAAATCAAGCTTAATATATACAAAAAATCATGTTAAATTATTTTCAACATACAGTTTCTCAAATATTTATCCAGGGTAATTTTTTTTTACTAACATAGAGAAGAAGAAGAACAAATCTCTTCCAATAGTCTATCAATACAAAGATCTAAGTAATAGTCTGGTTTTTATTTTTCTTTTTTATATCTGAGTTTCCAAATAAGTTTTTATCTCGGGTTTTTGGAGACAAAACTAATTTCGAATATCTGTTTGCTGTCCCCATAAACCATTAAAATATCCTAAAAACTCCATCATTACAGCACTTAAACTACCTTTCCCAGACAGTTTCTCATATCCAATAATGGCACAAAAATAATTTATTGGAACATGAGTCCTGATTTTGGTTTTGTAACATATGGTTATACATTTATATCACACAATACAGCACTTTAAAATAGATGGAACTTACATAATTTGCATAGACTTACATGCTTGCCAATATCCTCAGGCTCTTTTGTATTACCTCCTTTGTATATTAAAATTGCATTGTTTAGGAATCATACCTAGAGTTTATCTGGGATAGCACAGACCCCTGCTATAGTTGCTTGCTGACTCACTAGATTGATTCTTTATCTGATTGGATGGAAAAACAGAATGAAGTTTCTATTAGAGCAAAGCTTCTTAAGGTCAATGATTTTATGAATATAAAATTAATAATATAAACCATTCTGAAAATGGCTGAAAATATCCAGCTGAAGTAACATAGAATAAAATAAAACATCGATTTCTGTTTCCATGTTTTTCCTGGAATGTATGCATTTTTGATCATCTTCTGTAAACAATGAAAACAGTACTACTTTGTGCAAACTCAGAACTTTCTCCCCTCCGCACTAAGAAGTGATCATTTCAGTGCTCTCCAGGCTTCACACCAAATTGATAATACACTATGCTTGCAGCAAAAAATGGTTCTCCTGCTTTCAGGGTTACATCAGAAATCTATCTTTCTCATTTCAAAAATAGTAAAAACATAGCCTAGAAAATTGCTTTGGAGGTAAAATAGCAAGACCTTTGTTTATGAGAGAAAGACCAAGTGTGTCATTCTCTTGCTCTGCCCTGGGCCAAACATGTTTATGTGCTGGAAGAATCCTCTTCTTACCTAAGAATGTACAGCTTTGTACATGTGCCCTATTTAATATCCCCTTGGGTTACAGCTGCCTCTACATGCTCAATTGGACTGTTTTCACTCGACTGCTTCCTATTATTTATATTTCTAAAAGCCAACACAGTTTGTGCATAATGTTAAAGTCTAATGGAACATTCATGTTTTATATTATATAAAGTTGCTTATAATTTTCTGTACATCAGTGGTATCTCTCCTGATAGGGATAATTCCCCAAATTTCAAAGATATCATTTTTAAAAGGAAAATATTTGTTTGAACTCAGACTAGGATCTCAAAGACAAGATGTTTCTATATGAAATAAGAAAGCGATTTGGAAAATTTCCTATCAAGCGTGATTCCATGACTTTTTCTATTTAAGATCTATAGGAGGACTTGTCATTTATCTGAATTAGGAAACTGATTACTTGAATGTAGAAAAAAAATGTCACTTGTTAAAATTCATGTTTCATATAAAAAATTTATATTTTTTTCTTGTAGGGGTTAGAGCTCTATGATTATACTGGGGTAGACATTATATTGTAAACAGTATTAGTCAATTTAGTTGAACCAATTTATTATGAAGTCAATGACTCTTTCCTTCCTGTTGGAGAAACAAAAACTTCTTGAAGTTCTATACTAAGAACAAGCTTTTCTATGTCCTGTCTGAATTGTAGAGATTTATATGAAACAGTTATTCCCAGCAGATACAAGTAAAGTATATGGTTTACAAACCTGGAGGCAAGTTTTAAAATACATGGTCCTGGCCATATATTTAAATTTTACCCTAATTTTATCCAATTGGTTTAAAACGACTGATTATCCTAGTTGACTGGAAAGAGAGCTCTTTTATTTTATTTTACTATTTAGGACCCAAAGCCTTGCTCTGTCACCTAGGCTGGAGTGAAGTGGTGCAATCTTGGCTCACTGCAACCTCCGCCTCCTGGGTTCAAGGGAGCCTCATGCCTCCACCTCTTGAGTAGCTGGGACTACAGGTGCATGCCACCATGCCGGGCTAATTTTTTGTATTTTTAGTTTCACCGTGTTGACCAGGCTGGTTTCAAACTCCTAATCTCAAGTGATCTGCCCACCTAGGGCTCCCAAAGTGTTAGGACTACAGGCATGAACCACCGCACCTGGCTGAGAGCTGCTTCTTTTAAAATGACTAATAAGGCATGAATAGACAGATTGTCCCAAAATTTAAACCAGGCAGCAAGTCGTAATAAAATGCAAGTTTTCACTTCAACTAGAAACAAATGGTAGGGAAGCAAAAGTGGTGAGCTTCTAGAGGTTGTTCCAAGGTCTACAGGAAAGGAAGCTGCTTCGGGAAGCAAAAGAAGAAAATATCTAGTTTCTTTTTCACCAAATTTTAAGATTACATGGAAGATACAATAACAAGTTCAACCCACTCAAAAGCACATCCACATTTATCTATTTAATATCTACTATATACATGCACTATCTGAAATCAAAGCAAAATAAAACAACTAGTTGTAAGACCCATAAACTGCTTAACAGTAGGCAGTGCCCTTTTATCCTCAACCTATAGTTGAAAAAATTGATGCCTTTTCCGCCAGGAGATAATAGGGCTAGGTGTTCCAGTGTTAGAGAAACGATGGAAGTCAGAAATTTCATGTCCCCCTGCCTTTCTTCTGCCATCTCTAGCTTATGGGACTGTAAGGTTTTCCCCAGAAGTTCCCATTGCTCTAACCAATTGATGACGGAGGTTAACAGTGGAATAAAGACACTATTCATATATTTCCCCATTTTGTGAGATTGACAATCTTATTAAATAGAGATTTTTCAGATCTAGGTAAATATTTGTGTTACTGAATTGACTTTGGGTAACTCTACAATACAAGACTTATGTTACAGAGTACGCAAATATATTTAATGTTAACTATATTAAAACTTATTTTCTTAGCTTTAATTGTATGAAAAAGGATTTAGAAATAAATTCCCCCTCCCCAAATTGTACATAAGTATAATAAAAATCAGCAAAGAAGTTAAATTAAAAATGTGTCTATAAAGAAAGAAACCACATTTTTTGGCCAACTTATCGCTTCTTATAGTGTACAGGGAACAACGTTTACTTTTATCATCATGAACACTGACAAAATATCCCTCTGAGTTCTGGGATGTAAGGGACTCTCTTGAACACTGTTAAAAACAAGTCCAGGCAAAAACCTGTTCCAATACACAGTGGCCCACAAGGTCACTGACTGTTTTTTAGAACACTTTGGCAAAAGGAATTAAAAAAATGCCTGCTGAATAACAAAAACAAAATGAAACAAAATAAACCATGAGTTATAGTTTGATAGCTAGTTTTGTCACATTCAAAAAAGTAAATGAATTCAATGATACATAAAATTACAATCATTTACTTGCTTCATAATTTAGAGTGTCAAAAGTGGTCAACATTCATGAAATTTATTGTTCAATGTGTCTAATTCTTGGAATCTAGATTTGTAGGTGCCCCTCCCCAAAAATTTCATGAACTAACATATATGGGTTGGAATCAAAATGGATTCACACATTTCATTCTTCCCATTTATAAAAGTAAAATATCTCTATGGCATATATTATCTTTTGTATGTATTAAATATTACATAAAAATTATTTAAGAATAAATTACATTCCATTTCCATAGGGAAATGTGGATACTTCATGCTCTTGAGAATCCAAACCAAGTATTAGAGTAAAATGAAAAGAAATAGAATTTGGTATCTTTAAAATTATATATAAACCTTATTTAAGGTCACAACATTATAAGGATCCCCTCATACATGATAGTTTATTTTGATTGAGAAAATATACAATACACAACTACTAGAAATGTATACTTCATTAATCACAGTGACATATACGAACATTTAAAAATATTTCATACAATATTATGAATACAATTATATTTAAATTTTAAATTACATTTAAATCAGTGGACATCTGAACCCCTAGAATCACTGTTGTCAGTCTGAGGCCAAAGGTTGTGGATTGCAAATTTGAAAGCTTTGTTTCTGCTGCTGCAAGTGAGAAACTATAGTTGTTGGAGAAGATATTTCCTACCATTGCTTAGCACTTTATGGTTCCAAGACGCTAAGTGAATGAATTTGGCCATGTACAGTGTTACTGTGGATTGAAGATGCATCAATACAAGTGCACATTCAAAAGAATAATAAAATCACAAAGAATATTTCTTTATTCCCCTCTTACTTCTATGCAGCATGTAAGAGTAAACCATCATCTCCTTTTTGACATTACTTCCTCTCCAGGCTTATAAAATACCATTTTAACTTGGTTTCCCTCCCACTTCACTTCTCTGAATCTCCTATCCATATTTCTCCCTACCTTGCTTTTTAATATTGGGGTTCCCAGGGCTAATCATGGGCCTTTCTTCTCATCTGTCTCTGCCATCACTCTGTATGTAATAACATAAAATCCATTGGATTTTTTGGAAGAAAACTGAAGCACCATTAAGCATAAACCTTTATTCAGAAGGCCAAGATGTGTTTGGGAGGAAGAGAAGAATTCTTATAATCTTTAGCAAAGAAGGCATCTGAAGTTCAACTAAGTTTCAGGAACAGTTGGTAAAATTGGTTCTCACACGAGAGGGATGGTTCTTGTAGTTTAATAGCCACTGGTTTGGTAATTTGAGCTTATTGAGAGGGTGGAAGGGACAGTTAGTGGGTAAGTTCAAATTCAAGAGTGGGTAGGAAAAAAGAGCTGCAGGTTCCAAGGGGATGCAATGGACACAGTAGAAAAATGGTAATCCTTCTAGGTGTCTTTCAATTTAATTGTCATATTCCTGCCAAGTACCAATATTTATTGCTTACATTATACTTATTTTCAGCTATTTGTGTTTATAATCACTTAATATGTGAGTAGACTATTTAGGTAGAAACTAATCTCTTACTGGGTTTTGCTCTGTAATACACTGTAATTAAATAAATAATTTTATCCCAAACACATTTTAAAATCACCTTGAAAGAAACAAGTTTTGTTCTAAAACAATATTCTTGTAAAATTGATATGCACCTTATATATGCCCAAAGCACTGGAAAATTATGACAGTTAATAGTCACCTGGTAAAAATAAATTATGAAAAGTAGTGTGTGTGTAGAAGTCAGATTGTAAGGACTCAAGTAAACTGTGTTTAGTGAGGAAGTGCAGTAAGTATAGACATTTATGTCTGGCTGAGAAGAGAAAAAGATTAATAACTTAAGGAGTCAAATGGAAGTGTTTCTTAGAATAAAGGGGTATAGTCCTGTAATTAGGCAAAGGAAAAAGAGGTTGAAGGGTAGAATAGTTGATGGAGTGGTGTCTCAGCAGATATTGGAAGTGATGAGAGCAGGAACAGACTGATGGAACCCATGTCAGGTGAGCTTCATCTTAGAAAGGCTGTCAGTAGAATCATTTTTTTTTTTTTTTTTTTTTAATTAATTTATTATTATTATACTTTAAGTTGTAGGGTACATGTGCATAACGTGCAGGTTTGTTACATATGTATACTTGTGCCATGTTGGTGTGCTGCACCCATCAACTCGTCATTTACATCAGGTATAACTCCCAATGCAATCCCTCCCCCCTCCCCCCTCCCCATGATAGGCCCCGGTGTGTGATGTTCCCCTTCCTGAGTCCAAGTGATCTCATTGTTCAGTTCCCACCTATGAGTGAGAACATGCGGTGTTTGGTTTTCTGTTCTTGTGATAGTTTGCTAAGAATGATGGTTTCCAGCTGCATCCATGTCCCTACAAAGGACACAAACTCATCCTTTTTGATGGCTGCATAGTATTCCATGGTGTATATGTGCCACATTTTCTTAATCCAATCTGTCACTGATGGACATTTGGGTTGATTCCAAGTCTTTGCTATTGTGAATAGTGCTGCAATAAACATACGTGTGCATGTGTCTTTATAGCAGCATAATTTATAATCCTTTGGGTATATATCCAGTAATGGGATGGCTGGGTCATATGGTACATCTGGTAATTTATAGATTCAATGCCATCCCCATCAAGCTACCAATGAGTTTCTTCACAGAATTGGAGAAAACTGCTTTCAAGTTCATATGGAACCAAAAAAGAGCCCGCATCTCCAAGACAATCCTAAGTCAAAAGAACAATGCTGGAGGCATCACGCTACCTGACTTCAAACTATACTACAAGGCTACAGTAACCAAAACAGCATGGTACTGGTACCAAAACAGAGATATAGACCAATGGAACAGAACAGAGTCCTCAGAAATAATACCACACATCTACAGCCATCTGATCTTTGACAAACCTGAGAGAAACAAGAAATGGGGAAAGGATTCCCTATTTAATACATGGTACTGGGAAAATTGGCTAGCCATAAGTAGAAAGCTGAAACTGGATCCTTTCCTTACTCCTTATACGAAAATTAATTCAAGATGGATTAGAGACTTAAATGTTAGACTTAATACCATAAAAATCCTAGAGGAAAACCTAGGTAGTACCATTCAGGACATAGGCATGGGCAAAGACTTCATGTCTAAAACACCAAAAGCAACGACAGCAAAAGCCAAAATTGACGAATGGGATCTCATTAAACTAAAGAGCTTCTGCACAGCAAAAGAAACTACCATCAGAGTGAACAGGCAACCTACAGAATGGGAGAAAATTTTTGCAGTCTACTCATCTGACAAAGGGCTAATATCCAGAACCTACAAAGAACTCAAACAAATTTACAAGAAAAAAACAAACAACCCCATCAAAAAGTGGGCAAAGGATATGAACAGACATTTCTCAAAAGAAGACATTCATACAGCCAACAGACACATGAAAAAATGCTCATCATCACTGGCCATCAGAGAAATGCAAATCAAAACCACAATGAGATACCATCTCACACCAGTTAGAATGGCAATCATTAAAAAGTCAGGAAACAACAGGTGCTGGAGAGGATGTGGAGAAATAGGAACACTTTTACACTGTTGGTGGGATTGTAAACTAGTTCAACCATTATGGAAAACAGTATGGCGATTCCTCAAGGATCTAGAAGTAGAATCATTTTCTAAGAGTGAGAGAGGTAGGGGAGGGCAGTGAACCCTTGGGAAACTGAGTAGAATGGGGATAAGCAACAGATGTCCTTTTGAAGGTCCTCTTGAGAGTCACTAGTTCAAGCTGCATGTTGACTGCTAGCTCCTCTTAAATAAGGACCTGATTGAAGTAAACAGCAGGAACCTTTGTATGGTCCAGGAAAATAGCATGCTAAGCAAATTAACAATCTAAGGGTGAAAATTTTGAACTCATACTATAATAAACATGGCAATAGACAATGATTACGTTCGTTTTGGCTGATTCTGTGGTTTGAAACACCTATGCAGGATCCTCACGATTCTAGGAAATATATATCCACTTTTCTCTATTTCTGTAAGCAGTGTATGTATTTCAAGATAGAGACTAAATTTCTTCAATGTTTGATAGCTCCCACCATGGCACATTAATCTCCCACCAATGAACACATACACTGACTTTTTATTATGTTTTAGCTTTTAATGAGTTTAAAGTTATCACCTGGTGACTCAAAACTTAACATATGCATATCTACTTTCCACAACATATTGAGTAATATTCTAATAGCCGACCCAGGGATAATCTTTATGAATGTTACAGGTACTATAACTATCTTACTAAAGTTATGCATAACAGCATATTCAGTTATAGATATACGATCAATAGAATGCAGAAACATGATTCAGCATAACAATCACAGTTAATTCTGAAAGGAGATCACATAAGAAATATCAGCACACTTTTCAGAAGGAACGATTATGACAAAAGACCAAGGCACAAATATGGTGAGGATGACTTAGGGGAGGGGGTGAAAGTGGGTGCAAATTAAACTTTGGACCTCCTGTAATGTTCTGAGACATGGAGATTTTCTTTAAACTTCTGGATGTGAAGGGAGAATAGTAGACATCCTTTAAGGTATCAGCCTAGCTCATTAGTACCCTTTAATTTATTAATAACTCTATGCAAACACAAACAAGAAACTCCTAGAAACTCATGTTTATACCACATAACTTTAGCCCTATGTTCAACTTTATTGAACTCCTCATTGTACACTTGACCCAAGCTTCCCTCTCCTGGGTTTTTCTCCTCTGAGAGTCTGGAATTTAAAAATAAGAAATGCTCATTTAAGGTAAGCTAATTTTATTTGTAATTAATTTATTTTGAGATGGAATCTCACTCTATAGCCCAGGCTGGAGTACAGTGTCAGGATTTCGGCTCACTGCAACCTCCCCCACCAAGGTTCTAGGGATTCTCATGTCTCAGCCTCCTGAGTACATGGGATTACAAGTGCCTGCCACCATACCTGGCTAATTTTTTTTTTTTTTTTTAGTAGAGACGGGGTTTCGCCATGTTGGCCAGGCTGGTCTCGAACTCCTGACCTCAAGTGATCCACCTGCCTTAGCCTCCCAAAGTGCTGGGATTACAGAAGTGAGCCACCACGCCTGGCCAAGTAAGCTAATTAAAAAAAAAAAAATCCTTGATATGCATTTCATAAGTCTCTCCATAGTCATAGATACAGGAATAAGAAAGGATTCAGTATGTGTTGTATGTGGTAAAACAGACAAAATGCACTATATTGTTTGCCTAAAAGGTAAGATTAATGCAATCCTAGCAAACATATGGCTGCTCTATGAGAAGTTTCCACTTCAGACCACTGAAAAATTCAGACTTGGCATTCTTACTGTGCTGCATATGCTTGTGCACACACACAACTGTTCTGAGTACAAATCATTTCACATAGGCATTTCGGAATGGATCACTGGAATGTTTTTGAGGAATGGATCCAATTTCTTGATGAGATGATCACCATTTATTGCTTTCGCTGAATGCTAAATTGTAGAGACACAGGCTCAGCAGGATTAAACACCAAAATAGGCTTCAAATGAAATTGACATCTCTCTCCTTGGAGGCCATTAGGAGGACTGACAAGTATTTAACTTTTAGAAGAAGTGTTCAAAGCTGATGAATAACCAGGGAAGTGGATGAAGCAGAATTGAGATAACGTAAAAAGTTTCAACATAATTTTTCCACAGTTCTTTAAAGTTTATGGTGAATAACTTTCATCTGTTAAGCTCAATAGTATTAATAGTAATAGTATTAATAGTAAATAATAGTATTAATTAATAGTAAAAAATACTGAAATAAATCCTAGGCAACAGCAAGACCCCCATCTCTACAAAAAATAAAAAACGTTAGCCAAACACGGTGGCACACACCAGTAGTCCCAGCTTAAGCAGTAGGATCCCTTGGGCTCAGTAGTTTGAGGTTGCAGTGGGCTATGTATGATTTCACCACTGCACCCAAGCCTGAGTGAAAGAGGGAGATCTTGTCTCTAAAACATTAAGTGATAATAATATGGAAAAGTTTTAAATCAAAATGAGAATTTGGCTTTTTCCACTATGACTTTTTTATTGTAATAATAATAAATAAAAACAAATAGCATTTATTGAGACCTTAATATATACATGCCTGCCAGGCATCATATTGAATCCTTCCATTTTATTTAATTTTGAAAAATTTTTTAATTCTCACTAGATAATAAACAATTACCCTATGATATACACAGATGTGAGAAGTAAGACCAGACCCAGGTTAAATAACTTGCCCGCACCCAACTCCTAAATGACACGGTTGAGATTTGAAGCAGTTTTCTGTCTGACCACAAAGCTCACATTCTCCTAACCACTCTGCAGTATTGCCATTATTCACTGTCTTACCTTCTAACAGTTAGAATTCAGTTTGATAAAAACATATACTATTGTGACCTCTATGTATGCCAAAGTTCTGCAAACTTCTCCAACTTCAATGTAACTTAATGAAGTAGAACAAATCAGTTTATCCATGTCATGTTCTATTCAGAATTCGTGGCATTCACTGTTGTTATCTTAGCTTTGTTTACTCTGTTGTTCTTACTGAAACTGCTTCTCATCTTCAGTTTTCAGCAGTGGTAAGATCAATCTTTCTGAGGCCATGCTAGAAAAAAAAATTGGGAGGTAAGATACAGAAAGATGTATTTAAGGCACGTGATATTTTCCATCCTTTCTCTTCTACCTTCAAAGATAGAATCCAGCATACAGGGATTTTCCCCATCTGAAAAAAAAAATCTATTCTGACAGTGTATGCAGAAAGAAAATTTTTCTAAAGTACCCATTTTCTTCTTCTAAAATGTTACTTTGAAATGCCAGCCCGTAATTTTTTCAGTGTAAATTACTGTAAAATTCAAAGGGAATTTAGTGGGTTTTTTTTGTCTGAACAACATATTCAATGTGCAATTTTAGTTCTTCAGTTTCCCATTATGGGGCTGGGTATTCTGCATATTTCTCACCTTAATTCGACATGGCATGTCTAACAATGTGAACTTCCTTTTTTTTTTTTTTTGGAGACACAAGATTTGGTGGTGGGTGACAATGGCTCCAGTCACAGTGTGCAATTAAGAACTTTGTGCATAATTCATGGACATTCCATTTTTACTTTACACATGTGCCATAGAATTCCAATTGAGTGTTCCCTAGCCTGTGGGAGAGAGAGAAGAAATGCTTTAAGAAGTATTTTTAATTCTCAGAGCATTTTATTTAAGATTTCTTAAATCATTAATTGATATAGGTCCTACAAAGTGCCTCCATTTAATCGGTTGCTTTGGTTTACTTTGACACTGATTTGACTTTAGACCTATATTCCATTCCTCTTTCTTGGTGTCCATAATAAAGCTCTCATGCATTTGCCCTACTCAGGGGCAGGTCATTTGTCAATATCATTTCATGCAGCTTAGTATTAAAGATGTCTTTGACTCACAGGATGATGCTATTTATTTACAGGAGAAAAAAGACTCAGATAACAATAATCCATTGGCAAACATAATGGAAAACAAAAAAAAATTGATTATAGAAATTATTGAATTTTTCTCACCCCTCACCCAAATAATTCAATAAATAAGAAAAAAGCAAGCAATTTATTTCAAAGTGAGCAGATGGAGATTGGAAAAGTGAACGGATAGGTACAAACACCTGATGCCCTGGAGGAAGAGAAGAGACCTACCAATTAATGAAAAGAAAATCTGGTCCAGGGAATGGAAAGAGAACACGTGCTCAGTTTAGACAAAGACTGAAGCAAAAGGGAAGCAACATACAGGAAACCCCCAAACAGGAGAAAGCCCCAGCCACGTAGATAAAGTTGGTATTTTTTTGTGTGTGCCAGTGAGGGGAGAAGACAAGACTGTAAGAGACAGTGGCTAGCCAGGGATGGGTGATGCTCAGGAAAGGCCTTGTTAGGATGGTGTGACGCGTATGCAGTAAACTGGACCAGAGCTACCACTTCCATGAAGGGAGAGAGAGTACTAGGCTTATGGCAGCAGCAGGAAGCAGACTGTTCCCAGTCATGGCATGAAGTTTGCCAGTCTGTTGAGGCTCCTTTTCAGTGTCTTCTCTTTTCTCAAGGAAGAGAGTCTTCTCTATGAGGTAGTGTCACCTTGAGCCTAAGGGTAGTTGTAGTGATAATGATAGCACCTATATATTTCAGATACTATGTGGATTCCCTGGTTCACACACGAGTTGTTGAGAAAGACTAGGGAACATCACTTTAGCCAGTTGAGAACCAGAGATCCTAAAGGACAGGCAGAAAGTAGATGGAAGTTGTTATAGAACTCAAGTCACCTTTGTCCCCTAACACATTTTGTAAACAATAGAAGACATTCTGATTCCCGAATTCTTGTTATTTCCCTTAAATCTTGCATATTTTCCCAGTGGGCCACATTGTTATTGTCCCACTGGGGGTCTTGGGCAGGGAACTTTTGGTCCGTGGTAGGAACACTTTGACCAGGAAGATGTTCACATTCCCAGACTACCATAGCAGCCCTACCGATCATACTTCTTTTCTCCCCCAAAAAGAGGATGCCTAGGATGGACATTAATTCGACCCAAGTGTATAGCTGAGGTCCTAAAAATTGATCAATTTGATTTTGCCACTCCATAAGGGTCATCTAACTAAGGGTCATCTAACAGTGGTTTCAGATTTTTTAAACTTCAAACTTCTGAACTGGTGAGGGGAGCATTTATGAAGCCAGTGGCTCCTCCTCCCTGTGGCACCTCTCTTAAGGGGAATGAAAGTTGAAGTTGATTCTTGGGTGGCTGGGGCAAGGGAAGTTTTGAATATCCTTTTTATATTGCTCTGTCTCACATTACAGTCCTCTTAGGGAGGGGGGTAAAGGACAGCCTCATGAGATAATTCCCAAGAGTCGGGGTTGTAAGGAGGAGGGACAATGTGAGCAGTGGAAGGATATGGAATGGGATTTATGGCAGCAGCATCTTCCTGGGGGGAAGGGTTGTGGGGTACTGAGCAGAGGAATATGGTCTATGGGATCTCATGCATTAGGGTCTTTAGGTATGGGGACTAGCTTGTCTCACTTTCCCTTTTGAGGTGTTAAACTGAAATTTTCCCTTGTTTTTAAGGGATAAAGGAGGACAAGTCCCTGTTTCCAACAAAGCACATTGTCCAGTTCTTCTTGATAAACCGAATTTTATTATTTAAATATTGAACTAAAAGCTGACACATTACATCCTCATTTGACCCAAAGTTTGGCCAGAAAATAGAGGGTTTGAGGATGGGTCCTTGAGTCCCAATAAAACAGCAATACTTTATTATTTTTTGCTTTTTCTTATGTTTAGTACTTTAAGTTCTAGGGTACATGTACACAACATGCAGGTTTTACATATGTATACATGTGCCATGTTGGTGTGCTGCACCCATTAACTCATCATTTACATTAGGTATATCTCCTAATGCTATCCCTCTCCCCGACCCCCTCCACACAATAGGACCCGGTGTGTGATGTTCCCCTTCCTGAGTCCAAGTGTTCTCATTGTTCAATTCCCACCTAGAGTGAGAACATGCAGTGTTTGGTTTTTTGTCCTTGTGATAGTTTACTGAGAATGGTGGTTTCCAGCTGCATCCATGTCCCTACAAAGGACACTAACTCATCCTTTTTTTGGCTGCATAGTATTCCATGGTGTATATGTGCCACATTTTCTTAATCCAGTCTGTCACTGATGGACATTTGGGTTGATTCCAAGTCTTTGCTATTGCGAATAGTGTCGCAATAAACATACGTGCGCATGTGTCTTTATAGCAGCATGACTTATAATCCTTTGGGTATATACTCAGTAATGGGATGCCTGGGTCAAATGGTATTTCTAGTTCTAGATCCTTGAGGAATCGCCACACTGTTTTCTACAATGGTTGAACTAGTTTACAATCCCACCAACAGTATAAATGTGTTCCTATTTCTCCACATCCTCTCCAGCACCTGTTGTTTTCTGACTTTTTAATGATTGCCATTCTAACTCATGTGATATGGTATCTCACTGTGGTTTTGATTTGCATTTCTCTGATGGTGAGTGATTATGAGCATTTTTTCATGTGTCTGTTGACTGCATAAATGTCTTTTGAGAAGTGTCTGTTCATATCCTTTGCCCACTTTTTGATGGGGTTGATTTTTTCTTGTAAATTTGTTTAAGTTACTCGTAGATTCTGGATAATAGCCCTTTGTTAGATGGGTAGATTGCAAAAATTTTCTCCCATTCTGTAGGTTGCCTGTTCACTCTGATGGTAGTTTCTTTTGCTGTGCAGAAGCTCTTTAGTTTAATGAGATCCCATTTGTCAATTTTGGCTTTTGTTACCATTGCTTTTGGTGTTTTAGTCATGAAGTCCTTGCCCATGCCTATGTGCAGAATGGTATTGCCTAGGTTTTCTTCTAGGGTTTTTATGGTTTTAGGTCTAACATTTAAGTCTTTAATCCATCTTGAATTAATTTTTGTATAAGTTGTAAGGAAGGGATCCAGTTTCAGCTTTCTACTTATGGCTAGCCAGTTTTCCCAGCACCATTTATTAAATAGGGAATCCTTTCCCCATTGCTTGTTTTTGTCAGGTTTGTCAAAGATCAGATGGTTGTAGATGTGTAGTATTATTTATGAGGGCTCTGTTCTGTTCCATTGGTCTATATCTCTGTTTTGGTACCAGTACCATGCTGTTTTGGTACTGTAGCCTTGTAGTATAGTTTGAAGTCAGGCAGCGTGATGCCTCCAGCTTTGTTCTTTTGGCTTAGAATTGTCTTGGCAATGCTGGGTCTTTTTTGGTTCCATATGAACTTTAAAGTAGTTGTTTCCAATTCTGTGAAGAAAGTCATTGGTAGCTTAATGGGGATGGCATTGAATCTATAAATTACCTAGGTCAGTATGGCCATTTTCATGATATTGATTCTTCCTATCCATGAGCATGGTATGCTCTTCCATTTGTTTGGGTCCTCTTTTATTTCACTGAGCAGTGGTTTGTTGTTCTCCTTGAAGAGGTCCTTCACATCCCTTGTAAG
The DNA here is from genome assembly GCF_024542745.1 of Macaca thibetana thibetana. Taxonomy (NCBI): domain Eukaryota; kingdom Metazoa; phylum Chordata; class Mammalia; order Primates; family Cercopithecidae; genus Macaca; species Macaca thibetana. The sequence continues at coordinate 74,687,808 of NC_065588.1, read as the reverse complement.
TTGGATTCCTAGGTATTCTCCTTGAAGCTATTGTGAATGGGAGTTCATTCATGATTTGGCTCTTTGTCTGTGACTGGTGTATAAGAATGCTTGTGATTATTGCACATTGATTTTGTATCCTGAGACTTTGCTGAAGTTGCTTATCAGCTTAAGGAGGTTTTGGGCTGTGACAATGGGGTTTTCTAAATATACAATCATGTCATCTGCAAACAGGGACAATTGACTTCCTCTTTTCCTAACTAAATACCCTTTATATCTTTTCCTGCCTGATTGCCCTGATCAGAAATTCCAACACTATGTTGAATAGGAGTGGTGAGAAAGGGCATCCCTGTCTTGTGCCAGTTTTCAAAGGGAATGCTTCCAGTTTTTGCCCATTCAGTATGATACTGATTGTGGGTTTGTCATAAATAGCTCTTATTATTTTGAGATATGTCCCATCAATACTGAATTTATTGAGAGTTGTTAGCATGAAGGGCTGTTGAATTTTGTCAGAGGCCTTTTCTGCATCTATTGAGATAATCATGTGGTTTTTGTCTTTGGTTCTGTTTATATGCTGGATTATGTTTATTGAATTGCATATGTTGAACCAGTCTTACCTCCCAGGGATGAAGCCCACTTGATCATGGTGGATAAGCTTTTTGATGTGCTGCTGGATTCAGTTTGCCAGTATTTTTTTGAGGATTTTTGCATCGATGTTCATCAGGGATATTGGTCTAAAATTCTTTTTTTGTTATGTCTCTGCCAGGCTTTGGTATCAGGATGATGTTGGCCTCATAAAATGAGTTAGGGAGGATTCCCTCTTTTTCTATTGAGTAGAATAGTTTCAGAAGGAATGATACCAGCTCCTCCTTTTACCTCTGGTAGAATTTGGCTGTGAATTCGTCTGGTCCTGGACTTTTTTTTAGTTGGTAGGCTATTAATTATTGCCTCAATTTCAGAGCCTGCTATTTGTCTATTCAGGGATTCAACTTCTTCCTGGTTTAGTCTTGGGAGAGTATAAGTGCCCAGGAAATTATCCATTTCTTCTAGGTTTTCTAGTTTGTTTGTGTAGAGGTGTTTATTCTCTGATGGTAGTTTGTATTTCTGTGGGGTCGGTGGTGATATCCCCTTTATCATTTTTTATTGCATCTATTTGATTCTTCAAATATGTGGTACTGAGAAGAATGTATATTCTGTTGCTTTGGGGTGGAGAGTTCTGTAGATGTCTATTAGGTCTGCTTGGTGCAGAGTTGAGTTCAAGTCCTGGATATCCTTGTTAACTTTCTGTCTCGTTGTTCTGTCTAATGTTGACAGTGGGGTGTTGAAGTCTCCCATTATTATCATATGGGAGTCTAAGTCTCTTTGTAAGTCTCTAAGGACATGCTTTATGAATCTGGGTGCTCCTGTATTGGGTGCATATATATTTAGGATAGTTAGCTCTTTCTGATGAATTGATTCCTTTACCATTATGTAATGGCCTTCTTTGTCTCTTTTGATCTTTGATGGTTTGAAGTCTGTTTTATCAGAGACTACGAATGCAACCCCTCCTTTTTTTGTTTTCTATTTGCTTGGTAGATCTTCCTCCATCCCTTTATTTTGAGCCTATGTGTGTCTCTGCCTGTGAGATGGGTCTCCTGAATACAGCAAACTGATAGGTCTTGACTCTATCCAATTTGCCAGTCTGTGTCTTTTAATTGGACCATTTAGTCCATTTACATTTAAGGTTAATATTGTTATGTGTGAACTTGATCCTGCCATTATGATATTAGCTGTTTATTTTGCACGTTAGTTGATGCAGTTTCTTCCTAGCATCAGTGGTCTTTACATTTTGGCATGCTTTTGTAATGGCTGGTACCTGTTGTTCCTTTCCATGTTTAGTGCTTCCTTCAGGATCTCTTGTAGGGCAGGCCTGGGTGTTGACAAAATCTCTAAGCATTTGCTTGTCTGTAAAGGATTTTATTTGTCCTTCACTTATGAAACTTAGTTTGGCTGGATATGAAATTCTGGGTTGAAAATTCTTTTCTTTAAGAATGTTGAATATTGGCCCCCACTCTCTTCTGGCTTGTAGAGTTTCTGCCAAGAGATCTGCTGTTAGTCTGATGGGCTTCCCTTTGTGGGTAACCCAACCTTTCTCTCTGGCTATCCTTAACAGTTTTTCCTTCATTTCAACTTTGGTGAATTTGACAATTGTGTAACTTGGAGTTGCTCTTCTCGAGGAGTGTCTCTGTGGCGTTCTCTGTGTTTCCTGAATTTGAATGTTGGCCTGCCTTACTAGGTTGGGGAAGTTCTCCTGGATGATATCCTGCAGAGTGTTTTCCAACTTGGTTCCATTTTCCCCGTCACTTTCAGGCACCCCAATCAGACGTAGATTTGGTCTTTTCACATAATCCCATATTTCTTGGAGGCTTTGTTCATGTCTTTTTACTCTTTTTTCTCTACACTTCTCTTCTCACTTCATTTCATTCATTTGATGTTCAATCATTGATAATCTTTCTTCCAGTTGATCTAGTCGGTTACTGAAGCTTGTGCATTTGTCACGTAGTTCTCATGTCATGGTTTTCATCTCTATCAGTTCTTTTAAGGTCTTCTCTGCATTGATTATTCTAGTTATCCATTCATCCATTCTTTTTTCAAGGTTTTTAGTTTCTTTGCACTGGGTACGTAGTTCCTCCTTTAGCTCTGAGAAGTTTGATGGACTGAAAAGCCTTCTTCTCTCAACTCGTCATTCATTCTCCATCCAGCTTTGTTCCGTTGCTGCTGATGAGCTGTGTTCCTTTGGAGGGGGAGATGTGCTCTGATTTTTTGAATTTCCAGCTTTTCTGCATTGCTTTTTCCCCCATCTTTGTGGTTTTATCTGCCTTTGGTCTTTGATGATGGTGATGTACTGATGGGGTTTTGTTGTGGGTGTCCTTTCTGTTTGTTAGTTTTCCTTCTAACAGTCAGGACCCTCAGCTGTAAGTCTGTTGGAATTTTCTTGAGGTCCACTCCTGACCTTGTTTGCCTGGGTATCAGCAGCAGAGGCTGCAGAAGATAGAATATTGCTGAACAGTGAGTGTTGCTGTCTGATTCTTGCTCTGGAAGCTTCGTCTCAGGGGTGTACCCAGCCGTGTGAGGGGTGGGGTGTCGGTATGCCCCTAGTGGGGGATGTCTCCCAGTTAGGCTACTCAGGGGTCAGGGACCCACTTGAGCAGGCAGTCTGTCCATTCTCAGATCTCAATTTCCATGCTGGGGGATCCACTGCTCTTTTCAGAGCTATCAGACAGGGACATTTTCCTCTGCCGAAGTTTCTGCCGCTTTTTGTTTAGCTATGCCCTGTCCCCAGAGGTGGAGTCTATAGAGGCAGGCAGGCCTCCTTGAGCTGTAGTGGGCTCCACCCACTTCGAGCTTCCCAGCAGCTCTGTTTACCTACTTAAGCCTCAGCAATGGCGGGCGCCCCTCCCCCAGCCTCACTGCTGCCTTGCAGTTAGATCTCAGACTGCTGTGCTAGCAATGAGGGAGGCTCCTTGGGTGTGGGACCCTCTGGGCCAGGTGTGGGATATAATCTCCTGGTATGTCATTTGCTAAGACCCTTGGTAAAGTGCAGTATTAGGGTGGGAGTTACCCGATTTTCTAGGTGTTGTGTGTCTCACTTTCCTTTGGCTAGGAAAAGGAATTCCCTTCCCCCTTGTGCTTTCCAGGTGAGGCAATGCTTTGCCCTGCTTCAGCTCTTGCTGGTCAGGCTGCACCCTCGGACCAGCACCAACTGTCCGACATGCCCCAGTGAGATGAACCCAGTACCTCAGTTGAAAATGCAGAAATCACCCGTCCTCTGTGTCACTCACGCTGGGAGCTGGAGGCTGGAGCTCTTCCTATTCAGCCATCTTGGGCACACCCCCCTTTCAGATATTTTAACATGAGACCTAGGGGACTATCAAGGGGAATATGATTGTTGTTAGCTCTATCCTTCTTACTCCCTGCCTTACTTGGGGTATTTCCAATCTTGGGTACTGGTTAAGGTCAATCCCTCATACAAGAGATTTCTTGCCTTCCCTCCTCTAGAGGTTTAACCCCACCTGCTGCAGGTTCCTTGCATTCTTCTTTTGCTTCATCCTCTCTGGTCACTTCCCCAGAGGGAATATTTCAGGCTCCTCTTAGCATTAGCAGGCCAGTATAAACCCCTGACAGGACCCCTGAAGGGCTACACTAAGCCGTATAAGGTGACCATGGAACTGCAGATTGGACTCACTCACTTTGCACAGCAGTAGCGCTTGTTACCATTCACGCACTTTCAACCTCCAAGATACCCCAACCACCAAGGAGATACTTTTTTGCCCCTGCAAAGTTTCTTACCTTGGTCTGTGCACAGAATTACCTGGTTGCCACAGTGTTGATAGGCAAACCTTTTTCTCGCTGCATTGCTGAGAGCCCAGATTTATTCATCACAATGGGTAGGTCTTGATCTCCAGCCCCTGAGGCCAAAGCAGTGAGGCAGTGTGATGTGTCATTTCCCAAGAGGTGACCAGACAAACCCCTAGAATTGTTGGAAGTAAAGCTTGGAGTCACAAAAAGAACAAGCAGTTAAAGGATTTCTTAGCAAGGCAAAATTTACTGCTGCAGAAGAGTGCTGCTCACAAGTCTGGTCATGATGAGAGCACACCGAACAAAGGAGGGAAGGGATTTTTATCCCTAATGCAGCTTGTCCCTCTGTCCTGCCTCCACTGGCTGGAGTTGAACTGCACAATCTAAGCTGAACTCCATTGGCTAACTTGAAATGTGCAGGAAGGTGGTTACACTGGTGGGAAAGGCATTTTTGGTGGGAAGAGCTGTTGCAACAGTAGGAGTAATTTATACAGTGGGTAGCAGATGTCATCTCTGTAGATAAGAACCAGAGGGAAGGTTGTTTACTGAAACTAAGACAGGCACAAAGGATAAGGAAGTTTGTTTGGCCTTAGAAGTAGGGAACAAAGAACAAGGGTGCTGAACAAGCAAACCTTTGAAGAGGAACTTCTTTTGTATCTGACATTGTCAATGAAGGAATGGGGGAGTCATGAATGGGAGTCATGAATGGGAGGCAAGAGGTAGAGGTGAAGGTGGGAAGAGCTAGTAACAAAATTATCCACTACTTTTGGAGTTAAATCACTTTTAAATTCTTAGAGTTTTAGAGGATGGCATGGCAGTGATTTGTCTGTGATAGGAGGAGGCTTGAGCACTAAGCTGAAGTTTCCTGAGTATAAGATGACTTAGAAACCCAATAATTAGTTTTTACTCTGTCAATCTCTAGACCCATCACAGAAACAAATAAATTTAAGTAGCCTGTCAACAGAAATAATAAAATACAGAAGACAACCTAGATTGATGACCTAAGAAAATCATAAATATGTGGATGAATCTAAATAAGTGATAACTGTATAATGCAATGGTAGTAATAATTTGGGGGCTAAAACCAAAATTGTTCTGGTACAATGAAAAGACTGGGAAACAGTAATATGTAAACTGAAAAAGTTGTTGGGGGTAAAAAAAAAATTACTAAATTGCTCAGAAGCAGCTTAGGAATATTAATTTACTTTAGACAGTTAAATATGCATGTTAAATGTTTATGGCTATTGATTAAAAATCAAGGTATAACTTACAAACCAGTATAACAACACATATATAAATATCTCAAGCATTTCAAATAAGGTACTCTAATATTAAAAAGGAAGAAGAAAAAGCAGTATATATATTGAAAGCTAGATTTAGTAGTATTAAATGCAAGTATATTGATAAACACAGTAAATATTAAGTAAATTTATCAGTTAAAAATAGGTATTTTCATATTGGATTAAAAATATTTTCACTATACTCTGTAAGAGACGTTTTAAAGAATCAGAAATATTAAAAATTAAGATCTGTAACAATCAGATATAGCTATATATAGTCTACTATCAAACATAATAGACTTGAAAAAAATTACTGAAGATAAATGGAAACACAGCTAATTTAAAATTTTAAATCATACAGATTACACTTAATATGGATTTTAAATGACAAAAAAGAATTACAAGAAGCAGCTGACAACACTAATTCAAAATGAAGAAAGTTTCTGCACATGGACATGGATTTTAAAACATTCCTCTCAGTAGTTGATAGGTCTGTGGAAACAATGAATAGGATAAAAGCATATATTCATATATCATAAACATGTATAAAAGAATATTCAAACATTGGAAAAGAGATGTTTCTCAGGAACCAATGGAATATTGATAATAAATAATTTATAAGTCATTATAATTTATAAGACATGTCATTATAATTAAGGTTTAATTCATTGTAAGCCTTAAATACCACCCATACCATTCATTCATGTCTTAGAAATATAAAGATATGTATTTAAAGTATTCAAATTCAACAGATGCCAACTTTTGGATTTAATGGGTGAGAATCAGGAGAGGACTAGAGAATTCACCTCGACTGTAATGTTTTGTTTCTAAGATCTGGTGCTTACACAGGTATCCATTAAAGTCTTCTTTATGGTTATCATATGATAATAAGTGGGCCAGGTGCAGTGGCTTATGCCTGTAATCCCAGTACTTGTGGAGGCCAAGGTGGGCAGTTCACCTGAGGTCAGAAGTTTGAGACCAGACTGACCAACATGGAGCAACCCCGTGTCTACTTAAAATACAAAAAAATTAGCCGGGTGTGGTGGTGCATGCCTGTAATCCCAGCTACATAGGAAGCTAAGGTGGGAGGATTGCTTGAACCCGGGAGGCAGAGGTTGGAGTAAGCCGAGATTGCACCATTGCACTCCAGCCTGGGCAACAAGAGCGAAACTCCATCTCAGAAAAAAAAGAAAAAAACAAACTCTCTGGGTGTGTCGTCTTATGAGAAAGTACAATTCATAACAACATACACTATCTGTAAAAAAGTTAAAAAGTATCTTGTTTCTTCCTCCCAGATATAAATGGAAAACAGGAAAAATAATTTTATGCTTGAGTATGTGAAGAAATGGTAAAAAGTGAACCAAAACCATGTGAAAGCAAAATTGGAAACAAGCAACCATTGCACAGGATTAGGTCCTACATGAATGCAGCGGCAGAAACCTTCCATTATATTTTTTTCCACAACTTGTATTTTGCCATGTGTTAATGAAAATTCTGGGTAAGACAAGTTCTTAGTGAAAGAGCTTTAGGGAACATTACACATCGTATCTCCTCCTGGAGAATCATAAGGCATATTATTACATGAAATGGCTCTCAGAACCTAGCTGTAAAATAAGCCTGTTTGGTTTTGTTTAAGTTCAATTAAGTTCCAGTTTCTAAAACTCGTTTGATTATAGAACCCTGGTTTTAAGGAATGCCTACTAGCAAACTTTCAGAATATTAATAATCTATTGAACATATATTTGGGAAACTCTGCCCTAAACCTTTATCTCCTAGAGTCATAAGTAAATGGGAAATGATTTACTTTAGTAATTTATACTTAATTTATATCAAAAGTAAATGTTACTTATTCAAGTCAAATACTCCAAATTTTTTTCTTCTTAACCCTGTCTATTGTCATTTCTGTAGTTGAAACTAAGGATTTCTTAACCATGAGATCTTTGTTCATAACTATTTACCAAACAGCAGATATTTATTTCAATTTTATTTTTCATTGATTGCAAAAGCAAAACATAGAAATCTAATAAAATATGAAAACAAAAAGGAAGAAAATAAACCTATGTGAAATTATGCTATCCAGATATAACCACTGTTGTAGTCACACAGGGAAGATGGGCCTCATCACATATATTTTTCTAATGTACTTCTCCAAAGAGCTTTGCCCAACTGAAGCATCTCTCTCTCTTTCTCAACCTAATTTCTGTGTTTTTCTAAAAATAATTTATAATCTTCTCGGAAAAGCCAGCAAACACTTACCATCTTAATCAATTTAAGCAGACTATTTAAAGCTCATCATGTGGTTCATTCAGGATCTATGTCAAAGGCTGAGTTCCAGGGAGACATCTGCAGTCAGTTAGGGTTAAATTTTTCCCTTACCAAAAGAGCAATTTGGGAGAACCATTTATCAGTACTGTAGTTCTTTTACTGACATAACTTTCATTGTTGTGTAACCTTTATTTCATTCATACATTTATGCAATCATTTATTTATCTACTTAACTAGAAATCCTATCCATTTAACAAGAAAATAAACATGTATACATCATTTGCCTGTGTCCTTTATTTTCCTTTTTGTTGGAAAAACAATGCATATGCTATTTTGTTATAAACGTATATGCTCTCTCTTCAAACTAAACTGGATTATACAGGCATGGGTGTAGCATGGGAAACGTATAGGGGAAAAAAGAGAGGAGATCACTATCTCAAATTTGTCTTGAGTCTCAAGTAAAGGAACAAAACCATAAAAGTCAAACACGAGTTCATTAATACTGGCAGCTTTCCAGAAGGAGCAAGCCACATTTCCGGCTGATCAGAAAGAGGCAGATTTGGCAGCCCAGGGAGAAGCTGCCAAGAAGTGACTCCTGACTCCCACACTCCAAGATTTTGACGGAAGCAGCAGGGAAGGGTGTCCGTGGGAAAGCTGTGCCAAAGGGAAAAAGGGATGTCACAACAACCTGCTTATTATGTTCCTGACTTTAAAAAAATTAATTATTATAAATTTTAGAGACAGAGTCTTGCTCTGCCACCCAAGCTGGAGCACAGTAGCACAATCATATTAATAACTCACTGCAGCCTCTAGCTCCCGTGTAGCTGGGACTACATACACATACCATAGCCACCAGCTATTTTTTTTTTCTTTTTTGTAAAGACAGAGGGTCTAGTTTTGTTGCCTAGGCATATCTCAAACTTCTGGCCTCTAGCAATCCTTCTGCCTCAGCCTCCCAAAGCACTGGGATTACTGGCATCAGTCACCACAGCCAACCACACCTGACTTTAATTTATGTATTTGCACCCATATGGCTGATACCAAAAAAACAAGCCTAAACATCCTTTGCTATCCCCTACCCCCAAAGAAAGAATTAGTCCAGTGGAGTATTGTTTCACATAACACGTAGAGAATATAGCTAAAATTTATTCTAAATAGTACAATTCAGGAGAAAAGAATTCTGGGTTAAAACTGTCTTAATCTGCAGTTTAAAGGTTTTCCTACTACTTAAATACATAATACAAATCAATAATTCTTGCTTTAGAAAGTACTGTGCCAGCAACCTTGTTAGATAAACACTATTTTCAATTATTTTTTTTAAAGAAGGCATTGATTTTAAATGAGTAGAACTGTAAGTATAAATAGAAATGTGTGGTATGTACAGTATCTATTTCCCTGTGAAACTGCTTTCAGTTTAAGTTCATTTCACAGGCCCCTTAATTTTCACTTGTGACCTTTGTAAGTCATCATTCACATAATCTACTACCATTCCTAACAGTACAACTTATTACCTAAATTTAGGTCTGTTAACTTCTCCAAATTCCTAGTTATGAAAAATTGAAACAATTTGGAGAGAATAGCCATACTCTGAGCCCCAGCCAGAGGTATCTCAATCAAACATGAACACCATTTTAATATTTGTTTCAAAGGTAGGAAATTACAGGTGTGAGTGTGCATTTGCCAACATTTCTGCATTGTGTTCAGGCAACTTCAGAAATGTTTTAAAGAAGGCAAAAACCAGATAAACATAAATGAAAATTGAAGGAAAAAAATCTAAGTGCAGACTTAATAAACATGCCATTTGAAGTCTTCGGGAAAAAGAAATTGATCTATTTTTAGTAGCTAGGCATTATTTCTTAGCCATTTGCAGATCTAATGAGCTTAAAAGTTAATCCTCCAGTTTCTTCAAAATGTTAGCACATTTAACCTAATTCACAAAATGTTCTCAGGTCTAAAACTGTCAACAGATTATTAGAGACTCAGTGACTTTTCTTCTTGCTACTCTGATAGCATTCCTGTAACTTCCAGTGTCTTTAATCACACACAGTTTCCAGTTCATAAATACAATACAATGCATATCCTATTGTGTTATAAAGGACACAGGCAAATGACAGAGATGCATAGGGTAAGATGTGGTAGGGAGAGTTCATGGAGCTTCCATACCCTCTCTGGGCATGCCACCCTCACAGTACCTCTATGTGTTCAACAGCTTGGGAGCTCTCTTAACCCTGTTGTTTAAGCTTTTTTTATGGCAGTTTCATTAAGTCACTGTTTTCCTGAGTTCTGTGAACCATTCTAGCAAATTATCAAACCCAAAGAGAGGATTGTGAGAACCCCTGTTTAATAGCTTGTCAGTACGGGAGGCTCCGGACTTGTGACTAGTGAGAGAAATGAGTGTAGTTTTATGTGGGGTCTGTGCTAATAACTCCAGGTAGTTAGTGTAAGAAGTGAGTTAAATTGCAGGCCACTACAGGTGTCAGCTGAGAATTGGTTGGTGTGGGAATCCCTACCCATATTTGGTATCGGAAAAGTTGTGAGAGAGTAATAAAGAAACAATTTTTCTTACTATATAGAGTAACCAAAATATGAGCAAAATCCTTAGAGAATCAAGAGAACAGATAATTCCTCCTTGGAGAGTTAGAGGAAATATTATTGGAAAAGGTATATTTGAGCTGGTCAAAAAATGAGTGGCAATTTACCACGTACACAAAGGCAAAATATGAAAGGATGGGCAAATGGTGAGACGTTCAGCCTGTCTGGCAGTGAACCCTTATGGCTGTGCAACAGAGTGACTGATGACACTGAAGAGAGTAATCAAATGCTCATTGTGAAGCGACTTGAACATTGTGATATGGAGTCTGCACTTTTGACTAAAGATGGATCAGTTAGTATCCATTGGTCACAAGCTACAGAAATCTCAAGTAAAATTGTTTCATGAGGGTAACTTCATGAAACAGTTACTGAGTTCACACTGGGTTCCCAGGACTCGTTCTATCTGACATCTCTGCTATCCTTCATGATGGTTTTAGCTCAGGCTCCACCTGGTGGCAAGAAAGCTGCCGGAGACCTCTAGCTATATTCAAGTTCTAATCCAAAAGGAAAGTGTCTATTTTCCGTAGCTCTTTCAAGTGGATAGACAGCTACCAGCTGCTCCAGGGCCACATCCTCCCAAGTTCTACTGTGTGCAGGATGAGAGTGCCTCTTCTCTGTAACTAGACTACACAACCCAAGGTTCAGTCTGATTGCACCAATTTCAGTGACAGTCTCATCCCTGAACAAATTGCTGCGCTGAGCGATGGGAGTGGAGAGCAGGGGGACTTTGATTGGTCAGGACTGGCTAAATATCCACTGGAAAAAAAAATCATTGTAGCTAGGGGAATTTGGTGCCCCTGTTCAAAAGGCCAAAAAATGGGAAATGGAATGCTGAGTGTCAGAAACAAAATATATTTGAAAAAGAAGTAATTCTGATAGCAGAGTGAGAACATAAGACCTTGGATTAAACTGATGAAGTTCAAGAGGAGAAAGAAAATATAAAATCATTTACTTAGTAAAATATATTGGTCCTCAGAATAATCAGATGTGGAAGGGGAGGGAGATAGGTTGATACTATTTATAGGCCACAACTGGAACTGATGTTAGAGATATTTTCAGGATATAACTCACACTTTCTCCAAATAGTCCCTGTGCTCATCAGACTCTAATGAGTAGATTCTAAATCTCTGAAATAATTAAAACTACCAAAATATTGATAAACTTGCAGTAATACACCTGCAAATAAACTCATGGGCATACATTTTCTTAGATTCTAATCTATGTGCTGTTAATTAATACTATGTTAATTAAAATTGTGTTTGTGATACTGTTATTGCCATTATAGCTGATTTTTCAGGTGAAATATTTTTAAAAGGGTATCTCTATGAGCTCTTGCAAAGAAAAATGACTCTAAATCTAGTGTTCTGTTATTCGATTTTAACTATTAAAAAATCTTTAATTACAAATTAAGTTTCAACAAAGAAAATTTTAATCAAAATGGTTTTGTTAAAACTAATTCCAAAAAAATGTCTGCTTATCTACTTTTAAGAATATGAAACATAAAATGTAAATTTTAGGGCCAATTTATCAAAAGATTCATCAGAAATGGGACTTTAGTCTTGCCTGCTCCATTAGGCTTTCAACTTGTTGCTCATTATTAAAGAAGATAGAATGTTTTATACACAATATGCAAGCAATTTAAATTACCTAAATGAGTCCCTTTAAGTAGCTGTCATCTCTGTCTCTGAACATTCCCCATCAGAGTAATTCCAGATCCCATTTAACTATGCTATTCAGCATTTTGCTGACACACTACTTTCATGATTATCTACACATTTAAAACTTATTAATTCTAGACTTCAAAGGGGATAGACAACAAAAGTCAGCTTTGTAGATATTGGTTACATAAAATAAATTTGTGAGAAAGTTCTGTGTTTAAAATGTATTTGATAACTATTGGAGGGCAACTACAAGGAAGCCAGTTTTTTTTTTTTTTTTTTTTGAGACGGAGTCTTGCTCTGTCGCCCAGGCTGGAGTGCAGTGGCCGGATCTCAGCTCACTGCAAGCTCCGCCTCCCGGGTTCACGCCATTCTCCTGCCTCAGCCTCCCGAGTAGCTGGGACTACAGGCGCCCGCCACCTCGCCCGGCTAGTTTTTTGTATTTTTTTAGTAGAGACGGGGTTTCACCGTGTTAGCCAGGATGGTCTCGATCTCCCGACCTCGTGATCCGCCCGTCTTGGCCTCCCAAAGTGCTGGGATTACAGGCTTGAGCCACCGCGCCCGGCCGGAAGCCAGTTTTAATCATGCTTTTTAGATTCAGTAACTTAAAGACTGACATAAGAGGGTGCACCAGATGGGATACAAGATGGCTCCACAGAACTAAACAATGCCTATATGTTGTGGGGAGCTCTAACTAGGAACAATCACTGGCCCACTAAGAAGAGACTCGCCTAGGAGGTGAACTTGATAGAGACCACTGTCTACTTATACAGAGTTCTTGGCCCTCTATTAAGAAGTTTCTTCTCTGCCATTGGTGAAGGGAGAAATAATTGAATGCTCAGAGAGAGAAGTTAAGGGCTGCTTTTGGCTTGATGACATACATGCCCAGTAGTTTCATATCTCAGCTAAAATAATTACAAATGTTATAACCTTGGACTTTCAGTCTGTGTGCCTCATTTCCCTCATTTGTTAAATGTGGTCACCAATGCCTGCCTCCCAGGGTGAAACTCAAAATATTTATCAATTAGCAAGGCACAGGCACATACCAATCAGAAAAGAAGTGTGACCAATTAGAACAGTCTTTTTTTTTTTTTTTTTTTTTTTTTTTTTTGAGACGGAGTCTCGTTCTGCCGCCCAGGCTGGAGTGCAGTGGCCGGATCTCAGCTCACTGCAAGCTCCGCCTCCCGGGTTTATGCCATTCTCCTGCCTCAGCCTCCCGAGTAGCTGGGACTACAGTCGCCCGCCACCTCGCCCGGCCAGTTTTTTGCTGTATTTTTCAGTAGAGACGGGGTTTCACCGTGTTAGCCAGGATGGTCTCGATCTCCTGACCTCGTGATCCGCCCGTCTCGGCCTCCCAAAGTGCTGGGATTACAGGCTTGAGCCACTGCGCCCGGCCTAGAACAGTCTTAGATGGTGATTACCAGCTTAATGTCTGCCTTACTTTCCTTTGTTGATACAGCAATTAAATGAGATAGCTGTGAAAGCTATAATCACACATTATCAATAGAGACTCAAAATATTTACCTTATGGTTCTACTTCTTCCTCTTTCTTATCCTTCTTCAATGCACAAGACTAAGATTCCAAGCACCTTCTCCCATTCTTAATGGCAACATTTTTATCCAAGCACATTCTCTTACTTGCAATGCCAACGTTTTCAAAAAGTCCTAAACTTGGATGAGGTTTGAAATGTGTCTGTTCAACTCTAGGGACTACAGAGAAAAAAATTGTTGCCTGCAACAGAGAAATTCAAAAGTTTATCATCGGCTCTTATAATCTCTCTCTATATGTGTTCTTTGTAAATTCCCACGAATTATCACCTCAGTACTAACGATTCCCAAATCTACATTTTCAGCCCAAACCTCTCAAACTATGCCTTTAACAGCTCTGTTTACATCATTCATTCATTTATTTAACAAATAGATACTTAGAAACTTCTAGATGTCATGTCATTGCTGGGCATTGGTTATTGGGTAATGAACAAAACAATATACCCCAACCAGAACATGCCCCCAAAACCTCTTATCTTTCACAGGAATCAATTCATTTTCCTGTCTTTCCTTAACTCAGTGAATGGTAGCACCAACCAACCAAGCATGAGTTTCAACTGATATATCCAATTCCTCCCATTTACTATCCAATACTCCATATAAAATCCACTTCAATCATGAAAGTGTGTTCTTCAGAACAGAATATTATGTAATGAGTACTTATTAAGACCATCTTACTCAATAAGAGAACATTTGTATCTTTATACCCCTTTTAATTTTTATTAATAACTTTTTGCCATTTTAGAATACTGTGCTTTATATTCAAAGGTAAAAATAAAAGCACATTTACCCAGCACACAGGAAAACTTTTCCTCTCTCACCTCTTTTTCAGCATCCTGAAGTGTTATTGCTCTGGCCCCTGTGAACTCCATGGTACCTTTAATGATCATTTTGATATTGATTCTTCCTTAAGATGTATTCCACAGCAATTATGACCTCTGACTTCCCATTTTTCCATTGAAATGTGTATGATTCACTCCTGCTAAGAAGCAACCCACATGTTTTGTCTTTTGAAGCTGAAGTCTCAGCCTAAATTTTTTTTTGCTATCAGCAAGAGGCAAGGTTCAGCAAGTGAACACTATTCTTTTGGTGGTGTTATATTCTATTAGAGTTTGCACAACATCTGAAATTGTGGGCTGAAACAGTGGGTCAAATACATAGTAGCCAGTGCTGGGCTTTGAAAAGGCTTTTTTTTTTTTTTTTTTTTTTTCACTCTACTAAAAAATTCTGCAAGGCCCACACTGTTCTATTGCAGCTATATTCTTTCTCTGAATAACTTACATTCAAACTTTTGCTTATAACTAGGAGAATTTCACATATCAAAGTTCATGCAGGTCCAAAGTAGTACCTAAATATTTAAGTGCTACGATTGTCATTAGAAGGCAAGGAACAATATAAAAACTAACATTTGTCCCCTGACAGCAGCTGCATTTTTTAAACCTATTATCACCTTACAACTTTTGTATTTTTCAGAGCTTTGAATCAATACATAATCCTAACAGGATTTACTCATTCATTTAACAAAATATTTACCAAGAATATCCTGTGAGGCTATGAACCAAGCCCTCTTTCACGTAAGAGGATAGAGAAATGGAGAGGTCAAGCTCATGGTGCTTCACTTCTTTTATGTAAGGGGAATATAGAAATGAGCTCAAGCTTATGGTGCCAGTTTAATATTTACTTAAAGAATAAAAAGGAATATGCATAAAGAGCTTATTACATTTGTTTCTAGAAAGATTATCCTTCATAGTCCTCAAAATGCACTTTCAGTTTTCTTCTTGTCGTTGGTCTGAGTTTAATAGTAAAATATTGGGAAGGGATCCATATGTGAATTTCTTTCACAAGGAAGGACAATACCAAAGAAAGGTAAAGTCAGGCTACCTCATGAAACCCAAGTGAATTTTGTCATAGTCTTCTGTTACTTCATTCAATGAATATCACATTAGTACTGAAAATATATCAAATACTGTACTACAAATTAGGGTTGTAACTGTAGTTAAAGCAAAGTCCCTGTCCTTAAAGAACTTAAGCAAGTAGTACAATAAATATCCAATTATAAAATGGGAAGAGTTCTATAAAGAGATAAAAGACCTAATTTGGAGCCACATAATCCATGCTATGCCCTTTATATTTGTTTGTTTGTTGTCTAAACCCATAATTAATCTATTCTTGAAAGCATAGAGCTATTAAGAAGTTGAAAAGTGCCAACTTCAGTCAGGGGAAATTTATAGGGAAATACAGGAGTATCTTTGTTCCATGTACCCATGCATAGATTTATACCCCTCACCCCCGACGATATTCCCATGAGAATGGATGAGAATTTCCAAAACTTTTGAGGTGTTCGTACTTTTTCGTTGTCAATTTATTCCCAGCTGGAGGAGCATAATTGCCACTTTCTTTGATTGTTGATGCAGTAATTAGGTGTCATGATAGAAGGTTTTAGAATAACAAATCCACCATGTTACAGTCTTTAACCTCCCTACATCACAATGTTCCTATTCTGTAATAGGGGACTACTTAACTTCCCCTGTAGGATTACGATGGAGATTATAATTTTAGTACTGAATCCAGTCTTGTATCTAAGAGATTCATAATACATTATCTTTCTGTTGGATGTTTGTGTGCGTTCTTTTCTTGTAAAATTCTCTAATTGGTCTCCTTTTGCCCATAGTTTCATCTCCAATTCAAATCATGTACAATGGACTAGATGACATCTCTGTTGGGTTACGTCCCACCATCTCACCGAACTCTCTGCTTCTACTTTTAAGTCTATACCAAGCAACCAAATCTATCCTTCTTTAATTCATTCAAAGCACTTCAATGGTTTCCCATTGCAATTAGAATAAAAATCAAAGTTCCACCCCCAATTTATGAGCCCCTCTCAGATCAGATTCCTCTGGATTTACCTTCATGATTTTTATCGCCTACAAATCTCACCTTCACTCACCCCATTTCAACCACTTGGTCCACTTTGCAGTTTCTGAACTGTACTTACTGTTCCCTCTGATTAAAATGTTCCTCCTAAAATATCTACTTGGCTCATCTCAATTCCTTCAGTTCTAAAACTGTACCTCATAATTCTGTCATTTTGCTCAGATAATCCTTTAATTATCCCATTCAAAGCTCTTTGTTAACTCCTTTGACATCAGGATACAGGTAAACATTCTAGCAATACACACGAGAGATTCCCCAGTCAGGCATCGGCATCACTGTAGACTCACCAGCTACCCCACTATAACTTTTGCTGCAACTTGTTCTCTTCTTCCTGTGATGATTTTCCCGTGAAGACTCTTAGAGAGTCTTCTGGGTTATAATTACAGTGCCTAAATTCAAAACCACATCATGTCTGTTGGACACAGACATTACATCTATTTTACATCCACTGTTAGACACTTTGATCTGAAAAACAAAAACAAAATGTCCCTGTTCTGATCATGCATATGGCTTACTACATCTACTGTTGTTCTCCATCACAGCATTTCAAGCCGTGTTCCACTGCCTGATGTTTTGCTCCGGGATTTTTTAAGGACATTTTAAAATAACAATTTTGCTCCCCTTCTTACTCATTAATAACTTTTTGGGTGTTTTGCTCTCATTAGCCCTTTGCCCATATCGAGCTCAGTGGAGGTGAAAGACAGAAAGTGCTTCCCTCTCTGCTAGCAGACATGGTCATCCAAGATTCTACCATCACTCTTCCAAGTTTGCCACTTGATGACTCATGGGTAACTCTGAGGTAACTCATCCAGAAACCTCTTTGAAGTCTCTGACAGTGAATTGAAAAGTACAGATAAACTGATAAAAATCATTATGGATGAATATATTTCTGTATTTTAAGTGTATTCTTTCCACTCAAGGCCATGATAATGATTAGATTTCACTCAGCTACATTTATGACTCCTATTTACTTCATCCATTTGGTTGCCTGCAAAATATTTATTTATCGTCTGTTTCTTTTCACATTGCTTATTCCTGGGAATGAAAATAAATAAATAAAGCTTACTGACTGGCACAGAGCAGACACTCAGTTGTATTTTTAAATGAATAAATAATTGACGACTGGGAAACACATTATCTATAAGCACATTATAGTTAGTAGGAAAGATAGAAAGGCAAACACAATATAGGAACATTACATAAAGCACAGAGCTTTTTTTTTCTTTCAGGGTCCTTCCCTCAACTTGCCAGGGGGTTTATTTGTTATTTAATGTTGTTCTAAGCAAAAAAAAATTTTTAAATTATGAGTTATATCACTCATCTTTATGGCAATACCGGTTTTAAATGTACATGTAAGAGCATTTAACTCATGTAGGGGGTCCCTGAATTACAAAATTTGTATTTCTTAAATCATATGTGCATATATCTTCTGTACTCTTATCAGAAGAATGGAAAGGTTGCAAAAACCTAACTCATCTGTTTTTATTTTACTTCTTGATACACACACATTCTACCAACACTGTATTCAGGCTAAATGAAAAGATAGAAAGAAAAAGGAATTATGGGGCCCTATATTTCCCTTTTCTTCTGCATCATAATTTTTAGCCAATGTGGTTAGCTAATATAGGAAAGTATTTATTTGCCCTGTAGACAAATAGAGTTGCAAGCAAAGTTGGACATACATATTTATCCTCCCTGCTCATGACCCTTTGTTCTTTTGAACTTCATTATTAAAACATATGTTCAAAGATAAAACTATTAAGTACTTCCAGATCACTATAGCACAGCATTCAATCAAGCACAAGGCTCTCATATATGTGAGATCTGTGCAACTGCACAGGTTGCATGCACAGAAGTGTGAACCAGAGGTGTGTTCAGGGAACTTCGCATGGCCTAGTTCTGAGGAAGCCTCAAGTCTAAAGGGAATATAACTGAAGGTGTGGCCAAAGAGGTAGACAGGGGCAGGTATCTGTTCCATCAGTTTACTAGTTGTGAGACTTTGGGAAAGTTATTTACATTTCTGAGCCTCAGTTTCCTCATCCATAAGGATGGAAAATAAGAGTAATTCCCTCAAGAGGTTGTTGTTAGACTTTTAATAAGCATACCACACATATTAGCTATTATTAGATAATTTCTGGAATCATTGATTCAAGCATTTACTGACCACACAACGCACTGAAAAGCTAGTAGAGATTGTAAGAGCAGGGCTTATGAAAAAACCTGAACATGGCTAAAGAGGACTGTCGAAACAACTTTAATTGTGGTGAGAGAGCATGGAAATGACACCCATCATAGCGAAAGATGCTACTGTAAATGGACCAGCTGGCCAGCTAAATGTTTCATTCATCAAGAAAAGAATCAGGGCATTAGCCAGCAACATGGACAAAAGCAGAACATTCAGATAGATTACACTAAATTTGTGAAAACTTAATTCTTTAAGATGGTTTTTTTAAAAAAGCAGACCACACTCTTAAGGGTGGGAATATATCGCTCTTTAGCAAAATTGCTTTTGAAAGAAGATATACAACAAATATCTTAAAAATCAGACACTGACCAGAATCTTGGTAACATACTTCAATAAACATTGCAGTGAGGTTTTAGTTATGATAGATGTAAGCCCATCTTCTTATAAATGTTAATGGCCCATATGTACAAATTGGTTCATGTGCCAATAAGCACATTTATTCTTTGTAAGTTGGCCAATTCTGTCTATTCAAAAATTCAAGAAAACACTTAGAATGATTTACAAGCATAAAAATTATTACCATTCTTACTGCAGACAATTGGTATAAGGCATTTTCACTGTAATGGGAAGTAACTGTCACCTGCAAGAGACTTTTGCTTTTGTTCCACTACATTTCATTTTCTACACAATGGCAGATTTTTAAAATTATAAATCAGATATCAGTTTACTGCATGAAACACTTCAATAGATTCCCAAAGCAATGAGAATAACATCAAAACTACCTAATATACCATTAAAGATTAATATTATCTTCCACTTCAGTTTATAACCATCTTTCAGTAAATGTATTTCTCTAATCAGGTCCTCTTCCTGTTTATGGAAAATACTATCAAGCACCTTCCCTTCAATCTAATATTATCTTGGCTCAATTCTCTGGCCCCAAGTTTGCTCATAGCTGAGTTGTTAAATCCATTGAAGTCTCAGATGAAATATCATCTCAACAAAGGCTTCTCTGGCTCTCTTATCAAAGATGTTCTGCTTCTAGCTCATCTCTATCCTGTTTCCATGGTGGTTATTATTATTTATTAATTCTCAGAGCACCTTTTATTCTTTCTTAGTATTTTGATAATATTATTGGTCTTATCCTAGAACATACTCAATAAATTTTTATATTCACTACTGTATCTCCATCATCCAGAATCATCACTGGCACCTATTAGGCATTTATCACAGTAAATATTTGAATGAATAAATGACTGAATGAAGAAACTGCCTCTGCAATTTCGTTTATAGCTTTTGTATTCTTTCCATTATAGTTTATGCTGTTTTTCAGAATATAAACAATTACCCATCTGATGTTCTGATTGATTTCTGTCAAGGAGAGTTAACATTTGATCTGGTTTCAGGAAGGTTTTGGTGTTGTATCCTATTTGGGCAGGAAAATATAGCTTATTCTATAAAATCTACACCAAGAAAAACAATCTAATTATTGCAGATAAATTGAAACTAATATTAAAGCTCCAAATACTGCCTTAACTATGGAATATTAGAAACTACAGCTGTAAACAAATCAGTCTAGTGGGCAGAAATCATTCATTCATACTCCAGTCCTACAAGGTCCTGCTCAATTAACTCTGAAGTGTCTCCTGAGTCCTCCATTCTTCTCAGGTAAAATTAATCACTCTTGAATCTAAGTTTCTACATATACTTTATACTTACTTTTGTTACAGTTTAGAATTATATTTAATTGTTTAGGTATCTGTCTCCTACTAGAGACTGATAAATCCTTTGGGATTAGGATCACATTTACTTATAGTCTAGCCATAATGCCTGTTACACATAGTATAAATCAAATATTTTAATAAATTTGATGTTTCTAAAACTTAAAATCCACTTTAGACAGAGTGTAAAAGTGTGTTGATAAAATTCACTAGCCTTGGCATATATCAGTTTGTAGCTTTAAAACAAGGGTCAGCAAACCATGGTGTGTTGTCTAAATTTTGGGTTTTATAGAGTCCACAAGCTAAGAATGGTTTGTGCATTTTTGAATAATTTTTTAAAAATGAGTATTTCATGATATATGAGAATTACATGAAACAAAAAATCAAGTGAACATCAAATGTTCTATTGAAAGTGATGAGTTTCAGGATGTACTATCCCAAACTATGGCACTGTGACATTTGAGAAAATAGCAGAAGCAGAAAGATTACTCTCACCTTCAAGGGAAGAAGGGGACCTCTGAAGCAGGTCACAAAATCTAGGAAGGATTTTCTGACCTTCACTTGAAACAGATAGTAAGACCCTTAGAGGTACCTGTTCTACATCTGTAGGAAAGGAGCATCCTCATCTCTGAAGATGTAGGGAAACAGAATAATCAAAACAAACGGGGCTTCTTAAGAATCCCCGTTCATTACCATTAAATCATATCCCTTTTATCCAAACCTATTGCTGTATTGCCTCATTATACCGTCTTTCTTTTTGGAATCCGAAAAAGCCGACCAGCATTAACATCAACACAGATCTTAAGTCTGATAAGAAATATGTACAATCAATTCTCTCTGAAGCCTGCTACCCGGAGGCTTCATCTGCATGATAAAACTACCGCAACCCATTATCATCATAACCCAGATGTTCCTTTCTATTGACTTCAACCAATTGCCAATGAGAAAATTTTGAAATTTACCTATGAACAGGAAGCCCCTTCATTTCAAGTTGTCTTGCCTTTCCATATGTAACCAATGTAAATCTTACATGTATTGATGTATTCTGGCTCCCTAAAATGTATAAAACCAAGCTGGCTGGGTGCAGTAGCTCACACCTTTAATCCCAGCACTTTGGGAGGCCAACGTGGGTGGATCACAAGGTCAAGAGATCGAGACCATCCCGGTCAACATGGTGAAACCTCGTCTCTACTAAAAATACAAAAATTAGCTGGGTGTGGTGGTGCGTGCCTGTAGTCCCAGCTACTTGGGAAGCTGAGGCAGGAGAATCGCTTGAACCTGGGAGACGGAGGTTGCAGTGAGCTGAGATTGCACCACTGCACTCCAGCCTGGGTGACAGAGTGAGACTCTGTCTCAAGAAACAAAAAAAAAGGCAAGCTGTACCCTGACCACCTTGGGCATATGACATTAGGTCCTTCTGAGACTGTGTTATGGGCACATTCTTAACATTGGCAAAATAAACTTTCAAAATTGATTGAGACCTGTCTCAGATACTTTTGGGTTCACAAGCCAATACAACAGTCAAAAGCTTACATCAACTTTAAAACGTTTTTCCCTAAAAAGTCACTTGTAACTACACTATCAAGCATATATATTCAGGGCAACTTGAATCTATGTCTCATGGGTTGCAGTCCTCAAACTTGGCCCAAATAAACTCTCTACTTACATTAACAAAGTACTATATTAATTTTTGTTTCTTTTTTCAGATTGATATTTCAAATAAATTTGGTCACAGCCACCATCAAGGAATGGCAGTCTCCCCAATGGATCAAAACACCTGAAACTGGTGATCAACAACTTCCCAGTGTTACGGGGGTCTTTGCTCACAGAGCTCCCAAGATGGCAGCAGGCCACTTCCAAGATGGTGGCAAGCCTCGTGTTCTCTGACCCAAGGTTCTTGGCCTCATGGATTCCAAGGAATGGAATCTTGGGCCATGCCAGTGAGTGTTATAGCTCTATTAGAAGCCATGGGTCACGGACGAGAACTGTGGAACCCAGTGACTAGTGTTCAGCTTCATTAGGACAAACCCGGGCACTTAGGCATGCAGGAACAATGGCGAGCCTTTAGCCCAATCGGAAGCAGCAACAGGTGCCTTACTGGGTCAGGAGCACAGTGGACACCCTGCCAGATACAGAGGGATGGAAGTCAGCGACGGTCTGCCACAGAGGCAAACAGCAGTGGTGGACGGGGAGCGAAAGCTCAGCTAGAGCCCTAACAAACACCGACCAGAAGAGTACAGTTGCAAGATTTAATAGCGTGAAAACACAGCCCCCATACAAAGGGAGGGGACCCAAAGGGAGTTGCCGCTGTTGGCTCGAATGCCTGGGTTTATATCCTGATCATTGTCCCTCCCGCTGTGTTCTCAGGCAATAGATGATTGGCTATTTCTTTACTTCCTGTTTTTGCCAAATTGGCATTTTAGCGAGCTATCCTTCCTACCTGATTGGTCGGGTGTGAGCTAAGTTGCAAGCCCCTTATTTAAAGGTGGATGTAGTCACCTTCCCAGGTAGACTTGGGGATACTTAGTTGGCCTAGGAAATCCAGCTAGTCCTTTCTCTCACCAGTAAGATCTCAGGAATTGGGCAAGTGGGCTCGAGCATGCCATTAAGCAGCAAAATGGCAAAGTTTAACTGGTATATGAGCTTCTAGGGGCATTCCACTGGAAAAGAGGAGAATGGCTCAGGTGAGCATGCATACGACTCCATTAAACACACTGTGCATGCTCACCTCCCAAGGGCTAGCCCACCACCACACATGCGAGCAGTTCACGCTAAGGGAATAATCAAGGGAAATGGGATGCAAGACTCTGGAAGTATGCCAGCATATCAAACCCCAAGTCAAAGGTCAAACCCCACGCTTGTACTCTGAGATGCCTGCTTGGCCCTCTTCCAAGTGTACTCTACTTTCTTTTCATTCCTGCTCTAAAGCTTTTTAATAAACTTTCACTTCTACTCTAAAACTTGGCTCCATCTCTTTTTCTGCCTTATACCCCACAGTCAAATTCTTTCTTCTGAGGAGGCAAGAATTGAGGTTGCTGCAGACCCTTACAGATTCGCTGCTAGTAACTCAGATATTCACCACCTCTAGTAATAAGACCAGTAAAGCCTAAAATGTCTACTATCTGAACCTCTACAAAACAGCTCTGTCAGTCCTTACTCAAAAACAAAGAATCGTGTTTGTTTTCAGGCACCATAGAGAAAAGATTGCCCTCTCTCAAGCCTTTCTAATGCCCTCCCTCCACCTAACCCCTGAGTATGGTCATCTCACATTGCTCATGTAGAAACTCACAAGAAGGTATATTTGTTAGCCCAGCACACCAGACTTTTACAAAGTTTACTTTGTAAAAACAGTCTCATGTTTTAGGGAGTAAATCCAACATCTCTCCTAATTCACTACCATTGTAAAAATGCTTCAGAATCACTACAATTGACTTTCAAACTGAGGGCATTCCTCTTATTGTTATTTAGCTAATTTAACCTGACTTTTCAAGAAAATGAGATGTACTGTGAAAGAGCTTGAAAGAACACCTAATGCTTATCTCAGAGAGTGCTGTTACTCCACTTGACTCTACATCTTGAAATAAAGTCAATTTTCTTGTTAGCTTACAAAAGAAAAAGAGAAGGAGTGTGACCAAGAGCCTGTGGTCTGTAACAGGAGGAAGAGAGAGAGAAGGGAAGAGAGAGGGTCTGGTGGGCTTGGGGGAAATCCCGGACGAGCCCCCATTTGTTATGCCCAGACCGTTTATTCCCCGAAGAAGACCACCAGAGTCCAGAGTCAAAGCTAAGCAGCAAGGATCTTTATTACAGGTTCGAACCTGGAACTCTCCCTCGCTCGTGAAACGAGACGGGCAGGAGAGCTCCCCCACTCAGCTCCGAACAATGTTATATAGTCTAAGAAAAGTGGGCATAGAGTTATTATACAAATCAGATATATGATTGGCTAGTGTTTGAACAAGGCGATTTGGCTAACTATGATTGGTTCCTGCCATTTCTGATATTTTGGTTCAAACTTTGAGGCGGGAGAGCAGGTTTATGGCAGCAAGAGTTTATCTTACTTAAACACGTCTTGTGACATTGCCTCAGAACTTACAAAATCTCTGGTATGTGCAAAACAAAATCTCTGGTACGTGCAGAAAACCAGGTACTCACAGAACTTACGAAATCTCTGGTATGTGCAAAGATTAGAGAGCAGAACAAGGGTGTAGCGGGTGGGGGGCGGGTACACATCTCTCTTTGTGTCCTTTCAACACCAGAATGAGTCAGTTCCCATTTTGTTTACTTGATAATAGACTTCAGGAAGAACACAAAGGTAGTACTCAGAAAATTAGCAAGTCACTTCTTGTAACCAGATTGTTTTCCTGAGATATGTCTGTGTCTTTCGTCCTCTTCTTATTCTTTGACTTCCTTGCTTTCATTTTCAGTGCTCAACACAAATCCTGAAAAGTTCCAGTGCTTATCCAAAAACCAACCTTCCCATTTCTAATTTTCCAAGTAAAGCAACAACTGAACCGCTGACAGAGCCAGTGAATTGTTACACAATACCACTGTCTTCAATTAGCATCTTCTCTAGGCAATCTACACCAAATGAAGTTCCCTTTGTGTCCAGCCAACATTTTAAGGAAATAAAATGATAAAAGGGAGAACTCTATTAGATTGAGCTTGTTCAGATAACACCTAAGGGACCATCTTTTTTTATCCACTCTTATTCAACTCCAAAAAAAAAAGAAGCAAAGAGGCCTTAAAATATATCCCACCTGCTGTGAAGTAATCACTCTCCAGGTTGATTAGAAATCTTATTCTATAATGGTTGGTAGACCTTGAACACTGCATCTTGTACAAGAAGTGAGGCACCACCTCTCTGAACACAGTTTGCATCCTTTTAGGAGGAAAACAATTAAAACATTCTCCCAGGCACTGAAACAAACACTAGGGTTTTAAATCACAAATTCACCAAAAACACACAGACACGCATGCACATATACCAAATGAATAGACATATATATTAATATATCTAATGATAGAATGTTAGACATTTGTAAAATAGCCCTATAAGTTAAAAACATTTCTAGTTATAGAGAAATGTAAAAGTAGAATGCTACAAGTGAATTTCCCTGTAGCTTGATCACTCTAAAGAGAAATAGCAATTAGATACTATTTTTCTCAGACTTGTAGCCAGGGAAGAATATTTTACAATTTCAAAGCTGAAAAGAAGAGCTACATTATATAGACATATCAGCTGATCAAAGTAATGCTGACCAGGAGGCTTTTAAATTACTTTCAATTTTTTTTTAATCAAACTATATTCTATTCTAGAATATGGTGGGTTTTTAAATTGGATTTCCCTCCAGTTGCAAAAGTGAGCCTATTGTTCTGCCACCTTTTCTTTGAGGGAGCCCCAGGATTATTAACCTTCTCCGTTAGGAAAGACAGACAACATCCTAATGCCTAATTTGAAGGGATAGTTGGTGTCTGCAAACCTATAGAGAGACTGGCAGAATGTATATTCATTAATTCAACTGATATTTATTGTGCTGTGGATATAGCAACAAACAAAACAGACAATTCCTACAATTGAGAAGCTTACCTTCTAGTTGAAAGAAACAGATGATGCGTAACAAGCATAAGAAATAAGCAAATAACAGCATATTAAATATGACATGTGCTATGAACAAAAGGAACATATGGAGAATTGAAGTGGGAGAAGAGATATGATTTTAAAGGAAATAGTCAAGGTTGGCTTCATTGAGAAGGTGACATTTGAATATCTTAAGACAAAAAATCTTGAAAACAAATGATCCAGAGAAAACAGCCCGTACAATGGCCTTGAGGTTGGACTATGCCTGGCATGTTTAAGGAACATCAAGGAAGCCAGTGGAGTGACAGATTGTGTGAGGGTAAAAGTAGTCAACAAACAAGTTAAGGTAGAGGTAGGAAGATGATGTAAGGAGTTAAAGTAATAATCTGAAAAATAAACGTGGCCCCGTTGGCAGACTTTGAGCAGAGACTTAAAGATATTGCTTTGCTGGAGTTGTAATTGTAGGGCATGTAGTTTTGAGAAGGTATGAGTGTCTTAGGAACTGAAATTTATTCTCATACATGAAGCATGACTTGTCTCATATGAGGTGTGGTAGTATAAAGATAGTACAGTTAAGACTTTTTGTTTAGAACACAGGAGAATTGATGAGTTCCAGGTTTGCTGAGTGATTCGTGAGCCACTTACTCTTTCTATGCCTCCAAGAGGTTGTAAACAATAATGCTAGTCACCGTGTGTAGGTTTCAGAAAGATTTGAGAAACTAGGGAGATGGTAGAGGAAAGAAAATGTCCGATCAATATGAGTTGTCTTATAGCTACAGAGTTGATGACAATCTTATGTATGTTCTAGTTGACACAACAATTATAGTGTTTTCCATCAGGATCCAGAGTATCTATGCTGAGGCTAGAAAGTCAAATTTTTAGAAGATTGTTGTAGTTGTGAGAATGATAGGATATAAAGTATATATAATCGAGTTTTACAGTAATAGTATTGTAAAGGTGCTGTCAGGAGGCCACTATGATAGATGTCAGATAAATCTACCAGATGGAAAACTCAAAAGTATTATGCAAAATGTGGAAGGAGAAACTCAAGCCCAAGTCAGGCACGTCACCAGTGTTAAGTGACAAACATAGTTATTGGAAAAGCAAAGAAAGCAAATGAGAATTGTCTTTATAAAAATGTCTAATTTGTTCTACAAAGACAAAAGAACAGATTTTGTTACTTAATAAAATGTAATGGAATCAGATTTTTAAAATGTCAAAAGTGAAAGTAAAATGTTTCCTAAGATGATAGCTACATAACAAAAATATCAATATGATAAATAAAAATGGTAGGATAATGTAGATGATCTACCAACAGACCCTTTTATGTGATGTGAAGGAAGCTGGAACTTACCTAATCAAAATCCTGCAGATCATTCCTTTCCAAATTGGACCCAGCAGAATGGCTCCCGCAAAGAAGGGTGGCGAGAAGAAAAAGGGCCGTTCTGCCATCAACGAGGTGGTGACCCGAGAATACACCATCAACATTCACAAGCGCGTCCATGGAGTGGGCTTCAAGAAGCGTGCCCCTCGGGCACTCAAAGAGATTCGGAAATTTGCCATGAAGGAGATGGGAACTCCAGATGTGCGCATTGATACCAGGCTCAACAAAGCTGTCTGGGCCAAAGGAATAAGGAATGTCCCATACCGAATCCGTGTGCAGCTGTCCAGAAAACGTAATGAGGATGAAGATTCACCAAATAAGCGCTATACTTTGGTTACCTATGTACCTGTTACCACTTTCAAAAATCTACAGACAGTCAATATGGATGAGAACTAATCGCTGATCATCAAATACATCAAATAAAGTTATAAAATTGAAAAAAAAAATCCTGCAGATCACATTACATAGAATACCAACAATGAAAAACAAGTTGCTCTATTATACTTTCTTTAGGGAGCATATAATTTTTTAAATCAAGTTAACTGTAAGTAGAAGTATTGGCACCTCTTTCCCATATCAGACTAAAAGAAAGAAACCTATATCAAATATCTTCTGTAAAAGGAGACTGAGTGGGATAGAGATATAAAATAAAAATGTTTTGATGCTGGAGGATAAAGACGGAGGGCAGTGTTCCCCAAAGTGGCTTGCTTAGAGGTTTTGGTTAGAAGTAGGTGGGAGGTTCTGTAATCAAATATATTTGGGAAATACTTGTTAAAAGCACATCGTGGTTCAAAAATAGGCAAATGAGGCTGGGCGTGATGGCTCACACCTGTAATCCCAGCAGTTTGGGAGGCCGAGGAGGGTGGATCATGAGGTCAGGAGATCGAGACCATCCTGGCTAACACAGGGAAACTCTGTCACTACTGAAAATACAAAAAATTAGGCGTCATGGCGGGCACCTGTAATCCTAGCTACTCGGGAGGCTGAGGCAGGAGAATGGCGTAAACCAGGAGAATGGCGGAGCTTGCAGTGAGCAGAGATCAGGCCACTGCACTCCAGCCTGGGTGACAAAGTGAGACTACATCTCAAAATGAAAAAAAAAAAAAAAAGAGGCAAATGAGATAATAGGATAAAATGGTGGGCCATTTAAAGAATGGATGCAGAACCAACTAGAAATCCAGTGAGACCTAATTTAAGGTGACACAATACAAAAGGACTGGAGAGTCCAAAGAAAAAGTTACTTCTTTAATAGTTTTGAAAGACTCTTGTCATAGACTATGAAAAAATTATTTTGTGTTCATAGCATTTTATACTTGAAAATACCCTGAAGAATGCCTGATTTCCTCTTTTAGAGTCGTATGCACTGAGACTTCAAAAGGTTAAGTGATTTACCTAAGGCCATAGAGCCAAAATTTGAACTGAAATTCAAGTCTTCAATCACAATATTGTTTTACTTCAAA
Source organism: Macaca thibetana thibetana (assembly GCF_024542745.1). Lineage (NCBI taxonomy): Eukaryota > Metazoa > Chordata > Mammalia > Primates > Cercopithecidae > Macaca > Macaca thibetana. The sequence continues at coordinate 74,658,889 of NC_065588.1, read as the reverse complement.
ACTTCTAAGTATCATGAAAAGAATGATAGATTCTTGCAATAAACTTATGATATTATCCTCTTTTGGGGGTAAGTTATTTCTAATGCATTTTGCCATGAGAACTGCATTTTCCTTCTTTGGCAGAGAATCTCCTTTTCCTAGCAAAAAGCTCTTTGTACCTACCAAGTATTCCAAAAATACAGATACACTGAATATTTGATCTGTGCTTTCATTTTTTTACTTTCTGCCATCATTTTGTTAATAAATTTTTATCAGTGTTTACAGATCTGAAGTAACTACAGAGATGATGTTAGGAAGATATTATGATAATATAAGTCATAAGACATAGCTACATGATAAATATAGATCTCATATGAGAAATGTAGAAGGAGACAGAAAATTCCAAGTCAATATCACCAATACTGAAAGAGGCACATACAAGCAAATAATTACATGTAAAAGATGACAACTGAATAAGTTCTATAGTTAACAGTATTGTATCAATACTAATTGCCACAGTTACATAAAATGACAACACAGAGGGAAGCTGGGTGACAGACAGGTATACCCTATGAATTGTTTTTGCAATTTTCTGTACGTCTATAATTATTTCAAAATAAAACATTAAAAACAAGCAAAGAGAGAAAAAAAACCCATCATATTTCATTAACAGGATCCAAAGACCTCCTTAAACTCCCAAAGAAGTACATGGAACAAAAAAGATTAAGAACCCCTGGCCTAATTCCTCTTGGTAATCAAAAGCAGAGGTGAGGCTCAATCACAGGCCTGGATATCTTCCAGAAAACTACTTTGAGTTGACAAGATTTTCAAACAAATCCATTTCCAGGAATTTTTGAGTATCTTTGTTTCCTTATGTGTATAATGGTTCAGGTCACAATTCCTTCTCTATCCAGAAGAATAGAAAACTTTTGTAGTGCTTTTAGCTGAATGATTGCAGACTATCTTTCTGGACCACTCTTACCCCCACTCTCCCTAATTTAGTAAGCAGGTAAAACTAAATGAGATGAGGTTGGCAAGAACTGCCAATCCAAGTTAAAAAGAAAAGATAAGAAAGAGTAAACTATGAAAGAGCTGATCTCTCTTTACTTTTGCCATCTAATTGGTGTGTCAGTTCTTTCAAGATTGAAGACAGAATCAGGACCACGACTTACTATGGAAGATGTAAGAAGTATTTTTCTGATTCATTTTATCAGAAAAATTAAGTTTTATATTAAGAAACATTAGTAGGTCATATTTTATGCTCATAAATATGTATAAAGTATTTTAAATATTTAACATATATTAATGAATATATTGTTAAAATAGTATAATCTAAAGATATAGCTTTCAAAATTCTTTTTGTAAATAATACAGTGCCAAATAAGTAAAACAAATGTAACATTTGGGATATATATGCATACCAAAATGTACCTATGAACATACATATTGTTTACCCCAGAAGGAGTTGAAAAGAAACTTAAATTTCTCTAAATCATTTTTGCCTAAACTTCAACAATGGAATATAACTTAGTATTTCAAACATGAAATGTAACTTTTAGAACTGAAGCTCATCCTACTTGATATTTTGAAAGGGGAACAAATTTTAATATTCAAATTGTATTATTTCTCCTCAGTGAAATCATGCCAAACAGGTTCACATCCTTCTATTTAAATGTGAAAGTACGGCCGGGCGCGGTGGCTCAAGCCTGTAATCCCAGCACTTTGGGAGGCCGAGACGGGCGGATCACGAGGTCAGAAGATCGAGACCATCCTGGTTAACACGGTGAAACCTCGTCTCTACTAAAAAAAATACAAAAAACTAGCCGGGCGAGGTGGCGGGCGCCTGTAGTCCCAGCTACTCGGGAGGCTGAGGCAGGAGAATGGCGTAAACCCGGGAGGCGGAGCTTGCAGTGAGCTGAGATCCGGCCACTGCACTCCAGCCTGGGCGACAGAGCGAGACTCCGTCTCAAAAAAAAAAAAAAAAAAAAAAAAAAAAAAAAGTGAAAGTACTTCGAAAGCATTTTGGAGTCATTATTTTCTTAATTATTAACTTTGAATGCAGAGTACATTCAGTAAACTAGTTTTTCACACAACATCCCAGTTGCCATTCTGTTAGTTTCCTAGGGCTGCCATAACAAATTACCACACACTAGGTAGCTTAAAACAACAGAAACTGATTCTTCCTCTGTTCTGGAGACTAGAAGTTTAAAATCAAGGTGTTTTTAAAGTTAGTTCCTTGTGAAACTCCGAGGGAAAATCCACCCTATGTTTTTCTTTGACCTCTGGTGGCTGCCTCAGTGCTTGCTGTTCTTTGGTTTAGGGATGCATAACTCCGGTCTCTGCTTTTTGTTTCTCTGTGTCTTCTTTCTCTGCCTGCCTTACTCTCATAAGGACACCAATCCTTGGATTTGGTGTTCAACTTAAATCTGGAATCATTCATCTCAAGATCCTTAATTACATCTACAAACGTGTTATTTCAAATAAAGTCACATTGGCAAGTCCTAGGGAATATAACTTGTACATATCTTTTTGATTCAACATAATTCAACCATTGTTGATTAAATAAGCGATGATTCAACCCACCGCAAATAGAATTTTATCTTAGGAGTAAACAGGAAAAAAAAATGGTAACCTCTGGGCTTAAGTTTTGACCATGTGGTAATAGTAATATCATGCTGTACATATGTAGGTTTTTATTTTTTTAAGAGTTTACAGAGGGCTTTCAGATTCACTGTCTTCAATATTTACCACACGCCTTAAAGATAGTTTTACTCTTATTCTCATTTTACAGATGACAAAGTGGATGCTAAGAACAATTAGTGGATGTTAAGAAAATTGGTGATTCATCAAAGTCAAACCAACAGAACATGATAGTAAATGACAGGATTTGAACTCAGTCCTGGAACTCAGGATGCTTGATTCCAGGAAAAGTGCTCTAAATGATGAGAACTTTTCTACTCCATGCCTGATACAATGATAAGCAATAAAAAGAAGCTAATGTCACAATAAAGCCAATATAGTCAGGTAAATTGTTGCCAGTAATAGAGTTTGTGCAACATACCAACAAAATAATTAAGCCAATTTCTGAAAATAACTCAATAATATCATGTAAAGTAATTCTTGTTTCACACCAACAGAATTGTTGAGAAAGCCTCAGTAAGAGGTTCATTTTGTTATTTTCATTTTTTTACTTTCAATGTACACATAACGGCGCAAGTGATCCATGTCTGGATTATTTAGTTGATGGTGGCTGATTGCGCCTTTATTGGGGAAAATCAGGTCTGTTGACTTTTATATTACTACTCTCTTTTGCCTTGTGGCAGGATTCTTTTCTTACCTCCTGGACAAAGCTGATGCTATATTTATCATGCGAGATTCTGAAAAGAACCACAGATAACGTTTTTTGGCACCTTACATTGTGTGAGATGTCAGCAGGATAAGATTTCAGTTCTTTAATTTTTGGAAATCCTGCATTTTCCATTGCATGGAAATAATGGCCATAATGTGTTGCTTTTATATAAGAAGTTTTAATAGTCAGATCTTTGAATACCAGATTTTGTGAAGTATGCTTATTATCTCCCCAGAAATATTGCCTTCCCATCTTTGTCTATAAAGTCGCATGGATCTGAACTGTTCAAATCTTAAATTTGAAACTCTGGATTAGAACACTCCAAATGATACAATGAATCTATCTAAACCTGTACGCTTCTTGTACTCAGCAGGCTGACTGAAAGAAAACACGGAAAGTGCCTATTAAGTTTTAGTCTAGAAGCATTCTACAATAAAGTGGGTTCACTGGAGTTGATGTCCACAGTCTGCTGCATTAATCACTCAGTTCTCGGCTGTTATGTTCTACATGCTTGCTGCCCAATATGTAAAAGAGGCTAGGTAAATCTCACCAGTTCCTTGACAAGCAAGTAAGTTTTTGTTCTTTATTACAGAATAAAAATCTGAGATATGAATTTTTTGATCACTCAATGTCAAGCATGTCAGGAAGTATTATTTTATAATATGGCTTTCACTTTCTTAAACATTGAAAATGGTGAGATGCAAAGGAATATGGAACAAATTGTGTGGAGAGGATAAGGTAGAGATTCTAGAAGGATATGAGAGAAGAGTAGTTTTCGTAGCCATGATGAATTTTCCTTTTTCTCTCCTTTCTCCCTCCTCTTTTTCCTTTCTGTCTCCTTCCTTTCTTCTTAATTCCTTTCTTCTATCCTTTCTTCTTTCTCTCCTTTCTCTCTTCTACCCTTTCCTCTTCCTCTCTTCCTTCCTTCCCTTTTCTTTCTTGCTTACTTTCACAGTAATGGAAATGGCTATGGTTACTAGAAACCTGACTCTAACCATGAGACACAAAGATAAGCCTGGATGATTCTCATTTAGTAGGATGATCAAATAGTTCATAGTTCTAAAAAGTGTTACAATATTGGGGGGCATTTCATTCTTGTATGCATGCATTCAACAAATGTCTAGGATTACTACTATGTGTCAAACAGTACATTGGATACCAGGGACTCAAAGGTGAACAAGATAGGGAGTTCAGGATCTATAAAGGAGGAAGCAAACACATTTAAAAAAATCAGATCCAGTTTTGATTAGAGGTCTAAAAGAAGCAATTTTCTATTATGGAGAGGAATAGAGTATAGAAGGATGAGCCAATTTCTATGCTATACTCAAACATATAGGAAAAGTAATTGTCCAATTAATTTAATACTATTTGGCATAAAATAATAATGTGCCTGAGATAAGCAGATTTTCAAATTAATAAAATAATTCTTTGAATATCAAACAGTATCAATGTTATTTTCCTAAAGGAATATGAAACTATATTCTTACAAATGTAGGTTGACTATCATTTATATAAAGTGCTGGTTATTCAATATAGTTGATACAAAACTGAGTAAGACATAGACTCTTTGTGAAACTATAATTTATAAAAGGATACTTATACACAAATAATTACAAAAAATAGGCTGTGATAAATATACGAACAGTAAGAAAAGCCACAGTAGATCACAGAAATTGTTTTTCAACAAAAATATATTATGTCATTCCTCTGCTCAAACCTTCTAATGGCTTCCTGCCTCACTCAACATAAATGTCAAAATCTTTGCGATGACCTTCAGGGCTCTACACAATTTGGCTGCTATTACATCTTTGACCCTGTCTCCCACGACCATTCCCCCAGCTCCCTCTGTTCAGCCAGATTGAATTGCTTGCACTTTCACAAAGCACCGAACACCATTCCACATTCAAACTTTGGAATTGGCTTTTCCTCCAGATATTCACATGGCTAACCATATGACTATCTTCCAGATTCTTCTCAAATCTCCCTTTAAAGAAGGCTTATTATGACCCCCTTAGCCTGCTATATTTATTTATTTATTTTATTGTTATCTCTTGAGTGTACTGTAAATGCTACTCAGGTGTCACGTGTGTGGTTTATTGTTAATCTCCGCCAACTAGAATATTAAACCCCATGCAGATAATGCATTTTACCTATTTCATTTCCTGGTGTGTTGCAAGCATCATAAAAATTCTGATACAAAGTAAGTGCTCAATAAATATTTACTTATGAAATAATCAATTGGAGATAAAGGAAGTGGAAGAAAATCAGGAATGGCTGAATGTATGAGGCAGTGCCTGGAAGATAAATAAGAATTTTGACAAGAAGGGATGATCTTCCTAAATCATCTAGCTCATTTCAGATGATTACTTTCAGCATGTGAAGGACATTTCTCAAACACAGATAAGTTCGAAAAATTTCTTTATGTAACCAGTACATTGGATAAGTGTGACTCATGGGATGTGATCATAAAGCAAATTTATTTTAGTCTCCCTTTGTCCTTTAAACGTATTTAGTTGTTTTATTTTCATGGGCTGACAACTCAGACAATATCATGGTTCTATTGGTCATTCTCAGAAAATGGTCACTTTAAATCAAAGTTACCACCTAAATTTTGTAAGAAAAATTTAAGTTCAACTTAATTTAATACTAAGATTTATCATTTCCACCCACCCGTCAAATCCACCAGAAGGTGGAAGATTAGGGACAGGGAGGAGGAGGAGGAGGAGGAGAGAGCTCACAGTATAAAAAAATCAGCTGGGGAAGGAATGATTGGGCTTCGTTCTCTTTCCATCATCACAAATATCTTACCACTCTTGAGTTGGATCCCGGGAGAATGGAGGTCAGGGCAGACCTTATTTAACTCATGGTGTCCCAAGTTGGTATTCAGTGGGTCTGACAGCTGTCTAAAGTATACTCTTTCCTTCATTAATGCTTCTATGGGCTCCCAAGAGATTGCTCAATCACTGGTGATCCTTCAGCCTCTAGTCCCTAATCCCAAGCAAAATAATTTCTATTATGAACAGTCAATTACTCCTTCCTCAACCCACATATACTAGATACGAGAAAGTAAGGTCTGTTTGCTCCTGCAGGTAGCCCTTTACCTAAGTCCTAAGATAATACTCCTAGATTTATTCTAATTCCTGATCTACGTGTGGGCCAAAGAAAACACTCAAGCATTCAAGCATTCTTTGACACAACAAAAGCAGCTTCTTTTGTAGCTCTAGCTATTGGACTAGCTATCTAGCCATTTTTCTGCTTTCAGAATTTTTAAAGTGGAAGCCAACTATCTGCTCTCTGTTTAACCCTCCCCCGTTGCAGAAAGTGTCTATTAAAATATTTAAGTGATCTTAAGTCCTTCCTTCTTGAAATGAAGAAAAAGCACTCCAACTCTATCATAGGCGGAGCTGAGATTACGTAGCTTTTCAGCACTCTCTCAATATCCACCAAATGAACTTTATCTACTCGTGATAATTTTTTATTTTCATCATTAGGAGAGAATTTATTTTTAAAGTGTCATCTACAAGGATTACTACAAGGATGTCCATTAAACATCACAATTAAACATTCCAAGGGAGAAGCCAGCTTATCAAAGTGTCCACTTAATTCACCTAAACGTCTCCAACCCACCCTCTGCTGACCTTCTCTAAGTCTTTTTCTTCTTTAAAATAAACAAGACAAGGTAGACAGATACATGTTGGTAAATGCTGAAGTCTATATTCTCATAGAGACACGGTGCACTGCGAGCCCAAAATGCAGAGAAAGGAGGAAAAAAGCTGTAACTCTCTGTGCTACCACATAGAGGCCTAGCACCCTCCAGCTTCCAGCAGATTGAAGGGAGCAGGTTTTTCTATTTTCCCCACAGAGCTCAGTGGTGTTGATTCCATACCGTTTTTGTTCAGACAGGAAGGGATAAAACATGAATTTGGAACAGAAAGGAGTAAAGACTGTTTTCCCATAGTATTCTGCTCAAGGTATTTTTCCCAAAAAAATAGGTTGAGAACCATGGTATAGAGAAAAGAGACCTCAAGAACAAAGCAGCTGAGCACAAGAGGAAAAGAAAGACAGATTGATGATTTTTTTTAACCAGTTTAAGAGCTGCAAACCTAATCCGTGGGCAATTCCTATTTGTAAGGTTCTATAAGATGACCTGTCTCACTGTTTACTTCAGTATCTTATCTGCTTTGATATCTATTTTCTTAAATTCTGACCAAAAGTTTCATTTTAACATCCAATTCCCTTTGTAAAAATTTTCTGTGCTTCTCCATGGTGCATAAATTAAAGTCCAATCTCCTGAACTAACAATCATACATTTACAATATAGCCTTTTTGCTTTCCAACTTTGTTTTCCATCATGCAACTTTAATATTTCCAAGTCTGATAGTCTTTAATTCATTTATCCAAGAAATATCTACTAATATCATAGTAGAAATATCTCTGTTCCAGGCCATGTTCTAGAATTTGCTATGTGTACAGCATAGATGAATATGACAGAGTATTTGTTTTCCCAAATATATACAAAATTGTTATGCTTTTAAAGTATGTTGTCTCTACTCTATAGAATACCATTTTACTCTTCTCTGGATGGGAAACTCAAATTCATCTTTTACATTACCGTTCTGATGCCATCTTCTCCAAGGAGCCTACGTTAAGTTCTTTGGACAGAATTCCCAACTTTTTAATCTGTGCTTTTATTGATTTTGGCCAGAATATTATTACTATGGGTTTTTTCTTTATATTATTATACTTTAAGTTCTAGAGTACATGTGCACAACGTGCAGGTTTGTTACATATGTGTACCTGTGCCATGTTGGTGTGCTGCATACTATGGGTTTTAACTAAACAGGTAAGAATGCTGTATTAGGGTTATCTAGAGAGACAGAACTAATAGGATAGATGTATATATAAAGCAGAGTTCATTAAGGAGTATTGACTCACACGACCACAAGGTGAGGTCCTAAAATAAACCATCTGCAAGCTGAGGAGCAAGGAAGCCAGTGCAAGTCCCAAAGCTGAAGAACTTGGAGTCCAATGTTTGATGGCAGGAAGCATCCAGCACAGGAGAAAGATGTAGGTCCGAAGACTAAAACAGTCTATTCTTTTTTCACTTTCTTCTGCCTGCTTTTATTCTGGTCATGCTTGCAGCTGATTAGATTGTGCCCATACAGGTTAAGGGTGGGTCTGCCTCTCCCAGTCCACTGACTCAAATGTTAATCTCCTTTGGCAACACCCTCACAGACACACCCAGAAACAATACTTTGAATCTTTCAATCCCACCAAGTTGACACTCAAAATTAACCATCACAAATGCTATATATGTATTATGGGCTATATACCTGAGTTGCCTGCAAGTTAATGAGATACATATATATTTTTTAAAATTTCAAATAACCAGGTATTCTTGGCTCATAAGCTCAATATATATTTGTAGTATTATAATGAACTGGGAAGGAAGTGCCTTCTAGGGCATGTCTATAAGTTGGCACCCACAGACATGCTTGCAGAGAAGCGGGCCAATCTATACCATGCTCTGGGTAGTGGAAGATAAGACTTTAAATGTGAATTGGCTAAATATTGCATTATTGTGACAAGCCATGAATGCTGTGAAGAGTATATAGTTAATTCAACACATAAAAGAGACATACTTAAAAGTTTCTGAAGAAATCCATTGTTGGCGCTTAGATTTAAGAATAACCTGACAATAATACATAGGTTGCTTTGAAATAGGACAATGCCAAGAGAATGGTTATTAAAGTAATAAAAGGGTAACATGAGAAGGAAAAGCACAAATGTAAATGAAACATCACATGAATTGTGGAGCTGAGAACTGTAACTTTATAAAATGATTAAAGAATGGAAGAGTAAAAGATACTCTGACTGATGCTGGATGATTGGCAGAGTGATAGTACAACTGTTCTGGGAGTTCAGAAGGGGAAGATGATTCTTAGTCTAGTTTGGACATGTTAATTCTATGGGAAAAGTGAAACACTCTTAAGATATTCAGGAGGCACACTGAAGCGCTGGTAACTTGATGGATTTCTTTATGAAGGATGTGGATAAAGAATTGCAACAATTTATGACAAAACCCAGAAGTTTTTATAAAACGACATAAAATGTAGATTGATTGTTTAAAAAAAATTACCAAAAGAACAATAAAAAGCATATGAGGAAGAATTTTAATTCAAGAAAAGAAAAACAGGGTCTAACTCAGTAGATTCTCCATTCTAAGGAATTAAGAAAAAATCAGTGAAACATTGCCAGCATGAAATAGGAACAGATGACAAAGATGAGGAACAACTCTTGATAAAGAGAACACATATTGAATTAAAAAAAGAAACAGTTAAGTCTGAATCAATAATTAGCAGACTTGACATTGCAGAAAATTTAATTAATGATTTACAGGACAAAACTGGGAAGAAATAGAAAAATCCAAAGACAAAGGGCAGAGAGTACACTAACAGAGTAAATGAAAAAAAATGTCAAGCAAAATGAAAAGCAGGCTTATAAGAGATACCCCCAAAAGGAAGTAGAGCAAATGGAATGTAAATAATAACCAAATAAATAATTCTAGAAAATTATCCAGTTTTAAAATATTATATTTTGAGATTGAGAGACCAGTCATGTTCCAAGCAAATTAATAACAAAAGCCACAGAATAAAAAATTGCTTGGTGACAGTGGGAAAGTTTAAACAAAGAATACTTCAAACACAGAAAAAGCAAGATGTAGAATGCCCCCAAACTCTCTTCAAACACCAAATGCCAGAACACGAGGGAACCATATCCATAGGGGTTGAGAGGAAAGATGATGACTCATGATTTATATATTCAGCAAAGCTGTTGTTCAAATGTGAAGGCAATAGCTGGACCAATCTAGTAAAACTGACCATTATTTTGAAAAAGTTCTTTCTGAAAGGATTCATAAATGATTGTCAGACGAAACAAACACAATCAAGGATGGTAAATTGTGGATGGAAAGACTAGTAATGGACATTGAAAAGAGTTATACAGAGAATATATTTTAAAATGTGTGGCAAATGTGTTTGCAAAATATTATATGTGCATACTTTTTATTGAAAGAGATTTTTAACATTTTTGATAGATAGCTATATCATTTGAAACCAGGCAGGGGTTGGTGTAGACCTAAATAGAAACTTTAAATTTTTTCTACTCCAAAGCACTACCGAATCTTCATTCTTTCAAAGTGAAAAATAAGATAGAATTAAGATTTTTGAAATTTGAAGGATGATGGTAATTACAAAATATGCTCATAAGATAAAAACAAATCAGTCATCACAAAGCAAGCAAAAATATTTGAAGGAATAAAAAATAAAACATCAAAATATTAAATACAGAAAGGGCAAAAATTAAAAATTATAACATCTGTAACATACAATTCTGTGAAAAGGCCATATATGCAAAGTAGCCATAAATGCCCAAGAAAGAGGCAGACAAATCTAGTTTGTTGGTAAAAGGTGTTTTATTGGTGGAACTTACAGGCAGAAGCATGTTCGTGGGTGGTTGTGAGACAGGTAGATCTTTTACCTGCTAACCCAAAACTAGGGCTTATATACCATAGGGAAAATGTGTAAGTGCCCTGTACAAGACAATTAAAGGCAATCCTCCAGAACAGACAAGAATGCTATATGCATCATAGCCTATAATTTGTGCAATAACATCAAGGTTGACATATTCTTACACTAAGGATAGTAAATAAAGTAGGAATCAGGAGACATTCATATTGCTTGTGGGAATGAATGAATAAATAATAGGAAATAGTGACTATCAAAAATGTTAGAATTAAAATAATGGACAAATTTACACAGGCAAATAGGATTTTAAAGCATCAAGAGTAGCAACATTAGGAATAGGCAGTGTATAAATGTACAAAGCAGCATTTTATAAAAGAAAGGCATCTTCATTGAAGGAAATAGAAAAAAAAATATTATTCCCTCATTAAAACAGCATCAGAATGCTTACAGTGATATGTGTAGTAATTCGAGGGCAACTGACAAATGCTCCATAACATTGGGCAACTTAATGTATGTTATTATTTATTTTATATTAAATAGAGTATTTTAATACATACTTGACAGGATTAAATTTATGTATTTTGACACTAAAACCACAGTAATTTTTGTATAACCATGGAAACATTTTTTAATGGCTCATTTGAGACATTGGAAAGAAAACCTTCCCAACTAACCCTAACCTCATCAGTGGTTACATCTGAGGTTACGAGTCACTCTAATCTCTTTATGTACACCCCAAAATTTTACAGTTAATATTACTTCTACTTATAAATTAAGCTTAGACATTTAAAAATTGAACAAAAATGCAAAAAGAAGAGTAAGGCAGATGGAAAGTATACAGATTGTAATGTTTGGTGATTAGGAAATCACTTGTGAGTTACTGAGAATGTTGAGAAAGGTGCCAGATCACATGGGACTATAAAATAGAGAAAAAGAAGAAGAAACTCACAGCTCTTCCTACAAAACATCAGATGACTGAAGAAAGGTGATAGAGGAAAGTAGCTTGAAAGTAATCAAGATTCGGGTAAGAAATTTTATTTAAATGGAAGAGACATGAGGCCGGGCGCGGTGGCTCACGCCTGTAATCCCAGCACTTTGGGAGGCCGAGAAGGGCGGATCACGAAGTCGGGAGATCGAGACCATCCTGACTAACACGGTGAAACCCCGTCTCTACTAAAAATACAAAAATTAGCCGGGCGCGGTGGCGGGCGCCTGTAGTCCCAGCTACTCGGGAGGCTGAGGCAGGAGAATGGCGGGAACCCGGGAGGCGGAGCTTGCAGTGAGTGGAGATCGCGCCACTGCACTCCAGTCTGGGCGACAGAGCGAGACTCCGTCTCAAAAATAAATAAATAAATAAATAAATAAATAAATAAATAAATGGAAGAGACATGAATTTACTATTATAGACAAAGGAAAATGGTCAGTACAGAAGGACAGCTAGTGTGTGGATGAACAGAGGATAGTTGCTGAAAGTCTAAGAATGTAGACAATGACAAATCATGGTTTCAGATGTGGATTGTAATGTTAACCAGAGAGAGATGCTTCTTCAAAACAAAAGGAAATAAAGAGTGTGCTTACACATATATATATAAAAATGTGGACGTGAAGAAGGAAAAAAAATGAGCAGTGATCTGATCAATCAGGACATTCAAATTTTCTGAGTCAGGTAAGAGCATAAGATAAAAATATGTGTCAGAGAAAGGCAGAGGAAATGAAAGTGAAGTTAGGGAGTTAAAGGAGTGAAATAATTCTTTGACTGAAATGTGAAATAGAATAAGATTTATTATCTTTTTTCTTCCCCTACATTCATAACTCTCTAGAATTAGTCACGATTTATATTTACTTATAGTCATCCAAGCACTATACATACCACACCACTGAATTTCTACATCCATCTACAGTCTTCTTAACATATTCACTCTCATCTTTTTAACTTTTCAGTAGCATGTGTCACTGGTAAATACTCCTTCCTTATTTTAGGGGATTTGCTTACTTTTTCCTCCATGACTATCTCTTAATATCCCTTCTAAATTGGAAGTCAGTCAGTTAGAGAGGCAAGTCAGTCTAGAATTACAGTGCTTAGGAGACAGTTTAAGATGTATGTAGTGATTAACATGCACAGAAGATTATAACCAGGGAGGGATTTTGATACTTGACTTACTGAATTGCAGAAATTACTATAGTATATAGGGGGCTAAGATTAAAAAAAAAAGTTATCTTTGGATGAAGGAAGTATGTTCTCAGAGATTTGAGAAGTGTCATCAAGATTATTTGTAAGACTGGCAAAACTGACAGGTAAAGCTGCTTTTACAAGCAGACCATGATTTACACTCATTAAAACAAGTATACTGCTCTCTAATTTTACAGTCAAAATGCATACAGGTGTTGGTAGCAACTGAGCTCCACAAAGTAACCCAGAAACTCAGGTTGTCTGTATCTTGTCTCTCCACTATCCCTCGGGTGATCTTCCCCTCCAAATGGTCCAAACTCTCATTTCATCACCATGTCCACGAATGTGTCTGCAAGAAGCAGCGAAGAGGAAGTTTACAGCAAGTAGCTGATCAGGAAGCAAACAGTAGTGCAGCTCTTATGTTCATAGCCCACTGGCTAGAACTTAGTCACATGGCACATGTGAATAAAATGAAAAAAAGGAATAGTTGCAAGGAAGGTTGAGATACATAGTCTCTTGCTAATAAAACTAATGGAATTCTTTATTAAAAAGAAGAAATGAAGACTGTAGATTGGGATTCTAAATAATTGGAATAAAATTGGCAATCTGAAATACAAAGCCAAACTACAGGAGAAAAAAGAAACTGTGAAGTAGGTGTTGAAATCAGTGAGGAAGAAGAATTGAATCGTTCTCTGGCAGGTAGGTCAGTGATTTCAGAACAAAGGAAGTTGCCATAAGTAGAGTGCATGAAGTTCTGTAAAGATAAGACCTTAGGTTCCACCTTAAGAATATTAAACTCTTTCTGACTTCATGAGTTTCAGTGACTTCGAGTGGTAGAAAATTTAAGAGATGCAGTATCTTCGGAGAGTAATGACATATAATCCACACATTCATGGAAGAATGGAGACCTGAAGTTTTTGAAAGGGAGTAAGTAGAGAGGAAAATAGATGTGAACAGGAATAAAGTACAATGGGATGCCAGTTCTTGAGATAAAAAAATTAGGGAAAATAAGGTAAAGATATCCACTTGTAGCATTCATATTAACATCCAAGATAAGAGAAATAGGATGGAGGCTGAATACATTGACAAAAAGGTAAGTGAAATGATCTCTTCTTATATAGGGCTTTTTTTAAAATCATTTTTTAAATCTTAACAGCCCTTTGTAAAAATATTACTATTAGCAAACTTAACTCTTTTTGAATTTGAATAGGAATGATAAATGGAGAGGAATCAGAGCAAGATGAATGGACAAATGTAACTCTCCTGTGATCATCATCCGCCCTGCAGGAACACCAAATTGAACAACCATCACACAAGAAAGAAACTTCATAAGAACCAAAAATCAGATGAATGATCATAGGACCTGATTTTAAAATCACATCAAGGAAAGAGACACTGAAAACTACAGTTAAGACAGTTGGGAATTGCTGACACCACCACTCTCCCATCCCCCAGCAGGGGCAGCATGGCATGAAGACAGAATCTGTGTGCTTCGGGGAGGGATAGCAAAGTGATTGTGGGACTTTGCATTAGAATGCAGTGCTGCCCTATCACAGTGGCAAGCAACACAGCAGGATTTGGCAAGTATCCATGGAGGGGGCATTTAGACTAGCCCTAGCCATGAGGGAATTATTGATCCCAGCAAGCGGAGCCTGAGTTCCAGCTAGCTCCACTACTGTCGGCTAAAGTACCCTAGGGTCCTAAATAAACAAAAGGCATTCCACGCCACAGTGACTGCAATCCCTGGACAAGTTTGGGTGCTATGCTGCGCTTGCAGCCAGTGGATTTGGAGTGCGTGTGACACAGTAAGACACCAGCTGGGGCAGCCTAGGGAGTGCTCACATCACCCTCCGTCCCTGCAACAGGAAGCAGTGCAGCTCACAGCTCCAGGAGGAGAAAGGAGAGTAAAGAGGACTTTGTGTTGCATCTTGTGTATCAGCTCAGCCATAGTAAAATAAAGCATTAGAGTCCTGAAGTCCCTATACTAGGCCCTAGCTCCTGGATGACACTGCTAGACCCACCCTGGGCCAAAAGGGAACCTACTGCCCTGAAGGGAAGAACTCAGTCCTGGCAGAATTCACCACCTACTAACTAAAGAGCCCTTGGGCCCTGAATAAGCATCAGAGATAACCAGGCAGTAGCCACCACCAGCCTGGGGTGGTGGCCATGGGGAGAGTCTCTTTTTCCTTTTTTTTTTTTTTTTTTTTTTTTTTTTTTTTTTTGAGACGGAGTCTCACGCTGTTGCCCAGGCTGGAGTGCAGTGGCGCGATCTCGGCTCACTGCAAGCTCCGCCTCCCGGGTTCCCGCCATTCTCCTGCCTCAGCCTCCTGAGTAGCTGGGACTACAGGCGCCCGCAACCGCGCCCGGCTAATTTTTTGTATTTTTAGTAGAGACGGGGTTTCACTGTGGTCTCGATCTCCTGACCTTGTGATCCGCCCGCCTCGGCCTCCCAAAGTGCTGGGATTACAGGCTTGAGCCACCGCGCCCGGCCTCTTTTTCCTTATGGAAAGGAGAGAAAGAGGACTTTGTCTTGCAACCTGGGTTCCAGCTCAGCCCCAGTATAATAAAGCACCAAACAGATTCCTAGAGCCTCTAATCAAGGTCCTAGCCCCTGGAAAGCACTTCTACCATCCAGGGGCAGAAAGGAACCTGTGGAACTGAAGAGAAAGACTCAGTGCTGCCAGGATTCATCACCTGTTTATTAAAGAGTGATTGGACCTTGAATAAACATCAGCAGTAGCCAGGAAATAGTCTCCACAGGCCTTAGGTGTGACCCAGTGCAATCCCAGCAGTGGCAGCCATGGAAGCAATTGCATCCCCCTCCCCGCAATTCCAGGCAGCTCAGCATGGAGGGTGTGACTCCATTTGCTTGGGAAGAAGTAAGGAAAGAGAACAAGGGACTCTGCTTGATAATCCAGGGAGTTCTCCCAGATCTTACCCAAAGCCATTAAGGTGGTACCTCTATGAGTCTGCAAGAGTCACAGCATTACTGCAATTGAGGTGCCTCCTAATGCACATACGGCTGTAGTGACCAAAGACTTAGGTCACAATGCAGTATGGAAAGTTTTCTTAAGAAGGACAGGTATAAACAAGCCCAGACTGAAAAGACTAGAAGAAATATCTAACTTCTCAATGCCTAGACATTGGTGAACATCCAGAAGCATCAAGACTATCCAGGAAAACATGACCTCATCAGTGAAATAAAAAAGGCAACAGTGATCAATTGTGTAGTAATAGAGATATGTGAGCTTTCAGACAGATATTTCAAAATTGCTGTTTTGGGGAAACAGCCCAATAGAATCCAACATAACACAGAGAAGGAATTCAGAATCCTATCAAATAAATTTAACAGATTATAATGAGTAAAAAGAATCAAGCAGAAATTCTAGAGCTGAAAAATTCAACTGACAATCTGAAGAATGCATAAGACTCTCTCAATAGCAGAATTGATCAAGCAGAAGAAAGAATTAGTGAGCTCAAAGACAGCCTATCTGAAAATACACAGAGGAGTCAAAAGGAAAAATAATAAAGCATGCCATCAGAATCTAGAAACTAGTCTCAGGAGGCCAAATCTAAGAGTTATGGGCCTTAAAGAGGAAGTAGAGAAAACGATAGGGGTAGAAAGTTTACTCAAATATGTAATAACAGAGAACTTCTCAAATGTAGAGGAAGATGTCAATATTCAAGTACAATAAGATTATAGAACACTAAGCACATTTAATCCAAATAAGACCACCTCAAGACTTTTTAAAATCAAACTGCTAAAGATCAAGGATAAAGAATGGTTCTTAAAAGCAAGAAGAGAAAAAAATAACATATAAGAACCTCCAATGTTTCTGGAAGCAGATTTCTCAGTGGAAACGTTACAGGCTAGGGGAGAGTGGTATGATATATCTAAAGTGATGAAGAAAAAAAAATGCAATACTTTTATCCTTGAATATTATATCCAGTGGAAATATCCTTCAAAAGTGAAGGAGAAACATAGACGTTCCCAGACAAACAAGAGCTGAAGGATTTTGTCAACACCAGACCTGTCCTACGAGAAATGCTAAAGGGAATTATTCAGTCTGAAAAGGATGTTAATCCGTTGTAAAAAATAATCTGTAGGTACAAAATTCACTAGTAAGAGTAAGTACACAGACAAGGAATATTATAATACAGTAATTGTGGTGTATAAACTACTCACATCTTGAGTAGGAGGACTAAAAGGTGAATTCATCAAAAATGATAGCTATATCAGCTTTTTAAGACATAGACAGTATAAGATACAAATAGAAACAGCAAAATGTTTAAAAGTGGGGATATAAAGTTAAAGTTTAAGAATGGGGATATAAAGTTAAAGTGTAGAGTTTTTATTAGTTTTTGCTTTTCTTGTTTGTTAGATTGTTTTTGCAGAGTTAAGTTGTCATCAGTTTAAAATAATGAATTATGTTATTTGCAAGCCTCATGGTAACCTCAAATCAAAGCCTACAAGAGACATACAAAAAAATACAGAGCAAGAAATTAAACTATACAAAGGAAATCACTTTCACAAAAAGAAAACAGGAAGAAAGGCAGTAAAAAAAGAGAAATCCACAAAACAACAACAAAACAAATTTTAAAATGGCAGTAATAAGTTCTTACCTATCAATAATAACATTGACTGGAAATAAACTAAACTCTCCAGTCAAAAGACATTGATTAGCTGAATGGATTAAAAAACAAGACCTAATGATCTGTTGCCTACACAAAACATACTTTACCTATAAAGATATACATAGACTGAAAATAAAGGGATGAAAGTAGATATTTTGTGAAAATGGAAACTATAAAAGAGCATGAGTAGTTAAACTTACATCAGATACAATAGATTTCAAGATTAAAACTATAAAAAGAGACAATGACAGTCATTATATAATGACAAGGGTTCAATTTAGCAAAAGGATGTAACGATTGTAAATATGTGTATATCCACCCAATACTGTAGCACTCAGGTATATGAAACAGATATTATTAGAGCTAAAGGGAGAGCTAAGTCCTCATAAAATAATAGTTGGAGACTTTAACACCTCACTTTCAGCACTGGATAAACCATCCAGACAGAAAATCAACAGAGAAATGTTATACCTAATATGCACTGTGGACCAAATGGACCTCATAAATATTTACAGAATATTTAATCCAATGGCTGTAGAATACATATGACTCTCCTCAGCACAGGGATCATTCTGAAGGACAGACCATATGTTAGACCACAAAATAAGTCTTTAAAAATAATAAATTGACATCAAGTATCTTCTTTGAGCATGATGGAATAAAACTGGAAATTAATTTGAGTTCTTTGTAGACAACCCCATCAAAAAGCGGGCAAAGGATATGAACAGACTCTTCTCAAAAGAACACATTTATGAAGCCAACAGACACATGAAAAAAAATGCTCGTCATCACTGGCCATCAGAGAAATACAAATCAGAACCACAATGAGATACCATCTCACACCAATTAGAATGGCAATCATTAAAACGTCAGAAAACAACAGGTGCTGGAGAGGATGTGGAGAAATAGGAACACTTTTACACTGTTGGTGGGACCGTAAACTAGTTCAACCATTGTGGAAGACAGTGTGGCGATTCCTCAAGGATCTAGAACTAGAAATACCATTTGACCCAGTCATCCCATTACTGGGTATGTGCCCAAAGGATTATAAATCATGCTTCTATAAAGACACATGCACATGTATGTTTATTGTGGCACTATTCACAAGAGCAAAGACTTGGAACCAACCTGAATGTCCATCAATGATAGACTGGATTAAGAAAATGTGGCACACATACACCACGGAATACTATGCAGCTATAAAAAAGGATGAGTTCATGTCCTTTGTGAGGACATGGATGAAGCTGGAAACCATCATTCTGAGCAAACTATCACAAGGACAAAAAACCAAACACCACATGTTCTCACTCACAGGTGGGAACTGAACAATGAGAACACTTGGACACAGGGCAGGGAACATCACACACCAGGACCTGTCACAGGGTGGGGGGATGGGGGAGGGATAGCATTAGGAGATATACCTAATGTAAATGATGAGTTAATGGGTGCAGCACACCAACATGGCACTGTACAAATATGTAACAAACCTACACGTTGTGCACATATACCCTAGAACTTAAAGTATAATAAAAAAACCTGGAAATTAATAACAGGAACTTTGGAAATGATACAAACACATAAGAATTAAACAATATGCTTATGAATGACCAATGGGTCAATGAAGAAATTAAGAAGGAAATTAAAAAAAAACTTCTTCAAACAAATGAAAATGAAAATGTAACATACCAAAACCTCTGGGATACAGCAAACTCAGTACTAAGAGGAAAGTTCATAGCAATAAGTCCCTACATCAAAACACAGAAAAATTTAAAATAAACAATATGCATGTTAAAGAACTAGAAAAGCAAGAGCAGACCAAACCCAAAATCAGTAGAAGAGAAATAAAATTGAAACAACAAAAATATATACATAAAAGATCAAGGAAATAACAAAAAGGTGTTTTGGGGGTTTTGTTTTTTGTTTTCAAGACAGGGTCTCAGTTCAGTTGCCCAGGCTGCCATGCAGTGGCACAATCTTGGCTCACTGCAGCCTCAGTATTCCCAGCTCAGATGATTCTTACACCTCAGCCTGTGAGTAGCTGGGACTATGGGTGTGCACCAACATGCCCAGCTAATTTTTTATATTTTTAGTAGAGACAGGGTTTTGCTATGTTGCCAAGACTGGTCTTGAACTCCTGGACTCAAGCGATATACCCACCTTGACCTCCCAAAGTGCTGAGATTACAAGCATAAGCCACCACGCTTGCCAGGTTTTTGAAAAGATAAGCAAAGTTGACAAACCTTTTCCAAAGCTAAGAAAAACAGGTGACTTGAAATCAGAGATGAAAATGGAAACACTATAATTGATACCACAAAAAATCAAAGAATCATATGAAACAAACAAAAAATGGAAACTAGTATGAGCAACTGTATGCAAATAAATTGGAAAACCTAGAAGAAATAAATTCCTAGAATACAACCAAAACTGAACCATGAAGCAATGCAAACCCTGAACAGACCAATAACAAGTAATGACATCAGAGCTATAATACAAAGTGTCCCAGCAAAGAAAAGACTGTAACCTGATGGCTTCACTGCTGAATTTTACCAAACATTTAAAGAAAAACTATTAACAATTCTACTCAAACTATTCCCCAAAACGGAGGAGGGAATACTTCCAAACTAATTCTTTGAGGCCACTATTACCCTAATGCCAAAACCAAAGAGAGCCACCCAAAAAAGAACTTGCAGGCCAATATCTCTGATAAATATTCATACAAATATTCTCAAGAAAATATGTGCAAACTAAATATAACAACACATAAAAAGATCATTTGTCATGACCAAGTAGGATTCATCCCAGGAATGCAAAGATGGTTCAACATACACAAATCAATAAATATATCACATCAACAAACTGAAAGGGTAAAATTATATGATCATTTCAATTGATACTGATAAAGCATTTGATAAAATTCAACATCTTTTCATGACAAAAAAATAACCTTGGGGGCGGTTCCAAAATGGCTGAATAGGAACAGTTCCAGGCTGCAGCTCCCAGCATGAGCGATGCAGAAGACAGGTGATTTCTGCATTTCTAACTGAGGTACTGGGTTCATCTCACTGGGGCATGTTGGACAGTGGGTGCAGGACAGTGGGTGCAGCCCACCGAGCAAGAGCTGAAGCAGGGTGAAGCATCGCCTCACCTGGGAAGTGCACGGGGTAAGAGAATTCTCTTTCCTAGCCAAGGGAAACAGTGACACACAGCAGCTGGAAAATTGGGTCACTCCCACCTTAATACTGCACTTTTCCAAGGGTGTTAGCAAACAGCACACTAGGAGATTATATCCCACACCTGTCTCAGAGGGTCACACGCCCACAGAGCCTCCCTCATTGCTAGCACAGCAGTCTGAGATCTAACTGCAAGGCAGCAGTGAGGCTGGGCGAGGGGTGCCCACCATTCCTGAGGCTTGAGTAGGTAAACAAAGTGGCCAGGAAGCTCAAACTGGGTGGAGCCCATGCAGCTCAACGAGGCCTGCCTGCCTCTGTAGACTCCACCTCTGGGGAGTCTACATACCAAAATGTAAAGACCATCGAGGCTAGGAAGAAACTGCATCAACTAATGAGCAAAATAAACAGCTAATATCATAATGACAGGATCAAGTTCACACATAACAATATTAACCTTAAATGTAAATGGACTAAATGGTCCAATTAAAAGACACAAACTAGCAAATTGGATAAGGAGTCAAGATCCATCAGTGTGCTGTATTCAGGACACCCATCTCACATGCAGAGACACACATAGGCTCAAAATAAAGGGATGGAGGAACATCTACCAAGTAAATGGAAAACAAAAAAAGGCAGGGGTTGCAATCCTAGTCTCTGATAAAACAGACTTTAAACCAACATAGATCAAAAGAGACAAAGAAGGCCATTACATAATGGTAAAGGGATCAATTCATCAGGAAGAGCTAACTATCCTAAATATATATGCACCCAATACAGGAGCACCCAGATTCATAAAGCAAGTCCTTAGAGACCTACAAAGAAGACTTAGACTCCTACACAATAATAATGGGAGACTTTAACACCCCACTGTCAACATTAGACAGATCAACGAGACAGAAAGTTAAAAATGATATCCAGGAACTGAACTCAGCTCTGCACCAAGCAGACATAATAGACATCTACAGAACTCTCCACCCCAAATCAACAGAATATACATTCTTCTTAGCACCACATCACACTTATTCCAAAATTGACCACATAGTTGGAAGTAAAGCACTCCTCAGCATATGTAAAAGAACAGAAATTATAACAAACTGTCTCTCAGACCACAGTGTAGTCAAACTAGAACTCAGGATTAAGAAACTCACTCAAAACCACTCAACTACATGGAAACTGAACAACCTGCTCCTGAAAGACTACTGGGTACATAACAAAATGATGGCAGAAATAAAGATGTTCTTTGAAACCAATGAGAACAAACACACAACATACCAGAATCTCTGGGACACATTTAAAGCAGTGTGTAGAGGGAAATTTATAGCACTAAATGCCAACGAGAGAAAGCAGGAAAAATCTAAAATTGACACCCTAACATCACAATTAAAAGAACTAGAGAAGCAAGAGCAAACACATTCAAAAGCTAGCAGAAGGCAAGAAATAACTAAGATCAGAGCAGAACTGAAGGAGATAGAGACACAAAAAACCCTTCAAAATATCAATGAATCCAGGAGCTGGTTTTTTGAAAAGATAAAAAAAAAAATTGATAGTCTGTTTGCAAGGCTAATAAAGAAGAAAAGAGAGAAGAATCAAACAGATACAATAAAAAGTGATAAAAGGGATGACATCACCAACCCCACAGAAATACAAACTACCATCAGAGAATACTATAAACACCTCTACACAAATAAACTAGAAAACCTAGAAGATATGGACAAATTCCTGGACACATACACTCTCCCAAGACTAAACCAGGAAGAAGTTGAATCCCTGAATAAACCAATAACAGGCTCTGAAATTGAGGCAATAATGAATAGCCTACCAACTAAAAAAAAGTCCAGGACCAGACAGATTCACAGCCAAATTCTACCAGAGGTACAAGGAGGAGCTGGTACCATTCCTTCTGAAACTATTCCGATCAATACAAAAAGAGGGAATTCTCCCTAACTCATTTTATGAGGCGAACATCCTCCTGATACCAAAGCCTGGCAGAGGCACAACAAAAAAAGAGAATTTTAGACCAATATCACTGATGAACATTGATGGAAACATTCTCAATAAAATACTGGCAAACCAAATACAGCAGTACATCAAAAAGCTTATCCACCATGACCAAGTGGGCTTCATCCCTGGGATGCAAGGCTGGTTCAACATATGCAAATCAATAAATGTAATCCAGCATATAAACAGAATCAAAGACAAAAACCACATGATTATCTCGATAGATGCAGAAAAGGCCTTTGACAAATTTCAACAGCCCTTCATGCTAAAAACTCTCAATAAATTCAGTATTGATGGGACATATCTCAAAATAATAAGAGCTATTTATGACAAACCCATAGTCAGTATCATACTGAATGGGCAAAAACTGGAAGCATTCCCTTTGAAAACTGGCACAAGACAGGGATGCCCTCTCTCACCACTCCTATTCAGCATAGTGTTGGAACTTCTGGTCAGGGCAATCAGGCAGGAAAAGATATAAAGGGTATTTAGTTAGGAAAAGAGGAAGTCAACTGTCTCTGTTTGCGGATGACATGATTGTATATTTAGAAAACCCCATTGTCTCAGCCCAAAATCTCCTTAAGCTGATAAGCAACTTCAGCAAAGTCTCAGGATACAAAATCAATGTGCAAAAATCACAAGCAATCCTATACACCTGTAACAGACAAACAGAGAGCCAAATTATGAATGAACTCCCATTCACAATAGCTTCAAAGAGAATAAAATGCCTAGGAATCCAACTTACAAGGGATGTAAAGGACCTCTTCAAGGAGAACTACAAACCATTGCTCAGTGAAATAAAAGAGGACACAAACAAATGGAAGAGCATACCATGCTCATGGATAGGAAGAATCAATATGGTGAAAATGGCCATACTGCCCTAGGTAATTTATAGATTCAATGCCATCCCCATTAAGCTACTAATGACTTTCTTCACAGAATTGGAAAAAACTACTTTAAATTTCATATGGAACCAAAAAAGACTGTGCATTGCCAAGACAATCATAAGTCAAAAGAACAAAGCTGGAGGCATCATGCTACCTGACTTGCAACTATACTACAAGGCTACAGTAACCAAAACAGCATGGTACTGGTACCAAAACAGAGATATAGATCAATGGTACAGAACAGAGCCCTCAGAAATAATACCACACATCTACAACCATCTGATCTTTGACAAACTGACAAAAACAAGCAATGGGGAAAGGATTCCCTATTTAATAAATGGTGCTGGGAAAACTGGCTAGCCATAAGTAGAAAGCTGAAACTGGATCCCTTCCATACACCTTATACGAAAATTAATTCAAGATGGATTATACTTAAATGTTAGACCTAAAACCATAAAACCCTAGAAGAAAACCTAGGCAATACCATTCAGTACATAGGCATGGGCAAGGACTTCATATCTAAAACACCAAAAGCAAAGCAACAAAAGTGAAAGTTGACAAATGGGATCTAATTAAACTAAAGAACTTCTGCACAGCAAAAGAAACTACCATCAGAGTGAACAGGCAACTTACAGAATGGGAGAAAATTTTTGCAATCTACTCATCTGACAAAGGGCTAATATTCAGAACCTACAAAGAACTCAAACAAATTTGCAAGAAAAAACCCCAAAAAGTGGGCAAAGGACATGAACAGACACTTCTCAAAAGAAGACATTTATGCAGCCAACAGACACATGAAAAAATGCTCATCATCACTGGCCATTAGAGAAATGCAAATCAAAACCACAATGAGATACTATCTCACACCAGTTAGAATGGCAATCAGTAAAAAGTCAGGAAGCAACAGGTGCTGGAGAGGATGTAGAGAAATAGGAACACTTTTACACTGTTGGTGGGACTGTAAACTAGTTCAACCATTGTGGAAGACAGTGTGGCGATTCCTCAAGGATCTAGAACTAGAAATACTATTTGACCTATCCATCCCATTACTGGGGTATATACCCAAAGGATTATAAATCACGCTGCTATAAAGATACATGCACACGTATGTTTAGTGCGGCACTATTCACAATAGCAAAGACTAGGTAGCAACCCAAATGTCCATCAATGATAAACTGAATTAAGAAAATGTGGTACATATACACCATGGAATACTATGCAACCATAAAAAGGATGAGTTCATGTCCTTTGTGAGGACATGGATGCAGCTGGAAACCATCATTTTGAGCAAACTATCGCAAGAACAGAAAACCAAACACCACATATTCTCACTCATAGGTGGGAATGGAACAATGAGAACACCTGGACACAGCAAGAGGGAACATCACACACTGGGACCTGTCATGGGGTAGGGGGATGGGGGATGGATAGCACATGGAGATACACCTAATGTAAATGATGAGTTAATGGGTACAGTACACCAACATGGCACATATATACATATGTAACATACCTGCATGTTGTTCACATGTACCCTACAACTTATAGTTTAATAAAAACAAAACAAAAACAAAAAACCCTCAAAACCTGGGTATATGCTAAACATACCTCAACACAATAAAAGCCATATACAACAGACTCACAGCTAGTATCACAGTGGGGAAAAATTGAAAACCTTTCTTGAAACGTCTAAGTCATGACAAGGTTGTTGTTCACTACTGTTATCCAACATAATACTGGAAGTCCTAGATAGAGCAATCAGACACAAGAAAGAAAAGGCATCCAAATTATAAGTGAAGAAGTCAAATTATTCTTGTTTGCAGATTTTTTTTTAAAAAAAAAAAAAAACCTAAAGACTCCACCACACAAAAACCTATTTTAACTGATAAGCAAGTTCAATATAGTTGCAGGATACAAAATCAATGTACAAAATTCAGTAGCATTTCTATATGCCAACAGAGAACAATCTGAAAAAGAAATCAAGAAAGCAATTCCATTTACAATAGCTACAATAAAATTAAATACTTATGAGTAAATTTAACCAAATAAGTGAAAGATCTCTACAATGAAAGTATAAAATATTGATGCAGGAAATTGAAGACACAAAAAATGGAAATATATTCCATGTTCATAGACTGGAAGAATCAATATTGTTAAAATACCCATACTAATCAAAGCAACCTACAGATTCAAGGCAGTCTCTATCAAAATACCAATGATATTCTTCAGAGAAATAGAAAACCAATACTCCTAATTTTTATATGGAACCACCAAAGATCCATACTAGCCAAAGTTATCCTGAGAAAAAAAGAACAAAACTAGAGGAATCACATTACCTGACTTCAAATTACAATACAGAGTTATAGTAACCAAAACAGCATGGTACTGGCATAAAAACAGACAGACCAATGGAACAGAATAGAGAGGCCAGAAATAAATCAGTATATCTACAGTGAACTCACTTTCGAAGAGAGTACCAAGAACATACAATAGGTAAAAACAGTCCAATAAATGGTACTGGGAAAACTGGATATCCACGTGCAGAGGAATAAAACAAGGAATAAAACATCTCTTGCTGTATGCAAAAATCAAATAAAAATAGATTAAATACTTAAATCTAAGACCTCAAACTATGTAATTACTACAAAAAGACATGGGGGAAACTCTCCAGGACATTGGTGTGGGCAAATATTTCTTGACCAATATCCCAAAAGGACCGACAGCCAAAGCAAAAATGGACAAATGGACAAATGGGATCGCATCAAGTTAAAAAGCTTCTGTACAGCAAAAGAAACAATAAAGTGAAAAGACAACTCACAGAATGGGAGAAAATATTTGCAAGCTATGCATTTGACAGGGGATTAATAACTACAATACATAAGGAGCTCTAACAACTCTATAGGAAAAGAAAACTAATCTGATTTAAAAGGGGACAAAAGATCCAAATAGACATTTCTCAAAAGAAGACATACAAATGGAAAACAGGCATATTAAAAGATGTTCAACATCATTCATCATCAGAAAAATGCAAATGAAAATTATAATGAGATATCATCTCATTCCAGTTAAAATGATTTTTAAAATGATTTTTATCAAAAGACAAGCAATATTGAATGCCAGCAATGATGTAGAAAAAAAAGAACACTTGTACACTATTGGTGGGATGATAAAATAGTACAACTACCATGGAGAACAGTATGAAGGTTCCTAAAAAGTCTAAAGATAAAACATATCCATTAATCCCGCTGCTGGTATATACTCAAAAGAATGGAAATCAGTATACTGAAGAGATATCTGCACTCCAATGTTTATTGGAGCACTATTCACAATAGCCAAAATTTGAAAGCAACCTAAGTATCCATCAACATATGAATGAATAAAGAAAATGTGGTGTGACGCATGTTCTCACTCATAGGTGGGAACTGAACAATGAGAACACTTGGACACAGGGCAGGGAACATCACACCCCGGGACCTGTCATGGGGTGGGGGCAGGGAGAGAGATAGCATTAGGAGAAATACCTAATGTAATTGATGAATTAATGTGTGCAGCAAATCAACATGGCACATGTACACCTATGTAACAAACCTGCACATTGTGCACATGCACCCTAGAACTTAAAGTATAAAAAAAAGGAAAAAAAAAATTAAAAGGGCTAGCAAGTTAACATGTAAGTATCCTAAAGCACTGTGACTTTTAGTGCTTCTTAAAGACTCTCAAATTCTGTGCCTGACTTATAAGAAAAATTTGAGTGGAGACCTGAGGACACTAGAAAAGATTAAAGGATGAGAATTGGCTCATTTATTTTTATATTCAGAATTGTCATTTGTTCATAAATAATAATAAAAATTAGCGATGTTAAAATAAAAAGAAAATGTGATGTGATATGGTTTGGCTGTGTCCCCACCCAAATCTCATCTTGAATTGTAGCTCCCCCAATTCCCACGTATTGTAGGAGGGATCCAGTGGGAGATAATTGAATCACGGTGGCAGGTCTTTCCCCTGCTGTTCTCGTGATAGTGAATAAGTCTCAAGAGATCTGATGGTTTTATAAAGGGGAGTTTCCCTGCACAAGATCTCTTCTCTTGTCTGCCACCATGATTGTGAGACCTCCCCAGCCACATGAAACTGTGAGTCCATTAACCTTCTTTCTTTTGCAGATTGTCCAGTCTTGGGTATGTCTTTATCAGCAGTGAGAAAATGGACTAATACAGGTACACATACACAATGGAGTACTACTCAGTCATAAAAAAGAATGAGATCATTTGCAAGTTTTGAATAGAACTAGAGGACATTATCTTAAGTGAAATAATCCAGGCACAGAAGGATAAACTTTGCATGCTTTCATTCATTTGTGGGAGCTAAAATTAAAACAACTGAGCTCATGGAGAGGGAGGAGATTAGTGGTTACTAGAGGCTGTGAAGGGTAGTACAGGTAAGGGGATGGTTAGAAAATGGAGATGGTTTATGAGTAGAGAAATGTAGTTAAAAAGAGTAACACCTAGTACTTGATAGCACAACAGGGTGACTACAGTCAGCAAGAATTTGTTGTATATTTCGGAATAACTGAGGAAGTACTATTGGAATGTTTGTAACACAAGGAAATGATGAATGCTTGAGGTGATGGCAACCCCATTTACTTTGATGTGATTATTGTACATTATATGCTTGTATCAAAATATCTACCTCATAAATATTTATGCATGGTATGTACCTATAAAATTAAATATAAAAAATGATAAATATATTCTAGTTATATGATATCTGAAAGTAACAAATAGGGCAAAATTTTAATTATTGAATGAGTTTATAATACCAATCATCTTGAACTGGACTCAGTAAAACCAAAGGTACTTAGAAACTGTCATTGCCAATTGCTATCCCTATTTGATGGCTGGACCTTCTGTTTTGGGGGACAAGGATGGAGGACAATGAGGCAGAATGGGATACAAACATTGCCTGCTTGTCCAGGGAATTTTCCCTGGTAAGTTTACAGATTCTGGTATTGGATTTGTTGCTGATGGTGACATTGATGATTGAAAGATTTCAAGCAGGAGGTGACATGATTTGATTTTCATTTAGAAGAGTTCACTGTGGTGGCAGAATGAACAACTGATGGAAATAGGATCAAACTAAAAAGAGGGGGAACACTTAAAAATTATCAGTAGCAAACTAAACACGAGATGATACAATAGGAATTGCTTTGCCATGTAGGCTGGTAGGACATCACTATGAATACTGCTTATCAATATACCATAAATGTAAAAAAATACAACTAAATAATAGGCAATAAAGCACACACTTTATATTTCGTAATTGGTTCAGAAGAATCCAGAATTTTTGAATATTATAGACAATGACATTATGGGGATATTTTTATAAATTCTTAGGTTTCTTAAAAGGTCTGCAAGGTTGGTTAGCATTTTAATACAACATGGAGAAACCTTGACAGCAGCAATGTGCTCATGAGAATGTATTTAGTCTTATTTCTGTTGGAGAAGCTTCAGTGCTATGCTTTTAGAAATATAGTGCTTTAGTATGTCCCATCAAATTTTGCATCAGAACACTTGAAAAGTCTTATTTCTACTATTCAGTGACCTCTTGGCTATACACTAATAGATTTCCAATCCACTGAGAGGCAAAACCCTCACAGACACTTTTGAAACATTCAAAGCTATGATTAAATGTGCCTTTACATAAAAAATCAATCTTCTTAAAGGCATTCAAGGGATTTGCTCTGCAAAGCAGAGACTAGCATGCTAGCCAGGCTCTCCTAGACTTCTAAAATATCTCTCTTTTCCTTCTGCAGGAAGTCATTATTCCAGGGACTGTTTACAGAGGCAGATCTTCAAAGGCCTCCAAACCCCAATTAAGATCATTTTGGCTTAAGAACACCCTCTCATTTATTACAGGATTTTCTTTAAGTACACAAAAGTTGCATGCTGTAAGTGTAACAATCATCAATTAGTAGATTTGCCCTTTTTTTGTACTTTGGTTAGCTAAACGGCACAGTTTTTACTTTTAGAAACGTCCAAGTAATAATACACAGATTTATCTTTTTCAAGTCATTGTGGAACTTCCATAAAGTAAATAATATTTTGCTTTCCAGAATTGTCATAGTAAAAGTGGATTTAGCTAGCATTTAATGAGTTCTTCACATACATAATGTCTTTCGTCCACACAGATAATTGAATTCTTTTTTTTGTAGTGCTAATGGTTTCCTGTGCTTGTTAACCTTGATTCTCTTAAAAGATACATAAGTTTCTTGGGGACAGGGATCCCATCTACTACTTTGCTTAATTTCCATACTACATTTAGCAGAGTTCTAGCAATTAGTAGGTAATAATAAACACTAACAATAAACCTTTAACAGAAGAAGTCCAGTTGAAATTGTTTAAAAATTTTTTATTTGCAAATAATACCCCTATTCAATTCAATACATGGAACGGTAGGTTGAAACTGACGAGTTCTGTTGTCATTGATCTGACATTTTCCAGTCATTCACAGATTTTTGTTGTGGTTGGTACAACTACGATATTGAAGCAGTCAAACTTTTTGTCAACTGTCCTGTCATATTGTCATATACACCTCTTACAGGTGTTTTAATGTCATTCTGTTATAATAGTTTCAGGGGTATCATTCTGTTACATCCTAAACTTTCATTTGTGCCTACTTCTTCAGTAAATATTGGGTCTGTATGCAGTTTCCCAGTACATCTTCATGATGTTCCAATATTTATTTTGTTAATTTGCTAAGAAGCCATATAAGTGGACTTAAATTAATGAAAGTGGTCTGCACATGATCACAGATTACTTGGCAGAGGCTGGCACAACACAAGCCAAAGGAAGACAGAGATCATTTATCTGTTTGTAAGAAGTAGGCCCTCAAAACCACTGGTAGATGTTCAATAGGAACATAAAGTAGAAACACAGTGATAGTGGGCTCACATTCCCAACAGAATGATCCAGAATCTAAAACTGGAACCAAACCTGGCACATCTTCTGTCTCAAAATCTGCCATCTTCCCCAGATTGGTGAACATCCTTATCATACATCTTGTTGTCCAAGCCATCAATATGATTTTGACTACTTTCTCACAGCCTACAGTTAACACATACTGTGGATTCTATTTTCTTGATATCTTTTAAATTATTCTAACTCTTTCCATCCCTAGGGCCACCATACATATTCTGTCTATTATTATCATTTTTCTGGTATACTAAAAAGACTCTTAACTCATTTTCCTGCCTCTAGGCTTGCTTGCATTCCCACATTGCCTCTACCATTTACTTTCTAAATTCATAATCACATTCCTCTTGGGCTAAATGTCATTCACAGGTTTCCTATAGCTTCCAGATTAAAAATTCCTAGAAGGATATTCATTCATTTACAATCTAATTTATGGACCTTTCCAATCTCATCTCTCATCCTTGCCCTGCTTACGTTGTCTGTTCCAATGATCTTCTACTTGTACTTTGTGTGTTGGGTGACACTGTGGCTCCTGGCTGCCTTAACCACCCTTCATCCCCCCCCCCATCTTCTTTATCTGGACTTCTACTTAAAAAGTTCCCATTCATTTTTTATGTTTTACTTTCTCCAGGCTTTATGCTATCTAAAGGACACTCTGTTGCCATACCTTATTTTGTCTACAATAAAGTTTGGAATCCTAAATTTCAAAGAAATATTCGATTAGGAAAACAGTAAATAAAATGGGCACTGAATTGTGTTAGGGTCAAGAGGAAACAAAAATGTAAGTTCTGCTCCTTGGAAGTGTCAAAGGGAGGGAAATTTATGAAAGAAAGGTAGTGTCAGTGCCATGTGTTAAATAGTGCTTCACTCTTTTCAATCAAGCATAATAATATTCAAACTGGAAACAGTAGACTAAGAAAGAATAAAAAGTCAAAATAGGTGTACTGAGTTTCTCTTATTGCTATAACAAAGTACAGCAAATTGTGTTAAAGCAATACAAATTTATTATCTTAAATTCTAGAGGTTGGAAGTCTAATAATGGATCTCGCTGGGCTAAATCAGGATGTCAACCAGGTCATCTTTCCTTCTGAGGTCTCTGAGGGATATTGCATTTTCTTGTCCTTTTCACCTTCTTGAGACTGCTTACATCCCTTGGCTCATGTGCTCCTACTATATCTTTAAAACCAGTAATGACTAGTCTTTCTCACATAGAATCACTCTGACATTCACTCTTCTCTCTTCATCTTTCACATTTCAAAGTCACTTGTACTTACATTTGGCCCATGGAAATATTCAGGAAAATCTTTTTAAAGTCAGTTGATTAGAAACCTTAGTTCGATCTAGAATCTTAATTCCTCTTTGCTGTGTAACCGAATACACAAGTTCCTGGGATTAGGATGTAGACAACTTGGAGGTGGAGGCATTATTCTAGCTACCACAATAGATAATATCATAAAATCTTCAAAGGGAGCCAGGTTTGTATAGAGTGAAGTCTTGTGATTACATAAGTGCATCTTGTAGCCAGAAAAACCTGGGTTTAAATCCTAACTCTCCTCAACAAAAATAAAATTAAATTAAAATAAAAATTAAAAAATCTCTACACAGAAGTCCCCTAACATTGAAACCTGAGAAAACTAGGGCTTTAATCTTTCAGGGTTATTAGGATACAAGTTTTTCAAGCATATAATCTCTTCTCATAACGACTGTGTTGTAAGATGGAATAATAATGGAGTTGTTTTAAAGATTATGTGACTCAAAGTGTTAAGTTTAAAACATATAGAATGGCCTTTAGCATGTTCGAAGAGCTTGATAATTGTGGGTATTTTATGTCTCAGTGAATGATAGTGGTTATTACCAAGTGGAAAGAAAAGGCATTCCCTTTCAACATACCAGAAATTTGAGTTAGATACAATAGGAAAATATAATTATTTTTAGGTAAGAAACTACCCTTATTTAGAAAAACATCTAGATAGGTGCTTTTAGTATTATGAAAGCCAAAGTGTCCTGAGTGTAATCCAGGAGGACAGAATGCTCTGAATAATACAGAAATACATCTAAGAGTTTTCTTCAGGCAGCTGGAATAGGAGGAGGTTTTTGTGAAGATGGACAAGACCCTGGGAGTAGAGAAGGCTTACCTATCATGCAAAGAGCAGAGGCCAGATAAGAATATGGGTCAGTGATATATCCTCCAACATACAGAAAATGAGAAAACAAATTCTGATAATGAAAACAATAAGTTGTTATTTGGTCAGTACTGTGCTATGAATCCCTCTGTTATCAAATTTTTAATCCTAATTATTTTAAATTCTAAAATGTTAGTAGAAGGAGGCTTCCATCAACAATCTTATTTTAGTGGTGTTATGCGGAATGATGTAAAAGCGGCCAGTATTCAGCTCAGGACAAACAGCTCAACTTGCAATAGCGCATGTTCAGATCAGGCAACACAGAGAAGCAGAAGCCAGATGGGGAATGATTTAGCAGAAATACACGACAAATTTCTTTCTCTCCAAATATACTAAAAGAAGGGGAATGTTTTGTTTGTTCATGTGTTTGTTTTTGAAGAGGGGTAAGGCAGAGGGAGCTGTTGATTCCTAACCTCACATGTATTCTGTTACAGAGATTAGACCTATCTAAAGAGTACATATTATTTTAAATGATTCATCTGACGATGATGATGATGATGACTGCTTTCATTTTCATCATTTCCAGATGATCTACCTTATTTTGGAATTAAGAAACACTTGAAGATTATTCTCATAAATGCCATAAGGGATATTTAAAAATCTTGGAGCCCGCAAGAAGTACAAGAGGAATGACAATGTCATGTCTTAATTTTCCAAAAAAGAGAATATTTTAGTTTTCAGTATATAAAGGCAGATTAACCTTCACACAAATCTAAACTTTATTACTAAGTTGATTGATTATACTTGTGTTTACCAGGTCACAGAGAATTTCAATGGGTTTACTCTGCAAAAGATTTCATGTGAAATACATTTTTCTATTCTGAAAGGTTTTCTAAGATTTTCAAGTCAACTAAGAAGTTTTCTAAAAAGACAATGTTTGTAATACAGGTAAGATACAGTAGAAAAAGTTTCTTCCAAAGTGTAAACTTTTCCCACATAGTAAATTTGTGTTTTGGGATGTTACATGAGTCTCTTCAGATCATTAAGTTACACACATAGTAATATAACAAGTTTTCTAGAGGTCAGAAAGGTTTAACATGTGGCATAAAAATACCTACTGTAGCTAAGATGCATTATTTCCCAATCTGCTTGAATACATCTTGTTTCCTATGATAAAAATGTTGGAACATTCTTTAGTTCTAAGATCTCCTATAAATGTAGAACTTAGCTGATAATACTTTAAATCATATTGTACAACTGCCAAGTATTTAGGAGAGTAGAAAGCATATTTCTGATTAAATCAAAACTCAATTAAATCAAGACCAAATTAAATTCCAATTAAAGAAAAAAATCTTTGAAGTAAATGTATATAAACACATTTACTTGAGCAACTTTAAGATACTCTCAGTCATCTTTGTCTACTGGTATTCATGTTTTTGTATAATCTCCTCCCCTTAAGTGTAACAGGGTTGTGACTTGCTTCAATCCAACAGACGATAGCAAAGGTGATGAACTGTCACTTCCATAATTATGTTACACGAGATTGTAACATCTGTTCAGCTAAGGGACTTTTTCCCTTGCTAGCTTTCATAAAGCAAATGGCCATGTTGGGGAAGTCCACACAGCAAGAAATTGAGAGTGACCTTCAGCTAAAAGCCAGCAAGAAACTGAAGCCCTCAGCTTAACAACCCACGAAAAGTGAATGCTGCCAATGCCTTCATGAATTTGAAAGCAGATCCTTCCCAAGTCAAGCTTTTACATGAGACCCCATCCCTGGCTGAACAATTTGATTGTAGCCTTGTAGAGAACTCAGCCAAGCTATGTCTGGATCTCTAACCCAATACAAAAAGTAAGATAATAAATACAAATTTTTAAAATTCAACTATTATTTTGAGACAATTATTAATTTTCATGCAGTTGTGAGAATTACTACAAAGAGATATCCCGTGTGCTTTACCCAGGTTTCTCTAATGGAAACACTTTATGAGAATGGAGCATAAACTATCAACCAAGATATTGACATTGACACAATCAAGATACAAAAAAATTCCATCATCACAGGGATCCTCATGTTGCCCTTTTATAGGCCCACTCACTTCCCTCCCTCCCTCATCCCCTTCTTAATCTTTGGCAGCCACTGATATGTTCTCCACTTCTGTAACTTTGTCATTTCAAGAATGTTTTATAAATAAAATCATACAGTATTTAACTCTTTTGATTTTTTTTTTCACTCAGCATAATTCTCTAGGGATTCATCCAGGTAGTTTCATGTCACAGTGGTTTATTTCGTGATATGAGAAAAACCACAGATTGTTTAACCTTTCATCTTTGAAGGGCATGTAGATTGTTTCCAGTTTTTGATCATTACCAATAAAGGGACCATAAACATTTAGTACAGATTTTAGTGGCTGTAAGTTTTCATTTTTCTAGGATAAACGCCCAGGAGTGCAATCACTGGGTTGTATCGTAATGGCATGTTTAGCTTTTTAAATAAACTGCCAAACTGTTTTCCAATGTGGCTGTACCATTTTACTTCCCCACCAGCAATGAATGAATCATTCTGCTTCTCTGCACCTCCTCCAGCATTGGTGTTGCGTGTATATATGTATATATACATACACACACACATATTTTACATATAATGTATGTGTCTATATATGTGTATGAGATACATGAACACATATATAAAATGTGATATATATTGTACATACACACACATACACAAAAGGTCTCACTCTGACAGCTAGGCTTGAGTTCAGTGACCCTATTATAGCTCACCGTAACCTGGCACCCTTGGACTCAAGTGATCCTCCTACCTCAGCCTCAACTCCCGCCCCAGAGTAGCTAGGACCATAGGCATATGCCAGTAAACCTGGTTACGTTTCTAAAGTTTTTGGAGAGATGGAACTTGCCCAGGCTGTTCTCAAACTCCTGGGCTCAAGCAATCCACCTGCTGTGGCCTCCCAATGTGCTGGGATGACAGGCAACAGCCACCTCATCTGACCTGGAAATTCTGATAGGTGTGTAGTGATCTCATTTCAGTTTCATTTTCTGTTACATTGAACATCTTCTCATGTGATCACTTGCCACCTATATTTCTACTTCGACGAAATGTCTCTCCATTTTCAAACTTCCCATTGCACATTTTCTAATCAGTTTGCTTATTTTTTCTAATGTTGATAGTTTCTTACGTTCTACATACTATTTATTTGTCAGATATTTGGTTTACCAATGTTTTCTCTTACTCTGTAGTTTGGCTTTTGATCCTTTTAACAGGATCTTTCTCAGAGCAATAATTTTTAATTTTGATAAAATCGAACTTATTTTTTTAAATTTTCTGGATTGTGCTTTTAGTGTTAACTTTAGGAATTATTTTCCTAACCTTATATCCTGGAGATAATCTCATAAGTTTATTTATCTAGATTATATAGTTTTATGTTTTACATGTAAGACCATGATTCATTTTGCATTAGTCCTGCAAATGACATGAGACTTAGGTTGAGGTTAGTATTTTGCTTGTGGGTATACAATTTCTCTAGTGCCATTTGTTAAAGAGGCTGTTTTATCTCTATTAAATAGCTTTTGCACCTTTTTCAAAAATAAGTTGGACATATTTGTATCTGTTTTTTCTTGGTTCTCTATTCACTTCCACTGATTTATGTCTTTTCCCTCCACCAAAAGTTTTATTTCTCTCTACTTTTCAGTCAACTCATATTTGTTTTATTTATAATATTCAGTGATTCTACTTTTACTTAGCAGGAGAAATAGCAAAACACACATTGATTCCATCTTCCTATAAAAACAGAAGTCTCCAATATATGTTATTTTAAACTTTGTGGTAATATTATGTAACAATAAATAATACAACATATAAATAAGAGTATGTGTCCAGTAAGCACCAAGAGGTAAGTATTTATCCCAGGGTATCATCATAAGCATTAAATTAGGTAATGTTTAATAAATTATCTAATAAATTGACAATACTATGCAAATTATGCCTATTTGCATAGTGGCAGAGGATAAATGAAGATTCAAACCCCTACTTCTCCAACTATAAAAAGTATCCACTTCTATTAGTCTGTTCTTACATTGCTATAAAGAACTATCTGAGACTGGGTAATTTATAAGGAAAAGAGATTTAATTGACTCACTGTTCCACAGACTGTGTAGGAAGCATGGTTGTGGAGTCCTCAGGAAGCTTACAATCAAGGCAGAAGGCGAAGGGAAAGCAGGCACATCTTGCGTGGCTGGAGGAGGAGGAAGAGAGCAGGGGAAGGTGATACACACTTTTAAATAACCAGATCTCATGAGAACTATCATAAGAACAGCAGGGACATCTACGCTCATGATTCTATCACCTCCCACTAGCCCCGTCCTTCAACATTGGCGATTACAACTCCACATAAGGTTTGGGCAGGGACACACATCCAAATCATATTATCACTAATTAATGTTTCTGAAAGCTAGTGTTACATTAGAACAAACTGAGGAGTTTTTAGAAAATTGCAGATCCCTGAGCTTCTATCTAGATTGATTAAATAAAAATATCTGGGCTTGAATTCCTTGAGTTAGTATTTTTTAAACTTTGTCATGTGATTCTGATGGTCAATGAGTTTTGAGAACCACTGCTCTAAACCTTTCTGAAATTTCTTCTTATTCTATAAAGTGAGGATAATAATACCATAAGGATATCTCTGTCACAATTTGATGTAAGACATATAAATAACTTAAGCTAAATCAGGTTCTCAGCACTGTATCAACATATAGAAGAAGAACGAGTATGCATTTTGCAAATGAGTTCCTGGTCTAGCTGCAGTACTTCCTAGGTCTGTCACAGTCAAGTCATAGGACTTTAGAGACTCAGTTTCCTCATTTCTCATAGGACCTTGGAGCCTCCGTTTTTCTTGTAGTACTTAACTCATGGAGCTGGTGTAAGGATAAAATTAGATAACATGTAAACACATATTTCATATATTGCAGGTGCATTTGTTCTCATTTTTTCTTCCTGAAACGTCTCTGCAAAACACAAGTGTAATCATCCTTACCATAATATAAAGTTTCAGGTGGAGCTTTAAATTTTAGGAAGG
Organism: Macaca thibetana thibetana; assembly: GCF_024542745.1. Lineage (NCBI taxonomy): Eukaryota > Metazoa > Chordata > Mammalia > Primates > Cercopithecidae > Macaca > Macaca thibetana. The sequence goes on along the minus strand of NC_065588.1, from coordinate 74,620,997 downwards.
GAAAAAACACCTTTCCTTGATTCAGCCGTATGGATGCTACTGATAGTTCTTTGACTTCTTGCAGGGTTGCCCAGTGCTACACTGAATTTTAGAAAAAAAGTTTGTAGAGGTTTCACCATTGAGGAAAAAGTAGGCTTCTCTTTCAGTCTTCAATGATCAGACTTTGCTTATTCCTTCTTCTATACTACATATTTTATTCTCTTTTCCAAGATAGTACACCCTTGTTACAGGAGTTACTGATTTCAGTGGACAAGATGTCATCCTCAAGATGTCTCTTCTGACATTCTAGAATTGTTACACACTTAGAAGAGTTCTAGTGCATCTGAAAGGTTGGGAATGTCTTCAGCAAATTAGCAGCCTCATTACTTTCTGGGATATGCAATAAAGGAATTCTGAGACATATCTCTGTATTATCTGTCCTTTCTTTTAACCTGATATTTATTCAGAATCTACTCAATGGGTTAGAACATGTGAAACAGACTTGTGGGGATTGAAAGGTATAATGCAAACTCCAGAATTGCCCTGGTTCAGCCAAATCATACACACATACATACAAACACACACATCAGAACTCATAAACTCAGCATTTCGATTTTGACTTAGTAAACAAAATGTTCACCCATATTGTCATCAATCTTAAAGTTTACAGCAAATCAACAACTTTTGGAACTTTACAAAATTATTATCTTCCTGATATAATTAATTAAACTGTAAACTTTTAGTTGATCTGTTGTCCTCTTTAGATCTGGTGTTTGTGTAGCATAAGTTTTATTAGATTGTACAGTCTAATATTTGGAATTATACTATTACACCAAAATAGAAGTTGAAATGATTCATTACAAAAGCTCTAAAGACAAAACTACTCAGTCTCCAATAAATGGACAATAAAAAATGACAAAAGAAAATATTCCCAAAGGAAAACAATTATATTTTCTATTCATAAGTATCAATAGAATGATGTTATATTGTGAAAGCAGGGTAATAAAATGTTTTAATAAGCTACTGCCAAGGAATTTCAGGAAAAAAATATTTTGCTACAACAGAACTGAGTCATCCATAAGTAGAGATTATATTTTCTAAACAGATTCTTTTGGTTAGGGTCTGGGTTTAATTTTTGGCCAGCTTTTAAATGCTTTCTTACAAAAGAATTATTTTTAAGTGAATCATGATTTTCTTTTCATACTCAGAAGCAGTTTTGTGGGATTGGGGTTGAAGAGGCTGAAAATAGATGGATCAGATGCTGACTAACAAAAGCATGCAGCAGGAGGACAAAGATGACTAGCATTAAGAGCAGTGATTTGGGGTTCCTGGATTTTTGTTGACTTCTTTACCATCAAAAAGCCTAAACCTTTTCATTTCCTTGAATCTAAACAGAAACAAAATGGGCTTTCAACTATTCAAATCTAAACTAAGCTCCTATTTTTCTACTGGAAAGTACTATTAATTTTCCCCTGAGAAAGATAGGTTATATGAGAGTCAAATAAGGCTCTAAAGACCCTAAGAGTGCATACAATGAACAGAAAAATCAATGTGAGCCCCTTTGACAGCTGAAATTAGATGTCTCATAATGTTTTGCCAGCTTCATAGAGCCTTGTATATTTTCAAGCTAGCCTCTATGCCTTTGTGCTCCTTTATCTTTATTTGCCTCTCTCGTTAAAAATACAATTTTGCCCTTTTGCTAACATTTCATGGGCTTAGGGACTTACTTTTAAGACCTGGCCACAAAGCCTTCAATTGGTGGCACAGGCGTTGCTAACAGCAAATTAACCTGGAAGAATATGGGCCTTGGGTTTATTCAATAGCACATTACCATTGATAATTTTTATTTTGAAATTTTGCCTTATTTTCCTTTTATGTCACATGGCACCTAGGTAAAATATGTACAAAGGCTGCAGAGAGTAGCCTGCAAGAGACAAATGCTTTGTGATTTTGCAGTGTCAGTGACATTCTCATGTCTAAAGATATGGAAGTGAAATGTGAGGCATAGGTTTTTCAAGTTAGGAGAAGGAGATAGAAAACTATTCAGCTAGATAGTTCAAAATCAGGTTTCTTAGGAACAAAGAAAAACTACAGGGGGAAAGCAATTCATTAAACAGAGGGACAAAGAAATATGTTATTTAATAAAATATCTTAAATAGCAGGGGTGCTTTGCTAAACTTTCCGATATCTTACCCTGAAAACTGAGTTTATTTTTAAGGAAAAGAATGAAAGATTCATTTCCGGCAATATTTATTCTATTATAAATTGTTACAGCCTATAATAGCCTTTGAAGCCCTACCCTGACCACTCATTTAAAATCCAGTATCTTGCTGCAACACAGCATTGATTCCCCTTAACTCTACTTTTTTCCTTTTGTACCTTCTAACATAACTATAAAATGTACTTATTTTTGTCTTCTTTTTGTTTATCACAGAACTCTTTCTACTAAAATACAAAATCTATGAGGTCAAAGGCCTTGGTTTTACTTACTGATATATCCCATGAGTGTAGAATAATGCTTAACACAATATATTTGGAGAATGAAGGGATAAATGAATGAAGAGTAACATGACACACATTAACCAGGATCTTTTTTCCTGCCATACAGAAATCAACTTACTGGGGACTGAAGTAGTTGTTAGTATGGGCTATGACATTTTCTCTCTGTATTCGCTATTTGCCATAATTTACTTTTTGTGCCTTCATTTTACAAATGTAAATTATATGGTTTAAAAAATAATGTCCTTTCTCCCAGTTTCAAGGGTATTAAGCAATAAAGCCAGAAACAGACTTAGGACTGTAGAACATTCTAGGTAAACTTTCTTGTTGCAACATCATAAATAAATATGTCCAGGATTGATCACTCACAATTCAACGAATTAAAATAAAGAACATAAGAAAAATGAAAAAATGAGATTATACCATTTTGCATTGGTTTAATGGGCCAGCATAATCAAATATGAAAATGCTGGAAAAATTTATAGAGAAGAATCCCCACAGCTCTAGAAAGATTGTATATCATTATTAGTGTTCTAAATTTCAATAGAGAGGAATGACAGATTTCTGTTTCAAAAACGATTCTCTGTGACATTTCAGTGAGTTGTCAAACCTATAACCTCCCTGTTTTTGAACGGCTGCTGGAGGACAGATGCCTTTCCTGTGGGGGTTACACCTCTGTGAGTGGTTAAAAAGAGAAGGACGAGTTTCCTGCACACGGCACCACTATTCACTGAAGAAGGTTATTTTTGTGCTAAATCATCTGCACCAAACCATATGGTTGGAAGAAAATAGACTGCTAGCCAATATATAGCATCTCCAGAGGGCCTAGACTGGCATAAGATGCCTGCTGATTTGTTTGCTATTTGAATAGATGCCTTCCTTTCCTTGGCTCAATAAAGAAAATTGTGATTTGGGGCAAATAATTCCACCAAAAAAATAGAATGGAAGAGAATGTCACCAAGAAATACTTCCCAGTATTTTTATATCTATGTTCATATTTTATTAAAACTTCTATGTATTATTCAGTGCTATTTGCTGACCGTTATATGCCTTTAACAAAGAAATTAGTTTCTCTCAGTCCATCATAATACATGTTATGATCTGAATTGTGTCCCAATCTCCTTAACCCAAAATTGATGTGTTGAAGACCTAATCCTCAGTACTTCAGAATGTAACTGTATTTGAAGATAAGGTCTTTAAAGAGGTAGTTAAATTAAAATAAGGTCATTGTGATGGACTTAATTCAGTATGACTGATAACCTTATATGAAGAGGAGATTTAAGCCCAGACATGTAAATAAAGATGAAGAGTACGAAGACATAGGGAGATGACAGCTATTTACAGAGAGGCCAGGTACAGATTTTTCCTTCACGGCCTTGCGAAGGAACCCTGCTGACACATTGACTTTGGAATTTAAGCCTCCAGAACCATGAGAAAATAAATTTGGCCTCTGGCTTGTATGCCACAGTCCTAGCAAACTGAAACAAAACACAAAAATCCCAAAACTGTCTCTTCTGGAATTAATTAGGATAACCAGCAAACTGATGGGGGGCAGGTGATTTCTGCTTCTATAGAAATGGCAAGAACCAAAGAGCAGTACCTTTGTATTAAAACATCTCCATTGTGATTTAAAAAAACAAAACATTAAGATTACATGAATTTCAAAGGAATTACCAAAAATTTATGTTTGCAACATAATTTTGCCAAGACTCTTTTGTTCAATTCTGACAACCCTGTGAAGTGAGTATGGAGATTTCAATCTGCAAGTTGACTTGCCCAATTCACACAGCTGGAATTTGAACTCAGATCTCCTACCTTTAAATCCCATTCTATCACAGTGAAACCTCTCTGCCCTGATTTCAACTGGGTTTAATTTCTTTTGTGTTAATTGCCTTTAATGGAAGAAGTTTCCTCTTTCTCTTTTCTATTTAACCTGAAGACCATGTCACTCATAAACAATAGAAATACTGGCAACTGGTGGTGTATTCAGGTTTTCTTATTGCCAATAATTTAAGATTATGAATTGTTTTTTCTTATAATGACAATTCATTCAGCTTTTCAAAACAATGAAATCATTTAGCCTCATGAACTTGTAATCTGTGTCTTAAAACTGAATGGTAAAATGTTATTCACTATGTATGTGTGAAAGATGTTATATCATTATGTATTACCCAAGATGTAATACAAGAATATCTCAATTATTTAAGAACACAATTACTCTCAGCATAATTATTGCTACATTTATTGTTATGAGGCCACAAATGATTCATTTAAATTTTTGTAATTTTCTGTGTTGTTTATAACGAGAAATAATGTTTAGGATGAGGGAATTGTAAATTTCTAACATCAAGTAGTCAGTTATATCAAGTTTACTTTATTTATAAGTCAAGAAAATAGAGATATGTTTACATTAAATTTTATGCCAAAAGCATTGAAATAAATAACATGTGGTGTTTTTATATCTCATTTATTACTTTCTACTTTCACTAAAGTTTTGTATGTGTTTTATATTTTACTGATTTGCTAAATCTCTGAAATCAAGATTCATATCTGCTTGGTCTTTGCAACTTCTATTTTGCTTGTAGTAAGTGCTCAATAAATATTTAATGAATGAACAACATCAAGATAGTTTTCCATGTATCACAGTTATTAAAAATATGAATAAGAATAATCATATGAATTAAATAAGAATAATCCACTATTTTTTGTATCAAAAAAAAACTGGGGCATCAAAATAAGAGTATTTATACCATAGTCAGATTTTAAACAAAGTGCTAACAACAGATGGTAGTGTTCTTTCATCTGTGTTAAATAGATTTTTTCACATTAACTTATGAATGGTGTTCATCAAATTTCTATAGCATAAGAAAAGTTTTCTTCCTTAAAATTTCTGCATTTAATATGTGACTTAAGAAACTAAAGTCCAGTAGTCTAGCTTATTTATGCCATCATCTTGGTGCATTGGACTCCCCTGGGATACTTGTAAAGTCACAATTCCTTCCTGCTGTTTCAATTAACGCTCTAGAACACTCATTATCTTCAGTAGAAACTATCTTTGAAACCATAACATCCTTCAGCTAGAAGTATGTTATTTGATTGTTCAGAGTTAAAAGGCTTAGAGTTTTTATTAAGGGACTCACACGGGGATGAAAACTACAAGTAGAGGAAGACTTTGGCCAAGACATTCAGAGAAATGGATCACCAAGTCCCTCCTGCTGCTTAGCAAAATAACCAAGTCCATAATTAGGGCATAGCTAAGGTTAAAATGCTAGGAACACACTTTTCCAGCTCTCTAAATGAGACAGCCTTTGCTTTCCAAATCATCTACCTCATCAGCTGGGGTTACAAGACCTCCTTTCTCACTCTGCCTACCCTTTAGTTGAGAAAGTAAGAACAACTCTTTAATCTTCCCCCATTTGACTAAATGGCTCCAGCCACCAGTCAACAAGGTTTATTGAGCCCCTTTTCTACGGAGATGCTGGGTGGCCATGCAGTATATTAGCACACGCACACACAAAGGGAAAAATTATATCTGCCTTTGAAGAACTCCAAATATGATAAATCCAGGAAAGATGTTAATTCCTATATCACCTTATTATTTTATTGGAATGTACAAAGACAGACACAAAGATCAACGTGAATAAATGCTGCCAAAAATATTTTCTTCTGCTGCATTGGGTATACTGCAGTGAAAAAGACACATGGGATAAACTGAGAATCCTCAGCTCACACAAATTGGCCTTATTTTTAGGCAAGTACACCACGTGAATTTGCAAATGCATTTGCTGAAAGGTGACCTTATTAGGAAAATTATCAACTACATGCTGTAAAGACATAAAATATATGACAAAATGGTTCTATAAATATTCAGCCTTCACTTTTTTAGGCAGAGACTAGTTGACTACAGGTAAAATCAGTGTTTCTCAAAATCTCATCTTCTTTTAAACAAGCAAATGTTAATATAAAGAGTTGTGAGAATTCTTATCAAAATGTTTTATTTACTGTTAAAAGGTTTGGGTTTTTTTGTTCTGCTTTTTGTCTTCTGATTTTTGCAATCTCATTCCACTAATGGAAGTGCAGTGTTTTGATAGACTGATAAAGACAGTGTATAACAACTCACGGGGAGAAGGAAACCAGTTTCTAAAACCATTTTATGATAACCTGAATCTCTCCTAATATTTTTTCTCTTGTGATATTCATTATAATGAATAAAGTTTCTCAGTGTTCTTGAGATTTATTGGCTTCATCACAGGCAAGAAATGTATTCTACCTAACTTCATTGAGTGCTATCCCCAACATGATTTTTGCTGTCTTATCATCCCTCCCTCCTTCTCGATTTCTCTGTCTCTTTCTCTCTTTCTGTCTCTCTCATTTCACAAATTATTTTAGGAGGAAGGGTAAAAAACTAGAATGAAGGTCATTGAGAACTAGGAACTGTGAAAGGTAATTATTTATCAAATGTTGACCTCTGGAAAGTAGGGACATACGTAAAGTTTAGTTTTTGGCTAAACGTTTGATTATGAAATCAGTGTAGTCAGTTCTTAAACAAAAGTTATTTCACAAAGGAAGCACTTTAATAACCAAAAGAGGAAAAAAAAGAGAAAAACAAAATATGTTCTGTAGTTGATATTAATGGCTCTTTTATTAAAGGTGAGGTGAACTAACTTTATAAAACATACTCTGATGCCTTTTCTGTAAAAAATATGAACCATTTTAGGACATTTCATGCATGTGTAGGCTCAGACACTGACTTAGGTGTTACATGCAGTTCATTATATATTTTTGTGAAGAAAAGAGACATTTTATTTACATAATTTAGATTTCTGTATCATTCATGCTAGACAGCTTATCGTAAGTTTAATGTATAGAATAACAGTGTGCACATCTTTAGGATGTTAGAGATTTATTTCTGGTCTGCAAATAGGGGATTAACTAGAATCATTCAGCAATTTCACAAATATATATTCAGTTTTTTCTGGGCTTTAGGTATGTACAAATTTGAGGGAAATGTGGTCCTTGACCCAAGGAGCTTATAGCCTAAGAGAGAAGTTACAGGACACATGCATATTCTTATTGTTAAATAAAACATATTCAAAATCATCAGAGGTTAAAAAGTGCTTTTGAATTGAGAGGAGTAAAAAATATATACATGGAACAGTTATCAAAGGTTCATTGGGATGAGCCTTAATATTAAGTCCTTAATATTTGGGCAAAAATTAGATGAAATCAATTGAATGAGTTTGGAGTAACAGTAACAAGAGACTAGAATGAGAAGGTAAGTATGGTCCTTGGCAGTGAATAATCCCATCTGACTAGAAAATAAGAGTATGGGAAAAATGAAGACAGAAAAAGAAGTTTGATAAAAATCTTGTACATTTCTTGAATGTTGAGCTAAATAATTTGGACTTTATTCCTCAAGTAATGAAGGAGAATGAGAATTAGTAGATACTGCATTATTATGCACCTTCTAAAACCAGTTATTTACATAGGCTATGTAATTTAATTTCCTCATCAACCTCATAATGAAAGCAATTTACACACAGGAGTCTATAAATGGGATTTAAGTGGCTCTTGTTCCAAAGCTCCTTTTTCTACATGACTTCTTTGTGGTCATAAATGACTTTGAGAATGTCATGAATGCTATGGTACTTCTTTCCAAAGAAACGCATATGTATACATATACACAAAATTTCTCTTACACTTTCATGGTATTTATTAATTTCCATTTTCATTCCCTGTTAAAACACTCTTGCTCCACCTAAAGATATGTCTCATAAGGCAATGCATTTCCTTCTGATTCCATGATCCAGTAATATTTCAACATGGGCATATATCAAAGAATGCTATAGAACTAAGTTTTCAATAAGGCCATTATGTTTCCTATTATGTCAATTAAAAAGGAATATATAAATTAAATGATTAAAACAATAATTTCACCCCAAATTTGGAAATGTTCATCTTATAAAACAAAACAGATTGGTCTAAATCTGAACCACCTCACATTAATTTGAATCTCTTCAATGTTTTATAAGCCTTTGTTTTACTTGTCTTAATATTTTTATCTAATGTTTTCCCTTTTTAAAAATCTGAATATCCTATTTTTACCCATATCTTTCAATTTAAATATAAACATTTTTGTTGGTTGGAAATTCTTGTATTTCAGTTGCTTAGTCATTTTGTCCTTAAGGTATTAGGGACAAAATGGCAAAATCTGAGTCCTGAATCTGTGTTGCTAGCAATGTGAATCTGGACACACTACACACACTGCATTTTATTTAAAACCATAAAACTCTGTCAGGTCCTTTTCCGGAAAATTGGGAGTAATAGTAATTATGCCCTTCCTTAAATGGCTATTATATGTAGAAAATTTCTAAATGATAGAAGTAGTTTAATATCCATGATATCCATTACTATTCAATTCGTGACCATTCTTTAAAACCTAGTTGGCATAACAGCATTAAGTTTGGGAATTTTTGTTTCTTTTGAGACAGAATCTTACTCTGTCACTCAGGCTGGAGTGAAGTGGCATAATCTCAGCTCACGGCAACCTCCACCTCCCAGGTTCAAGCAACTCTTCTGCTTCAACCTCCCGAGTAGCGCGGATTGCAGGTACATGCCACCATGCCCGGCTAATTTTTGTACTTTTAGTAGAGACAGGGTGTCACGAGCCCAGTTTGTTGGCCAAGCTGATCTCAAACTCCTGATCTTAGGTGATCCACCTGCCTCGCCCTCTCAAACTGCTAAGGTTACAGGTGTGAGCCACTATGCCCAGACAAGAAACAAGTTTAAAAGGCAAATATTTAAAAATAAGAAAAAGCATAGTTTAAAAGATAAATATATAAATAATAAATAACATAAGTGATGTAATAAAAGCTTAATATAAAATGCTAGGAAAACACAGAAGTAGTAATGACTGAGTCCTGGAGTAGTGCGATAAAGAGGTAACATTTGAGTGGAACCTTCCAGAAGCGGTTTTCTAGGTTGACCTAGCTGACTATTAAAGTAATTCTCCATGTAAAACAGTAGCTTCCTGTTCTTGTATAACATATTAGCCCATGGAACATGCTTTAGAATATGAACATTACATAAGCAAGAGAGATATGCTGTATTTTGATTTAAATGCTACTTACTGGACCATTTATGTGGTTGAAAACATGCAATATCTTTTCAGTTACATTGAGAAGTGCATACATTGCATTTGTTTGAAATTCAGGTATTAAAGTCAGATCATGTAAATGACATTAAAAAAACAATGAAACAAATGCATTATTTGAGGGGTCAAATACATTTTGTATTATCAATCAGTTTGAAAATTCTTATGAGTAATAATTACCAACTCTAAACCACACAAATGGCGTTGTTTCTAAATACGTCACCAAGGATGGATGTCTCTCCATGTCAATTCTCTCCTTGATATTGCACTTCTGTTCATTAGAGCTTCTTTAAAAAAAAAATATTTTAGGTTTAGGGGTACATGTATGTGCAGGATTGTTATAAAGGTAAACTGCATGTTGTTGGAGTTAGCTGTACACATTATTTAGTCACCCAGGTAATAAGGATAATACCCAATAGGTACTTTTTTAATCCTTTCCCTCCTCCCACTATCCACCCTCAATGCAGGCACCCCAGTGTCTGTAGTTTCCCTCTTTATGTCCATGTGTTCTTGTTGTTTAGATCCCACTTATAAGTAAGAAGATGCAGTATTTGGTTTTCTGTTTCTGTATCAGTTTGCTTAGGACAATGGCCTCCAGCTCCATCCATGTTGCTGCAAAGGACATGATCTCATTCTTTTTTTTCCAGGTAAAATTATTTTTTATTTTTTAACTTTTATTAAGTTCAGAGATACATGAGGTTTGTTTCATAGGTAAACCTGTGTCAGGAGGGTTTGTTGGATAGATTGTTTCATCACCCAGGTATTAAGCCTAGTACCCATTAGTTATTTTTCCTGATTTTCTCCCTCTTCCCACACTCCAGACTCCAATAGATCTCATTCTTTTTTATGGCTGCATAGTATTTCATGATGTATATGTACCACATTTTCTTTATTCAGTGTACCAGAGATGATCATTTAGATTGATTCCATATCTTTCCTACTGTGAATGATGCATGATTAACATACATGCATGTGTCTTTATGGTAGAATGAATCATATTCCTTTGCGTATATACTCAGCAGTGGGATTGCCGGGTGGAATAGTAATTCTGTTTTAAGTTCTTTGAGAAATTGCATCAGAACAGCCATTATTAAAAAGTCAAAAAATAACCGATGCTGCAAGGTTGCAGAGAAAAGGGAACACTTACAAACCGCTGGTGGGAGTGTAAGTTAATTCAGCCACTGTGGAAAGTAGAGTTGCTTTTCTTGCTCTGCCAGGAATCAGTCTAGTCATCTAACATTTACTGAGTCTTTAATCTGTACCAGTTACAATGCTAAGCATTCTGTAATGTTTTACTTTAGTTTTCTCCGATTTTACAGATGAAAAGTCAGATTGAAAGAGATTAAAGCAATTTACTCCAAGTCAAGAGAAAATTCTGTTAAAGGATGTAACTGAAATTTGAACAATATATTCACTCTGTGTCCATGAAATAAATCCTGAGATGCCTACAGGTAAGAGTGAGGCATATATTACACGAAAGATCCAAAACAAGCTCTACATGTTTCTGTGGTGGCCCAAGGTCCAGGATTAATAAATAAATCAGCAGCAAGACATTCAATGCCACATTAAGTGGACAGATAATTGTCTATTCAGCAGAGAAAGCCAGCACACCTCTAGCAGTCAGAGCCAAGGATTATCAGATGGTAAGCTGCGGGTTTCCTATCTGTAGGTTGTTGAGCTTCAACTGTGAGTGCAGGGCCAGGGATCCAGGCAGTTCAGAGGAGCATCAAGTCTCTTCCACCTGGAACTTTCATCCTTTAACTCACTTGTAAAGGGACATCATCACCATGCTAACAAATTAATGTGTACTGCCAGCTACCTGAATACAACTGAATGACTCATTTCAATGCACAATTTCTATCAAAGTAACAGGCAGTTTTTATCCCAGAGTTTCCAAATAACATAGGATTTTTCTACATGGCATGAGGGCTTTCTAGCCTAGATGCTTTCTGATAGCCATGACCTACCAAAGTGTCTTCTAGCTAGAACCTAGGATTCAAGGTAGCAATCAAAAACACTAAAATGTTATTTTCTTAATTAAAGAAAGGATGAAAGAGTGAGGTCAAATTTAGCATATATTGATGATCACCTACTACCACATACTTTAAGGTCAATGATTACATCTTATATAATCTTATATTCCCAAAACCTAACAAAAGTGACATTGCATAGTGAATATTCAGTAAACATTTGTGGGAGGATTATTTGGCCTGTTATTTGTATACTATCACTGAATTTAAATTTCATAAGGCTTTGAGACATGCTATTAATATTTCAATATTTTTATTGAGGTGATTAATTTTTTTCCAATAAAATCCAGCCAGTTACTGACTGCGTTGAAATTCAAAACCACATCTTCTCACCCTACATCTTGTTTTGAAGGTAACACCAGTGAATTTGATGATTCAAAAATGTGTACCTAATGATAAAGAATTGAAAGTATATGCAGTACCTACAAACTATGAGACATATCATGAGACATTGTTAATATTCATTTAATCCTCATAAAAATCTTTAGAAGTATTATTTCAACTTAACAGAAAAAGAGAGCTCAGAAGTATAGAAAAATGTGTTCAAGGTCAGACAACAGAATATGACTACTTACTATGTATCAAATACTTTATATATATTAGCTTCTCATGAGCTAGGAAGAATTTGAACCCCCAGAGTAAAATTCCAGCATCCATACTACATTATTTTTCATATGCTTATTCAGTGAGTTTTAATTTCCTGAATTTGATATTAAATATTTGGATTCAAATAGCTAAAACAAAATAGCGAAATCCATAAGACATAAAATTCACAAGTACCTTTCAGACAAAGACTTAGAGCATTATTCACAGTATTTCTTGAACTTCACAACCTGAAATACACACTTCATCCTCATCTGTGAAATCTCCCTTTTCACTTGGCCTATTTTAAATATTAATATTTAAACTTAAACCTCAACTGCAACAAAATACCATTTGATCCTATGTTTATAAATAATATAATACAAAACTTTCAAGATAGCAAAATGCTCACCATTACACTGAAGATGTATTAGCCAATGCAGAGTAGATGTTTGTGTACTAGTTCGACAGTTTAAAAATCAGATTTTTATATAATGTAAAGTACGATAAGCAATAGCTATTTTGATGAGTCCACTTCTAAGTCAAAATTGAGGATAACAAGACAGGGCCCTGCTTTGATAACCTTGGACATTTTGGAGAAAAGAAATAGTTATCTGTCCTTTCCATAACTCCACAATGAAGATAAGCCAGAAAGAAAGTATGGCTGTGCATATTTTGCACAGAAATGATTTAATAGAGATTTGAAAAATTAAAAGTAAATAAAAAGGGGCACCTTCTTTCTCCCACTACATTGTATATTTGCAGGTCTGTCATTGTTTTCTCCTCTGGTTTGTGAGCTCCTGAGGATAGTGATTTGTGTTTATGTTGTTATAAATCACCAAGCACACAAACCGTGCTCCATAAATATATAATAAGATGAACAGCAACACAAACATTACAAGAAAATGAAGTCCACGGTGACTCAACTTCACAATTCATGTGTGCCCTTCCACTTCCTCTGGCTCTGATTCAAATTGTCAGGATCTCTGAGCTTCTCTCCAATCATCAGCTCTTTCCATACACCTAAGGACTAATCTTTACCTTGAAATTTCCTGCTTACAAACTATTTTCTACCAAGTCATTATAAAGTAGCAGCTATTACTGGTGCTAAATTTATGAAATTCAACAAAGATCCATTAAGTAGTAAAAAATATTACTAGTGTTACATTGATCAACTTTTTTTTTTTTTTTTTTGAGACGGAGTCTCGCTCTGCCGCCCAGGCTGGAGTGCAGTGGCCGGATCTCAGCTCACTGCAGGCTCCGCCTCCCGGGTTCACGCAATTCTCCTGCCTCAGCCTCCCCAGTAGCTGGGACTACAGGCGCCCGCCACCTCGCCCGGCTAGTTTTTTTGTTTTGTTTTTTTTTGTTTTTTTTTTTTGTATTTTTTAGTAGAGACGGGGTTTCACCGTGTCAGCCAGGATGGTCTCGATCTCCTGACCTCGTGATCCGCCCGCCTCGGCCTCCCAAAGTGCTGGGATTACAGGCTTGAGCCACCGCGCCCGGCGCTAATTGATCAACTTTTAACAACTGCCCCAATTCCATGAAAATAAGTGAATAAATGAAGAGTTATGAATCCAGAACAAGAGAGGGAGGTTTCCAGGAGAGTACTTACACAGATTACTTGGAACTAGAATATTAATGCCAAATTACATTAAGTGATTTTCATATGCAGAAACAGAGAAATACATGAATATATTTCTTCAAAGGTGAATATGTTCCTTCAAGATTCCCCAAAGTTGGATATAGCTATTTAAAAAAAAATTGGTGATTGAAAAATGTCTACCAAATTTTTGTTGCCCTTTCAGTTATTAAACCAAATATTTGTAACAAAGAATCAGAGACTTCTGTGATAATGTCTCCTTATTACTCTTCAAAATAAATTTTATGATATAATCCATTTTAAATTTTAAAATACATTGGACTCTAGTAAAATCTGTTATAATGAATAGTTATGCCTATCTTTTAGCTGACCTGGCACAGGTATAAGCCAAGATTTTATTTGGTAAATTGGCAAATAACAATTTGGTTCTAATTTGAATCCTAATGGAAGGGCCGCTTCTGCCCCTCCCTTCAAACTTCAGTTGATTGTTTTCCAACTCCAAGCGTATATATATTACATAGTTGTTTTTTAAGTTTTAGAAGCATAAACATGCACTTTTTTTGGCACGCGGGGCTGATGCAATTAGGTTTTCAAGATGAAAAGTTGTAAAAAAAAAATTTTTTTTTAATTGTAAATTGATAAAGTCATCAGCTATTTTTAGAGTTCTAACCTCCATTCTAAAGGGGATATATAATCAATGAGGTTGATTGTGTTACTCTTCACATACATTTGGTCCCTCCCCTTCCTTGTGAAAGGTTGATGCATCACCGTGCTGTTTCACAAATTTGGCCATGTGACCTGTTTGGGTCAGTGAAAAAGGAGCAAATGTTATCACTTTTGCGGCCCAACTGTAGGAGTGACAGCATGGTTTGCATGCTCTCTCCTGCTTTCGTTAACTCACTTATCAAACAGTGAGCAGCTAATGGGTCACAGATTCTAGAATAAAGACAATGTAGAATAGAGCCACAGCTGTCCCACAGCAGACATGTAGCATGAAGAAGAAATAAATCCTTTTATTTTTGTAAGCTACTAAAATTTTGTGGTTGTTACTACAGAATTACTTGGCCTATCCTGTCTAACATACCTGTTCAATGTAACTCAAAAATGGTTGATGCTTTGTTTAGAGAGAATGTTTGGCTGTTGTTTACCATCAGAACCTCTAAAAGAATTTGTTCAATAGGGTCATTTATCATGAGGAAGTAACTGTAAACAGATGAACAAATCATTGTTACTGTGGTCAGGTAACAGGACATAGAAATAGTTTTGCCTGAAAAATTCTCTTAAATCTGTTAAATAAAATAATCACACCCCAGTTTAACCCACGTCTTTGTAATAACATGAGATTTCTCTTTTTAGAATGTTTTCATACGGACAGCCGAGAGTAAAGAATACAATGAGTAAACCATGTTTAATTATTTGCCTTTCTGTAAGAAGCACGTGTATTTATTTTTTTCTAACAACAAAAAGCACCATTCCTTACTCCAATGAAAAAATAAAACACAGGAAAAATGTTGTTTGGTTCAATGCCCACATTTTCCCACTTCACTTTTCATTTTGTTCTTGAAGTGCTGGTACTGAGGAGTGATTTTACTGTGTAAACAGCTCAGTATTTCCACTCATTTCTGGTAGTTACCAATGGCCTTTTATGGTGATTTAGGAGAATTCTGTTCCTGCCACATAACGTATTTAAGTTAAAAGGAGGTGTCAGGGTTCATGTTGTCAATGGTGCTAAATTCTTAAACCCTTACATATGCACAAATATGCAGTGTCAAGAAGAAATGATTTTGTTATCAGTAATACTGAAAGAGAAAGTGAGAGGGAGAGCACCCAGAAGGCAGCCTGGTTCCCTCAGAAGGGAATTAACATGTTCTGTTTTATCACATTCTTTGTAAAATACACTTTTTGTGTATGATTTGGAATTAGAGAATTCTTATTTTACATTAAAATACAGATAGATTTTCCAGCTCAATAGTTTCCCCAAAATCTCAGGCAATGAAACAGCCAATTGGACCAGCTTGAGAAAATAAAAATATGAAGATATTTTCTCTAATTGAGCTACACTGTGGAGGCCTTAATTGTATGCTATGTTTAAAAAGACAATCCGTGCCACCGACAATATTCATATTCTCTCTGTAGATGGCAGATGATTCGTCTCCAAGAATACTGTGATAAATGCCCTGCTACACTAGGAATCGAATGTTCTAATGTTTGAGGATATGCTTTGTTTTCACATCTGTATCAACACAAAATCTTTATTTGCAAGGTCTGTCATTTCAACTTACTTGTGAGAAATGATTTCCTCTCCTAGAGATTGTCAGTAGTCATCTTAGATTCGAGTCATCAACAAGGGCAGCAAATGGAGGAGAGTTCCTAATGCCAAGAATATACAAACATCTTATTCTAGAAAAAGATACTATCAGTGATTATTGCTCTAAGAAAGGGAGGGAAAAAAAAAGACTTTCAGAAACACTCTCAGTTCAATGAACCATATCCTACCTTTCCTCTTTCCAGAAAAATAAAATACACATGAATGAATGATATAAAAGAGGTCAGGTATATCAATGCTGTTTCACTCTTCAGTGATTTGTCTTTGGAAGTTCTTCAAAGGCAGCTAGGGTGAAGGAAAATTTCTTAGTTCTTGAGAAAATTAGTTGGAATTACAATGATAAAAAATTCAATAAGAAACGAGAAATGTGCATGACAAAGAAGCTAGGCTCCTTTCACTGAAAATCCAGATAAAAGACAAAGCACAAAACTTTAATGATGCTGATTAGATGCCATTCAGGGGCAGCCTCAGAAACTGAAAACTCCCCACTTTTGTAAGCATGGAGAAGATACTAAAGAAAATAAGAAAATTGTCTCAACCCTAAAAAATATAGTACACTACTCTGAACTAAAGGAGACAAAACATCCTATTTGGATGATTATAAGATATTTGGAGTAAAGATGTTTTCCGAAGACAAACTAATATGTAGTCAAGAAAGTATTTTAATAGGACAATTTTATTTTCAATAATATTTGAATTGATAGGCATTATCATTTGATAAATAAGCTGACCCTTAGCCTAAGAATCTATCTTATTCAGGGAATATATAATCCATGTGGAACCATGTGTCTAAATGTGTTTCTTCTGTGCTGTGTTTAGGGCTTTATGACATGCTGATCTCAATCCCTAGCCATGAATATGGCATCTTGGGATGGGCTGACTGATGACATCTTGAACTGGCAGTTTTCACCTCTGAGATAGGTTTGATTGCCCTGGCCTTTAAATGTCAGAGGCTGTGCAGGAAAGGTCGAGACTTTGCTCTTAAAGATCTAGCAGCTCCAAGATCTTCCCTGCTGATGAAGAAAAAGCAAATATTTTATTTCTTTTGAAATCTAGAAAATTTACTCTCCTCAAATTAAACAGAATAAGCAAAAACGTATCTCTATCGTCCTTCAACTCAGAGAGAGCTATTAAATTAAACTTAGCAACTTTCTTAAAGCTAGCCTTTAATCTCCAGAAGACATGTCTGAGGCATATTATTAAAATAAGAAAAAGGCCAGACGTGGATCCTCACACATGTAATCCCAGCTGTGATGCTAGGATGGGTTAATCACTGAGATCAGGAGTTTGAGACCAGCCTGGCCAGCATGGTGAAACCTCGTCTCTACTAAAAATACAAAAATTAGCAGAGCATGGTGGCAGGCACCTGTAATCTCAGCTACTTTGGAGGCTGAGGCAGGAGAATTGCTTGAACCCAGGGAGTGGAGGTTGCAGTGAGCTGAAATCACGTCACTGCACTCCAGTCTTAGCAACAGAATGAGACTCCATCTCAAAGAAAAAAAAAAAAGAAAAGAAAAAATGTTAAATCTTAGATAAGAGGCATTACTTGAAGTTGCAAAGCAGACACTGATTAACGTAAATGTGAAGAGGTTATATTCCTAAAAAAAGAAATATTTTTATCCCTGTTCATCTAGGATATAGGCTCTCCCTTATTAAAACTGCTTTAATGTTTAAAATAGAAAAAGAAAAATTATATCTATAGAAAAAGGGACAAATAAATATAGCTCATTAATAGTTTGGTTGAACATTCATAGCCGTGGAAGTATTTTAATATGACAATATTATTTTCAATAATACATAGCCATGGAAGTAGAATGATAGTTAATTGAAATCATTTTTCTAGTATAGCACTAGATAGAACATAGCATAGCACATAGCATAGCCCCTGCCAAAATATAACAAGAGTTACTACACAATACAATTTTCTGTTTTGTTTTGTTTTTTCAGACAGGGTCTCACTGTGTTGCCCAGGCTGGAGTGCAGTGGTGTGATCTTGGTTCACAGCAACCTCTGCTTCCTGGGTTCAAGCTATTCTCCCACCTAAGCTTCCCAAATAGCTGAGACTACAAGCATGTGCCACCACACTTGGCTAAATTTTTTGTATTTTTTAAAATAGAAACGGAGTTTTGCCATGTTGGCCAGGCTAGTCTCAAACTCCTGGGCTCAAGGGATTTGCTTGCCTCAGCCTCCCACAGTGTTGGGAGCCACTGAGCCTGGCTGCAATTTTAAATTTTCTAGTAGGTATGTTAAAAAGGTAAAAGGAACATAAATACATTTTGCTATGTTGTTTAACTAATTTTATAATAAATAATTAGTATTAAAACAACTTTATACTGCCTTGGCTAAGTTTGGCTCTAATGACTTAAAATGAAGAATAAAAAGTCCCTCAGTTGCAATAGCTGCATTTCAAGAACACAATACCCACACGTGCCTAGTGGCTCTCATACTGGACAGCACAATATGGGAACATATCAAGGTGAAAATATGCACATAAAAGTTGAGGAAAGGGAGGCTGAGATTGGGCAAATGAACTTTTTAAGGCTACCCAGCTGGAAAGAGTAAAGCCACCTCAACCAAGATCGTTTTTCTAAGCTCAAGATATTTAAGTAACGTCGTGCTGCATTCTAAAGCACTAAATTTTAATTTTACACACCAAAAAATCAAACAAACAAACCCCAAAACTTCTGTAGTTCTTAACAGTGCAGATCAATGAAGACTAATTCATTGATTATTTGGAAACTCAGAGGTTTCCAAACGAGCCTCTTTAAGACATATTCAGCAGCTCTGCAGGCTGATTAGGAGAAATGGACACTCTTAGGGCTCATATTTTATTCTTTCACTGAAATCGGCCAAATGTCCAAATTATCACAGCCCTCCTCCCCACGTTTTTCTCATTTTAGTTGGCCATTAGGGTTGTGGTTTTATTAAGGTTCTTGTGTCAGTGTCAGCCACATTCCAGAAATCAAGTGCATGTCATACCATATCCAGATCCTTTTTGAAAGTGTCCTTCCAGACAACTGGCCACAGGCAGAGTCACTCAGTTAACTCAGCTGTAACAGATGATGGATCTCCTTCACTATGGGATCTCTCATCCATCATAAAGCACACCCTGCTCTCTATAGAGATAATACATCATTACAGGGCTCAGGGACAAAAGAGAGAAGAATCACAAAGAATAATACACCAAAGAATGTGTTTTGTCAGCACAAGATAGAGCCACATCAAGCAAGCAAACAAAAAGAGAATTTTCTTCAGGTGTGAGTATGTTTGCTTTATAAAAATCTTCTGTTCGATGCCCCATTTTGTCTGTTGTAAACATGCTTTGTTGCTGCATAAAATTAAGAGTCATCCTTTGTGTTCTCAGACCTTATATCTCTTTCATTGAATTATCTTCTAATGTCCTGGACTGTACTGGAAACTGTCCCAGCGCCTTGTCAAATCCTTTTATTTTTGTTATGAAGCAGGTTTTACCTGAAGGAGATGCCCATTTGTTGCCAAACTGAATTAAGGAAAGTTGGATCTTTTAGAACAAGAAAAGCATATGAGTGGCTAAATAGCAAAGGACATTTTCTGTGTTTTTTCTACAGCACTAAAACAACACCATGTTCTTTCCATCTAAATAAAAAGACAAAACAGAACGCTTCCAACCCCTGCTGACGTTGTGCACATTATTTGATCATCGTTATCCCCACTTAACAGGTGGAGAAATTGAGATAGTGAAAGATATTTGGAGCTACCTAGTGCCACAAAATAGAAGACAGAGCTAGAAGTCATTAACTTTCTCAATTTGTACAGCACAGCTGAGGCACTGTGGTTTTGAAAAAGAACAGATGGTAAGTGAAGGCAAGAGCTGAAGATGAGACCTTCCTTTAGTAACTCAGAAAGCTGTGGAATGCTATTATGCATGCTAAGTAGGATAGACACTCCATATATTGAAAGCAAGCCATAGTGCCTTATATCAGGTTATAAAAAATATATCCCTTTCAAAAGGGTGGCCTATATTTATATTATCTTTTGGTGTCCTATTTTCAGGGGATCCAATTCAAAGAAAGTTTTTGTTTTTTTTTGTTTTAAATAGCAGGTGGTCTTTTCAGTGATCTGTTCTGCAAAGACCACCCACTATTCACCCCAAGCAGTAGGCTACAATTACATTTTTAGATGGGTTTCTCTATTTTTTTTTTTTTTTTTTTTTTTGCCATTTAGTTATCTAGTGCATTCAGAAAAATCTAATCCACAAATAAAGTCCATCTCTTGTTCCCAAATAAATTCTAACCTATTAAGGTTTTGCTTCTGTCTACAGAAACCCTGGAAACAAACTTTTTACTGTAATGCAAACCTGAGAACCAAGAAATCTGGATACTCTTCTTTTATGAGACTGCTTTTCATGTACCCATGACTTTTTTGTTTTTTTCTTTTTGTGAGATGGAGTCTCGCTCTGTCACCCAGGCTGCAGTGCAGTGGTGTGATCTCGGTTCACTGCAACCTCTGCCTCCCGGGTTCGAGTGGTTCTTCTGCCTCAGCCTCCCAAGTAACTGGGACTACAGGCCCGCACCACCACGCCAGGCTAATTTTTGTATTTTTAGTAGAGACAGGGTTTCACCATATTGGCCAGGCTGGTCTCGAACTCCTGATCTCGTGATCCACCCGCCTCGACCTCCCAAAGTGCTGGGATCACAAGCATGAGCCCACGGTACCCAGCCTTGTTTTCTTGATATATCAAAGAAGTGATACTTTAAGCTATGAGGCATAATTTCCTTCTGCCATATTCCCATCACTGATATTTAATTTTAATCTTATAATAACTTTTAATTCCATGTCTACAATTAAGACAAATTATTCAACTTTTAACTATATACTCTAAAACTACGCTAACATGGTAACCACTAGCCATATGTGGATATTAGCACATGAAAAGTGGCTAATTCTAACAGAGGTACACTGAAGTGTAAAATGCACATTGAATTTGAAAAACATTTAATACAAATAAAACATCTCAATTGTAATATTACACATTAAAATAATATTTGGAATATATTAGACTCAGTAAAACATTTTAAAAATTAACTTTGCCTTTTTAAACTTAACTTTTTAAAGTCGCTATCAAAAATCTAAAACTACATATATGACTCACATTTTAGTTTGATGGGATAATGCTACTATAGAGCAGGGGGTGGAAGCTTTTCCTGTGAAGGCCCAGGTACTAATACTTTAGATTTTGATGTGGCTATATGGTCCGTATTTTAATTATTCAGCTCTGCCACTATAGCATGAAATTAAGCATAAACAATAAACTGATGAGCATGGTTGTGTTCCAACAAAACTTTATGGACACAAATTAGAATTTCATATTATTTTCATACATTATGAAAGATTATTTTATTTTTTAACTGTTTAAAAGATTATTTTATTTTTTAACTGTTTAAAAGTTTTTTTTTTTTTTAATCTCCTTTCATGGTACAAAAAATAGTCTCCTTTCATGGGTCGAAAAAAGGATTCAGAATGGTCAGATTTGGCCCACCGGATGTGGTTTGTCAACCCTTGTTACGGAGTATATGTTACAAAAAGTTTGATGTGGGAGCAATCCTGTCATCCACCAAAGCCCATTATTCCTGTCAAAGAGAACCAAGTCCTGTAATAAAACTGGAAAAAGAAATTTTTTTGTTGTTGTTGTTGTTGTTGTTGTTGTTGTTGAGACAGAGTCTTGCTTTGTCGCCCAGCCTGGAGTGCAGTGGCCGGATCTCAGCTCACTGCAAGCTCCGCCTCCCGGGTTCACGCCATTCTCCTGCCTCAGCCTCCTGAGTAGCTGGGACTACAGGCGCCCGCCACCTCGCCCGGCTAGGTTTTTGTATTTTTTAGTAGAGACGGGGTTTCACCGTGTTAGCCAGGATGGTCTCGATCTCCTGACCTTGTGATCCGCCCGTCTCGGCCTCCCAAAGTGCTGGGATTACAGGCTTGAGCCACCGCGCCCGGCCCTCGGAAAAAGAAATCTTAAATGAGGATGGCTAGGATGAAAGTAGAGGTAAGGATACTGGTTTAATTTCTTGTGTTCCATAAATCACAAACATTTTTACCTTCAGGAATTAATGCTATCACATTTTATTCCAGATATTCTTATGCTAGTATTTTTTTATGCAAGTTTTAAAAAATGGAGGAGGTGAAGATGCTGAGACAGAGGGTAAAAAAGAATTCACGGATGTTAGTTAATTCTCATTCCTACATTTCAGTTGCCCTACCTGTTGTACGGTAGATCAGCTGGTGGGACTGAAAAAAGAAGTCAGCAGAAGGTGGTACCTTGGCAGAGTTGAAAAGCAGATGAAGTTTGTTATTTACATTTACCCATGTCTTCCATCTTTACCTGCTAACCTCTGACCTCACATAGTTTTTAGTAGGGCAAGTAGACTTTAAGCAGATAAACATGTATCATTTAACAATGTGAAAATGTGGCTGGGCGCGGTGGCTCATACCTGTAATCCCAGAACTTTGGGAGACCAAGGTGGGCGGATCACCTGAGGTTGGGAGTTCGATACCAGTCTGACCAACATGGAGAAACCCCATCTCTACTAAAAATACAAAATTAGCTGGGCGTGGTGGCACATGCCTGTAGTCCCAGCTACTAGGGAGGCTGAGGCAGGAGAATTGCTTGAAGCTGGGAGACGGAGGTTGTGGTGAGCCGAGTTGCACCACTGCACTCCAACCTGGGCAACAAGAGTGAAACTCCATCTCAAAAAACAAACAAACAAAACTGAAAATGTATGAAATAAAAGAGCAGGCACAATAGAATTGTGTTTCCCAAACTTAAACGTGCATATAACCTGAGAATTTTGTTAAAAGGCTGTACATGATTAAGTAGGTCTAGGTAATGCCTTTCATTCTGCATTTCTCTCAGGTGTCTGGATGATGCTGACATTTTGATTCTTAGACCACTTTTCTAAAATGCAAGGTTGACAGTGAGAAGTACTTTTGTCATTTTTGGTTCATTGATGCATCCTAATTACCTAGAACAGCACTTAGCACATAGTAATCACTCAAACACATTTTGAATGAATGAAAGTTGATAAAGAAGAAAATAACATGCATATATCATTTAGATGGAGGTATCCAAAAAATGTGTCTGATGGAGAAATATTTGAACTGAGCCTGGATCCAGAGCCATCTTACCTTCCAAATGCTACCACTGCATCCCTCTTTCCTCCACTGTTTATTCTCAACTCTAAGAATATGTTCTCATAAAAAACCCCAAATAAAGATGGAGATTATGGATAAGAGTGAAATATGTTGCCGCTTCTGTGGCATCTGCGTTTATAACATCAGTGTCAACAGTGTCTGGAGAAGGAACACTTTC
The DNA here is from genome assembly GCF_024542745.1 of Macaca thibetana thibetana. Lineage (NCBI taxonomy): Eukaryota > Metazoa > Chordata > Mammalia > Primates > Cercopithecidae > Macaca > Macaca thibetana. Next base: position 74,597,486 of record NC_065588.1, on the reverse strand, counting down.
AAAGGAAAGACTCTCTATTAATGGAGTTTAAGGACTAGTGACAATCAAGTGGGGACACATTTGGTGTCAGTGTCCTTTTGATCATGCCAAATAAAACTACAACTCTGTACACAAATGTAGTGATACAACCATTAACAAGAATGAGCAATATTTTTTTTTCTGTAAACTGAAGCTGGAAGTTATGACTAGCACTATTTTCCCTCACAGAGGAACTGATAGAATAGTGGACTCCTAGAGATGTAAAGAACCTGAAGGATCATCTATTTCAATCACTTTCTTAAGGTATTTTTTATTTCCTATTCAACCTTTAAGTGGTTATGCAATCTGAGCTCACGAAACAATTCATTCCATTGTTAGTACCTGGTAAACGGTATTAAGTTGTATCATTAATAATTTATCTACTCCTAAATCTTTTATTTACTTGTTCTGATTCATTTATTCAACCGATATTTTAGTGTCAACATCATGTTGAGATAAGTGCAGTCACATTCATGGGCCTTCCGTATATTTTCCTGTCCTCTGGAACCGATCAGAATAAATCTGATTCATCTTCCCTGTGACAGTGCTTCACAGTTTTAGAAGACTGTTATTCTTAAAGATGTGGGAAACTGTCCATTTATCTTTATGAGAAGTTATTTCATTTGGTCACTCTGTCATAAGTGCCACATGCCAGTTGCTGTCTCAAGTGCTCGGGATATTGCTCTGCACACGACAAACATGGCATCTCTCCTCATAGAAGTTATAGTTTTATTGAATAGTGCATGCATTGAACAAGTTAATACAATATTGAATATTTTTATAAGGCAAGAAACGATGCCGTGAGATCTAGATAGTAAGAGAGTAGGATCTCTAACAACGCAACCTTTACATTGAAGCCTAATAGAGTGAGGTTGAACAGAGTGGGAGAAAGAATATCCTAAACCAGGGAACAGAGAGAGCAAAGACCCCATTTGAGAAACAGAACGTCATATTTGGAACAAAGATGGCTATAGCATAGGGTGGGAAGGAAAAGTGTTATGAAATAAAGCTGGAGGAACCAGGTCTTGAAGGGCTTTGTAACTTAATTTGAAGGCTTTTTACTTACTTGAGCCAAAAGACATGAAGGTAAGGAGTTCTAAGCAAGATAGACACAATCAAATTTGAATTCTATAAAGATTGCCCTGGCTTCAGTGTTCAGAATGGAATGGAAGTGAATAAGTAGAGACAGGGAGATATGCCAGTGTTTCTTAAAATGTGGCATGCATATAAATCACATGAGGATCTTGTCAAAATGTAGATAAGTAGGGTTGGGTGAGCCCTGAGATTTCACATTTCTAACAAACTCCCAAGTACATGAAGAAGATTGTGAGCTGAGAGATGATGGAAACTAGATAAAGTGATGGCAGTATAGATGAAAAGAAGTGGATGGATTCAGGTGAGTTTTAGAAAACAGATTCAGTAGGTCTTCACATATGATTTGATGTGGGATAAGAGGGAAAGGATGCTCCCCAGGTTTCTGGCTTAGCAAATGGGGAGTTAGGGTCATAATGTCTTTGACCATTTTATGATTGAAAACATGGCAAAATCTCAATTATTTTCAGCCTTTCATAAATATAACAAGTTTCCTCCAGTCAGCTGTGTTGGTCCATGAACTCTCATGTATTTATTCTAAGTTGTGTTAAGTGGCTTGGAAAATGCATAAGTATAAATGTACTGCCTTGATATGGGATTTGTGTTTTTTTTTTTAAAGACAAACAATCTGGGGATTAGCTTTCTGTATACATAGCGACTTGCACATTCAGTAGCTATATCCTTGCAGGAGTGCAGATCTATACTTCTACAGTGCACTGTGGACTTCAATGGCTGGCATACCAATGGGGTCTCTTTTGGCTTTAGTAGCAGAAGCGGGTAACTAGAGATGAAAGGCTCATTTCCTAAGTTTTTAGTACTGGTGTGGCAGGAAGAATGGAAATCACATTTCTGTGATGAGCCGACATGGTTTTTTAACAACTAGCATTCTTTCTCCACTCCCACAGCACTTCTCTGGCAGATTTCTGTTAAAGAGAAGAGGCAATTTAAAGGTTTGATTATTATAGATTTCTTAAAGTTTAGCCCACGTAACAATTGCACCCAGCCTCTCTAGAATAGTTGAGAGAAGAGAGAGGTAAAGAAAAGTCTGATGCATTGAAACAACAAAATCTCATTGTGAGAGACACATCTATTCTCTCTCCTGTCTGAAATATAATACCATTTTGTTTTATGAACAAAATGTTTATTTGTTGAGCTATTCAGGCACAGAGATGATGAGCAGGTCCTAGACTTGTAAGCTGACTTGGAGAGTTAAAATATTCTTGGTTGCTAAGCTTTAAAAAGATGGTTGCTTGTGGTATATAATCCATAGTTTTCCATCTGCTTAAATTGAAGCTGACAGAAATTCAAAGTCAATGCCTTCCTTATAAAGTGATCCTTTGTGATGTAATTACAGAATAAAATCTCTAGGCTGAAATAGGATTTTCTCCCATGGAGATAACATTAAAAAGAAATAGAGATTACTAATAAACAATCTGAGAACACAGATGAGTAGCAATGAAAGGAAGAAAAGTCATTTCTTTAATTCTCTTGAATGTTGTCAAAAAAATAACATCACTCAACTGAAACAAGCAATTTAAACTAGGCTACAGGAACTGAGAAAGTCAACAGAGGCATTGCCAAAGTCCCAGGAAAAGACAGTTGTCTTATCACAGAAGACGTCATTATGATACCTGCCCACCACCAAACACTGCTCTCTGTCAACTTCCCTGCTGACCAACAGGATGGGTCCCTGTGGAGAAGATGATTCTTTCTTCCTGGATTCATGAAGAGACCGAATTTCTCAGCCTTCCTTCTGTTTAGATCGCCCTGTGATTAAACTCTAGCAATAGAATGTGAGTGAAAATGATGAATGCCACCTCTAGTCCTGGTTTCTAAGAACCCTTCTAAGAACTCCTCCACCTGTTCTGTCACTTCACCCATTGGCTGCCCAGTTGAAGAAACGATAGAGAATTCTGACATCATAGAGGAAGCCAAAGCTATCAAAGCCACTGACTGTGGTGTTGTTGTTACAGCAATCAGGTACAGCTGACTAATGAAGTCCATATAGCCATATGTTTGCCATGTGACTCCAGGACCCAAGTTAATTGCACTGAGGACAACAAGTTCACTTTTATTGGACTAGGTTCTCATGTCCTGGATAGAAGAGTTCAGTGCTCTTGGCCCCTGAAACTGAGGACATGTCAATTTAGAAGCTTGCAGCAGCCACATTTGGTCATAAGGGTGAAATAGATAAAACCAGACTGCTGAAGTGATTAACAAGCCAGAGTACCCATGAGAAAGACCATGAGGCATGCTGTGAAATGCATCAAAAAAGCTTAGTTTCCTGAAAGGTTGCTTCTTCCTGATTTTCTTATAAATAAATCTTCTTTTAAATTAACAGGTTATTTATTTTTAATTTTTAGCATGCTCCATCTAGCTTTTATGAACTGGTCAACAAGACACCTTTTACTTATCTAAATTCATGTGACTGATGATCAAAGCTGGGTTTTGGGACAGTTCTCAAAACCAGGCCACTTACTGCTCTTCTTTCCAAAGACTCAGAATTGAACTTATTCTAAACAAGATTCAGGAACTTGAATCATACTATTTCTGTTAAGTAATGCTAGCTATTCTTCCCTTCTGCGACTGGAACCAAGAACCCCAATTCGATCTGGACTGCCTGTTGCTTTCAGAACAACAGCGTCCATTAGCTAAACAAAGACCCTGCTGGCTTCAATGGTGGGAAGAGAGAAGGAAAGTGTTAAGATATTCTGATTCCTTCAGGAAGAAGGAAGGAAAGACAGACAGACAGAAGTAAGCTGTGGAAGATAAAAAATAGATCAGAGGCATCTGGAAAAAGAAAAATGAGGAAGAAAAGAGGAAAACGAGGAGAAAGAAAGGATTGTTGGTCAGGTTTATCACTGCTGGTGGACAGGCCAACAGACACTGAATGAAAAAAGAAGTTGCATCTGTAAGCCTCTGCAAGACTAATCTTCAAAACAAAACAGTTATGAGAAAAATAAGAGGTTCCTTCTCTGTTTGGGATGTTCGAGAAATAGGAAAGACAGTCTGTTAATATAACTATTTTGTGTATAATTTTAAAACTGTGTCTGAAATGCTATATATAGATATATACACATATATACATATACATACATATATATGTGTGTATATATAGGATAGAGTGGAAGTATACATATAGAAAGGGCAAGTAAAATTTTGCACACTACTAAATAGGACCTTTAGTTAGATAAGACAATTTTTGAACTAGTTGGCAAGCCAATAAATGATTTTTAAGTGATGATCACAGTTACTCCCATTTTGTTCTGGATTTTGCTGCCCTCTGTAAGCTCCTTGTCTCTAGTTTCTTCTATGCTCAATTTTTCTTTCATAAAGCAACCAGAATGATATGTTGACAGCAACAATTTGACTATTCATCCCTGGCATAAAAATCTTCAGTGACTTTCTATATATTTTGAGAAAGCAAAATCTCCTTATTAGCCCAATACAAGTTGTCCTTAGCATATGTTTGGACCTACATTTTTCTTTTTATCCCATTTGCAATCAAACTGAGCTACTACCTCCTTCCCTAACATTTAACAAGTTGCTACCTTAGCCTGAAGCTGCCCTTTCTATCCTCCTCTCTTAATAAATCATTGACGGTCTTTAAAGGGTATCCTTGAATAGCAACTATTAGTTCCTTCATTGGTCTTTGCTTCCTCTTAACCCCGTGACTTTTTTCTCCTTTGTCATGTGTTACTGACATTGCTATATGACAAGCAGTTTACTATATTAACTCATTTTCTTCAAAACAACTCTATGAGATGGGTATTCTCATTATCATTTGCTTTATAAAGAAACCAGAATATAATCTATCCAAAGACACAGGAATGTTAGTAGTCAGAACCAAGATTTGAATCCTAGTGTGCTGGCTCCACAGCCCACTATCCTTACCATGCTGCCTCTTTCACAGCTCGTGCTCTGTCCACGGTTATTTGCAATTTATCTCTCCCACTAGAATATAAGCTCATTGAAGGCAGATATATCTTGTTTTTCTTTGTTTTCCAAGCAGTGATTATAGATTACAGTGCATATATGCATATATAGATTTTTCCTTAATTGAATGGATAGAGAAGGAAGGCATTATGTTTGGAAGTCTATATTTGTTATAGACAGCTATAGAATTTTACACTGCAGTGAAGTATTCATCTGAGGTGCCTCTAGTAAAGGTAGATAACTCATAAGCAACACATAAAGTAAAATAATCTACATTCTGTGGTTTAAAAGGGGGACTTTTCATTTTTGTTATTCAAAATCTTTGTGTCCTGAATACTTTTTCTTACTAGAAAATGTAAAACAGGAAAGACTTCATTAGACCTAAATGTGAAGGAATCTTCAGAACATAAAACTGTGACTGCATTCCAAAATTTTGTGTTCCTGTCCTTACTTCTTCTACTTTGTCATTAGCAATAAATATTCTTTTAATATAATTAATCTACAAAACATCATTCATCTAAAATATGGTGGAAATGTAAATAATTCACCCTAGTTCCTTTGACCATGCAGATGACCAGATATTGTTTTGATCTAAATGGTTCCACTGAATTTTTATCATAAAACTGGAATGACCCTTTTCCTGGCTTCTTTTCATGCTCACCATCTGAAGCTATTTGTATTTGTCTGTTGATTTTTATATGCCTCATAAGCAAGTCTCAGCACTCAGAACAGCATAAGCAGCTTATAGTTCTTTCAAAGACGGTTATGGTGGATGCTGTCCATTTCATTTGTATCTTTAAAAAATAATTGCTGAGAAGTTTCTTAATCCTATTACATTTAGTAAATGTTTTCAAATTCTGATAAAATAACATGTAAAATACTAATAAAAAGTATAGACGATTTTTTTTTACCTGATAGTTTTTTAAACTTTCATTATTTCATTAGATTACTTTGTGTGATGGTTTTACTTACTATTTACTGGATATAGTGCTGCACAAGCAGGCAGAAGTGGATCTCTGCTATGTTCACTTCAGAATGAGCTATCTGTCTCTGATTATTCAAGTCTTGTTACATTAGATTCGTAGCATATTTCCTCCAAAAGGAAGAAACATGGCACAGAAAATCGCGATGGAGACAATATAAGAAAAGCTCATATTGCCTTTTTCCAGAGCACCAGACTAGAACATTCTAAACTTGGAATGCTGCACTGCCATCTGGGGGATAAAAATCTTCATAGTACATTTACTGTTGAGCTGAGATGGAGGGGCGAGATTCCACAACAATCACAAGAAATCGGAAGCAATGAGAATTTTTCTAAAATACAGTGTGAAGTCCACTATTAAATTTTCGGTTATTTCCCCAAAGCAAAAAATATGTATCTAAATCCATCCCTATCCTTTAAAGTAGTGTTCTGTCATGATGATGTATTACTTACTTTTATTGATTACATTTATTTTCTTTAAATCATAATTTGAACCTAAGGAGTTTTAGAAATTATTTAGCATATTTCCCTTATTGCAGAGATGATGAAATGGAGATGCAAGTATTTCTACACTTTGCCTTGTCACATAACTTGGTAGTATGATCCAAGAGAACTAACGTCTCCGATTTCCCAATTGAATGTCCTCTCTTCTGCAAGATCCTGTTCCCAACAATATCAGAACTTAGATGCTTTCCCACCTGGTAAACACCCACTTACCCAGCCTCCCAAGAGTAAAACGCGTGTACAAGTAAGTCAACAACTGTGTTGATTTTCAGATTCTATTACATACATTCCTCTAGTGGAAGGCAAATAAAGATATTAAGGTGGAAGAGTAAGAAGTGGCAATGATTGATTTCTGTGCTTATTTTAGAGACTAATGTGTTTGTTCATTATTAATCTTTTGATATTTATCTCCCAGAGTCCAGAGATGTCACTGATTTTAAAAAGGAAATAAAAAACTTTAGTACATAATTACCATTATAATAAATAAAATCTAAAATACATTAATTTGTTTTTTGCTCAATAAGATAACTAATCATTGGGTTATATGGAAAGTAAAAAACCATAAGTAACTAAAAAAGGTAGCTTCACGTGGTCAAGTAGTTTTAGTATTTTTCCATTAATTTTTAGCATATTTGTTATATGTAATAACATCATTGCTCTACTAATTTATTTATTAATGTTGTATTATTCCTATTTTTAAAGTATTGGGCAATCCATTGATATAACTAAAATTAAGTCATCTTTACCTGCACTAAAATTCAAAATTCCTAAATCATACTTTCTAATAAATGGGATTTCCAAGGGTCTTATTCTTGGAATAAGAATAAGAGAATAGCTGCAGCTTCCTGGGATTCCCTCCATGGCTTCCTAGCATCTGTCCAACCCTTAAGAATAATAGGTAAAATACCTTAGTCTCTAGTCATGCCTTTAGTAGGCTGCAAACCAGAGGGTTCAAAGTGCTTTAAACTTGAAGTGATTAAATACAGATCTTATTTTTAGGGGAGAATGACAGCATAATTACCATGGAGAGACATTGAGTTTGTGAGCTCTTCATCCACTGAGATAGCATGAAGAAGAAAACACTTAGGATAAATGAATGAACATCAGATTAAAATAATATTAAGATAATATAGAACAGTTAATATATACTTTTAAAAATTGTAACCCAGAGCAAAAGTCATTTTACTGCAACTACACACACATATATGCATAAGTTAAGCATATGAATGGGTATTCCTATGCTATAACGGAGAGATATAAAGTAAAGAAGTTCATTTATCTCATGTTAAGTTCCAGACAGAAGGATCAGGCCTGGGATGTTGAGCTAGGTTTCTTCTCTTTTGGTGTCTGGCCTTCATTACAGCACATTTTTGTCCTCACCTAGCAGTGAAGCTAGGTGCTTCACTGCCCATCACTCACGCCACACTCAATGACAAAAAGGAAAAAAAAAAGGAGGGGCCATTTAATATTTTTGTGTGATACATTTTAATGTGGTACATTAATACCACAGACTGGGTAATTTATAAAGAAAAGAAGTTTATTTAGCTTATGATTCTGGAGACTGAGAGGTCCAATAGCATTGTACCAACCTGGCAAAGGCCTGAGGTGGCAAAACGGTAGAAGGGCAAATGAGAGTGAGTCAGAGAAAAAAGGGGCCAAACTTCCACAATAACTAACCCACTCCTGCAATAACAGCACTAATCTATTCATGAGGCCAGAGCCCTCAAGCCCTAACTACCTCTTAAATGTCCCACCCTTTAATACTGTTGTAATAGCAATTAAATTTCAACATGAGTTTTGGATGGGGCATTCAAACCATAGCAAGGTCATACTCTTGCCTTAAAGTTCATGCAATAGACGTTATACATTTAAATTCAGTTCATATCCTACTGGCAGGGCTTTATTAAGCAGTCACATCTAGAGGTACAAGGGACTAGAAAATAGCAGTTTTAGCTGGGTGGCCATGTACTGAGTTAATATTCTATTACATGGAAAAAGATGTGTAAGCTAGGGTAATGCTAGCTTCTATCTAAAAACAAAAAAGAGAGATATCCTCAAATGAAAAATAGGTCAAACACAATCGAAGTTTATTTCTCATCTGTGTCTGGCATTTGTTTACAGGAATAGGCTTACGTTGGCTCCGCCATCTTTAATACATGGGTTCCATTGCTGGGGAGGTCAGAGAGGTGTTCTCTTTACATGGTTGAGGAAGTAAGAAAAGAGGATGGAGAAAGTATTCGTGTTTATTAAACATCTTCACCAAGAAATGACAGATTTACTGTGTCGCTTTTATATATCCATTGGCAAGCAGTTATGTGATCCTATTTAGATGCAAAAGGGGCTAAAAAATGTCCCTGTATGAGCATCCACTTCCCAATATCAACTCTGTAGTATGAATGAGAGCACGAATTTGGGTGGAAAGGTAGTTTTCTCTGGAACAGTAAAGAACAACGAATATCAAAGTCTACTTCAGTCTCTGCCATCACTGCCCATTTAGGTCACGCTTTTCAACCATAATTAAAACATGCTTTTCCCCTCCCACCCTGCAAGAGAGACAACTGAAAAATTCTATTCAGGTCCTGCATCTTGCTCAAGTTATCTGTCCCCCACTCCCCAACCTAAATCATAGTGAATAGGAACAGGATAGACATAATTTTTAAAAAGCTCAATTTTTTTTTTTTTTTTTTTTTTTGAGACGGAGTCATGCTCTGTCACCCAGGCTGGAGTGCAGTGGCCGGATCTCAGCTCACTGCAAGCTCCGCCTCCCGGGTACACGCCATTCTCCTGCCTCAGCCTCCCAAGTAGCTGGGACTACAGGCGCCCGCCACTTCGCCCGGCTAGTTTTTTGTATTTTTTAGTAGAGACGGGGTTTCACCGTGTTAGCCAGGATGGTCTCGATCTCCTGACCTCATGATCCGCCCGTCTCGGCCTCCCAAAGTGCTGGGATTACAGGCTTGAGCCACCGCGCCCGGCCTAAAAAGCTCAATTTTTAAAAAGGAATAGGAAGAATAGAAACAATACAGCAGTAACTGGACTCGATATCATGGCAGTGGAGTAATTTCCTGTGTTAAGCTATCTGGCAGCACTTTGAACCACTCTCTGCTGCTCAACTTTCTTGGTCATTATCCTATGAGTTTATGGCTTTGCCTTCAGGGAGGTTCTTGCATGTCCATTATCTCCAAGGCCACATATGAAGTAGACAATGGAGAGTCGTACCAACTTGGTAAGATTCAGAATGCCGGCAGGCTTCTTCCTGATAGTTGGTACAGGTTTAGGGAGATACAGTTTGCCTAAACAGGTAGGCTAGGGCAGACTTTCGTAAGCCTGGCCCGAGGTTTCTTGGAAAATGCAATACTGCAAAAACCTTTGGTAGGTCCACAGACTCTATTTCCACCAGTTCTGGGTGCAAGTAAATAAAGCCAAAGTTCTCATCTGTATGTCGTTTTTCAGCCTGAAAACTTTGGCCTTTAGTTACTTGCTTCCATGTCCTGTCAATTTCCTTCTTGCTCAATTTAATAGTGACCAACTTAAGGAGAAATAAACAATTGGCTTTAGTAGGAAGGCAACATTCTTAATCTAATGTTTTCCACTGGGCTGGCTCCTATTGTCTGGTAGTCTTAATGGTTTTGTCCAGCCTTACTTACCTTCTGCTAAGACTGTTTCTTGATTTAGAGACTCGTTTTATCACTGCCTCAGTTTGGGCACAGAAGCCTTTGTTTTTCTGTCAGAACTGATTTTTAAAGCCCTGAATTATAAGACTCTCAGTCAATTTACATCGCAGGCCAAAAACAAAGAAAAATAAAAAAAAAACCCTGAATGCCTAGCTTACCACAGCTACATTTTTTTCCTTTGCACCTTGCAAGTGACTAGTTCTAACTTGAGTTGTCTCTCTAGTAAGACTTTGCTATGTGGAAAAAATTTAAAAATTAAAAACAAACAGCCAATGCAGGCAGCAAGAATATAAGAGTTAAAAGCTTGGTTGGCAAATGGTCTTATGTCCAAGATCTCTCCAAGTCAACTTTCTAAAATGTTTTGCCATAATAGACTTATTGTCAACAGCTATACAGTCCAATATCTGTGTCCTTACTTCCTGCCACCTAGTAAGTCAATATCATATTTTTAAGTGTTGTTCCTATGGCCCACTCAATTTAACCATGGTCAGAGACAATCCGAAATAAAGCTTAAACAAGACAGATGCTTGTTTATGTCTTAATTAGAAGTCAGCTAGGTGGACCAAAGGTGATATGGAGGCACCATAAATCACCAGGGTTTCAGGGTCATTCAATCTTCTTGTCTTGCCATTTTCAACACATGATTTCTAGTTAGTGATACAAGTTGCTACTTCAACTGTCACCACTATGTCTGCATTTCAGCTTAAATAGAAGTCAGGAGAAGAAAGAGTCCAAATTTCCTTCTCTGAAAGGCACAACCCCAAAGCAGCTTACTTCACTTCTATTTATATTCTTTCAGCCGGAAGTCATATGGTCTTTCCTAACTACAGGGAGGCTGGGAAATGCAGTCAAAATGTACCTGTCTATCATTTAAGAAGAAAAGAACAGGTATTTGAGGAAAATCCAGCAGTTGTTTTTATTTGTGTATGTCACTGAAACAAAAATTTAACACAAAATCTGCCCTAACTACTTACAATACCTGATATTTCTACTCAAGTCTATCTACTAGTAAAAATGCTGATCAAACCCATAAAAATAATTTCTCTACTTATTAATGCATAACACCATCAATATGTGGGTCTAGACAGCAAGCTTAAGCACCATACCCTTCATTCTAATTCTGCATCTTTGATTATTAAAAGGACTCTTATTAACACTTAGGGATAATCTCAGTTTGTAGAAGCCTTCAGGGACAAAAAAAAAAAAAAAAAAAAAAAAAAAAAAAAAAAAAAAAACAAAAAAAAAAAACTTCTCCCAGATACAAGGCAAAATAACTAAAACAAAAAGAGAAGAATGGAAAAATAAATCTCTCTTATCAGCCTTTAACTAAAGACTAAGTCCTTCACAATTAGAGATAAAAAGCTTAAAGAAGATACAAGGACCTGAAGGTGTTAACCATGACTCCAAATTAGTTTCACTAGGTTTTATATCCTACAGGGTAACAATAATTTACCAATTTTGCTATTCAAAATAAATAATGCACCTATTATCACACCTCAAATTCTTAGCATCCCTCTGAGCTCACAGTCACATCCTTTTCAGACTGAATTTATTGCCAGCATATGAATAGGACCTAGAAAATTGGCTGTCTTTTCTTAGCACAGGTCTGAGGGTGTACTCCATATGGTTTCACAAGAGAAAAAACACAAATTTCCATCTTTGAAGAACTAATTATTTTGCCTTTTTTGATTTTTTTCAAATTTAAGATTTGGAATTGTATGAAATCTTGAGGAAAATAAACACCAATTCTCAGTGGATAAAAATTTCAAGAGTGAATATGGTTTTGTAATTGTCCAAACAAAAATGAATCTTAGACAACATTTAATTTAAAAAATCTAGCTTAAGGCAATATATTGAATTTTCAGGGGAGGTGTTGGTGCTGAACTGTGATGCTTCTGGGTTTTAAAGAAAATTATTGTTTAAATAAAATTGCTTGTAAAATGGCATATGCCACTAAGATTTTGGGTTGTAGAAAAAGGAGAACAAATGAAGCATATCATAAGTATCTCCAAAGCAAATATAAAACGGCGACTCCATTTCAGAATAATGTGTTGTCTGTTGTGACAAGCTAACAAAGAATCTCTGCTCCTTCTCCAGCAGCCTCTTCTGCAATGAGGAAGCTATCTCACATTTATCACTTTTCATTCTTCTTTAGTTCAACTGAACTTGGTAATTGATGACTACCAGTCTAATATCTCCAGTATTTTCACATAAAATAGTATAATATCCAGAAACAAATTTGCCATTGACAATTAGAAGATGCTGTTTCATAAAGTACAGATTTTCTATTAGCACATACTAAAGACAAAGGGCAATTCCTAACAGATGGCATTTAGCTAATTATATTGTAAAGTCATATTTCTCTTTTATGTTCACCCCCTCCTTTATCCCTACCATGCCTTCCTTTCGCCACCATAGAGTGATGTCAAGCTGACCAAGCTGTGTTGTTTGGCTCACACAATCTGCACAGTGACCTACATTAGTTCAATTAATACATGTGAATATTAGCTTCAAATCTCATCCCTCTTTATTGTGTACTAGAAGCCTGAGCAATGCTCAATCAACCTAAATATTATGTGGCTATGGCTCAAACTTATGTGTATGGCACCTGCTTTATCTGGAATTAGTTTTCTTTCGGTAATCGCATCCACTTTTTTCCTGTGTCCTCCCTTACAATGTCATGTTAACCTGGAATTTATATTTAACACATGCACTGTAATTGCTGGGTTTTGTAACCATCCTTTTCTTTAGATCACGAACACATTAAGAATCTGTTTATACCTACTTAATCTTGTTTATCCCAGCATCTAGAACAGTGCCATACATAATAGCACCTTAATGAAGCCTTCTTAAATGAAGTCATAAGGGCAAGAATATGAAAGCACTCATGATAGCTAGAACGTACAGTGCCCTGAGTGGGAGTGGAAGGGATGGTTAGAGTCTAGGGTTTTACAGAGGGAGAATGCTTCACCAACTGTATTACAGGAAAGTCTCGATTAAACATTCACATCTTGTATTCTGACTCATGGATATTTTCCAAACTTTAAGTTTATTTGGATGCAATTACAACTATATTTATACAATATAGAAGTACTGGATTGGGTAAACATATTTATTCTCTCAATTAGCAAATTGAGATTTTGTCCAAGCCAAGTAATAGGCATCTTAAGTATGAGATTCTGATACTAAACCAAGTTTTATAATCTGACTTTTATGATCTGGCAGCTAGAGCACCTGAAACAGCTCACACTGGAGACTTTCTGGTGACTGGTATTTATCTCTCAAGCCATCAAAGAACCTTCAGAAGAGCCTAGAATTGGTCTAAGCACTGTGGAGAAGTTAGTAGAATGGACTTTGCATTCTGATAAAAATGTAACGATAGAATATTTGGCTGAATATTGAATTTACTAAGAATAAATAATAATGAAGAAAAGCAATAGATAAATGAATTAATTTTTGCAACCAAACCTCTTTCATGTGTGTTTTTGTTTTAATATCTTTCTGTAGCATCTTAAGTTACACCTACCATTTATACAGTTTTCTCTTAGGCAGACTTTAATTCACAAGAACCAAGACATGAATTGAAATAATATGGGCTACCTTAAAAGGCATTCACTTACATGGCCTTATATTATTTGCAAAAAAAAAAAAAAAAAAAAAGTGAAAAGGAACTATAATGGAAAGGCTACACTTTGGTCTCACTTTCTCTGGAGAAGATATGAAGGCAAGAGAATCTGTTTTCTTCTTGGGAAGGTCTGCCTGAGGCATTCTCTGAGTCAGACTGCTAAGAAGTGTCATTCCTCTTTTATGCTCTTTCTAAAATGCTGGAGTTTTTTTTTTTTTTTTTTTTTTTTTTTTTCCCTTAATATCAGAGAGTGATTATTTGGGGGAAAAAAACAGCAAACAAAAAATTACTAGATAAAGAACATGGATCTTGAACATCACAAAGGGTGCCTGCAGAAACCAGCCCCGCTACACCCACTACCAATTCTGTATGGCATGAAAATTCCTAAAGAATTCAACCCTCCTCCTAACTCGTTGCTTTGTCTTACACCTTGCAGGACACCTACACCATCCTAAAAAGTGTACTAAAATAGAGTATACACATACATTTTCTTTATTCATTTATCGTTGATGGACGCTTAGGTTGATTTCACAGACTATTATGACAAGTGTTGCAATAAACATAGAAGTGCAGATATCTCTTTGACATGTTTATTTCATTTCCTTTGAATATATACCAGTAGTGGAATTGCTGGGTTATGTATTAGTTCTATCTTACTACAAAGCCATAGTAACCAAAACAGCTTGGTCCTGGCATAAAAACAGACACACAGACCAACGGAAGAAAATAGAGAGCCCAGAAATAAATCCATGTGTACAGCCAACTCATTGTTGACAAAAGTGCTAAGAACACACAATGGGGAAAGGACAATCACTTGAATAAATGGCTTTGGGAAAACTAGATATCCAAATGCAGAAGAATAAAATTAGACCTTCCTCTCTCACCATATGGAAAAATAAACTCAAAATGTTTTAGACTTAAACGTAAGATCTGAAACTATGAAAGTGCTAGAAGAAAATATTAGGGAAAAACTCCATGACATTAGTCCACACAATGGTTTTTTGGATATAACCTCAAAACCACAGGCAACAAAACCAAAATAGAATGATTGCTTATTCACTTGTTTAGAAACTGAACTCACTGAGTGCTTGGTATATAGCTCATATACAAGGGCCCCCGAGGCTACAGTCAGTTAAGACAAGTTGCTCATCATTCAGTACATTCAGTAACAGGAGATAAACATGTAAAGTAATACAGTACAATTGGCCCTCTGTATCCATGAGTTCTTCATTTGTGAATTCAACCAATGGCAGATCAGAAACATTCGGGAAAAAAAAAGATGGTTGTGTGTGTGCCAAACATGTAAAGACTCTTTATTGGTAGTTATTTCCTAAATAATATAACCACTATTTGTACAGCATTTACATTATATTCAGTATTGTAAGTAATCTAGAGGTGATTTAAAGTATACAAGAGGATGTGCATAGATTATATGCAAATGCTACATCATTTTATATAAGAGGCTTGAGCATCTGTGAATTTTGGTATCCAAAAGAAGTCCTGGGACCAATCCTACATGGACATTGAGGGACAACTGCATATATAATCAGTTTTTCAAGCACTCAGATAGCAGTATTTCGGCATACAGTGGAGGACACAAAATTCTACCAATTTGACCAGTAAAGGCTCCATAACATGCAACACATAGAGAAATGCAGAAACAACCTAAACATATAATGCTAACAGATAAGACAGGTAGACTAGTCAGGGAGCTAATCCAGCAGACTAGGAGAAAGATAAAGACCTGAATGAATCAGGGATGGTAAGAATGGATAGAAAATGGTAAAACCAAGAGATGTTAACGAGAAAACAAATATAAGCTCTATCTCTGTCTGGCAAATAGAAATTGCTAGATATGTTTTGGCTATATTTGTTGTTTAATTCATTGTGTACAAACAGATTACTCTGAATAAAGTAGTGGGCTCAGGAAAAACCCTTGATTGTTTGAGGAATGAATGAGGATCCTTCTATTTCCAGTAATGTAACAGCAATAATGGCACTAGGCCTAAGCATGAGGGTCCCCATACATGATCCCTGCATACTGGAGGGCGTGAAATGGTCCTTCCCTTCTCTCATTCATCTTCACAAGGTAAAAAACACATGTTCATGGAGACCTGATTGTCAGAGTCTCTGTCTCTCTTCTAGAGCAAGTTCCTGGGACACAGGAACCAACATTCCCTGCCCATATGACCTCAGCCTGTTCCACAGTATACTTAGGTCTCCTCCCTGCACTGGTCATCCTAAGGGCAGCCTGAGCCACTGCTGTTCATATCTCTTGGCTGGAAGGATAGCTAAGGAATAGCTGTTTATCGGGGCAGGAATGGGGCCTACATTAATGAAAATGAATGTGGTATCTATATGCAAATGGGGAAATCCCCTATAGTATGGGATGGACACAATGGTGGTAGAGAAGGGGAAGTGGATTGCAGGCTATAATCCAAGGGCTTTGGGGATAGGACTGGTTTTCTTTGAGCTACTACATTCCAGCACAAATATGTGAAAAGTACAATTCTAAATTCAAACCTTACCTTCCACGTCATTATGAGGGTTTAATAGTCAACACTGGAATAGAGGAGATATTTAATGACTCAATTTATGATGTTTAAATATGTAGACATAAGATATTTAGGCCTTTATTTATAGACTTGTCCTGAGCCCTGCAAAGCCCTGCAAAGATTAATGAAAATTTATGGAGAATAATTTTCTTGAAAAACTTAGAAAACCAAACACCGCATCTTCTCACTCATTGGTGGGAACTCAACAATGAGATCACTTGGACTCGGGAAGGGGAATATCACACACCGGGGCCTATTATGGGGAGGGGGGAGGGGGGAGGGGGGAGGGATTGCATTGGGAGTTATACCTGATGTAAATGACGAGTTGATGGGTGCTGACGAGTTGATGGGTGCAGCACACCAACATGGCACATGTATACATATGTAACAAACCTGCACGTTGTGCACATGTACCCTAGAACTTAAAGTATACTAATAATAATAATAAAAAGAAAAACTTTACCAAAAATTCTTATATTAGATGAAATTCAATAAATACAAATACAGAACTGATTTCCCAAGAAGGTAAAGAATAATTCCAAAGTCACAGAGAAACAGAAGGAAAATATGAAAAAGATTAAGAGTCATGAGGGATACAATGAGATATGTCTTCCAGTACAAAGAGGGGAATTTTAAAGGAGAGAAGCAAAATTTTTAAAGAAATAATATCTGAGAACTTCTAGAACTAATAAGAGATCTGATTCTTCAGGTTCTGGGATGCTCAACAAATCCAAAGCTGGATAAATAAAAACTAACCCCAACCTAAACTCTGAACAATAAAAATTCAGAAACAAGAACGTGGGGGAAGATTTTCAAAGCAATTATGGGAAAAACTGTAATATGCACGTAGAAATAAAGATGGGACCGATGAGACTTTCCACAGCAACAAAGGAAGCCAAAAGACAGTAGAACAGTATCTTCGAACTTCTGAAAATAAGTAACTGTCAACCTAGAATTGGGTACATAGATAAACTATCATTCAAGAACTAGGGCAAAGTAATGACATTTTAAGATAAAGGTGGATAGTTTATCACAAATAGAACCTCACTAAAAGAACTTGTTTTGAGAAGTAATCAAATCCAAAAAGAAATATTTCAGAATCTAACATTTTATTTTATGATAAATATGGGTAAAGTAAAACATCGAGAATAAAAACATGTAATTGTTACAATAATAATGTCTAACTTTGGGAGTATTATTAGTTGAACTGTGTCTCCCCTGATTTGTATGTGGAAGTCCCAATCCTTCTGTGCACCTTATTTGGAGATAGGATCATTACAGAAATAATCAAGTTAAAATGAGGTCAGCAGGGTGGGCCCCGATCCAATATGACTGGAATCTTTATAAAAAAGGGAAGTTTAGACCTAGAGATACACACAAAGGGAAGAGGATGCAAAGAAACACAGTCATCTACAAGCCAAGGAGAGAGGACTGGAACAGAGGGTCTCCTTGGAAGAAACCAATTCTGCTGATACCTTGATTCTGGACTCCAAAACTCTAAAAAGACAATACATTTCTGTTATTTAAGCCACCTAGATGGGGTTTAAAAAAAAAAACAAACCATTAGAATGACAATTTTGAAATTAATGACACGTAGGACTGGGAGGTTCTAAAATTTTCTAAGGTCCTTTTGTTGTTCCAGAATACATAAATTGATTAATATAGTATTTTAACGTAAGCAGGCATGTAAAAATTCTGACCAAAGAATGATGAGAATAAGGAGTGTACTTTTAAATCAATTGAGGGGAAAAAGAAAATTTATACCTAAAACATAAATTGAAAAAAATGCAAAAAGAAAATGAGGAGGAAACACCAAAGAAAAACAGAAAAAGTACACAGTGAAGTGGTAAAAATAAATGCAAATAATAACATACTATTTATTTAAAAAAGTAAATGAACTAAATGCAACTGTTGAAAGGAAAAGATACATTGAATAATAAAATACAACCTGGCAGTACCATTTACAAAAAAGAAAAGAAAAGATACATCTAAAATTTAACGGCATATTCACAAGAAAACAGAGATCTACAATGCCTGATAAGCAGTTTGGAAAAAGAATTATGAGAAAATTAAAGAAGTAGGGCCAAGTGCGCTGGCTCATCTGTGTAATCCCAGCACTTTGGGAGGCCAAGATGGGAGGATTGCTTGAGGCCGAAGCTTCAAGACCAGCCTGGGCAACATAGTGACAACCCTGTTCCCACACAAAAAAATTAATAAGTTAGCCAAGCATGGCTGCCCCTATGTGTAGTGCCTGCTACTCCAGAGGCTGAGGCAGGAGGATCACAGGAGCCCAGGGGTTCAAGGTAACAATAAGCCATGTCCTGTCACTTGCACTGCAGCCTGGGCAACAGAGTCTCTTTAAAAAATTATAAGAGAAGGTATGAGTAAAATATCTTTTGGGTATGTCTTTCAAATGCATTGCATATTTTTACAAATTACTTTGTAACTCTTTTAAGATTTTAAAAGATTCCACACTCCCTGTGCCAGTAAATGGTATTTTTATAACAGGGAGAATATATTTATTCTGATACTTACAATTAGGGAAAAAATATTTTTTTCTTTTAATATCTGAAAACCTATTGGATTTTTAAGTAAGACATTTACTTTTCTTAATAAAAACTGATGGTTCATAGAGACAAAAATCTACTTTCTTTCTTTCTTTTTTTTTTTTTTTTTTTTTTTTTGAGACAGAGTCTCGCTCTGTCGCCCGGGCTGGAGTGCAGTGGCTGGATCTCAGCTCACTGCAAGCTCCGCCTCCCAGGTTTACACCATTCTCCTGCCTCAGCCTCCGGAGTAGCTGGGACTACAGGCGCCCGCCACCTCGCCCGGCTAGTTTTTTTTTTTTTTGCATTTTTAAGTAAAGACGGGGTTTCACCGTGTTAGCCAGGATGGTCTCGATCTCCTGACATCATGATCCGCCCGTCTCAGCCTCCCAAAGTGCTGGGATTACAGGCTTGAGCCACCGCATCCGGCCAAAAATCTACTTTCTTAATAGCTCATTTTCTGCTGTAAGAATAAGTGAATATTATACTGTTGTTACAATAGGAGATCACTTTTTAGGCGACTTGGATATTAATCAAATTATTATTATGGTACTTGCCTAGAGACTTAAAAATAAAAAAAAAATCCACTAGGAATATCTAATATACATATTTTCACATTTTTGGATAACCCATGTTCTAGTTCAGCTGAAAATTAATAAATACCTATAACTTTGACAGATAGAAAAATTACTATTTATAACTCGTTTCACTAGCAAAGAATCAGTTGCTTCAAATGAGTGAAAAGATAATTTTTAAAACAGAAAATAACATTTTTAGATTTGCCAGAAAAGCATTCACTATTGACTGATTTTTTTTTTTTTTTTTTTTTTTTTTTTTTGAGACAGAGTCTTGCTCTGTCGCCGGGGCTGGAGTGCAGTGGCCAGATCTCAGCTCACTGCAAGCTCCGTCTCCCGGGTTCACGCCATTCTCCTGCCTCAGCCTCCTGAGTAGCTGGGACTACAGGCGCCCGCCACCTCGCCCGGCTAGTTTTTTGTATTTTTTAGTAGAGACGGGGTTTCACTGTGTTAGCCAGGATGGTCTCAATCTCCTGACCTCGTGATCCGCCCGTCTCGGCCTCCCAAAGTGCTGGGATTACAGGCTTGAGCCACCACGCCCGGCCTTGACTGATATTTTTAGGGATATAGTGTATCTCAAAAATTTAATTAAAACTAGAAAAACATATTTTTTCTATATTTTTATATATAATGTATACAATGTAAATAGAAGTGCTACAATAAATGAAGAAATTGTGGGAATGTCTGTCTCATATTTTTTCAAATTAGACTTCACTATTATGTTATACTAAAAATAAAATATTAAGGTAAAGATTAATAATATCTCAACAGAACATCAATTTTTCTTGTGTGATTTAATTCAGGATTTGGCAAGATAGACACTTTAAACCTCATAATTTTAGGTTGTGTTTGGGAAAGGAGGAAGTGAGGCTATTCTGTTCATTTTAAGATGTTTAGCAGTATCTCTGACCTTTATCTATGATGAGGTTTGGCTGTGCCCCCACCCGAGCCTCAGCTTGAATTAGAGCTTTCATAACTCCCCCATATTGTGGCAGGGATCCACTGGAAGATAATTGAATCATGGGGGCAGTTTCCTTGATACTGTTCTTGTGTTAGTGAATAAACCTCATGAAGTCTGATGGTTTTATAAGAGGAAACACCTTTCACTTGGCTCTCATTCTCTCTTCCATGCCCCCATGTAAGATTAATCGTTCACCTTCTGCCATGATTGTGAGGCCTCCCTAGTCACATGGAACTGTGAGTTCACTAAACCTCTTTTTCTTTATAAATTACCCAGCCTCAGGTATGTCTTTATCAGCAGCATGAAAATGGACAAATACAGTAAATTCTTACCGGTAGAGTGGGGTGATGCTGTGAGATACCCGAAAATGTGGAATCAACTTTGGAACTGGGTAACAGGCACTGAGGTTGGAACGGTTTGGAGGGGTCAGAAAAAGACAGGAAAATGTGGGAAAGTTTGGAACTTCCTAGAGACTTGAATGGCTTTGACCAAATTGCTGATATTGATATGAACAATGAAATCCAGGCTGAAGTAGTCTCAGATGGAGATGAGGAACTTACTGGGAAGTGGAGTAAATGTGACTCTTGCTATGTTTTAGCAAAGAGACTGGCAGCATTTTGCCCCTGCCCTAGAGATTTGTAGAACTTTGAACTTGAGGGAACTGATTTAGGGTTTCTGGTAGAATAAATCTCTAAGCAGCAAAGCTTTCAAAAGGTGACTTGGGTGCTGTTAAAAGCATTCAGTTTTAATAGGGAAACAGAGTCATAAAAGTTTGGAAAATTTGCAGCCAGACTACGTGATAGAAAAGAAAAACCCACTTCTTAATTTTTCTGAGGAGAAATTCAAGCTGGCTGTAGAAATTTGCATAAGTAACGAGCAGCCAAATGTTAATCACCAAGACAATCGGATAAATGTCTCCAGGGCATGTCAGAGACCTTTATGGCAGCCCCTCCCATCACAGGCCTGGAGGCCTAGGAGGAAAAAATGGTTTTGTGGGCTGGGCCCTGGGCCTCCCTGCTGTGCACAGCCTAGGGATTTGGTGCCCTGCATCCCCGATGCTCTAGCCATGGCTAACAGTGGCCAAGGTATAGCCAAGTCTGTGGCCAAGGTATAGCTAAGTCAGAGGGTGCAAGCCTTAAGCCTTGGCAGTTTCCACATGGTGTTGAGCCTGTGAGTGCATAGAAGAATTGAGGTTTGGGAACCTCCACCTAGATTTCAGAAGATTTGTGGAAATGTCTGAAAGGCAGAAGATCGCTGCAGAGATTGTGCCCTGTTAGAACCTCAGTTAGAACCTGCCTTAACAGAACCTCTGTTAGGGCAGTGCTAAAGGGAAATGTGGGGTTGAAGTTCCCACACAAAGTCCCCATTGGGGCACTGCCTAGTGGAGCTGTGAGAAGGTCACTGTCCTTGAGATCCCAGAATGGTAGATCCACTGATAGCTTGCACCATGCACCTGAAAAAGCCACAGACATTCAATAACAGCCCACGAAAGCAGCCAGGAAAGGGGCTATACCTTGCAAAGCGACAGGGGAAGAGCTGTCATCATGGAAACCCGCCTCTTGCATCAGTGTGACCTGGAGGTGAGACATGAAGTCAAAGGAGATCATTTTGGAGTTTTAAGATTTGACTGCCCCACTGGATTTTGGACTTGCATGGTGCCTTTAGCCCCTTTGTTTTGGCCAATTTTTCCATTTGGAATGGGGGTATTTATCCAATGCCTGTACCCCCATTGTATCGAGGAAGTAACTAACTTGCTTTTGATTTTACAGGCTCCTAGTGGGAAGGGGCTTGCCTTGCCTTAAAGGAGACTTCGGACTGTGGACTTTTGAGATAATGCTGAAATGAGTTAAGACTTTAGGGGACTGCTGAGAAGGCATGATTGGTTTTGAAATGTGAGAACATGAGATTTGGGAGGGCCCAGAGCACAGTGATATGGTTTGGCTCTGTCCCAACCCAAATACCATCTTGAATTGTAGCTTCCATAATTCCCACATGTTGCGGGAGGGACCAGGTGGGAGACAATTGAACCATGGGGGCAGATTCCTCCATACTGTTCTCCTGATAGTGAATAAGTCTCATGAGTCTGATGGTTTTATAAGGGGAAACCTCTTTCACTTGGCTCTCATTTTCTCTTCCTTGCCACCATATAAAATGTGACTTTCACCTTCCACCATGACTGTGAGGCCTCCCCAGCCACATGGAACTGTGAATCTATTAAACCTCTTTTTCTTTACAAATTACCCAGTCTTGGGTATGTCTTTATCAGCAGCATGAAAATGAAGTAATATAATCTACTAGATGCCAAAAACACCTCCTCTTCCAACCCCACATACTTCAAATTGTGATAATCAGAAATATCTATAGACATTGCCAAATGTCCCTTCTGGGGCAAAATCACCCTTGGTTGAGAATCACTGACATAATTTTAGTGTTTCTTGCTAATTTTTTTTTCTTAGTGACACTTCTCCAATAGTCTCAGTTTTATTTATTTTAGATTATACATATGTCCAGCATATAGCACAGAAAACTTAGTCTAAGACATTCATTGACACTTGAATGGAAGCAGTGATGCCTATATAAAGCATGTCTTTTACAAGGTATTTTTAAAGTAGATTAAAACATTTTCAGTTCTTTAATATTTCTTCTTAAAAAGATCATTGGCATTCTTTTTGGCTGGTTATATGTATTAATTAGAGATTTTGCTTGCAAAGACAATCTTCATGCAAGTTTAATTTAAAGAAAAAGCAGTTTGAGGATATCTCATGTAACCTAAGGGCAAGATAGCAGCTGGGCTATGATGATAAGCTAGGATATTGTGAGGACCAGAAATAGCCTCTTATTTCTGTTTACATGTTTGCCTTATTTTCTTATTTTAAACTTTTTATTATGAAAAATTTCAATTATACACAAAATTGAAAGCAATAGTATAATTAGCACTAATTTACAGATAACTTAGTCTCATCAATTACAATATTCTGCCATTCTTGCTTCACCTCTTACTTCTTTCCATATTATACTCTACTTCATGTTGTGGAGGCAATAAAAGCAAAATCCAGAATGTAACTTTTTTTTTTTTTTTTTTTAAATAACAGAGTTTTGCTCTTGTTGCCCAGGCTAGAGTGCAGTGGTGCCATCTCAGCTCACTGTAACCTCTGCCTCCTGGGTTCAAGGGATTCTCCTGCTCAACCTCCCAAGGAGCTGGGACTACAGGTCCACGCCACCATGCCCAGCTAATTTTTTTGTGTTGGTCAGGCTGGTCTCGAACTCCTGACCTCAGGTGATCCACCTGTCTTGGCCTCCCAAAATGCTGGGATTATAGGCATGAGCTACCATGCCCAGCCTATAACATTTTATTAGTAAATATTTCTGTATGTACTGCTAAAAGATACATGCCCTTTTGTAACATAATCACAAAACCATCATTAAATGTAAATTCAAAATAAAAATAATTTATTAAGATTATCAGCCGGGCACGGTGGCTCAAGCCTGTAATCCCAGCACTTTGGGAGGCTGAGATGGGCGGATCACAAGGTCAGGAGATCGAGACCATCCTGGCTAACACGGTGAAACCCCGTCTCTACTAAAAAATACAAAAAACTAGCCGGGCGAGGTGGCGGGCGCCTGTGGTCCCAGCTACTCCGGAGGCTGAGGCAGGAGAATGGCGTAAACCCAGGAGGCGGAGCTTGCAGTGAGCTGAGATCCGGCCACTGCACTCCAGCCTGGGCGACAGAGCCAGACTCAGTCTCAAAAAAAAAAAAAAAAAAAAAAAAAAGATTATCAACTACCCCATCAATGTTCAACTATCCTTGACTGTCTCATAAGTTTCTTTTAATAGTTTTAGAGTACAGACAAGTTCAACACTTAATGTTTTGTTGATGTGTCACTTAAATCTGTTTTAATCTATTAAAATTATCTCATTTTTTTCTAGTCCCTTTGTTTGTTAAAATAAGGTTATTCTCTAAATATTTCTAAATTATAGATTTGACTGACTGTATTATCTTACCATTTGATGTTCCTCTCTCCTTCGTGTATCTTTTACTTTGGGATTTAGATCTAGATGCTAATACATGTTCAAGTTTTTGGCGAGAATATGTCATCTGTTGCACTGTATAGTTCTTATTGCATCACATCAGAAGGTTTAAAAAATGCCAGACATTCCCTTTTTTGTGAAGTGAAACTAAGTGTCCCCAACTACTCTATTCTTTATTAAATATCCAATTGTCCCAAATTATGTATTTAGCACTGTGTAGGTTTTACGTGTGTGAGTGTACCATATTGACAACTAGTTTTAATTAAAATCACAATATATTTAGTGAACCCTTTGTCAATGTTTCTCTTTTTTGAAAAAACATACTTTTATTTGTATTTTTAATTTGTGTGGGTGCAGAATAGGTGGATATATTTATGGAGTACATAAGCTGTTTTTATATAGGCAATGTAATGTAAAATAAGCACATTGTGGAGAAGGAGGTATCCATCTCCTCATGCATTTAACCCATTGAGTTACAAACAATACAATTATACTATTTTAAAATATATAATTAAGTTATCATTGACTATCATCTGTTGTGCTATCAAATAGATCTTATTCGTTCTATTGTTTTCTTTCTCTATTTTTGAATGGATTTGAAACCATGTTAGAGCAAAAGCAGCATCACTGGACTTAGTGGATAACTTCCCAAATATTATTTGAAGAAGCAAAAATGCATTCAGATGTTTAATTGCTAGTAAATTTGTTTAAAACAAAAATGTCATGGCCTTATAATCACACTGTCAATCCAGTGACAAAACTAATAATAACTAACCTCTGGATGTGACTAGAGCTTTAGACCTTACTAAGCAGTTTTACATCCATAATTTCATTCAGTTCTCAACACAGATAAGAAGTGATGCTGGCAACGTATCTTTTACATCCAGGATGGATGTGGAATAGTGCTCCTACCTGAGAGAGTCCATCTGTTGTTGTCCAGAGAAAAAGAGATTATGGTTAATAACGTGATTATTTATTTCATGGATGCAGTGTTACTATCACAGATTGCTTACTCAATTTTAATACTCACTTTAAAATATAAGAATAAAAGTGGCAAAATTAGACTGAGTCTTCACGGATGATATTAATATAGGCAAAAATATATCAGAAGGCACAGGTTGGAAATGACTACAGGAATCATCCACATCATATTATGGAGGAGGAAACTCAGACCAAAAGTAAGAAATATAACAAAGAGACCACCATCTGTGGGTGTTATTTTGATTTGTATTGATTTATAAATAAAATTCTAATTTTCTAAAATAACTCTAATTCCAATTCATAATTCTAATTTATAAATAAGATTCTTATTTGTGCACAAAAATTTAGCTTTATTCAATATACTGCACTAAACTGAGAAATTAAAAATTCAAAATTAGATCTCTGTGAGAAAATGTTGACAGAAGGCCTGTCACTGAGATGTATGCACTAATTCCTTGCCAGGCTGTTTCAAAGACAGGAAAGAAGTAAAAAAAAAAAAAAAAAAAAAAAAAAAAAAAAAAAAAAAAAAAAAAAAAAAAAAATCAAACATATGGATGCCATGAACAGAGGAAAGATTACTTAACTTCATCATATTAACTATATCAACACTGGTTTGATAAATATTTAAGGGTTTTGCACATTCAAGGGTCTAAACTTGTACTGCAGAAGGGATAGCTATGAATTAGAAAAAATCATTGGTTAAGCATGTTGGTTAACAAGAAATGTGATAAACAGTTGTTAAAAACATTAGTTGAGCGGCAACTAGGCTGAAGCAGCCCCAGTGCCCTGGGTTCCTTGTAAGCAAACAGAAATACAACTCAGTGTAACAAAAGAAGACATGCATACAGCCAACAGACACATGAAAAAATGCTCGTCATCACTGGCCATCAGAGAAATGCAAATCAAAACCACAGTGAGATACCATCTCACACCAGTTAGAATGGCAATCATTAAAAAGTCAGGAAACTACAGGTGCTGGAGAGGATGTGGAGAAATAGGAACACTTTTACACTGTTGGTGGGATTGTAAACTAGTTCAACCATATGGAAAACCGTATGGCGATTCCTCAAGGATCTAGAACTAGAAATACCATATGACTCAGCCATCCCATTACTGGGTATATACCCAAAGGATTATAAATCATGCTGCTATAAAGACACATGCACACGTATGTTCATTGTGGCACTATTCACAATAGCAAAGACTTGAAATCAACCCAAATGTCCATCAGTGACAGACTCGATTAAGAAAATGTGGCACATATACACCATGGAATACTATGCAGCCATAAAAAAAGGATGATTTTGTGTCCTTTGTAGGGACCTGGATGCAGCTGGAAACCATCATTCTCAGCAAACTATCGCAAGAACAGAAAACCAAACACCGCATGTTCTCACTCATAGGTAGGAACTGAACAATGAGATCACTTGGACTCAGGAAGGGGAACATCACACACCGGGGCTTATTATGGGGAGCAGTGAGGCGGGAGGGATTGCATTGGGAGTTATACCTGATGTAAATGACGAGTTGATGGGTGCAGCACACCAACATGGCACAAGTATACATATGTAACAAACTTGCACGTTGTGCACATGTACCCTAGAACTTAAAGTATAAAAATAAAAAAAATTAAAAATTA
This sequence comes from Macaca thibetana thibetana, assembly GCF_024542745.1. Classification (NCBI taxonomy): domain Eukaryota; kingdom Metazoa; phylum Chordata; class Mammalia; order Primates; family Cercopithecidae; genus Macaca; species Macaca thibetana. Next base: position 74,570,374 of record NC_065588.1, on the reverse strand, counting down.
AAAAAAAAAAGGAATGATAAAGCAAATTGGCAAAATGTTAACAACTGGTAAATCTAAGTCAAGAGCATACCAGAGTTCTCTGTATTATACTTGCAATTTCTCTATAGGTTTAAAATTATTTCCCAGTAAGAAAAATTTTATGTGCTTAAAAAAAAAAAGAAAGGCACAACAAAACTTAACCTTAACAATCTGGACCAGTCAACTGACTTCTAACTAAGGACTTTCTACTGGAATGATCTAAATAAGGCTATTTGCAACACTTTCATTAATCAAAAAAAAAAATTTTTTTTACCTTGCTTCAGTGTTCGTCTTATAAAAACCTTCCAACCCATTCCGTACCCTGCCTCCTTGCTGGAACCCCAAACCACCTGTAGTCTTGAGGCTGCCCCATTTACAAATCAACGTCTGCTCAGATCTACTCTTTACAACTTTATGGTGTCTAAATTTATCTTTCAACACAATGGAAATAAACAATGGGGATAAAATGATAAATGTTGGAAGTGCTGTTAAAATGTTACAGAAAATTAATTCCAACCCCAGGTAGTTAGAAAAACTTCATGAAAGAGGTAGCAATTTTAAAGGAAGAACAGGACTCAGACATTCTAGGCAGAGAAAACAGCAGGGACATAGCACAGAGATTTTTGAAAAAACTTTAGGTCATCGAGAGAGAAAAATGCATATCCTGGTTTGAGGAAAGAGTAACACAGAGGGATAATAGTACCAAAAGATAAAAGCTCAGTGGGGTGAAGTCAGGAAAGCTTTGAATTTCATGCTAGGAAATGGGGCTTTATTTGATTGACAATGGTGCATTATCAAAGAATTTTTAGCAGAGACATGCATGTTTACTACAATGATGTAGAATGATTTTTCTAGGAGCTGTATTAAAGATACACTGAAAGGGAAAGACAATGGAGATGTTTGTGGAGAGAACCAGCCAACCTCTAAATTAGGAAACAAAAGTAGGGACATACAGACCTACAAGAGAGTTGAGGAAATAAATTAACTAGGCCCTGGCTCCATAGCGGCTGATACTGCTTGTTACATCAATTTTTTGTTTCCTCTTTTCAGCTAATCAATGTTTTGTGTTTACATTTCAATTTAGATTTCTAAATAATGTAATTTTAAAATGCCAAAAATTATATCAATTGAATAATAACATAGATGTATACTTTTTTTTTTTTTTTTTTGCTTCCTGCCATAAAGTAGTGCCAAACGATGCCTGGCAAACATAAGTATTTTTAATTTGTTTTGAAGGTCAAGTGTAGACTGCAAACATCATATAAACAAAGGAGATAGTGGCACTTACTTGCCTTTGTTTTAGGTTTTAGTGAGGAACTGAGAAACAATGGAAGACCGCAACCATCAAAAAGCCTATCTGCATATTCATCTATAGAAACACTCAGTGTTCATATGTAAAATATGTGGTTAGATATAACCTATAAAAATATGTATCTTTTGAGGCCAGTATAAATTATCAAGACCAGAAAATATTTCTTACATGAGAAAGGGGAGGAGAATAATCCAAATACTAAATTTTATATCTCAGTGAAACATTGACAAAATGTGCTAACATCTATAAAGAATACCAGTACAACTACATATAAATCAATGTATAAATATTTGAAAGGAAAGATCAGCATAGTTTATGTGTCTCCATATGACGGAGAGGCAGGCACTCTTACTGAGAGAAAAGTGAAGCCCTCAATAGGTCATGTAGTCTCAGAACTTCAGTCAGGCTTTTGTTTTCACTATACGTGATATTTCTGTACACAATAAGAATGCTTGTTAACTGATATTGTCCCCATGTCATCTGGGTCCCATGGGATCCTACTGGACACTCCTGCCGCTCTATCAGGCAGTGCAGGGTAGTCCCAGAGTGACTGTCTCTCTTTTGTAGTATTCTTTTTTTTTTTTTTTTTTTTTTTTTTTTTTTTTTTTTTTTTTTGAGACGGAGTCTCGCTCTATCACCCAGGCTGGAGTGCGGTGGCCGGATCTCTGCTCACTGCAAGCTCCGCCTCCAGGGTTTATGCCATTCTCCTGGCTCAGCCTCCCGAGTAGCTGGGACTACAGGCGCTCGCCACCTCGCCTGGCTAGTTTTTTGTATTTCTTTTTTAATAGGGACGGAGTTTCACCGTGTTAGCCAGGATGGTCTGGATCTCCTGACCTCGTGATCCGACCGTCTCGGCCTCCCAAAGTGCTGGGATTACAGGCTGGAGCCACCGCGCCCGGCCTGTATTATTCTTTTTTGCTATCAATTATTCCTTTATAAGGGGAATCATAGGAATCATATACTTTTTATGTAAATGGGATTCTTTCTTTCACATTTAGATATATTGAAATCCCTCCCAAATCAGACTGAAGCATGTGTCTCTACAGGCAATGGGGCAGCGGCAAGGCGGGACTGTTACAACAGAAATACAAAGTGACAAACATTAACCTTAAATTTCTGATCACCTTGTACACCGCCCCTGGACCAACCTGGCAGTGGTCAAATTAATTCATTTCCTTCATTCATTCACTCGATCATAAATGTTTCTTAGATGCTGATTTTCTTTCAAATACTCTCCTAGACGCTGCAGATATATGCTGAATTATTATTTTATCTTTGTAGAGCTTATGTCTTAGTTATTATTCTGGAAAACCAAATAGATAGTATTTCAGGTGGTGGTAGATTCTTTTTTTCTTTTTTTCTTTTTTTTTTTTGAGACAGAGTCTCACGCTCTGTCACCCAGGCTGGGATGCAATGGCGTGATCACGGCTCACTGCAAACTCCACCTCCCAGGTTTGAGGGATTCTCCTGCCTCAGCCTCCCGAGTAGCTGGGATTACAGGCGCCTGCCACCACACTCAGTTTTGTTTTTTTGTTTTTTGTTTTTTTGAGACGGAGTCTCGCTCTGTGGCCCAGGCTGGAGTGCAGGCGCCTGGCACCACACTCGGCTAATTTTTTGTATTTTTAGTAGAGACGGGGTTTCACCGCGTTAGCCAGGATGGTCTCCATCTTCTGACCTTGTGATCCGCCTGCCTCGGCCTCCCAAAGTGTTGGGATTACAGGCGTGAGCCACCACGCCCGGTCCTATTTTTGTATTTTTACTAGAGACGGGGTTTCACCATGCTGGCCAGCTGGTCTCGAACTCCTGACCTCAGACAATCCGCCCGCCTCGGCCTCCCAAAGTGCTGGGATTACAGGCGTGAGCCACTCCACCTAGCCCAGGTGGTGGTAAATTCTATGGGAAAACAAAGCAAACAAAGGAGACCAGAGTGTCAACACAGGGTGAGAGGAGCTGAAGGGAAAGTGCTTTGATTAAACTGGCCCATGCAGTGGCTCATGCCTGTAACCCCAACACTTTAGGAGGTGTAGGCGAGAAGACTGCTAGAGACCAGGAGTCCAAGACCAGCCTGGGCCACACCGTGAGACCTCATCTCTCCAAAAGCTAGCTGTGGTGGCACGTGCTTGCAGTTCCATGACTCAAGAAGAGGAGGCAGGAAGATGGCTTGAGCCCAGGAGTTGAGGCTGCAGTGAGCTATGATGGCACCACTGCATTCCAGCCTGGGTAATAGAGTGAGAGCTGTTTAATAAATAAATAATAAATACGTAAATAAATAAAAATAAATGGTAGTCAGTGAATACCTTGATCAGATGGCATTTGAGCAAGTCCTGAAGGCTTGAATCATGCGAATAACTGTAGGAAAAGAATTCCAGGCAAAGAAAAAAGCTAGACAAATGTTCTGAGAGAACATGCTTGGTTCATTTGAGAAACCGTAAAGAGATCAACCAGTGAGGCTGGACAGGAAAGAGAGAGAGGAACAGGGATATTTGTGCTTGGATCTTAATTTTTCTAGGTTACCAAGTGAGAAAACAGAAAGGCTAATATTTAAATATACAATATGTATTACATAAAATATAAATTATATATTTAATATATATTATATATATTTAATACATATTTTATATATTTTATATAATATATTATATATTTTATATTAAATATATACATTATATATTTTATATATTATATAAAAATATACATTATATATTATATAATATATATTATATATTATATAGAAAATATACATATTATATAATATGTATTATATATTTTATATTATATATAATATATACTATATAATATATATAATATATACTATAATACATATTATATACATATTACTTACAGTTCCAGAGAGAAGGGAGCATAACTTGCCAGATAGGGCCACAAAGGGAAGCACCAGGTTTGTTCAGGAGGCAGAAGAAGGAACAAGGGAAGGCACTGGCCAGAGTTTTATTGGGATTTCCATGATAAAGGCAAGGCAGGGTGGGGTAAAAAGCTTAGGACCTGCTAGTTTGAATAGTTGTAGTGGGATTTTGGGCATAGCGTTGCCCTTAGTTGTCTGGTATCTGATTCTGGGTTGATTTAGTGCAGAAGAAATACTGGCTTGATGTGTGACAGATAAGGAGGTGTTGGGGGTACAGACCTGGGATTGGTTATAAGGTTGGTGATATGATTTTCATGCACTGTGAAAGCTAGATCACAGGACAGATATAAACAACTTTGAGTGTTAATTTGGCCTTGTGATGAATGACCACAAAATAGACAAGACAGAATTGAAAAAAACAGTTAAAACACAGTGATAGGACACAAAGCCAGAAAAGGAAAAGGGAGCAGATGATTGATGTGAATATCTGTAAGTCACTGTAAATATTTTAAATTTTACTATAGGTGAAACAGGAAAGCAGTTGGAGAGTTTTGAGCAGAGGAATAGCATAAACTGACATATTTTAAAGGGATCTCAGCCGGGCATGGGGGCTCACGCCTGTAATCCCAGCACTTTGGGTGGCCAAGGCAGGTGGATCACCTGATATCAGGAGTTCAAGACCACCCTGGCCAACATGGTGAAACCCTGTCTTTACTAAAAATACAAAAATTAGCCAGGTGTAGTTGCAGGCGCCTATAATCCTAGCTACCCTAAAAGCTGAGGCAGGAGAATCACTTGAACCCAGGAGGCAGAGGCTGCAGTGAGCCCAGATCATGCCACTGCGCTCCAGCCTGGGTGACAAAGCGAGACTACATCTCAATAAATAAATAAACAAACAAACAAATCTCTATAGGTCCCAGGCTGCTGTGGTGGAAATAGTTTGGAGAAATAAGTATTTCAGTAGTTTGATTTTTGACTTCTTAAGTTTGAACTGTCTAAAAAAGAAACAGGTGGAGATGTCAAAAAGTAGGTTAATATATAACTGCTCCTGAGTATAAATTTGGAAATCCGTGATGTATTTTAGATAGTGTTTAAAGCTGTGAGATTAGATGAGATCCCCCTAGTGTAGGCTGAAGAACTCCAATGACCAAGCTCTGTGGAACTGCAGAATTGAGAGATTAGGGTAAGGAAAAGAAACCAATAACTGACTCAGGATTAGTCAGTGTGGAAAGAATGAAACCCTAAATAGCGCTATGGAAGCTATGTGAAAAACATATTTTGTGAAGAAGGGATTAAGCGTAAAACTTTTTTTTTTTTTTTTTGAGATGGAGTTTCGTTCTCGTTGCCCAGGCTGGAGTGCAATGGCCCGATCTCAGCTCACCACAACCTCTGCCTCCCAGGGTCAAGGGCTTCTCTTGCCTCAGCCTCCCGAGTAGCTGGGATTACAGATATGCACCACCACGCCCAGCTAATTTTTTGTATTTTTAGTAGAGACAGGGTTTCTCCATGTTGGTCAGGCTGTTCTTGAACTCCTGACCTCACGTGATTTGCCTGCCTCTGCCTCCCAGAGTGTTGGGATGACAGACATGAGCCAGGTGATGGTCTTAATAAGATTAGATCTGCTAATTGAATGGATTTATCATTATTTGAAAGTCTTTGGTGACATTGATAAGACCTGTTTTAGTGGAGTAGCATTGGTGAAAGACTATTTGGAGAGGGTTCGAGAGAAAATGGGAGGAGAGAAATTTGAGACAAGAGTATAGCCAGCCTTTGTGAAGAATTTTGTTGTACAAGTGAGCAGAGAATTTTAGAGCATATGGAGATAAATATTGGGTCAAGAAAGTTGTTTTGCTTTGTTTTTAACATGGTTGATATTACAATGTGTTTTTATGCCTGTGGGGTTGAGCCAGCATACTGGAAAATAATAAAGATACTGAAATTAAGAGGGGGAAATAAATGGAGGAATGTTGTTAAGTAAAAGGGAGTAAAATCAAGTGACCAAATAGGAGGGTTAGTCTTAGATAGAAGCAAAGAATTTTATCCATAAGAACAGCAAGGACTACAGAGTATAGGAATATAAATACAAATATATGATGATGGGATAGAAGTTATTTCCTGATTGTTTTCTGTTTTCTCTAGTGTAATAGGAAGCTGAGACTGAAGAATGGAACAGATACGATTTTTTCCCTTCCCACACCTGAGGCATAAACCATCCTTCCATCATTGGCAGACAATAACACACCTAGAATAGTGTCTACATCCACTGGAACACTTCTCTCTGGAGGAAGGTGCATTAGAATATGCAACCGCAGGGGGTAGCTCCACTCCATGTAACTCAGATATGCCTCTTTGGAGAAGGGTTGCCCATCCAAACTCCACTGGGAATCTATCATCTATATGAGTTCTCTCCAAAGATACTCTCTACTACTTGCAAATATATTTTTACTGGACTTGTCTTTATTGTTTACCAGACATGCCTGGGCTTTTATGATTTTTAGAGACAGACTCAACACTGGTTCCAACTAGCATTAATGAATAAGTCACAAATATGGAATCACAATTCTGATAAGTGCTATGAAAAGAGAGATGAAATCTGAGCAGAGATCTGAAGGAGACATGAGATAAGCTAAAACAAAGAGAAGAACTAACATGTACAAAGACATCGAAATAGGTATTGAAGACAATGAACCCAGCAAGGCAGGAGCACAGAAAATGAAGGAGAAATAGATGATAGAGATGGCGAGTGGTAAAGCTGGGGAGATAGAACAGAGCCAGATAGTGCAGAGCCTTGTAAGTAACTTTCTGAATTCTTGTTTTTATCATAAAACCAATGGAAATCTATTGAGGTCATTTAAACAAACGTGCGACATGGTCAGATTTGCAATGTAAAAGGAGTTCAGAACTAAGCAGCTGGAAGTTCTCACCTTGAAGCTCACTGCATAAAGAGGAGAGGAAGGAAATTCCTCTTTGTGCAGTGAGCTTCAAGTGTACGTATGGTAGTTTAAAGGAGCCATGAAGAATCAGACATGCAGGATCAAAGTGCTATCGATATTTAAAGACCAAAAGAGTGAATATATAAAAGGAAGCTGGAGAGGTAATATATAAATAATCCATTATTTAATTCTTCTACCTTGCAGTTCTGTATTCCAGACTCGATACCTCAATATTTGTCTCACCAATAGTTTTCATTTCTGATTTTCCATTTATCTTTCCTGAGCCTAGCAGTGGTTTCTTCTACTTTCTCACTGAATCATAAATACTATCTTTTCTTCAGTGGTCCCAAAGGTTTTAGAAGGTCAGAACTTAAAGTCCTTTTGCATAGCACAACCTTCCCTCCACTATACTTGCTTCTGAATTTCTACCACCATACCTACATTTAAGGTAGTTAAACATTCTCACCTCCAGTAAGTCATTATATATAGCCTATTAACTAGAGTTTTCTCTCCTTTTATTTCCCTGTAGAAATTGATCAAATGAGGGCAGGATTCAGGTATCAACTTAAAGCATTACCCCAAGGCCAAGCAATTATTTACTTAAAGAAAATCAGGCAGAATTATTTTGGCTGATAATTTGATCAACGTAGTATTTTTTATTAAAATAACAATATGTTGAATGATTACTATTACACTAGGTAATGGTTTTCAGCTGTGTATCCTTGGCAACTATTTAGCTTGAACCAAAATTTTACTGTATAGCTGAAAACCTGAGCTTTAGAGGAGGGAGAGTTAGATAGTTTTCCTTTTAATACGAGCAAAAGTTACGATAATGAGCTTTAATCAAGTTGTTAGGATGCCATAAACATTAATGAGAAGGAAAGAAAGTGTTAAAATTTTCTTTTTAAAATGATAATTGAATAATTTTTCTAAATGTCCTGCTTAGGTTAAAATGCATGTGTTACTATTCTAAAGCATAACAACTTTGTGAGTTTAAAGTATTTTTGGTTTAATTTGCTCAATAATGAAAATAATGCTACCTAGACTTTACTTTTCACATTTGAATAGGGTTACATACACTATGTCATTGTTAAATTATAGACCTTCTCATAGTGATGGTGAATACTTATGAGAACCATAGAACAGCACCATCCCAAAAATTTCTCCAAACCATCTTTGGGACTTGCTTTTCAGCTCAGCTGAAAGATTAATTTGATTTAGGGATACTCTGAGTTAACTCAATGAATGATTTCTCATGTGTAACTCTCAATATTCTCCAGACAATGGCATTTTATCAATGTAATTTTGTCAAGCATCAGTATAGGAGATTAGGTCTGGGCTAAGAAGAACTTGTGCAGAGTTGTAGGAAAGCAATGGTCTTGCTCTTTATATCTGCATTGGAAATAAAATGTATAAGGTGCGGAGAATACTTTTCATTACTTAAACAATAGCTGCTCCATCCTTTGCCCTATTATTCTTTCCTGGTAGATTCTACTTTCCACACTACAGAGGTAGAAAATGCCAGATAGTCAGTCTTTCCCAAGGAGACCGTGGGCATGTGACAACCTATGTCAATGGGACTCAAGGTTAAGTTTGCTGATAAACTTCTGGGAAAGGTTTTCATTTTCCATAAAAAGTGGATGTGATACCTGGAGCTGCAGTAAGCTTCTGTTGACCATGAGAAAATAAACCTAAGGATTAAAGCCAGCACATTGAAATTGTAGAGCGGAAGAAAAGAAAGTGCTTGGGTCCATGGTGTTATAATAGGGACTCTAAACCAACCTTAGAACTAGCTTACCTCTAAGCTCTATGTTATATGGTCTATCATATTTTCTCCTAGTATAATCCATCTTTACTTGAGAAAAATGACCTAATTAATTCTCTAAGTAAACATGTTAATTAAACATAACAGTAGTCATAAGTGGAAAAATAATGGACAGTTCTCATCTCTGGATGCTTTTAAAATAATTTATCTTGATTATGAAGGTTGTTAATGGTAAACAAACCTGGAATTCACAGATTTATGAAGCATGGCTTGCTACAAAATGCCATGTCCACTTCATAATTAACAGAGTATAAATTCAGTTTGATGACCGTAACAGCTGTCTTTGTGTCAGTAATGCCACATGGGTATCACTCAGATTTCACAAATTAAGTCTGGGGCAGGATGGATGCTAATGTGCAGGGTGTCATTAGTCCCAGACTTTGCCATGTTTCACCTTTGTTTCTTTTGAATTCTTAGTCAAGTGTAATATTGGCCTAGTTCTCTAGATTTTGTGAATATGATTTGATAATTCAACCCTTAATGATATCTCATTGGCAGTCCTTTTAACTTTCATTTTCTAATGTGAAATACAAAATGACAACTCAAGCAGGACAATATTTTCAGAAGATGCCTAAAGGATAAATGTATTAGAAAGAAATTTTGCTGTAAAGAAATACCTGAGACTGGGTAATTTGTAAAGAAAAGAAGTTGAATTGACTCACAGTTCTGTAGGCTTTACAGGAAGCATGATGCTGGCATCTGCTTGGCATCTGCTTGGCTTCTGGTGTAGCCTTAGGGAGCTTTCAGTAATGGAAGAAGATGAAGCAGGAGGAAGCAGGAGCAAGCAAGCAAGCAAGCGTGTTTGGGGGGGAGGTGCCAAACTTTTAAATGAGCAGATCTTGGTAGAACTCACTATCATGAAGACAGCACCCAAGCCATGAGGGATCCGCCCCCATGATCCAAACACTTTTCACCAGGCCCCACCTCCAGCACTGGAGATTACAATTCAACATGAGATTTTTGGGCAGAAACTAATATCCACACTATATCAGGACAACTTGATGTCTTCTAATTTGCTCTGTATGACTTACTTCTAACAAAAAGCCAGACTTTGAGGCTGGCCACAAATAATTTTTCTAAAACTGTAGTTTGAGTTCTGAAGACCATACATTTTCCATAAATCTTGAATTTTTAGCTGGTTATGGTAAATAGTCATCTGATTTGAGGAGGAGGAGAGCATGCTTAAAGTAGATGTAAGAGTATGTGCCTGGATATTTGAGTGTCTTATTGTAGAGACTAGTATTTTCCATCTCAAAGGCATATTTTCTCTCTTACATAGTAGTAAGATTTTTGGATACACACAGAGATGCTCAACTTACGACAACAATTCTCAACTTCTCTTCAAACTAGGTAAGAGTGTGACGAAGTTCTAGCCAATGAATGTGAATGGGCCTACCATGTGCAATTTCCAAATCATGGCTATAAAGAAATGTGTCCTCTATTTTCTGTTTTTATTCTCTTTTCCTCTGACTGGCAAAACTCGTATTGTGTCATTAGATGGATGCTGTTATTAAAGATAAAAGGCAACAAAATAGAGGGAATCTAGATATTTGATCATTACAGATTGAGCATGCTAGCCTCAACCAAACTCTTACGCTCTCACATGAAAGGGCAAAAGGTCCTTTTGATCAAGCCACTATAATCTCTGCTCTCTACTACTGGGCTAAACCGGTATTCCAACTAATTATTCACCCATCTCCATAATGATTTGGTTTGTATACGTTATATTTGGTCCTATCAAATATTAAGTTTGCATGTATTTTCTTCCCATTTCATCTTTAAAACTCAGTATGTTCAACTAAAAGTTGGACTTATTACTTTGCAAAAAAGAGAGAGTAGGTATTGGGGAACATCTAGCAGTCTCTGTCATATTGAATTATTTTGATAAATGAACAAAACAAAATGTTGGTAGATACAGTAGTTTAAAACGTTCTTTTTTAATGTTTATTTATTTTGAGATGGAGCCTTGCTCTGTTGCCCAGGTTAGAGTATGATCTCGCTCACTGCAACCTCCACCTCCAGCGTTCCATCAATTCTCATGCCCTCAGTCTCCGAGTAGCTGGAATTACAGGTGTCCACCACCATTCCCAGCTAATCTTTATTTTAGTAGAGATGGGGTTTTGCCTTGTTGGCCAGGCTGATCTCGAACTCCTGGTCTCAAATAATCTGCTTGCCTAGGCCTTCCAAAGGGCTAGGATTACAGGCGTGAGCTACAGCATCAGCCTTAAAATGTTATTTAACAAATTGTATTTCTCAATTACCACCATCCACAGATTTTCCTTACCTGTTATTTTAAGAAAATGTTATAATAGCATTTGCCTGAAATTCCTAATATAAGCTCTTTTTTGGACCATGAGCCTTCTTCAAATCATCAGGTAGTTTTAAAATTTTTCCTAAAAAATCATTTTTGTTGGAAGGATGCCAATACAAAAGTTCCCACATTTATACACTTTTAAGTGAGGAATTATTATGCATGTAATAAAAGGTGTGCTCTAGGGCAAAAGCACCTTAACTCTCATCTTTTTATAAGCATTTGGAAGAAGGGTAGTAAAGGGTCATTTTATTTTACTCCACATCATTTTGTATCATTTTTTTCTATTGTTGCCGATTTCGATGTATTATATTAACTTTTGTTCACCATCACCTGAAAAGCACAAAAGCAGTGAGAATGAGAAAAGTGCCTAGAAAACAAAATTTCTGATTTGAAATAAAAATAACAATAAAAATTAAGCAATATGTCAGAAAATAATGTTGCATGAGAAATAATTACAGGAAGCATTATCTTAAAAGAAAACAGTAAATCATGCAATGTGTGGTAACAGCTATGTGCCTTTGCAATATAAAATAACAAAGTGATGAGAAAAAATTAGTCACAAATGTGAAAACCAGATCTGTGTGACTGGATCCAGAGTTCACAAGCTTTGCCAGATGTTGGAATTACTGAGAAGATTAAAAAAAAAAAAAAAATTACTGATGACTGCTGCCAGTCCTTAAAGATCCTACTCTAGTTGGTCTTTAATATAGCATATAGCATGTGGCCTAGATATCTAGATTTTTTTTTTTTTTTTTTTTTTGAGACGGAGTCTCGCTCTGTCGCCCAGGCTGGAGTGCAGTGGCCGCATCTCAGCTCACTGCAAGCTCCACCTCCTGGGTTTACGCCATTCTCCTGCCTCAGCCTCCCGAGTAGCTGGGACTACAGGCGCCCGCCACCTCGCCCGGCTAGTTTTTTGTATTTTTTAGTAGAGACGGGGTTTCACTGGGTTAGCCAGGATGGTCTCGATCTCCTGACCTCATGATTCGCCCGTCTCGGCCTCCCAAAGTGCTGGGATTACAGGCTTGAGCCACCGCGGCCTGATATCTAGATATTTAAAAATCTTTCCGCTGATTCTATTGTGCAGTCAAGGTTGAGAATCACTGGACTAAGATAGCGGCATTAATGTCAGATGTCAATTAGTTTAATATTAATGCAGAAGAAGCTTGGGAATTCATCTAAAATCTTATATTTAAAATGAGGGAGGGGTCTCATTGTAAAAATATCTTAAGCCATACAGGGTCAGTACCTGTTACCCCATCAGCAATAGAGTAGTTTCTAAGATTCTGTAAGATAAAACTAGCCAACAGAATTTTCTTCAATGATAGAAATGTTCTAATCCGTGCTGTCCAATATAATAGCCACTTGCCACATGTGACTGACTATTGAGGATTTGAAATATGGCTAGTGCAACAGAGGCACTAAATTGCTAATAGTATTTATTTAATGAAAAATATTTTAAATTAAAAATATGATCAAATTTTATTAATTTATATTTAAATGTAAATAAACATCAGTGGCAAGTGGCTATCTTATTGGATGTTGCAGTCCCAAAATAAACTCAGAAGACATTAAGTTGGAGCATTACCTGATTCTACAGATTTTCAGTGTTGAAAAGTGGGTAGCCTATTTTAGATAAAAATTCCAGATACAACATGTATTTGCAAAATAAACATATGAATTTTTTTTTTTTTTTTTTTTTTTTTTTTTTTTTTTTTTTTTTTTTTTTTTTTTTTTGAGACGGAGTCTCGCTCTGTCGCCCAGACTGGAGTGCAGTGGCGCGATCTCGGCTCACTGCAAGCTCCGCCTCCCGGGTTCACGCCATTCTCCTGCCTCAGCCTCCCGAGTAGCTGGGACTACAGGCACCCACAACCGCGCCCGGCTAATTTTTTGTATTTTTAGTAGAGACGGGGTTTCACCGTGTTAGCCAGGATGGTCTCGATCTCCTGACCTTGTGATCCGCCCGCCTCGGCCTCCCAAAGTGCTGGGATTACAGGCGTGAGCCACCGCGCCCGGCCTAACGTATATGAATTTTTTAAACCTCCAAAGAATATATACTCATACTCTTTTATTTACAGAAAAGACTAAAGCTTTAATTACCCTTTGCAAGTCTTGGAGCACTGAAAAAATAGGTATATAAACACATTTTCAGAAAAAAAAAATGGTTGTAAATATGAGTTTATATTCGGTTTTTATTTTGATTTTAATTAAATCAACTTAATTTCTAAATATAAAAGTATGGCAGTAAGCTTCATGTCTAAAATAAATTCATATGAAGAGACAATATAGAGGTATAAATTAGGACTCTGTGCCAATAAAATAAGCACGTGTTTCTTTTTCTATCTTTATACTAATAAATTGGACTTGTGTACTTACATACTAGACAACAGGTTAAAAGTTTTTTTATGCATATTCTTATTTGATCTTCACAACCGTCTTTTGAGGTAGGTACTGTTACATACATTAAACACATGCAGAAACTAAAGCTCACAGCAGTTAATTTCTTCAAATTCACCTAGCTTATGAATGTTAACGCTGAATGCTGCATTCTATCTTTATTAGTAGTAATAACTGGCACACCTCCTTGCAACTATGTAGGAATAGTTAGTAGTGTTATTTTTATTGCTAGCCAACATTTCAATACCACAGCTAAGATAAATGCTCTATCAACAGAAAACAATTGGCCACTGTCTGAACAGGTGTTACTTATTTGTGTATTTGTGAATGTATATTTGCTTCATTAATACCACTCACATTTCTGTACCTCTAGCTCTCCAACAGTAGTTTGAACTAAGCCAAATTCTAAAAGCCACACTAACAAAGTATTTATTACTATTCAGAGATTAGAACAATTCGTTGCTTTTCATTGTCTCCTGTAGTTTTGGCAAGGTAGCATAAACAAAAATAGGAATGTGATTATTACGCATGCCTTTTGTTTAAGAGCTATTAAATATGTTAAGATAATTTAGCCAAAATGCACTTTAAAAAGAACATGCTGATTTGCACATTTCTTCACCAAATAACAATGGCATTTAAAATCTAAATTTATAGTAAAGAGGTATCACAGGATTTTCAAGCAACAAAGCCATTTCTAGCTGCTAAAGTGCAAGAATGAAGAGACAGAATAATAAAACCTTGGGGACATGTCTAAAAATGTGACACTATACATCAAACATCCATCTCGAAGTGTCTCCAGAAAAGCCTGATGTATACTTTAAACGCAGGATACTGCCACAGCAGGGCCTTTTTCAAAATGTATCACTTGATTTGTATATTTCACCTTAGACTCCACTAGAAAGATGTAGGACTAGCCAAATTATGGTCATCAGCCAGCGAGTTCTTTCAAGGTTATTTTCTGGATACTTTAGAGATAAGCATCTCCAAGGCCTCATCTCATAGACCAGAGTTGCTATTTTCTTTTTTTTTTGGGGGGTGGGGGGACGGAGTCTTGCTCTGTCGCCCGGGCTGGAGTGCAGTGGCCGGATCTCTCAGCTCACTGCAAGCTCCGCCTCCCGGGTTCACGCCATTCTCCTGCCTCAGCCTCCCGAGTGGCTGGGACTACAGGCGCCCGCCACCGCGTGCAGCTAGTTTTTTGTATTTTTTAGTAGAGACGGGGTTTCACCGTGTCAGCCAGGATGGTCTCGATCTCCTGACCTCGTGATCCGCCCGTCTCGGCCTCCCAAAGTGCTGGGATTACAGGCTTGAGCCACCGCGCCCGGCCACTATTTTCAATCAGTGTAATGAGACAACACATTTGAAAATTCATATTAGCTTATGCTTCAGTGTTTCCTTTATTTCTGCTTAACATAAATGGTTATATTACTAATCATATTTCAATCTTCAAAAAATTATGAAATGACATGAAATAAAATTCAACTTCAATAACTGAAAATAGTTATTAATTGAATTTCACCATATGCCAGCCACTTTGCTTAGCACTTTATGTAATGCAACCCTCTACACTTTATGAAGAAAAAATTGTTTTCCATAGTCTACCTATAAAGAAACTGAGGCTGAAAGTTAAATGACTTCCCAAGAGTAACATAGCCAGTAGGGAGAAGTGCCTGGTAGCAAAGTCCATGTTCTCAATTTTTCTCCTCTATGCTAAAGTGAGAAAATACCTGGATGTGGTTAAATATTTTCTAGTCTTTTCTTGTCTGAAAGTAGATTATCATGCCTTTCACAAAAAAAAGAGCTACTTTGAAGAAACCAAGGACGCTCGTCATATAATCTACTCTTCCAAAAATATTTGTGCTTTCTCAAACTATCCAAAAATTCAACAAGAAATTATCCTTCATTTTCATAACATGTTGAAGCCTTATTTTACCAAAGAAAAAATTGAAAATAATAAATTAATGAACTCATATGTTTATTATTTTTATTCCATACTATGTATTTACTCTTTTCTCACTGAGACCCCAAATTTAGTGAATGGAGGACTGCCACACGTTACAGACAACAGGACAGGTGGTAATTAAGTTTAAAAGAGAAAACAAGACCACATAAATACTAGAAGAGAATACAGGGTCATATCTTTGTAGTTTTGGAGGAGAGAAGGCCTTTCAAATTATGACCTCAAATCCAGAATTCATTAAAAGTTTTATAAATTCAACTTCATCGATAGATATAGACAAGACATAGATATGCACAACTTTTTGATGATTAAAACACTATAACCCAAAGCAAATTACGAAACTCTCAAATCATGTACATCACAGAGAGAATATATGGAAGCTCCTTAAAACTAAGTAGTAGAAAACCAGCACCCAACAGAAAAATGGACAAATATGAACCTGATGTTTACAGGTTAAAAGAAAAGAAAAAAAACAGATGTCCCTTAAATATATGAAAGCCTAGTCAATCTCAGAGTAAATCTGATTTTGGGATCAGAACAAAGGAATAACAAACCCAAAACTATACCAAGAGATAATTTTTAACCTATAATAGACATGACAAGAACCTAAAATGTACAACTCTATTGGCAGGTTTGTGAAAAAAGTAACTTCTCTAATATGTTGCTATCGGGTGTAAAATAGTGAGACCCTGTGGAGACAACTTGAGAACGACCATTAAAATAAAAATGCCTTCCTTCACTGTTGATTTATCAGCCTCTACTCCTAAGAAATGATTCTGCTAATTTCTATGCATGTATACAGCGTGATATATGTAAGTGGTAATTCATTACAATACTTTTTTATGATAGCAATAGACTTGAGAAAACAACAACAAACATCTAGCAGTAGGGGCATATTACATAATTGACTATCTTCCTATTGATAAATATTTTCTTTTCTGTGGTCACTTTTTTCTCCACATAATATGCCCCAGCCTTGTTCTAGAAGGCAAATGACATAAACTGGCCTGTGAACACATGGAATTCTGGGAGTAAGACCCAGAGAGAGTCACAAATGGTTGCCCGGAAACTGTCAGAACAGCACTCGCACAACCTCCCTGCTCTCAGGAGAACCTGGCACAGCACGATCACCAACTCAGAGGGAGGCAAGCAACCTTGAGTCAGTTCCCAGGCAGTAATGAGTGTTCGAGGGAGATATAACTCTAAGGAAAAGGATTGAGGTCATGAATGAGAAGAAACAGATGGAAGAATCATTTGAACCATATCCAGGTCTTTTGAAAATGATGAGACAGAAGAGAAAGAGACAATTGCTTCAGACAATTTTGCTGAGAAATTTGCCTCAGATAAATTTCTAAGATAAGAAAACCCCTAGGCAGGGAGCGGTGGGGGGGCGAGGGGGAGGGGGCAGGCAGAGAAAGAAAAGAAAAGGAAAGAAAAAAAAAGAAAAGAGCAAATACATTCTTCCTTCTTATCTTCGACTTGCCAGAGTAGCTTTACTAAGATGCTGCCCAATCATTTCTCTCCAGACACTTTTGCCAATTATCTTTTTTTTTTTTTTTTTTTGAGACGGAGTCTCGCTCTGTAGCCCAAGCTGGAGTGCAGTGGCCGGATCTCAGCTCACTGCAAGCTCCGCCTCCCGGGTTCACGCCATTCTCCGGCCTCAGCCTCCTGAGTAGCTGGGACTACAGGCGCCCGCCACCTCGCCCGGCTATTTTTTTGTGTTTCTTAGTAGAGACGGGGTTTCACCGTGTTAGCCAGGATGGTCTCGATCTCCTGACCTCGTGATCCGCCCATCTCGGCCTCCCAAAGTGCTGGGATTACAGGCTTGAGCCACCGCGCCCGGCCGTTGCCAATTATCTTAACACTATATAGGAACATTTCTGGACTTGATTCATTAATGATTAGAAAGCTCTTAACTAGATGACCACGCTACAGCCTCACCTGCCAGGCAGTGCAGCTGCAGATCTTGGCTGACCATCCTGTCAGGTGATAGAGAGACTAATACAAAATAAATGCTTTTATAAATTGCAAGTTAATCTTCTGCTGATTGATATTCCTGAGTAGAATTACTAACATAGATTTGGGGAAGAAAAAAAGAGGGAAAGACAAAGATAGGCATTCATTATATTTTTCTATGTGTCAGGCAAAATATCAGCATGTTACTTGTGCTTTCTGTTAATAGTCTCATAAATATTAAAAGTTAGGCATTATTATCCTCCATTTTGCAGGTGAGAAAATTGGGACTTAGAAAAGTTTTTAGACTTACCTATGATCACATAGAGGCAGAGATCAAATTTGAATGTGAAATAGTCTGATTCTGAAGTTCCTGTTCTTTCTAAACACATTCTATTGTCTGTATTTCAAATGTGAAAAACTTGGGTTTTACCCTATTTGCAACCTAACACGTTAGTCTGCCATGGATGCTGGCAGAACACATGAGACTCCTGGGTCAGGGACAAATGACAGTTTATTACTTAAAAATAGCAATAGCTAGGACATATCATTTTTCTTATATCAGTTCCTCAGATCCCAAATATCATAGGTGACATGAAAAGGGGCAGATGACACCTGCACATGCCATGGGCTCTGTTACAGGAGAACAACACTGAATTTAAGAAATCTAATTGTTTTATAATGTGCAATGGGCATAACTGCCTTTTGCCCTGGAGAAAAACACCTTTTTCCCTATAAGCAGTAAAAAAGACCATCTCTATCTTCCAAGACTGTTTGTTAGAAAAATATCCTTGCAAATATTATCTGGAACAAAGACTATCACTGTTTCTGTTCACAAGGTGCACAGAAGTAAAACAGACCTGTGGAGAATTGTCTCCTAATACTAATCCAATAATCGTATTATAGTATTGCTTAGCATAGACCTTATAACAATTTCTCATACTTTCTAAAGAATATCTGTGCTCTTCCTTTCCAAAATGGTGGTGGAGAAGCAAGCTTGCTTCACTCCCCAGAACAGAAAATCAAAAACAAATATCTATCACCAAGATTATTACCAGTAATATCCCACAACTCAAATGTAAGAATGAGTAAGTTCCTGGGGACGTAGAGAGGTGAATAAATTCAAAAATGTAGAAATCATACCCAGTGTCTTTACAGACCATAGAAAATAAAACTACTAATAATTAATAAGAGGAATCTTATAAACTAGAAAAACACATGGGAATTAAACAACATGCTCCTGAATAACCTATAGGTCAATGAAGAAATTAAGAATGAAATGTTAAAATATTGAAACAAATCAAAATCAAAACACAACATACTAAAATCTATAAGATAAAGTAAAATTGGCACTAAGAGTGAAGTCTACAGCAATAAATGCCTACGTTACAAAGTTGAAATATTTCAAATAAACAACCTAATGATGTAACTCGAGGAACCAGAAAAGCAAAAACAAACCAAAACCAAATTAGTACAAGGCAAGAAATAAAGATGACAGCAATAATAAATGAAATCGAGATCATAAAATACAGAAGAGAGGTGACACAACAAAAGCACTTTTGCATTTTTGTTTTTTTTTTTTTGGAGGGTAAAGATAAACAAAACTGAAACTTTTTGCCATATTAAAAACAAACAAACAAACAAACTCAGAAGACCCAAATAAAAGCACAAACAAAAAAGGAAACAACCACAGAAATACAAAGAATCATTAGATATTATTATGGACTTTATGACAAGACATTGTAATTGCTTTATTCTATGTCTTAGGATTTTAGAACATGTATAGTTTGAGCTCTCTATGTAACATTAACTACTTGTACATGGTGTATTTTCCCATTTTATGTGTTATGTTTATTTATGTATCTTTAAAGAGCATAGAATATTTTGAAACATAGAACACTATCAACAGTTTTTCATGATTTCTTCTACTACTTCAGAATAAGCAAGTTATCACATAGCTTGATAAATATTGTAATTTCAGCTGTTTTCTCATAAAATTTACATTTCTGTTAAATGGCTTCTATATCAATCTGGAGTTTCTCATTCTTGTGAGAATAAAGGAATCATTCTTTTCAGGTTCCTCCTCAAATCTTCTCTCCTGTAGCATTAACATGCCTCGTGCCTTGAATCTTCCCTTGTGTAAGTCAGTTTACCATGTAATTTGCTGTAAGCTTCAACATTTGTAATAAAAACTTCAGTCATAAACTCCCAATGAAAGTAGAGTGTGATCATGCTTCATCTCGGTTTGAGATATTGTACTTCTATTCATTTAGAAAATGTCCATTTACATTTTAAAGTCTTTTATTGTCAATTGTTGGTTCTGAACAATACCTAAATTGGACTGATGTTGGCGAAAAGTTGAAGTCTTAGCAACTGATTTATTGGATTCAGCGTAAGGACTCATCTCTGATATTTTTTTTCGTTTTGCCCAAATTCCTATCTAAGGGGTCTGGTGAGTCACAAATTCTCACAAACCATAAATTCTCATCAGAATGAGTTTTATTTAACCCTGTATATCATGACTTACTTTCCAATCTGACTCTGGCATAACAAAGAAAAAAATCAAAATATTTTACCACAAACACGTTTCCCTGCCATATCTTGAAATGGCCCTGCAAAGCTAAGCTTTGTGGGGGAAAATCTGCGTCTGTAAAGAATCTCCATTGACATAGCTAGATCTTTTCCTTCCAGGCCCTCCCAATCCTGAAGAGATTAAGATATTAAGTCTAGTACCTTTTAAAGATCTAAATAGGAGGCCAGGCGTGGTGGCTCATGCCTGTAATCCTAGCACTTTGGGAGCCTGAGGTGAGTGGGGCTTATAAGGTCAGAAGTTTGAGACCAGCCTGGCCAACATGGTGAAACCCTGTCTCTACTGAAAATAGAAAAATTAGCTGGGTTTAGTGATGCACTCCTGTAATCCCAGCTACTCAGGAGGCTGAGGCAGGAGAATTGTTGACAGAGCAAGACTCTGTCTCCAAACAAACAAACAAATATCTAAATAGGAAATATTTGTCATCTACTGTCTCTAAGGGCAGCCACTATAAGACTTCAAAAGGACCCTGGTCTCTCGGTCTCCACAATCTTTTATCCTAACTTGAATATTTCCTTGAGATAGAGTCTCATTCTGTCACCCAGGCTGGAGTGCAGTGCCATGATCTTGGCTTACTACAGCCTCCACTTCCCTAGTTCAGGCAATTCTCATCTCACTCTATCACCTAGGCTGGAGTGCAGTGTCACGATCTTGGCTCACTACAACCTCCACATCCCGAGTTCAAGCAATTCTCCTGTCTTAGTCTCCCAAGTAGCTGGGACTACAGGTGCACACCACCATGCTGGGCTAATTTTTGTATTTTTAGTAGAGATGAGGTTTCACCATGTTGGTCAGGCTGGTCTCAAACTCCTGACCTGAGGTGACCTGCCTCTTCGGCCTCCCAAAGTGCTGGGATTATAGGCATGAGCCATCGTGCCCGACCTGAACATTTCCTTTCTATCGATCCCAGGTCTTCAGACAAACCCAACCAATTGTCAACCAGAAAATGCTTAAGTTTACCTACAGCCTGGAAGCCCCTGCTGTGCGTTGCCCCACCTTTCTGAACCAAACCAATGTATTTCTTAAATGTATTTGATTGATGTCTCATGCCTCCTTAAAATATATAAAACCAACCTGTACCCCAACCACCTTGGGCACAAGATCTCAGAACCTCCTGAGGGCTTTGTCATGGGCCATGGTCACTCATATTTGGCTCAAAATAAATCTCTAAAAATATTTTAGAGTTTGACTCTTTTTGTCAACAAGCACAAAAGACATTGAAGGTATTTTGACATCTTCATATGAAAATATAGTGCATTTTAAAATTCGCATCCCTTATCAAGAATTTTGTTAGTATGCCTATAAAGTCTCCATAGGTAGAAACAATATTGAATAGGGTAGACCTCTCTAGTTCATGACTAAACACTTTCTTTCTTACTAGCAATGGTTATAATTATTTTTAATCATTTATAAACTTATCTTAATTTTGCTGATATTCAAAGCTTAAACTTGAGGTTTTTATGGTAAATCATCTTAAATGTCTTGCTATGCTTCAGATGTACTGTTTTCCCTATTTCCATTTGTTACAGTATCAGAAATGTAAAAATGCAGTTACTTATAGAGTTGGCATTGAAACCTAGAATTAATCCAATCATATTGGCATTAGTCTAGGCAACTGTCAATCAAAAAGATGGGGAAAATGAGTGGCAGTCACATATTCTGGATATTGTACAGACAGACCTGAGTCAATTATTTGAAAATTTGTTATAGTTATATTAAAAATAACCAAATAAATTTGCAAAGAATCACTTAAGTTTTGCATAAAGAGGCAAATTTTTTTTATGTATGGTTTTAGTTATATATCCATAATATTACATTTTATTTTCTGTGATTATTTAAAATAGTCTTACAAGTGTTAAGGCTATAATTTCCAAATATGTAAAGTTTCAGGATACCATATTTTAGCCACAGATATCTGATTGACTAAATTATTTTGTACTACATAATTTGAGTCTCAGTATATTAAGACTGTGTAAGTAATGATTTTATTAGACGGACGTTAGTAGAACTCGGACTCTAGGAGACACAGGCTTTAACTAAACATGAAATCAATATGAATACCTTGGCTCAAATGACTAATCGATCAATCAGGACAAAAAGCAGTCAAATTAATTTTGTTTGAACTTACTAGAATATTTTTATTAAAAAAATTATTTAGTCTAATTGACCATTTGATGCGAAAGAGTATTTTGTGAATAAAATTGTTTTTGAAAATTTGTTTTACAGGTAGATAAAATGAAATTTAATCACTCAATAGATCTAATAAATATTTGTTCATTTATTTAATCTAATAACAAATATTTGTGATGTTTCAAAGAATTTCTATCTCCAATTGTTATAGAGTAAGTTAAAGGACATGTATATTAATGTGCAAAATATAACAACACTTACAGGATGATGCAGGATGTGATCTATTATTTCAAATTATGTCTACTCACAAATAAATTACAATTTGATTAGAAGGACTCTTGAGAGCCTGGATTTTGGACTGATTATTATTATTATTATTGAGACGGAGTTTTGCTCTTGTTGCCCAGGCTGGAGTACAATGGTGCGATCTTGACTCACCACAACCTCTGCTTCCCAGGTTCAAGCGGTTTGCCTGCCTCAGCCTTCCCGAGTAGCTGGGATCATAGGCATGCGCCACCATGCCCAGCTAATTTTGTGTTTTTAGTAGAGACAGGGTTTTCTCCATGTTGGTCAGGCTGGTCCCCAGCTCCCAGCCTCAGGTGATCCGCCCGCCTCAGCCTCCCAAAATGCTGGGATTACAGGCATGAACCACCACGCTGACTGATTATTTTAACAGTCTTGCGATATACTATCAAGTTGTTACAATGCTTTATGGAACTTGAACTGTAAGAACTGAACTAAATTCATCCTGAGCCAGGCAATGTTATTAAATCATGTAAGACCTTGCCAGCGCACTGCCTACAATGTCAGGATCAGACAGGATGTTGTAGAGAAGATTAATTTAAACTAAATACAAAAAATGTGTAGATGAAAAATAATTATTACAGAGAGATTTCAATAAAATTTTATGGTAGAGCTTAATTAGATGATAAAAATATGGTGACTGAAGTGCTTTGTGCATGAGAAGAGATGAGTAGAATCACAACTTGAACTCTTCAATGGTTTAGGGAAAAGATTTCCCCAGGACCAGAAACCTCATAGCAAATGGGTGAAGATAGAGGCCCAAGACCAACTTCCTTCTTTGATTTTATGCTGCACTTACAAAATTTCAAAAATTTCAGATTGTCTATACATCTGCACAGATAGAAATACTCAGGGACTAAAAGATTTTAAAAACGAGTAGTCAGAAATGACTAAAAAACAACTCCAACGCTTATACATACCATAGTGTATGCAAGAGCTAGAGAGTTGGCTCTTCTCGCCCTTCTGATTTTAGAAAATGTATAACTTAATTATCCAGCAGCATTGTTGGTTGCTCTCCAGATAATTTTTAAGAATGAAAATACTGAGATGCCAATATTTCATATGTGTAGAAAACTGTTAGTTGTTTCCCAACATTTTTCTGTCTTCCATAATAGAATGATTGTATCTGAACATATGACTGCCCAGCTAGAGGCAATATTTCCCAACCCTCCTTGCACCTGGGCATGCTAATATGACTAAATTCAGAACAATGGAATGTTGAGTTTAATGGTAACTTACTCCTCACTTACTTAAGATGAAATCGATGCCATCCATTTGGTGTCTTCTTCTTTCGTGGGTGAACACACACGCACACGACCTTTCAAGGGTGGAGAATTGTGGAGGGAGGACTGGGTCTTCACACCTTCTACAGCAGGTCTACTTCACCAGCTCTTGACTGGCTGGACTATCAAATGAAAAAAAAAAAAATCCAGTTTTATAATACTAAGTTGTAAAAGCAACTTAGCCTTTATTCTAAGGAATACAACCATCCTCATCCTGTATAAGTCTGTGAAATTCTTAATGGAAAGAACCATGATTTATTTACCTGGTCCGGGGCCTGGCTCAGAGTAGCTTTCAAAAACTACACATTTGTATTGAATAGGTGAGAGCCTTCTGAAAGGTTACTCCGTTGTTTTTCGTTTCTGTTTTCTCAGTCTACCTCAGTATCACATCAAGAAAAAAAAGGACTTAACATACAATTTGAGGGTAGTAATCATTTTGCTGCTTTCCAGGCTAAATGCCAATTATTTTAACCTTTTCTTGTAAGACTTACTTTTCAGCCCTTTAGTCATTATGTCACTGTCACTTCCTCTGGATGCTGCCTAATTTCTCAGCATTTCTTTAAAATGGAATGATCAAATATGCACATATACTGTATAAGAGTTGTTTAAGTAATGCAAATTAGGATGGAAGAATTATGTTCCAACCCCTACATGTAATACTAAGGCATATTTAACTTAATAGCCTGGTTAATATGGTTAGCTGTTAACTCCAGAACCACAGTAATAATCACATTTACCTAATGATTTACAAAAATGTTCTACTCTAGTTATTTCTTTGCTACTGTATAGCTGTTAACTCCAGAACCACAGTAAAAATCACATTTACCTAATGATTTACAAAAATGTTCTACTCTAGTTATTTCTTTGCTACTGTAAATTACCAACTTTATTATTAAGACTTATTTGTTGATATTTCTACTCCTTTTGAATCCATTATGTTTTTATGGGACTGTATCATTTTTGTTTACAAATAAAATTATCAAATTTTGATTCATTTAATTAGGTAATCAATAAAAATATCAAATAAAATAGAAATGAGTTCTGCAAACTATCACCTGAATTGCCACTCAGGTTGGTCTAGAATCACTGATAATGACTGATACCTGATCTTGCTGAGTATCATGTAAATCACTTTAGGGATCAAATGTAACTTCATATAGTAAAACTTTATCAAATTGGGCTTTTTTCACCCAATAAAATGTCTAGGAAGGGAATAAGGAAATAAATCAAGATTGCAGTATCCCCTTCACAAAGCCAGACTCCTGTTTTTGTTTTCCTCTGTCATCTTTAGCATGGGTCTATCATCCTAATGGTTTTTAGATAGCTGCCATGAACACAGAAAAGGGTAAAAGGGACATATCAGTATGACTACCATTTTTTTTTGTTGGGGGGGAAGGAGTCTCGCTCTGTCGCCCAGGCTGGAGTTGAGTGGCGCGATCTCGGCTCACTGCAAGCTCCGCCTCTCGGGTTTACGCCATTCTCCTGCCTCAGCCTTCCAAGTAGCTGGGACTACAGGCGCCCGCCACCACGCCCGGCTAATTTTTTGTATTTTTTTAGTAGAGACGGGGTTTCACCCTGTTAGCCAGGATGGTCTTGATCTCCTGACCTCATGATCCGCCCGTCTCGGCCTCCCAAAGTGCTGGGATTACAGGCTTGAACCACTGCACCTGGCCATGACTACCATTTTTCATCAGGATAATGGAGATTTTTCCCATAAGCCCCCCATCACCAGTAGATGTCTGCTACCCATGTTACATGGCTACTCATCACTAAAAAGGAGTCCCAGAAGGCAAATACTTGAACTGGGCACAGGGCCACCTAGAACAAATTCGGAATATGTTAGTAAAAAAGAGGGAGACGTTAACTGTGAGTGGACAAGTTTACCATATCTGCTATGTCTTATGCTGGCAGAATCCAGATTATAATTCCTACATTATAGACAAGTATTTGCTAATGGGTAGAAAAAAATGAAATCGATAATTATCTCTTCTCATTATTTGGCATATGTTTTCACTAAACACACTATAACAGTGTTCTAGATTGTAGTGTGATAAATGTTTGCTGATATATTTAATATTTACATAGAGCGATAAACTCTGAAATTCCTGGTTTTATTCTTTACGAAAAAAGACAGTATTTTCCTTTAATCAGCCCTCTGGGGATACGAGGAGCTTGATGCCAAGAGACATTGAGAAACACAAATGTTTTTAAACTGTCAAGGCCTCCACTCCAAAAAAATATTTTTTTCAAGGTTCCCATCCCTCTCTCCTCAGTGAGAAATTGTTGAGGAGAGGATGGATGTAGATTTGTTGAGTTTTCAATCAGTTGTGTCTATTTAGATAGGCTAGAAATGCCGATTTTGATGCCGAGCACTTTCAGTATGAGACTATTAGAGATTATCTATATATGAATGAGAGAGAGAGAAAGGGAGGGAAAGAAAGGGAGGGAGAGAAAGGGAGGGAGAGAAAGGGAGGGAGAGAAAGGGAGGGAGAGAAAGGGAGGGAGGAAAGGGAGGGACAGAGAGAGAACGAATAGATAGGTACCACACAGGAATTCTTGAAGAGAGAACAATACAATTTGATGGTGAATATTTTCTATCTTTTGGTGTGGCTATTCAAACTGTTCTGTAATCTAGTGGTTTAAGAGGCAATTTCAATATCTCCTGCACAGTTTTGATTCAGGAGTCCTTTGACAATTTAATAACACGTAAGAAGTGTAAGAACATTCTGGCCGTGTGGCAGGTATAGTGGGAAAAAGTCCTTGCTTTGAGATTAGACATGCCTGGGATTGAATTCTGTATTTCCTATTATTAGATGACACTCACTAAGTCATTAAATCACTCAGTCCCTGCTTCCTTTTCTGGGAATTGGAGTTTTGATATTCTTTTACAGGTTAGGAATTACAATGGTCCTTCTCCATTATTTTCAAACCTCACACTCTATCACAATGATTTATCGGAACTAGGATTTAACAGCAATTATTTCCAACTTTAGCAAAACTTTACCGCAAAGAATTTAGTAAAAGACATCCTTGACATGATTTACACCCCAGAAAATTGACAATCTTTAGGAATGGTACATAAAAGCTATTATTTTCCATGGTGCTCATCCCTAGAATTATAGATCTGTAGGTACATAGTGGCTTTTGTCATTTTTGAAAGTGTATTGAATGTTTTGCTAAATTTGGTGTACTAAATGTTGAAATGCTGACAGTTAAAAAGATACAAATTGTAATTTCACCTACTCATTGTACTTTCATTGTAAACTCTTTGCCTCACTGATTTGTTTCTGTCTTCTATTTTGCCCCTTTATTTACCATGTACTTTCAGCTCTTAACTGCCTCTGGTTTTATGATATAAGCTTGTACACTACAGTATTTGCAAAGCTTAATGATTAAGTTATTTCAAAATTCTGCAAAGTTTCTATTATAAGGATGGCATCCTTTATTCACATTATCTGGTGGATAATTTTTAAGGTTTTCAGTTCATATTTCACCACAAAAACATTGATGTCATTGTTAAAAATACAACTGCCCAATAGTGTTCCTCGGTTTGTATGGATCATAGTTTTGCACTCAGTTATTTAATATACACCTGTACTGAAACCCTAGGATGTACTTGATATACCTATTTCTTTCATTTTTTATTAATATATATTGATGTATGTGTTTTGGGGTGCATGTGGTAACTTGATACATTCAAATATGTGCAAAGATCAAATAAGAGTGATTGGGATATTCATCACCTTAAATATTTATCTTTTCTTTATGCTAGGAGCATTCAAATTGTTCTCTCCTATTTTTTAAGTGTAGAATAGATATTAACTAGAGTCACCCTACTCATCTCTCAAATACTAGGTCTTGTTTTTTTCCATAACCTCGTTAATTGACCTTTATTTATACCCTCACTTACCCTTCCTGTTCTCTGGTAACCAAAATCCACTATCTTCATGAGATCCACTCTTTTAGCCAACATATTAAATGAGAACATGCTGTGTTTGGCTATGATCATTTAGCATAAATAACCTCTAGTTCCATCCATGTTGCTGAAAATGACAGAATTTTATTCTTTTTTAGTGGCTGAGTAATATTCTATTCTCATTCTCTGTGTGTATATGTCTGTCTCTCTCTCTCACTCTGTGTGTGTGTGTGTGTGTTTTGTGTATCACATTTGCTTTGTCCATTTATCCACTGGTGAGCATCTAGGTTGATTCCCTAGCGTGGCTATTGTGAATAGGGCTGTCATAAACATAGGAATTCAGATATTTCTTTGATGTATTGATTTCCCTTCTTTTGGTCGCATACTTGTAGTGGAATTGCTGGATCATGTGGCAGTCCTATTTTTAGTTTTGTAAGGAAATTCCTTACTGTTTTTCATGGTGGCTGTACTTACTTACATTCCCACTAACAACGTAATGAGGGTTCTCCTTTCTCAACAACCTTGCCAGCATCTGCTATTCCCTTTTTGATAAAAGCTGTTCTAACTGGAGTGAGCTATCTCACATTGTGATTTTAATTTGTATTTCTCTGATAATTAGTAATGTCGAGCATCTTATTATATATCTATTAGCCATTTGTATGTCTTTTTTAAATGTCTTTTTAAATCTTTTGCTCATTTAAAAATCAGATTGTTTCTTGGCTATTTAGTTGTTTGTGTTCTTATACATTCTCATAAATTTCTTGCCAGATGGATATATATACAAACTTTTTTTTTCTCCCATTCTGTGGGTTGTCTCTTCATTCTGTTAATTGTTTCCTTTTCCATGCAGAGGGTTTTTCACTTGATTCAATTCCATTTTGTTTTTTATTGTTGCATTTGTTGCCTATGCTTTTAAGGTCTTACACAAAAAACATCTTTGCCCAGACCTATGTCTTGGAACATTTCCCCAAAGTTTTCTTCAAGTAGTTATATAGGTTCAGGTGTCAAATTTAAGCCTCTAATCAATTTTGAGTTTTGCATTTGATGAGAGATAAGTGTCTATTTTCATTTGTTCTGCAGATGATTAGACAGGTTTCTCAGCATCATTTATTGAAGAGACTTTCTCCATTGTTTGTCTTTGGTGCCTTTGTAAAAAAAAAAAATGAATTGGCTGTAAATGTGTGGATTTATATTTGGGTTCTCTATTTTGTTCCATCGATCTGTGTTGTCTGTTTTAATGCCAATACCATGCTGATTTAGTTACTATAGCTTTGTAAAGTGCTTTGAAGTCAGGTAATGTGGTACTTTGTTCTTTTTTCTCAGGGTTGCTTTGACTGTTTGGGATCTTTTGTGGTTCCTATAAATTTTTTTAAAGATTTCTATTTCTGTAAAGAATGTCATTGGTAGGCCGGGCGCGGTGGCTCAAGCCTGTAATCCCAGCACTTTGGGAGGCCGAGGCGGGCGGATCACAAGGTCAGGAGATCGAGACCACAGTGAAACCCCGTCTCTACTAAAAATACAAAAAAAAAAAAAAAATTAGCCGGGCGCGGTGGCGAGCGCCTGTAGTCCCAGCTACTCAGGAGGCTGAGGCAGGAGAATGGCGGGAACCCGGGAGGCAGAGCTTGCAGTGAGCCGAGACTGCACCACTGCACTCCAGCCTGGGCAACAGCGTGAGACTCCGTCTCAAAAAAAAAAAAAAAAAAAAAAAGAATGTCATTGGTATTTTGACAGGAATTGCATTGCATCTGTAACTTGCTTTGGATGGTACTGTAATTTTAACAATATTAATTATTCCAATCCATGAGCATGGAATACTTTCCATTTTCCTGTGTTCTCTTCAGTTTTTTTCATTATCTTTTATAGTTTTTCTTGTATAGATCTTTTACATCTTTGGTCAAACTGATTTTTTTTTTGAGGTGGAGTCTCGCTCTGTAGCCCAGGCTGGAGTGCAGTGGCACGATCTCAGCTCACTGCAAGCTCTGCCTCCCGGGTTCACACCATTCTCCTGTCTCAGCCTCAGAGTAGCTGGGACTACAGGCACCTGCCGCCATGCCAGGCTAATTTTTTTGGTATTTTTAGTAGAGACAGGGTTTCACCATGTTAGCCAGAATGGTCTCAATCTCTTGACCTCATGATCCGCCCGCCTCAGCCTCCCAAAGTGCTGGGATTACAGATGTGAGCCACCACGTCCGGCCTGGTCAAACTGATTTTAAGTATTTTATACTCCTTTTAGCTACTGTAAATGAGATTGCTTTCTTGATTTCTTTTCCAGATTATAAATCTTAAAAAAATGTAAAAATGCTACTAATTTTTATATATTAATTCTGTATCCTGCAGTTTTACTGAATTTGTTCATCAGTTTTACCGGTTTTTGATGGAGTATTTACATTTTTTAAAATATAGTATCATTTCATCTGCATACAAGCCTAATTTGACTTCTTCCTTTCTAATTTGTATACCTTTTCTTTCTCTTGCCTAATTGCTCTAGCCAGGACTTTCAGTATTACATCGAATAAAAGTGATGAAAATGGCACCCTTGTTTTACAGGAAAGGTGTTCAATTTTACTCACTCAGTAGGATGTTTACTGTTTCTTTTATACCAGATTCTTCAAGGTTTTTATCATAAAGAGTTGTTTAATTTTATCAGATGCCTTTTCCACATCTATTGAAATGATGCTTATTTCTTTGTTCTGTTAATGTGATGTATCATATTCAATGAGTTGCACGTTTCCAACCATCCTTGCCTCCCTGAGATCAATTTCATTTGATTATGGTGAATTGTCTTTTTAGTGTATTGAATTCACTTTGCTAGTATTTTTGTTGAGGATTTTTGCATCTATGTTCATTGGTAACGTTGGCCTTTAGTTTTCATTTATTGTTGTGTCCTTGTCTGGTTTTGATATCAGGGTGATGTTGGCCTCATAGAGTAAGTTTGAAAGTATTGCCTCCTCTTCAATTTTTGTGAAGAGTTTGATTAATATTGGTATTAGTTCTTCAAATGTTTGATAGAATTCAACAGCAAAGCTATCAGGTCCTGGGCTCATCTTTGATGGGAGACTTTTTATTTTTATTTATTTATTTTTTTTATTATTTTTTTTAATTTATTATTATTATACTTTAAGTTGTAGGGTACATGTGCAAAACGTGCAGGTTTGTTACATATGTATACTTGTGCCATGTTGGTGTGCTGCACCCATCAACTCGTCATTTACATCAGGTATAACTCCCAATGCAATCCCTCCCCCTCCCCCCTCCCCATGATAGGCCCCTGTGTGTGATGTTCCCCTTCCTGAGTCCAAGTGATCTCATTGTTCAGTTCCCACCTATGAGTGAGAACATGCGGTGTTTGGTTTTCTGTTCTTGTGATAGTTGCTAAGAATGATGGTTTCCAGCTGCATCCATGTCCCTACAAAGGACGCAAACTCATCCTTTTTTGATGGCTGCATAGTATTCCATGGTGTATATGTGCCACATTTTCTTAATCCAATCTGTCACTGATGGACATTTGGGTTGATTCCAAGTCTTTGCTATTGTGAATAGTGCTGCAATAAACATACGTGTGCATGTGTCTTTATAGCAGCATAATTTATAATCCTTTGGGTATATACCCAGTAATGGGATGGCTGGGTCATATGGTACATCTAGTTCTAGATCCTTGAGGAATCGCCATACTGTTTTCCATAATGGTTGAACTAGTTTACAATCCTACCAACAGTGTAAAAGTGTTCCTATTTCTCCACATCCTCTCCAGCACCTGTTGTTTCCTGACTTTTTAATGATCGCCATTCTAACTGGTGTGAGATGGTATCTCATTGTGGTTTTGATTTGCATTTCTCTGATGGCCAGTGATGATGAGCATTTTTTCATGTGTCTGTTGGCTGTATGAATGTCTTCTTTTGAGAAATGTCTGTTCATATCCTTTGCCCACTTTTTGATGGGGTTGTTTTTTTCTTGTAAATTTCTTTGAGTTCTTTGTAGGTTCTGGATATTAGCCCTTTGTCAGATGAGTAGATTGCAAAAATTTTCTCCCATTCTGTAGGTTGCCTGTTCACTCTGATGGTAGTTTCTTTTGCTGTGCAGAAGCTCTTTAATTTAATGAGATCCCATTTGTCAATTTTGGCTTTTGCTGCTGTTGCTTTTGGTGTTTTAGACATGAAGTCTTTGCCCATGCCTATGTCCTGAATGGTACTACCTAGGTTTTCCTCTAGGATTTTTATGGTATTAGGTCTAACATTTAAGTCTCTAATCCATCTTGAATTAATTTTCGTATAAGGAGTAAGGAAAGGATCCAGTTTCAGCTTTCTACTTATGGCTAGCCAATTTTCCCAGCACCATTTATTAAATAGGGAATCCTTTCCCCATGTCTTGTTTCTCTCAGGTTTTCAAAGATCAGATGGCTGTAGATGTGTGGTGGTATTTCTGAGGACTCTGTTCTGTTCCATTGGTCTATATCTCTGTTTTGGTACCAGTACCATGCTGTTTTGGTTACTGTAGCCTTGTAGTATAGTTTGAAGTCAGGTAGCGTGATGCCTCCAGCTTTGTTCTTTTGACTTAGGATTGTCTTGGAGATGCGGGCTCTTTTTTGGTTCCATATGAACTTTAAAGCAGTTTTTTCCAATTCTGTGAAGAAACTCATTGGTAGCTTGATGGGGATGGCATTGAATCTATAAATTACCTTGGGCAGTATGGCCATTTTCACGATATTGATTCTTCCTATCCATGAGCATGGTATGTTCTTCCATTTGTTTGTGTCCTCTTTGATTTCACTGAGCAGTGGTTTGTAGTTCTCCTTGAAGAGGTCCTTTACATCCCTTGTAAGTTGGATTCCTAGGTATTTTATTCTCTTTGAAGCAATTGTGAATGGAAGTTCATTCCTGATTTGGCTGTTTGTCTGTTACTGGTGTATAAGAATGCTTGTGATTTTTGCACATTAATGTTGTATCCTGAGACTTTGCTGAAGTTGGTTATCAGCTTAAGGAGATTTTGGGCTGAGACAATGGGGTTTTCTAAATATACAATCATGTCATCTGCAAACAGGGACAGTTTGACTTCTTCTTTTCCTAACTGAATACCCTTGATTTCTTTCTCTTGCCTAATGATAGAATTCAACAGCAAAGCTATCAGGTCCTGGGCTCATCTTTGATGGGAGACTTTTTATTAAGGCTTAAATGTCATTACTAATTATTGGTTTGTTGAGGTTTTCTATTTCTGCATGATTCAATCTTGATAGGCTGTATGTGTCCAGGAATTAATCCATTTCTTCTAGTTTTTCCAATGTGCTGATATATCATTGTTCATAATAGTCTGTAATAATTTATGTCTTTTTGTCTGATTTTGAGTCTTCTTTTTGTTAGTCTAAGTAAAGGTTTGTCAATTTTATCTTTACCAAAAAAAAAACCAACTTTTTGTCATGTTGATCTTCTGTATTTTTTGTAGTCTCAATTTTATTTTTGCTTAACTCTTTATTATTTCTTGATTTCTACTAATTTTAAACAGTTTTTTGTTTTTGTAGTTTCTTGAGGTGTATGACTCAGTTGTTTATCTGAAGTATTTTAACTTTTGTAATATAGGCATTTATTGTTTTAGACTTCCTTCTAGTATTACTTTTGCTTTATCCCATAGATTTTGGTATGCTGTATTTCAATTTTCATTTGTTTCAGTAAGTGTTTAATATTCTTATTTTCTTCATTGATATATTGGTAATTTGGCAGTATATTGTTTAATTTTTATGTGTTTGTATAGTTTGTGAGGTTCAACTTGTTATTACTTGTTTTATTCCATTGAGGTTACAAAAATACTTGATATGATTTCTACTTTTAAAAAAATTGAGACTCATTTTATGGCCTAATATTCGGTCTGCTCTTAAGAATATTCCATATGGTGATACCAAAAAATGTGTTTTCTGCAGAAATTGGGTGAAATGTTCTGTAAATGTCAGGTAGGCCTATTTGGCCTAGTATACTGTTTAACTCTGATGTTTCTTTGCTGATTTTTCTGATTGAATGACCTATCCATTACTGAGAGTAGAGTGTTGAAGTTCCCGATTACTATAGTACAGCCTATCCCTTAGATCTATTAATGTTTACTTTATATACATGGGAACTCTAGTATTATGTGCATAGATAATTGCTGTATCCTCTTGCTGAATTAACCCCTTTATCATTATATAACGATCTTTCTATTTTTTTAATAGTCTTTGATTTGTAGTCAATTTTATAAGTATAGCAACTCCCACTCTCTCTGGTTTCTACTCACATCAGATACCTTTTTACATCCTTTGACTTTCAGTCTATGTGTGTCTTTAAAGTGAGATAGGTTTCTTATAGGCAGCATGTAGCTGAGACTTTTTTATCCATTCAGCCACTCTATTGCTTAGTTGGATATTTGAGCCTGTTTACATTCAGTTTTACTACTGCCATTTTCTTGCTTGTTTTCTGATCATTTTGTAAATTTTTTTCCTTTCTTACCATCTTCCTTTGTGGTTAGGTGATTTTTCTGGTAGTATGTTTTATTTTGTTGCTTTTTACATTTTTAGTCTATCAATTATTAGTTTTCTCATTGTTTTAACAAAAAAGCTTACAAAAGTCATTTTACAGTTATAAAAAGTTATTTTAAAGAGATGACAACTTACCTTAGATCACAAAAAAATGGAACCAAAAAACTAAAAATAAAACTGTACATTTTAGTAGTTTTATACCCTTTCCATTTTTTGTTTCATCAATTTCCATATTTTTATATTACCTATTTTTAATAGGCTGCTGTAACTAATATTTTTATAGATTTATCTTTTAGGCTTTATATTAGAGTCATGAGTGCCTTGCCCACCACAATTACAGTATTAGATTATTCTCAACATTATCTTTTACTTAATTTTACCAGTTTTATACCTTCAAAGGTATTCTTTTTGTGTATTAATTTTTGTTCTCTCTCAGATTGAAAAAATACCTTTATCATTTCTTGTAAGACACGTCTGGTGCTGGTGAATTCACTCAGCATTTCTTTGTCTGGAAAAGACTTTATCTGTCCTTTTTATTTTAAATAGCTTTGCTGGATACAGAATTCTTGAATGGTAGTTTTTTTTTTCTTTCAGTACTTTGAAAATATCATCCTACTTTCTCCTGGACTGTATGGTTTCCCTTGAGATGTCTATTGCCAGATGAATTGGAGCTCATTTTTATGTTATGTAGTTCTTTTCTCTTGCTGCGTTCTTAGAATCTTCTCTTTGTTTGACCTTTGAGAGTTTGATTATTATATGCCTTGTGGTAGTCTTATTTGGATCAGATCTGTTTGGTATTCTCTGACTTTCCTGTACCTGGGTATTCATATCATACTCACGTTTTGAAAGGTTTTTATTATTTCTTTTAATAAGTTTTCTACCCCTTTTCTTCCTCATCTGTCTCTTAAATGCCAATAATTTTTAGATTTTGTCTTTTGAGGTAATTTTCTGTTTTTTAGGTGGTCTTTGTTCTTTTTCATTTTTTTCTTTTTTCTCTTTGATGGTATTTTCGAATAGTCTGTTTTCAAGCTCACTTTTTTTCCTCTGTTTGATTCAACTAGCTGATGAGAGACACCAATAAATTTTTCAGTTCAGCAAATATATTTATCAGTCTCAAAATTTCTTTTTCATGATTTCAATTTATTTGTTAAATATCTTTGGTAAATTTTTGAATTGCTTTTCTGTGTTATCATGGATATCACTTTGTTCCTTAAAACTGTTATTTTGAATTCTTGTACAGGAGCTCACATATCATTGTCTCATTAGAGTCAGTCACTGGTTCCTAGTTTTGTCCATTTGGGGAGGCCATGGTTCCCTACGGTTGTTTCTTGTGGATATACATCTACGTATTTGTATGAAATAATTAGTTATTTACTCCAGTCTTCTCTCTGTGGCTTGGGTTTTTACTGATTATGTTTGCTTAGAGATTCTTTGTAATTTACCTGTTGAATTTTTTTCTCCCCTGCTAGGGAACTGCTTTTTTTTTTGGCACCAGACGGCATCTAAGCCCAGGTTTGCCTCTGTTGCTGCCTGTCCTGAATGAAGGTGGTTACAAAGAGAACAGTCCATCAGTGTGGGAAGGCCGGCTAGGGGACTGTACTCATAGGACCCATAGGATATACGTCTTACATTGTTCTGCTGAACCAACACTCTGATCTGGTGTCTCTTTCAGCCAAGTTACATAGTAATTTCTAGATCTTGGAATGATAGTCCCACCTTTCCCCTTGGCCTCTGATTGTCTTCAGGAATATGTCTCCCTTTGTGATGCTTCCTATGGACTGAGGCAGAGACAGGTCTTCTGCCTTGTAACCCAAGATAGTGAGCAAGCTCATTCTCCATCTCAATCTCACATTTTCCAGTGTAGAAATCATGAGTCAGGTGTCAGTTCTCTATTTGCTTGGTGCTGGACAGATTGGAAGGAGATACATCCTAGATATGAAGTCTGATTCTCTTACCATTTGTTCAGAATATTTTCACTTCTCTGCAGCTCCAGGAACTGACTAATCCTCATATGTGAGTTCTAGAATATCCCTGGTGATAATCTTGGCATTGTGTATTTCTTATCTGTTTTCCATGTGGGGGAGTGAGGCCAGCTTGCTTCTACACTGCCATTTTGGAATCAGAAATTCTCTATAACTATTTCATAATTAAAAGCATAGTTTAAAGAATTAACAACCCTTGCAATATTCTTCTTAACTCCTGTAAAATAACAGAGCCTCAGAGATGAAAACCTATGATCTTTCCAGTGAGAAACAGAAGGATTAACTCAAATTTTATCTGAAGGCTAAGGAATGAGGTTGCACCCTGAATATTTCTAGCCATATTGGAAGCCATAATGGCTCACATAGTTTGGGAAATGTGGCTCTCTAGAATGTCTCTGAAGACAGCAACAATGCTATATTCCTCTGATATGCCCTCAGGTTGCCTGTATTAGTTTGCTCAGGCTGCTGTAACTGAATATGACAGACTTTGTGGCCTAAATAACATACTTTTCCCCACAGTGAAAAAATTCCAAAATCAAGTTGTTGGCAGTTATGTAATTTATCTGTTGAATTTCTTTTTTTCTTTTTTTTCTTTGAAGTTTCTCTTCTTGGCTTGCATGTCACTGTCTGCTGGCCTATGACCTCTCATGGCTTTTATTCTATGTACTCACATCTTTCGTGTCTCTTCTTCTTATAGGGACAACAGCTAAATTGAATTAGGACCCTACCCTTATAACTACACTTAACCTTAATTATCTCTTTAAAGGTCATATCTCCAAAAGCAGTCACATTGAGGGGTAG
The DNA here is from genome assembly GCF_024542745.1 of Macaca thibetana thibetana. Classification (NCBI taxonomy): domain Eukaryota; kingdom Metazoa; phylum Chordata; class Mammalia; order Primates; family Cercopithecidae; genus Macaca; species Macaca thibetana. The sequence continues at coordinate 74,533,304 of NC_065588.1, read as the reverse complement.
GGATTCAACATATGAATTAGGAGTGACACAATGTAGTTCATGATAATGTCTGTGCTAGCCATAGTACAGGGAAATACGTCTCCTTTGTAGTTCCCAACTCCAACACCTCAACATACTTCATTCATGAAGGATCAAAAATTTATATCTCTACGGTAGCTATTAATGCATATTGCATGGAAGGGGATGTACAGTAATGGTGCAACTCGTCCTCTGTACGTACTTAACTAGAAAAACCTCTTTTCCAATTAGGGTTTCAACAGATACTTTCATTCTGAATTATAAATAATTCTATTATTATGCTACTTATATTATTATTCTGTTTTATTACTTTATTTTTAGCCATAGTAAGAAAGATCAGTCAGGCACAGGACACATATTTGCATGCAGCAAATGTGTTTTGAATGACATTGCTATGTGCTAACTACAGCAAACAGTCATAATTAAATGACATTCAATCCATGTATTCAAGATACTTACATTTTAATAGCTCTTAAATATCTATTAATATTTTTAAAGAGAAGAGAAAATGTATTTTTTTTTTTTTTTTTTTGAAAAAAGGGACTAAGGGGATAGAGGAGAATGGGGGTTGGTAACTAATTGGTTCAAAGTTTCTTTGGAGAAGGATGAAAGTTCTGTAGTTAAATAGTGGTAATGGTTTCACACTTCTGTGAAATAAAACGTTGAATTGTATACTTAGAAGGAGTTAATCTTACCGCATCTATATTATATTTCAACAACTGTTATTGAAACAGAGAGTGACTAAAGAGATCCCCTATCTTGGTCTTCTCTTCATGGATGGTTTAAGCACTTCCAAACCACAACTAGAGGAATTTCTGTTTCCTCTGAATTTCACTACACTGAGTTGAAGTTTATGAAAATACAATTGAAAGAGTGATGGTGCACTAGGGATTTATTCTATAGCTATTAGGGGGCAATACTGTATAACAGTTAACTTAAATTTAAGAATTAGGATGCCTTATGTTAAAATTCTGGCTCTACCATTTGCTGGTTGTATAAAACATGGCACGTTATTTAACCTCACACATTTATGCACAAAAAATTTAGGCTAAGTATACTTATTAGCCTCATTTCACATATGAAGAATCAGGCTTGATCAAGGTCACATGGCAACTGCCAGAAATGTTGACAGTGGAAAGAAATAAAATATAGTCAGTAAGAGAATAATCTGCAATGAAATAAAATATGACTTCAAATCTTCAAATTTGGGTTCTATGACTTACTCTATGACTTTTGGCAGGTTATTTAATGTCTTTAGTCTTCTGCTTTCTTACATATAAGATGGTGTTTCAGGTACCTGTTGCTACATAACAATCCATCCCAAAACTTGAAGGCTTAAAATGTGTCATTATTGTCTTTCCTGCCTCTGCAGGATGAGTGGGCACAGCTGGGCAGTTTTCTTTTGGGGTCTCTTATGCTACTGCAGTTAGGTGCTGGCTGGAGCTGCAGTCATCTGAAGACTCACTTAGGCTGGATTTCCAAGATGGCTGGCAGCTGCTGGCTGTAGGCAGGAGAGTCAGCTAGAACTGTCAACTATGGCCACTTTGTGTGGCTTAGGTTCTTGAAGCATTATGACTGGGTTCCAAGAGGGAGCTTCTCAAACAGGAGTGTTCCCAGAGGTCCGAATGGAAGCAATAATGTTTCTTATAAACTAACTTTGGAAGTCCCTGAATGTTACTTCTGCTGTATTTTATTACCCAAGCAGGTTACTCAGGATAATCTAGATTTAATGGAAGGGGAATTATAAGCTACCTGGATGTGCTTTGGTCAAGGAAGAGACTGAGGCGGATATTCAGGTCTGCATGACTCAGCGAGTTTGACACGCAGACGCACACCTTCATTTGTTATATAACCTGTTTGTGTAAGTTCATACTTGGCTCTGAGCCACTATGGTCTGTAAAAGGTATAATTGCCCTGTTGACACTGTGCACAAGAGACATGGCTCTTGGGGCTCAGCTCGGCTCAACGTGGCTCTTCCGGCAGGTGCTGGTACCCAGAGAGAGAGAGTCAAAGAGAGCCAAAGAGGAGGGACCCAGGACACAGCTTGGCTTCCTAGTGCCCAGAGAAAGAGTTAAGCTGCTGACCCTGAAGGCAGGGGAGAGCCAGCCATGCAACTTCAGGCATGTGGGCAGCAGGAGCCTCAGAGCCAGAGCAAATAGCCAAGATAAAGGTGGACAGTGTAAGAGAAGTTGCTCATAAGAGAGCTATCTTTCACCTGCCTACAACACCCGCCACCCTGCTCTGCTCTCAAGTGTTTTTTCCGATCATCCACCCACTCCACTCCCCTCAGACTTCAGCATGGGCTGGACCCGGACCCCGGGATCTGACAGGAATTAGATCCCATTTCTTCAGGTAATGATCTGTATGCACATACCAATAGAGAAGGACTTGGTAGTTACCATTTTGCAAATTAATAACCATAGTCTGCCCTTCCACTGGCCGCTGTAATCACATTCTCCCCATGTGCAAAATATACTCACCCTCTTTCCAAGAGCCTCAAAATCTCATCATGTTATGGCATTGGCTTGAAGTCCACAATCTCTCTGCTGAATCAGCCCCTCATACAGATGGGGCTCCTCGGGTGAAATTCCACAATGCAGTTCCACAAACGCAGTTTGACTGAATCTGAAGACATACAAACCAAAAAGTTTTCTTTAGTTATCTGTCCCCTACACACCCAATATACAAAGGTGAGGTAAGCGTAGGGTAATGGCAAAATAACTCACATCCAAAAAGAGAAAGGATGAAAAAAAAGCCCTGGATCGTCACTGATCCACAATAGCTAACACCCTCGAAGGTTGACTTTGGTGACCCACTCACATGCTTACATAGCACCATAGGCTTTTTTTTTTTATCTTAAAAATAATCAAATTACATACAATTGCTTCTTTTCTTATCTAACCTGTCCGACATGTGGCAAGAGTTTGAAGAGCAAAGACTATTTTCTTGATCATTGTTCACCTAGTGTCTAGCACTTAACAGATGCTTAATCAATATTAAGTGAGTTAATTAAGGCCTGAAATATGAACTGTATTCTGTTAGTGTATGATCTCGTTTCTGTCATTTAATTTCTTCATTGTTACATTTCCTCATCTGAAAAGTAAAAAGTTGAGATTAGACTCAAGAACTCTGGCTTGCTCTTGAGTCTTCTGTCACTTTTGCCTTGACATACTGTGAACTCCAGCTCCAAAACTACATTCTTCTCAGATGCCCCAACTAGTCAGTATTTATTCCAAGGAGCTCCACTCCCTGATGGGTGCCAACCGAAGGAAATAGAAATGTGAACATTTTCACAAGGTGATGGAAAATGAGGCTCAGGTGCACGCCGGACTGGGCCTAGTAGCCAAGGGCCAGCAGAGGACAATGGCACCCAAATAATGTTTGCCTTGCTCCTCAAGCATCTTACAAATTCATCCTAGGGCTAGAGGAAGGGTCTGAAGAACATAATCCAGATACATCGCAGTGAAAATCAGCAGATGGCAGAGCTGTATGCTTACACTCACCATTGTCAGAATTCTCTGAAGTACCAGAGATTTCTGTACCTGGTTATCCTGTATTAGGATGGAAAACGTGGGCACAGTGTATCCTTTGAATTTCTCTGAGTTTTGATTTCTGATTTATTTATTTTATTAGTATCATTTTTTGTGAGCCTTGCCTCTGAGTTCCTCTGCAATGGGTTGCTAAGAAGACAAGTGCCTACCTTTGGAGCCCTGGTTGTATTTATAATTCCTTTTTTTTTTTTTTTTTTTTTTTTTTTTGAGACAGAGTCTCACTCTGGTGTGCAGTGGCACAATCTCGGTTCACTGCAACCTCTGTCTCCCAGGTTCAAGCAATTCTCCTGCCTCAGCCTGTGAGTAGCTAGGACTACAGGCATACCACCATGCCAAGCTAATTTTTATACTTTTAGTGGAAATACAAATACGTTGGACAGGCTGTTCTCAAACTCCTGACTTCCAGTGATCTGCCTGCTTAGGCCTCCCAAAGTGCTGGGATTACAGGTGTGAGCCACTGCACCTGGCCTCCTAACTATACATATATTTTAATGATCTTTCTCTATGTTTTATATCATTGTTTCACTTTCTTTCTTGGAACTATTAACTCACACAATAGAATCTGTAGGCTGTTCCCTCTTTCATTCCTTTCATTTGTTCTTTGTCTATAAACTCCGGGGACATAGTTCTCAAATTTCAACTTACATCAGAATCACCTGGAAGGTTTATTAAAGTACAGCTTGCTGGGTCCCATCACCAGAGTTTCCAATTCTAGAGGTGGGTCTGAGAATTTGCATTTCTAAATATTCCCAAGTGATGCTGTTGCTGCTTGCACAGGGACCACACTTTAAGAACCCAGTGCTTTAGGGTATGCACCAAAACCCAAGTTTAAAAGTGTTATTTTTTACTTGGGGAACGGAGTTTTCTTTTTCTTTTGTTGAGACAGAGTCTTGCTCTGTCGCCCATGCTAGAGTGCAGTGGCACGATCTTGGCTCACTACAACCTCCGCGTACCAAGTTCACGCCATTCTTCTGCCTCAGTCTCCTGAGTAGCTGGTACGACAGGTGCCCACCACCATGCCCAGCTAATTTTTTTTTTTAATAGTAGAGATGGGGTTTCACCTTGTTAGCCGGGATGGTCTTGATCTCCTGACCTTGTGGGTCTGCCCATCTTGGCCTCCCAAAGTGCTGGGATTACAGGCGTGAGCGACTGCACCAAGACAGAACTGAGTTCTTAACCTGTGGGGTCTGTACTAACCCCAGGTAGCTAATGCCCAACTTTTGAAAACAACTTACTTTTAACTATTAGGGATATATAATAATTGCACATATTTGTGAGGTGCATGTGGTATTTTGATACAAACATACAATGTGCACTAATAAAATTAGAATAATTGAGATATCTCTCACTTTAAGCATTTAGATTTCTTTGTGCCAAGAACATTCTAATTTCACTCTTACTTATTTTGAAATAGGCAATCAATTTTTTGTTAGCTATATTCCCTCCACTGTGCTTCCTAACACTAGATCTTATGCTATATAATTGTATTTTTGTACCCATTTAACCCTTCCTCTTTATTTCTCCACCCCTACTACCCTTCCCAGACTTGGATAACCATCATTCTACTCTCTATCTGCATTAGTTCAATTTTTGGGGGGTCCCACATATTAGTGAGAACAGGTAATATTTATCTTAATGAGCATGGCTTATTTTACTTAACATTATATATTCTCCATTTTTATCTATCTCTTTGTAAATGACAGGATTATGTTCTTTTTTATGGCTGAATACTATTCCATTGTGTATACGTACCACATTTTCTTTATCCATTCATCCATTGGGGAGCGCTTAGGTTGATTACATATTTTGGCTATTACGAATAGTGCTGCAAAAAAACAATAAAAATGGGAGTGCAGATGTATCAATATACTGATTTCCTTTCTTTTGGGTATATACCCAGAAGTGGGATTGCTAGATCCTATGTAGTTCCATTTTCAGCTTTTTGAAGAACCTCCATAGTGTCCTCCATTGTGTCTGTACTAATTTACATTCCCACCAACAGTGTACAGAGGTTTGCTTTTCTCCATAAACTTGCCAGCATTTGCTATTGCCTGTTTTCTGGATGAAAGCCATTGTAACTGGGATGAGATGGTATCTCATTGTACTTTAATTTACACTTTTCTGATGATTACTGATGTTGAGCATTTTTTTTCATATACCTGTTAACCATTTCTATGTCTTTTGAGAAAAGGCTATTCAGATCTTTGACCCATTTTTTAAATGGGATTATTTTGTTTTGTTTAGTTGTTTTCTGTTGAGCTGTATGATTTCAGTTATTAACTGCTTGTCTGGCGGCTGGTTTGCGAGTATTTTCTCTTTCTTTTTGACTTTTCTTTTCACTCCGTTTGCTGCTGTTTCCTTTGCTGCACAGAAGCTGTGAGCGCTGTGTGATCCGGTGTGTCCATTTTTGCTTTGATTGTCTGTGCTTTTGAGATCTTAAGAAATCCTTGCCCAGACCAGTGTCCTGGAGTATTTCCTCAATGCTTTCCTTCCAGTAGTTTTACACTTTTGGCCCATAGATTTAAGCTTTTAATCCATTTTTAAGAGATTTTTGTATATGATGATATATATCTTTTTAATGGCAAACTATTTTATTGCTTCTCAAATATGATAATTTTTGCTAAGAGCACAGATTTTTTAAAGCCTCTTTTGATTTCTCATTTTGTGTGAAAAGTCAACCTGGTAGCCTAATTGCCGAAATTCCTGAATTATACAAAGTAACAGGATATCTGAACTAACATCTGAGATTAGCCGTGGTGAAGGAAAGTTCCATCCACTTTGAGTTGTTTCCTAGGAACTTTAATCCAAGGGTGGGAAAATCATTCTTTCTCATTTTTTTTTCTCTCCCCGTATAAGCATATACTCTGTTTTTCTCTCCCATAACGCCATCTAAAAGATTTATAAACACACTAAGGTAACTAAATTTAGGGCATGAAAAAGAAATGTTTGTTCTACCAGGTAAAACTATTTCCCAGCGTTTCCATTCATCGATTGTCATCACTTCAATCTTAGACTTTGGTTAAGTAAACAAGCATTTTTTTTTAACCACTTAAAATGTAAGGATCTTCGACACTTTATTTAACCTCATTGAGCCTCAATTTATTCATTCATTAAGTGAGAGTATTGGTACTTACCTTCTAATAGTTTATGAGGACTTAATCTATAAATACTATCTTCATTCCCCCATTGAGTCCTGAAATTCTGTTGACTGACATTTTTCTCTTTCTTCCTCCTTTGATCTGTTTTTAATATTTTATAAAAATAAAAACAAAAAAATGTGGAAAAAGGTGGTCATGCTTTACTATATTTAATGTTTTATATTGGAGTGGGAAACAATTTTTATAAATTCAGGGCCTCTGTTGATTCAACACTTTTTCATGCTATTAGTTCCTTGAGTTGACTTTAACTCATTCTCTAATTTTATGTATTAGCATTCAAATTAGGTGTGACTCCATGAAAAAAAAATTCCTATTTTCCTTTGTGTATCAATCAATTCCTTTTTCATTGTGTGTAGCTTTTCTCAATTGTTAACAAGACCTTGAGAGCAGGGCAGATTATGCTTAACTGATACCAATTACATGTTCCATTTTATCTTCTCTTGATTTGTGCTAAAAAGTATAGTTCAGGATTTCTAGGGCTTTGATGTAGAGAAACAGCAATAAAACACATTTATTGAGCACTGTTAAGACAATGATACTCTGCTATGCATGACCTCCTTCTGTTCTTCACAACTGTTTGAGATAGGTATCTATTACCATTCTAGTGATGATGTAGAAAGTGAGACACAAATACATTCCAGAGCCAGAATTTTTAATCCTGTCTGATCCCAAAGATCATAAGCTTAGTTATTACAAAGATTGGTATTTAAACTTAGAAAAGCTTGAGACTATTAATACAATTTCCAACTATTATGTAAGAGAGCAGTTCCAGAAGAATTGCATCATAGGTAAGTGGGATTTTTACCAACTGCTTCAAAAAATAGTATTGAAATATCTTTTTAATATTTGATATTTTAACTATTTTTATTCTTTCCTCAATTTTTGTCCATTCTCAGCCAATAGGCTCCATGCTCTATACACACAGTCAAAACTATCGTTAGAACAACTCCATATTATCAGCTACCACATATTAAAGTCTAACTTCTGCCACTACATTTCTACATATAAGGAGACCAAGAAAGAAGCCATGAGAATTTATATCCTTATATACCTTCTTAAAGCATTGCAATTAGATAGATCTATATCCCCTGATGTGAAAGCAAACATGAGTAAGCAATCTATTTATTTCATATGCTTGAGAAATTGTACTTGTTGCTTTTAAGACAAACCACAATCTCTCTCCTCTTTCCCATGTCCAGAATTTCTCTTGCCTTTAATCTAAATATTCTAGAAAGAAAACAAACCCACCAGTTACTATTCAATCAGACTGCTACGATTTTTAGGAGGATGGCAGGGGCTAGCCATCAAAGGCATTGACAATTACCAGGGGAAAATTACACAGATCACTAAAAACAGAAGCAACAGAAGCTATTACACTGGCTAGCCACCTCTTTCCTATATATTCTATTTGACTAGCATTCTCTTATGATTAGTAAAATCTAATTATTTTTTGAGAAAAGGACAAAAGTTGCAAGCAGTTTGATTTTAAAGACTCAGATTTTAGGAAACACAAATAACATTTCATTGGAAAAAACCTACATTTTATTGACATAAAACCCTGGGATTGATAGTGAGATCAAAGGTAGGGAGGGAGAAAGTAAATGCAAAGTGGATGTCACTGATGCTGAAATTTGTGTATTTGGAGCAGGATGATGCATATGAGCCAAAGACGAGGGTCTTCAAAAGCAAACAGAAATAACTCAAAGCCCCCCTGATGGCTTCCCTCAATGTCCAACCAATTGCTTCTCTGGGGGAGTTATGCTGGTAAAGCAGCAACCACACATTCATTTCAGTAAGGTACTGTGACTGCTTTAACAAATTATCAAACTTGGTTGTACCCTAAGGCCCACTTCAAACAACAGAAATTTGCTATCTCAGTGGTGGAGGCCAAAAGTCTGAAATCAATGTATGGACAGCACTGTGCTCCCTCCAGAGGCTCTAGATGAGATTCTCTTCCTTGCCTTTTCCAACTTCTGGTGGCAGTGGGCATTCCTGGACTTGTGGTTGCTTCACCCCAGTGTCTGCATATATGATCATATGACCTTCTATTTTTTGTTTGTCTCAAAGCTCCCTCTTTCTCTCTCTTATATAGGTACTTGTAATTGGATTTAGAGCTCACCTAGATAATCCAGGGTGATCTCATAACTCATAACACTCACATCTGCAGAGACCCTTTTTCCAAATAAGATAACATTAATAGGTTCTAGAGATTTGACATGGACGTATGTTTTAGGAAGCAACAATTCAACCAATGATAACATGCTTGCATATTCCTTACAAACAGTCTTGGAAGAAGTGAAACTCTCTTTTTCTGGTGATGATTGTATGTCCCTCAAATGAGTCTGAGTTTGGTCTTCCCTTAGTGCAAGCATGGGGAAGAAAGGGGAGGAATAGAAAGGAATGCAGCTGTATTTTTAAAAGACTGGACCCTTACTGCGCCCCGTCTCAAATAAAATACTGGCTCTTTGAAAACAATGGTTTAAGGATACATACTTAATACAATGACAATATCAACCGAAATATATGAAAAAAATTCTATCACCAAAAGCTATTTCCTTACAAGAAGGTGGATATTTAGAGAAACAGTACCCTCTCTTTCAGGTTATCAGGGATCTACTCAGTGTTCATAATAAATAGTCCCAAGTTTGAGCAACCTAGAAGAAAAATGTGTAGTCCAGGATCTTGAGGAAATCACATCCTTGAAGAGCTGGCTTGATGTGCTATTGAAATGTTATTGTCTATCTTTCTGCAATGGGCATACTATATCACCAATAGGAATATTAGAAGCTTAGTCAATTTCCCAACAATAGAAGTGAAGAACTAATTTTTGGTGACCAAAGAGTTGCTTCTCTATTCTTATCTAACACAATACGTCTCATTTGCTTTCTTAAAGCATATGACTAACGACTTTAGGAGTTACAAATACTAATTACAATTAGACTCACAAATTGAGTTTTTAAAAATCTAATTATAAATTATGAAACAGACTTTATAAAAGTTATGTTTCTTGGCAAACTGAGAGTAGATAAATGGGCATAAGATTTTAACTCTTGTAATCTACATTACACCTACGAGGAAGTAGAAAAAGATCACATAAAAATAGTAACAAGACAAAAACACCTCAGGCCGCTTCAAAACCTTACTGAATATCTTGAACCTTATTTTTTTTCATCACCCATGTATGTATACACTGAGACAAGTAATCAGCAATAAAAAAGGCACATGGTAAAGCTTTGTTCCAGTGTAGTTATTTATTTAGTTTTTTTTTTTTTAAATCTACAGTTGTCTTTCCTTTTAATTCAGGATTAATATAATCACAGAGTACCTTCTTTATTTTGTATTCATTCCGTAACCTTCATCTGTATGCCTCTTTAAAGACAAAACTAACTTTCAAAAACAATTTGCTTCACTGGAGGGAATAATATAGTGCATATTGATGTGTAAGATTTCCATCTTTAACTCTAAGGAGTTAACAATTCAAAGACAACAACAAATACTCATCTCTTTCCTCCTTCCTCCTCTCTCCCTTCTCTCATCTCCTCTGCTCCCTCTTATCCATCCTCTTTTTTTCCTCACCCTTTGTGGTTCCTACTTCCCTGGCTCTCTGTTCCCTGCTTCCAAATGAGAACCCAGCTGTCAGCACTGTGCTGCAATGCGAGGGATGTCAAGGACGTTCTGCTAGGCAATGCACAGGACCATTGATCATTGTTTTTCTTCACTGTTTACAGGGAATTTCTTGGCAAGAGAAGTGTCTTTGCCATGCAGAAAGAATTCAGAGTGCTGCAAGGTTTTGGCTTTTTGGAACAACACATTAAGGTTATTACGTTCTGAATATTCAGGAGGTTAAAATTCCTGTTTTTCATTATTGCCTCCATAAAATAATATCTATATTTACATCCAAAACAAAATTCCAGAGTCTCACTATAACAAATGTAGGGAAGAAACTTTTTCCCTTCACAGTTGTATATATCAAAGCGACACAGTGACAAAACAAAACATTCAGGCATAACAATCTTAGTTTGATAACTGTGTACTTTGGAAACCAAAAAAAAAAAAAAAAAAAAAAGTAAAGAACACGCATATTACCATTCATGAAATAGCCATGAATTTTTAGCATATGGCATGAACCACAGAAGCAATACAATTTGTTCTTTAAAAGCTCTGGATAAGCTTTTAAAGTTATGGATCTGCAACACAAACAAATTTAAACCTAGGAAGACATCCTGTTGCCATGACAATATGGTACACTAGCTCCCTGCCATCATGAGTCCCAGGCTTCAGGAATATGATCACACCCTTGCAATTCAGCGTCCTTTGATAACAATGTGCTGCTTTTAAATCTTATTAACATGTTACTTATTCATTTTTAGCTTTAATAGATATAGTAAATCACCTGACAAAAAATAAGTATTAAATACATTTATTTCAAAATATATTATCTGATGCTAGTAATAACTGTGAACTTACAACCAAGATGTTTAGATTAGAGAGATAAAGGCTATTGTTCAAAATGAAAAAAGTATCCTTTGTAGGAATCACTCATTTTCAGTGCTTCCATGGAAAGTAAAACGGACACTAATTCAAAACCTTGGAAAAACTCATCGTGATATATTATTCATTCCACGATGATGTCTGCAAACGTGCTTTAAAAACAAAATAGAGAAACAGAGAACAGGCCTTAACTTGTCACAAACAACATGAGCCAAAAACAATCTCTTCTGAGGCACAAAACAAACAGGGTGAGAGGTTTCTTTTTGTCAAGGCAGATGGCAGCTTATTATCCCCAGCATCTCACTTTCTTCCCATTTCCCAAGATTGTTCTTGCTTTCTCCTTTCCTTATTATATTGCAGCTGATAAGTAATGAAAGGTTTCACTGGGTTACCCTTAACTCATTCTCTCAGTAAACATGTAACAGGCCTTCTCTTAAAAAGACAAGAGAAGAATAAGCTCAGCCTAGCAAGGAGGGCAAATATGAGAAAAATAGACATAATAAAATTCTAAAGGCTGTAGTCCTGGAATATAAAGGATTCCTTAAAATCATAGATGAGTATAGGCCTCAAACAGTCCCGAGGCACAATTTATGTTTGAGCTGAGCATTTTCCTAAGTAACAAGGGGTGAAAAGGAGAGGACATATTTCAAGAAAAGGACATGTACAAAGGCACAGCATTTTGGAGTTCACTATCTATTTTGGGAAATTCCATCAGGCCTGTAAGCCTAGAGTGAGGTGCATATGGGAAAGCAGCATGAAATCAGCTTGCCATAACAAGAGGTTTGTACTTTGTCCTGCAAAGTACAGGAACCCATAAAAAATTACAGGCCATGGGAAAAGAAAGTCCAAAAATTGTTGTAGAAAGATCACTAACAAAATGGGAGAGGATACACTGGATTGAGGTGAGCTTGAACACAGGAAAGTTAAGAAGCTACCATAATAGTTCAATTGAGAGAGATCTGAACAAGGACTGTTTATGGAGTGATCTGGAGAATATTAGAGTGGTCCATTTAACAAACCTTGGTAATTTATTCAATGCAGAAATTAAAGGTAATATTTCTGGCATGAGCGATTAGGTGAAAGCTGTTATAATTTTCCACAGTGAGGAATATGATTTAGGAGACAGGCATGGTGAGATAGATTAGTGTATTACAGGAAAATTCCAACAAGTAAAACTAAGAGGGAAAAAGAAGATTGAAAATCAAATGATAGTAACAGTTACATTGAAAAGATATACAGAGAAAGAGGATACAACAAAGGAGAAACAAAATAGTTAGAAATTGGAAGGCTTTCTTTCAACAAAAGCATTTCAAGAGAGCCCTCCATATTGAAATGCATTTGAATAATGTTTCTAGTGTGATAAAGGCATCCATGAATACGAAAAAAACTGTGTATATTATTTAACAGTTCATCCTTGCACCATGTAGAAGCATCATTTGATATTTACCACAAATCTGTGTGCCTAAATTAGGTATTATTATCCCTCTTTTTATAAGAAGAGATTCTCATATCAGAGATCTCATGTCTCTTATAAATAAGAAGCATAATATTTCCCACAAATCTGTGTGCCTAGACTAGGAATTATTACCCCTCCTATTTGTGGAAGAGAAGGCTGAAGGTCAGAAAGGTTGGCTAACTCCCTCAAGGTTACACAGCTGGTAATCTAGGACTGCTGACTCTATTTTCTCAAGATATTTAAATATATTATCTAGTTATTCCTGAACCATATACAGGGATTTATTTTGTAGAAATACAAAATCATTCAGTCAACTAAAGCTATTTCACATCTTCTGTAGCTTGGGGATGATTTAAATATCTAAAGAAATATTTTGGAATAACTGTCCTAGATATGACTACAAGCTCATTTTTACCCTGAATTTGTGAAACTGAGATAAGACAGTCATAAACGGCAAAAGGAAGAGTAGAAAAAGGTTTTATAAACATATTGTGAACAAGATATTCTTACTCACGTCAGAGAATCAACGTAATTTTTCCTCTGGAGTACTGCCAGACTCAAGGTGATAATTATTACCCATTACCTGTTTCAGATATATAAACAGGATACTCAATTTTAGACTCACCAAGTAATATAGCAATCTCCTAAATGAGTCAAAGAATATAATCAAAAGAAAGGGTAAAATTATTCCAAATATTTCCTTAAAACAATAAAAATAGCACGCATAAATCTCTTGTGTAGATCCATAAAGGGTAAATGGTAAAACGCTTGGGAAACCTATCTGTTGCCAAAAAGGTGATATAAAAAATGATAAAAACATCAGATTAAGAACTGAAACCAAAGCCATATTTGCACAAACATTTCTTAGAATTGTGATAAATCCATCCAGAGCCACAGAGAAATCAGCAGGTGTCATAAGAATCACTTCTGTTTCAGTGTGGTCACGGAGAATATCTCGCTAATACTTTGTAATAACAAAAATTATTATTTTAGAGCATAACTTGCATTCCATTAATACGTTCTTTACAATTTAAAATTTTTTTAGTCTAGAAACTTCTTTGCGATAGGTATTGTTTCCACCATTTAAAGATGAAAAATGGTGGCTCAGAAAAAATCAGTATTTGCTGAGTTTTATCAGAAGGAGAAGGCAGAAAGCCAGAATGTGAATTTATGTGTTTTCACTCTAAATCTTTTACGTAAGATCACTATACCACTCTATACTCCATTTCATAACTTTCAACTTTAATATTCTCATAAGGTCCAGGAAATAATCTTTTACAGGATAGTAAAAATCAAATCATATTGAGATGTTAGTTGTCTCACAGCAGTTATGCTTTATTATGTGATTACTCATCTGATACATAAAAAGCTAAATTCTTTTTACTCTCTAAACATAAAGTATGTTCATAAATAGCCAAGAGTGTATCTGAGGTTGCTTTAAGCTCACTAGTGCGTTACTACAGGACTCAGAGACTCCGCATTTTAATTACATGCCATGATTTCATAACTCAGTCCCATGGCAAATCATTATAATAAACACATCAAAAGAAGCCTCATCTCTTTATGCATAATGCAAGCATCAAATACAATGACCCTTCTCATATTTGCACATAAGTAATTTTATTTTTGCAAGGATAATGAATTCCTTTGCTTCTCAATTTATTCTTTGTTTTTGTAAAATATTAATCATCTGGTATTCAGAGTCCTTCTTTAGAAGTCAAATTTTGAAGTTTCTTTACTATAACCAAAAATATAAACATAGAATTCTCAGATAATAATTATGGATTGCCTAAGCTTCTTAACAGTATCTTGAGTAGTCCAGCTAGAACATGCCTGCAAACAGCAAAGAATATTCACTAAACCTCTATCCCTAGGACATTCTTTTTTTTTTTTTTTTTTTTTTTTTTTGAGACAGAGTTTCACTCTTTTTGCCCAGGCTGGAGTGCAATGGCGCGATCTCAGCTCACCACAACCTCCGCCTCCCGGGTTCAAGCAATTCTCCTGCCTCAGCCTCCCGAGTAGCTGGGATTACAGGCATGTGCCACCACCCTGGCTAATTTTGTATTTTTAGTAGAGACGGGGTTTCTCCATGTTGGTCAGGCTGGTCTTGAACTCCCGACCTCAGGTGATCCACCTGCCTCGGCCTCCCAAAGTGCTGGGATTACAAGCGTGAGCCACTGCGCCCGGCCCTTAGGACATTCTTAAGTAATGAAGCAGTTTTGAAAAGTGTTGGGACTTTTTGGAAAGTCAAATAAATTTGTGCATAGGGTCTTCCATATCAGACTTGCAGAATGAGGTAAATATTTAAATTATTGTTTAAATTAGATTTGGAATCTGTTTGTGAGGTGTGTATGTGTATGTGCTTCTGCCTTTTGTGAGATATGTATGTGAATACGTTTCTGACAGTAAGTCTCCCAGAATTGATGAGACCTTAGTTTAAACACCATTAACAGGTATATTGCCCCAAAATGGGTACTGATCTACATACCATGTCTATAATTATACTTATATAATTATAATTACCGTTATTTTTTCTTTCAACAAATTTTAAGCACCTACTATGTATCAGTCACTGTGCTAGGAGTTGGAAATATGAGGAAGACCATAACTCTCACAATAGAATACAAGGAAGACCATCTCTCAAGAAAGGAACATCATAAAACATGTTTACTCTCAAGTCCTCGTCCTTATCAAAAATATCTTCAGATTGATGTCATTCTGAGAAAAGTGATTTCATACTGAAAAAAAAAAATCTACAAAAAGAGTAAAACTTTTCTTCTCCATTTTCAGAACTTGGGGGCGGGGGCAGGTGTTCTCATCTACTTTCATCTTTGTCCTGGTAGAAATGATATGCTTAACATTTTGGTGAGGAAGGTCGGTCTCTAAGGCTACAGATGAGAAGATCGGTTACTGGATGTGTTCCTAACTTCAAAGTCAAATCCAAGAGCCTGAAAATAAAGGATAGAAGGAAAGGGAAACAAAGAAAAATTACCAGACAATGTGAAGACATTTTATGGAGAGGAAGAAAGAGTGAGCACAGGAAAAATCACAAAGGAATATACGAAGAAAAGAAAGATAACAGTTATTAGTAAGTAAAGAGATAATCAAGTGATAATCTTTTCAGTGGCATGAACACCATAGTTTGTCACATCACTGGTCATTAGTGATTTGTGAGAAGCAGTGTCTCAACTATGTTTCTGTTACATTAATTATACCTGAAATAAAATCTTCGCATACTTATTGTTCCACATATAGTTATTCCTATACTGTTTCATGAAAAAGTTAATAATGAATACCTATCGACTACTTAGTAGGTCCAATCAACATGCTAAATGCTTTATGTATATTGACTATTTTTAATATACAAACTCCATAAGATATATACTACTATTGGGCCAACTTATAGATACCAAAATTGTATACCACAGGACTTAATTCATCACATTTCTATTCATATATCCCCCTTCTCCTCCCTCAATAAAAGCTTGACATTAGTCCCAAGTTAGGTACAGACAGTTTGCTGTGTAATTTTGGATAATTCTCTAAGCCTTCATTCTTCATCCACAAAATAGATACGATAAAATGGAGTATATGACAGCATCGTTGTGAGGATTAAATAATTCACATAAAATCATTTTACTTATAGCTAAAACAAAATAACAGTAAGTGAATTAAAAGAATTATTATAATCATTATTATTTTAGATGGCTGATTAAATAACAATATTAAGCATTGTAATTTTTTTTTTCTTTTGAGACAGAGTCTCACTTTGTTGCCCAGGCTAGAGTGCAGTGGTGCAATCTTAGCTCACTGCAACCTCCTCCTCCAGGGGTTCAAGAAATTCTCCTGCCTCAGCCTCCTGAGTAGCTGGGATTACAGTTGCACACCACTATGCCCAGCTAATTTTTTTTGTATTTTTAGTAGAGATGGGGTTTCATCATATGGGTCAGGCTGGTCTCGAACTCCTAGCCTCATGATCCGCCTGCCTCAGCCTCCCAAAGTGCTGGGATTACAGGTGTGAACTACCACACCCAGCCTAAACATCAGAATCTTAATAGTGCCACTCATGGTTAACTGGCAAATATTTTATAATACATCAGAGTAGATGCTGGCTTAAAAATGAAATGCTCGAATTCCAGATCAGATTATGGGTTTCTGAAAAAGCTTCTTTAAAAGCATCTAAAATATTAGCTCAGAGCAAATAGCACAGGATTTAATATAATTAAATAGACATCCATAAATACTGCAATGTTTGGCATCACTATAAATGCCCGTGGGCCTCTCTGCACTGCTGCCTATGCTGCTCATGCCTGTGGGTTCTGAGAAGAGTTAAGTGACACAGCAGCATCATACCTTCTGCTATAGTGTAAGAGGCCAATATAATATTACATATATTAGATATATACAATGATTTTCACATATTTATAAGTGATGAAATATTATTTTTGAAATATTAAACAATTTTCCCCTTGTAAATTCCCTCTTTTCCCTCTGCTTAGCTTCTGCACTTCCTTCACAAACTTCCTCCCCCACTTCATGTCATTGTGGCGTTCAGTACTCACTGAGACAGTGGAAAGGAAAGAAAAAAGGAAGCCATTGAGCCTTTGATTTGTAAAAGCATAGAAGCCATTTATAGAAAGGGGGAGAATTTTAAGCATAAAGCAAACATTTGAGAGAGGTAGGTTGAAGAGACTCAGGATGTCCCAGGATTAGGAATCACAAACAAAAAATAGAGGACTGCTGGATCAGGGCTGACGTGGCCAGGTAGATGGGAATGAGGCATTTTTTTTTTTTTTTTTTTTTTTTTTTAACAGAAATCTGTGTCGACAAGACAACTAGTCAACTTAGTGATCGCCAGCACACAGGCAACACGGAAGACCACATGCCTTCCCTCTACAGAGGTAGTATATAAGCTCCCAGAATTTACCCAACAATCTAGTGAAGTCCAAATTGTTAGTACATTTCTAGCATGTGAATAGAACGCTCAGATTACAAATTAAATTTGCATATAAAATACAATGTGATTTTCTCACACACCCATGTCAGGTTCATATCCACACATCCTGACTGACTGTATTATGCATGTGCATATTTATGTGTGTGTGTGTGTGTGTGTGTAAAACACATATAAAGACACATCAATGTGGCCATAAAGTTATGCATTTAATTTCTAGGAAATTCTACAGAGTAGATACTGCATAAAAATTTCCCCTAGGAACATATAAATGTCTCAAAGGCAGGAATTCTGTTTTATTCATCTTTATATTAGCAGAACCTGGCACAGCTCCTGAACTAAGTTCTTACAAAATCTGTTAAACTAGTAGTCAATGTGCATGTGTAAGAAAGTGGCACGATGAGAAAATGTACTTTGAAGGACATTAATTTGGCAACCATGAGTAAGATAGACTAGGTGGTTGAACTAGGAGGCTATTTAAATGTCAAGGAATGGGTATGATGTTCTGAACTAGGCTGGTCGCCTTGGGAACAGGAAGGAGGGCATGAATGAGATCACTAAGTGGGAATTGATGGATTGTGGCAACAATTTTCTATTATAGAACTAGAGCTCCTGTGGGGTTGAACCTAGAATGGTTTCTATCCCTTGGCCAAATGCTTCAAGAGTGTAAAGTAAATATTAGCTATCAGTGACAATAGGAGCTAGTAGAAACAGCTTTTTAGAAAGAATAGTATTCAAGAAGTTCATCCATTTAAATTGATTACATTTAAATAGTCTATCTAGTTAAAACACAAAATACAACCATTAAAACTTTGAAAATACCTTTTTTATGTTCAAAATAAAGTCATTAATATTGTTCTAAGTACTCATCTTTAAAACAGCAATAATAGTAAAGTCAGTTATCTATGTTCAGTGAATAATCATATGAGCAAATACACACATGATAGCTTGCATTTTAAGAAAGATTTTTATATATATATATATATATATATATATATATATATATATATATATATATATATTCATTTCAAGCTGGAATTGGAAAGGTTGTCAATTCCACACTTAAAGAAATAGGTTAGTAAGTACAGACACGCTGAAATGCCTGGGGTCCTTATTATCTTTGAGCTTCAGTGAAACAGAATCTGAAAGGAGAAATAAATTCATGTCTCTATAGGCAGATCAAGATGAAAAATAAACATTTATCATTAGCTCCCCTTTGCCTTCTGCCATGAGTAGAAGTTTCCCAAGGCACTCAACAGAAGCAGATGCAGGTGCCATACTTCTGGTACAACCTGAAGAACTGTGAGCTAAATAAACCTTTTTCTTCACAAATAACCCAGTCT
Source organism: Macaca thibetana thibetana (assembly GCF_024542745.1). Classification (NCBI taxonomy): domain Eukaryota; kingdom Metazoa; phylum Chordata; class Mammalia; order Primates; family Cercopithecidae; genus Macaca; species Macaca thibetana. The sequence goes on along the minus strand of NC_065588.1, from coordinate 74,514,333 downwards.
CAGGTATTGCTTCATGGCAACACAAACAGACTAAGACAAGACATAATGTCACCATCCCTATAAAAATAATTTTGGCAATGCCATTCTAAAAAGGTGAGTATATGTATATACAAGATTAAACAGTCCTGATGAAGGCAAAACATAATTTCTGATTCCCATTTAAAGCATATATAATGAGTAGAGGAGTCACCCTCAGAATAAAGGTCATTTAAACTAATTCAAAATACAAAATGGGTATAAGTCCCCATATTAGAAGTTGATAATGTAGACCATGAAACTATTTTCCCCTTCACTGTTATCATGACTCAACACAAAAATTAAAGAGCTTTACTGATCAAGGTCCTGAACTTGGTAGGTCAAAGCCATTACTTTCTCCAATTTATGCCAGCCTTTTCAAATCCTAGTATTGATATAGTAGACAATATTTGGTGATACCACATCAGTAAACTAATTTGTTCACTTATCAAGAATGGTACAGCTTTCACCTTTAACAATCTAAATTTCATACATGAGAATTTGCAGAAGTTTCTACCGAATAGAATCTTAGCACTTTTCCCTCAAAAGGTTTCCAAAAGGAGAAAAAAAAATTCAGGAAATATGAATTATATGAACAAAAGTATTAAATAAATAAATAATCTTCCTTTCTGAATTAATCTCAGACAAAGCAAAATGGCATTTGTGTTGTTTAAAGTAAGATCAGACTTCATAAAATGGAAGACCTGAGATAGAGTTTAGGGAGAATAATTGATTGTCTATGGAAACAAAAATTCTACCTGCAAAGAAATATAAACTGTTTGAACTCTAAATCAAAAGACTTCAAGAGATTTTAGTGTGGTTCTGAGAGCAGTTAAAAAGAGAAACTGCCTTTTTATTCCTTTTAGATTTTAGTAATCAGAAACTAACTGCAAGAAGAGATTATTTCACGTGGTCCATGAAATAATCAAGTTCAAAGAAAAGAATACCACTATAGGCTTCTAACACGTAAAAATATACTTGATAATCTAGCCGACTCAGATTAGTTTAAATATAATCTGAAAAGTTAAACAAAGCATTACAAGCTAAAGGTCCTACATATTCAAATGATAAAAATATGTTCCAAAATTTTACTAACATACTTCAATAAAAGACAATTATGAGTACTCTTTATCTTTAATGTATTTTTAAATAAATTGTATTGTTTCTAGTCATACAACATAACATGCTCCTTACAAAAAAATGAAAGAGCACAAAAACTTAAAGCAAGCAAAAATGAGAATAAATCTAACCTTTCAGTGATAACAGTTAACACTTGGCCCAAAACAGATGATTCTCCATGCTTACATACTATTATAATATTACATAAATTTGATAAAACAATAGACATATTCTCTAATGCATTTGCTAAAAGTAATACATTATGAGCAGCTTTAATATCCATAACTATCAAAATATTTATAAATAATATTTCCCTGTACGATTGTATCATAATACATTTAATCTTATACTGATAAAAATATATTTCTATTTTTTTACTATGAAATTCTGAGAATATCCAATGTATAATTTTTGTGTGTCTATCTGATTATTTTATGGTAAATTTTTCAAAGTAGAATTGTGTTTTAAATTTATTAATTTTAAACTTGAACATACAAGCTGAATAAATAATAAAATTAAGACCAAACTATATTCTGGCTACAGGAGAGTCACTTTGCCTATAAGGACTCACATAGACTGAAAGTAAAGAGATAGAAAATAACATCTCATGCAAATGGAAACCAAAAGAGAGCAGGAGTAAGCAATATTTGTCTAAAATAAAACAGACTAACTCAAAAAATGTAAAAAGAGACAAAGACAGTCATTATACAATGATGAAGGGGTCAATTCAGCAAGAAGATGTATCAATTTTAAATACATATTCACTCAATGCTAGAGCACCCAAATACATAAAGTGAATTTTATTATATCTAAAGGAAGAGACAGATTGCAATACAAAATAGTGGGGGACTTCAGCATCCCACTTTTAGCAATGGACAGATCATCCAAACAGGAAATAAAAAAAGGAACATTGGATTTAAACCTGCCCTGTGGATCAAGTGGACATATCAAACATTTACAGAACATTGTTTCTATACAGCTGCACATAAAACTTTCTCCAGGATAGATAGCATGTCAGGTCCCAAAAGAAGTCTCAACAAATTTTAAAAATTCAAAATCACATCAAGTGTCTTTTTTGACCATAATGGCATGAAACTGGAAATCAACCGAAAGAACTTTGGAAACAGCACAACTACCTGGAAACTAAACAACACACTCCTGACTAACAAAGGAATCAATGAATACATTAAAAAGGAAATTAAACGTTTCTTGAGACAAGTGGAAAAAGAAATATAATAGACCAAAACCTACGGGATACAATAAAAACAGTTCTTAGAGGGATGTTTACAGCTATATCAAATAATTTTTAAAATCTCTAACAACCTAATGTTATACCTAAAGAAATTAAAATATAAATTCAAAAATTGTAAAAAAAAATTAGAGCAGAAATAGACAAAATAGACACTAAAAGTACAAAAGATTAACAAAGCAAAGGGCTATTTTCGCGACAAGTTAAATAAAATCAACAAACCTTAAGCTAGACTGAAAAAAAAAAAGATAAAAGATTTGTATTACTTTGTTTTCATACTGCTGATAAAGTCACACCTGAAACTGGGCAATTTAAAAAAGAAAGAGGTTTAATTGGACTTACAGTTCCACATGACTGGGGAAGCCTCACAATCACGGCTGAAGGCGAGGAGGAGCAAGTTCCATCTTACATGCATGGCAGCAGACAAAGAGAAAATGAGGAATATGCAAAAGCACAAACCCCTGATAAAATCAGATCTCCTGAGACTTAATCACTACCATGAGAACAGTATAGGAGAAACCACCCCATGATTCAATTATCTCCCACTGGGTCCCTCCCACAACACATGAGAATTATGAGAGTACAATTCGAGTTTTGGCTGGGGACACAGAACCAAATCATATCAGGATTCAAATAAATAAATCCAGAGCTGAAAAAGAAGACATTTCGACTGATATAAATACAAATGATGTTAAGAGATTATTATTATTGTATACACTAATAAATTGAAAAACCTAGAAGGAATTAATAAATTCCTGGACAAATAAACTTACAAAATTTGATTCATAAAGAAGTTGAATATCTGAACAGAGCAATGAGTAACAAGATTGCATTGATCTACTACATATACAATGCACCCTCTTAAAATACCAAGATTGAATCAGTAACAAAATGTTTCCCATCAAAGAAAAGCCCAGAACCTGATGGCTTTACTGAAAAATTCTACCAAACATTTAAAGGACTAATACCAATTATTTGCAAACTATTCCAAAAAAAAGTTGATGAACAGTAAATTCTTCCAAAATCATTCTACAAGGCTAGCAGCACCCTGATACACAAATCAAATGAGGACACAACAAAACAAGGAACGACAGGCCAATATCTCTGATAATCATATATGTAACAATCAGAAACAAAACACCAGCAAACCAAATTCAACAGCACATTCAAAAGGTTATTCACCATGACCAAGTGGGATTCATCCCAAGAATGCTAGGATAGTTCAATATATGCAAATAAATTAATATGATACATCATGTTGAGAGAATCAAGTATAAAAATCATATGATCTTTTTAATAGATATGTAGAAAGCATTTGATAAAATTCAATACACCTTTATGATAAAAACTCTCCACAAATTGGGTATAAAAGGAATCTACTATACCTGAACACAATAAAGAACATGTATGACTAGGCCGGGCGTGGTGGCTCAAGCCTGTAATCCCAGCACTTTGGGAGGCCGAGACGGGCGGATCACGAGGTCAGGAGATCGAGACCATCCTGGCTAACACGGTGAAACCCCGTCTCTACTAAAAAATACAAAAAAAAAACTAGCTGGGCGAGGTGGCAGGCGCCTGTAGTCCCAGCTACTCGGGAGGCTGAGGCAGGAGAATGGCGTGAACCCGGGAGGCGGAGCTTGCAGTAAGCGGAGATCCGGCCACTGCACTCCAGCCTGGGCGACAGAGTGAGACTCCGTCTCAAAAACAAAAACAAAAACAAAAACAAAAAGAACATGTATGACATACACAAAATTAAGATCATACTGATTGAGAAAAAGTTGAAAGCTTTTCCTGAGACCTGGACAAGACAAATATGCTCACTTTTACCACCTTCATTTAATGTAGTACCAGAAGCCCTAACCAAAACATTTAGACAAGAGAAGGAAATAAAAGGGATCCAAATTGGAAAGGACTTCACCAAAAAAAAAAAAAAAAAAAAAAAAAAAAAAAAAAAATAGAGCTAATAAATGAATTAAGTAAAGTTGGAGGATACAAAATCAACAAACCAACTCAAAAATTAGTAGTATTTCTGTATATCAAGAGTACACAATCTGAAAAAGAAATCAAGAAAAAAATGTTATTTATAACAGCTACAAAAAATTAAGTAATACACCTAGGAATAAATTTAACCTAAAATGATCTCTAACATTAAAGATCTCTAAAATGAAAATGATAAAATATTTATGTAAAAAATTGAAGAGAATGTAAATAAAAAGATATTTTATGTTCATGGATTGGAAGAATATTGCTAAAATGTTTGTAGTATTCAAAGTGATATACAGATGCAAAGCAATCTACAGATTCAATGCAATCTCTCTTAAAATACCAATGACATTTCTCAAAGAAGTAAAAAAAGATCCTAAAATTTGTATGGAACTACAAAAGACTCAAAATAGCCAAAGCAACCCTAAGCAAAAAGAACAAAGCTGGAGGCAATCATACTATCTGCTTTAAATTATACTACAAAACTACAGTAACTGAAACAGTATGGTATTGGCATAAAAATAGACCAATGGAACAGAATAGATAACACAAAATAAATCTGCACACTTACAGGCAATTGATTTTTAATGAAGGCACCAAGAACATACACTGGAGAAAGGACAGATTCTTTAATTAAAAAAAAAAAAAAAAAAAAAGCACTGGAAAAACTGAATATCCACATGCAAATGAGTGAAAATAGAACACTTATCTCTCATCAGACATAAAAATCAACTCAAAATGAATTAAAGACTTAAAAGTAAAACCAGAAACTATAAAACTGCTGGAAGAAAATATCAAAGAAACACTTCATGACATTTGTCTGGGCCAACATTTTTTGAATAAAGAACTCAATAGAACAAGTAACAAAAATAAAAATAGACAAATAAGATTATATCAAAACAACTTCTGCACAACAAAGAAAAAAATAAAGAGACAACCCACAGAATGGGAGACAATGTTTGCCAGCTATGTATGTGACAAGGGGTTAATATCCAGAATATATAAGAAACTCAACTCAGTAGCAAAAAATTTAAAAATCAAATTTAAAAATGCACAAAACCCTGAATAGACATTTCTTAAAAGAAGATAAACAAATGACCAAAAGGTACATGAAAAAATGCTCACCATCACTAATAATCAGGGAAATGCAAATCAAAACCACAATGAAATATCACCTCCCTGAAACTAGAATGGTTATTATCAAAAAGACAGTAACAAATGTGGCCATGGATGTGGAGAAATGAGAATCCTCATACACTAGTGGTGGAAATGTAAATTAGTATAGTCATTAAGGAAAATAGTATGGAAATTCCTCAAAAAAATTAAAAATAGAACTATTATATGATCCAGCAATCTCACTACTGAATATTTATCCAAAGAAAATAAAATTATGTTGAAGAGACATCTGCACACCCTTGTTTACTGCAGCAAGGTATGAAATAGCCAACGTATGAAATCGACCTAATGTCCACCAGTGGACGAATGGATAAAGAAAATATGATAAATATATACAATATTTATATACAACAGAAACAACACGGAATGCTATTCAGCCAGAGGAAAAAAATGAAATACTGTCATTTGTGGCAACGTGAATGAACCTACAGGACATTATGTTAAGTGAAATAAGCCAGGCACAGAAAGAGAAATAACCCATGATCTCATGCATTTGTGTAACCTAGAAGAGCTGATCTTACAGAAGAATAGAGTAGAATAGTTGTTACCAGAGGTAAGGCAGAATGCAGTGCGGGGGTATGTTGGGAACGGGGAAAAAATTGTTTAATGAGTATAAGTTAAATAGGAGGAATACATCCTGGTGTTTTATTGCATAGGAGGGTGACCACAGTTAATATTGTATAATCCAAAATAACTAGAAGAGAGAATTTGAAATGTTCTCACCACAAGGAAATGATCTATATTTGATGTACTGGATATGCTAAATACCATGACTTGATTATCATACAATGTATACTTATGTTGAAACATCACACTGTACTCCATAAATATGTACAATTATGTGTCTATTAAAAATAAAATACAACAAAAAATATGAATGCATAATACCAAACCACTCAATTGGAAGCCTGGATATAAATATTTAGGGAAAATTCTTAACCGTAGACTACAAATTTCCCAAACTCAGGGATCACTACTCTCTTGGATTTTATTCTATTCTCAGTGTCAGAAGCATGACTAGCATACAGTAGACACACAATAAATATTAGTTGAATAAATTAATATTGATTAAATTAGACTTAAAGAGTTTAATTTGCATCTAATTAGTTCTTTATTTGAAATGGAGTGCAACTTTTTTTAGAGCCTTCCCTTTAATATAACCATTGAAAAGCTTTTGACTAGGAAATACAGACAGATTCTCTCTCCTCACACTCTACATGAATTATGCACCCATAGTGCTCTGCCACCACTTTGCATGACCTTAGGCTAATTGATTATTTTTGAGTCTCCCATTTTCCATCTGTAGGATGAATATAGTAAAAACCTGTTTGCCTGCCTGTCAGGGTTATTCTGAGATTTAAACAATATAATGGGAGGTAAAAGCACTTTGTACACAATAATATTGTCTACAAATAAAAGAGATTAACAATTAAAGACAGGTTTAAGGTTTCGGAATGCATTATACACAACTGTTATTAGCCTGAAAAGATTTCTATAAACATCCTAAAGCTCCAGGCTCAGAGGCTACTGTTTCCAATGTCCAACTGTACATGACATATCATAATGGTGATTTATTTAAGATTGGAAAATTGCATATGTTTTCACTTTTATCTGCCATATTTAGCTGAACAATGCTTCCTATTGATTTGTGGCATCGAAGTCACTTCCTTTCTTCAAGCATGACATTTGCTATTATCTCTTTGTAGGCACAGAAATCTAAAAGCAACACCATAAAAAAAAAATCTAAAAGCAACACCATAAAAAAAAAAATACAAACCTCACAGCTTAAGTATTGATTTAAAACACACTTGGTTCATTAAAAACACTGCTGGGATTTGAAGCACTTAGAGGTAATCTTTTCTCTTCCTCAGCATTAAAAAATATAGTGATTTATAGATCTTAGTGACTCTCAGGAGGAGTTAGTTGTTATTTAAATGTGTACTGGATTAAAAAAAGAAAAGATTATGAGTTAAAAAATACAAATTTCCCCTTGCTCTACTGAGTACCAAAGTATGGCAAAGATAATTTTTCCTTAATAATACTGACACATGTCGTTAATGTTTGTATAGACTTTTTAATAAGAGGTCTTATGTCATGTATCCTGTACCTCTGTCTCATCCTAGAATTTCTTGTTCCTCCTCCAAAAGGGACAAGGTCAGGAATGTAGCAGGGCTGAGGCAGAGCACTCACTAGCTTCTGTCTTCAGGGATCTTCCCAGAGAGGGGAAATCTATGCTCCTGTCAAAAGGAAATATGTGTCCTAATTGCAACCAACAACGTTGTGTTCCTCCCTCCAGCTAGGTGTCATGGTGGTGGGAGGAAGAGTCGGGAGTCATACGATGACTCAGACCCTTTCCCCTCCTACAAGGGCATTCAGCTAACACACTACTATAAATAAAGGGTAATAAAAGAGCTATCAATTGAAAAGGATTCTTAAACTTGCTTAAAACTCTTTAATATTCTTGCATTCATGTGTTTAGCTCTCTATGATTTAAAAAACTAACTCCACACATCAGTGATGTTAATCTTCAGTATTAACATACATCCATCACAGTTTTGGCCACGTGCATGTATCGACTATACTACTATCTTCTTGATTATTTTACTTGACAAATGTATTTACTTAAAATGTATTTTAAAGGAAGTTTTAAATCTAACGTACTTTATCAATATAAAGCCTTTAGAAGTAAAAATGGAACAAAAACCAAACAAAAATTCCTACTCCTGGTTTGTTACAATTGCCTGTGCTAAAGCCATTTCTCTGTGTCCTTTTATAAAGTGTAGTGATAGAAAAGTGTTAAGAGCAATAAACAGTATCAAAAATACTTGATCTTGGTTACAGGATTGAGAGATAATTTAAAATGGAGTTATGCTTTGTCATTGCTGTGTGACCTATTGTCCATCTACCACCTTAAATATTTCTCTTACATCCAGTGATATTTTTCTCATCTTCTGGGAAACACAGCAGTGCTGTATTTTTTGGTCATGTATCTCTTGAGCTGTATAACCTCCAATTCTTGTGCCCCTACTTGAATTGATAAAGCAGAAACATGACAAACATGTTATGTGCAGGCAAAATATCCAAAGTGAGTTTTTAAATTTTTGCTTACATTTATCGATTGTACTGTCCATAACTGAGAAACTACATGTAACAAAGGTCTTAGGAACATAAGGGAATTTAGACTTTTAACCCAGAATGAACTAACTCCCCCAGCACCCCCCACCAAAAAAAAAAAAAAAACAACAACAACCTTGTGCAGTACTTCTCAAATTTTTACATGCCTATAAATCACCTGCCAATGTTGATAACATTCAGATCTGGGTGAGACCTAACATGTTTGCATTTCCAACATGCTCTAAGATAATGCAGTCACTTACAGTTAGTGGGCTGCACTTGAGTAGCAACTTAGAACAGGTTCTCAATTCAGGTTCTGGACTTATCCATTGAATCACAGCTTCGCTATTGTCTGCTTGTATGAAGAGAAACAACATATTTCAATGCTTGCAGCCTATTTACTTATCTGTTAAATGGCATAAGAAGTGGGAGAGCCTATTTAACTGGACTGTGGTGGACAACAAATGAGTTCCTATACAGAAAGCACATTGAAGTGTATCTAATACTTATAAAACCCTTAATAAATAAATATTAGTTCTTATGATGAAGCCACAGATGAGGATAACAAATTTTCAGGAGTATTGCATGGTTCTTTGAACAAAAGCTTTGTTACTACATGGGAAGAATTCAATTACCAACAAGTCTCAGAAAACGCCTGCAGTATATCATCGCTATACTTTGGATATTTGATCCTCCAAACCTCATGTTGAAATTTGATCCCCAGTTTTGGAGGTGAGGCCTAATGGGAACTCTTTGGATGATGGTGATAGATCCCTCATGAATGGCTTGGTGACATCCTCACAGTAATGAATGAGTTCTGCCGCTCTATCTGTTCCCATGAGAATTTCCCCAAAAGCTGGCTGTTAAAAAAAGCCTTCCACCTTCCCCCTCTCTCTCAATATGCGATCTCTGGATAGTCTTATCTCCTTCTTCCCATTATGCCCTGTATCATATATTTTTAAGTGAGATATTTACTCTCTTGATTCTCCAATTATTATGTGTTACACATCTTGAGCTGTATCATCAGTACCAGGGGAGAACTGTAATTTAAGTGTTCATCTCACTGCTTCACACAGTGACACTACATACTTGAATTAATGAGACTCAGAAACTGAAAAGATATATGCAGGTTTACAATATCCTCCTTTTTCCTCTTTCAGGAAATTTTCACTTATCAGTAATATAATAACATTTAGCTATCCAGCACTCAATATATATTAAAGGACTTCTCCTTTGAAGAATTGGTAAAAGGATGCAAAATTTATCCATTACTCACAATTAGTAATTCTCATATCATTCACAGAATAACTTTTCGTATGCCATGTTAAAAAAATTGTGTACTCTATTATGCAATATGTCTGTGTTCACATATTTTTAAATAAAAACATTTTATATTAATTATTATAAAATATTTTTTCAAAGTTTCTTACATCTTCCTAATTAATGTACTTTTTAATGTGCCTACCACCTGCAGGAATGACTGGAGAAAACCCCACATTGCATATCAGATTGTTATGACAGGCAAATTTTCTCCTTGGCCAATATTTTGGGACATCAAGTTTAATCTTAAAAAACTGTTTCTTACTATTTTAAATTTTATTTTATATAGTTTTATGTTAATATATTGCCATTTTTGAAATCAAGAAGCATTTAAACAATCTTTATCACCTTAAAATTGTAATTGATAGCATTTTTTCTTTATATTGTGATATAGAACATAGTATTCCTTAAAAGTAATGTCACTTTAGACACAGTATAATTTTAGTATATGGGAAAAAATGGCAAGAGATTTTTACCAGTTGATGAGTAGGTTAATGTGATCACAGAGGAGAACTACTCAGAGCACTGTCAAAAAGGTGGCATAAAACAGATGATCACTAAAGGAAATTTTAATGTGCAACTTCTTGTTAGACAGTGAAGCTGCAAAAAGTTGCTAAGAGTGTCTAGGATTCATTGCTTAGTCACTTTGACTATCTCATGTAAATATTCTCTAAAGGTTTTTTCCAAATGAAGAGGGAAGAGTGCCACTTCTAATTCTGGCTATAATAAACTAGCTTATATCAGTCCAACCCCTTCACCAATAACAACATAAAAAATGTTGAATATGTATTAAAAGCATCAGTTTGAAGGCATGGGATAGCTACAAAGATACCCAAACTTATAGCCAAGGTCTTAAAGAAAAATGCAGAGGGACAATCTGACACTTAGTACATCTTTTGTCCTTGAAGCATTTGTGAGCGCATTAGTGATATATGCACCACTGAGTAGCTTTTAGCAATTTCAAGGGGCTTGGAAGAAAAAAAAAATAGAGACTATCAATGAGGTAAGGGCATGGGAAAATCTCCAAATTTTCAATTGAGATGCTTGAAAGTTTACACCAGAGAATTAACAGAGAGCCAGGAATAGAGAGTCTTTACAATGACAAACTCAACCTCAAATAAATTTAATCTATGTTTGGCTTACATAATATTCTCCAAGTCTAACTACTGCCAGAGGAAAGGGAAATTCCCCACTGAAGAAAGATAACATCTTCAAAATACTCAAATTATGTATGTAACCTTTTATATATGATACGCAGCATTCAATCAAACACTGCCTGACGCATCAGCCGAAAATACCAAATTACCACAAACAGAGGTAAAAAAGAAAGACACCTATAGAAGATTCCAATATTGGAGCTATCAAGCATGGACTTCAAAATAGCTATGGTTAATATATTAAAGAAAACTGAGATATATAAGGTTAAGTCAGCATATACCTGGGATCTACGAAGCAGAATTACTGTGAAAACCTTGGAAAATCCAGAACTGAAGAATACAATAAATGAAATATCAAAAATAAATAACTCATGAATTTGACAGCATATTAGACATAGCTCAAGGAAGGATTCGCTGGAAGATAGGTTAGTAGGCTAGCTCTAAAGCATTAACCACACACAAAAAATCAAAATACAGAAAATAAATGTGTACACAAAACCATAAAACCTTATTGTGATATATAAGTAATTCATAAACAGTTTAACAGAATTTCATGCATTGAAACACTCAATAATGTAATATTAATTTCTGCCAAAGTGGTGTATAATGTCAATGAAATTTTTCTTTGCATTTGACAAACTGATTTTTTAAATGATGTGAAGATGCAGGGAGAAAATAGCCAAACAATATTGAAGAAAAATAAATAGTGTGTACAATAATCTTAATGTGAGTTACCATTCACAGTCTTTTTTCATACATATTTTACCTCTACTTTTCTCAACAAATGAGCCTTTTGAAGAATCAATAAATTATTATATATCCCATATTTTTCTTTACCAAGTAATATATCCTCTCATTCTGTAAATTTTCATGTTTTCACAGATATCATTGTTAAAATACATTAAAACCTAACATAATGGACAAATAATTCATATTAATATTGGTCTTAGCCTATTGATACTACAACAAAATACCATCAACTGTGTAGCTTATAAGCTACTGAAATTTATTTCTCACAGTTCTGGAGACTGGGAAGTCGAAAATAAAGGATTTAACAAAATCAGTGTTTGTTGAAGGCCCATCTCCTGGTACATAGAGGGCACCTTCTTGCCTTACGTTCACATGATGGAAGGAGAAAAGCAGCTCTCTGGGGCCTCTTTTATATGGGCACTAATCCAACTCATAAGGACTCTGCCCTTGTGACTTAATCACCTCCAAAAGACACTGCCTCCTAATACCACTACATTGATAATTAGGTTTCAACTATGACTTTTGGGGAGACACAAACCTTCAGACCACAACAATGATATAATCCAACCATAAAATACAGTCAAATTCACCATAGTTTGTCATTTCTTTTTACATAAATATTTCCCACCACATTCAAATTGTAATTAAATAGCATTATTTAGTAAGAATGTTTTTCAGTTTTGCTGCCTCTTTCTGACCCAAAACAATCTGATCATTTCTACAATAGTTTAATTATATCTAGAGTAATAACGACCTAAGAAAATATGCTCATTTACGAGTCTAGAATGTAACCTCCTTATGTAGTTCTACGGCTAACCTTAAAATAAGGTTCAAGCAATTTTTATTTGCTATTTGGCTGTTGTTATTGTGGTATTGTGCTCTACAAATAATACGTTTCTCTTTTTTTCTATAAAATCTTCTGGTGAATTTCATTTAATTGTCCATAATTACCATGCATCTACTACAAAAGACACCCGAGTTCTGAGCATCCCCAGTTTGTAGCCCTGGATTACATTAGATTTATGATTGATAAGCCTTATCAGTTAAACTAAGAAAATAACCCTGACATACTTACTCCCTTCCAGAGATACTCCTAAACTAATTGGAATAAATGAGAATATTTGTTACTTAGGTAACTGAAGTACATAAAGGAGAAATTTAATGTTTTAAAGTTTATAATTACAGTTTAAAATATTTAAAGTTAATTAACGTTATAAATTTATGAAAAGGATCAAATGTCAATCAAAATTCCCCTTAAAAAAGATTGTTCATATTTGCTAGACTTACAATCAAAATAGCAATATTTATAAGCTATGCTTAAAATCTTAAGAAAAAAACTAGCTTCTTTATTAAATCAACTATAAATATTTAAGATCAAATTTGATCTCTGAATAATTTTTTGTGTCTGTGAAAGCCACCTTTGAAGGCACCAAAACCTCACTTTAGCAATAAAAAACTTAAAAGTTTATGAGGTTTTCTTCATAATCACCATTTGGATTATTGGTAATTCTCAACAAATCTTATCAATTATTGTATGGCTTTTATTGTGCCTTCTTTGGGAAAAGAGGCATGCAATTGATCACATGCAACTGATTACTTGGTGATCTTCACTAGATATGGTATGAACTATGAAAACTATTACGTTGGTAATGACAAAGGAGCACACATTCATCAATATGAATAAAGTCACTCAATCTGTCTAATAACTGGGGGTCAGATCTTTTCAATGCTACCTTTGTTATACTTAAATTTCAAACATTATATAATACATATTTAAACTTATTTTTCTCTGTGTTGTGATTAGAATGGTTAGAACCAAATGTCTATAGACTGCCCAACCCTAGAGAATGTCTTTAATATTGCAGTTTATACAAATATTGCCACCCAAGATTAGCAGCTTGGTCACTATTATTACTATAGTAACTTTTCCAAAAACAGTACAGTTTCAAGAAAACTTTCATAAAGTTGCCAAATTTGCTTCCTGTAGTTCATTTGAAATGTTAATTTGTCCACCTAGCACATTTTAATTTACTAGTACAATATTTTATTTTTGATCTCTCAATAGCACGCTGTTGTAACTACACATTTTTTTTCACAGCAAAGTGAATTTAGGATTATCTAATGTTGCTTGGTAATGTTGTGAAAGGAATTATAGGCATTGAGGTAATGCACAGTACTCCCACGTCTTTCACCTCACTGTGCAGTCAGCCAAATTATATGTTTATTAATTTTGTTAAGCTGGCCTCATGAGTCAATAGATTGAATAGAGTCCCTGTTAATTAAGTTTGCTGATGAAATGACTAGAAACTTGGAGAATAGCTTCAGAATTAAAAATGAGTTTAACCAGCTGGAGAGGATTTAGGTATTGGCTAAGGATTGGTCAATGTGGTCTTTTTCACCTCTGGGATTCTGTGAAAGACTGAGAAATCAATACAGGAATGATTTATATGAAAAAAAATAATTCAATGTAAAAAAAGTTTAGATTGAATGGATTTATTAAATATATATTTTAAATATCAAAATCTTAAATGGTTTTACAGAAGCATAATAGTTTTTTTAAATATTCTAACAGAGAGGCATTCTAAACTTATGTTACCAGGTTAAGTTGATTCAATTATGACACTGAGATGCCTTGCTTTCAAAAACAGCCTTTTCTATAAAATGTTTTTTATTGTGTGCCAGATAGTAACTAGCTATTCAATGAAAACTGTGTTCTCTACTTCCTGCCCAATCAATAAGATTACTTTTTTGGTAGCTAAAATTCATATAGCCAAATTAAATTTTAATCAATATAATGTATATATAAGTGCTGTACATCAATTTCAAGTTTTCCCTGTAAATATATCCTCATGAGGTTTTCCATTCTCTTTTTTTAGCCCGGCTATCATAGACTGATATGCAAGGCAATGCAAACTTGGATTATCTGTCTTACAGATGACATATCTCAAAACATATACACACATGCATTTTGTATATATTTTTTCTTATTGTACAATTTAACATGGCAGAAATCATGAATAGGTATTTTGGAAGAAAATATCAAAATATCCAATAAGGATATAAGAGGCTAGTAAACTTCATTAATCATCAAGAAAGCACTAGTTAGAACCTCAGTGAATACCCTTACACTTCTGCCAGAATGGTTACAATAAAAAAAAATACCTTACAATGCCAAGTAGTGGCAAGACTGTGAAGCAATAGAAATTCTTACACACAAGGTAAACTGAGAGTTTGATGGCACTACTAAAGGAAATCAGACACATACTCTATAACCTAGCAATTCCACTCCTAGATATTTTCCCAACCAACAGAAATCCTTAGATACATTTACCAAATGTATCTACAGAAATCCTCAAAACAACGATACTGATATTAGACGAAGCAGAAAAGTCTGTCTACAGTAAAATAGGTAAATGGTGATATATTTACAATGGAGTCTCATAACAAAAAAGAACAAACTTTTTATTCTGAGCTAAATTATGTAATATTGACCAAAGAAAACCAGAAACAAACACAAACATACATAATTTCATTTATATGAAGTTCAAATGTAGGAGAAAATAGTTAAGTATAGCAATAAAAAGTATAGTAATAAAAACAGTGGCTATGTTGAGTGTATATGTAGGGTGGATATTGACTTATAGGGAATTGTGGGAGGCGTCTGGAATGCTAGAAATGTTGTGTATTTTTATTTAGGTTGTAATTCCACAGCTGTATTTGTGAAAAATTATAGAGTTTAAACCTAAAATTTGTATACTTTCCTGCAATTAGGAAAAAAAAATGTTTCCAGCAAGATTTATGGTCTGATGAGTCTAGGTTAAATGTCCCAAATATATATCTGAGATATTAAAACAGTAGAAATTCTGCACACTTTCCTTTCTCAAAGGAGATTCAATGGTTTAAATCATGCCCAGAGGCAGGCTGGGAGATTAGATGACCTTTCGGGGTCTCTTTCAGCCCTGTGATTCTATATTTCCTATGGTATGTTGTTTTTCTTAAAACCCCCTTCAGTCTTTCTATTCTCTAGTATGGAGTTGTCCTGGACTGAATTTAAGACTCTAGGGGGTTTCTCACAAGGGCAACATAAGTAGAAAGTCTGTCACCTCCCTAATAGGTAATGTGATAGAGTTGTATCCCATGGGAAATCTCAATGGCATTGTGTCCAGCCCTGCTATAGTTGGATGGATAATGCAAGGTCATATACAATTTTTTCTCTGCTCTCACCTCTGGATGTTTTAACATTATTTCCTCACAAGTTTCCCTTCACATTGCCTGCTTTGCACTAGATTATTTTTTCCCCAAGAGGTACTAAAATTGACTTCCCTTTTGTCAACTTTAGAAGAATTTTGTAAACATTCTCAGTGCAAATATATGGAATGAATAGTGGCGATTTCAAGAAATTTTGTGGAAAACATCTGTGGATCCTTTGTCACTACATAAGCAATGGGTAACATTGATGAAGTATTTTGCTTTGAAACACATTTTAGTGTTATGTGGACACAGCCAAAAAGATATAGGCTAGAAAATAGATTGAAAAAATACTGTATAAATGATTTTATCATAACCATAGATATTTGAGATCTCACTCCTTAAATATTTTTCATAGGAATTATAAATGTTACTATCAATATTACTTTAAAACACTTGATTGACTCAGTTTTGAATATTTATTAAATGAAGCAATTCACACTGCTACAATATAAATCAAATTATTTCTATTAACATATTGCAACTTTCAAATAAAATTTAATGTTGACTTCTCTTTAGTTTTGGAAGTGTGCTACATATATTTTCCTTGGGCTTTGTAGAATATAAAAAATAATAATAAATGTGTTAGTTTCCTTTCCACATAGACATTTTAGGAGCACTTTTAGTTGGAGAATCCATAGCCTATTATTTCTGGAAGTTCCTCAAGCAAAATATCTACTCTGGAGAAATAAGCTTACAGATTTGACGACATCTACGCGAATTGACACTATAACATTTGTCCCAGACTCTTAAGGCTCTCCAAAGCCTGTAATTTCAGGACACCCATTCAAACTTTATGCCACTAAATGCTTTGGGGCAACTACAAAAAGCAGCATTCCATTGGTACTGTGCATCTGTGTATATAGCAATCTCTAAATGCAGCTAATGGAATCTCAGCATGAAACTAGAAAAGATTTTTCCAAACTCATTATAGTTACAGGTTACTCTAGTTGAAAAATTGATTTTGCACTGGAAAGTGAAAATCTAACCTCACAATGTCATCAATCATTGGGAAAACATGTAATAGAATAATTATTTCTATGCATTGAGGCCTGGATGCAAACTTATTCATTCGCAATTCAAGGAAAATTTTTTTGTTATTCAAATGCAACCCAAATGTCAATAAATTTGGAAGATAACTTATAGGACTGCAGAGAGGAAAATCTGTATTTATTTTAAAGAAAAATACTTAAAAAAAAACTTCAGAGCCAATTACTAGATATTCCAGTCCCTGCAAAATCTGTAAGAGTACATAGCAGCTAGAATTAGTTTCAATTCAAGAAAAACCTCATTCTTCAGATGACTGATGCCAGAGAAGAATTCTAAATGATATCCATCCTATTGGGATGCATAATAGGCAAATGAGTAAGTTCCATTTATTCGTTCATCTAGAGATTCACTTAACAGAATTTTTTTTGGTTGTAACTGTCTAAAAGGCCAATAAAAGAGTAGATTTTATGAATCATAATTTTTCTTACCTGGATCATATTTCAAATTTTATAATCATATGTATGATCTAATTTCCCAATTCCAGTAGACTATCTAGCCTCAATGTTTCTAAAAGCAAAGAATTTTGCTTATATTATTTGCTAAAAGTATTTATGTAAAGCCCAGCATTTTATGGATCCTTGATTGAAAAACACTAGTTTAGTTGACTAACGATAATCATCTATTTATAGAGAGTTTTGTGACTGTAATTCCACAACCAGGTCCAGAACACTGTTGCATCTGTCAATCATACCGTTCTTTATATAGGTCAGAGGAGAATCTTGCTTAATGCCCATTTCATGAATTTGTAAAACTGATTTATTAGATGACATCTACTTTAACGTGATTCCTAAACTGTAGATGGCAGCCTCTGTTGACTGCCAACATCCTGCTTCTTGGTTTTTATACCTTGGTGTCGCTTCCCTCAATAATTCAATCGACTTATTGAATCATTTCTAACAAATAGAATATAGGAAAAGTATTGAGAAGGTCCTTTCTGAGATTAGGTTCTAAAAAAGTCTATAGCCTCTACATTGGGTACTTGTTTTCTCTTGTTCTTTTACTCCTTTGTTCTGAGGGCAGCCAGTTGCCATGTTGCAAGCTGCCCTACAGAGAAAGGTAGGTGGCAAGGAAATGAGGAAGGTCTCTGACCAGAGAATGGTAAGAAACTAAGGAAATGAAAACCATCTCCTACCAACAGCTGTCAAGCAATTGAATACTCTGAGGAACGAATCCTACCAATTGACAGAGAAGGAGCATTGCCATCTGGGACAAGCACCACCATTTTAAAGTTCACCTTGATAAAAAACTGCCTAAATCCAGAGGGCATCAGCCTAATGGCTAAGGTCAGCATGACCATAAGCCAGAAATGACAACTCTGACCAGAAACATTCCATCCCTAAGATAAACCCCACCCCTGAGCAGAGACATGCCAGCCCTGAGATAACCTCCCCTCCAGCCAGAGAGATGTCAGCCCCAAGATAACCTGCCCTCTGACCAGAGACATTCCAACCCTGCAATAAACTTCTCCCCCATGCAGAAACATTCCAAGTTCGTGACAAGCATTCTCACCCTAAAACCAACAAATACCCTTAGTCTGTAAGAGAGAGCACTCCTGAACAAAACTGGCCAGAATCCCCTCTCAGGTTTGTTCTTCAAAATAAACCTGTCTTTGACTGTTGAGCTGCTTTTTATGTTTCTTTCCTCTTTGACTCCTACACCAATAACCACGTTAGTGAGTTTGGAAGTAAATCTTCTCCCACTTGAAACTTCAGAGGAGACCACAACTCTGTCTGGCAGGCTGACAAAAATATCCTGAGAGACCTCAAAGCAGAGACAGCCAGTAAAGTTAAACTTAGATCTGACACCCAGGGAAATTGTGAGATAATAATTGTTTTAGACCACTAATTTTTGTGGCAATTTGCTCTATAGCAATAGATAATTTACCTTTTCATAACTTGTGTAATTAACTCGTCTTACTACATCTTGTGATTAGCCTCTGAATTTATAAATGTTTTCAAAATATTGAAAATTGCTAAAGTTGGTTTCTGGGCATATCAGTTTATGATATTCTCTACTTCTGTATGTTTACAAAAATACAAGTTTCTTAACTTGTTTTATGTAATCAGAAAGAGAATCCACATTTTCCCTTCCCTCTATGTCTTCAAATTAAACATTATTTCCTCTTACATTTCCTCATCTGAAATTTTCATCATTCTTTAGTTTTTTCCACATATTTTAGAGCATATTGGTATAATTAGAAATATTTATCCCAAAACAACCAGAAATTTAAAAAAAAAAACTAAAATATTTTTTTTTTAAATGCAGGATCTGTAGGAGAAAGATATATCCATCTCACAGGTCTGCATAAGAAGTATAAACCTTATTATTAAGCAAAAATGAGTTTAAAATAATGCAAGAATAGTTAATATGACTAATCCTTATTTTGTAAATCTTTAAGAATGATTGAATAAAACTTGCCTTATTAGCCTGTGATAGCGTATTAATGTAATATTTACTACTAGTTGGTGAGTACTTATTATGTAATTGGCAAATAGTTTCCTTGTTTTATTTCATAGAAACCCTAATAAAAGCCGATAAGATAGAATCTATTTTTTCTATTTAATAAAGAGAAATTAGGCATTAAGATATTAAGTAACTTTTGTAAGAACACACAGATAGTAAGTGATAAAGCTGGGAATTGAACTGAGATTTTAATCACTAAACTATACAATATATAATATATATTACATATCTAAAACAGTATCTACCACAGAAAAAGTGCTATTGTAATTTTTTCTCTTCATTTTCCTCATGCAGATAGACTTGAGAGGCAGTGAAATAACTATCTGCATTTGTCAGGTTTCTACTGACATAGGTTATACAGCTACTCCCAAATCTCCATGGCTTAAAACAACTTTCCATGCTTTCAGGTCTTTAAGTTGTCAAGAAAATGCCCTGCTTTGGACTGGAGATCATATCCAAAACATTGTGTTTCTTATCCTAGTCCAGTGGATACCCATAGCAAATGCTTTTCATTTCAGATGGAAGAGTCTCCAAGAAACTTAAGCGAAAGTATTTAATGCTTTTTGAGGTGTCAACTCAGAACTGGCACGTTCTCACTGTACCCTCATTCTATTGTCAAAGCCCAAAGTCAACGGGACATGGAAGTAACTGGCCCACAATGAATCATGAAAGGGAGAGAAGAAAGGAAGAATTGTAGATAATACAGTCTGAAACAGCATTCATAAAAATTGTTATAAAATATACATTGAATGAGATATTTGATGTTTAAGTTGTATATGCTCTAAAATGTTATAGTTTTAGCATAATAAAAATGTTGCTTCCTAGCAATTTTTCAGGTCATTCTCATTCAATTTTACTAGTCATTCTGATTAATACATCCATTAACACAAGTCATTTTGCTTTTCTTTTCCCTTTTTAAACCATTTTTAAATAAAGAAATATAGGGATTTTAGTCATTCTTAGGAAATGCTTTCTTCCATAATTACTCAAGCTAATGCCTAATGGCTCTAAAGTAATACCTATAATTACTAAGTTACTTTAGAAATTATGTCCTTAGTCACCATAAATCACTGTAAATTTAAATGTATTATGTTTTCTAGGTACCTCTAGGTAAAAGCTTTCACAATTATAATCTGATTTCCACAGCTAAATACAACTGATAATTTGTTTTCACTAATGCTGTATGTCTCATCTCTTTTGCACTAGGCAACTTAAGGAACATCAAAGAATTTGTTTTAATTGCCCTCTATTATTAATTATCCATCTTTGATGATCACAAAAACAGAATTGCCACTTTCTCTTATCTTGCAATAAGATAGGATAAGCACTTCCTTGGTGCTTCCATTTTTTACTCATAGTTTTGTTTGTTGGTTTGTTTTTGAATAAATGGTTTATGTATCTATCTCCTTCACTACATTGTAACCTCCTTCAAGGAAGAGATAGGATCTTATTTATCTTGGTATCATTTGTGCATGCCTATTCCATGCCTGTTCCAATCTATGCCTCTTAAGCGAAACTTGGCTGAACAAATAGATGACATAATTATTCACTAGACAGTCTGACACTGAAAGTTACAGAAAAAAGTTCTGTTTTAAAAATAATAGCTTTTGACTAAGAAATATCCCAATTAATTCACTTTTAAAAGAGTTGAATGTTCATGTAGTAAGATTTTAGAAGGCTATCATTTATCAATGAATAAGACAAAACATGTTGGGATCAAAATGATAAATTTAGAGAAATCTGTACACAATTTGTGGGACCTCCCCCCCGCAACCAGTACACAAGGAGGAGCTATAAGAGGAGCTACACAAGAGAACAAAGACTATTACATTATGTATACTATCGAGCACTACAGCTACATCCTGAGTTCACAGTAGGTATTCCAGCTAAATGGAAAGTGAAATGCTTAGAGGTATTAAAAATATATAATTATTAGTGTAGGAAAAGAGCAGTCAGTATCAAAGGCTGTCAGGATTTATTCCCTAGGTTCACCTTTAGTACATCAGAATCCAAGTCTTACTGTCAACAAATCTCAAAGAACACTCTACTGTAGAAACGAGAAAAAAGAAAAGAACAGGAAAATATAGCATTATAATGTACCAGAGTTTTTCTAAGAACAAGAAAACATAGTATTATTATATACCAGATTTTTCCTAAGAATTCCATTAGATGTCTGCACATTATTCATTCAAAACGTTTATTCAGTGTCTACTTGTGCCATGTACCATTTTATGTGCAAAAAATAAAATGAGGCAGAATAGAGGAGAGTATCAAGTCCAGTGAAAGAAATGTCAAACTATACATAAGACTTTTTGTTTTTTTTGAAACAAAGTCTTGCTCTGTCGCCTAGGCTGGAGTGCAGTGGTGCGATCTCAGCTCACTGCAACCTCTGCCTTCTGGGTTCAAGCAATTCTCCTGCCTTAGCCTCCTGAGTAGCTGGGGTTACAGGTGCCTGCCACCACGCCCAGCTAATTTTTGTGTTTTTAGTAGAAACGGGGTTTCACCTTGTTGGCCAGGCTGGTCTCAAACTCCTGACCTCAAATGATTCACCCACCTCAGTCTCCCAAAGTGCTGGGATTACAGGCATGAGACTCCACTCTCGGCTAATAAGGCATTTTTAACTACAGTTTATTTTATGAGAACATAGAACACCCAATCTGAATGCAAGGGATGGGGAAAGCTTACAGCAGAGGAAGTGAATTCTAAGTTCAGAACTGGAAGATGAGTGACAGTCAGCTAGAAGAACATTCCAGAAGAAAGAAAAACATGGGTGATTCAATACGTTTCTTCCATAAGCCACGTTGTGGAGTTTGGACTGGAGAAAATGAGTATCTGTTAATTTTTATTTGCCATTTTGACAAATAAAGCACTCTTACGTCTAACATGAACAGCAGGAAGATATTCCCTTTCCTAAACCCTGAATAGCTAGTGTCCTACATTAGGTCAAAACTCAGTCAATCTGGGAAGACCGTGCCTGTGACATAGTCCTGACTCCACTTTGTATTCCTTTTGTTCCACACATTTTCTGAGCCTTGATTGTATCAACTGTTTGATACTCTTAAAAGGAATTCAATTTCTGTTCAAGTTAGCCAGAGTTGGTTTCTCTTATTTTCAACACAATTCCCTGACAACCTGATCTTTAAAAGATTTTAAGCAGAAAAGTAGCAGATACATATATGTACTTCAGAACAATTTGTCTAGCTGCAGCATTGATAATGGAAAGGAGGGTAGCTATCTTGGAGTCAAGGAATTTGTTTCTGAGTTTACAACCAATCAAACTAGATTGCAACGGCCTCAACTAGAAGGCTCAGGAGAACAGCCTGTGGCTTTGAGAGGTATTGAAGTAGAATTTACAAATACGTGGGCATTAAAGAGAAGTAGAAATAATGGTTTTCTTCATTCTTATGAAAAACATTTACTGACCAAATTCTCAGTGCACATTTGTTATATAGACAATAAACTATGTGAAGACACTACCAAAGAAGTCTGAGGACAAAAATATAAAGTAAACCTAAAGAACATATAAGAAAGGGAATAATAGAGATGCAACAGTTAGAATTTAAGCAAAAACATACCACAAAATAGCTCAAACAATAAATAACGTTTTGACTTATGTATCTTAGCGTTCAAAGGCAGATATTTGATTTAATCTAGTAACTGAAGTTAAATCTCCCTGAATTATACCTAGCTTTTAAAAATCTTTTTGGGGTATCTTTTCTCATTAGGATGATATGAATAAAGTTAGTGTAGGTTGGGGGCACAGATTTGTACTAAAAAATGCTCAGAGAAAAGAGTCCACCTCCTTTTGTGTCCATCTCTTCTAGGAAAGGCCTCAATTTCCAGAAGCTCCAGAAAACTTCTCTCCCTTAATCATCGCTGTACACTAGGGCATGTGTCCATTCCTGAAATAATTATTGTAATTGGAAGAATTTCATGTGTAACAATCTTAGGCTTGGGTTCCTCTAGTAAGACTAATCAAGAAAAAAATATGTAATAATAACGAAAAAGGAAGGTACAAATAAATGGTATTAGCAGTTTAAAGGGTCAATGCAATGACAGTATATTAGGGATTTTTTAAATTATAAAAATGTATTATAAATAACTTTATGCCAATGTAACTGAAACCATAAGAATAGGCAATTTTGCAGGAAAAAATAAGTTACCAAAACTGATTTAGTAAATGGAAAAACTGAATAGACTAGTATTCTCTGAAACATTATATCAGTTAGAGAATAAAAAACTTCCCCTAACATAGGCCACAGACCCAGATCATTTCTTAGGTAAGTTTTACCATGTCTTAAAGGCACAAATAACCCTAGTATTACCAAAACAAATTTTTAACATGTTTGTGGAGGTATAATTGACATACAAAAACTGCACATGCAATGCCTAATGTGTACAATTTAGTGAATTTGGACATATGCAAACTCCTGTGATACCATCACTATAATCCAGGTCATGGATATAGCCAATACTTTCTAGAGATTTCTTGGGTCCCTTTGTCTTTGTTTTCATGGTTAAAAAAAAAAAAAAAAAAAAAAACTTGTGTTTTTGTGAATGTTTTGTTCTAAGAACACGTTGACATTGAAAATGAACAAACTTTGAAGTGTGCTAAAGCACTTCATTGTAAACCAAAGGCACTGTGTTGTACGGCAGATTTCCAAAACTTATTCATCTAGCACAACTAAAACTTCAGGTCCATGGAACAACTCCAATATAGTTTAGAGGCGAGAAAATTATGGAAAACTATTTTAATCTTATGAACCTAACATATGTGATAAAATTAGACAGCAACAGTATAAAAATTAAATCATTGTTAAATATCACCTTTAAAAATAGATGAAATAAAAATTTTAAAAACATAAAAAGCAAATTCAATACAATGTAGTATTAAAAGAAACCTCAAAAATACCAAAAAAAGTCTTATTCTAAGATTGCAAAATTAGTACATTTGTTTAAATTAGCAAATCCATATAAAAGTTAATCTATTAAACTGAATCAATGTATGATTTTTAAATATTAGATAGAGAAAAAATCATTTGAAAAATTTGACATTCCATTATGAAAAACTTCTTATCAAATTGGGCATCAAAAGGAACATCTTTATTTGATAAAGTGTTACCAAAAATCCATAGAAATATTATTCTTAAAGTAAAACATAAGAACTATTCCCACTAATGTCAGAAATGAAACAAGTGTTTTATTATCTTTCAATTATTGCACATTGCATTAAATGTCCTGGTCATTATTGTAATTCAAGAAAAATAAAAGTTATCCATACAAATTGTAAAAGAATTAGCAAAATAATTTTTATTTACATAGAAAAACTAAAATAATTAAAGACAGCATTCAACCTGAAAGAGCTTAGTACTTCTGCTGTATAAAAACCCAACATACTGGCTGGGTGCAGCGGCTCACGCCTGTAATCCCAGCACTTTGGGAGGCCGAGGCGGGCGGATCACAAGGTCAGGAGATCAAGACCATCCTGGCCAACACGGTGAAACCCCGTCTCTACTAAAAATACAAAAAAATTAGCCAGGTGTGGTGGCAGGCCCCTGTAGTCCCAGGTACTCGGGAGGCTGAGGCAGGAGAAGGAGAATGGCGTGAACCCGGGAGGCGGAGCTTGCAGTGAGCCTAGATTGTGCCACTGCACTCCAACCTGGGCGACAGAGCCAGACTCAGTCTCCAAACGAAACAACAACAACAACAACAACAAAAACTCAACATATTGAAATTATAATTCTTGTACATAGCAGTAACAAATTTGAAAATGCTATGCAAAATGCAAACATTCACAATAACAATGAAAATTAGATTTATTTGTAGTACTTTTAGGAATAAAGCTAACAAAAACTGTGAGACCAGCAAAGAAAAAATTGTAAGATGTTATTAAAGGACACAAAATGTAAAAAAGTGGAAAAATACATCAGATTCATATTTATATATAAAGCAAAACAATAGTATGTCAATATTGGCCAATTCTGTGTGGTGGGTACACCGGTATTTGTCATATTTACTGTACTCTTCTGTATTTTCTTTAACTTTTCAAAACAAAGACAAATCAATACAAAGAACTGTGTTTTTCTGCAGAGAAAAATACATCTTTCATGAATCAATGAAATAAACTTCTTAACGCTTTTTCATAAGTAAAAGTTTGCCACAAGTATTAATTTCTTCGAACCAAAGCCAAAGTTTTTCATGTAGAGTGACTAAAAACATTTGCTGTTTGACAAGGAAATACTAAAGTCTGTTTAAAAGTATACAAGGAGAATCATACAGTGGGATTAAAATCCTTAAAAATTACAATAATTTTCTGTTCCCCTTTTTATTAACATAATTATATCAACATACACCTATCAAGATAGGTATATAAAATTAGGACCAATATTTTTTCAGTCATTTGGAAAGCAATTAAATAGAGCCATAAGCTAACATGACTAAAAAATATGTATGAAGCAAAATGAGGTTAATTTTGAGGAAAATAATATTTTTCAAGTATGTTAACGTATGTTCTTTAGCAGTCACTTATATTCTAGAATATTGGATTCATACGTATTTTCTATCTGAATACAGTATTAGCACCTTTCAAAGTATCCATAAGGCAGGATTATTTTTTTCATAATTAGTGAGGGATTATTTTCTCATCCTATTTCCAAATATTATTAGATATTTGACACTTCTGGATGACTTAAATTATTTTTTATTAACTCAAGGTCACAGTTTTATCACACTGCATCCTGAATCAAAAGAAGAGAAAATTACATATTAGCTTTATGTTCTTGCCAAGTTTACACTAAACTAAAATAGAAATAATAAATAAATGGAAATAATAAAGTGTAAATAAAGTGTAATAAAGTGTAAAAAATAATAAAGAAATTTAAAAAAAAAGATGTGTCTTTTGGGTTCAAAGCAGACACATATGGGAATCGTGACTTTAGTTGTTCCCCTCACAAAATCTGGGGACTTGAGAAAGCATTGGTGGTTAAACACAAAATCCACAGACAGCATCGCAATAAACTGCAAATCCTGAATATTTTTCTATTTAAATTCTTATCACTATTATCACAACTATTAAAATTCTACACGTCATTAAAGTACAATTTACATTTTGTTTCTAAACTATCTGATTAAAATTAGATATGAAAAGACCAGGCACGGTGGCTCACACCTGTAATCCCAGCACTTTGGGAGGCTGAGGCAGGCGGATCATCTGAGGTCAGGAGTTCAAAACCAGCCTCAACATGGAGAAACTGTGTCTCTACTAAAAATACAAAAAATTAGCCAGGCATGATAGTGCTTTCCTGTAATCCCAGCTACTCAGGAGGCTGAGGCAGGAGAATTACTTAAACCTGAGAGGCGGAGGTTGTGGTGAGCCGAGATCACGCCATTGCACTCCAGCCTGGGCAACAAGAATGAAACTGTCTCAAAAATAAATAAATAGATAAATAAATAAAATAAAATAGAGATATGATCTCTACCAGCAAGCCCAGTTGAGGTTTTGTGTAAACCATGCTTAGAATCACACTCTGCTAGATTTGGAGCGGAACATTCAGGTGATTTAGGTCGAGCCTCTTTCCAATGAATAAATGACTTTCTTACATAATAATGCTAGCAAATAGTTGGGGCAGCTTCGCCTTAAACCCTGCTGAGTTCTTACAAACTTTGAGACATTCTGTGGAAGCCCTTTAATATCCAATTATGATTCCCCCCTTTCTCCTTACTCTCAAGACCAGAAATCGAAGCGGCAAATAAAAGCAAATCCAAACTTAGATGAGGAAAAAATTTATTTGGAAGAAAGATTATTGCAAAATGGAGAACTCCCAGATTCCAGAAATCTTCAAGAATCTCAAAATCAAAAAGAAAGTCTCGTCGTTTATAGGGAGGGCTAAGTGGTAGGTGAGGGGAAGTGAGGCAAAGGAGAGAGTAAGTACTACATGTTTGGAGGTTTGACTGGAAACACGTCTTGTTATGGTCAGTCAGTTCCCAGGATACACTGACAAGGGGGCATGTTCTGCATTTTAGGGCTCATTCAGGGTTGCGGGCAAGCTGATGTACAGTGGCCTGTGGGAAAGAGAGAAGCCTGACTAAAGTTTGGTCAAGACAAAGCAGGATAAGAAATGGAAATTGTGAGCTGTTATTCAGAAGCTATGATGTGTGTCAGAAGAAGTGATGTTGTCTTGGCTAACAACATGCATGCAGATTACTTCTGTTTTATTTTCCTGATAAAAAGGGGCCCACTGAACTGGTAAGCAATGTTTACAGACATGAAGTAGAGCAGCAATATTATAAATATAAAGAAGAAACCACAAATGAGGAGCCAGATCACTTTTGGCACCGTACAGTCAGCAGGAAGATCTAGACTACTTCAGACTTCTTTTATTGCATTAAAAAATAAAGTATTATTGGATTAACAATACTTTTATTACTTATAGCCATCTTAACATATATGAAAATTATGTTTAACAGTCTTTCCTAAAATTCTGCCAAAAGTCATTATTAACTTACAATTTTTTAAGATGCCTGAAATCAGCTGAGTGCAGTGGTTCACACCTGTCATCCTAGCACTTTGGGAGGCTTGGGCAGATGAATTGCTGGAGCGCAGGAATTCGAATCCAGTCTGGACAACATGGCAAAAACCCACTTCTGCCAAAAATATTCTAATCTCTCTCTCTCTCTCTCTCTCTCTCTCTCTCTATATATATATATATATATATACACACACACACACACACACATACACACACACACGCACATATATTTCTAAGAGTTCAAGTTATTAGATGTGAAAATAAAATATAAAGTACTACACAAATGTTAATGTTGGCATATTGTTTTGTATGCTGTCACTGTTTTTTGGTAGATACTCATGAACAATTTTGAGTAATAGCATGAAATATCTAATTCTGACAAATTACAAACATTGAGAGAACTTGGAAAGCTCTCACTTAGTTTTAATGGTATTTCAAAATATCACCACTATGCTAATGGCAACATGAAAAGAATTAACTATAACTAACTATGGATATCTTTCTGAAAGTCTTAAGTTAATTGAATTATTTCAATTGCCTTAGAGAAATATTTAGAGAAATCCTGTAGCGAAACCTTTCACAAATATAACAATTATTCATTTATTTACCTATAATTTATCTGTTGAGTTTGTTTTAGGCAGACTTTGTAACATACCAGTACTTGCAATAGTGAGTTATATAAGCTTTAACCAGGATGTCCAAAAGCAATTGAAATAGTTGTCAGAGAGATGAGAGAGGTAAAAGGTAACACTGAGGGGAGAAAAAAAAAATAAGCTGAAACTCTTCCAGTGAAGAATTTTAGTAAACAAGGCAGTTTTTTTTCTGGAAGCCACTTAATCTACCGACCAGCACTGCCTAGGGTCTAGAGGCCACGTTACAATCTAGGTCAGAGGTCCCAACCTTTTTGGCACCAGGAACCAATTTCATGGAAGACAATGTTTTCATGGATGGGGGTGGCAGGGGATGGTTTCAGGATGACTCAAGCACATCACATTTGTTATGCACTTTATTTCTAGTATTATTACACTGTGATATGTAATGAAATAATTATACAATACATCACCACATAGAATCAGTAGAAGCCCTGAGCTTGTTTTCCAGCAACTAGACAGTCTCAAAGTGGGGGTGATGGGAGACAATGACAGATCATCAGGCATTAGATTCTCATAAGGAGCATGCATCCTAGACCCCTCACATGCACAGTTCAGAATAGGGTTCACACTCGTATGAGAATCTAATGCCACCACTAATCTGACAGGAGGAAGAGCTCAGGCAGTAATGCAAGTGATGGGAAGTGGCTATGAATATAGATGAAGCTTTGCTCACTCAACCACAGCTCACCTCCTACTGTGCAGCCTTAATTCCTAACAGGCCATGGTCCAGGGGTTGGGGACCCGTGGTCTATGTAATGCTCACCCCCTATGTAAATCTATATCTCTTCTGGTTGTTTATGGTCCTTATATGAATGAAGTTTTCAATTTTAAGTACAGATTCCATTTTATCAGATCCCGCCTTCATGTGGATTAGGGTGTAGTCAAAATCTGGCAAATGGAAGATCTGATTCAAGCCTTGATACTGCCTAAATAGAGTCCTCCAGGGTCTGTGTGGTGTTACATAAGGACAATTAAAATGCAGATCAGATAATATAAACTATCACTGTCATAGTCGAATAAATTTTCTCAAGGGGAACCAAAACAAACCTAAATTGACAGTTTCTTAGTTTTGGTTTTCATCTGGAGCAAGTCATCCTCACAAAACATCAAAATAAGTTTCAAATTTGGTTCTAGATAGGCTAATTAGTGGGATGCTCAGTGAGGAAGATTAATCCAAATAGGAGAAATGTCAGAACTTTCATGTATCAAAAATTATATCTTAAATGAAAGGTTAACATGGTATATTATAGGTTTTTAGATGTATTTGTGTGAATAGGAAAATGGTTTATAATTAGGAAATAAATTATGTATAGGTACTCGATGTTTCCAAAGTTCATAAGGATCTCCCAAAGCATCTTTTTTTATATTTTAATTATTTTAGAATATTTTCTTGTCAATCTACCTTGTGGCATTCATTTTCTGTACCAAACTTGTAATCACAGATTGCGAAAGTAAGCTTCCTGTTAGGTGCTATATGAAAGACAATATATTCTAAATAAAATCTCAACTTAAATATGTTAAAATTTAAATACCAAGTTTTCTATAAATATATTCTATTCATCTTTATGTAAGGACAAAAAAATAGAAATTATTGGTGGTAAAATTTTAAAACATTGAAACTATAACCAAAACCATTAAATAAAACTGTCAAATATCAGAAAACTTTTTCTATTGTTTGAAAGGCATTCAATTCTGGGCACTTTTCTGGTACTTATAAATAATTTCCATTTGAAGAGATATGTTTCTTACAAGGAGAGAAAGCAGTAGATTGTTAAAATTGTTTTTATAAGCAATATTCAACTATTATATGGATCATGTTTCAGTACTCTTCTGTCCTGTATTTACAGACAGGATTTGTAACCCTAAGAATTCTGAAAAGCAAGTTTATGTAACACTTATTATTGCCAATGTCTGCAGATTGAGTTCAGGGAGGAATCAGAGAAAGAATTGGAGGGCAACCAAAAAAAGAAAAATATCGGTAGTACACTAAATGTGAATGTGTGTTTAAATTTAAAAATATATTACTTTTAAAAAAGTAATATTTTTTCTGTCAAATCTAAATTATTTTTGTAGTATTAACTGAAAATTATTTAGGAAGAGGGAACATTATTGTACATTTTGATTTCATTATCTTGTATTCTTCTCACCTTTCATAACTGAAAAATCTAGAAAAATACATCATTTGCATTGAATAGTTACATCAGGGGACTTAAAAGTTTTAACGCTGCTTCCCTTGAAAGCTCAGGGTATGTCAAGCTAAACCCATTATGATGACTGATGGTAACGTTCCCTGTGACTGGGTTGGCCACCCTCAGCTGAAGACCTCTGCCATGCTGTCATAATCATGGTCAGTCTTCTGGCTGGCTGACCCCAGCTTCCTTCTACTCCACAGCCTATAAGTACTCAATGGTTAATGGATTGTAAAATAAAAACCAGTGTTTGAACAAGTCAGGATCCTTTCTCATGTATGCTGAAAGGGAATACAAAGTTTCTTCCCTGAAGTTGTCAAGATTTTATGGGAGAAACTTCCTTTGTCTTTTTTTTTTTTCTCTCTAGTTATATGACTGTTCTGTTACCAATGTTGAAACCAGGCATCAAACTGGTTAATCAAAGACCTTTTTTTTTTTCTATTGTAACACTAAAGAGCTGCTATATGTTTTTCATCAATGTATTCCAAGTTATTCCAACCACTATGATTCATGATTAGCTCTTTCAAAACTTCCATTTTAGGGCTGTACTTTGGCATCAGGGGCCTTGTGAAAGAGAAATAATTCAGTGAAGCAAATGTAATTTTAGAGCTGAGAACAGGCTGACTCTAAAGCTTGTGTAACTGAATCAGGAGTGCATAATGTACATAGCAAGGCTTCTTCTAATAATATTGTTTCCATAAGTAAACAAAAAGTCTAAATAAAATCAGAACCATAACTAAAAAGTTCAGGAGAACAGGAAATAAAATAGAAAAATTTAAGAAGAGAGAGATGAGACCTGGTTTAATGCTAGCATATTGATTTCTAGACTTCTCATCCAAATTGCATTTCCTAGCAAATTCTTCTTGCTTAAGAATTACAATTCCAATTGATTTAAGAGATTCTCATGGATATTGAGTATGAACAACTAAAAGCTAACTTTAGCTCTCAGTAAATTTGAATTTAGCAAACATATTGCAATTAAATTCTTCTATGAATAAAATAAATTTCTTCGCTTTAGAAACCATGCCTTCTCTGTAGTCCCAGCTACTCAGGAGGCTGAGGCAGGAGAATGGTATGAACTCAGGAGGCAAAGCTTGCAGTGAGCTAAGATCGCACCACTGCACTCCAGCCTGGGTTATAAAGCAAGTCTCCATGTTAAAAAAACACCAAAAGAAAAACAACAACAACAACAACAAAAAACAAAAACAAAAAAAAAAATCATGCCTTCTTATTCTCCTTGTTATAGAAAATAAATGGTGAAATTACACATAATATCCCATTATTATAAACCCTTGTAATTCCATTACTGCTTTTTGAAATTACATTGGTCAAAAACATATTTGTCATCTTTTCTTTTGTATTATCTTTTCTGGTTTTTGAAATGTTTACACTTAGATGCATTATTCTTGTTTATGCTTCAAGAATACATATTTCAGTGTTCTCTGGTTTGAAAATCAACTTCAAATCACCTCAAACATCCTAACATGAACATTTCTTTCTATTCCTTCAAATATATATTCTTCCTATCAATCTAGCTCATATATGTACAAGATAATATTTTTCTGAGATGTGGATTCACATCATGACACATCAAAATAGTTTAGCATTTTGGTAGAATTTGTGAGAATTTAGCACAAACATTATTATTCAATGACCAATCAAAAGACTTGAGAAATAGTGGCAAAAAGATAAAAAAGTTTAAAAACTGCAGGCATCAGAAAATGTTTTTGCGAAGTTGCTACTATGAATATTTCCTAAAAATATGCTTTGTTAACAGAAAATTCTTATATTTTTGCACTCAATGTGAAAAGGAATTTTTTTTCATGAAAGTTTAGCTTTAGATAGTTTTTACGGTAGCTGCAGTATCACAATCATTATCTTCAATTTCTCAAACAATGTCAAGAACAACATGAGACTGATAGTGACTGTGAATTGACCCACTTAGGGTCAGTGTGGGTGTTAGGACTTTTTTACACAAATGCTTTTCATAAAAATCAAACAACTAAAAGAAAAATAGCTGGCCGGGCGCGGTGGCTCAAGCCTGTAATCCCAGCACTTTGGGAGGCCGAGGCGGGAGGATCACGAGGTCAGGAGATCGAGACCATCCTGGCTAACACGGTGAAACCCCGTCTCTACTAAAAATACAAAAAGAAATTAGCCGGGCGTGGTGGCGGGCGCCTGTAGTCCCAGCTACTCCTGAGGCTGAGGCAGGAGAATGGCGTGAACCCGGGAGGCGGAGCTTGCAGTGAGCCGAGATCGCGCCACTGCACTCCAGTCTGGGCGACAGAGCGAGACTCCGTCTCAAAAAAAAAAAAAAAAAGAAAAAGAAAAAGAAAAATAGCTGAAGATGCCAGGCATTCTGATTTTTCAAATCTGTGTTTTCTTCACATAGGTATGGCATTGGTGTCAGGATAGAGGTGCTCAAAAATGCATAATGCGTGTCTAAAAGCTTCATAAAATTACTAGATTTTTAAATAATTATCTCAAGAGATAGAATACAAGAAAGAATTTTAGAAAGCTCAGCACAGTTTAGTTGCTATTGTTTTGCCTTTATTTTTGCATGTTTTCTTATAGTTTTTTCAGAAGAAGATGTTCTCCGAGAGCACAAAGCAGTGGCAGTGCTCTAATGACTGAGGGAATGTGGCCACTATAGGTAAAATTCCGCTCCCTGGTGGTGTAGCATCATGTTGAGAAAGCAAGTAATTGTTTGGCTTCTTCTCTTACTAGCCAAGTACTCCCTGATATAGCCATCAACTCACCAATTCTACATGTATGACAGGAACTACCTATGCCAAAGCAAAGCAAGGCTCTGACAGACAGAAACAGAAAAATCACACAAGAGTGACAGCAATAGAAATATATTCAGTTTTGCTTTTTGGTTTACTTCACTATTCTTATTTGAAAATAAAATCAAGCACATAAAGTTATTTACTCTAGAGATTTGTATTTTCCACAAGGATATATCAAAGATTGGTTTATTGCTACCCTAAATTGGTCAAGGTTTGGGCTATATACCTATAAATTCTTCAAAATAGACAGCATGGTCCCTTAATATGTTCATTCATTCATTTATTCAACAAATATTTATTGATAACATGTTGATTCTTAAGCATCCTTTCATGTGTTGAAAAGACAGTGATACACAGGGAAAATAATGGTTCCTAACACCAGAAAATTTCCATCAAAAGGAAGAAGATAAAAAGAAACTCCATCTAGAGGATAAAACAGAAAATACGTAACTTGGCAAACATAGATGCATTGATTCCATTAGTGTTTTGAATAAAAATGAAACATGACATAATTCAGTGTCTAAGGATGAAGAGAAACTACTTTAGAATATACAAGGAAGGATTTTCTAAGAAAATGTCATTTGAATTATGACATGAATTATGATAGAACCTGGACAAGCAAACGTTCAGGTGAGAGCACCTCGTGAAGAAGGCAAGGGCTTAACTGGGTTATTCAAGAAACTGAAGGAAGTTAATAAGGTGTTGTCTTCTTTCTTTCATGCCACTGAGGACAGAAGACTTAATATGCTTAGAGCCTTTGAAACACTAAGATCCTAATGTTCTTCTTCAAGTATAGTAGACTTTTTTACATTTTAAAACTGATACATATCAAGACTTTTAAGAATCTTCACTTTCACACCAATCATTATTTTGAAAATGAACTCTGGACTTGGACCCTAGCTAAATGATCTGAACCCAAGCTCACAGCCCACACAATCAATATTTAAGTAGTTTTACATATATAAGCACATGTCAACCTCAGAATAAACTATATGATTGAGTTAACATTCTAAATTTTTTAATGAAATTTTGAGTGGTTCTTAAATAGCTGAAATGAGGAATATTAAATTCATAAATACATAGGTTCTAAAATATCACTTATTTTTATCTCTTCTCCATTTCTACCGCATAATCTACCTTATTTACTTTTCCTTCAAAATGTCTTGCATGTATCTTTTTTCCTTAATCCAAGTAGTATTATTTTATGTTTTTCATCACCTCATATTCTTCCCTATGTTTAATGCCTTTCTAACCGTGTCTTCCTGGCTAAATCTTACTATCTTTCAAAACCCAGTTTGACATTCTCCCAACCTTAATGTTCTTCCTATGAACTAGACCAAAAGAAATTATATAGTTTACGTCTCTTTGACACTTAGCACTTTGGGTATCAGCTCCCCTTCTATCTGTGTATATCTTACAGCATCTAGCAAATTTCCCACCCAGAACAAATACTTGTGGGAATGGTAAGAATGGAGGAAGGTGGAGATAGTATTCTATCCCATACTTTTCACATAGAGGAGAGAAAATGTGGGCACTCTAGAAGAGAAAAGCATGTAGTAATATGTAGCCCTCTCCTTCCCCAAAAGAAAAAGAGACATCAATTGATTAATTAGGGGAAAGACCTGAGATTGTAAATTCCTGCTTCTGTAATTCTTCAAAGCAATTGTGTCTCAAGGTGCATGCTTCCTCTGCTTTTCTGATAGCAGGCTCTGTATCTGTTAATGCCTGCATTTCTGAGCATATGCATTTTATTGTACAGGGAAAATATTAGGAAGTCTGATTATAGCTACATATCTGGAACACATTTTCTAATTTACTTATTAACAAAGCTGTAGTATTTTTATGTCCATCTTTATGATTCTCCACCTTAAAAACTTTCAATACATACTTGATGAATAAATGAATGAATGAACACCAAGTAGAGGATGATAACACACCCACCCATCTCACAGTTTTGTATTTTGGCCTCATTAAAAGGCCAGTCTTCCAATTACATTTGGAAGATTCACAAAATGACACAAGAGTATAAATAAGTATTCTCTGTAGCATAATTATTTCACCTGGCCCCCGAGACAACACATCAATGTGGCAAAGTTATATTTTGAGGTTTCTTTAAAAATTTCTCCAAAATAAGAGTCTTTTCAATTTTAAAGACTAGAAGACTGAGTGCTAAATATTTTCTCCACCAACATTGATGAGAAGTAGTATCAAATAGGATGCTTTAGACATACATAAAGAGGCATGTTTCATCCACTACTCATCAGCCAAGCACTCTCATTTATTTCAATGCAGCATTGTGAACCTAGAGACTCCAGGAAATTTACATTTCCAATACATTGAAATAACCCCAAATACTACATAACTAAATAATTATTACATTGAAAATAGTGTCTGTTATTCTTTCATAAAACTAGAATTGATGCATAACAAATACACAGCCCCCTTCCTCATGAGGCTCCTGGGAGAGTCCCTGCTGTGCTATACTTTAATTCACTATTTGATCCGGACCAGTGAGGGGTGGCAGCAGGGAAGGAAAAGAAACATTTGACATTATCAAAATTAAAGTTGAAGAAAGCAGTCATAATTCTCAGTATCAGTGCAATTGTTAGCGACAGCTAGTTTAAGACAATTCTCTGCATTCTATGTTTAAACAGAGTACAATACTAAAATAAAAATTGTGAGTCATACCAAAGAACTAGAATTCTTCAGCAAAGAAAAATACAAGTGAAAAGCATATTGTCTTTTTTTTTTTTTTTTTAAAAAGAGGCTTTCAAATCTTTTCCTTTACTTCTCTAATTTAAATGTTTTCTAGTAATGTTTTTTCTACAGTGGCCACAATTTCCTCTGTAATAAACACCAGTTTCTGGGAAGCACATTGTACCAATATCATTCTGCTAGAATATAGCATTTACCTAACAGCTTAATTGTCAACAAAAGTATTTTTAATATTAAAATATTTTTAAATATTTAAAATTAAAATTTTAATATTTTAAAATTAAAAATTCACTCCACATCATATTCCTATGAATTTAATTTATATTTTAATTTATATATTTATTTATTTTGTTATAAATTACTAATTTATTTTACTAATTATATTTAATTTATATATTTATATATTTCAAAATTTAGAACCTTTCCATTTTCCTCTCCATGAATTTGCCATTTAGATATGAGCTCACTGGAGGAGAATTAAAACTTAAGCTGTTATGACCAGGTGCAATAATAATATTAACCACCAGTACAGAGGTTGACCTCTTAATGATTACCAACAATGTCTGAAACGGAAACGCCACATCACTAGGTTTATTTCATTGAAGCTAGACCTTATTCAGCTGCCATCTCACCATCTAATCACATTTTTCTCAAGTTATAAAAAAGGTAGTGCTTGTTAGGTGAAAGAAGCACCAAGCTTTTCCGAGTCTAATAATGTCACCATCAAAGCAGCAGCAATTTATAGTTGTCAGCCACTTGCCATTGCATGAATACCAGTCTATTTAAAATATTACCTCTGTTTGTATGCAAATTGCTATCCATTTCATCCAGAATCCTATTAGCAGCCATCTACTCTACTGCGAGTCCTGGCTTTAGAAGAAAGGGATAGTTAGGCAGCTTTTGATGAGAAATAAAAATTAGCCTAAAATTTATGTTTAAAGGAATTTTACTAAGGAGAAAATTCAGATCAAGGATATCTCTCCAACACTCCTACCATACTATATACTCCATATGATCTAGGTTTAGCTTTACCCCCTGAAACCTCCATGTAGGAGCCCAGCAGAATCCATGAGCTGGTTCACTCATGAGTTTTCACCCTCCTTCATAATGGAGACATATTAGTCCCAAGGCTATTATGTGTTGGTCCTATTTTCTTTATCTTTCCAAAGTCTACATGGCAAAAGCAATGATTTTCTTCCAGTAACAATATTATCCTCTCTTTTTTTTTCTAAACTATTATCTTCTTTTCTTCTGTCTACAAGTAAATTAGGCATGTTTTGAAAATTTAAATTAAAAAATGCTTAATACTTTGTTAGACTTAATCTTTCAGACTGGTCTAAAAATCACTAATATTTTCTGACAATTACTGATGTCTATAGTACAAGATAGACTGAATATATTTTTTAAAAAACTAATAAGACTAAAACAGTAAATAAATGTGTTTTATTTGGGGGAAGAGATTGGGAATGATACTCCAATCTCTTATTTAGGGGACTCCAGTGTGATTAACAGCCTAGGCTTTCTATGTCTCACTTTCCCCAAGGGATAAATATTTACTTAACTAACCGATGATTTTGCCGTGAAAAACTGGGGAGAGCAGTCACTTCCTCTTCTCTTTCATTTTGGAGACAGGGTATTTGAAGGAAAGATATATTCAGCATTATTCATCTATGCTGTTACCCTAAGCATGAAGATCTAGCCCCAAGCCACAATGACCTGTGGCTGGGCCTGTCTGATTCTGTACTAGATATACCATTTTCCTGTAACTATAAGCCACCATCTGCAGCATGAACATCATCAATAAGCAACGTTATTTATCTGTCCTCATCTGTTTTAGTCTTTTGTCTTACATTTCAGTTGTTCAGAACAGTGTTAGGGAATTGATAGTTTTATTTCATAGACTCCCTATCCAGCATGTTTGAAGAAATTATATCTTTTCGTAATTCATCTACCACTTAATAGAAGGGATAACCCAAAGATCATCACTGTATGTTTGGAACAATCAAGTAACTTAATACCCATTTTTTTCTCAGGTTCATTTTTAACTGGTCAGCCTATCAAACAAGTGCTTTAGTATAACAAAGAAATTACATTAACAACCTGCTTAAATATATAACAGAGCATAAGTTAATTTATCCTAGAGCAATAAGTTAGCATAAGGTAATAAGAGTTAACATATTAAGTAAATGATGGTTAATAGCTAATATTTATTCAACACTATGTGCTAATACTACTGAAAACATATTGTCTTAATTAATTTTCAAAACAGCACTAGGAGAGGAACTATTATTATCTATACTTTGAAAATGTTAAAATTCAAGCTTTAAAACCCTGTGTGAGGACACAGAACTCTTACAGGATTGAAAGACAGGTCTGTTTGACTTCAGAGTCCGTGTGCTCTGGAACCACATTTTATATTGCCTTTGCAAGAATGCTCTTGTTAAACTAGAACATTATATGGGAAATTAATTCAGTTTTATTCAATTTGAATTTGCTGGTCAAATCTTACCAATATGTAAAAAATATACACAAATTAATCAAGGATGCAGCACTGCAAAATTCATAGATGTTATTAGGAGCCTATTGTCTTTAAACCAAAGATTCATCTAAAAGATAAATGTAAAATGAGGATCCTTTATGTTTTGACATTTCCAGGAATAGAGATGCAGAGAGATTGTTTCAGTTATTTGGGATCCATCTTAAAGAGTTATGGGAAAGTAATACAAATTGGAAGCAGTTCCAACTGCCGCATAATCAAATCTTATGGAGAACTGATATGCTATGCCATGTGCAGCTCGAAAGCCCAGTTATCCTGTTACCCTCTCAGCAGCACCCCAATTAATTCTAACATCTTCTATCCTGCCATAATGATGACTCGAGAGCTTTATTTTGCTTCTCTCTTCATGTGTGTTTTTTTTTCTATTCTGCTCCTGATCGCCTTCACTCTTTTTCATGAATTCTGCTTTCTTCAGACATCAATTGACTTATGACTTTTGCTCTAGATGAGCTCAACTTAAAACATCATTAGCTTTCCAACTTAGACTCAAGTTGTTATAGGCTGATGATTTATTGTGTTCATGCTTTTGATTTTATCCTATTCCAGTGGTATATACCAAGCAGTTTCCTTCCTAAAGCAATCAGATTTTCCTTTGCTTATTTTGAAACTTCACTTTTGATGTTTCATCATGTTTTATTCCAATTATTTCAGAGAAAGACAATGCCTTTGATGATATATTTACTTCATTTACAGGCATATAGTTCCCTATAAGACACAATATGCCTGTATGTAATTTAAAGTTTTTTTTTTTGTTTTTTTTTTTTTGAGACGGAGTCTCGCTCTGTCGCCCAGGCTGGAGTGCAGTGGCCGGATCTCAGCTCACTGCAAGCTCCGCCTCCTGGGTTCACGCCATTCTCCTGCCTCAGCCTCCCGAGTAGCTGGGACTACAGGCGCCCGCCACCTCGCCCGGCTAGTTTTTTGTATTTTTTTTAGTAGAGACGGGTTTCACCGTGTTAGCCAGGATGGTCTCGATCTCCTGACCTCGTGATCCGCCCGTCTCGGCCTCCCAAAGTGCTGGGATTACAGGCTTGAGCCACCGCGCCCGGCCTTTAAAGTTTTTTTAACTTCAGTTTCAACCCAACAATTTTTTGTTTTGTTTGTTATTACTGAGACTGAGTCTCAGTCTGTCACCCATGCTGGAGTGCAGTGGCGTGCTCTTGGCTCACTGCAACCTCCACCTCCCAGGCTCAAGCAATTCCTGTGCCTCGGCTTCCAGAGTAGCTGGGATTAAAGGCCCCTGCCACCATGCCTGGCTAATTTTTGTATTTTTAGTAGAGATGGGTTTCACCATGTTGCCCAGGCTGGTCTCGAACTCCTGACCTCAAATTATCCACCTGCCTTGGCCCCCCAAAATGCTGGGATTACAGGCATGAGTCACAATGCCTGCCCAGCCTTGTTTTATTTTTAATCATCACTGATGATGTTGGCCAGTTTACTGGTGTAGCACGTATTAGTGTTAGCATGCAGCACAACCATACTGTTATAAATGTATGTTTTAATCATTACTGAATAATAAAATTGGGAGGTATAATCAAAACTGCAGTTTCTTTTCTCTATAGTCACAATGTTTCCCTCTACCATACTTCTAGTAATACATCCCACCTTCCTATCCATAGAAGTGAATCTTAACCATAGTGACCCTTGCCTCTGACCACAGTGAGTGGTTCAGTGATAGATTCATGATCTAGACCAGACCAATCACAGCTCTTATACAGATTTTATGTAACTGGGGCTGTAAGTTCCTCTTTAGAAAATTCTCTAAGATGTGATTCAAGTGGTTCAGCAATCACAATTCTTAACACATGGGGAAAGTTTGCCTTTCATAGAAGAAAATACTGTAGAGCCAATTAACAATAAGCAAAGAGAGCTGGAGGGACTGAGAGGAAGAGTGCTGGCTTTGACCAAGTTCAAGTTCCTGTTCCTTAAGCCCCTAGAACTGTGGAAGTCTGAGCTACAGCAATATTCTTCCAGTAAATCTTCTTTATCGCTTAAATTAATTCAAGTTCAGTTCCTGTAATTTACAACTGAAAACATAGTAATGTAGCATTCTTCTTCATCTATCACATTTTTACTAGTAAATACCCTGATTGTGACTCTCAGTGTCTATTAATCACAGTGTCTTCATTGAACAGAATTCTTATCCAAAGTTACTTGAATGTACCTCTACTCCACCATGTGTAACACAAACTCATCCTTTATTCCCCAAGAACTTTTACTGTGTAACTTTCCAAGTATATTACTGATACAGTCTTGAATTTTGAGAAACACTGCTCAACTTCAGATAAGATAAAAACATCTACACCCTACAAATAAAATCCAAACTTTTTCAACTTGAAATTCAAAGCTATTTTTGTGGCCTATGCCTACCATTTCTACCTAAATTCTCATTGTTTTCTATCACAAATCCTACAATTGTCTGTATAATATTCCCTAGTCACATATTTATATTTCTATCTCTGCATCATTCATTTTACCTAGAATGCCTTTCTTATTTTCATCTTATTTTCTAAGCTTTGGCTAGCTCAAACACTATCTTCTCCTTGGAGAATGCATTTGCCTGGAGGCAAGCTAAACTAATCAAGAGGAATTGAAACTAAATGTGATGAGGGAGGAGAAAAACATCCCGATAAATATGTAAATCAATTTACTATGGAAAACAGTAGCATAACATTCAAAGAGGAAAATATTGTGGGTAGTACCAGTGAGTCATATGAGAAAACAATTGAACCCAAAACCAGTGATAATGCTTATAACACCAAATGCAAATATACATCCTTATACAAATTCTAAGTAATGTGAGTCTTACATTTTAGAGAAAAAACAATTTTAAAAAAGTAGACTTGCTGGATTTTTGTAAAAGGAGATTACAATATCAGAAGGACAGATAGACCTACTAAGAAATAGAGAAGAGTGATATAGAGTGATAAATACTATGTCCACCTAGAAACCAAATATTCTGAAAGGTCAAGATTACTGGAGACTAGGGGATACTTTTTAAAGAAGAAAAGGTTAATCTTATACATTTTGCTATGGGGTTAGAGCTTGTATCATGGTTAGGGTTATAGTGAGGGTTATTCTTGGGGTAAAGTTTAGGATTAGGGAATACCAAATAGGGAATAAGATGATATTTGCAGAGGGAAGAGCCAACATGGTCAATTAGATGGAGTCAGGAAGAGTTCCTCCCCCTGGGAGACTAGACCATCGTGTAGACTAGCACACTCTGAACAGATCTTCAGAAAGAAGGCATTGAGGGTGGATAGAGAAAGAATGCACATCCCACGACTAAAGGGAGAGGAAGCTGGAAACCCTGCGTAGGATTG
This sequence comes from Macaca thibetana thibetana, assembly GCF_024542745.1. Classification (NCBI taxonomy): domain Eukaryota; kingdom Metazoa; phylum Chordata; class Mammalia; order Primates; family Cercopithecidae; genus Macaca; species Macaca thibetana. The sequence continues at coordinate 74,471,938 of NC_065588.1, read as the reverse complement.
CCAGGACTCGTTTCTGGCCCTGGAGTGGCTCTCACTGAAAGGATGCGTGAGACAGGCATGGAGAGGCACACTCTAAGCACAAACTCCAGGATCCTAGCTGCAGAAGACCTGTGACCCCCACAGACATTTGCAGTGAGAACCACCTGGAGAGTTGGCAGAGTCAGAACTTCAGTCTGCGTGGAGCCCAGAGAGTTTGGCAAATGAACAAATGCAGTGGAGCCCAGCCATGGGTGCCTATCCCCCGAAGCTTGCCATACTTCTCTCTAGGTGGCTTTAGCCTTTGTTGACTGCCATACCTGAAGAGATCAGGGCTGTCTTGCTTGTAGGACAGGGCCAGTCTGATCTAAATACCCCAGTGTCTGCTGGACTCTCCCAGGGACCCTGCCTAGCCTCTCCTACATGCAGCACAGTCTCAGCCGCCCCATCAAAACACTTCCTAGAGACAACTACCATAGCATTTTGCTGGAAGCCCCTGCCTTCCTGTTAGAGCACTTTTGCAGATGGACCCCCAATAGCATGCCCTCCTCCACTGGTGCCCACTCACCTACAGACTCCCCTCATTGCCCTATTGGCGTGCCTCACATTGGTGTATACATGCATGCCTGCAGCTACCCTGTAATTTCCACCTCCCCTGACCCCCTGTTGGTGCACACTCACCTGTGGCCTTCCGCTCACCCACTGGTATACACTCACCTGCCTCTGACCCTTCCACTGAAGCACATTCTCTCGCAGACCCTTGCCATGCTGCCACAGTGCTTTTGCTGGCAGCCCCCTTTAAAGGGTTGTTGCCACAGACTCGAAATACTTCGGTCCCTCCAGTGCACTAGGTGCTTGACCTGCAGGGGCCAGAGAACAATGCTACAAGCCTGGACTCAGTCCCCAGAGATAGAGCACACAGCAAAGGAGTGATGAGCTGAGCCTCGGCCCCATGAAAGCATCCAGAAAAGAAGCCAACTGACTAAACCCAATGTATTAGTCCATTTCCATATTTCTACGAAGAAATATCCAAGACTGGGTAATTTATAAAGAAAAAGAGGTTTAATGGACTCACAGTTCCACATGACGGGGGAGGCCTCACATTCATGGCAGAAGATGAAAGAAGAGTAAATACACATCTTACATGGCAGCCAGCAAGAGGGCATGGGCAGGGGAACTGCCCTTTATAAAACCATCAGATACTGTGAGACTTATTTACTATCACAAGAACAGCATGGGAAAATCCTGCCCCCATGATTCAGTCACCTCCCACCAAGTCCCTTCGAGGACATGTAGGGATTATGGGAGCTATAATTCAAAATAAATTTTGGGGTCGGGCGCGGTGGCTCAAGCCTGTAATCCCAGCAATTTGGGAGGCCAAGGCGGGCGGATCACAAGGTCAGGAGATCGAGACCACAGTGAAACCCCGTCTCTACTAAAAATACAAAAAATTAGCCGGGCGCGGTGGCGGGCGCCTGTAGTCCCAGCTACTCAGGAGGCTGAGGCAGGAGAATGGCGGGAACCCGGGAGGCAGAGCTTGCAGTGAGCCGAGATCGCGCCACTGCACTCCAGCCTGGGCAACAGCATGAGACTCCATCTCAAAAAAAAAACAAAAAAAACAAAATAAATTTTGGGTAGAGACACAGCCAAACCATATCATTCCACCCCTGGCTCTCCAGAATCTCCTGTCCTCACATTTCAAAACCTATCATGCCTTCCTGACAGCCCCACAAAGTCTTAACTCAGTTCAGCATTAACTCAAAAGTCCATAGTTCAAAGTCTCATCTGAGACAAGGCAAGCCCCTTCCACCTATAAGCCCGTAAAATCCAAAGCAAGTTAAGTTACTTCCTAGATACAATAGGAGTACTGGCATTGGATAAATAAACCTACTCCAAATGGGAGAGATTGGCCAAAATGAAGGGGCTACAGGCCCCATGCAAGTCCAAAATCCAATAAGGCAGTGATTAAACCTTAAAGTTCAAAATGATCTCCTTTGACTCCATGTCTCACATCTAGGTCACACTGATGCAAGACTCATGGTCTTGGGCAGCTCCACCTCTGTGTCTTTGCAGGGTAAAGTGCCATTCCCAGATGCTTTTATGGGCTGGCATTGAATGTCCGTGCCTTTTCCAGACACACAGTGCAAGCTGTTGGTGGAGCTATCATTCTGGGGTCTGGAGGACAGTGGCCTCAGACACAGAGTGTGAGAAGAGTCTCACAGATCTACTAGGCAGTGCCCTACTAGGGACTCTGTGTGGAGGAGCTCCAACCCCACATTTGCCTCCTGCATTGCCGTAACAGAGATTCTCCATGAGGGCCCTGCCCCTGCAGCAAAGTCTGTCTGGACATGCAGGCACTTCCACACATCCCCTGAAATCTAGGTGGAGGTTCCCAAACCTTGACTTCTATGAATCAGCAGGCTCAACACCACATGGAAGCGGCCAAGGCTTGGGACTTGCATCCCTGAAGCCAAGGTCCAAGCTGTATCTTGACCCCTTTTAGCCACAGCTGGAGCACTAGAGCACCAAGTCCTAAGGCTGCACATAGCAGGCGGGCCCTGGGCCCACAAAACCATTTTTCCCACCTAAGCCTCTGGGCCTGTGATGGGAGGGGCTGCCTTGAAAGTCTGACATGCTGTGAAGACATTTTTTCCACTGTCTTGGTGATTAACATTCTGCTCCTTGTTACTTATACAAATTTCTATAGCCAGCTTGGCTTGAATTTCTCCCCAGGAAATGGGTTTTTCTTTTCTACTGTATCATCAGGCTGCAATTTTTTTCAAGCTTTTATGCTCTGCTTCCTCCTGAAAACTTTGCCATTTAGAATTTTCTTTCATCAAATACTCTAAATCATCTCTCTCAAGTTCAAAGTTTCACAGATCTCTAGGGCCAGGCAAAATGCCACCAGTCTCTTTGCAAACCAAGAGTAACCTCTTCTCCAGTTCCCAACAAATTTATTATCTCCATCTGAGACTACCTCAGTCTGGACTTTATGTCCACATCACTATCAGCATTTTGGTCAAAGTCATTCAACAAGTCTTTAGGAAGTTCCAAGCTTTCCCATATTTTCCTGTTTTCTTCTGAGCCCTCCCATCTGTTCCAACCTCTTTCTGTTACCCAGTTCCAAAGTTGCTTCCACATTTTCACGTATCTTTACAGCAGTGCTCCACTCCTGGTACCAATTTAGTGTACTCATCCATTTTCATACTGCTATAAAGAAATACCTGAGACAGGATAATTTATAAAGTAAAAGAGGTTTAACAGACTCACAATTCCACATGACTGGCGAGGCATCACAATCATGGTGGAAGGCAAAGAGGAGCAAAGGCACATCTTACATGGCAGCAGGTAAGAGAGTGTGTGCAGGGTAACTGCCCTTTATAAAACCATCAGATCTCATGAGACTTTTTCACTATCGTGAGAGCAGCATGAGAAGAACCCACCCCCATGATTCAATTGCCTCTCACTGTGTACCTCCCACAACATGTGGAGATTATGGGAGCTACAATTCAAATTGAGACTTGGGTGGGGACACTACCAAAGCATATCACCCAACATATAGCACTGTCAAACCCTCACGGACATTAAAGAATATAAAAGCAAAAACAGCCATCCAAAGGACAGCAACTTCAAAGAGTAAAGGAACATCAGCCCACATAGATGAGAAAGAACTAGTGCAAAAATTCTGGCAAATCTAAAAACCAGAGTGTCTTCTTACCTCCAAATGATCACATTAACTCCCCAGCAATGGTTCTCTACCAGATTAAAATGGCTGAAATAACAGCATAGAATTCAGAATATGGATGGAAAGGAAGCTCAATGAGATCCAGGAGAAGTTTGAATACATTTCAAAGAAAACAGTAAAATGATCCAAAAGTTGGAATATGACAAAGCCATTTTAAGCAAGAACCAGAGTGAACTTCTAGGAATGAAAAATTTACTACAGGGATGTTGTAATGCACTTGGAATCATGAAAAACAGAATAGACCAAGCTGAAGACAGAATCTCAGAACTCAAACAATTCCTTCAAATCAAAGCACAATGACAAAAAAATTTTTTAAAAGTATTCTAAAAAATGAATAAAACCTGAGAAATATGGTATTATAGGGAGACCAAATCTATGACTTATTGGTATTCCTGAAAAGGGTGGAGAGAGAGAAGCAACTTGTAAAACATATATGAGGATATTTTCCACAAAAATTCCCCAATCTCCCTAGAGGCTGCCATGCAAATTCAGGAAAATCAAAGAACCCCTGTGAGATACTATACAAATGATCATCCCCAAGACACATAGTCATTAGATTCATCAAGGTCAACATAAAAGAAAAAGTCTTGAAGGCAGCTAGAGAGAAGCGGGTAGGTCACACCCAAAGGGAACTCCATCAACCTAACATTAGACTTTTCAGCAGAAATCTTACAAGTCATAAAAGATTTGGGACCTATATACAGTATTTTTAAAGAAAAAATATTCCAACCAAGAATTTATTTTCCAGCCAAACTAAGCTTCCTAAGTGAAGGAGAAATAAAATCCTTTTCAGGCAATCAAATGCTAAGGAAACTCATTATCACCAGACCTATCTTACAAGAGGTTCTTAAGTGAGTGCTAAACATGGAAACAGAAGGTTGATACATGCAACCATAAAAATACACCTAAGTACATAATCCACTAACACAATAAAGCAATTATACAATCAAGGCTACATAAGAACCAGCTATAACATCATGATGACATAATCAAATACTCACATATGAATATTGACCTTGAATATAAATGAGCTAAATGCCCCTCTTAAAAGGCACAGTGTGGAAAGTCGGATAAAGCAGCAAGATTCAACTGTATGCTGTCTTCAAGAGGCCCATCTCACATGCTGTGACACCCACAAGCTCAGAATACAGGAATGGAGAAGAATCAAATAAATGGAAAACAAAAAAGAGCAGGGATTGCTCTTCTTATTTTAGACAAAATATCATGTGAACCCCACCCCCAATATTCAATGTGGCTCCTTTTCTATTTTTCCCTAAGTGTCGGCTGATCTGAAAAATAAAGGGAAAGAGTACAAAAGAGAAATTTTAAAGCCGTGTGTCTGGGGGAGACATCACATGTCGGCAGATTCCGTGATGCCCCTGGAGCCATAAAACCAGCAAGGTTTATTAGGGATTTTCAAAAGGGGAGGGAGTGTACAAATAGGGTGTGGGTCACAGAGATCACATGCTTCACAAGGTAATAAAATATCATAAAGCAAATGGAGGCAGGGTGAGATCACAGGACTACAGGATGGGGCGAAATTAAAATTACTAATGAAGTTTTGGGCAAGCACTGTCATTGATAACATCTTATCAGGAGACAGGGTTTGAGAGCAGACAACTGGTCTGATCAAAATTTATTAGGCGGCAATTTCCTCATCCCAATAAGCCTGGGAGCGCTACGGGAGACCGGGGCTTATTTCGTCCCTTTGTCTATGACTGTAAAAGACAGCCGTCCCCAAAGTGGCCATTTTAGAGGCCTCCCCTCAGGGACGCATTCTCTTTCTCAGGGATGTTCCTTGCTAAGAAACTAATTCAGTGATATTTCTCCTATTTGCTTTTGAAAGAAGAGAAATATGGCTCTGCGCTGTCTGGCTCACAGACAGTCAGAGTCTAAAGTTATCTCCCTTATTCCCTGAACATTGCTGTCATCCTGTTCTTTTTTCAAGTTGCCCAGATTTCATATTGTTCAAGCACACATGCTCTACAAACAATTTGTGCAGTTAACGCAATCATCACAGGATCCTGAGGTGAACATACATCCTCCTCACCTTACGAAGATGATGGGATTAAGAGATTAAAGTAAAGACAGGCATAGGAAATCACAGGGCTATTGATTGGGGAAGTGGTAAGTGTTCATAAAATCACAATTTATGTTCAGAGATTGCAGTAAAGACAGGTGTAAGAAATTATTAAAGTATTAATTTGGGGAACTAATAAATGTCATGAAATCTTCACAATTTATGATCTTCTGCTATGGCTTCAGCTGGTCCCTCCATTTGGGGTCCCTGACTTCCCACAACAAAACACACTTTACACTAAAAATGATCAAAAAAAGACAAAGAAGGGCATTACATAATGATGAAGGGTTCAATTAACAAGAAGACTTAACTACCTTAAATATATGTACACCCAACATTGGCTTACCCAAATTCATTAAACAAGTTCTTAGAGACCTGCAAGGAGACTTAGATAAACACACAATAACAGGAGACTTCAACACCCCATTGACTGTGTTAGATCATCAAGGGAGGAAACCAACAAAGGTATTCAGGACCAAATTTTGACACTTGATCAAATAGACCTAAAAGACATCTACAAAATATTCCACCCAAAAACAAGAATATCCATTCTTTTTTTTTTTTTTTTTTTTTTTTTTTTGAGACGGAGTCTCGCTCTGTCGCCCAGGCTGGAGTGCAGTGGCGCGATCTCGGCTCACTGCAAGCTCCGCCTACCAGGTTCACGCCATTCTCCTGCCTCAGCCTCCCGAGTAGCTGGGACTACAGGCGCCCACAACCGCGCCCGGCTATTTTTTTGTATTTTTAGTAGAGACGGGGTTTCACCGTGGTCTCGATCTCCTGACCTTGTGATCCGCCCGCCTCGGCCTCCCAAAGTGCTGGGATTACAGGCGTGAGCCACCGCGCCCGGCCTAAGAATATACATTCTTTTCAACTGTACATGGATCATACTCTAAGATCGACCATATGCTTGGCCATAAAACAATTCTTAACAAATTTTAGAAAACCAAAATCATACTGACCACTCTCTCAGACTGCAGTGCAATAAAAATATAAATAAAAAGAGGATCTCTCAAAACCATACTATTATGTGGAAATTAAACTATCTGCTCCTGAATGACCTTAGGGTAAAGAATAAAATTAAGCCAGAAATCAAGAAATTCTTTGAAACTAAAAAATAAAGATGCAACATATCAGAATATCTGGGACACAGCTAAAGCAGTGTTAAGTGGAAAGTTTAGAGTGCTAAATGACTACATCAAGAAGTTAGAAATATCTTCAATTAGCAACCTAACATCACATCTACAGTAACTAGAAAAATAAGAGCAAACTAATCCCAAGGTTAGCAGCAGAAAAGAAATAACCAAAATAAGAGCTTAACTGAATGAAGTTGCAAAAATCCATACAAAAGATAATTGAAATCAAAAGTTTGTTCTTCAAAAGAACAAACAAGATTGACAGACCACTAGCTATATTAATAAAGAAAAAAGATTCAAATAAACACAATTATAAATGACAAAGGTGACATTACCACTGATCCCATAGAAATTAAAAACAAAACAAACAAACAAAAAACTCAGAGACTGCTACAAACTCCCCTATACACACCAACTAGAATACCTAGAAAAAAATGGATAAATTCCTGGAAACAATGTCTCAAGATTCACCAAAAGAATGAAATCCTGAACAGACCAGTAACAAGTACCCATACTCGAATCAGTAATGAAAAACCTACCAACCAGAAAATGCCCTGGAGGCAGATTTCACAGCCAAATTCTACCAAAGGTACAAAGAAGAGCTGGTACCTATCCTACTGAAATTATTCCAAAAAGTCTAGGAGGAAGGATTCCTTCCTAACTCATTCTGTGAGGACAGCATCATCCCGATACCAAAACCAGGCAGCGACACAATGGAAACCACCACCAACACTACCACCAACAAAAAACTTCAGGCCAATATCCCTGATGAACATAGAGGCAAAAATTCTTAACAAAATACTAGCAAACAAAATCTAGCAGCACATCAAAAAGCTAATGCACCAAGATCAAGAAGTCTTCATTAATGGGACGCAAGACTGCTTCAACAAATAAATGTGTCTCATCACATAAACAGAACTAAAAATAAAAACCACATCATCATCTCAACAGACACAAGAAAGGTTGTGATAAAATTCAGCATCCCTTCATGTTAAAAACCTTCAACAAAGTAGGCATCAAAGGACCATACCACAAAATAATAAGAGCCTATGACAAACCCACAGCCAACATCATAGTGAATGGGCAAAAGCTGGAAGTATTTCCTTTGAGAACCAGAACAAGACAAGGATGCCCACTCTAACCACTCCTATTCATCATAGTTCTGGAAATCCTAGCCAGAACAGTCAGTCAAGATAAACAAACAAACAAAAAAAGACATCCAAGTAGGAAGAGAGGAAGTCAAACTATCTGATATGATTGTATATCCAGAAAACCCCATAATGTCTGCACAAAGACTCCTAGAACTGATAAACAACCTCGGTAAAATGTCAAGATACAAAATCAGTGTACAAAAATCAGTAACGTTTTTTATACATCAGTAACATCCAGTCCAAGAGCCAAATCAAGAACACAGTTTCACACACAGACCAATGGAACAAGTTAGAGAGCCCAGAATTAAAACCACACCCCTACAACCATCTGATCTGTGACAAAGTTAACAACAAACAATGTGGAAAGAACGTATTCAATAAATGGTGCTAAAATAACTGGCTAGCTGTATACAGAGATTGTATGTAACTGAACCCCTTCCTTTCAACACATACAAAAATTAACTAAAAATGGATTGAAGACTTAAATGTAAGGCCTACAACTATAAAAACTCTAGAAAAAAACCTAGGAAGAACAATTCTGGACATAAGGCTTGGCAAAGATTTTATGACAGTCTCCAAAATCAATTGAAACAAAAACAGAAATAGACAAGTGGGACCGAATTAAGCTAAAAAACTTAAACATAGCAAAAAAAAAAAAAAAAAAAAAAAAAAAAAAAAAAACAACCCACCACTATTAACAGATTAGACAACCTACAGAATGGGAGAAAATATTTGAATGCTATATATTCAACAAAGTTCTAATATTCAGAATCTATAAGGAAATGAAATCAACAAGCAAAAACAAACAGCCTCATTAAAAAATGGGCAAAGGATATGAATAGACACTTCTCATAAGACATACACACAGCCAACAACCATATGAAAAAATGCTCAACATCTCTAATCATTAGAGAAATGCACATCAAAACCACAATGATATACCATCTCACACCAGTCAGCATGGCTATTAAAAATTCAAAAAATTATAGTTACTGTAGAGGTTGAGGAGAAAAGGGAATGTTTATACACTGCTGGTGAAAATGTAAATTAATTCAGCCAGTGTGGAAAGCCGTTTAGAGATTTCTCAAGGATGTTAGAACCAACTGATCCATCAGTCACATTATTAGGTACACACTGAAAAGAATATAAATTGTCCAACCATAAAGACACATGCATGTGTATGTCCATCATGGCATCATTTGCCATAGCAAAGACATGGAATCAACCTAGATTCCTATCAACAGTAGACTGGATAAGGAAAATATGGGACATATACACCATGGAATACCATGCAGCCATAAAAAAGGACAAGATCATGTCCTTTGAAGCAACACTGATGGAGCTGAAGACTACTATCCTAAGTGAATCCATGCAGGAACAGAAAACCAAATACCATGTTTTCACTTATAAGTGGGAGCTAAACATTGAGTACACCTGGACACAAAGATGAGAACAATAGATCCTGGAGCCTAGCTGATGGGGGATGGTGGGAAGAGGATGAGAGCTGAAAAAGTACTAATTGACTACTACTATGCTCACTACCTGGGTGATGAAATGAATTTGTACACCAAACCTCAGCAATGTGCAATTTATCTGGTTGATAAATATGCATGTGTACCCTTGAACCTAAAATAAGGAAAAAAAAATGATTTGCACACAAAGTACAGTAGTATACTTAGAGAATCATTTGACTCAAAACAGAGTTTATGACAAGTTCTACACATATTTTTCCTGAAAATTTGAAGTCCCAGAGAAGGGTAGGATTTACCATTGGAAATTATTTAGAACCTGATTTTGACCAATCAGGAGGAATTGGATGAACAAAATAAAATACAAAACCCGATAAATGATATTAAAGTATCATGAAAATGTTAACCTGAAGAGAGCTGGCATGGTTGTATGAATAGCAAGCACACTATGCTTTAAAGTAAAAAGAACAGTTAGTTAAAAAAAAAAGTGGTCTCTACTTATTAATAACATAATACTCAGGAAAACACAACATTTTAAACCAGCATATATGCAAGAACAAATAGCCAATAATTAAAATGATTATTCAGAGAAATTAAAAATGTTACTTTCACAGTGGGAAATTTAAAAACCGTGGCTTACGTCCCTTTGAATGAATAGGCACATTCAACAAATAGTAAGAACATAAAAAATATGAACATTATTAATTACCAAACTTGCTATGATACTACATATACAGAATCATGCATGCCAAAATTAAAGATTGCACAGTTTTCTCAAGTGCATGTGATTCATTTACAAACAATTCATCAAGCACCAAGCACTAAAATCATTTCAAAAACCAAAAGATAGTTAACATATAAAGCATATTCTTGAATAATAAAGTACTTCATTTATGTGTAGTTAATTTTGAAAATAACATAAGAAGGCCAGGCGCGGTGGCTCAAAGCCTATAATCCCAGCACACTGGGAGGCGGAGATGGGAGGATCACAAGGTCAGGAGTTGAAGACCAGCTCGGCCAACAGGGTGAAACCCCATCTCTAAGAAAAATACAAAAAAAAAAAATTAACTGGACATGGTGGTGTGCACCTGTAATCCCAGCTACTCAGAAGGCTGAGGCAGGAGAATCGCTTGAACCCAGGAGGCAGAAGTTTCAGAGAGCCAAGATTGTGCCACTGCACTCTAGTCTGGGGGACAGAGCGAGACTCTGTGTCAAAAACAAAACAAAACAACAAAAGAAGAAACACAGTTGAAAAGGTGAGCTGGGCATGGTGGCTCACATCTGTAATCCCAGCACTTTGGAAGGCCGAGGCAGGAGGATCACTTGATGTCAGCAGTTCCAGGCCAGCCTGGGCAACATGGTATTACCCTGTCTCTACTAAAAATACAGAAATTAGCAGCTGTGATGGCAGATGCCTGTAATCCCAGCTGCTAGGGAGGCTGAGGAGGAGAATCACTTGAACCCAAGAGGCGGTGGTTGCAGTGAGCCGAGATTGCACCACTGCACTGCAGCCTGGGTGACAGTGCGAGACTCTGTCTCAAAAAAGTGAAAAGAAAAATTTTAAAAGCATTTCTAAATAGATCGTAATTCAAAAAGTAACAAATTGGAATAAACTTAGAATCATCAAATGTGAAAATGCTGCATGTTTAAACAAGTGAAACAAGTAAGCATTACAAGTATCCTTCACTACCCAACCTTTCTTGATGCGAATAATATGATGAATTGCAAATATCCAAATTTGCTATCTGAATCGAAACTTCATATTACAAATATACATTTATGTACCAGAAAAAAATGTTGAATTTATGTATGACCCAGGGCCAAAAAATGCAGTGTGACTTTAGTCTATTCTGGATTTCCCCCCTAAACAGTATTTTGATCTCGTCATTTTAAAGGATTCTACATTATCATTATGTATTCCCACCTATTCCCTGGGCCCCAGGGTTTACTGCTGTTGAGGAAATGAGCATAGCACCAACCTGGGTTCAGTTGAAATTAGTATTTTTTACTCTGCAATTTAATTGGTTATTGATGTGACAGACATGTTCTTTTTATGTACATAATACAAATGTCATCTATATCTTATACTGCAGTATTATTTTATAGTGAGAAATCATAGAATGGCTTTAAATGCTTTCTATATATAAAACACTGATATTAAGAAAGTTTTACTAATAAGTAGAGAAACTGGTTGAGAGCATTGGATGGCCTAAGAATGCCATTTGTACTATTTAAAAAGTGAAATATAATAGGCATATAATATGTAAAATTTGCTGTTCAATATATTTTCAGATAAACATTAAATATTGATAACAAAGGATGCATATATTTATAATCATTATATAAAAACAATAAAACTTAATAGAAATATAGATAAGAATAATTAAGGAAAGAGAAATACTGTAAGAATTGTATTTGTTATCATAAAGATAATCCTAAATAAAACACCAGCAAAGAGAATATGTTATTGTACATACAATAGCACAAAATTAAGATTTATCTAGGTATGCAAAGATTAACATTTTAAAATGAAATTAATCATGCTAATGGATGAAAGAAAAAATTAACATCATTACAATAGATAAGGAAAAAGGACTTGAAAAAAAATTAACTATCACCAAATGAAAACTTTAACCTGTGAGACTTTAAAAACAAACTACCAGAAAATCTACAGAAAACATTTAACCATAGAAAACAAAACTACATAAAACCATTACGCTTAATAGTAAAACATTAGAAGAATTACTTTTAAAGTCAATAAAAGGTAAGGATCTTGCTATCATCACTATAACCAGTTACCAACTGCTGTGAAACTATTCCAAAACTTCTCAGCATTTTATAAAAACGGTGATTAATTCTCATGAGTCTCTGAATTGTTTCAGCAGGACTCAGATGGGATAACTTGTCCCATCTTGTTTAAATCCTTTGGAGCTTGCTCACATGGCTTCGGTTTGGGCTGAGAAATTCACGATGCCTCTCTCACATGTCTAGTTTCTAGGCTAGGATAGTTGGGTCCTTTATCTTTCTCTTCTTTAGATGTTTATCCTCTAGGAGTGCTCTCCACTGATATTCTTTCATTTACTTGGATCTTTCTCTCCATGTGGTCTCTTCAGTAGGATAGCTCATGTTCCTTTACATTGCATCTTAGGGATCTCAGGAAGCCCAAAGTGGAAACTGCTATGTGTCATAAAGCTTAGGCTTTTAAACTCAGACACCATCACATCTACTTTATTCTTTTGCTTAAATGGAGCTAAACGCTAGGCCAGATTCAGTGTGGGAGGTTACCAAAGGGCATGGATATGGAGATGTGCCTTTTACTGGGGGTCATTTTGTAGCAATCTATCATGGCCACTTCAAGTTTGTATTTGAGATTTTGCCTATCACATTGTGATGAGCAAGGGGATGAGAATGATGATAGTGATATTAAGAATTGAGGGGAAATCTCATTTGGGGATATGATTGCTTGTACAGAAAATCTTATAGAATGAACAAAAAATATTAAAATTTATGTCAATGATCTTAATATGGGTAGCATATTAAAAATGAATTATATTGGGACAACATGGTGAAACTTCATCTCTACAAAGAGTATAAAAGTGAGCTGGGCATGATAGTGCATGCCTGTAGTACCAGCTACTTAGCAGGCTGAGGTGGGAGGATCAATTTCGCCCAGGAGTTTGAGACTGCAGTAGCTGAAATCATGCCACCACACTCCAGACTGGGTAACAGAGCAAGACTCTGTCTCAAAATAAACAAAAAGTATAGTTCCATATATCATAAACATAAAAATTTAAGATTTTTAAGACAATATGTACATTAGCAAGAAGTCATCTGAAGTATATAGAAATGCCCAGCAAAAAGGTCTGCCATCTTTATGAGAAAATGGGAAACATTTTATTGAGAGACATTAAAGAAAGTCTATATAAATGAGGAGAAATGGCAAATGGATATGATATCTTAATATCATAAAGTAAATAATTTTTCTACTAGCAATATATAAATTTAATAAAATTTTAATCAAAATTACAATAACATTTTTCCTGGAACCTAAAATGTTAATTCCATAATTAATGTTAAAGTGCAAAAAGCCAAGAATAACCAAGACAAATTTGGAAAAAAATGAACAAGTTTTGGGGTCTTACCACATATCAACACCAAACAGAGGTGTTAATTCAGCAAGAAACAAAAGCACAGGAATAAAGGAAAAGACTGATAAACTGTACTATATTAACAATTATAAACTTCTGTACAATCAAAGAAACCAAAGAAATAGAAGTCACAAGCAACAGTGTAGAAGGCATATGCAAGGACTCATTTAATCCATCACTATCAAAAATATATTTTAATAAAACCTTCAAATTAATAAGAAAATGAAAATAAAATAGAGAAATGGACAATTACTATACACTGGAAATTGAAGACAAGGAATACCAAAATGATCAATAAACAAATTAAGGCTTACTCAAATTTTCTAATGATGATGAATGAAAACTAATTAATAATTATTTGGTAAATTGTAAGCCATTTGAAGATTCTATACGTTTTTAAGAAGGTAGAGACTCTCAGAGTGCTTGTGGAAGTGCAAATTAGTTACAATTTATTTGAAGAGTGACTTAGCAATAATATCCATTTAAAAGTGCCTAGTGCAACCTTCGTACACTTAAACTAGGAAAATATGTATAAGAATGTTTTTTCAGCATTATTTGTAATAGCAAAGAAATGAAGTGCAACCTATGAGAGAAGCATAAATACATGTGGAATACCCAAAGGCATTGTATGAAGCAATAAAAATTCATAAAACAGATCCATGCTTTCAAACACATATGAATCTTTCAAATATGTTGAGAGGGAATAAAAGTAAGTTGCTCGAGGACTGTAAAATTTTATACCAGTTTTATAATTTTTTAAAATTTCAGCCAGTCATAATAATGCTTACATATTTTATAGGTATTTGTGTATGTAGTAAAACTATCTTTAAATGAATGAAATTTAAAAACGTATTCAACACAGTTGTTGGCTCAGTTTCAGCTAAGCTAAATAAGTTTTCTTTTATATTCTTGATGGTAGGCACATGGATATTCATATTATTTATATTTTTGTGTGCATGTCCTTCAATATTACAAATGTAAAAAAATAGAATTATAGTGATTGGCAGGGATTCTGGAACATAAATCAGAAAGCAAATGATTTCCCATTTTAAAAAATAAAAGAATAAATTGTTTTTCATTTTTCAACAAATACTTGTTATAATTCCAGGATATATCACACACTGTGCTGAGTGCTGAAGAAACAGCCATGAAAAGAAAGACCCAGAAGATCCAGTTACCACCTTCGTGGCATTTATAATCTGATTATCACTTAACCTACAGAAAGTGGTGGTTTGTGACTACATTAGTCACAACAGGATGCTTACTTGAGAGCTAACTTTATTTCTTTGAGGGGGTCCTTTTTTATTTAATGGCAAAGAGAAATGTCATGGAATTCAGCAAATCCATGACAACGTATAGATTAACTGATATCAGTCTGAAGGGAGGTTTGTTTTTTTAAATTACTGCATTGCACAGTTATCATCTATTAAGGGTTTATTATTTGTTCTTAATGGCTTGAGAACAGATACAAATAATAAAGTTGAGTTTTATTTTTCTACATAAAACTTCGAGAATAGAGAATGTTAATATGCAATATAGTAGTACCTATATACCACATTTACCAGTAATATACCAAAACCGTATTTTTCTCCTTAACCACACTGCCTGTCATGAATTTACAAATACTCTATGGCATGAATATTTAATTCCTATCTTCAATTGTGATTATCAACTGCAATCGCTTAATTAGGTTGTCCTAATTGATTTTGAAGTATGTTGAATATTATATGCCTGCAACAACTTAGAGGTCTGAAGTTTTCAAATCGTTTTCTCTTTATAAAACAGCAAAGGGAGTGAAATCATGAGTGGGTGTCAGCAGAGACTGTGTTAGTAACTGTTGCTTTAGAATACATGATAAATTATTGCCACCTTTCATTTTGCTTGACTTTTGATTGCAGCTTCTTTTTAAAAACATTTCTACCAAAGAGAAAATTTACCCTTTCAGTTACCAAAATTTCATCAAAAGAAAAGATACATTGGAGGGGGTACATTTTGCCAATCTATAAAATTTTAGCACACATTGGAACACTTCAGGATTAGTAAAAGTATGCCATGAACAAGTTAGGTTTATGCTGGAAATGCAAGGTTAGTTTAACATTGGGAAATCAATAAGTATAATTTACTATATTTACAGAAAAGAAAGGAAAAGTTATAAGATTATTACAATAAGGCAGAAAAGGAATTTTACAAAATGTAACCAATTCATGCTGAATAGTCTCCTCCAGAAACAAAAGAGAATTCCCTTAATGTGATAAGGGTATCTTTAAAACATTTTAGACCTAATGTCATGCTTAGTAGTGAGAAAAAAATTGCCCTAAGGTACGAATACCAAGGATATGTGTTTGCCATTTCATTGATCATTATACTGAAGGTCCTAGAAAGTGCAGCAAGCCAGAAAAAAAATACATACTGAAAAGAAAACAAAGTAAAATTATCTTTTCATAGATGATATTTTTGTATTTATAGAAAATCCTAAGGAATCTCCAAAAGGCTACTATAGCATTAATAAATGAGATTAAGAAGTTAGCAGGATAAACATCTACATATTTTTAAAAAAACTGTATTTGTAAACTAGTGAAAACAAAAATAAAATTGTAAAATTACTATTTTCTAGTGCCCCAAATATTATGAAAAATTTAACAAAATATGTGAAAGATATATACATTGATAAATACGAAGCATTGCTGAGAGACTTAGAAAAGACCCAAATAAAGATAATGGCCATGTTTATGGATTAGAAGATAAAGCATTATTAAGGTATCAATTCTTCCAATATTGATCTATAGGTTAAAAGTAAACCCAATCGAATCTCAGTAGGCTTTTTATAAAATGGAATTTGGAAAGCTTATTCTAAAATTTATATAAAAAGATAAAATACATTGAGTAGCTAAAACCATGTTAAAGTAGAGCAATGTTGGAGGAATTATACCACTGAATTTCAAGATTTAGTATAAAGCTAAAATAATAAAGATTGAGTGAATTTCATGCAAAGTGGATATAATCAGAACAAAGAGTTCAACGATTTTGCTGTAGTTTAGTCAACTGAGGGTGCAATGGTGTAAATGTAATTCAGTGGGGAAAGGATACTCTTTTCAGGAAATTATTCTAGAAGAACTACCCTTCTTAAGAAAAAAATATGAAAAATATCTGTATCTCACCCCTTGTACTAAAATTAATTCAAAATTGATTATATATCTAAAAGTAAAGCTTTAGCTATAAAATTATTAGAAGAAAATACTTGCAACCTAGAAGATAAACAAGTACAGACATAAAAGGCACTTCCCATAAAGGAAAAAAGGTCAAAGTCTTACAGCCAATAAATTACAGAACTTGTATCCAAATGCACTCTGATTGCCAAGGTGAAGTCTGTAACATTACACATTATATGTTTTCTCTCGTATTTCTCTTTTTCTCCCCAATTCATGTGAACTTCAGAAAATGCCAGAAGCAAAGCAATTCTCGATTAGAACAAGTAATGACAAAACATTATTCCTACTTCAAAAATCTGGTTTCTTTGGATTTCCAGTAAAGTTTTGGTTTGACTGTGAGTCCTCTAAAATGTTTGTGAACATAAAACTGTTGCAGAAATTTTTATATAATAGAGTAAGTTTCTAATAGTAGAGAATAATACGCATTTGTGCTTACTATGTACCAAGTCCAATTCTAAATATTTTGTTTAGTAACTCATTTAATCCCCAAAAATAAATCTATGAGTGTAGCATTTTAATCCTATTTTTATAGATGAGAATATCTGAGGAACAGAGAGAGAACTCACTCAAGTTCACATAGTTTAGTAAGACTTCCAAACAGGATTTAAACTTGGGCAGTCTGACTCCAGATTTTACACTCTCAACTGCTTCTACTGTATAGCTCAATGCTCTTCAAACTTCACAGACTTACAAATCACCTGGAAGACTTATTAAAACACACATTCTAGCCTACAACCTGAGATTCTGTTGGTCAGGGAATTTGCATTTCTAAAACTCCCTGCGGGTCTCAGAGCATGCACTGGTATAGACCATGTTTCGGGATTTTCTTGCTTAATGATCTTTAAAACAATAGAGACTTTATCAGCCCAATGCAGTGAGCTATAATCTCACTTCAGGGCAGCAAGATGAAATAAACCTCTTCAAATCCCATGACTATGTGAAATTCTTTCCTAAGTCAATATGATGTACACCTAGAGACAATCAAAACATGATTTATATAATACTAAAAGTATTCTTTGCCAGTCAAAAGGCAGCAAAAACAAGTGCATACTAAGTAGAGAGCTTTTTAATGAGTTTTCTTATAAATGTTCTACAATGAAAAGGAAGGTAATAACAGTAAACTCTGAAATCTTCTGTCCTTAAGGGCTAAATTCTGTCCACCATTAGCTTGCAGGTACAAAACTCGGGATCTGATGTTTCAGCCAGGACAGATTTCAGCTCTATAAACAGGATGGGCATTTTCTAGAAGTTTCTCACTTTTTTGGGGGGGGGGGGAAGAGGAAGTTTATTTAGGAAAAACATACCAATCTTAGCTCTAGGAATAAAGTAGGGAGAGGATGCTTTGAACAAAGCCTGAGCATCACATTGGGCATGTTCTCTGGGGCCCAGGCTATCTGTGGAAAGACAGCTGCTTGAATTTAAGCAAACAAAGATTCTTGCAGGCTTTAGTCGATTTGTTTCACAAGAACGATTAACTCATTTACTCAAAAAGTTAATCAAGTCCGTATTCTATTTAAGAGAAAAAAGGATATACTGAGGCTCCCTTTAACATAAACAGCAAATATTGGGGAAAATAATTTTTAAATAAAATGGCAGTTGGGTATAAGACCTCCATTCAGTTGGATATGTCCTAAAAGTGACCAATTTGTCAGCTGTCCTCCAGTACATGAGAACTTAAAGGTTCATGACTTAAAGATGTAATTTTCTGGTATGTTTTATCCTCTTTTTACTGCCATGTCTTGGGACTTAGTGGTTTCTCAGAAGGTAAAAAGTGTTTTCGTAATCATTGCTACTTCTATGTTGGCAAAAAAGAAAAATCACTGCATTTGAGACTCGCATTTTCTCTACTTGCAGATACAATGAAAAAAATACATTTCTTGACATCTCCATTGGCTAAAAATGAAACAAAAGGCGAGAGATGTGAGGGGAAAGGGAGTACAAGCATTAGTGTCTGCCAGTTCACACTTCATTCTAGCATGCTATTGTTAATATTTTGTTGTGTATAAAAAAAAAATCAGTTTGGACTTCTAGTCTCCAGAACTATGCAAAAATGCATTTTTTTTTCTGGAGGGAAATTTATAGCACTAAATGCCCACAAGAGAAAGCAGGAAAGAGCTAAAATTAACACCCTAACATCACAAAAGAACTAGAGAAGCAAGAGCAAACAAATTCAAAAGCTAACAATACAAGAAATAACTAAGATCAGAGCAGAATGAAAGAGACAGAGACATGAAAAACCCTTCAAAAAAAAAATCTATGAATCCAGGAACTGGTTTTTTGAAAAGATTAACAAAATAGATACACACTAGCCAGACTAATAAAGCAGAGAGATCAAATAGACACAATAAAAAATGATAAAAGGAGTATCACCGCTGATCCCACAGAAATACAAACTACCATCAGAGAATACTAAAAACACCTCTATGCAAATAAAGTAGAAGATCTAGAAGAAATAGATAAATTCCTAGACACATACACCCTCCCAAGTCTAAATCAGGAAGAAGTCGAATCCCTGAATAGACCAATAATAAGTTCTGAAATTGAGGCAGTAATAGCGTACCAACCAAAAAAAGCCCAAGACCAGGCGGATTCACAACCAAATTCTACCAGAGGTCCAAGAGGAGCTGGTGCCATTCCTTCTGAAACTATTCCAAACAACAGAAAAAGAGGAACTCCTCCCTAACTCATTTGATGAAGCCAGCATCATCCTGATAACGAAACCTGGCAGAGACATGACAAAGCAAGAATAAATTTCTATTGTTGCTGTTGGTCTTTAAATGTTTTTGTTAGCTCTTCAACAAGAAGAATGGTCTATTACTTGGGAACCAAAATGTAGGCATACAAAATACTTATAAATTATATTAATGTATTTGGTTAATGTACATACATACCTCATAAGAAGCCTGCAGAAAAGTTAATGCTAATGGTTAAAAGAGTTTAATGCCGCTATGTGCCTAGAAACTCAGCCAAGATCTTATTCCACTTGATTCCTTAGACAACCCAGAATATACCCAGATGATTCCCTTCACAGTCCAGAGACAAGCCCAGGAGATGCTGTAGTTCTACAAGTTAAATCTGTTTTAATTTATCCCCTGTTCCTGAGCATTGAAGCACTATCAGGAGAGGAAAAAATGCCTGTGTGCAAATTACTTGTGCTTACTACCATATCTTAATTGTCTTCAAACTGCTATACCAGAAGACTCATTTTGAAATAAGCATGACGGTTCAGGTTTACATCTGTGACCCCACTAAATATTTGTTTTGAGAAGCCCTGTGATATTCATTGTAAACCCTTATATGCTCCATAAGAAGAGCTTTATATCCAAAGTGGAAAAATTGTTTGAGTGTGTTATGAGGGCTTCACTTACCCCATGTAGCTGTTTTAGATCATGGCAAAAATGGCCACACTTATATATCCAGTAAGTTTCAAAAAGTACTTAGATGCATATACCTGGTGTAAGTGCTAGGAAAAAAAAAGTCCTAAGAAGCCCCCAGTAGAATTGAACAGGGGCACCTGGCCTGGCAGGGAGGGAGCTTTTTCTGAGGAACTGACTTTCAATCTGATGCTTTCTAAATAAAGACAGACCAGCTAAGGCATGGGGCAGGTGGAAAGGGAAAGGAAGGACATGATTCAGCCCTAACAAACACTGGATGTGAAGGCCCTGAGGAAAGATGTGGTACAAAGAACTTGAGAAACAAAATGAAGTCACTGTGGCCGAGGTGGAGAGAGAAAGAACAAGGAACATCATATGGGGCTGCTAGGGCCAGATCAAGCAGAGCTTTTCCAACCACCTGGAGGATTTCAGGGTGACAGAGGGTTTTAAACAGAGAGATGCTGTTACAGACTTACCCCTTTAAGAAAATCTCCCTTGCCACTGTAGGGAGAATTGATTGACAGGGGAGAGTTGAAGCAGAGACACCATGGATAAATTTTCCCTTTGCCAAGGAAGATGATGATTTCACAGCGCACCAAAGTAGTGGGAGTGGAGATGGATAAAAGTGTTTACTGACAGAAGAGAAATAGATGAATCTGAACGATAAGGAAAGAGATAGGGATATACATTATTCTTAATTTCTGGATTTCTAGCAGGCAAATCCAGCTAACATTTAACAGGAAAAAGAAACCTTTGCGTTTAAGCTACTGAAACATTTACTACTGTAGGACAGCATAGTCTAAGTTAACTGATACAAAGATTTAGAAAGATTTTGGCTAAGTTTGAATATATGTGCATTCCACTTTAAATCCTACCTTTAGAACCTAATCCCACGTAAAGTGGAACTCCAGGTACCTTTAGGAATTTTCAAATACCCTTCAACGAGAGGTGGGGTCAAATCTCATAATTGCGGCAATATAATGGAAGATCTGCTGCCAGGGCTGATTATAAATGTTGTTTTTTGTCCCCCAACAAAAGCTGAATGTTTTAACATGGACTGGTCCTAGACCCCCATTCTGACCACTAGCTTCAGTAACTTGTACTGCTTTCCCCACCCTTTTCTTTATCCCTTCCTGTAGCCTTAACAGCTTGTTATAAAAACTTCTCTGAAGAAAGGGAATAGCAGCAGTAACAAAATCTCTCTCAATCTCTCTCTCTCTCTCTCTCTCTCACACACACACACACACACACACACAGAGGCATGCATATTCATGCACATTTTTATTGCATTTGTTTTTAACGGTCTTGGTTCCCGTAATGAATATCCCATCTCCATGTTACAGACAAACAGCTGGCTGCTTGTCATGTTTTTAGATTGGAAATGTGATTTGTGCCTCGCACAGGTGTAATGATTGTTCTCTTCATGAAGTCTATGCTAACCATATACATCTGCAAGGTCCTTGTATAAACTGTCCCTCATTCATATAAGAGCTTCTGAGCTTTGCTGAATTTTATTGTTAACATCAACTAATGTCAGTGCTTTTTGGTAATTCAAATTGACACACACACACACACACGTCTTTTCATATATGTGCACACACACATGTAGGAGTGAGCCCACAGGCCATCTCTCACTCAATGTTTCTCAATATTCTCTCCTATATTTGATGTCTGGTAACTACGCTCGTGGCCTACCCAGTACAGAGTGAAGAAGCTTTGCCATGGTGGATCTGGAGCACTCAGATCTAGGCAAGTTGCAAAGGGATGAAGCGGCACCAGTGCAACAGACCTCCAGGCCCTGGACAACATCAGCTTAGCATGAATAGCCTGAGATATGAGAAGGACAGAGAGATGACAGCATAGGCTATTTCTCCTGATGATGAATAAATTATGAGAATGCTAGTAAAACAACAATCATGACCTAGATGAGGCTTGAACAACAATTGTCTCCTCAGCCCTTGATTTTTCTACCACACATAAAGTTACATAAAGAAATGGTCATAGATATTTACCCAAGAAAGGAGGGAATATGTGAGTAACAGTAGCAGTAATTTGAAATTAAACAGTACATCCTAGGGAAATGAGGCCAAATAAAATTATTTTGACTTGAACTCTGACAAGCTGCAAATGAGATTTCGGTTCACTGCTTTCCTAGTCATTCAATGGAAAGAAAATGGCTCTTTTCCTTAGCCTTATTTCTCAGTCTTTCTATGACAATCTTGCTTGTGCACTATGTTTTTCCCTTAAAATTTAAACACCCTTTTCTACCCACCCACAGGATAAGATGCCAAGTGCTATTCTCTGATCAGTTATTGATTTTGTGCCATCTGTCGCCTATGAAGCATGATTTCAGGGAAAGCAATGGTGTGGCATCTCTTTGCTTAAATTGTTCTAGGCAACCACCCCTTCCAAAGTGCTAGACAGAAACCTGTTTATTCCCTGTCTACCATCATGATTTGTTTATGATCTTTATTATTTATATCTTACATCTAAATAAATTCACAAAACATAGGGGAAATGTGCATTTGAGTTGACAGGTTAAACAGTAGTTTTTAAAACCATTATTTTCCTCAATTCGGAGGTTCTAATAAATATGCCAGACACCTAAATGAGCTTTTCAATAAAACGTTCCTTCCCACAAGTTTTCTTTACTTACTTCTGGCAACGCCAAATCTTATACTTCTTCCTCTTTGGATTAAAAACAAATGTCAGTGAAAAAAAACTACATCATTATTCAATTTGAACTTTCACCACTAATTTAAAAAATTGTTTTGTGTTAAGGGATATTCTAATTGCTGGTCAAAATAGAAAGTTGATATAATATTATCATAAGAATCATAACTGAATGTATTTTAAGAAGATATAGCAATGAATGATTGAATATCTTTTATTATTTTACCTGATCCAATTTCTACTGTTCTAAATTATTGGCCTTTCCCTTCTGTGTTCACCTAACCACTTACTTTCACCACATTCTCCCTAATAATCTTTTCTTCATTTTCAAGAAACAAATGTATTCAAGCAAAACAAAGAAATAAATGGTGAGATTATAATGAAAAACATAACTTATTGGACACTTAGATATAAAATCCAAAGTACGATTGTGTCTAACTGTGGCCATGTCAGGAACTTGCCTTCAGGATTAAGGCAACTAGCTCTTCTTAAGTCAGAGTTGACTACAAATATATACTGAATGATATCTATGTGCCAGGCACTGTCTAAGCACATAAAATAAATGACAAATTGTCTTTGCCCTTTTGGCATTTACAGTTTAGGGCAGAGCACAGACATTAACATTAAATGAATTATTAAAAAATTTTTGAAATAGTAAAATTGAACAAAGGTGATATATTAATGCAGAACCCAAATAATTTTTAGAGAATAGTAAAGGCTTCATAGGAGAAGTGATGGTGAGTTTGAAATCTTAAGAACAAACAAAATAATTAGACAAGTGCTGCTATGAGCATTAAATTCATACAACTGTGTTTAAATCACTTGGTATAACTGCTTCAATTCTTCCATCAGCCTCTTTTTGGCTACTCATAAGTTTTTCTACAGACCTAAAATATACATGACTTCAAATCTGGATATTACATAAACATACACATGTCTCTGTTGTTAAAATGGAGAATCTAATTGATTTAGTCTGGTCTATGGAGGCTTTGGCTTCTATTAGTTGCCACTAATGGCCTAATCAACTTGAGGCGAGGTTTGTCAGGGAAGTGGAGTAGGGAGTATCTTGAAGCAAATGTCTTTGGCTGTGGTCAGGAAAGATAAGTAAAAAAAAAAAAAAAAGTGAATTGTAGCAGGTGAACTGATTGGCATGTCTAGGATAGAGGTGTTTTTGTGTACACACATATGCAGTCAATCATGGGCAGTATTCCCTGTCACTTCTCATTGGTCATGAAAAGTTGTACACACACTCATCCAGCTCCCTGTGTGGTTACTGTTCACGTAGCTGTATCCAAGAAATGGCCAGAGGAACCATTAGATTGTGGCTATAGAAATAAATATGCCTCCCTGGGGAAACACATTTATGACTTTAGTTTGACTAGCTCTGGTCTCTAACTCTCTATGAATTACTATTGCTGCATTGAAAATAATTATGTTGTTCTTGGGGTTCCAAGATGGTCAAATAGGAACAGCTCCAGTCTACAGCTCCCAGTATGAACAACACAGAAGATGGGTGATTCCTGCATTTCCAACTGAGGTACCAGGTTCATCTCACTGGCACTTGTTGGACAGTGGGTGCAGCCCACGGAGTCTGAGCCCAAGCAGGGTGGGGCATCACCTTACCTGGGAAGCGGAGGGGGTCAGGGAATTCCCTTTCCCAGCCAAGGGAAGCTGGGACATATGGTACCTGGAAAATCAGGACACTCCCACCCTACTACTGTGCTTTTCCAACTGTCTTAGCAAACAGCACATGAGGAGATTATATCCCACACCTAGCTCGGAGGGTCCCACGCCCACGGAGCCTTGCTCACTGCTAGCACAGCAGTCCGAGATCCAACTGCAAGGTGGCAGCGAGGCTGGGGTAGGGGCATCCACCCTTGCTGAGGCTTGAGTAGGTAAACAAAGCAGCCAGGAAGCTAAAACTGGGTGGAGCCCACCACAGCTCAAGGAGGCCTGCCTGCCTCGGTAGACTCCACCTCTGGGGGCAGGACATTGCTGAATAAAAGGCAGCAGAAACTTTTGCAGACTTCAACGTCCCTGTCTGACAGCTCTGAAGAGAGCAGTGGTTCTCCTAGCATGGTATTTGAGCTCTGAGAACAGACAGATTGCCTCCTCAAGTAGGTCCCCGAACCCCAAGTAGTCTAACTGGGAGACACCTCCCAGTAGGGGCCAACTGACAGCTCATAAACTGGGTGCCCCTCTGAGATGAGGTTTCCAGAGGAAGGATCAGGCAGCAACATTGGTATCACCAGGTATTACCAGTGGTGGTGATACCCAGGCAAACAGGGTCTGGAGTGGACCTCCAGCAAACTCCAACAGACCTGCAGCTGGGAGTCCTGACCGTTAGAAGGAAAACTAACAAACATAAAGGAATCCACACCAAAACCCCATCTCTAGGTCACCATCACCAAGACCAAAGGTAGATAAAACCACAAAGATGGGGAGAAACCAGAGCAGAAAAGCTCTGAAAATTGCAAAAATCAGAGCAACTCTTCTTCTCCAAAGGAATGCAGCTCCTCGCCAGCAAAGGAACAAAGCTGGGTGGAGAATGACTTTGATGAGCTAACAGAGTAGGCTTCAGAAGATCAGTAATAACAAACTTCTCCAAGCTAAAGGAGGATGTTCGAACCCATAGCAAAGAAGCTAAAAACCTTGAAACAAGATTAGACGAATGACTAACTAGAATAAACAGCATAGATAAGACCTTAAATGACCTGATGGAGCTGAAAACCATGGCACGAGAACTATCAGATGCATGCACAAGCTTCAGTAGCCGATTTGATCAAGTGGAAGAAAGGGTATCAGTGATTGAAGATCAAATGAATGGAATGAAGCGAGAAAAGAAGTTTAGAGAAAAAAGAATAAAAAACGAACGAAGTCTTCAAGAAATATGGGGCTATTTGAAAAGACCAAATCTATGTCTGATTTGTATACCTGAAAGTGACGGGCAGAATGGAACCAAGTTGGAAAACGCTCTGCATGACATTATCCAGGAGAACTTCCCCAACCTAGTAAGGCAGGCCAACATTCAAATTCAGGAAATACAGAAAACGCCACAAAGATACTCCTCGAGAAGAGCAACTCCAAGACACATAATCGTCAGATTCACCAAAGTTGAAATGAAGGAAAAAATGTTAAGGGCAGCCAGAGAGAAAGATCCGGTTACCCACAAAGGGAAGCCCATCAGACTAACAGCAGATCTCTCGGCACAAACTCTACAAGCCAGAAGACAGAGGCGACCAATATTCAACATTCTTAAAGAAAAGAATTTTCAACCCAGAATTTCATATCCGACCAAACTAAGCTTCATAAGTGAAGGAGAAATAAAATCCTTTACAGAGAAGCAAATGCTGAGAGATTTTGTCACCACCAGGCCTGCCTTACAACAGCTCCTGAAGGAAGCACTAAACATGGAAAGGAACAACTGGTACCAGCCACTGCAGAAACATGCCAAATTGCAAAGACCATCAATGCTAGGAAGAAACTGCATCAACTAACTGGCAAAATAACCAGCTAACATCATAACGACAGGATCAAATTCACACATAACAATATTAACCTTAATTGTAAATGAGCCAAATGCTCCAATTAAAAGACACAGAATGGTAAATTGGATCAAGAGTCAAGACACATCAGTGTGCTGTATTCAGGAGATCCATCTCATGTGCAGACACACACATAGGCTCAAAATAAAGGGATGAAGGAACATCTACCAAGCAAATGGAAAACAAAACAAAACAAAAAAACAGGGGTTGCAATCCTAGCCTCTGATAAAACAGACTTTAAATCAACAAAGAGCAAAAGAGACAAAGAAGGCCATTACATAATGGATCAATTCAACATCCATTATGGATCAATTCAACAAGAAGAGCTAACTATCCTAAATATATATGCACCCAATATAGGAGCACCCAGATTCATGAAGTCAGTCCTTAGAGACCTACAAAGAGACTTAGACTCCAACACAATAATAATGGGAGACTTTCACACCACACTGTCAAATTAGACAGATCAATGAGACAGAAAGTTAACAAGGATATCTAGGACTTGAACTCACCTCTGCACCAAACAGACCTAATAGACATCTACAGAACTCTCCACCCCAAATCAACAGAATATACATTCTTCTCAGCACCGCATCGCACTTATTCCAAAACTGACCACATTGTTGGAAGTAAAGCACTCCTCAGCAAATGTAAAAGAAAAGAAACTGTAACAAACTGTCTCTCAGACCACAGTGCAATCAAATTAGAACTCAGGATTAAGAAACTCACTCAAAACCACACAACTACATGGAAACCGAACAACTTGCTCCCAAATGGCTACTGGGTACATAACAAAATGATGGCAGAAATACAGATGTTCTTTGAAACCAATGAGAACAAAGACACAACATACCAGAATCTCTGGGGCACATTCAAAGCAGTGTGTAGAGGGAAATTTATAGCACTAAATGCCCACAAGAGAAAGCTGGAAAGATCTAAAATCAACACCCTAACATCACAATTAAAAGAACTAGAGATGCAAGATCAAACACATTCAAAAGCTAGCAGAAGGCAAGAAATAACTAAGATCAGAGCAGAACTGAAGGAGATAGACACACAAAAATCCCTTCAAAAAAATTAATGAATCCAGGAGCTGGTTTTTTGAAAAGATCAACAAATTGATAGACCCCTAGCAAGACTAATAAAGAAGAAGAGAGAGAAGAATCAAATAGACAATAAAAAAAGATAAAGGGGATATCACCACTGACCCCACAGAAATACAAACTACCATCAGAGAATACTATAAACACCTCTAAGCAAATAAACTAGAAAATCTAGAAGAAATGGATAAGTTCCTGGACATATACACCCTCCCAAGACTAAACCAGGAAGAAGCTGAATCCCTGAATAGACCAATAACAGGCTATGAAATTGAGGCAATAATAGCCTACCAACCAAAAAAAGTCCAGAACCAGATGGATTCACAGCCGAATTCTACCAGAGGTACAGGACGAGTTGGTACCATTCATTTTGAAACTATTCCAATCAACAGAAAAAGAGGGAATCCTCCCTAACTCATTTTACGAGGCATCATCCTGATACCAAAGTCTGGCAGAGACACAACAACAAAAGAGAATTTTAGACCAATATCACTGATCAACATTGATGCAAACATCCCCAATAAAATACTGGCAAACTGAATCCAGCAGCACATCAAAAAGCTTGTCCACCACAATCAAGTTGGCTTCATCACTGGCATGCAAGGCTGGTTCAACATATGCAAATCAATAAACGTAATCCAGCATATAAACAGAACCAAAGACAAAAACCACACAATTATCTCCATAGATGCAGAAAAGGTCTTTGACAAAATTCAACAGCCTTCATGCTAAAAACTCTCAATAAAGTAGATATTGATAGAATGGATCTCAAAATAATAAGAGCTATTTATGATAAACCCACAGCCAATATCATACTGAAGGAGGAGGTGGGGAGGAAAGCATTCCCTTTGAAAACTGGTACAAGACAGTTTTCTCACCACTCCTATTCAACATAGTGTTCGAAGTTCTGGCCAGGGCAATCAGGCAGGAGAAAGAAATAAAGGATATTCAATTAGGAAAAGAGGAAGTCAAATTGTCCTTGTTTGCAGATGACATGATTGTATATTTAGAAAACCCCATTGTCTCAGCCCAAAATCTCCTTAAGCTGATAACCAACTTCAGGAAAGTCTCAGGTTGCAAAATCAACGTGCAAAAATCACAAGCATTCCTACATACCAATAACAGACAAACAGAGAGCCAAATCATGTGTGAACTCCCATTCACAATTGCTTCAAAGAGAATAAAATATCTAGGAATCCAACTTACAAGGGATGTGAAGGACCTCTTCAAGGAGAGCTACAAACCACTGCTCAATGAAATAAAAGAGGACACAAACAAATGGAAGAACATTCCATGTTCATGGATAGGAAGAACCAGTATCATGAAAATGGCCATACTGCCCAAAGTAATTTATAGATTCAATGCCATCCCCATCAAGCTACCAGTGACTTTCTTCACAGAATTGGAGAAAAAACTACTTTAAAGTTCATATGGAACCAAAAAAGAGCCTGCATTGCCAAGACAATCCTAAGCCAAAAGAATAAACTTGGAGGCATCATGCTACCTGACTTCAAACTATACTACAAGGCTACAGTAACCAAAACAGCATGGTACTGGTACCAAAACAGAGATATAGAGGAATGGGACAGAACAGAGCCCTCAGAAATAATACCACACATCTACAACCATCTGATCTTTGACAAACCTGACAAAAACAAGAAATGGGGAAAGGATTTCCTATTTAACAAATGGTGCCGGGAAAACCAGCTAGCCATATATAGAAAGCTGAAGCTAGATCCCTTCCTTACACCTTACACAAAAAATAATTCAAGATGGATTAAAGACTTAAATGTTAGACCTAAAACCATAAAAACCCTAGAAGAAAACCTAGGCAATACCATTCAGGACAGAGGCATGGGCAAGGACTTCATGACTAAAACACCAAAAGCAATGGCAACAAAAGCCAAAGTTGACAAATGGGATCTAATTAAACTAAAGAGCTTCTGCACAGCAAAAGGAAGTACCATCACAGTGAACAGGTAACCTATAGAATGGGAGAAAATTTTTGCAATCTACCCATCTGCCAAAGGGCTAATATCCAGAATCTACAAAGAACTTAAACAAATTTACAGGAAGAAAATCAAACAACCCCATCAAAAAGTGGGAAAAGAATATGAACAGACACTTCTCAAAAGAAGACATTTATGCAGCCAACAGACACATGAAAAGATGCTCATCATCACTGGCCAGAGAAATGCAAATCAAAACCACAATGAGATACCATCTCACACCAGGTAGAATGGCAATCATTAAAAAGTCAGGAAACAACAGGTGCTGGAGAGGATGTGCACAGATAGGAAAACTTTTACACTGTTGGTGGGACTGTAAACTAGTTCAACCATTGTGGAAGACAGTGTGGCGATTTCTCAAGGATCTAGAACTAGAAACACCATTTGATCCAGCTATCCCATTACTGGGTATATACCCAAAGGATTATAAATCATGCTGCTATAAAGACACATGCACATGTTTATTGTGGCACTATTCACAATAGCAAAGACTTGGACCCAACCCAAATGTCCATCAGTGATAGACTGGATTAAGAAAATGTGGCGCATATACACTATGGAATACTATGCAGCCATTCAAAAGGTTGAATTCATGTCCTCTGCAGGGACATGGATGAAGCTGGAAACCATCATTCTGACCAAACTATCACAAGGACAGAAAACCAAACACTGCATGTTCTCACCCAGAGGTGAGAATTGAACAATGAGAATACTTGGACACAGGAAGGGGAACATCACTCACCGGAGCCTATTGTGGGGAGGGGGGAGGGATAGCATTAGGGGATATACCTAATGTAAATGATGAGTTAATGGGTGCAGTACACCAACATGGCACATATATACACGTTATACACATGTGCCCTAGAACTTAAAGTATAATTTTAAAAAATTATGTTGCATGCCACATAATTTAGATATTCACAATAAAATTACTCTATGAATATATTAATCTTAATGTACTAGTGAATTACTGCATTCTAGAGTCAGATCCCAGTTTGAATCCAAACACTGACAATTACTAGCTGTAATAAAAGTTACCTAACATGGTTAAGCTGCAAGAGACTTCATTTATAAAATAAAGTAACTATACCTGTGTCACAGTTAAGGATTTTCTGTGGAGTAGCATAAATTATCCAAAATAAAAGTGGCTTAAACACATATGGTTTGGTCTTTCTCATCAACAAAGTACAGATCTAAGCAGTCCAAGCTGGCAAGGTGGCTCCAGGAAATCATCCAGGACCCAGGCTACTTCTGTGTTTCTGCTTCCCCATGCTCAGCACTGGATTCCATCCTCAAGCCACCATGCACCATGCTGGCAGCCAAATCATTAGGCATCATACCGGCATTTCAGATAGCAAAAAGGACAAAGTGGGGTGGGGGGTAGGTTCAAAGGAAATAATTCCCAACAATCTAAGTCCCACACAACTGTTCTGTGCACATCGCATTGGCCAGTACTCAGTCAAATGACTGCAAAAGCTCGAAGATACACCTGCAAATGGAGTCTATGTCACTTTGCATAACATTTTGGTCATAAGGAATGAAGGAGAAATAGATTGGTAGGCAGCCAGCTATCTCTGCCACAATATTCTTCACAGGATTATTGTGAAGATTAAATGAGTTAATACCTCTTAATATCTTAGCACAGTGCCGGATACATTGTCAGCACTAGGAGGCTACAATTATTATTTTTAGACAATTGCCAGAGACATTAGTTTCTATTATTTAAAATCTACAATCCCATTCAAAAAGAAATTACCTATGCTTCTGGAAAATGAAAATTTCTTTATTCCACTTGGAACTGATTAAATGTTAAAGGAAATGAATTTAAAAAGTCAGACAAAATACACAGAAAAAAGTTTAAGCCAGTAGTTAAAAATCATAGATTGGACAGTTTATACGTGAATTAAAAAATTGATTTACTAAATGAAAGATCCAAAGCTAGGAAACTACAGAAAACTACACTTACAGGAAAGGAAAAGTTTTCTTGAATTCTAGAATAATTCTCAAACACATTAGAAGAGATGGTAATAGCATATGGGTACTTAATTCTTGACAGTTTTTTACATAGTTCAGTACAAGCGCCTGCGCTGGTAGAGATTGAAGGAGAGAGGTGTTCCTGTTCTTTGAAAGTCTTTGGTCTCTGGTTTCTGATTTGCCTTCCTCTATTTTGGCCAGCATTTACTTTTCTTTCTCTTTCCCTTTGCTGTTTTCTCTTTGCTATGTTTTTGAGGTCTGATGCAAATCATAATCAATGTTTTTATTCTTTTATGGAGTGTGTATTATCCTGAATCACTGCTTCCAGGCAGAAAATGATGCCAGGTTCTCTTAATGCTAATTCTGTTTTAATGCTTAAAATGGAAATACACTGCTGAAAATATAGGAGAATGGGTTTCAGCAACACGCAGACCTAGGTGTGTTGTCATCTTAGGCAATTATTCTTGGCCTCAGTTTCCTATTTCCTAAAAGTAGTGTAATAATGGCATATATTACATAAGGGCTTTTCTTACGGATTCAGTCTGATGATATATAAACTCCACAGTTTGTACGAGTAAGAACATGAAGCAAATAAATGTTAGCTCTGTTAATATTATAATAAAACTAGATACAAATGTTCTCCAGTTAAGCTTTTGGTATCTACAAAATGTTGTTAAATAATATTTTTAAAATCATTAAATAACAAGTATTTTACAATGCTATTAGATCAATAAGAACTTTCCACATGAAGTAAAACAAACAAAAACTCAGGAACAAATAGGTTATGTTTGATTCGTCTGTTGTATAAAATCCATTCCTTGGTAGAGTACTGCAAATTGTCCAAGTCTGTCCTTGTGACTAGTCTAATAGCAAATACTGTCACACATTTTCAGTGTGAAGGACTCTGATGACTTCCCTCAACCTTCCATCATTTGGTCTAAGAACATATCACCTAATTAGTTCTTTTTCTTGGAGCTTGAAATTTTATTTCCTCATGATTCATTATCCTCTACAAGGAATAATCCAGACTTTATCAGGTACCCTATATATGTTAATTCTCAGTGATAACACCGTTAGTCTAATGAGTCTGTGTTTACTTTTTGCCTGACCATCTGAAATAAAAGCTCTCACTCATTCACTGCCTTCTAAAGCACATATGGTGTTTTTCTGTCTAATAGTCTTTTCCCCAAGGCACTGACATATCTTGACAGACTTTTCCTATCTCTATCAGCAGCAAAGGTTCTTAAATGGTTTTGGCTAAGGGATAGTTGTGAGAATCTGATGAGAAGTGCAGCTGAAAATGAATGTACAGGTGGACTTGTTCTGTCTCTGAAAAATACACATGCATGTTCATACAAAAATTTTACAATTTCAAGAGATTCACAGATAGACCTCCTGATACTTATCAGTTAGAGTTCATTCGGAAAAAAAACATACATTGTATCAGTTAATTTGTATATATACCATAAAAATCTAAATGTTATCATATAGCTGAAAGTCACAAAAACGTGAAGAAAATTTAGCTTCTCTACAACCCACAACCCAAGTTGACGATTTGACTCAACGGATGCATGTATTTGTTTTTCTCCTCACTTCTAGTGTTGACATCATCCTTTATTTTAGGAAGCTACTTATACCCAACATCTCAACCTTCACAAATGATTTAAAAATAAATGCAGTAATTATCTTTATTCTACAGAACTAAATAGAAAAAAGCCTTTCTAAAATTCATATGAATGCTCACTTTATTTCAAACTATTATAAAGCCAAATTCATTTTTGATTTCCAATCACATTTTTCTGTCCTGATTCATGAAAATGTTTATTAATTATTTTAGAGTACCATAAAATAACTTAGCAAATTGTGAGTAAATCTTCTGATAAGACTCCCAAGAGACGGGATAAGTCTAGCTCATAATTAACATATATGTGATTTAATATCTGCCAGTGTCTGTAATATACTCATGTTTTCACTTCGCAGATACTTAGAGCTTAAAGGACTCAAGAGCCATACAGTTCTTAAGTGATAGGAAGCCTGGACTGCAATCCATTTCTATGCAAATTCGAAGTGTAGGTTTTTCCACTGTGCACTTCCACAGAGAATATAACTATACGCATCCATCTATCTGTTTATCTGTTCCTTCTCCAACTTTTGTTGAATAACTGCCATAGCAGACTTATTATTTAAGGAAATATATATTTGATGACAGCCTGTGTACATTGAGTATACGCAGATTTTATTATATTCCTTTAGTGAGAAACAAAATAATTTAAATAGTTCTGGTGGTTTTGCTCATCATTCTATTCAATGAGGATGAGCCCACAGGGAGTCTCAAACGAGAGATATAAATCTGTAGAACCCTCAGTAGCTCTCAGTTCTGGCATGCCTCTCACAGTGAAAGCAACTAAATATGAGTCATCCAAAGATGGTATTGCAAATTTATATTTTGTACATATATTCTTTGTTGTATTTATACTTTACTACTACAGTAGTGTTTATATATGCACATATTCAAAATCATTGTACTCTATGAGCTCATTTACAAATTTTGGGGATAATTTTGACTAACAATAATTTGGCTAATAATTTTCAAGTCATGTACTGAGGTGCAATAGGAAGATGCTCTGAATTGCAGCTCCAAAATGGGTGTCCCAAGAGACAGATGTTGAGAGTTGGACTTCAACTGTATCCAGGGAAGAGGACATCCTGACCCATTAATACAAGCATCTAGTTAATTTTGCAGTATTAGAGGTAGATGAATCTGCTTATGCCACATTTTAACATCACAAATCACTGAAATAATCCAAGAAATGCTCCTCTTAATCTGATTTTTTTTTTTTTTTCGATGGAGTCTCGTTCTGTCACTCAGGCTGGAGTGCAGTGGCACTATGTGGGCTCACTGCAACCACTGCCTCCTAGGTTCAAGCTATTCTCTTGCCTCACCCTCCTGAGTAGCTGGGATTACAGGCACCGGCCACCACACCCAGCTAATGTTTGTATTTTTAGTAGAGACAGGGTTTCACCATGTTGGCCAGGCTGGTCTTGAACTCCTGACCTCAGGAGGTGATCTGTCTGCCTCGGCCTCCCAAAATGCTGGGATTATAAGCGTGAGCCACCATGCCCAGCTGGTCTCACCATTTCTATATACAACTTTGTAACTTGATCTTCATATAGATTCACCAATAAAAATAATACAATTTGTTATTGCCTGCAACCAGTATAATTAGTTGGTATTCTGAGGTTTTCTGGTTTTATTTTTACTTTGTCCAATAGTGTTTTATGAATTTGAATGAAGAGATTCAATATACCTATGACTCTAACCACACCTAATTATATGAAGAGGGGCTTAAAATGTAACTCTAAGCCATCTAAGTGGAAATAAGCTCCTGGAATGTGGTAATCCCACCAAGGCCTTACCTTTGAGAAAACCTGAAAAGATTCATGTGTCATGAAGAGGTAGGAGATAGCAGGTTGTGGGGAGTCTCGAAATGTCATGCTGAGTGTAGCTGTTAACACATAGGCAACTGTGAGTCTGGCTTCTAGGCAGGACAAAAACATGTCTGCTTGGTGAATTTGTTTCCTTAGGTTGGAGAGTAGAGTTGTGTGTCCTCTGATGTTTTGATTGTCTCTTGTCTTATTTTTCCTTTTGCTTATTCCCCCTTTACCACTGAATTGCCAGCTGGCACTTTCTCCCTTCCTTCTTTTTGCCTTTCATTTCCTCCTCAGAACCTATGCCTTTCAACAAAAGACTCTAAGAGCACTTTCAAATTCTACCTATCTTTAAATTCCTTCCTGTGGTTCATGTTCTTACCTACCAGACACACTTAGTATTTCCAGACCTGCTACAGTAAACTGGTCTTTCTGGTGGTAGTTTTAGATCAACTCTAGGCCAATCCTGGGTCCCTCTTCTTTCTCTGTCAATGGCACATGCCCCCTTTTCTCACTGAAGACCTTCCTGTCAGAGGGGATGCAAAGTAGTGTGAGAGATCCTGGGCTGAGTTTGCAGTTTGTTTTCTCAGGTGTACAGTTTAGCTTTCTTTTTCTCTAAATTATGCTGACAGTGTGGCTTTGGTGAAGTTTTATTTTTCCCTCTTTGTTGATGTGTGCCATTTTTTGAGAATATTGGCAGATAGGGACATAGACAGCCACATTGTCTTCAACTATCTTTAATTGCTCAAAGATAATTATGCTACCAGTATGGAGGATGGATTGGAAGACACGCTAAAAAATAGAAAGACTAAATAGAAGGCTATTTTAATAGTGTAGGTAAAATATAACGGGTGACACAGTTAACTTTGTAGATGAAGAGGTGAGTTCAGTTAAGAATTTGGAAAATGTCAAGCAGCAGAAGGAAGAAAGGGTGACCCCTAGGTTTCTGGCTTGAGCCACTGAACACCATTATACTATAGAACTATTCTGAGATAAAGACGACAGGATGAGGACTGACTTTGGGAGATAGGAATGTATTTAATAAATTTAATTTCAGAAATATAAGTTTGGAATGCCTGAGAAATTTCCAAGAAGTCATAGTCACTGTCACTTTTGTGACAAGTCTTATAGTCAAAAGTCACATAGTCACTTTTATATAAAGAGCACCCCCCACAAAACGTTGTAATTAAAGATAGAAATTTGGGAGTCAACAACGAAAAGCTGATAAGAGCTGTGTTTATGTGTATGGTTTTACAAGGACAGGGGGTTAAAAAAGTAGAAAAATAGGCCAGGATAAAACCTTGGAGACATCCCCATTGACGGTGTAGGCAGAGGAAGAGGAGCAAGAGAAGACCAAGGAAAAGGAAGTCAGCAAGGCAGGAGGCAAGCCAGGAAAGGCCTGTCTTAGAAGTTTGAGCTAAATTCAGTTTCTTGATGTGAGTATTGCTCCATCTTAGTGAATAGGATATAAAGGAAGAAGTAAAAGGATGTATGAATACCAAGTTGCTTGAAGACTGAACATTTATTAAACTTTTCAACAGTAGGATGTCACTGGTGATATTTGCAAAGACCATTTCTACAGGTTAGTGGGGGTGAATATCAGATGACAGTGAGTTGAACAGTAAGTAAGGGGTGAAGAATTAGAGGTAAGAAGTATTGATAAGGCACTCTTATCTATAGTGCCTCATCCATTGCCATTCCTGAAGGACAAAATAAGGACAGTGAAGTACTTAAAGTAACATTTTCACAGCATTTACACTCTTGGCCTATATTATTTTTACTATCTTTGTACATGCCTTTTCACTCATTTAAAATGGAAAATTCTTTAGGTGAGAATATGTTTCTAAATCATTTTTGTATCATGCCATAGGGTGCACCTACCATGAATTCAGTAAGAATCTGTTGGCCAAATGAATGAACCAATGAAAGACTCAAAAGTGCCAAAACCACCTATGTTCCAAATTCCAGGCATGATAGTTAGTCCCATTACTTGTAAAAATGTTTAGCCTCTGATTTGAAACCATGAAGAGATGCTGACTCTTTGCTTATTTTATGATCTCTGAATGACAGTCCTGGCAGGCACAGCAGAGGAGCTATTAGGATGCACAGAAGACTCTGGCGCCCAGCTGAAGTATGTAAATGGCCACTGACAGCCCTCCTCCAAAAGAAGCTTTCAAATCTTAATGTGCTTTACCATTTATCTGTCCTCTTACAAGTAAAGAAACATTTTTTTTCCAGTGTAACTACTCACAGACACTTATTTAATTTTATTACTGCTCTCTGCAGTGCTGTCAGACAAATCTCCTTTGAGCCCATTTTGATTAATAGGGTTTGCATTTCTTGTTTGATTTCCAAGACCATCTCAAAGCAAGACTCCAGTACAGACCTCCAGATCTTTTTCACATCGGCTCTGTTTTGAAAGGAAGGTTCTGATTGATATAGGTGTCAGAGAACACACTAATAAATACAAAAGCAACAGTATGTGCACAGAGCCACAGAAAGAAAGAAAGAAAACAACCCACAACAATGTCCCAGAGCTTAGTTTTTAAGAAGAAAGGTCCAAAGGAAAAATGTCGACTACAATATCCAATGCAAGATTTCATAATCCTTTTGACTTTCACTCCAGGTATGTCTTCCTATACACGCCTGAAATTTTTTGGTGCCAAGGGGAGAAAGAGGGAGAGAAAAGGAATAAAGAAATATAATAGAAATGTTTCCTGTTAAATTTGTAATCCAAACATTTGCCTCCTGGATGGACTTAATTTCTCCAGCTGTGGTAATATATTTAATAGTTGCATAAAATTGGCTTGAATTCTTCAAATTCCTTATGATTATTTGTGTAGAGATAGGGTGGGCAAGTTTGCATTTCTCCAGGTCGGTTGAGCTTCATTCTCCATCTCCAAGTGACAGTTCCTATGTGTGCAGTCCCCACTGCCCAGCTGAATCATACTCAGATGCCTTTATCTTCCAAATTTCTCCAACTCAAGGCTACGTGCATATCAGATTGTACGTAAGAATTTAGAGAGGAGGGGGCCAGGTGCGGCGGCTCACGCCTGTAATCCCAGCACTTTAGGAGGCGGAGGCGGGCGGATCACGAGGTCAGCAGATGGAGACCATATGGCTAACACAGTGAAACCCCGTCTCTACTAAAAATATTTTAAAAAATTAGCCAGGCATGGTGGCTGGCACCTGTAGTCCCAGCTACTGGGGAGGCTGAGGCAGGAGAATGGCGTGAACCCAGGAGGTGGAGGTTGCAGTGAGCTGAGATCCGGCCACTGCACTCCAGCCTGGGCGACAGAGCGAAACTCCGTCTCAAAAAAAAAAAAAAAAAAAAAAAAAAAGAGAGGAGGTGACAGGTAAATTTATTTAGCTACGCAGGCCAACCAACCTAACATTGACTATTGGACACACCTGGCCTTCAGAGTGACCTAGCGTATTTGTGGTGGTAATTTTCCTACTACAATCACAGACTTGCATCATGTTGCTGTCCCTTTTTCTCCTCAACCAAGCTCACTTAGCCGTATCTCCCACCCGAGGTTTCAGACAATTCCTGCTGCAGAAAAGTTGAGCTAGCCCTTTATTAGAAACCATCTGCTCATGCCCAAGGGGCCATATCCTGATATTTATGACTGAATAGGGCTCCTGTCTCCCTAGGAGGGATTCTGTGCCAGACCTTAATGTAATACATTTTTTTCCTCCTTCTGCTACTTCAAAATAAAGCTTGTATGCTTGGACTCGACATTAAAGAAATTGTGTGTTTCTACTGTCACATTCTCATGACAAAAAAAAAAGTGAAGTTATCAAGATTTATTTTTCTTGTTTTGTTTTTGTCCCCAAAGGATTTATCTTAATCTTTCCTACATTGGTCTGTTCTCTCTTCCAGAAGTCCTTGCAAAATAGAGAAGGAAAAGTAGGAACCCTTATTTGGAGCACTAGCTCACCTCTCACCAGTTCCATCTCCGTACGCTACATCCAAAAGACTTTTTATACCCTCCTCTAAGTAAGCTCTCTCTTATTCCAGGATATTCAAAACATGCACATTCTTGAGTTCACAATCCAGTATATTTTCCATGACTTCCTGTCCTGTATTCCTTTCCTTTTTCACACCCCCTCTGCTAAGAGATGTCCATTTGTTCCACCTAATTTGCTGAGTAAATTATTTCCCACAATTACCAACCAAACAAGTCAACTCCCATGCAACATACTTCACTGGCGGAAAAGGGGAAACAAGAGAAAACGATAAATTATTTAATATGATGAAAAAAAGCCACTGAGAAAATTTAAAACACAGAGAAATACAGTAGAGTGGATTGCAATTTTGAGGAAAGTTTTGAGAGAAGGACTCACTGACAAGCTGATATCTGAGCAAATATTGGTGTATTAGTTTACAATTGCTGTTTTAGCAAATTCTCACACGCTTAGTGACTTAAAGCAACACACAATTATTCTCTTCTAGTTCTGGATATTAGAAGTCTGAAACCAGTTTCCCTAGGAGAAAATCAAGGTATAGGCAGGACTGTACTTGGTTCTGGAGGCACTGGGGGAGAATTCATTTTCTTACCGGTTCCAGTTTCTAGAGCTGCACTCCTTGGCTCAGGACTCTCCTCCATCTCCAGGGCCAGCAACGTAGCATGGTGCTTCAGTAGTCACGTTACCTTCCTCTGCATCGTATCTCCCTCTGCCTTCCGTGAAAAAGCACGCTAATCATTGCAACCCCGGGCACACCTGAGTAATCTAGGCTACTCTGTTCATCTTAAAATCCTTAACTTAATCACATCTGAAAAATCCCCTTTGCCTTATAACGTATTATTCACAGGTTCTGGGGATTAGAACCTGGGTACCTTTGGAAACCAAAATAGAGACAACTGCAGATAGTAAAAGAACAAGCCATGCAACAGTGTGTGAGGGAGATAGTTCCATGCCCATAGAATGGCAACTACAGAAGTTTTGAGGATACACTTCAGAAGCACCAATAGATGGGCACTTGATCAGAAGGAAAGCCAGTGTAGCCTGAGTAAAGCAAGTAAGCAGAAAGTAGATGAGATCAGAGAGATAAGGAAGAGGGTCCAGGGACAGAGTACATCAGCCAGTGAGCTACAGCTTGGAAATCCTTTGTAAAGATTTTGGCTTTTATTTGGAGGTGAGAGACAGCTAATGTGAAGAATCCATTAAGGTGAATGTATTAGAAATGCTAAAATGCTTGACTTCTTTTCCAGACATTGCTACAGCCTTATGCCAGTGTTATAATTCTTTTTGACTTTTCTCTTTACTCCGCCCAAAGCACATATACCCAGTGAAAAACTTCTCTATTCTAAATCATCAGAATTTGAAAAGCCAAGGTTTCTAGAATGTGTTTTTTTGCCCCAAATGTATTTTTAAAAGCCTTCTAACATAGACGTTGAGAGTTTCACCACTGCTGCAAGTCATGTACCATTCTTATTACAGCATTATTAAATCTTTGGATTTTATTGTGCACTGCATTCTTTCTTGAGCATTTGATGTACAAATATCCTAGGCAATTAAAAAGGGGAGTGAGAAAAGGAGGGGCTGTCTACATTAGGCTATTCAAATAGGTGCCCTCAAAGTCTTCAAGCACAGTGGGCACCACCTGGGTAAGTGCAGGCAGTTTTTGATGTTAGGATGGAAAACTCACCTGCCACTGACAAGAACTGTTAATGAGGCTCTCTAGCACTGGGAACACGATGAGCTTGCTCAAATGGCATTGATGGCCTGCAAGCCTTGGCTTGTATCCCACACAGTTCCCTAGCACAGGAGACTAATAGTGTTCAGCAGTCTCCTGGTGATAACTATTGTGTCTGATGTGGGCTTGGAGAGCCAATTTGGAAGTCAAAAACTAAACCTTGTCTCTTTCTCTCTGCATTCCTGCCACAACAGTTTAATTCTCCAGGCAATGTGCATGCTTCTGACTACCTGGGGAAAGGATCATACACGAGGAAGTGTGGGTTCAGTATTTCAATGTATTATCTCGCTGCACAGAGCGTCTGCATTTCTAGTTGCATTCATTCCCCAGTAAGCAGTGGACAAGTAAAGTGCCCAAACAAGTGAGAAGAGGCAATTTTAATGACTGGAGAGTTGCTACATAGGTTTGTGTACTTAAGGTGGCCATTAAAACCTCAGGAGGGAGTAAAAAATCTGTAGCTTAAATTTCACAATTATTTGGTTACTTCTGCCCCCTTGTCCACAACCATGTTTCCTGCCCCATTACATGCTCTTTGGAGGTATAGAAGAATCAACAAAGAAATGTAGATGAATTTTGCTGCAGGGCCTAATCCTCAGGATCTTTTTAAGAGAGTTTCCTTGGTCTAATAAATATTCAAAACAACCAGTTGAGCAAATCCTAAACCACTTATCTGATTAGTAATCTTAGCTTAACCCCATGTCTCCAACAAAGCTTTTGTTACCATTTGACAGCAAGAGATTTGTCTTTTGGGGCAAAAGGGAGGGCATTAAACAGAAGTGAAAAAAATCTAGGTATAGGGAGAGCAGGAAGCTTTAGAAGTGGTTTGCCCAGGTGGTACAGATATCAATCAGCATATGAGCTACTGGCCTGCAATTTCCACCTGTTTTTGGTGCCCTGAAGATCAAGT
The DNA here is from genome assembly GCF_024542745.1 of Macaca thibetana thibetana. Classification (NCBI taxonomy): domain Eukaryota; kingdom Metazoa; phylum Chordata; class Mammalia; order Primates; family Cercopithecidae; genus Macaca; species Macaca thibetana. The sequence goes on along the minus strand of NC_065588.1, from coordinate 74,430,315 downwards.
GTTTTGTAGTTTTCATGTGTACATGAATCACTCAATACTAATTCAACATTTTTCAGCACCTCTTATGGTGCTAGCCTCTTTTCTAAGTTGAGAACTCTCATTCTAGTGTTTATGGACCATGTACTCTGCAGATCCTTCTCTTCCTCACTAACGTGGAGGACGGCAGCTTGGTGTGCAGAGAACATTTTTTGCTTAGATTGAGCAATTACAGAATCTATTCTTAAACTTCCCTTTAAGCAAGTCTATTCAATGCATGGTATCTCAATGTCCTCATGTGCAAAATATGCATGTTAGTTCAGAGTTAACTTGCTCCTAAATGCATTTTGTATCGACTTCTTGCTCTTCCCTGTTTCGTTTCTCTACTTCCCTATCATCGCTTCTTAAGAGCATCCCCTGCCCCAAATAAACTACTTAGATTCAAGTTCTTATCTTAGGGTTGACTTTTTCAAGGAACATAGCCTACGATAGATATCTAACTCTACACATGATTTATAAAACTCTGCCCACTGACTAACGGTGAGACTATGAGTTACAAAACCTGGAGGATGTTGGGTAATTGGTTCTAATAATTTTAGAGAGTTCAAATAACAAAGTTAACAATAAATAAATGGAAGAGTTAGAAGTAAAACCCAAGATTGGTGAATATGACAATATATAATTTTTATTTTAGTTTGCATACACATAAAAACCCACTTAAGTCTTAAGGAATTTAACAAACTGGAAGAATTTATCAAAACATATACCACAAATGACTAAAATCTCTAGCATATATAAAACCCTTAAAATTGAGGGAGAAAAATAAAAAACAAAGGAAAATGTCAAAAATATTTGAACTAACCATTCTCATAAAAATGATACAAAAAATGTTTTCAAACAGGAAAAACTGTTCAGTCACTTGTAATTAGAGAATTGCAAATAAGACAATACTAAGGTACCATTTTTCACCGATCAGACTGGAAAAAAATTAGAAACACAACAGAACATTCTGTCATTGGGGCTCTGGGGGAAAAATTACTCTCATGCATTACTGGTAGAAATGCAAAGTGGTACAGCCCTTCTAGAGGGATATTTAGCAACACCTAGCAAACTACGTAAGCAATTACCTTTCAACCCAACAATCAGTTTTTGGAATTCACCCTGAAGACACATCCAATGATGCAGAAATACATATGCAAATATGCATCATTCATTGATACATTACTTGCAAATTTTCAAAATATTGAAACCAGCTAAGTATTTACAAATAGGAAAGTGGTTGAATAAACTAGCATTTCCACTCAATGGAGTACTGTGCAGCTATAGTAAAAGAATGAAGACAATCTCTATAAACTGATAAGGATTTTTAGGATATACTACTAAATTAAAAAAAAACAAGTATCTACAGTATTCCACCTTCACGTAAGAAAGGGATAAAAGACAACTCACATGCATCTATTAATAGTATTTCCCCAATGTTAATTTCCAGATTTTGATAGTTGCAACACAGTTAAGGGTTATAAATAAGGGCTGTATGACAATTCTCTGTGCTATTTTTGTAAATTTTCTGTAGGTCTAAAATTATTTCAAATTTAAAAACTTTTAAAAGGGGTGAAGTCTGATTTTTCTCAACAGTAATGCCCTACAGAATCTAATTGTTTCTTCTTGCCACCCAAAATTTCAAAACTACACTATGATCTACTTTTGGAACTACACTATGACCCACCCTTTAGAAGGTCCAGTTATTCAGCTTTTTCTTTGAGTGTGTGTACAGCCATCCCATAGTTATCCAATGCATCTTTTTTTTTTTTCCAAGACAAATGAAGTGAATTTCTATTTGAATGTAATCAAAGAAACATAATTGACACTGGCTAGCTTAAAGGACAGCCTTTTCAATTCTATTTCAAGGTTTAATGTTTCCATATTCAAGTGGAAAATTTATTGAAAAAAAATTTAGAATGGGTTCAATGTGATCTTTTTTCTTTCTTTTAATACAAAATGGTGATATCTTATTGTCTTAAGAATTAAGATATGCTTTGAAATTTAGGGTTGTTTTTTTTTTTTTTTTTTTTTTTTTTTGAGACGGAGTTTCACTCTTGTTGTCCAGGCTGGAGTGCAATGGCACGATGATCTCGGCTCACTGCAACCTCCGCTTCCCAGGTTCAAGCGATTCTCCTGCCTCAGCCTCCCTAGTAGCTGGGATTACAGGCATGCGCCACCACGCCCGGCTAATTTTGTATTTTTAGTAGAGACGAGGTTTCTCTATGTTGGTCAGGCTGGTCTCGAACTCCTGACCTCGTGATCCACCCACCTCAGCCTCCCAAAGTGCTGGGATTATAGGCGTGAGCCACCGCGTCTGGCAATTTCGGGAAATTTTTAATTAAAAATACAAAGATGTAGACAGAAGAAATAGAAGAAAACATTCCTATTTGGTAATAATTGTTACTGCTCTCAATTTTAATGTGCTATGACTCAACTTCTTGTCTCACTCTGCCTGGAAGTCCCTTTTACACTACTCTCTGTGAATCTCGGAATGACATCAAAGAGAGTGGGAAGAGTTTACTCACCAGCATGTATCTATTTTCTCATTTTGAATCTTCAGCACCAACTTTCTAATTCATTTCTCTCTTCATGCCTTTCTCTGCAGCTTTTGTCATCTATTGTGGCCCCTTGCACGTTTCTATCTTCACCAGGGATTTAACAGTATTAATTAAAAAAAAGAAAGAAAGAAAACAAAGCCAAAGTACCTTCACCTTAAATGAGCTTCCAACAAACATTCCCTGATTCAATACGGGCCAGTGTTAGAATGCAAACATGTTTGGTGATAGGACTAGCTTAGGAACTAGGAAAAATTGTGAAGACCAAAATTTGTCCAAGTTTCTTACCCTCCTGCCCGGTTTTCTTTTCCCCAAAAGACAATCATTTACTTATTCACTTAAAAATAATAACAAATAATTTAAAAATAATACAATTGTAAAAACATGGGTAGGAAAATGTGAATACAGTCAGTAGGATCTCATACTTTGATGGAAAGACAGGTACACAAACAAATACAGTATTATATAAGGGCTATGATGTTTGCATGAACCTTCTTTGATTTAAACAACAAAAGTCACAGTAATCCGAATAAAATATGAGATTTACTTTAAAAACATCAGCAACAACAGATATGATTGTATAGACCCAACAACCATTAGTTTAAACCCTTCATGAATCCAGTTGCAAGCAATTGATCTCTTCCCATAACACTAATTCTTTACCTCTCTTGTGCTAAGTATAGCAGTGCTTTGTCCAAACTTTATCTTCAAATAACTGTTCCCTTTTGTATTTTAGTGGTATTTTGAGAGTGAAGGCTATTTTTTTTATATATATATATATATATATATATATATTTGTATGTATATATATTTGTGTGTGTGTATATATCCTTGTATCTCTAGTATTTATATATGTATACATAAATATCAGTGGTATTTTGAGAGTGAAGGCTATTATATATATATTTATATACATATATAGTTGTGTATATATATAGTGTGTGTATATATATCCTTGTATCTCTAGTATTTATATATGTATATATAAATATCAAGTATATATATAAAAATACTAGAGATATATATCTATATCCCTGTATATATGTATATATCCTTATATCTCTAGCATTTATATATACATATATAAATATATATACTTATATATAAATATCAGGTATATATAAATACTAGAGATACAAGGATATACATATATATGTGTATACACACACACACACACACACACGCCATCTAGTTTTGATTGCCAACAAAAATTCCAAAATCAATAAAAAACCTTATTTGGCAAAATCATTTCGGTTGGTGATATGGTTTGGCTGCATCCCTACCCAAATCTCATCTTGAATTATAGTTCCCATAATCTCCACATGTTGTGGTAGAGACCCAGTGAGAAGTAACCTAATCATACGGGTGGTTACCTCCATGCTGTTCTTGTGATACTGAGTGAATTCTCATGAGATTTGATAGTTTTATAAGGGGATTTTCCCCCTTCTCTCTGCACTTCTTGTTGCCACCATGTGAAGGAGGACATGTTTGCTTCCTCTTCCACCATGATGGCAAGTTTCCTGAGGCCTCGCCAGCAATGCTGAACTGTGAATCAATTAAACCTCTTTCCTTTATAAATTGTCCAGTCTCAGGTATGTCTTTATTAGCAACATGAGAATGGACTAATACAGTTGGTTTTGAGGGATTTAATCAAAGAGAAATATTGAGTTTTTATGTTAAATGTCCTGTTTCCTCTGATAACATGTCATTCTGTGGTAAACCACAGAGGAACAAGGGTAGTTATTCATTCATTCATTCATTCATTCATTCATTCATTTTTTACTCAGTGACACTCATAATGGAGTGCTATAAGATGAGGCTGGAGGTAGACGTAGTACATGTTAGTCTTGTCCTAATCTTAAAAGTGTAGCAAAAGCTATTGATGGCTAATTGAGGGTATAATGGGAATTAGATTTATATTTCCAAAGGATCAACTTGGAGAATCAATTTGTAAAGTGGCCACTGATAGAGCAGATGTTATTCTAGTAGTCTAAGTGGCCATCGAGAGAAATGGGTGAATTCCAGAGAAATCTAAAAGATAAAATTGGCAGGCCTTACTAATGGACAAGACTGGGATACAGAAAGAAGTAGGAATGAAAAATGAATCCCACATTACTATCTTGAGCAACTATATTGCTGGAGGCTTCTTTCACAGAGATATGGAAATGGGAGAAATGCATGAGACTTAGGAAGGTTAATCATGAAGTTGAGTTACCACTGAAATATGGAAGAGAAACTGTCAATAGCATTTAATACTATTCATCACATTTTTCTTAGAATAATTTCTAATAATTTCTTGGAATCTACCTGGTATTCTTTATACCTTTTTATATTCCCTTATTAAATATATTTTGCCTATTCTGAACTCTAAATCTTGGAGTCCCCCAGGGCTTTGTCCTTGGACTCCATCTCTTTTCTATCTCACTCATTCTTTATATGAGCTCATCCAGTGGCATGGCTTCACACACCATCTACCCTGTGAAAACTCCCACATTTTGATCTAAATCTTAAATGTTGTGTTATATAGAAGCTGGTATCTATCTCACACAAAAATTTTATGCTTTCTTTGATGCACAAGATCTCTCACTACCTAGCTACTTCCCACACACAAATGCACCCAGGATTGCTTTATGACTCACAAAAGAGGCAGGGCCTTGAACTCACAGATAAATTTTAAAGAGGCTATTTGAAAGAAAGCATTAGTTGGAAAAGTAGTCAAACATACAACTGAAAATATGGGGGAAAGCACAATATTTTTTCAGATAAAAAAAGGATATGAGATTGAACATTACTTAAATGATCAAGAGGACCAAGTGATTAAAACAGAGGATCTTTCTGTTATGTGTGATTGTTTTAATGTGTAAAACTGGTTATAGGAAACTCTGTTGAATGAAGGGGCCTCATTTCATAATCTCCAGATGAGACCACTCTCCAGAACTTCGGACTCATACATGTAACCTCCACATCTCCACTTCAATGTCAAGTAAGCATCTCAAAATTAATATGTCAAACTTACACTCCTAATAGTACCCACCAGTCAACTGCTTAGCTGTAGTGTCATCATTTCACATTTCATCTTTACATGGCTGAAACCTTTGGAGTTGTATTAGTCAGGAGTCAGGATTCTCCAGAGAAGGCACACAGAGAGAGACAGAGGGAGACACTGTGTGTGTGTGGGGGGGGTGTGTGTGTGCGTAAATACAAAGGAAAAGAGAGAGGTGGAGATTTTAAGGGCTTATCTCAGCAGCAGTTGTGGCAGCTGGTGAGTCTGGATTCTATAGACAAGTTAGCAGAGGCTAGAGATTCAGGTAGGCGTTGATATTTTAGTCTTGAGTCTGAAAGCTGGAAATTCAGACAGAATTTTTTTTTTTTTTTTTTTTTTTTTTTTTTTTTTTTTTTTTTTGAGACGGAGTCTCTCTCTGTTGCCCAGGCTGGAGTGCAGTGGCACAATCTCGGCTCACTACAAGCTCAGCCTCCTGGGTTCACATCATTCTCCTGCCTCAGCCTCCCTAGTAGCTGAGACTACAGGCTCCCACCACCACGCCCAGTTAATGTTTTGTATTTTTAGTAGAGACAGGTTGTCTCCATGTTAGCCAGAATGATCTCGATCTCGTGACCTCGTGATCCACCTGTCTTGGCCTCCCAAGGTGCTGGGATTATGGGCGTGAGCCACCGTGCCTGGCCAGACAGAATTTTTTTATTCCAGTCTGTAGTAAGAGTTCCTCAGTCTTTGCTCTTAAGATATTCAACTGATTGGATGAAGACCACCCAGATTATGGAGGGTAATTTCCTTCAAGTCAACTGATTGTAAACGTTAATCACTTTTTAACAAATACCTGTACAGTAACATCTGGACTAGTGTTGACAAAATATCTGGTCACCATAGTCTTGCCAAGTTGACATAAAATTAACTATTCCAGGATTGATCGTTGACTTTCCTTGACCCAAAATCCAATCACTCTCCCACTCCACTCCAACCACTCCACTTACCACTCTGGTCTAATTTATCACCATCTTTCTTCTGGATTATTGCAATCACCTCCTACTAGGTTTCCCTCCTTCTACTTTTGCATCCTCTAGGCATGCTGCCAAGCCTTAGGGCCTTTGCCCTTGCTCTTCTCTCTGCCTGGAAGATTTTAGCCTTGTGTATCCACATGACTGACCCAGCGACTTCCCTGGTCTTAATTCAAAAGTCCCCACCCAGTTCAATCTTCCCTGGCTCTATCTGTCATCTGTCACAATGCATACTTCACTTCCCATTCCCTGCTTTATTTCTTTTCTAACTCTGTGTAACTTACCTACTTAAGTATTGTCTTTCTCCCAGTAGAATATGAGCTCTGTAGGTAAAACCTGTATATGTGTGTGTGTACTGGAGAAGAGAGGGTGTTTATCACTATATCCTAGGACCCAGAATACTGCTTGGCCTCTGGTAGGTACTCAACAATACTGGTTTAATGATGGAAGTAGCTTATGGAATTTAATCAGAATTAAAGGAAGTTTTAGAGTTTGGGGTATCAGCAATGTAAGTTCGTTAGGGATTATTCAAGGCAGAGGAAATAACAAAAACAGAAACTTGGCCTAAAACACATAACATGTTAAGGGGACAATAAGAGTTCAACTTGACTGAAAATGTGAAGTTCAATGTGGAGGCAATTAGTGTAGAATGAATTTAGATTAGTCTGCAGGAGTTGATTAGAAAACGCCTCATGGGAACTTTATACTAGATAATGGGAAGATATTGAAAGATTTTAAGAAAAAGAGTGACAAGGTCATATTTTCACTCTAAAATCTAATCAGAGACTGCAATTTAGATAATATATTAGAGAGGGGCTGGGAAGAGGAATATCTTGCCTACAATAAGATAACTCTCAGGGTTACTGTGTCTTAAGGAGAGAGAGAAAAAGGATAACAATGTTATTAAAGATGAGAATCTATCCCCTACAGTAAATGAAAACAAAAGTTAGTAGAAAAAAGATCATCCCATTATAGGTTTCTAAGTCTGTGTTTCACTGAAATAAAGTCATTCTGAAGCAATAAACAAATATAATTGTAACAATGATTCAGGTACACGTGGGAGCTGAGGAACTAATTATTTTCACCCTCTAAAGTACCTACTGCTGTTTATCAAGTTTGCAAGATAAATGTTTTAATTCACTACATTTACATAAATCCCCTTGCAGCACCTTTTTTTTTAAACAGTGTACTTACAAAATGAAATGATTTTCTAACGTTCTCCAACTTTTTTCAATTAGCATACTTACATTTGCCCTTTTCAAAATTCATTTTTTCATCACGTAAAATACCTTATCAATTTATCACCAAAAATATGGATTTCCAGAATCAATCAAAATGTGAAAATTTAATTTCCTCCCTTATAATGGAGTCCATCTTGTCTTACCTTCTACATAACACTCACCGCTTCCATTAAATCAAAGCTAGTAAACTTCCCCTTAGGTTTAGATGCTGAGCCTTAGAAAGAATTGAAAAATTAAATTGTGAGTTGGTACAAAAGCTCAGATCATCATGAAAAAGACTACTAAGTAAATCTATATTTTTCAACAAAATAAAACTCTCCAAGCATGAGTTTTTTTATATGGATTGTTCATCCTCTTTTTTGGAAAGGAACTGTGTAAGGTGATCTGTAATACTAACTACATTACAATCAGAAAGCAAAATTCTACCCTTTATAATGCTCATTCAATTTTTTTTTTTTTTTTTTTTTTTTTGAGACTGAGTCTGGCTCTGTCGCCCAGGCTGGAGTGCAGTGGCCGGATCTCAGCTCACTGCAAGCTCCACCTCCCGGGTTTACACCATTCTCCTGCCCTAGCCTCCCGAGTAGCTGGGACCACAGGTGCCCGCCACTTCGCCCGGCTAGTTTTTTGTATTTTTTAGTAGAGATGGGGTTTCACCGTGTTAGCCAGGATGGTCTCGATCTCCTGACCTCGTGATCCGCCCGTCTCGGCCTCCCAAAGTGCTGGGATTACAGGCTTGAGCCACCGCGCCCGGCCCCTCTCGTTCAATATATTAGAATAACAAGTATCAATACACATTTCTGTGCTTATTATGTCCTTTAAATACCTCCTAAAGGAGGTACAATTCGAGAGATGGGAGAAAGAAGCAGAAGGATGTAATTATACCTTTAAGCACATTAAAGAAAAGATTAGAATAGATCTAAGTCTGATCTATTACACAAATAGCTCTTAGACAACCCCAAATATTAGCCTAGACGAGAGAATGACTGCCTTTTCCTCATTTTTTCTCTCTTGGGTTCAGAGTAGCTCAGCTTTGATTCCTCAGATTAATGTTTTTATCTATATCTGAGTCTTCTGGGTGCAAAACTGACACCAACCAACTGAGGTCAGACCAAGAAGACGCTAATGTTTCTCTCAGCCTTAGACAGGTTAATCCCTGACTATAGGCCTTTGACCTCCCTTTTCTTATTCACTTTAGGAAACTTGCAATTGTTAATTTTTACTCTATCCCTTTGAAATGTAAATGTTCTACAATCCAGACGTGGCTTTCTCTAAGACTTGGGAAATAGAAACATCAAGAAAAACAGAGACCCAGTCTCCAAGTCTTTGTGAGAGTGTGAGAGCCTAACCTGGGAGAAAATGACAATTAGCAAACACAGATGGCCTAATCATATTGCCCAATGCCCCAACCTAGGTCTTCAGGTGTTTTCCCAATAGCTCACTCCAGTGTTTAACAACTCTTCTGCCTTTTGTTACAGTGGAATTAAATTCATTCTCTCTCCTTATTCCAACAGTCTTGACTACTGTTGCAACAGAAGAAGACTTGATGAAGTCTTCTCTGCCTGTTTAACTGCATCCAGTGCAATTTTTCTTTGACAAGTCACAGACTGATATTCTCCACTGATGGAGATAGTCACAGCCCTATTTGGGCCATCGTTTTAATAATTAGGCCCCAAGGGTAACAAGAACACAAAACTAGAGGGTGTTTGTGTGTGTTTGCCTGAGTGTGTGTATGCACACACATGCAGATGCATTGGCTGGGCAAATTAGACACATCTTTTCTTTGGTTTTATCTTTGCACATGCAGAGGTTCCTGTAGATAACTGTTCCATTCCCTCCTCTTCAGGGGAGGAGTGAATTAGCTACTTCGTAATATTGGGAACAGTAGATCTGTCTGGCTGTGTGGCCAGCTCAGTGGGGCAGTCTGAGACAGAGTAAACACTGTAAAACTGTTACATCAATCAATTATGAAATAAATAACTACATTTCGAATTCAGGCAAGAAGCATGGAGATCATTTTTGAGGTTATCAAATGCTAACAGTTTGTCAGGCCAGTACTTGAAAAAAATTGAAGTACTTAAAACATTAAGTTTAGAAATTCAGCTTAAAATATTTAAGGGGATTTAATTAACTAATTTATTCAAGGAATTAATTGTTTGAGAGTTTAAACCATTAAACTTGAGCTGATCAAATGTTACTTAAATGTTAACGGTAGAAGGTGTCCAGATTCTTGGCATCTTGAACAAAGAATTGGACAAAACTCACAAACAAAGCAAGGAAGGAATGAAGGGACCAATTGAAAATGATAGTACACTCCACAGTGCGGGAGCAGGCCCGAGCACAGGGGCTCAAGGGCCCCGTTACAGAATTTTTGGGAGTTTAAATACCCTCAAGAGGATTCCATTGGTTACTTGGGGTATGCCCTATGTAAATGGAGAGAATGAAGTAAAGTTACAAAGTCATTTACAGCCTACGCCCTATGGAGAGGATATTTCCTGTCCTAGCTGAAGTGTTAATCCACCTTAGCTCCTTACCCTATTTTCCTGCTTCCTCACCCTATTTTCCCTGCCTCACCCTATTTTCCTGCCTCATAAAGAGTAAGTAAAAGAGTAGAAGTGACTGTTCTTTTTCAAATAAAATTTATTTAGATTTTTGAATGACATAAAATTTATAAAAAATAGCTTGAAAACCTAAGGCAAACATGGTTATTGAATTTGTAACTCTAATAAATTGAATATCAATTTAACTGCAAAACGTAAGCATGTTCATTGCTAAAAGGCATTAAAATACTTACATTAACTATTAAAATAATAATCTATCCAGTCTTTCAGGAATTATTTCCAATGGCTTGAGAACAGATGTGAAAGTCACTAAAGGATCCATAAAAGGATTTTGAATATTGGTTATGAGGAAATTATCTATATGAACTTCCTTGGATACTTCTTTTTTTTTTTTTTTTTTTTTTTTTTTTTTGAGACTGAGTCTGGCTCTGTCGCCCAGGCTGGAGTGCAGTGGCCGGATCTCAGCTCACTGCAAGCTCCACCTCCCGGGTTTACGCCATTCTCCTGCCTCAGCCTCCCGAGTAGCTGGGACCACAGGCGCCCGCCACTTCGCCCGGCTAGTTTTTTGTATTTTTTAGTAGAGATGGGGTTTCACCGTGTTAGCCAGGATGGTCTCGATCTCCTGACCTCGAGATCCGCCCGTCTCGGCCTCCCAAAGTGCTGGGATTACAGGCTTGAGCCACCGCGCCCGGCCTGGATACTTCTTTAAAAAGAAATTGACAACAAAAAGATAAACCCTTTTAAAATAAACTTTCCATATTTTAAATATCAAGGAAAACATAATCTGATAATTTTATAATTTTATTTTTTATTTTTTTTAAGACAAAGTTTAACTCTTGGTACCCAGGCTGGAGTGAATGGTGCAATCTCAGCTCACTGCAACTTCCACCTTCCAGGTTCAAGGGATTGTCTTGCCTCAGCCTCCCAAGTAGCTGGGATTACAGGCATGTGCCACCACGCCCACCTAGTTTTTTGTATTTAGTAGAGACAGGGTCTCACCATGTTGGTCAGGCTGGTCTCCTGAGGTCAGGAGTTTGAGACCAGTCTGATAATTCTAAATTGATGTTTATTTTAGCTAACATATGAGATTTCAATAGGTCGTTCATTACTTAATGACCCAATTCTATACAAATGGGTAGGGTTTTATTTTTTTAACATTTTAAGAAATAGGAAAGACTTTGTACAGAAACAAGTATGATGCAATTGTGGCCATTCAGAGCACTGACACCTAACTCTACTATTTTAAATTACAATCAAGGTAGAAGTCACTGTGCTACTTGATTAATCTAGAAACACTCTTGAGTGTTTCTATTGCAATTGTGTCAAGACACACATACAAAATAATATTTTAAAAGAACTAGAATGAGATAGTATATAAAGTACAGTAAAATTAATTTCTTCTTGGGTGTCCCCAAAGAATCAGGTGTATTTGCTCTAACTCTTACAAGGTAGGTAAGCACTTGACCAGGGATGTGATACAAATTTGTTATACCTAACTAAATGTTCATTGTCAGATTATGTGACTTCCCCGGTCATAAAATTGTTCCTTTGAGAAATGTTATGTTTCGCTGAGATCTAATTTATTCTGATTTTCAGAAAATAGTGAGAAAACAGGTACTTCCTTTATTCAGACATATGAAGGCAAGCCCTGTTTCTTCTTTGAATGCATATGTCACAAAGATAACACTACCACTTAAATAAATACCATTGCTGGGCGTGGTGGCTCACACCTGTCATCCCAGCACTTTGGGAGGCTGAGGTGGGTGGATCACAAGGTCAGGAGTTCGAGACCTGCCTGACCAACATCATGAAACCCCGTCTCTACTAAAAATACAAAAATTAGCCAAGCATGGTGATGCTTGCCTGTAATCCCAGCTACTCAGGAGGGTGAGACTGGAGAATCGCTTGAACCAGGGAGGCAGAGGTTGCAGTGAGCCAAGACTGCAACATTGCACTCCAGCCTGGGTGACAGAGTAAGACTCCATCTCAAAACAATAATAATAAAACATAAAAATAAATAAATGCCATCAATAGGAAGTCAGTAGCACTCAGTAAAACAGCTAATTGCAGCCCTTTCAAGATGAAAAACGTGAAGAGAGTCTCAGAAAGCTAAAAAATATTTACAGCTTAGTGTAATTAAAGAAAGAAAGAAATGAAGCAAGGATAAAGAATTCAGAATGTGGGGAGGTGACAAGACAGAGTGAAAGGAAATGGACCTGAGGGAGAAAAGAAGGAAAAGAGTAAGCAAGATTGGCAGTTACTAAAGGCTGTTCGGTTGTTCCCATCAATAACAGGGAGAGGCATTTCTCAAGGCCACTCCATGACACAGGAAAAGAGGAAGCTCAAGAAAACAGCAGGTCTCAAGGCCAAGCTGTTTCACTCAGAAAGGGTTGACTTAGCTCTATGTGCTGTTGGAAAGAATTAACATGTGCATAGCTGAGGGAGAAATTTAGACCTTTTTACTTTTCACCCAATTCAAATAAAAACCAGGATACAATCAACATAACAAAAGATGTGCCGATTACTTAATATAATTCTACTGCATTCATCAAAAGCCTTTCTCTGTTTAGAAGCCTGTTCTTCGCAATAGTTAGGTGTCTCACAGAGATAATGAAATGCATCATCAAAGAAGCACTTATATTCACATGCATTAGCAAAAGTGTAGGTGAGGCCACCTACTGGGTATGCTGTGAAGTGCAAGAAGCTCCTTCATTTTAAAATACCTCATTCACCGGTGTGTCAATGTGAAAGAAATTTCCTCCAGCAGGATCTTTCAGATTTAGGTATTCTTTTCTTTGAAGACCCAGTTTAAAATACAAGTCTGTTAACTGAAAGGAAAACTCGACTTTCTTTGTAGGCCTGATCCTTATCTGTAATGGTTAATTTCACTGCAGGGGCCGGGCACGGTGGCTCAAGCCTGTAATCCCAGCACTTTGGGAGGCCGAGACGGGCGGATCATGAGGTCAGGAGATCGAGACCATCCTGTCTAACACGGTGAAACCCCGTCTCTACTAAAAAAAAATACAAAAAACGAGCCGGGCGAGGTGGCGGGCGCCTGTAGTCCCAGCTACTCGGGAGGCTGAGGCAGGAGAATGGCGTAAACCCGGGAGGCAGAGCTTGCAGTGAGCTGAGATCCAGCCACTGCACTCCAGCCCGGGCAACAGAGCGAGACTCTGTCTCAAAAAAAAAAAAAAAAAAAAACAATTTCACTGCAGATGGCAAATTTGGGGTATTCTCCCCAGGTTTCTTCTTTGTAGTTTCCCAATTCATATAAGGTGGCACGAGTGAATTATGTATAGAATTATTATATATTGAAGCATGTATAACCTTAAAAATGTATTTGTAAACACAAAATCTATAAGATCAAAGGCAATTACAAATACCAGTAAAATTATAAAATTGAGAATAGTTAAATGAAGAGTTTAAATTTAACATAAAGAGAATATTGCTTTGCTTAAAGTGAATCGTTGAATGCTTAATGAGTCATGTGATGAATGAATTTTTCCACTACTGAATTTTCACTCAGACAGCATGCTTGACACTGTGGACTGAATGCATCACACACATTTTAAGCACCTATCGTTTATGCAACGATTTTGACTCTGTTCTTTTAACAATAGCCCTCAACACTTAAGAGTAGCACAGTCTGACTGGAACTCCGTTATAAACATAAAAATTCAAGGTCTAAAATCGAGCACAGAAATCAATGAGCAAAACTTGGTTTTAAGATGATTGTCCAAATGATCCAGAGTATGTTTATTTTTTTAAAAAATCTTAAATACTTAAATTCAAAAATTGACAACATTCAAAAATATAATCATGTTTAGTATTTGCATTTGTAGGCTCCAATTTAAACTACATTGCTACAGAGCAAGGTTGTCTAATAGAACTTCCTGCAATCAGCCAGGTACAGTGGCTTATGCCTGTAATTACAGGTATTAGGAAGGTTGAGTTCATGAGTTCATGAGGTCTAGACCAGCCTGAGCAACATAGTAAAATACTGTCTCTAAAAAAAATATTTTTTTTAATTAGCCAGATATGGTGGCAAGTGTGTCAATTACTTGGGGGGACATAGGAGGGAGGATTGCTTGAGCCCAGAAGTTCAAGGCTGTAGTGAGCTATGTTGTGCCACTCCAGGCTGGATGACAGAGCTCTCCCTGTCTCTAAAAATAGATAAATAAAAATAAAGAAAGAAAAGAAAAACTTTCTGCACTAATGAAAATGTTCTATATCTGCACTATCCAATACAGTAGCCACTAACCACATGTGGCTACAGAGTTCCTTTAAATGTAGCTAATGCAACTGGCAAATTGAATATTAAATTTTATTTAATTTTGACTAAATTTAAATAGCTACCTAGGGCTAGTGGCTACTGGAATGGTCGGCACTACTGTATTTTTTATTAGACCCTCATTAAATCCTAGCTTTCCAAAATATTACTAAAACAACATGGTAGGCTGGGCGCGGTGGCTCAAGCCTGTAATCCCAGCACTTTGGGAGGCCGAGACGGGCGGATCACAAGGTCAGGAGATCGAGACCATCCTGGCGAACACAGTGAAACCCCGTCTCTACTAAAAAATACAAAAAAACTAGCTGGGCAAGGTGGCGGGCGCCTGTAGTCCCAGCTACATGGGAGGCTGAGGCAGGAGAATGGCATAAACCCAGGAGACGGAGCTTGCAGTGAGCTGAGATCCGGCCACTGCACTCCAGTCCGGGCGACAAAGCAAGACTCCGTCTCAAAAAAAAAAAACAAAAACAAAAACAAACAAACAAACAAAAAACAACATGGTGTAACAGAAACTAACACAAGTTAGTAACTTAGAACAACAAGCATTTATTAACTCACACAGTTTCCATAGGTCATGAATTTGGTAGCAGCTTAGCTGGGTGGGTCTGACCCAGGGTCTCTTATGATGCGGCAACCAAGATGTTTGTGTGGGCTAACAGTAATCTGAAGGATTGACTATGGCTGAAGGATTAACTCTAAAATGGCTCACTCACAGGATTGTTGGCAGAAGACCTCAGTTCATTGCTGGCTGTTGTAGGAGGCCTCATTTTCTTGCCAGGTGGATTTCTCTATGAGGCTGTTCAGTGTGACCTCACAATATGGCAGCTAGCTTCCCCTAGAGCATGTAATCCAAGCTTCCTCCAGAGTGTGCCATCCAAGAAAGGAAGTCAAAGTGCTTTTTATGATATCGTCTCTAAATTCACATCCTGTCGCTTTCTTTACTAGAAGCATGTCACTACATCCAACCTACTCTCAAGAGGAGAGGAATTAGGCTCCATCTCTTGAAGGCAGGAATATTAGAGAATTTGTGTGCATAATTTAAATCCACCATAGACATGTTAACTTATCTAAAGCAATGGAACTAATAAGTGGAGAAGCCTTCATTTGAACTTTTTTCAGTCTTAGTCTGGAACCAGTGTTTTAATTGCAGCTCTCTAGTGCCTAGGAAAACTATATATTCGAATGCATTATCTCTTGAGAGCACATTTAGAAACCAAATGCAATCTAAATCTAAGTATCTACTTTAAATTTTCTTGATTTTAAAAAGATGTAGCATTTCAAAAATCTATTTATAAGTTCCCAAGTGCAATTTGACATTATAGTCTCATCATGTGAAACTTTTCCTCTTTCCTAGGAAATTGGGTAGATATGAAGCTCAGAAAGAAGGTAAAGCAACCAGCCAGTTGTTTGGAATTCCAGTACCTATTTCTGGAAATTCCAATTAAACAACTTTTTTTTTTTTTTAAGGGAACCTCAGAGTGACAGCCATGCCCAAACTCCTCTTTGACAGTCTCTTCTATATTCCTGTTTAAGATGTGCCCCACGTAGTTATGCTCAGGGAAGTGGTACAATCAGGGAAGCACAGTTTGAATGATGTTTACAATCTTCACCTGATCTCTCAAAAAATACTAAAGGTGATTCAAGTACATAGTTGATATAAATTCTTACTAAAATTCCAAATACCAAGGAATGTCCCAGAGCCTCTCATCATTCTGAGGAAAGAATGCTTTGCATTATCTCCACCATTACATGCCCCACTTTCTCCGCCTCTCCCACTCCGCCCACCATGTGTGCTTTCACACATCTTTCTTTGGGCCTGTGAACTGCTCAGAAGTATATTAGCTATGCTTTCCTCCCCACTCTTGCTGAAGAATTTGGCAATGGAACTGTTGTCCTTTCTGCTTCTTCACGCACAGACTTCGTCACCACAGCCCAAAGCACCAATGACCATAAGAGCAGAAGAAATAACAAAATAATCTACTAATCCACAACCTTTCATGACTGTCAGGGAGAAGGGGGATCTACATATATGATTATTTTCTCTGCTACTGCAGACATAGGTGACTGGACCACTGGTGTCTGACATAAAGGCAGCCACCTGCAGGATGAGCAGGAATCTGAGAAGTGGCTTGGTAGAAACACAGTCCAGGCTAAGGGATCCACAGTTAATGATGACTGAGAAAACCCCTTGCACTCTTTTTTTTTTTTTTCCTAGGAAATTTAACTGTGAAACGGTAAGGAAATAAATGAGAGAGCAGAAGCCTAGAGATGAAGGCCTATAAGGCAGTAAGCCTTGTGTGATTAGCCCTGAGTGACAAGGAAGAAAACCAGGTTTAAAACTAAGTCTAATTAACTGAGACAACTCAAGTGTGACTCTTCCTCGCAAAGGAGGGATCTTATGTACCTACTAAAAAGGATAAAATTGTGTTTTCTATCTTTCAACAACTTTATTTAGGGTTTATAATTTATTTATATATTTATTTACCTCAGTGTCAGCCCTAACCTGGTTGCTACAGTAATAGTGATAGCTAACAATTCTTGGATGGTTACTAGGTATCAGCACTGTTCTTAGTGGTGAATTAGCATGTCTCTGTTACATTTCTCACTTTATATGAAGATATAAAGACACAGTATCAAACTAACTGGCTTCCTGTCATACAGCTAGCGAGTGCCAGAGGCAGTATCTTTGTCCATTTGTGCTGCTATGACAAAATACCATAAACTGGGTAATTTTATTTTATTTTTTGGCTGAAAGAACAGAAATTTATTTCTCACAGTTCTGGAGGCATGACAAGATCAACATTCCGGCAAGTGCAGAGAGAGAGTGAGCTCTGGTCTCTTTTCTTACAGAAACACTAATGCTATTGGATCAGGACCCCATACTTACTACTTAATTTATGCTTAATTACCTCCATAAAGGCCCTACCTCCAGATCCAGTTATATTGAGGTTCAGGGATTTAGCGAATAAATTTGCAGAAGACACAAACTTTCAGTTCATAGCCACTAATATCGTCCTTTTAATTGAAAAGTTGCTGATAGATTTATCAACTTTGTCTAGGTCCACAAAGTAAAGTGGGGTTAAAGAAAAAATTTATGAAAAATAGAAATATATTTCTCATAGTTCTGGAACATGGGAAGTTAAAGATCAAGGTGCCAGCAGGTTTGGTGTCTGGTAAGGACCTGGTCTCTGCTTTCAAGATGGCGCCTGGTTGCTGTACTTTCCAAAGGGGATGGAGGCTGTGTCCGGAAGGGCAAAAGGAAATGAACACTAGTCCCCTCCAGACAAATTTATAAATTCACTAATCCCTTTCATGAGAGCTCCACTCTCATGACTTAACTAGCTCCAAAGGCTCCACCTCTTAATACTACTGCATTGGAGATTAAGATTCGACATAAATTTTGGAGGAACACGAACATGCATACCATTGCAGGTAAGGTTTGAAACCGCATAGTCTGGCTCCAAAGGCTGTGCTTCTAACTGTTGTATTCCTCTGCCGCACTAAATGAAACGGTTCCCTCCTCACTATGAGATAATTTCCAAATGTCTTACCCTGACATGGAAGTCTCCCACAGTCTAGCCCACAACAACCTTTATCAAATTCCATTACTTCAATTTTTATAAACCCCAGCCTCTCCTCTCATAGTTCCCTAAAACATGCAGCCTGCAGGCTTTGTACTGCCTCTCTCTGCACCTTTATGTATCCTGAAACTGGAAAACCTGACTAAATAAAGGTGCGATCACAGGAAACAGACACATAAAAAGCAGCAGGCCTTCCGACTGCTACGGTCTCATCCATCTGAAGACTGAGGCTGTAGAATCCAACTCTGAAAAACAACGTAATCTTTCCGACTGCTTTGTAAGTGTTTATTTAGGTTCTCAGCTGAAGAACAAGAAAAATGAAATTTAGTGCCAAGCTGTGTGGACATGGTCAGACTCTTGGATAATTTATTTTTTATGACAGATTCCATTTTCTGCTGCTGGCATGATTACACGGGAAGACATTTGTCCACTGAGAGTACGTTTGTGTCTTTTGCATGGGCTAACTCAGTGGTAGGATTTAATTTGTGCAATATTATTCACTTATTAGACCAAAAGACTAAGTACATGCTCGGCATTACTAAGTTTATTGAAATGTTATTACAAGAATCCGTCTTGAGAGGCAAAAGGAACATCAGTGCTTAGCCTGAGATTTTCTCATTATCTTCAAAGTGCAGATATCATTGAGATGATTAGTTTCCTGGATAAATTTAGATTTGAAGAGGTGCGAATATGTGCTCTGTTAGAAATGTTGTGTTGCAGTATTGTTTATGCTGTAAGGCTGTTGCTGAAAACTGAAGTACATATAGAGTGAACTGGGTGAGTGTGTGTTAACAGCAAATTGCAAACTCTGTTTGAGAATGCTCCTCAGAAAAAAGGGACTGTCACTTATCAGGTCTAGCCAATTGTTGCAATGGTGGAATGTAGCCCAACATTCACAGATATCCTCATTTTTAAGAAAAACAAAATGTTTGGATAACTATATAAAATACCCTGATGTTTAAATGGTGGTAAGTATGGTGGACAGAATTCTAAAAATGACTTCTCTTGGCTGTCTTCCTTGTGTAACCCCTTCCCTTTGAACGTGAGTGAAATCTGTCAATATAATGACAGAGTACTCCTGTGACTGTTATGTGCCAAAAGGGTGATTATCTAGGTGGACTCAATCTAACCATGGAATCAGAAGGAGGAAAGCACAAGCAGGATACCACAGATCTTTGCTGGCTTTGAAGATACAGTGGGCTATATCTTTAGCCTCTAGGAGCTGAGCACAGTCTGGGGCTGGTAATCTAGCCAGAAAATGGGGACCTCAGTCTCACATCCACAAGGCACAGAATTCTGCCAATAACCAGAATGAGCTTGGAAGTGAATTCTTCCCGAAAGCCTTCAAATAAGTGTTCATCCCAGCCAACATTTTCTTTTCGATCTGGTGAGATTCCGATCAGAGAATCCAATGGAGCTCAACATAATGACTTACAGATTTGTTAACTAATAAATGGGTGTTGTTTTACATTGATAAGTATACGGTTATTTGTTATTTAGCAATAGAAAAGTAATGCAATGTATTAGACTGCAATGAAGAAATACCTGAGACTGGGTAATTTATAAAGGAAAAGAGGTGTAATTGACTCACAGTTCCACTTGTCTGGGAAGGCCTCTGGAAACTTAAAATCACGGCATAAAACACCTCTTCACGGGGCAGCAGGAGAAAGAATGAGCGCAAGCAGGGTAAATGCCAGACATTTATAAAACCATCAGATCTCATGAGACTCACTCCTGACCACGAGAACAGCATTGGGAAAAACACGCCCATGATTAAATTATCTCCACCTGGTCCGACTTTTGACACATGGAGATAATTAAAATTCAAGGTGATATTTGGGTGGGGACACAGAGCCAAACCATATAATGCATTAAGCATTGAAAATTATTTAAAAATCTTTAGTAGGAATAACAACACATACCAGTCAATGAAGGATCAGTTTACAATCTTTGGTACAATCAAGGTAAGGTAAGAGTTCAGATGAAAGGGATTCTGAGCATTTTTTCATCTTCTAATGTAAGCAACTGTGCCATGTGTGTCTCGTGATCATCATTTAAAGTCAGTCTGAAATAAATTTTGATTGAATTCCTTTGATTAGATGAAAATAAAGTCCACAAAGCAATGATGGGTAAGAACATAAAATGGTGAAATGTGTAAGAGCATTGAGAGAGACAATTTATTTGCTTTGTGAATATTTTTTGTATTTGGTAACTTGAGGTAATCTAGGTAAATCAAGTAAAAGGAAATTTTTCTATCATTTTTTCCT
Source organism: Macaca thibetana thibetana (assembly GCF_024542745.1). Lineage (NCBI taxonomy): Eukaryota > Metazoa > Chordata > Mammalia > Primates > Cercopithecidae > Macaca > Macaca thibetana. The sequence continues at coordinate 74,409,793 of NC_065588.1, read as the reverse complement.
AAAAATATTTCCAGTATAGTTGTTCCTTTAAAACTCTTTGTATGCCTCCATAAATCTGCTTCATTTAATCTTGAGGATGTTTCTTTAAAATATATGGCAAATATTCGCCTTCCCAAAGTTCCCCTAGCTTAAATCGCATGTAGAGAAAATAGTACAAGTTCAGAAATTCCGTAAGATATTCTTTCTCTTTCTCTTTTAGTAAACAAACTTTGAAAGATTATTTCTAGGGAATAAATTTATTCTCATTTCCTTGCCCAAATAATATTCTTCAACCAAAGTGGTTCTTAAATATCAAAACAATTAATCAGTAAGTACCGTCTCTTGCAGCTCTCACAAGACTCTCTTCATATATTCAACATCATTAATTGAACATCTATTATGTTGAGGTCACTGTGTTATAAAGAGAATGCTAAGAACAAAGACGGCCAAATAGATAGGATGGCTATTTAGCTTTAAATAGATTACTATCTCCTTCTCTTTTAAAACTTGTCCATTATAGTTAAGAAGTGGATATGTATTGGCTTTATTAAAGATGCTGCTGAGATTTCCTAGCCACCCTTCCCTTTCCACCAACCACACATACAAACACCAATTCGAAGAAGGCAGTTGAACCCATTCAGTTGCAGGTGAAGCTGAGGGTTGGCAAGTTTTCCATCTCCTCCATGGCTGGAGAAACCTGCCCAGGGATGCTGACTACATAAAAACTGGTAAGCTGGATTACCATTCTGCCCTCCATGGCAGATACATGTGAGCACTTGCATGCCTTATCATTCATATAAGTCATTCCTCCTGCTCTGGGAGAGTTTGAAGTAAGGAGTAGGGCTTCAAGAGCAGACTAGGGCCCTAGAGAAAATCTGGGGAAAATATGGTTAATGTACTTCACATGCAATTTTTACAAATGCAACATGTTTGGGCCCTGGGCCCCTACATATTCACCCCTGCTTTCCAGAATCCCAGGCCCTGTTATTTGTACAATCCCCTTGCTTTGGCACTAGAGAGGGATAGACAATCCCTCCATGGTTCTTTCCTGGAGAAATTTCTATTTTCTATGGCCCAGAGCCAAAATGTTTCTCTTTCATGAGTACTTATTTGGTCTTTAAAAATCAACTATTTATTCAATGAAATTTAATTGTATGTTCAGTAAATCAAACAAAGACCTTATCTTTAGAGGCTACAGATGATTATTAAAATCTGGAAATCCCAAAGCTTATGTCAAAATATAACTAACCCTGTTTTATTTTTTGGAATTTTTCAATTAACTTCCTATGTATACTAAATAATGCATGCATTTAACTTTGATTGCACAGTGTATTTACGCTGGGATTCCAGACAACTTTTCTTCACTTTACATGGCATGTTCTATTTGAAGAATAATATAAGGTTATTGAACAGATACTTTTGTGTATTTTCTGGAAATTGGTTACAATATTTAGTAGCTATAGCTCTATGGTCTTATTAACATTGTCACATGCTAGAGGTTACAATTGTGTAACCACAGTCTTTCCTGTTTTAGTTTGTAAAATTAACACTTGGACCAATTTCCCAAAAAGGGAAATTACCTGTGGCATTTTCCTATGATTATTGTCAAACTTCTCTTCCATTCTTGCCTTACTGATGTTGTTGAGATCTGCAACTTGACCTTTCTTTGAAATTAATAGTCACACAGTAACTGTAGGTCTGATTCTAACAGTATCAATATTTGCTTGGCTGGAGAAATGTTTTCATCTGTTTGCACATGATCTATTTTCTAGTTCTCTTGAGGTCTTGCATATCTTTTGCAATTCGTTGTGAGAGAGGGAAATTTCCAGAGCAGACTGCAAATCCATGGTGTCCTGCAGGAGTAATGTGGGAGTCTGCCCTCATGTAGTTAGTACACCAGCTGGTCACCCAGAAATTTTTCTCCACTATTATTCTATGCTAATGGCATATAAACATTTTATTTTCCAGTTGGCAATATAGATAGCCTTAGTACCAATTATAATGTTATTTGATGGGATAATTATTTTACTTAAATCCTAATGCAATTGTGTATTGGGGATATTAATAATTTCAAATTTCCAAGTGTGCCCCTAGTATAAGAGACATTGCTTTCTCAAGCTAGTTCCTAAAACTCTCAGTTGATGCTGGAAAAAAAAAAAAAAAAAAAAAAGCAAACAGCTAAAGGGCACACCATAAGAAAAAAAGGCTAATTGCTGTATTGCATTCACAGAGGGATTACTTACAGCGTATTCTCTATCGTCAGCCCTATGGCTTCTGCAGATGAGCAGAATTTCTAGTTTCAGATATTAAAGAAAATGTATATTGTTGTGGAAAATGGTGGTTTTGATTTTGGAAATAAATAGCCCCTAAATTTTAATACATAAGGAAAATAATTTTAATATATAAGAAAAAGCATTACATTTTAGAAGTATCTTTACAGGTTCTGGGGGTTCTTAAGAAATCATATTAGCAATTAGAATGTTGTTTGGTGAACAGGGGATGGGGACAAAAGCAGCCGATAGCCCTGTGTGATATTTTATCCGGATGAGGAGAAGTACTCCTTTAATCTGTCTCTTATTTGTCATATTTAGTCTGCATGTCCATTTTGAGCGTGTCTGTAGATTTTTCTCTCTTAGTCTGCTTTTTGAAACATTGTCTTTTTATCTTTACTAAGTCTGCAGTGGTGATCTGATCTTGTTCTGGGAGTCATTATTGTATTTCAAATTTCTTTGGGTAGTTGTGCTTTATACTGTTCCTTTCATTTTTTAATCTAGCGAAGAGAATCATTTTCTATTATAAAAAAGAATATTTGAGAAGGGTCTTTGTGATCCAAATGTAGAATGGGTAGGTGCTATGGACCAACGTTTTGTGTCCCCACAAAATTTATGTGTTGAAATCTTAACCCCACACTATGATGATACTAAATAGGTGGGGCCTTTGGTAGGTGATCAGGTGTTGAGGGCAGAGTCCTAATGGAGGGGACAGGTGCCTTTACAAGAGAGATCCCAGAGAGCTCTCTTATCCCTTCACTCATGTGAGAGTGCAGCTAGAAGACAGCTCTCCATGAGGAAACGGGCCCTCAACAGACACTAAATCTGCCAGAGCCTTGGTCATGGACTTCCAGCCTCCAAAACTGAGAGACATACATTTCTGTTGTTTATGACCCCACGGTTTATGTTATTCTGTTCCAGCAACCCAAGTAGACTAAGACAGTAGGATTAGTCCTGGGATTACAGAGCAAGAAGATTACATATATAAAAGTTTGAGCTTTTCTGGAGAAGGGGTGGACATATTTATTATGGAGTCCATGTGTTTTTACCTAATAATTGAAGTTAAGCACAACTGTTACAAAAGACATACCAAGGTGATCTTTACCAAAGCTTGAGAATAAAGAAGGGTAACAGAATCCCTGCAATAGTTACAATGAACTACTGGAAGCCAGCGCTGGGTAGGAAGGGAAATGTGTCTGTATTTGGTAAGTTGAAAAAGTTCCAACTCAAAGCCTCAGGTTAGCACTTCCAGCTGGGAAGATGCTCTACAAGTGATCAAGAAAGCTGCTTACCAAGTGTGGCTAGAGCTATGCTATTTAGCAGCAATCACTGGGCATATGTGGATAATTAGCATTTGATGAGTATATCAATTTAGGAATACAATCTTCAGCCTTATTTCATAGTAATTACCTAAGTTTACATTTAAAACTAATAATTTATTTTAAGTGTATTTGGAACAACTGAAGCATGCCAATCTATCAACTGTAAATATTTTCAATTCCAAATACAGATCAAATTGTTCTGATGAAAATTTAGCCTATGAATTCACATTAGGTATAAGTGTAAAGTACATGCTACATTTTGAAGTTTTAGCACAAAAAAAGAAAAAGAGAGCAGTATGTAAAATATTTAAAGGATCTTATTTAAAAGTATTTTAGCTTGATTTTATGTTAAAATGCTAATTTTTAAAATATATTTAAGTAATAAAATATATTATTATAATTAATTTTACATCCTTCTTTTTACTTTTATCAATGTGGCTACTGGAAAATTTAAAATTGCATTTCAGCCACGCATGCTGATGCATGCCTTTAGACTCAGGTACTCCTACTCAGTAAGAGGCTTGCTTGAGCCCAGGAGTTTGAGATTACAGTGAACTCTGACTGAACCACTGCACTCCAGCCTGCACAACAGAGTGAGACCCTGGCTTTAAAAAATAAAATGAGTTGCATATGTGGCACTCATATTTCTACTGAAAGTGCTGCTCTAGTCTAAAATCATAAAGCCTCACGATTGGGATATAGTTCAGATGAATTTCCCTCGTGAGAAACCACTAATATTAGAGAAGACTCTTCTCTAGCTTTTATGTGGTAGCCAAATTGGAGACTTTATCTCCAACCTCCATGCACCTGACTCTAGCTCTTCATAGTGCTAGCTTTCAGCCTCAAAATTTCCACCAAAACCCGGTTTATGTGTAGCATTGCTTCATCACTGAGTCCCTAGCCCCACCAGTAAAAGGTTGACGAGAATCCCTAGGCCTACATTCTGCAGCAACCCGAGGAAGGGCTGAACCAGAAATGTAAGCAGCTTACCAGGAAAGATTTTTGCCTGGGAAGTAGGGATCCCCGCCTCCTCAAATAGTTGCTAACGTTAGGCAGAATGGCCACTCTGCTACAGTCAAAGAGTCTATAAGGGAGATTGATCCAGCTTCTGCACCTTGAACATCACCCTGCAAAACCCACTTATATACTCAGCTGCCTCTGCACAGCATATCTAGTTACATCCAACTAGACTGAACACAACTGTACTCAAGTGTTTTAGGTTGGGTTATTACCAGATACCTAGAGTTTTTACTCTCTCCCGGAATATCTGATAGATACACATTACTTGTATCACAAACAATGTATAGAACCACTCCAGTGACCTTGGGTGAATTTTAGTATCTGTCATCATCTTAGGGTATACAATCTACAAGAACACAAATAGTGGATCAGGTGATTTTTTTCTGGGAGAAATCACAAAACTTAACTAGGATACAGATTTTTCTGGCTCTTAATTCAATGGTTTTCCCCTTATATTATATTCCTTTATAAATGTTGTGTTAAATGTGCACAAATATATTAGGCAAATTGAAAAATAAAGGCTAAAAGAACTATGAAGATTTTCACCATATTCTTCAAGTTCTATTCTCAGTCTTTACTTGGTCAAGGTCTCTCTTGTGGGGGATCATCCCAAGGTGAAATTCACATCCTCACTTCTCATTTCTGTGCCAAAGATTCCTATTTTGACTTTTCCAGCCTCCACCTGTCCTCTAGGCTCTAGCATTACATTTCTACTGCTTGGTGTATTTTCTTTGTTCCCCCAGAAAATCCCACATATTTAAATTGCACCATATATAACTAAGGCATCTTTAAAAAAAAAACTTGAAAAGCTGAAAGAAAAAGAAAACTTAATAGAAAGTATGGAGCACATTATATCTAAAGGGGAAAAAAAAAATCCCAAGCATGAGGCAGTGCTTTAAATAACACTAGTCCTCAAGTTATCTGCTTCTTCCCTGGTCACCAATCAGCATTCAAATTACTAATCTGGCTTCCCAGGAAGCTCTACACCTGTAAAAGTCGTTCTTCTCAAAACGAATGCATTTCTTAACATATGCTAAAGTTCAGTTGCTGTCTCCATGTTCAGAAATACTTTTATTCCACAATATTATATGAAATAATTACAAATATTAATAATTAAATATATCTATATATCTGGAATATATATCTACATATCTGGAATATAATTCCATATATATGTGTGTATAGATATAAATTTATATAGATATAATATAGATATAAATTTATATTGATATAATACAGATATAATTTTTTATATATACATATGTATGTGTATATATACACACACATATATACACATATACACATATACACACACATATATACACATATATACCTATATATGTGTGTATATACACCACATATATATACACACACACATATTTTTTTTTCTGGAAAAGCAATTAACATAGATTTTTGACCTCGTCTGAGGGATCAGAAAGGTTTGTCTAAGGAAATGACATTTGAGACTGTACAAACGTCTTGGGGCAAGAGAAAGGAAATGACTGTAAAAGAAATACTGTACGAAACCTGGTCTGGAACAAAACATTATTTATCTCTTGACGTAGTTTGTAATCTCCTTCACTGAATAAATGTGAATTGTGATAAAACCTTTGGCAATCTTAAATAATTGTTTAATTATGAGATGATATTTGTCACAAGGAACTAGTCACACACTCACCTACCTGGCAGTTAAGCGTTGGTGGATGTTTAAATTTTCCTTTCTATTTTGTCTAATTTCCCTTTTCCATAGATGTCTCTATTTTAAAAGAAACTTTTAAATTGGCCTCCTAGAGACATTTTACCATGCTACAAGATTATAACAAAACTTTGACATATGATCATAGCTACACCGTCTGGAAAGTTATAAAGTTATTGTTGTTATTGTTTCAACAATTACTTCTAGGTTCTACAATTAGGCTAATGTATCAAAATGGGGGTGGTGGACATGGTGATAAAAGAAGCCCAGGGATAAGCAAGATTCAGTTTAAGTACGAAATTGTTGTCCTTTGGTATTTGAGTCTTATTTTTAAAAGCAAAATACAAAAGAGATGAGAGAGATGATCACATTTATATTTTGTAAAGATCAGTCTTTCTATATCACCATCAATAGAAATATCAAGCAAGCCACAAATATGAGCAACATATTTAATTTTTAAATTGTCATAGTAGCCACATTAAAAAAGTAAAAACCAGGCCAGGTGCAATGGCTCATGCCTGTAATCCTAGTACCTTTAGGGAGCCAAGGTGGGAGCATCTGTTGAGCCCAGGAGTTCAAGACCAGCCTGGGCAACACAGTGAGACCTTGTCTCTAAAAATAATTTTTTAAAAAATTAGCCAACTGTAGTGGTATGTGCCTGTCGTCCCAGCTACTTAGAGGGGCTGAGGTGGGAGGATTGCTTGAGACTGGGAGGTTGAGGATGCAGTGAGCAGTAATCATGACACTGTACTCCAGCCTGGGTTACAGAGTGAGGCTGTGTCTCAAAAAATAAAAATAAAAATAAAAAATAAAAAGAATCAGATGAATTAATTTTAATATTATAGTTAATATAGCCTAATATATTGGAAATATTACTATTCTTACATGTAGTCAGTGTAAAAAGTATTCACTCTGTTATCAACTTCAACTCTACCATACCATTCTGGAATATAAAGGACAAGTGTTAAAAATTTAAATGATGGGGAAAGGTTTATTTAATATTAGTAATTTTTTTTGTTTTACAATTTCATGGAAAAAATAAAGAACTTGAGGACTTTCATTTTTTCCCTAAATAAGATTCTAGTTTAGAATGTGCTCTGTTTAATTTCTATGAGTATGTTTTCTTATTGATGAGTTCCTGGGTAATTGAGAGACATTGTATACTTTATGTAGAGAAGAGATCTTCTTAATGATTACTTATCCAAATCATATTCACTGAATTAAAAATAATAGTGAATTCACTAATGCAATATTTTACCTATGAATTAGTGTCCATCCCAAAAACAGAAAACAAAATAAAAACATAATTGAAACTTTTTTTGTTTGTTTGAGACGGAGTCTCGCTCTGTCGCCTAGGCTGGAGTGCAGTGGCGTGATCTCGGCTCACTGCAAGCTCCACCTCCCAGGTTCGAGTGATTCTCCTGCCTCAGCCTCCCGAGTAGCTGGGATTACAGGCGCATGCCACCACGCCCGGCTAATTGCTAATTTTTGTACTTTTAGTAGAGATAGGTTTCACCATGTTGGTCAAGATGGTCTCGAACTCCTGACCTCATGATCCACTCACCTTGGTCTCCCAAAGTACTGAGATTACAGATGTGAGCCACTGCACCCAGCCTGAAGCTTGCTTTTAAACATCACTGATGAAAGACATAGAACTAGATATTTTTTAAGTGGCCTATTGTTTATAAAAATAACATTTTTCTTTTTTTAATGTGAAAATCCAAAGCCTGAAATATAGTACTTGAATTTCTCCAAATGTAAACAAAATTCACTGGTATCATTGATTCTATCAGCATCTGAAAATATATCCTGTACAACTATTCAGTGGACTATTCACTGGGCTTTTTACAGTTAACTTCATAGTAGAGAACTTAGGTATTCATCAAAGGAAGAAGTGAGGGGAATAAAGACTCAATTTTACTTTTTTTTTTTTTTGAGACAGAGTCTCTCTCTGTTGCCAGGTTGGAGTACAGTGCGTGGTCTTGGCTCACTGCAACCCCTCTGCCTCCTAGGTTCAAACAATTCTCCTGCCTCAGCCTCCCAAGTAGCTGGGATTACAGGCATGCGCCACCACGCCTGGCTAATTTTTGTATTTTTAGTACAGATGGGGTTTCACCATGTTGGCCAGGCTGGTCTTGAACTCCTGACCTTGTGATCCACTCGCCTCGGCCTCCCAAAGTGTTGGGATTACAGACATGAGCCACTGCACCCGGCCAATTTTATTCAATTGTTAAATCCTTTAGGACCATAGCCTGTGTCTCAATGGCTCTGATTCCTAAGAAAATTGCCTGGCACATATTAGGTATAATAACAGTTAACACTTATGTAACATGTAAGCCAGGACAGAATCTTTTCTGAGTATTTTACATATTTTAAAATATTCATTATTCAAAACAATCTTATGAGTAGATACTATAATAATCTCATTTTATGGATGAGTAAATTGAATCCTGAGAATATTATATTACTGATATTATTCATTTATTTTAATGGCAGTGTTAATATAGAAGCTAACATTTATTGAAAGTTTCTTGAGTGATAGCTATTATTATGATTACAGATCTAAACTCAATCCTCTCCATAGCCCTATGAATAAGTACTATTTCTATGCCCATTTTATAAATCAGGAAATTAAGTTAAAATATATATTCTTTCAAAACCTTAAAATATATTTATTTACACCTTATTCTCAAGAATGTTTGAAAATAAAATAATAAATATTTATTATTATTTTGTTACTTAATTGTTGTTAAAGCAGTTATAATTTATGGAGGGCTAGGCACCATTCAAGGAATTTGCATGTAATAACCCATTTGATCTTCAGAGTAATCTGTGAGAGGTGGATACTATTATTATCATCACTTTATGGGTGAGGAAAATGAGGCGCACAGAGTTTGAGTAAATTGGTCAAGGTCACGCAAAGAATGACAATGTTGGGATTTATACTTAGGCAGCCTGAAATTGCATTTAGCAGAACTGCATTGAAGTTTTGGCTAAATTCAATGCTTGTCTGAGTAAGATGAATTGTGGAAATTTCCTTATCTCCCAAGTGAGTGAAGGAACAAATGCACTGATTATAATCCATTATGGATGATTGGTCTATTTTAACTAATACCTTTCTTTTTGGCTCTATAACTATTCTAATTCAGAAGTTTTCCTGCTTTTAGAATTAAAATCCTACTTATACCATCACAAATATACATTCCAATTACTGAGGTTAAAGTGATTTCCAAGATACTTAAAAAGAAATTACAATTTTAAAACGTTTTCTTTCTATAATCTTCTCTATTAAAATAAACAAACTAACACCCAAATAATTAGTTTGCTTTAAAATAATCTTTAGAGCTAAAAGTTCAAAAGAGGATTTAATGGAATAAAAACAAAGAAACATTTATTGAGTTAATTTAACTCAGTGAATCTCAACATTTTATTTTATATTGTTATTTTGTCATCGGGTATTTAGGAAAACTATTCAGAGTTTTCTAAAATATTCACTGAATAACTATCATCGAAAAAGATAAACTGATTACCTTTATTTACTTGAAAGCTGAAGCCCTTTTTATGTTTATAGAATGGAAATTTGCATATAGTCCTATTGACGGCATATTAATAGTGCAAGCAACATTTTAAAGCTTGACACTTCTTGATGCAAAATTATTCATTTTTTTTCCATACATAGAAACCACACCATGTTGTCAATAAATAATTCCACTTTAATGGCAAAGTAATAATTTAGACAGATACAGGGTGCACATTTGCAAAAAAATATATGCAAGCTGGTTTACAAGCTAGAGGAACAATAAACCAATAGAAAATACATCATCCAGTTAAGTCCATTGACACCAAGTACTTATTGTTGGGGCTTTACAAAGACTACAAAACTTTTCAGATGATTTATTTCACTGTTTCTGCCTATTTACATGATATGTTACATCAAAATGTACAAAATATAAAATGTATACAGACAAATGTTTCACAAACTAGTTTAAGTTGTAAACTAGGTGGACCTACTGGGATGTATTGCAGGAAATTCTGTTTATGCTCATGTTTGGACTGTGTTTCTCAAAATGGCAGGGAAAGGTTAGCAATTTTCTTAGATCACATATTATACAAGGGCAACTAGTCACTCATCCAGCTACATATATTGATGTTTCACAACAGATTTGATCCATGTTTGAGGCTTCAAAGTCAGGGTGACAATTCTATGTGCATAAATTCAGTTCGGATTTCCCTTAGGGCAATAGCACCGTGTAAGGACCTGTTGACTTTGTGACACTCTGAAAACTGCACAGACGTTTTGTGGTGGTGGTGGTGTTCTATAGCAACTGACCCATTGGTGGTCACAGAGAGTAGCACCAATTACACATCCTAAAAGTAACACATTTTCACACACTCATAGAAGAAGTCTATACCATGGCCTAGCCCTTGGGTTTCATAAACTTAAAACCTGTCCTTTGTGTGTGGTGGTAACTTCTCCAATGACTGATCAGTTTTCATGCACTCTCTTTAAAGCCTGCCATGATAGATGTACTTTCAGACAGTTTTACTTATCCAAAAATATATTGGCTTCATGTACAGTTTTGAAGCATGCTCACTCTAGCACTGATAGCTCCTGCATAGTCATAACAACTGTAAATACAGGACAAACACACCAGATAATACAGCTTTGAGGGTTTGCATTCTGTATTTGTTTGCAATGTACAGGAAATCTCAGCAAGTGAAACACCTCTTAACACCAACAGGATAAAATACAATTTTGTTTGTGTTTGTTTCGATTTGTGCAAGTTTTAAAAATTATTATTTACAATACCTACCCAGTAGACTGTGCAAATCTAACCTTCTTTTACAGTATAAATGCTTCCTCTTCCACAGTGACCTTACCGCTTCAGCGTTCTTTAATGCTGAATTTCTCATGTACAACAATAGCAATCAAAACAACATGCGTCAGAACTAATTAAAAAAAACAAGAACAATAGGGAAGGAAAGCCGAATAGTTGTGCTCATGCTGCATCTAGTGCTTCCAGCCCTGCTGGATAATAGTTCAAAATCTCCTGCCTTCTGAAACTCTTTCACTTAGAACTGGATGGAATTTCGCCACATGTCTTAGGTTTTAAGTGACGGTCAAAGAGCATTTCTGGGTTATTTTAATATTTTGGAGGATAGGCAAAGCGATCTATTCACAAGGCTAAAAATACTGATCTTTCTCCTATCCATTTCTTCAAAAAAAAAAAAAAAGAGAGAGAAAGATATATAGAGATGAGGCTACTGTGTTAACTGGTGTTGCTTGGTTGTAAATGAAAAGACAGTGGAAATTACTAATGGTTTAGGATTTAAACCAACTGTTAAACTGTCATAGAAATCTGTTTTAAGGCAGTGAGACAGCACCATAGGAAATTTTCCTTCTTTCACTGAAAAGGCTCAAACAAATAAAGCCCTAAAAAAGCCTTTTATCAGTGTTGACTAATAATTGGTATAAAACTCTTGTTAAGGGAGTGGGAAGGTGGTTTAAAAAGACCACTGTGGTAAAAACAACCTTATAAAACCAGTGACTCATTACTAAAAAGTTGGTGGAGCACATCATGAGAACGTGGCAGTTAGAATTAAATTGGCACTTCTCCAGTTTGCCACAGTAGTGTTTTTCTGGTGGTTGCACAATTCCATTTGTGCTTATGGAGGACTGGCCTCTTGGATTTGTTCTGGAATGGGGTGAGCACACAACACAAACACTACTGAAGCCCTGTGACCAGCACCGTGTGGCACAAAGGAGGTTGGACGGATCAGAAAGATGGACCCTGCCTGGGGAGAACAGCCCCTCAGAGGAAACAAAAGGAAGGGACAAAAAATGGTCTGCATTGTAAACTTTTAAAGAGGAAACAAAGAAAGTCCAGTTTGGCTATCCCATGTGCAATCTATTCAGTTGCCCTGTCATTAGGGTCCTTTCCAGTTGAGGAATGGAGCCTTCTATTACTCCACAGATATAAAAAATGCTTAGAAATAAACTAAAGTTAAGCTTCCATTGCAATTTAGCATCTTGGCGGTTCAGACTTAGTTCTGCTGCCTCCTTGGAGACCACAACTCTGGGTCAGGGACCTTGACAGGGTGCTTTTATACTGGCAGTGGTTTAGTGAAAATACCTTTCTTTTGAAACATTTTTTTAAAAGCAGAGTCTTTTCCCCTAACTTTTTTCACCCTCTAGAGAGTAGATTCAAGAGACGAATCCAAAATGTCTTCATGGTGGCTGGTGCTTTCGCTGTCGCAGCTTTGTGTGCTCGAGTAATTGGCTGCTTCTTGGAGTTTCATTAGCATATTCATCTGAAGAAAGAAAAAAAGACATCGATATAGGCAATGATGCATTGAGTAAGCCAGCCCATAAAAAACAAGGCCCTGAGCCACACCGAAGAGCTGTCTTATGCCATCCAAGTGACACAGGAAAATAATTTTAGATTTTTTACTCATTGCCCCTGGCTCCTACGCTGTTTCTCCCAAACATGACTACAACACCAAACCATAAGGACAAAATAGGGCCTCTAGATAACTCTTTTATTTGGGGTTGTGAATGAATACTGCTCCAGCAGGGAAACTGGAAAGGAAACTGTATCACAGCTGGACATCTGGGTTCGTTGCTGGAAAGTACGCCAAGCTTCCCAGTTTTTTGGCTGGGAGAAGCAGAAAGCATTGAATGGCAACTGAAAGTCGTGAATGTTCATACACACACAGACGCACACAGAGGCACACACGCACCATCCCTTGAGAGAAGGAGGGGATGGAGAGGAATGAAGCCAGCTGCTGCACACAAGCACACCATCTGCTGTTTAGGAGCTGACCTCGGGAGGAGGTGACTGAATGAAGCGGACCATGAGTGTTTGAAGAGGGAGAAGGAAAGAATTACTGTCAAGTTTGTGTTGTTGAATTTCTGGCTAAAATATGATTGATATATCACTGAAAACAAAAACCATCATCTGGAACAATAGCGGCTGTCTCAAGTTTCCCAGCCTTATAGGAGAATGGTAATGTTTGTTCTAGTAAAAGGGACATATGCATGAAAGCACCTGGGGAGAAAGACAGCTAGCATTTCCATCTATTATAAAATAAAGAGCAGTCACCTTGCTTGAATTTTGATAGATCTGGAGCGCTACTGTTAGACATGGACTTTTTTTTTTTTTTTTTTTTTTTGAAAAAAGACTGTTTAAAGGCAAATTGTGAATAAATGGTTCAATGATTTTAGAAAGCACAGAAAAATTGGCACATGTCTTTATGACGGTAATGGACTTGTTTTCTTATCAAGGGTTTTGATAAATTGTAACAATTTTTATATTACCTAATGCATACTAATTTTATTATTCTATAATCAAAAGGGTTTTTTTTTTTTTTTTTTCCAACTTACAGAAATAGAAAGGAGAAATCTAAAAAACGATTCCTTGGTCACACGTTAAGCTATGCATGTTTGTGTGCTCAGTATAAAATGTGTGCTTGATAAATGCTTGTGAAATAAATGATAAACTGGTAATCACCAATTTCAGCAATAATTCCTTTCTGACAAAGAGACTACAGTTATAGCATAGTTTGAAGTCATTTTAATAGTCCTCAGGACAATATGTTTTAACATAATTTTCAATCTAACTCTCTTAATTTATTAAATAAGCTACATAAGGTTATGAAATAAAAGTAGTTGGTGATAACTTTTTAAACCCAGTAAGCCAAAAAGTCAAAGGTCTCCTTCAGCATAGTTTCTCTCCTACTCTCCTCTCTCTCTCTCTCTCTCTCTCACCCACACTCCCACCTTCCTACCTTCATGTCCATTCATATTCCTTCTCCCATTTATTTTATCAATCTGTCACTCATTAGCAGCTGCCTGTATGTTCAAGCATTTGGGTGAAACTGATCCGTAAAATAAAACTGAATTTTGAGCACTCTAGTAATTTAGTAAGAGTAGAAATGATAAATGATATCTTTTTTAAAAGATACAATTGTATCTTAGGCACAAAAGTTTGAAATCACTTGAATGCTGGATGTTGTAAAAGTTTCATTGTGTAATAGTATTGTCATTAAAGTCTTAATTTTTAAAATGGTGCCATATAGTAAATATGTTCCATTATAATACATTCCACATCTCAGATTCATAATAAATGTATACAGTGGGATTTACTTTGCCTTTGCCTAGTATTATTTTGTGCATTCAAATCAAGGGAGATTACAAGAGAAGATTATGTATGATTTAGTCGTTATTGTGATACATCACAATTCTCCAAAAAGTATTAATATTTTTCCTCTCTTCTTCCCCACTTCTTCCCCACACTCACTGCGATGGTTTGCATGTGATATGACCCTTCCAAAACTCTTGTGGAAATTTTATCCCCGTGGTGGCAGTGTTGGGATGTGAGTCCTAGTAGGAGGTGTTGAATCACGGGGATGGATTCCTCATGAACAGATTAATGGCATTCTGATTAGGGGTCAGTGTGTTCTCACTCTGGAGGGAATGGATTAGTTCCTGTGCGAGAGCAGGTTATTAAAGAGTCTGGCTTCTTCTCTCACCATGTGGCCTCTCTGCACACTCCCACTCCTCTTCCACTTCCCACCATAAGTTCATGAAGCATGAGGCCCTCACCAGATGCAGCTGCCCAATCCTAGACTTCCCAGCCACCAGAACGATGAGCCAAATGAATCTCTTTTCTTTACAAATTGCCCAGCCTCAAATAGTCTGTTATAGCAACACTAAATGGAATAGGACATCTATAGTCATAAATTTAGTGTTTATCATTTCTAACACCTTGATCAAGTCCTTATCATCACTGTTACTTACAAATCTGCTAAGCTTCCAGATTCCATCCTATCTCCTTCAATCTGCCCTCTCTCTACTCTTACTAAAGTGATCTTTAGAAACTGCAGATCTAACTAGGTAAATCATGGCTCAGACACCTTTGATGGTTCTCCACTGTCTCTGTGATAAAGTTTTAACTTCCTGCAGTGATAAACAAGGCTTAGCATGATCTAGCAACTGTATACTTCTATAGTTTTAATTCCTACTGCCAACCGGTGTGTAGTTCCCTAAACTCATCATTTCTATTATACTGTCATCTAATGTTTCACATTCTATTTCTTTAATTTTGGTTGTTTTCCTCCAACCATATGGTGAACTCCTATTAATCATTCAAGGTCCAGCTCAAGCATCTCCTCTGTAAAGCTTTATTCTAACTGCTTCCTCTATGAACTCACAATTTTACCTAATATGTGCCTCTATTATGTCACTGCAGTTTATATAGTTAGCAGTGCCTCTTCGCTACCTGATTTTAAGCTTCTTGAGATCAGAAATGATACTGTAGTTATCTCCTGATCACAAGGTCTTAGCATTAAATACTTATTAACATTCACTTTGTCGTTAATGGTGAATACACACTGTATTTTTTAAATAATGTGAGATATACCAAAAACTTGCATCCTTGTTCAGATTCAAAAAGTCTCTCTCCTATCTTCTTCAGTTTCTTTGCTATACTCATTGCTATGGGGATTTCTGACACTAAATAGTGGATGTTTTCTAGGATTTCTGATTTAGAATGGACTGAAAATATATGTTGGCTTCATGCTAGTAATTACAGAAATATATAGAAATAAAAACAGATAGATCATCACCAGCCTGACCAACATAGAGACATAGAGAAACCCCGTCTCTATTAAAAATACAAAATCAGGCATGGTGGTGCATGCCTGTAATCCCAGCTACTCTGGAGGCTGAGGCAGGAGAATTGCTTGAACCCGGGAGGTGGAGGTTGCGGTGTGCCGAGATCGTGTCATTGTCCTCCAGCCTGGGCAATGAGAATGAAACTCCGTGTCAAAAAAAAAAAAAAAAAAAAAAAAAAAAAAAAAAAAGCAAGGAAGCAAGCAAGAAAGCAATCAAGAAAAATAGATTGAAATATTTATTTTTTAAAACCAGAGAAAGCCTGCCAAATATTTAGTTTTAGATGATGTCTTTTACCATTTAGCATGCAAGACCTCACAACTCCCTGTTTCTTAAGATGTTTAATAGAGCAGCAGGTTAGGAACGAGGAATTTTTTTACCCCAATTCTCATGCCAGAATGGGAAACCCTGAATTTGTTTCCTGTCCTAGAAGACAAGTGCATTCAGAGCCAGGAAAAAAAGTGCTTTATGGGGTGAGCTGACCTGGACTATTAGAACCGGGAAAGTTGAGGGCATTTCCTAAGGGTTTCATACTCTACAGACTAAAACTGAGAACAAATCTTACAAACACCTCTCCTTATAAAACAGACACGTTATATAAAAACTGCAGAGGTAGGACTGGAATTTTTGAGGAATTCAGATTAAATAATCCATACTCATATTCTAAAGCTTATGTTTACTCTATTAATCATTCTATCAGCAATGATTTAGTGTATGCTCACAATTATGCTGGATCCAAACCAATTTCATCACCACTGTTGATTCCTAACTACGAATCATCTAAAAGGTCAGGTACCCATGTAATAAAAATATAAGTCTGGGCTCTTAAGGAATATATCACCTAGATCAGAAATCAGCAGGAAATTCCTGGAATCTAAGTAGGTCTATGTATATACTTCAGTGATTTTATGAAACTCTTAAAATTGTATGCCACATTTTCAGTGTGTATGCATTTTGCTGGGGAGAGGATCTTGAAAGTTTATCAGATTTTCAACAAGAAACTCCCAAAATGTTCAGCTGAGATGATGATGACGTGTGTGTGTCAGGGTTGTTGGTGTAAGAGTATTCCCTAAAATATCAAGTAATTTTATGTCCTCAGGTATAGTCATAGGTTATGATTTTTGATTATTTATGTTTTGTGCTTGTTTGAGTTAAGAAACATAATGAATTTTATTTCAGTATCTTTTCTTTCTGTATTAGTTGTAAAAGTCCAATAAGCTGTTTAGTCATAGAATGGTGAGAACACTTCACGTTTGATACCAATATATTGAAAGTAATCTGTAAAAATAAAAAATAGATACATAAAAAGCATTTTTTCCTAATAATACTACATACTTAATATTTTCAGAATATTCATACTTTGGAGTTTTACAGACTTTTACTTCAATTATTCCACTATTTTAAAAAGTAAATAAAACATAACTTCCATTTGACTTCTAAGTTGGTTTATCCTTCGCTACAGTAGGCAACAGAAGACCCACTCTATAAAATCAGTCAGGTTAGCTGATATAGCAAAATATTTTTTAGTTCTCCATAAGTACATTATACCATAGTTTTTTGTTTTTCTATAAGAACAAAATTGAGTTTTCTCTTAAATGCCTATTGAATTGAGTCATAATATAGAAAATTATATTTAAATAAATATATATTAAATTAAAAAATTATATACACAATTTAATGGATAATAAGAGAAAAATTATAGTCTAGGAGTTCATTCTGGTTATAATGTTTCTTGTTTCTTTTTTAAGCATACAAGCTTGGTTTTCACTTTAAGATTTTCATCCATGGAAAGCAGACCAAAGATAACAGGGTTAAAACTGTTCCAAATATTGCCTAGGATAACAAATGTCTTTGCTAGAAATGACTAAGTATTAATGACTATACACCGCAGTCAAGATTACATAGGAAAAAACGAACACCTGATTCTTACCAGGGGATCTCCTTCTGTGTCAGTTTGAGGAATGTGCTTTGAGGTTGTGGCTTCCTTAGTGGATGTGCAGCCTTCATATCCAACGTCTTCTGGTCGCAGCTGAAGTAAGGCTGGGCTCTCCTGAGGCAGAGATGCTGAACTCCATGGATATGTGTCAAGCACCCACTTTGAAGGATCTTCCCATGGTGTGCGTTTCCCATACATCTAAAAGTTGACCACGTGTTTAGCATATATAAAACACATCTCTATTCAGTAAAAAAGGGGACTACTAGTTGGATGTGATTTTTTGACATATTGAGTTCTTAAGGGACTTTCAAGAGAATTAAGTATTTGCATACAATTTTCCAGATTTAAAACATGTAACTGTCTACACAGCTCACTTTAACTTGAAGGCTAGACAAAACAAAGCTGAATATTTGGAATAGATGTCAGCTTTTGGGAAAGAATATACGGGAGGTTTATTATAAATAAACATAGAAATGACTGCCCACATTTACTTTTACTAGTAATTTGACAAACCAAGAGAAAACTAAAGGTTGAAAAATAAAAGCTTCAATTATGGAAGATTTTTAAAAATATGCTTGACATTAAGTAGAGGTGTCTACTAAAGTGTACCTTGGAAAGATGGAAATAAAAGAAAAGGAACTTATTTTTTTCTGCCTAATTCACTCTACTCAAACTTTCTTTTAGAGTAAAAATACTTTCTCTGATAACAATTTTCCCATGATCAACTTGCTCTTTAATCCCATTGCTTTCTGTAAAAACTCTTTTTAGATGTTTGTGTTTCAGGCTACTAGTACAAGAGGATAAAAAATAGGAAACTGAGTTATCAGGTTTGCAAGAACCCTTATTGTGCAATTTGCCCAATAAGGAAGAGCTGATATAGCCTGGGTAAAGTACTGGCAGTGGAACAGAAGAATTAGATAAATCCAAGGGATGTTAAACATTTTTAAGCTGGAAGCAAAGCTGAATCCAAACTAGAAAGGGCACCCTGAAGAGAAGAAATGAGACATTGTTTTTTTTTAAAAAAAGTATAATATTACCAGGGCACAGAAAAAAGTGAAAATTAAGAGAAGGGGGCAGTAACATAGGGACACTTGTTCTTAAATTACTTTCCCTCCCCATTTGACTTGCTGGACAATCCTGGTTAGCAGGTGCATATTTGGTCTCAGGTGACATACTTTGGTTTGTTGTTAGATGGTTGTTTTGTATAGTTTGTTTTGGTTCAGTAAAGACAAAAGGGAAAATGGTGGACATTAACATCATAAAAACTTCATGGACCGCCTTGGAGTTTTCTTTTGAGTTTCTTCTGGAGAAGTTGGACTTACCCAAAATAAAAGGGAGTCTAGGTACTGATATCTGTGCATTTCCTTAGGAGATGATAACATAGGTAACAATCATTATACCTTTATACTTTTTTTTTTTTTTTGAGACCGAGTCTTTCTCTGTCACCCAGACTGGAGTCCAGTGGCGTGATTTCGGCTCACTGCAAGCTCCGCCTCCCAGGTTCACGCCATTCTCCTGCCTCAGCCTCCCGAGTAGCTGGAATTACAGGTGCCCATACCATGCCCAGCTAATTTTTTGTATTTTTAGTAGAGATGGGGTTTCACCGTGTCAGCCAGAATGGTCTCGATCTCCTGACCTCGTGATCCGCCTGCCTCGGTTTCCCAAACTACTGGGACTAAAGGTGGGAGCCACGGTGCCCGGCCACTTTTTTCTTTCTTTCTTTTTTTTTTTTTTTTTTTAATAGTTATCTTGTTTTAGAGCAAAAATTTCCTCTCAGTTATAAACTTACTTTATAGATGTAACGTATAGCATGCTACACAACTTAAACCAATTGAAGAAAAACGTGTATAATTCTTGGAAAGCTTAATTATGTTTATTTGTTTGTTTTAATGTCAGTCTAGAATCAATCAATTCTAGGTTTTCAAAGAACCAGCCAGGACAGCAAAATTGGAAGAGACCAATGAAAAGCTAAATGGGCCAAACACTGTATTTCCGAGTGAAATACATATTGTAGAAAAATAATTGAATAAAGAGAAATCTAAATATTCAGAATGAGATGAATTGATAGCTTTTTTTTTTTTTTTTTTTTTTTTTGAGATGGAGTCTTGCTCTGTCACCCAGGCTGGAGTGCAATGGCCGGATCTCAGCTCACTGCAAGCTCCGCCTCCCGGGTTCACGCCATTCTCCTGCCTCAGCCTACCGAGTAGCTAGGACTACAGGCGTCCGCCACCACGCCCGGCTAGTTTTTTGTATTTTTTTTTAGTAGAGACGGGGTTTCACTGTGTTAGCCAGGATGGACTCGATCTCCTGACCTCGTGATCCGCTCGTCTCGGCCTCCCAAAGTGCTGGGATTACAGGCGTGAGCCACCGCGCCCGGCCAGAATTGATAGCTTTTTAAGAAAGAATCACCAGAATAAAAATCAAAATCCACTGTGTCACCAACATCTTTTCCAACTAGAACATCTGGCAGAGTGCATTCCCCATAAGATTTTTCACCAAAAATAATCAGCCTTCATCTGAAGAGATTTTCTAAACTTTGAGTGTCATTTTTGCTACCAGGCTTTGTTTCTCCACTTCTCTCTCCAATCCAAGATTCTTTGTTGCCAGTACATCCATGGGAATGGATCATGACAGATATGATTCCTTTGCTTCTTGCTCCCCTAGAAATATTTTCAGCTGATAGACTTTTCTGGCCTAGCACAGTCTTCAATAGCAATGAAAACTGTCTACCCACCAAAGGATTTTCCAATTTTTCCCTTCCCATGTGCTGGATTCCCCTCCTTCAATAAGCCCTATATCACGGTTGATTCATCTTTCACACTAACCTACTACTAAACATCCTGAACCTTAGCAAGAAATGAGACATTTTTATCTCTCTTCAAAAATAATTTTGAAATATCTCTCAGTTTTAGTTTGAGAAACTAATCCTTCAGTGATTATACTTTTGCCCAAATGGAAACTTTATAGAATTATAATTCTCCAAATAATGTTCTATAAATAATATTTATTTAAATATGAAAAAAAGAACCCATGCGCCTTTTGAAATAAGATCTAAGAATGCTAAGCATTTTAGATATTATCATTTCAGAGTTTTTACAAAGATTCCTTTGCTTTCTATCTATTAGTAAGCAAATATTAAATGGGGAGACATTTATTTATAAATACTTAGATAATGGTTTATTAAAACCAAAACCATAGCTAGAGAACAAATAATGTATCTAAATATTAACTTTAAAATTATGAGTTCTAAAATTTTCATAAAATGATTTTTTTTTGTACAAATAATCAACTTTGAAAGAGTCAACTTACATCCTAGGTAGTATAATAGTTTTAGAAGAATTCTGAAACACAATATATTATACTTGAAAAATAAAAACATTTGTATAAGCTTTTATTTTGTTTGAGGCACTTGCTTGGGATAGATTGGCTCATACCCTTGAAAGTGTTAGATTTGATTATTTAAATCTAGAGTAGAACCAATCAATAGCATTATTTAGGATCTTAGCTTTGTCTCTGAGGCTTCAGAGTATCCTCATAAAATTCATCATGTTCACCAGAGCTATCATTTTAGTTCTGAATACTGCCATGCCATTCTACTAGATGAAGAGAGCATGACAGTAAAAGGGAGTAAAAGAGGCAAAATAGATGGACAATTTTTTAGATAGTAAAATAAAGACAACACAGTATTATAGATGATAGAATGTAAAAAACATAAACTATATCTTAATTCTAGTAGTAGTTGTAAAAACCAGAAATAGAGATGTCTTGGCTGAGTTATTGAAAAGGAGATGAAATTCTTCCTCAATCGAGTGACTATGTAAATAAATTTTAAAGAGTTTTATAATTCTACAATTTCAAATCAAACTTAAGGAAATAGCAATACTTATGGGAAAATGACATGTATTTTGTTGGAGAAACAGGGATTTCTTTTAGTGATACATTTTCATTTTTTAGTTAGGAAAAAACAGAAGGGCCTTGGTTGCAAGGCCTCAAGATATAAGGCACATGAGAGCAAGAGCAAAGAAGCTGTGAAACCAATATGTCATAGATCAAAAGACCAACTGACTCTCTTAGAATTTAGAGAACTCCCTCCAAAATAGTAAAGGACCCTGCAAGTGATATTAAAGGGCTTCCAACAATGAAGCATACTAAAAACAGGAAACTTATAAGCAAAAGCTACTTGTTAAAAAGTGTGTGAATAAAAGGAAAAAACAATTCCAGCCTGAGCAACCTGGTGAGACCATGTCTCTAAAATAATAATAATAACAATAAAAATAACTGAGAGTGGTGGTGTGTGCCTATACTCCCATCTACTTGGAAAGCCTCATCACTTGAGCCTAAAAGTTTGAGACTGCAGTCAGCCATGGTTGTACCACTGCACACTGACCTGAGTGACAGAGTGAGACCCTGTCTCAAAAAAAAAGAAGAAGAAAGAGAAAAAGAGAGAGAGAGAGAGATGGGGGAGGGGGAGAGGGAGGGAGGGAGGAAGGAAGGAAGGAAGGAAGGAAGCAACGAAAGAAGGAAGGAAGGAAGGAAAAGATAAAGGAAATTATGTGATAAGAGTATAAATGGTCAAGGCTCATGTAAACATGGCTGTGTCATAAGATATAGAACTGTGCAATTAATTAGCTATCTAATAAAAACAATCAGTAAACATCCATGACAACCATTTGGACTTAAATGTGTAGTTGTTGTAATAACTGTGCCTTTTCTTTCTCTTACAAATTTGTTCCCAGAACAGGCAAAATATTACAAACTATTTGCTCTTGAAAACTTTATTGCTCTATTTATATAGTTCATGCCTTTAGCTTTCTGCATAAATACCCAGATTTTCTTTTGCTTTTAAAATAATTTTTTTGCTTTTTTTTAAAAATAGTAATGAAAATTGAGTACTATACCTGAAGACCCTCTCTCACTGCCTCCAGAATATAAGGTACTAAAGAATAGTTCCAGAGATCCATGAACCACACTCTAGAACCTTCTACATCCATGGGGCAAGGAAGGAAAAGTCGGGGACCTGAGAAGAAACAAATAACAAAATATTTTAAGAATTATATTTAATAATCTAAACATATATCGAGACACCATTTTGGAATATAATATATTTCTTGCAAAATTCCTAGAAAATTATATTATTGGCCAGCTTGCTTATTATTAAAGCATGTTTACTGAAGATCCAATATCCTAGCCTCTTCTATCTTTTTACAATAAATATTAATCTAGGACACAATATACTAGAGTTAGGAGAAGTCATAAAAATCATAATCCAGTTATCCTGTTTCATTTTACAAGCAAGAAAGCTGTGCTGAAATGAATTGCCAAATATAAAACATGTCATTATTTGCAGCATTGCGAACTGGCATGAGTGTTCTGGTCCCAGTGTAGAATTCTTCTTCCTAATCTAAACTGTGTTTACAGTGAGTACATTTTTATGATGCATAACAATGTGAAAGAGACTTCTGTACATGTAATTAAAGGAGGAATCCAAATGTAAATATCTTTATGCAAACTAAAAGAGAAATAACTCAGTTGTGTCTTCATGAAAAACACAAAACACCTAAATTATCTACAAAACATCTAAATTATCTCTAACTAAAATCTTTCCTCACAACTTTATTTGACATGAGCTATTTAGCCAAATTTGTTTTTTAGCATAAAACGTATCCTAAATTGATACTCTTCATTTCCAGTGGTTATCTGATTTTTAGATATTTGTCCATAGTGAACTTATTTGATCTCGGTAATATTTTAGTAAAACATAACTGTCAGACAAAGTGGATTTAATTGGAGATACAAAGAAGAAGAAAGTAAACTTTCAGAAGGGAAAAAAATAAATCTTTGGAAGCTTGAAAAAACATTAGATTTGCTTGTTATTTTCTACCATCCAATCTGGCCATCTTTACCAAGCACTGTTAGTTCCTGGAAAATGATATATTATAATTTTGGAACTCACCAATGGTAACGTCAGAAGAACTGTGTGTTTCCAAAAAACTGTTGAGATGATGCCACGTCTTAGGAATCCAATCTATAATTTTGACTAGGTCATTATTGCGAATGTTCCTTTCAATTTCTATCTCTATGAGTTTTCTTCGAAGATATCTGCCTAAAAAGCCTTTCACTGGTTCTGTATGATTTGCACATAATACCCACCTACAAAAAGAAAAAAAATCAGAATTTTTTATATAAATTAAATTTTACATTCACAGTGATTCTTTATCATTATTATTTATTTATTCATAATTACTTTCCAATAGAAAGTAATAATGTTCCCATTTCAATTGGTGGCTATATTTTAATGATCAAAGGTGTTAGGAGGTCTACTAGCATGAGAACTATAATGTAGCTAACTCTACTTTTTGAGCTAAAAAGAAGCTCGTGTGCGTCAGAAGTGAGGGGGAGTCTACATGCTGAACACTCTTCTGTAGGAGAATCACAAATCCTGAAATAGCAACTCTCTTCACATTTCTCACACTTAGAAGGAATATGCTCTACTTTAACCAGGGACACGGTGAACAGAAAAAACATTTACTTTTCTTTTTTCTTTCCTTTTGTTTTGTTTTGTTTAAAGAAACACATCTGATTACAGGTTGAAGATCATGAAATGTTCGCTCGAGAAAGAGTGTCAGAAGTGAGAATTATTTTCACACCGCAGGTCATCTCTGGCAAGATTTGTAAAAGTACAAGTGGAAAAACAACCCCCAAAAACAAACAGAAAGAAACAATGCCAACCCCCTCCCCTGCCCACACACCAAAAAACAAAACAAAACAAAACAAAACAAAACCTTCCACTTAACTTTACCTGAAATTGTGATGCAGCTCTAGATTTGGTGATGAAGAAACTCCCTGATTCATTGTTCCAATAATATATGGACTAGAAAAAAAATAAAAAGAAAATTTTCATTTACTGGAGGTAAAAGTGATTAATTCGTTAAAATTATCTTAGAAAACTACTAGGATAGATATGGATTATTCCATTTCAATATTTGTCTTTTAAAGGGTAATTCTGTAATGGAAAATGACAAAGATTACTGGATTAGAAATTAACACTTGAGTTTCTAATTCCAGCTCTGGCATCAAGGCAAGGCATTTTCTCTCTCTGAGCCTGAGTATATTTGTAATTTACATTATTTGAGTAAAGAGTTTAGTTAGTATAATCATAGGGGTTTTGTCCCAGTCTAACATCTTATAATGCTTATGATAAAGTTCATTCATTTTTACTATTTTAATATTTCAGTTATGTTAAAGATTATTAATACTGTGAGAAAATTTGTATTCTTTCAATCCTTATTTTATGCTGATCTGTTTGTAACTTCAAAAAAATCTCTAGCAGAGATAATTGGAATATTTGCCACTATTAAAACTAATTATTTTATGCTGATATTCTTATATGTCCTTTCTTTAGAGGCCATGCCACAATGAATCTTTAGTGTGTTTTAAGATTTTTTAATACCTTACTTTAACCTTTCCTTTTATTGTAAATAGTTAAAATCATACTCATTAATAGAGGGAGCTATATCTGAATGTATTAAGTTTATCTCTATAGAAAGGTTGAATTTAAACTTTGATATGAACTGAGAATGAAACCAGAGCTCTAAAGGCTCCCTTTAGTTTTTAATTTCTATGATTAAAACTATTCCATCATTGATAGTGGTTTCCCAAATGTTCATCATGTCTGCAGAAGCTAACATCATCAAGGAAGTACTGTTTCCATAAAAGTGCCTGGGATATGGTTGTTGAATGAATACATAGATATTCTAAGGAATGCATATGGAGTCTTTAAAACTATGGTATATTATTAAAGAGGGTTTCTCAAATTAATGGCAGCCATTGTAAGTCTAAAAATAATAGCTACTCAGGTAGTTCATACGTTAATTAGCTGGAGTTAATCATTCTACAGTGCACATCTACTTCAGAACATCATGGTTTACACAATCAATATGCACAGTTTTATCTGTCAATTTAAAAAATAAAAATTAAATATTAAGGAAATTTAAAAAATTAAAAAACAAAATGCATACAGGCACAAGAAAGTACATTTGATGATAATTATTTCCTATTTCATTATTCAAAATATTTGATAAGCATACCATTTGTTGTATTTACAATTGAGAAAACCATTGAAGATATCACTCAGAGAGCCCACATGATGAAGATTATCAAGAATTATTACAACTGGGAGCTCCACTCCATTATTATCAGCACTGCATTGTTCAGCCAGGTTAGCTAGATATTGTTGCAATTCCTTTTAAAAAATGAAGAAAACAGATATGTCAATGATAAATTTATACTAATGTCAAGCTGTTAATATTTTAGAAATAGCATGCTTTGTCCTCTATTCAGTTTCTTTCATTAAAGTCATAGATTATTCAACTGAGGTAAAATCTTTCTCTACAAATCAAAAACCATATATTGCTGACAGAATAGATTTTTAAATAAAAGTGAGAAAAAGGAAAGCAATAGAAGATCCAGTACCAAACACCTGCAGCAAATATAAAATTATAAACAAGAAGGCATATTTCTCAGTGGTTTTCTCCCTGAAAGAAAAGCCAAAATGAGTTCTTAATATGAACTCTTATGATAAACCATACATATTGAGATTTTATTCTGAGTTTTGGTATTCAATGATAAAAGTAAATTTTAGCAACCTTAATATTTCAAGTATGAACTAAATTCAAAATGGCACTTCTGAGGTTCCACTAATATTTTTAGTATGTTAATTCCAATTCATGTAGATGGGGTATATCTAAAAATACAGCCATAGGACCTTGATAAAAGTACACTTATTATTTATTTATAATCTGCATGCAATTGTTGTAATTTTAAACAAAGACAAAATTAGTTATATTTCACCTGGTGAAATATAACATTAGCATTTAGCATCTCTTGAGTTTCTTGGTTCTTTTACAGGTATTATTCCTGTCTAATAGCTTTTAATCTAAATATGATAACCAGTTTGCTGATTGACTGCTCTCACAGATGGGTAGGCCAGGAACATAATTAGGTTTCTTAAAATTATCCTAATCAGTAAGAACATTTCCATAATATTTGCATATTTACAATGACATTTCCAATTTGCAAATCGTGCTCAGGGTTATAAAACAATTCCATGATTCTGGTTTCTGGCAGCCAGGTAAATATGTGAATTGCTCACTCTAGATGCAACCTCTCTCTGTCTGTAACACCACTGCTGAAATAAAAGTAGGAGATAAAACACAGGCCAGGATTTTGAGGCATTTAGTAAGTTTTATTCATGTTGAAATATAAAAATGTATTAAAGAAATAAAGTACTATTTGTTTTCTATTGAGCTAGTCACATAAAATAAATCTTGCCTAAGACAGAGAATGCAGAAAAATATGTTTAAAACTGTTGAATATTCTGGAGAATTCTATTTACTTTAAAAGAAAAAATAAAATTTATGTCAGTAATTTAGCTACATTAAGTCACTCATTCGTTTATAAAATATTTACTGTCTATCTGCTGCATTCATAGCCTTAGACCAAGCCCTGGGTATACAAAAATAGTGAAGTCTGATTCCTGCTATCAATGGACTGTAAGTTGGTTTAACATTTATTATGAACTGCATCAAGTACTTTTCTGGACATGGGGACTACAAAGGGTAATCAGGCTGTTTTCCCTGTAAGCTCTAAGAGTTGTCACATTAGGGACTTGAATTTAAATGATTTCAATATAATATCATAAATATATTAGGAGATAGGAGAACTCAAGGGAAGAGATTTAGCCTAGCTGCTGGGTGTCAAGAATGGTTTTCTGGAGGAGGTAACACTGGAGCCTGAGTGGGGTAGTAGGCACACAGGTAAATGATAATTTACAAAATGCAAGGTAAAACATTCCATGAGAGAAGATAAAGGAGGCATGTGGCCTATAGGAGGGAAAGAGATTAATTCCAACTGGAGCATCCTGCTGGCACCAAGGATTTAGAGATAAAACACAATTTCTGTCTTTCAGGAACTTAGAGTTGATAAGCAGAGAAGCAGGTCAGCAAGCCATTCACAATACAGTGTGCTAAGTGAAATGCACAAAACATTATAGGTAGACTTAATCCAGACTTAAGGTTCACAGAAAAACAGAGTACAGTGGTTAAAAGCGGGGGAAAAAAGATTGAAGTCTAAAGAATAAAAAGTGAAACCTGAAAAGTATAAGTGTATGATGTGTTTTGGGAAATAAGTGTTCTGTTGTTACAGAAAAATATAGTACATGCTAGTGGTGATGGCAATAAAAAAGAAAAAAAACACTTTGAATCCATGCAGAAGAAGTTGAATTTTATTATATAAACAAGTGTGAAACATTGATATGTTTCTTTGCTTCTTTGTTTTCAGTAGAGGAAAGCAATTTATTTATCCAAGGAAACAGAAATGTGAAAGATAGAAGAATTAATTAGAAATGGAAATAGCATTTAAGAAGCTTATTACCTTCCTGGAATAGAAGGTCAGGCATATACATATATAACTATAATTCACAGTCAAAATAATACATTACTTCAAAAATGTATAGATCAAAGATTTTGTTTGTAGTATGTAAAGATTGCTTGTAGTGTCTGGAAAAGGCATTGTGGGAGCACTATTATTTGCTATTATTCGCTTATTTTTAAGATTGGGTAATATCTTGATGCTTAAACATGAGAGAAGAGCTTTCCAAATACAGAATAATAATCAGTCAGAAACATGAAAATATGATACTCATGTAGGAAAAAAGCTAAGAATATGTGTTTTGTGAAAGGAAATGGTTGTAATGAAATTGTAAAGAAAACTTTGCAACCTTAAATGATTAGTAAGATCACTGGACATTTCCTGTTGGCAGTGAAGAAACATTCTTCTGCTGACCTGACTAAGTCATCACAATTGTGATTTAACATGTGGCGAGCATATTGAAAGGAAAAAGTGAGACCAGCCAAGAGAATACTGAAATTATTGAAGCCTAGAGATACTAAGGGACTGAACAAGGAACAGTGTGACGTTTTTGATCTAGTACAGAAATCAATAAAAAAAATTGAAAAATTTTAATTTGATCCGATTTTAATTATGAAAAGATATTCTATGTTCCATAAGGTGAATGAATATATTCCAAAAAAGAGAGAAGGGAAATTTAAAGGAAATTGTGTATCAAGCAGTTACAAAATAATTATAGAAATCCAAGAAATAGAGGAGGATGTTAATCTGGAGGGTGGTTGTGTTGGAAAGGAATGGAAGAGGATAAACTTATAATACATGTTTGGGGCTGCAATTGCCAATTCTCAACTTGTATATTTAGTAGGTGAATAGAAACATATGTGTAGGATGATAGAAAGCTTATAAATTTGGGATAGTGGGCATGGCTGATAGTGTTTAATTGAAGTCAATCACACAAGTCAACTTAAGTTGAAGCCATGAGAGTCATCCAAAGGAGAATAACAGTGAGAGAGAACAGAATAGTTCACTATAGAGAAAAACAATTACATTTACTGGGAAGAGAAGGAAGAGCAGAGAGGGGAAAAAAACTGAAAAGGAATTTACCAGGGAGTAGGAAACAAGGAGAAAATGATCATCATGAATGTCAGAAAGAGAGATAGACAGTGAGGAGGCACAAAAGAATTAAATTTCATACTTAGCAGGTCACTGGATCATTTTTGGACAATCAGAGCCTTTAGATTCTAATTCTAATGTGGCTTTCTTTCATCTCGAGAGGGTAGTAGATCCCTTGGGAATCTGATGGTAGGTATGAACCAATGGATGTAGAAACAGGCAAACACAAATACACTTTTTTCATACAGCTTAGGAGTTTTTCACAGATTCCCTGGAAATAACTTCATGATACCCACTCTAGCTTGATGAAAATGAAGTATTAGATTGAGACACTGATGTACTGGCATTAAAAGTCTTTTTTCCAGATCTAGTCAGGTAGAAGCAAACAGGCATATCTACCAGATGGGAGTTGGCAATGAGATGAATCCCATACTCTGAAACTACAGGTGGAACACCACAGTTACATAAAAGCAGTAGATCACTGCTTTCTCAGATGCTGACTCCAGACACAATAAAAAGGAATCTATCAAGTCCAGGTTTCTGATCTTTTCCAACCTAACATTACAAATGGCTTCAGCTGGCCGTGTATTCTCTACTAAATCCATCTCTAGCCTTCTGGGCCTACTATACTGAATGTCACAAAGTGTAATTGTTTATGTGTACTGCTCTCAATCAAAATATTCCAGCTGGCAGCTTGAGGGAGGGCTTGAAGTGTGGGAAGAGGAACAGAATGTAAAGTGCAGAGGTACCAAAAACATGAAAAGATGTTTTTCATTTGATGATTTGTTGTTCGAGTTTCTTCTTTTTTTTTGAATCAGTAAGTGCTTTTTGGATTTGTCTCTTCAGTGCTATCTATGGCACAGCATAAAATGCGTCAGCATTTACACAGCTCGTTTTCAGGAACAGGATTTCTTATTTCAGGCCTCATTAGCATTTGACTTCAGTAAATCTACGCTGTTGGTATCCCTAACACAATCTCAACTTGTCATCCCCTCTTTTTTTATATTTATCCTCACTTACCCTCACCCCCGACTCCCAAGAAAATACTGGGTATTCTCTGTCAATTTGGCAAAACTTGTCCAAATTTCCTGGCAATGAGTTTGTATTCAGCATTACTGATAGCTTGCTCATATCTTCAAACCATAAAGAATAACATAAAAAGATATATTTTTTTAGTTATACTTTGTGCTTTCTTGGGAATGAATGCTACTGTGATTTGTTCAAGAGTTTCTTCCTGGGCTGGGCGCAGCGGCTCATGCCGGTAATCCCAGCAGTTTGGAAAACTGAGGCGGGTGGGTCACGAGGTCAGGGGATTGAGACCATCCTGCTAACATGGTGAAACCCTGTCTCTACTAAAAATGAAAATAAAAAAATTAGCTGGGCATGGTGGTGGGCACCTGTAGTCCCAGCTACTCGGGAGGCTGAGGCAGAAGAATTGCTTGAACCCAAGAAGGGGAGGTTGCAGTGAGCTGAGATCGTGCCACTGCACTCCAGCTTGGGCAACAGAGCGAGACTCCATCTCAAAACAAAACAAAACAAAACAAAACAAAACAAAACAAAACAAAATTAATAAAATAAAAAAATAAAAAAATAAAAGAAGAGTTTCTTCCTATGACTGTTTCCTAGCATCATTAGCTCTGCCAATGCTTGGCAATGGTTTTCCCCTGCCCATTACTTTACAACAAAGTACTGAACTGACCTAATAATGGCACAAATGATTGTCCTCTGGAAAAGCAAAAAATAAGAGTGTTGGAAATATTTCATCAAAAAAGTTAATAGGACACTAACATGTTCTTAACAGAACATCTCTAAGCAATAAACTTTTCTTCCTAAGCTGAGATAGATAGATAGATAGATAGAGAGATAGATAGATAGATAGATATTTTTTAGGGAAAGCTATGTTTTAAAATTAATGGAATTTACCTATTTTGTTTTGGCATGTCAACTACATTCTAATGAAGCTTCATCTATTTAATTCAAAACTTGATTTTAAATGATCCTCAACTTTATCAAAATGTCATGGTCTCCTCCAATAAAACTATTTTCCTCTTATTTTCTAAACACTTTTTTGTTCCATAAAAGAAGTACCTTGTAAAGAGTTTTCTCATACCAACATTGAGGAAAAAACAAACACTGAGGATGACTAACAGGCCTTTCAAACCTTTCATATTTTTTGACAGAAAATATTTAACACTGTGCTAAAAGGCTTTTATATAAAGATATGAGAAGACAGAATTCACTGGAAGCATTAAACATGTCAGCTGAAGCAAACAGACAATTGTGCTCTTCCTACATTTGCTCAGAGAAGAGTCAAATATTCTACCTCAGGTTCTATGTCTTTCTTTAGATGGTGGTTCAACCACAATTTGAATAGGTTTGAGTTCCAAGGAAATATTCAGAATTTACGTATTGCATTTATTTAACTTTAAGAGATCTCATTGTGTTTTATGTACATTGTTGTTCTTGAAGGATACATATAAGACAGTTTTGAACAAAGATGTGTGTGTGTGTGTGCCCACACATGCACACTGTGCATATGTGTGTGTGTGTTTGTGAGAGAAATCTTCACCTGGAGCCAAGGGTTATAATTAAAAATTCCAAGCAACCCCTATGCTTGCTACTTGTGCTGTTCTCTCTGTCTCATACACACACAGACACACACAAGCACACACACATTTATTTAGTCTTTAGAATAGCCCTACTATTGTCCTCATTTTACAGGTGAGAAAATTAATACTTTTGGTTCATTAAGCTATATGCCTGGCTTATTTCAACAATCTAATGGGTTTGGGCTGCTCTTGGGAGTCACGTTTATTTCTGAAAATTTGCAGACTTAAGGTTTCTGAGAAACTGGGACAGTTTAGATCATTGAACCAGGTTATCCTTGAAAGAGTAATGCGACCTAGTATAATTGGGATTCCCTCAAGGTATTGCTTATAATAGTTGCAGTTCCCCAAGATAAACTTTTAAGTTTCATTGATTCAGACTTTAATAAATAATTACAGGTAAAACTAGGTTAGTGTTAAAAATATGTTAGCCATCAACTATTTCCTTTTTAGGATTTTTTATTTTACTCAGAAAATAAGAAAGTACTGGCTACGTTGTATAGGCCCTCATACCTTTCTAATATCTGAGTGTTCAGGCTGATTACTATGGCACATTAGACCTTAGTTGGTGGTGAAATTGAATGTTGTTAAGTTTCCTAAGGTTCCTAAACAAAGATTTTAGGGAGATGTGACATAAGCAAATTGCTGCTCCCAGAATTTCTGCTTGGAATATTCTAATTATTGCCAAATCTCCGCTGCTGCAAAACCCATGTTATTTCCTACTTATCTATTAATACCCAACAAACTATTACCCTTTATAAAGCTCTGATTCCTCCAAGCAAAGTTATTCTTTGTTGCTCATGCACAGACTTCTTTCTACTGTAACACTTACTAGGTGGATGTCTAAGAGAAACCATGAAATAGGGGCCCTGTCATATTATTCTGTATATTCCCAATGCCTTGTGGAGTACCTGATAACTGAATGTTACTGAAAATAGCAGTCTTGTTCAAATTCATGAAACAGAGTTTGGTCACTCACCAGGTTATAATTCTGGTAAAAAAAAAAAAAAAAAAAAAAAGATGGATATTCTTTTCCATGTAAAACATGGAAGTCTCTCAAAATCTTGTAATTTGATTGCTTAAAACACTTATGGATAAATTGCAGCTGTTCTCTTAGAATTCTGTAACATACCTTACTTGACTTGTGGTCCACATTAAAAGTGGCAATTGCATCCTCTGTTTTCTTCCTCCCAGATTTGGTTATTACATATTCAGCAAGTTTGTTTGCCAAATAGGTCTTTCCGGTACCACTCGGTCCTGAGAGTATAATTCTGTGATGCTCCATCAACAAGTTAAAGTACCTTTGGGTAATTGGTTTAGGAATCAGTGTATCAAAAACAAAACTGTCCAAACTATTTTCTTCTACCCCTGAAAGAAGAAACAAAAGAAAGAGCATGACTTATTGTTCTACATAAGCTAGAATTTAAAATATCATGCTAAACAGCAACAGCATTGTTAGTCACAGGAATAGAGTCCTTGCAAAATAATTTCCAGGTATTTCTATCCCACAAATATGTGTTGCCATTTCAAGGAAGAAAATGTATCAGTAATATGGGAGAGTGAACATCTAAACAAAAGCAAGCTGTTTCTTTTTCTTCAGACTTCACTCCACTGTCTACTTCTTGTTTTCACTTACGTTTCCAGAGAGAAATGGAAGCATTATAAATGCTATCATCACATCTTTTATTGAAGATGATTATCTTTGTTAAGAATAAATGTGAAGATTATACATACACACACCCATATATATATATATATATTCCAATGCCTTGTGTAGTACCTGATAACTGAATGTTACTGAAAAAATATATATATATGCCATATATATGTGTGTGTGTGTGTGTTCTTTCTTTTACTTTCTCTTCTCCCCATCTCCTTATTCTCTTCTATCTCTCATTATGCATCCTAGTTGTGCAATCACTTAAGCTTTTGAAGAATACAAATTGTTATGTTTGGCAAGGAATTAAGAAAGGAGTAACAGGCCGGGCGCAGTGGCTCAAGCCTGTAATCCCAGCACTTTGGGAGGCCGAGATGGGCGGATCACGAGGTCAGGAGATCGAGACCATCCTGGCTAACACGGTGAAACCCCGTCTCTACTAAGAAATACAAAAAATAGCCGGGCGAGGTGGCGGGCACCTGTAGTCCCAGCTACTCGGGAGGCTGAGGCCGGAGAATGGCGTGAACCCGGGAGGCGGAGCTTGCAGTGAGCTGAGATCCGGCCACTGCACTCTAGCCTGGGCTACAGAGCGAGACTCCGTCTCAAAAAAAAAAAAAAAAAAAAAAAAAAAAAAGGAGTAACAGTATCTCCTTTTACGAACCCAATTGCCTTCATCATAAAATCAAATATTGACAAATTCCTCTATTAATTCACAGTTTATACAGATGTATCCTGATTCTTTAACATAAATAAACAAGGAATTATGAAGACAAAGATGCTTCAGATATTACATTAGCCTATAATTAATCACATCATCTAAAGCAAAGAAAATTCTTAGAACTTTCCATCCTTGATTCTTAACTTCTATTCCCTATTCCTGGGGGGTATTTATTAGGTACACATATTTTAAAATCAGAGATATATCAATGAATATATTACTTTGGAATATACACTAAATGTTTTGAATCCTTCTGTAATGAAAAATGATAATGAAGAAAATCCAGAAGTTTGAAATTCCTAAATCACATTCCTTTTTGTGAGTCTTGAATCTTCAAATCCCAGAACCCAAAGAACTTAATTTCCTTAGATTCTAGTGTTTTTAGTAGGACTGTAGTATTTAATAGTTTTGGTATGAAATGAGTCATATTGATTTTTAAAATACTACAGAATTTTCAAATAGAAAAATTTAAAGGGAAACTGGCCAAAAAGGGGCAGGGGGGAGAATAAAGTGTTGCTAAAAATTATATTTCTGCCTTTCTTTTCATTTTCATTTTTACCTTTGAGGTTCACAGTGATGACGTTATTATCTCCAACAAGGTATCCACAAGGCAGCAATTCAGGCACTTCTAGGTTATGGGATCTAATTAAGTCTCCTATACAGTAGCTAGCAATGCAGTCAGAGCTCAGACCAAGGCTAGTGGATGTATCAATTCGGAATACATATTCCTACAATGGTACACACAAAAAATAAAGTCAAAACAGAGGTTCAACTCATCTACAACAAATACATAACTCACAGGGATATAGAGCTAGTTGTCAAGAATATTAGAAATGTGTAATATAAGAACTGTTAATATCAAATAGCACAAAGAGAAAGCTTTCCTTATTTGAGGAGAAGAAAACAAGATGTGTCTATGCTATCGAAGTTAAGGGAAACAATTAAACATATTTGAAAATTAATATTAGAGTGTCTTGCACAACATACCTTAAAGAGACGTCTTATTACACCATCTAAGACATCCCACTTGGTTTTTCCACTAACACCAATGGATCCTATCAAATATGCCTGAGACTTCTGATCCTAAATAAGAACAAAATAAAGTAAGATAAAATCCAACCGTGTATCTTTTTTATTACTATGTTTTCTACTAAAATTAGTTAATGTAGTTGTTGTTAAGACTAAACTATTTATTAAGCCTATGGCTTCTATAGTAATAGACATACATGGTGGATTATATAAAATAAAACATATTTCAGCCAACTAACCAACCAAACAAATAAAGTAACAGCAATAGCAACAGCAACAAGAAAGAAAGAGATGAGATAAAGCAGCATGTCAAGGAAAACTGATTCATGACCTGTTCTATAGAAGGCAAAGGTGAAGGAATCTGAAAGAATATTCTTGCATTATAAAGAGGTGGATACCTTCGTAAAGAGAAGAAGCTTGGTAGGAGGGAAATGGTGATAGAGACAGAACAGAACCATATTATATGAATTCTAGAACTTTATCTTACTATTTTGTGATCTTATCTTTGGTAAGTCCAAAACTCAGTTGTTTTATTAATTTTAATATAGAATCCAATTCTCACTTTAAAATGTGTTACCTATGATAATATAAGTATACCTACAAAACAGGTTCCATTTTGATTTTGTTAGAAGTTCTCTGTTTAAAAGACCTTGCCAGAGAAACCTACAGGATTCGTTTTATCAAGTAAGTAATTATTTTATAATAAAAATAATGGTTCCAAATCTATCTTTTTTATAGGATGGGATTTTGAGAAGTTTCTACATATATTAGAAAGGTAAATAATTCTGAATTTTTAGTCTGTCTAGAGCCTCTATTATGATGACCAGAAATGGTTAATGAAATAGTGATTATGATTCCAGTAGATACAATTAGATATTTGACATATAATCCTGGTTCTAGTCACCAAGTATGTTATCATTAAGGGGTGGTAGAATAATCACTGAGTCATGGGTTAGAAGATATGGATTCTATAACACATAATACCTACCACCTAATTAAGAAATGTGACCTTAGGTAAATCACTTAACTGGCTCAGACCCTCAATTTCTTAATCTGTAATATTTAGCACCATAAGGGTAAATGGTTATCACCATTATTCAGGTATAATCTGAGTTAGAATCTAATACCTTTTGCAGAATAAGTTGAGACATCCACAGCTGACGATTGTGATTTTTGTTACTATTGTTATGAAATGATATTTGTGTCTCCTCAAAATCCATACATCGAAGCCCTGACTTCCAAAGTGATGGTATTAGGAGATGAGGTCTTTGGGAGGTAATTGGGATTAAATGAGATCATAATGGTGGGACTTTCATGATGGGATTACTGGGTAAAGTAAACAATTTGGGATTTGTAGCCTTTCTCTCTTCCTACCTACAGACACTGAGGTGAGAGGAATTCCACCACCTGCAGTGCAAAAAGAGAGCCCTCACCAGGAACCAAATCAGCTAGCCCCTTGATCTTGGACTTGCTAGCCTCCAAAACTGTGAGAAAATAAATTTCTGTTGTTTAGGCCACCTACTCTGTTATTTTATTATGGAAGTCTAGGTAGAATAAGACAACTACTTTCATGGAAGCTTTTTTAGAAAAAAAAATGCTCAAAGGCACTGTCTGTTAGAATTACTGTGAACAGGAAATCTTACTTTTCAGTGTGTTTATAACCCAGTTAAAATTACTGCTTATGCAATACCTTATAAAAAGCTGCTTTTAAATTGAAGTTCGTTTATGTTTCACTAAGAGTATTACTGTCTCTCACAGAAAGACCCACTTGGGAAAAGTAGGTATACATCTGCAGCTGAAGCAGAAAGCTGACGGCATTGGAATCCTTGGAACATTGACTCAAGGTAAGAATTCACAAGTGCTATCTTATTTTTCAAACTTAAGTACTTCATTTTGAAATTCTAAAGAATTTTTATTTGCTTGATGTAAAAAAAATTGGATACTTAGAAATTTGTATTTTTGGCCACTCAACTAAAATTTTAACTTAAAATTTGTTTGTGTTGTTGTTTTAAGAAACGGTTAGAGTCAGAATGACATTGCCAAATTGAAGGCAACATTTTAATGCAAATGTTGGACCTTGCTTAAATAGACAAGTAACATCAATGGAATTTGTCCTACTGAGTTCAGTAGAATATATGTCTTTCTAATTTCTAGAATATTAACTTAGCTTACAGTCTTCCCTTTGTATAAATACCATATTGACAGCTCTAGAGACATGTTACCATACATAATAAACATTACCTATAACCAATAAGTGAAACCAACAGAATACGTCAGACAAGATGTTTGTCAAAGAAATAACTATTTTTTTTAAAGTTTTAGAAATGAAGGGCTGTTAATTTTGTTTTCAGTGAATGAATGTGAGGTACAACTACCACACATTTCTACCTCTATGATGATGTCATCTCTTTATTGTCCCTTTCATGTTTACATGATATATTAAGCTAATGCCAATCCACAATTGTTGTAGGATATTTACCAGATCAAATATTCACATATAAAATACATTTGACTCAGAGCAATTCTCCTTATTAGTATTAAAGAGTTTAAGATTAAAGAAGTACCTTTGCTCGACCATAGCCCTTGCTTATGGAGACTATAATTTTCACACTGCGGCCATCTTTATGTCCAGTTGCATCACCAGCATCATCTAGCAAAATATCTATCAAATTTTAAAAGAAAGACATACACAAAAGAGTAACATTAGCTCAGATTTGTTTACTGTCATTCTCTTCTCCCTCATAGTTTTTTATCTTTCAATGGGATTTGCTCCCCATTCTAGCCTAACTGGTTTGAAAAACCTCAGCTTTCAAGAAGATGAATTACTGTGGTTGGGCTAAAGTTTCAATCTAAGAATTTATTTCTGCTTGCAAAGATCTTCACTCAAGTGTTGGGCCACTCACTGCATTTAGATGAGGAAATAAGAGGTTTCTTTTTTCTATTACACACAGGTCTGAGTAATACCTGAGTAATATTTAGTCACCATTATAACCATGACAAAATGACAAGCCATCTGATTTTTCTATCCAATCTAAAATATCCAAGCTCAATATCCATGTAATTTATAAATGCAAAGGTGCTGAAATTGACTGTCAACTGAAATTATTTTCAAGCATTTGACATAGCCAGCTATATAACTACTCACCTTATCTTTATAATTATTAGGTACTGTTATTGACTTTCAACCATGGCATTATACTGGCATTATGATTGCTCTCCTGAATCCTTTATGCTAATAGTTTCAAAACCAAAATAGTATTTCGATTAATCAGCTAAGAGTTACAGAACCATGATAAAGCTAGCTAACCTTTCAAATATCAGCCTTTAAATGGTAATTAAAGATTAACTTTCAAAATACATTATACCAGATTAATTTCCAATTTGGAGAATTATTAAGGTAAACTATCACAAATATCTGTTTTCCTTTAATAACAATACTATCATAGAATCATGCTTAATATTAAGACACTGTTCTGTGGATAAATGAAACTCCCTTATACGCTAAAGAGCACATGTTCCTGGTGAAAAGAGCACTCAACTGCTCTGAAAATACATTTATAGAAAAAAAATGTTATGACTATAGCATCATAGAAATCAACACTGTAATAAGATGGCTTCCAAAAATAGAATCGTTTCTATTATCTTAATAATTAAGCATATGTAATTTTGAAAGTAAGCAATAAAAAATACTCTAAGATCATAACAATTAAAAGCAACTTTCAGAGCTTGAGAACGTTCAGAATTTTAGAGCTTTGCAATAAATTTTTAAATCATCAAAGATAATCTCCAGCACTGGAGCTTAATTATTTTCCCAAGTTCACATCTTAATAGTCTTTCACCTTTTCACCTACTCCACTCAAAAATAAAACTCTTCCTTAAGTGTCATTTTAATTACCTTGCTCCTTTTTTAGAAGTTTAGAGTGGTTTACCATTGGCTGTTCACATCTAGACTTCTGGTAGTTCATGATCAAATTACTTTAGTACTTGTCTTAATTACTTATAAATGCTCAAAAATATTTGACTAATATTTATTAAGCATAAATGGTATCAGAAATTTTGCTGTGTATTGGGAATGAATACCAAGATGAGAAAGAAAGAGAATTCATTGTTTTTTCTGGAGTATGTATTTCAGAATAGGTTATGCACTCTGCTAATATAAACTGGACAATGAAATAGAAACTAATTGAAGGGAGCCTGTTCTACATAGATAGGTCATCGTGGAAGGCTTCCTTGAAGAATTGGTATTTGGAGGTAAGACCAGAAGGCTGAGGAATGCTAGACAAGTGAAGAACCAGGGAAAAAGATTCAGTCAACAAAAACAAGTGCAAAACCCTGAGATGTGTGAGCTGGGTATGTTAAAGGAACAGAAAGATGTTTGGGGTAGCAGGACTGTAGAGACAAGGGGAGGGTGAGGAGTGATATGAAATGATGTGGATGGAAATAAGTAAGGACCAAATCACACATGGCTAAGTAGTCCATGGCAAAGGAGGTTGGCCTGATTGTTGATCCACATAAGCTGCTTAAATTTGCTTTGTAATATGTTATTCATTTCATGTCATATTTGCTTCTAAAAACTACACTTACAATATGAAATTTCTCCACACAATAGTAGGATAAATATTTACCAAAGATGAGTGAATAACTATACTTTGCTTTTATTATGTGGCTATTTAAAGCAAAATTAACATAACAGTGAAAAGTCCAGGTCCTGAATTCATCCAAGCCAGGGTTTGATTATTAGTTCTGCTGCTTACTAGTTTCATGATCTTGAACAAATTGTTATAGTCACTTTCCTAAGTCTTGGTTTCCTCAGCTGTAGAACAGGGCTTAAACAGCACCTTCCTGGTAGAGTTACTGAGAACATAAAAGATAATGCTTTTAAAGCACTTCATCCTCAGTGTTTACTAAGTTTTGCTTTTCTAACCATTATTTCTGTTTATTCTAACTCCTTCTATTGACTGTGGGCAGGTCACATCATGACTCTGAATCTCCCCAGTTCAGAATATATTGACAGGATGGTCACCTGATGAAACAACTCCAGGAAAAACTGCAAATTTAATGTGAGAGGCTTCTGTAGTTTTGTTTGTTTGTTTTTGTTTTGTTTTTTTTACTAGAAAATAAGTCATGGTCCTCTGTCTATATTTTGAAGAAAGAATTAAGGAGTTCTGCCATTCTGGCTATAATTAAGTAAAATTCTGGCCCAAAACTGAAGACTTCTCAAACGTCTGTCTTTACTGGATGCATGGAACATGCAATTAATATTTCAGGAACTAGATATTTGCCAATTATCCTC
This sequence comes from Macaca thibetana thibetana, assembly GCF_024542745.1. Classification (NCBI taxonomy): domain Eukaryota; kingdom Metazoa; phylum Chordata; class Mammalia; order Primates; family Cercopithecidae; genus Macaca; species Macaca thibetana. The sequence continues at coordinate 74,369,074 of NC_065588.1, read as the reverse complement.
TCTCCTGCCTACTTTCTTTTGCTTAAGATTAATCATGAAACCTAGAAAGTCTCTCTGTTAAAAAGCCCCAGCATAAAGGCAGTTTTGATTCCCAAGTGTTGAACCCACTACACAAGAGTGAAAGTAATGAAAACAATATTCTAGTTGTGTGATTTAATTTTTTTTTTTAGTTCAGACATAAGTATCACTACTGAAAAATAATTAAGGAAATAAGATATATTAAAAATAACTTAGGGAATGGGTAAAAAAAAAGGTATTAAAAAAAGTAAAACTTGGCTTCTCCCAAAAAATTGCCTTAAATTCTTAATCATGGCCATCAATGTGTTAAGCCCAATAAACATAGAAATTGTAAATGTAAACTCTTTGATTTTATATTTATCTTTATGAGTTCTATTTCTCCTAGACATTAAGTTTTTTTATATATGTCTTTTTTCTAAACCACCTTCAGTATTAAACTTGCCTCCTTCAAATCTTACCATATTTCATAAAATAAAACAGAATTATATAAAAGGCAGTGAAATCCTACCATTAGTCTGACCTCTAAGGTACTGGCCCTTGTCTTTCGCTAGGAGCCAAGCCTAGGAATCCAGAAATGCATTGGTTACTATGAGATGTAGATCTTACTTCACTTCTCTGTCAGGTCCATCAGCAACAAGCCAACATAGAGGATGTTGTTCAGAACTGTCAGATTCTATACATTTAAACATTTGGGTTCTTTCTTTTGTAGGATATTTTATTGAGTGTGGATAATAATACTTTATGTACAATTTACACACTCAAATTACCATCCACTTCCATAGTCTTATTTTACCTAATGATCTATAAGTTCATTTAATTCTGAAATTTCTTGCTTTATACTTGACTTCTGACATACTTGATGCTTATTCTCAGAATTTATTTTCTTCCTCTGATCCCCACCAGAAGTTTATAAAATTTGTTTTCTTAAAGTACAGGGAGTGCCCACTTGTCTTTTACATATAAGATGAAGGTCATTATTTTATATTACAAAGAGCAGCCATAATAGCAGAATTTTTAACATTCTGCCTTTTTAGAAGAGGTGTGATTCATCGGAAATGTAATCAATATCAGCATGCCATGTCATTTCCCTTCTCCTCCTTCTGTATTTTAATATGATTTAAGGCAAGCAGTGTACTGTCTCCATTCTATAATGGAATCTAATGTTGGCTAGGAACATACATATTATTGGTTTCCAAGCGTCATCTGGTGGCCATGCTTTACAATTACCACAGATCCTCATGTAAATACTCCCTAGACTAAATTCTCTATCCTTGAAGTGATTCTCCTCAATGAACTGTTCCACAGAAACAGCTACACTTTATGCTTGAATGGTTCATCAGATATTAAGATGACATTAGTCATATGCTTCTATTTGCAATCGAATCAAAACTGTACCCTTGTTCCATCACTAATACTGTGTTCTTTTTGTTTGTTGGAAATTTAATAGAGCTGCAGACTGGGTGACAGAGTAGCATTATGTTCTGTCAGGGCAGTATCATGCAGGGTCATCGAGTCAAATTTAGAAAATAAGGACTGCTACACTTATAAATGGGTTTTGCACACTTAAAACAATAAAATTGTATGGGGTTATTATTATTATATCCATAAGTACTAATTATCATCACTGAGAGTATTATTTCTTCATCATCGAAATCATGGAGAAAGTACTTCCTAAGGAAAAGTGATTTCTTAAAAATATTATGAAGACCATATCTCTAAGATTGACTTTTGGATAGAGAATGTGCTTTTAAAATTATAACTAAGTGGACGAGATTTATAAGATCAAAATAGGACTATTTCTGAGAATTAGAGTATAACATTTTAATTTAAGAGTATGTAAAGTTCTCCAAATTCCAGGCTTCCCACCCGTTAACTTATGGGCATGCTGTGATTCAGCAAGCGTGTGCACTAAATTACCTGAGGTAACAGCCTCCGTGATGTTCAAATTATTTAGAGAAAGTCCTAATGACTGCCTGGAAGATGAAGAGGAGGTGCTGCTTGAGGATTCTGATGGTGGCCGAGTAGGCTTAGCTGTGTTACCAGTTTCTGCCTTCAACCGGTCATTTTCAGCCTTCAGTATTTCAATTTCATTCTGTCATGAAGATGGAAAACATGAAAAAAATTGAGTTGGTTTGATTGAGAAAATAGCCCTGAGTCTTTTATCATAGTTAATTAACTTGTTTGTTAAACAAAACATGTGGTAATATATTAAATAAACAAATATATGAAATAGGATTTCCTTCCCAAGAAGGAAATTTACCCCTTTTCTCTGTCAATCCAACCATTTGACATTTTTATCATTATTTTTTTGACTAAAGCATGTGTTTGAGAATTTTTCCAGGACTTGGTCTCATTTGAATTAAGAAAAATATGATGGAATCGTTCGTAACACTTCTCATTTTAAAGGTGATGTTAAAATTTATAAGCATATCATGCCATTTGTAATATTATTATAAATCCGTGGACAGTTGAAAAACAGAGCAAAACAAAAATAATGTAAATAAGGTGATTTAAAATCACTCCAGAATCATATCTAACATCTGAAAACGTTTTTTTTTTTTTTTTTTCCTTCCAATCGGGACACTAAGCTCATAAAAAACAACAAAAGCCTTTAGATGAACATATACAGTGGCAGATGAATCTGCTCAGCAATGAGCTTTTATTTTAGTCACCTGTGGTACCAAGTGATTACTGGTATACAATAATACAATGAAAACTGAGTCTGAGCACAGACTGGTTCTGAATTTAGCCTTTAGATGTTTTTTTAAAAAAATACAAAAGCTTTACTTTTACAGATGGCATTCCAAATCACTTTGACTTCCATATTCAGAGAGCTTGTGTTGAATTTCTACAGTTTCCTCATTACTTTTGTATTTCAATAGAAAACTGGCGAGAAAGTATGTGAAAATCAGATTTCAAAAGAACAGGCAAAAAAGTCAAAATAAAAGTAAACGATGGAAAAGTGAAGAAGCAAGAATTGCAGTAGCTTCTCTAAAAACTTAGCTCTCAACCTGAATCCAATCACTAGTACAGTATCCTGAATGGTTCTTGACTACAACTTGCCAGTTTTCACTCCCACTTCCAAACTTGGATTTGACAAAATTCTCAATTCAGTACTAAGAAATGAGTTGCAAAGATTTAATAAACAGAGTACATTTCTAAGGTGGGTTTCCAAGCGGAATTTGTTCTGTGTTAACCAAAAGAACAGAATAAGCAGCATTTTTTTTATTTGTTTGTTTCTCCATTTTATTCCTTGAAAGTGCTTCAGTACCAACCTGCATCCGGTTCATGGCTTCCCGGATCTGATCAAGATGATGAGCAGAGCTGAGGGCCTCCAGCCGAATATCTGTTAATTTTAATTCCTTTTCTCTGAGCTCGCTCTTCAGCTGCAGAATTATCTCTGCCTCAGCTTCTGTGCATTCACAGATCCTGAAGAAGGAAACAAACAAAATCAGTGGTCTGGGGAAGCCAGATGATTAAGTAAAGCACTGCCTCTTTTAAAGGCTGAACTGCAATATTATCCAGCAGGTACAGATATGGTGTGCTGCTGGCAAAACCTAGAGAAAAGGAGAAAGAGTTTTACAAACAGTTATGCATTCACAGGTTCAAAACACAAATAGCTTTTTCTTTTAATCGTTTTTTTTTTCTATTTTTTAAAGTTTTAAAGTCTTACCAGGTATAAAGTGATCCTAAAAATGCTTTTATTGGTGATATTTATAGGCAGAAAAGTCATAGATTACTACATTTCATTTCAACATTTTCAAGGGACTTAAACCTCTGCAACATGTGACTATACTTTTATAAAAGCAGTTATTACATTCTTAAAATGTTGATTTCTTTTGTAAAATTGTCCGAAAAGTTTTGAAACAACACTGTCTTTAAGTTAGCATAAAAATCCAATATAAATATTGTAGAAAATAAATTAGAGAGATTATTTTTGGACATTTAAATAATAGGTGAGTATATAACCTTCCTATTAGGCTCAGCTGATTTAGGAGATCACAGCTAAATCACAGGTTTCAACCCCTACTAGCAGGCTAGCTGAGGGTTGTTTGAAGGAAACACATTGTATCCTTGTTGTGTTGTTTTATTGTTTTGTGGACAGCTTTGCAGGAAATTTGCCAAAAAAATTGTTTTATATTAACTAACATATTTTCCATTTAAAATCTGAGAACTAGTTTACTGGCCACAAAATGACAGTGATATGTTCTTCCTTTCTGCATAAATGATACAATTATGTAGGCAAAGCACAGTGGCCCTGTTCTATATGAGTTCTATGCTAGTTGTTGTCATGGGCATACAAGGATATTAGATTTAAATAGTAAACAACACAGATTATCTCACCAGAACACTTTTCTATATTTGAAATGTGTTCGTTCTTGTACAGTAGTCCCCCACAATTAGAGTTTATCCACAATTTTAGTTTCTGTGGTTTAAGTTACCTATAGTCAAATATGGTCCAAAAATATTACAGTAGTTTGGGCTGGGTGCGGTGGCTCGCACCTGTAATCCCAGCACTTTGGGAGGCCGAGGCAGATGAATCACTTGAGGTCAGGGGTTCGAGACCAGCCTGGCCAACATGGTGAAACCCTGTCTCTACTAAAAATACAAAAAATTAGCCAGGTGTGGTGGTGCACACCTGTAATCCCAGCTACTCAGGAGGTTGAGACAGGAGAATCGCTTGAACCCGGGAGGCAGAGGTTACAGTGAGCCGAGATCTTGACATTGCATTCCAGCTTGGGTGACAGAGTGAGACTTTGTTTCAAAAAAAAATTACACTATTTTGAGGAAGATAGAGACCACATTAATATAACTATTATCACAAAATATTGTTGTAATTGTTATATTATTGCTGTTAATCACTTATTGTGCCTAATTTTTAAATTAAATTTTATCATATGTAGGCATGCATTTATAGAAAAAAAAAACATAGTATACATAGGGCTCGGTACTATCTATGGTTTCAGGCATCCACTGGGAGTCTTGGAAAGTATCCCTGGTGGATAAGGGGGGGGGCTACTGTACTACCAAAAAGTGGGCTATCATAAAAATGCTAGGTTAGATTAACTAGTAGAATCAAAGAAAACTGGATTGCAGGTTGATTTTAGGAAACCAAATTTTAGTTGAAAAAACAGAAAGAGAAGGTATTTATTGTTGAAATGCATGTGAGTGATTTTAGAAAAAGCAAAAGCAAACACTACTTAGGTTAGAACCTGGGTCTTTGCAGTTTTCATGCATCACACTCCACTTTACCGAGATCTATGCTTGTAGATCACAGGGCCATTTTGTCGTTTCTTTGGTGGCCAGACAAGGGGTGACCTGTATGTACATACAGTTAGACAGATACATGGACAAATGCCCATGAAAAGAAGTGAGAATCATGATTCAGAAAACTGGAGAATGAGATCAAGAAACACTTAAATTGTAACATACGAAAATGAAAAAGAAAAATGAAAATGAAAGAAACCAATGAAGGAGAAATATGAAAAGAGAAACTAATGCTGTCCATCATTCTCAGGAAAATCAGAAAATAATTGGTACAGATATGGTTAGAACATAAATATGGCCTTCATCTAAAATTGTTTTTTAAAAATATTTCTGCATTTTGCAGAAGGAGCAACTTACGCGGAAGCAGATTGTGAGGGCTTCATGGATGCTGAGCTACAGTCACCAGCGTTATGGGGCAACTTGGGGGATGCTGGAAGGGATGAATCAGTAAGCTCTTCAATGTCGGAATGTGATGAAGGAGGCTTGGTGGACTTTTTCTTCCCAAAGGCTTGTTTGAAAGAACTTCTCAGCTGAAAGAAGGACAGAAATTACCCTTCTTGTCTATTTGCACTTGGAGAGCTTTTGCTTTGGGGCGTTAGTTTGCAGATGCCATCCTAGCCACTGCCTGGGGTCAGTATGTACAAGCAGAGGATTAACAATTGCAGCACAGTATCTCTAAAAAAAAAATGATACCGTGTTTTGTGTGTTCATTTTATTCTTGTATTAATCCAGCGCAGCGCAAACATGGAAGGCTTTTAAATAGTGCAAGGTCAAGGGCATGGCTGTCAGAGCACTCATTTAAAACTAAGTACCTTGAAGGGATCTCCATTCCCAATGCTTCTCTCTTCAAGGCAATTTGTTTTAAATGGCCACTTTAGCGCTACAATCAAGTCATGTTCTGCTGACAGTACAAACTTAAAAAGCAAAATGAAACCAAATTCACCTAACACTTCATTAATTGTGATTTTCTATTCAAATTTTCCAATCCCAGACTACTCAAAACCAGAATTGGTATCCCCTACAGTTCTATTCAGAAAGTGGTTTTACATCTCTTTAAAATTTGAGATTAAAATGAAAAGACACAAAGAAAAGACATACAAGGTAATCTGTTTTAAAAGGTATAAAAGCCTACTGCCAAAATGAATAGCATTCATGCCAAGGTAGAGTTTTTTTATAGATGCATGCCAAATTGTCCACGGTTTATATTCACCTCACTTCCTCTAGAGTTCACCTTGCAGAAACATGAAAGAGTGTGGAATTACAAATCAAGGGAATGAAGGCTGATCAGTATTTTAAAATATTACCTGTATAAACATTTTTTAAGACAAAAAGATATTTCTTTCATTATTTGTAGAAAGCACTCCAGTAAAATCCTCTGATAATTATGTCTGGATTTCATAAAGAGTTGTATTTACTCAAAATCTACCTTTGTTTTTTTTTTGGTATTAAAAGAAATCATTAACTCCATTGTTTTTAAGTTTTTTGCAGTAACAGGATCTTCCCTTCGGCTATTTAGCTATTGATCAATATAATAAATTATGTCTCTAGCAAACTTAAGGTACAGTTCTGTTAAAGTGCATTTCTATATTTCTGCTATATTCTCTTGGTTAAAAACATCAAGAAGACACTAATGTGGTTGATTTCTTTTAGGGTGAAACTATTCACATGGTAAGCCCTGTTGATTCCAAAGGCAGAAGCAGAGTTTCATGGTTTCTTCTTTCCCTTTATTGACTCCCATTCTCCTCCTTTTCCTCCAACACCACTATCAACATCATCATCATCATATCATCATCATCATCATCATCATTTTTTCACTTTTCCTTCATCTCTACCCCCACAATAAACCCCTATTTTAAGCCATTTATTCACAGATGTTATCTTATTTTTCTTTAGTATAACTCTATAGCTATACTATTGACTTTCTATAGTTATACTATAGAAAAACAAGATAACATCTGTGAATAAATGGTATTCACAAATAAATATAGTTGCTATTAACTATCCTTTTATAGATAAGAAAATTCAGGCCCCTCAAAAGGTCTAGATCTAGTGGTGATTCAAACCCAAGTTTAGTCCCAACATTGAAATGTATGCTTTTCAGTACATGCCACACCAATTTCGGTGGTGAGTGCAGCATCTGAGGTGTCAGTAGCTTGAATGGGGCACTTTGTAAACTGCTGCAGATCACTGAAGCCTCAAAGAAAAAGGCCTAACACATGATGCATTAATAAGCTTCTGAATTAGATGAAGGACGGTGGCTTACCCAGTTCTTCTTTTTCTTCTTCTTAGAATCAGCATCATTACCACTGCCAATACTGGAATGGCTTGTGGCACTGTTGATACTAGAAACACTTTCAGAGGAATGCTGTCTTCTGATGCGAAGATCTAGCAATAGAGAGAGAGAGAGAGAATCACATTGGCTCATGAAGAGTCTCGATCTGAACAAATAAGTCTTTTAGGTCTTTTGAGAGGAAGTTCTCTAATAAAGGTCAACAAGGATTTGTACAGATAATTTCAATGCAGTTTTGGTTTTAGAAGTTTAGTACAACCATATTTGTTTCAATTAACTGAGTTATCTACATTAAGATTTAATGGGAATCTCATATAAGTCTGCAGCCCTGGCAGTTTAATGAGTTCTGAGTTTTGTCTAAAATTAAATGCTATGCTAGTGATTTTTACTGAATGCCTGGATCAAACAGCTCTTCCAAAATGATTTGTTCTGAATGATTACTTTCAAGGAGTAAATGGAAACTCATAATAGAATGAGAATTAATTGTGCCTTTTTAATATTTGTGCTTCAAATACAGTTACTAGAGCAAAATGTATTAACTTTCCATTTCATAGAATCATACCATATTAGAGCCAAAACAAACCTTGAAGTCATGTAAGCACATAATCTCACAGATGAGGAAACTGAAGTGAAAAGAAGTTAAGTAACTTGGCCAAAGTCAAACAGCCAATGAAAGGCAGATCCTCCAAAGAAAGCCTAGGTAGACTGAGTTTGTGAATTAAACAGAGGCCATATGTAAAACAGTGCAATTCTTCCAATGTACCCCTACTCCCTGCCCATGACTTATTATAGAATAGTAAAAGTAATATCAATAATAAATAATAATAAAACTAGGTTTTATAATATGCTTGATATGCCCCGGAGTATCTAATTTTATTATTAAAGCAAACCACTGAAATGAGTTTAATTACTAAATGTAATTTTCACATGGTCACATAGCTGAAAAATAGTGGAGCCAGGCTCAGCCGTAGGCTGATTCTAATATCCATTGTGTTAACTGCCATGTATGCAGCATGTGGTATGGCCTTGCTTAACTTCTAAAAGCAAGCAGTGCTTCTTTAGTTAAGATATTTTGAAGAGAATAGCATTTGATATTTAATCATGTTTAAAGGTATCTATTTCTTTTATACAAGCAGCTTATAGATTTATAGTTATTAAAAATAAAACAAACTGAATTTTTTCCTACCTAAAATGCACTAGTATAGGTATTACTGAGACACTAAGAAAATTTACAAAATTGTGCTTAAGGTCACACTTGCTTTTAGTCAATTTCCATTAATATACTTATTGTCATCAAGGCAGATTAGGCAAGCAAAAAAATCTCAGTAGAAGTTGTAAGATGTCAAAATTTATTCTAAAGCTGACAAAGTTTCCATAAAACTAGTACCATAAAATCAAGTCTTTTCAATTGACTGATTTACTGAATAGTAAAAATGATCCATGGCAACAAAACTATAATTGGTTGCTTTCAAAACATATAACAAATATGTATGTATTAATAGACATGTAATATATGTATTTACATATATATGTATGTGTGTGTATATGTATATCCTCATCATCATATACATATATATCAATTAGTCCCTTAATTTTTCTACTAAGGCAATCATGCTGAAAAATTTTATAGGAAGAAAACACATAGAGTTTTTTTGTTTAGAATCCCTAGAATTCGTCCCTTAAAATTATTTTAAAAAGTAATGATGAGAACATTAACTGGTTTTGCATGCTAAAACATTACCAACTCCTAAACCTAAATCAAGGTATTCATGTAGGAGGTTTCAATTCAACAATAAAGGAATCTGGTATCCTTTAATCAACTATTATGGAACTCATATAAATAGACAGTAGAAGAATATGTGTAGGTATTTCTTGGGGTTTTAAATTTTTGCTGAGATCAGCCATTAGCTTTTTGAAAAAGATTTCCCATTTGCTAGCTCGTTCCTAATAATTAACCTTCACAAATAGAAAAGCACAAAGTATTACAGTACTTCAGAATTTTTATTATATCCCAAATTAATAAACTGTGTCTGACTTCTTTAATACTAAAATTTTTAAAAGATAGGTAAATTATTATAATCATAGGTCAAAAGTAGTCCTTGGAGGTATCAGTTACCTTTTTACGACTGCATTCACCAGTAAAGATTAGCAAAGCCATAATATTAATAATATTGTGAAATGAAGCAAATGCATTTTACCGTTCCCTAACAATTTCTTTTTTAATACTTCTAAGTATTTAATTCAGTACATGGGGCATCATAAAGTTCAGTAAAGAATAGCTAACCAAATGAATATCAGCAATCCGAATGAATGGAGAAGCCTATTTTTAAAGTGAAATTTTCAGGTACGTGTTTGTTCACTTGTCATTTTCTACCTCCCATCCTCTGCGTCACCACTGCCCCAGTTCAAGCTATCAACATAACCTTTACAGCAAGCATTGCTACTGAACTTACTCATCTTCAAACCATTCTATAAACAATAGCTAGAAAAATCTTTTTAAAAGGAAAACTTCATCATCACTCCCCCACTTAAGACCTTTCAATAACTTCTCACTGTAATAAGAATAGATAAAAATCCATCTTCTAAATATGGCCTACAATTCCTCAGTAATCTTGTCAGTCCTTAACTCATCAATCGTGTTCTTCTTCTTACACATTTGCTTAGTATTTTCCTTACATTAGTTCCATAAGGGAACTAATTTATTTTCTGCCTCAAAGCTCTTTTGAAATGCTCCTCCCTCACGACTTATAATGTGATTGACAATTATTCCTTGGATAGTCACTTGAATATTACTACCTTAGAGTAATCTTCCGTGACTATGTAACCTCCAGTAGGTTCCTTGGTACCCTCCTTCCCTATGGTACCTGTTATTTTCCATCTTAGAACTTATAACTGTTTTGGTATACATGTTCAACTTCACCAATGATCACATACATTCATTTACCTTCTGCTCTCCCACTAGACTAAAAGTTCTATGGGGACAAAGACCATATCTATTTTGTTTACCATTATATATTCCAAACCTTATATAGCATATGGCATGTGGTATCAATCAATACATAGTGTTAAATAAATCGATTCTGATTTTTCATTCACTATAACTACGTTTGCCTATCATTATTTCTAAAAATATTTAGTGCTGACAGAACTTTAATACATGTGTTATCCCACTGTATTTGGCGTATCTTAAGGAAAAACAATTCTATACACAGAAGTAGTGACTTAGAAAGCAATAACACATTTTGAAAAAAAAGGTAAAATTTTCTAGTACCTTCAACTTTCAAATTTCTTATCACAAATACTATATTTGCAGTGGATTATGAGCTCCATGAACAAAGGTAATTTTTAAAATCTTTGTATTTTAAGATCTGATAATGCCTAGTACTTAATAGCAGGTGTTTACATATGTTTCTAAACAAAACAAAATTTTATTATAGACTGTAATTATTTATCAGACTTCATTAATGAATGTGATGCATTAATTTAGAGAAAATAGAAAACACATTCACAAATTGGTGTGTGATTTTGTGATAGTCTGGCCTGTCTATAAAACTGTTGCCTCATTCCAAATATATCTTCTAAAATCATATGTAAAAATATACATTACATTCACATTTTAAGGGTCTCTAAAAGTAAATTTCAATGTGATTTCCAAATATAAATTTATATGCCATACAATTACCTTAATAACCCATGGAAAGACACATAATTAGTTTAACTGACTATTTTTTCCATGTAATGTCAATGGTCAATGTGATAAGAATCACTCTATGTTCATTACATTTAATACTGAGTTTTAATATTACAGAAATACAATCTAACTATCTTGTATACATTCAATCCTTTATAACCAGTGGTTTTTGTTACTTTTAAAACCTAGCAAATTATTTTTTAATATTTATTGGTCGATGTAAATATTAACTGGTATTTTTCACCTTAAGCATCACCCCTCCCACATTTCTGAGCAAAGGCATTCCAATTTTTCAATTTCAGTAGTCATATTCAGCTACCTGTTGCTTAAGATAAAAGGAATCCTTTCAGCAAGTTTCACTTCAGTGACTTGTGCTGTGTTAAAGTAAGGATTAAGCCTTTTTAAATCCCTTCTGGACCTATTTACGACATGAAGATTTAGAACATAAGCTGCTTTATTATAGCTCTAAGATAAGCTTTAAATATGCAGTAATTTTCCATGCATCACATAAATCACTCCCCCACATGGAAAGTTGCTAAATTCTTGAGAGAAGTAGCCCCTATAGCACTACTTTGTCCTTCAATTTAAGCATATCTCACTTTATGTAATTGTTTTCCTAAAATTTAAATTGAAATTCATTTAAAAATTACTTTATTCTTCTTTTAAAAAATTCAAATAAACCCCTTTTATGTGCAAGACATCATCATGGGCATCCTGATGTCTTTCAAAAGAGTGAAAAAACAAGCTCTACTATTGTAAATCAGGAAAGACATATCTTAAAAGCCCCAAAGTATAATGTAATTTTAAGAAGGGAAGTATTGCTACTTCCAGAAACATATCACAGGGGACTTCATTCAGTGTAGGAATCAAGAAAGCATATTTGGGTTACCTGCTGCAGTGTCTCAAAAAGTTTTTATGCTGATCAAACAAGGTAGAATATTCTAAACGGAATGAATGCAATTCATAAAGAACTTATGAAGAATTGAAAAAAATTCAGGATAGCTGAAATATGGAATATACAATGCAACAACAGAAGAAGAAGTAAAGTCTATATGTGCTTCATCGGGCACATAGTTGGTATGAATAAATATTTGTTGAATAAATGAAGCTGGTGAAGAGAGATTATGGCAAGTTGAGGAGTCTGTATTCCATTCTAAAGGCAATGGGATACCTGTAGATGTGTTTCTTAATGACTGTTCTGGCTTCACTGTGAAGATTGGTGTAAAGCAGATAATATTAAGAAGAGGAAGGCTATTGAGGGGTTTGTGGTCATGGTTCAGGAGAGAGGTGATGGATGGTGAGAGTAAAACCAGAGAAAAGTGAACAGATCCAAGAGATACTTAAGGAGTGGGATCAATAGATCTTGGTAATTTATTCAATGAGAAGAGGAGGCGTTATGAAGAATACTTAGATCTCTGGCTAAATGGAAGGATGGTGGTGCTATCCACTGAGGCAAAAAGCACTGAAGGAGCAGCAGGTCTGAGACAGAAGACAAGTTAAAGTTTGGAGACATTGGTTTTAAGATGCAAAACAGACATTCAAAGATATCCACATGGAGTTCTCGGTAGCTCTATATACAGAGCCTGGCCTGCAAACCTAGATTTGACAGTTATTAGCTATTAACACATTAATAAAAATTACAGCTAGAGTATGAGATGATTTTCTATATATTTTTAAATAGGATGCATAGAATCATAATGTACAGAATCATAATGGAAGACAGCTTAGGATATCAACAATTAACAAATGGATACAAAAGAGTGAATTTATAAAAGAAATATTGAAAAAACATTTCAAAGGAGCAGAAGAAAAACCAAAAATGTGTGATGTCATGAACATTAGAAAAACTGAATGTTTCACATAGGAAGGAATGAATATCAGCATCAAATACTGTTTCCATGTCTGTCTAATACAATCAGAATTTTAAATGTTTTACTGAATTTAGTGTCATATAAGTATCTACCGATCCTGGAGAGCATTATTTTGGTGGAGTGGAGGGAAAAGGAGCTACACTCCAGTGGTCTAAAGATGGTTGGTGGCTGAAGACATTGAAAGAGTTCGTAAAATTTTTCTCAGAATTCTTCTGGAAATGAAAAGAGAGATAATAAGGCATTCATGTTTTAGGTCAGGATTTTTGAAGCTGGGAAAGAGTTGAGCATGTTGAATGCCATTGAAAAGTGTCAGGAAATGAGTAAATAGAACCAATGTAAAGGGAAAAAATGACACGATATTAATAATGAGCATTTCTTCAGTGGTGAACTCAGGGGTAGGGGCAGTGGCAGAAGTATTTTTATTGTTTAGAATTGCTTAAGCATAGGAATAATATAAAATATACCTACCTTTCGCCTGTTGTTTTTATTGTTTTAAAATTATCTACAGGAAATGTACCTTTTTGTAGGCTCCATCCAGGAAAAGTTGTTCCCAATGCCCATTGCTTGCTGTATCATCATATTGACTATTTCATTTTTATATACAGATCTAGATTATCATACTCATTAATGGGTTTGTTTTGCCTGAAGTCAGATATGCATGTATTAACCAACCACTCCATCTCCATCTCCATTGAATCAAGTGGAGAGATGTGTATACAACTATAGAACCAAATTTCGTAAGACCAATTTAAAAATTATTTGATAATGAAAGTCACTATCCTAAAATTCTAGGATTCTGACCACATTAATACCAACTTATTCATTATAAAAGGCAATGACACTGAGTAAATGCAGTTTTACTCTAATTAGTAAATAAAATAGATGCCTATTATATTGGGTGGAAATGAAACGATTTCTAAATATACCTTTGGGAGGATGGTCTGGACCATTCAGCGCTCCCTGAATAGCCGCCTGGGCAGCAGAATTCTGAGCCTTCAGCATTTCAATGGTTTCTCTTAGTTCTATAAGTTCAGACTCCTGTGAAACAAAAAGAGTTTGGAAGCTTTAATACCTAGAAAGAAAAGTAAAATCTCCTTGCTCATAGTTGAATTTAAAAGGTTTGATTTTATGTAGTAACAACCTCCTGGAAGATTTGGATGCTTAGCTGAACTTGTCAAGTTGTACCTAATAACTTCCTTCTTAGCTAAAGTAAAGGAGGTGTTTGTTTGTTTTTCTTAGTTATTGTCTTATAAAAGAGAGATGAATAGTCTTTATTCTTTTCAAAGGGTGGGACCCGGAACTCCCCAGTACAAAGTAAAACAGGATATCACACCACTCATTTCAGATCACATACTTACTAATATTACCTATGATTACATTAGATATTTAGATATCACTATTGCACTGTTGCATTGCATTGTATTTATTGTCAACTACAAACCTGAAGTTTTGTCAAACCAATGATTTCAGATTTTGTTTGAAGTATTTTGTGCCTGCAAAATTGGTTCTTTCTATTTAAGTGTAAAACCTGGAACTTACCCCTAATTCCTATTAAATGTCATCTTATTAAATTCTGATGCCATATCAAGGTCATGTTACATTCTGATACTTTTTCATTCAATAAAACTCCTAAGATGGAGACCTAGTCTCACCAAGCCAAAGCAACACAGGAATAAAGTAAATAGAAATATATGTATTATACAATTTTTAAATAATAGTTAAATTACAAACAAAGCAGCTTACAGATCAAATTTTAATAAAGCATATATTTTCTTTTTGAATTTAAAGTAATTATAAGATATGTCCCAATAAAATACTTGCACACATTTGAACTTTCATAGTTATTTAAGTGAATTATTTTCACAGAAATAACTCATTTTTGGAAGATAAAATAACTCAGAAAAAGATAGAAAGAAAAAGAACTGAGTGTTGCTTCAGTATAGACCAAATTTCCATTAGAAGCTCAGTAACAAGTATCTTTCATGGTGGTAATATAATCCTAAAAATCAGATCTTTGTCAGTCTCTTAGAGGGGGAATTCCTTGGTAATGTATTTGTCATTCATCATTCATCATTTCCTTTAGCATCTTTGGCAGAAAGCCAAAGAATCGGGCTTGGGTTCTTCATTCTCTGGTAAATAATTTATCGTTAATCAATGTCTCCCAGAACATACATTTTAAAAAGATCATCAGCAGCGGCCTTTGCGGAAAATTGCTTCATACATGGGAATATCTGTTGACTATTTTAAACTTAGACACTTAAAAAAAAAAGATAGATGATGCTAATTGAAGTGATATCCAAGTTTGGAATAGATACCTGGCACCTCATGTATCTATTTTCATTGCATACCTGACATTTTCCTGATAAAGAACACTTAAATTTAAAACAAACAACCAAACCTTCTTATGGACTTTCAGTAGCTTATGAGTGGAAGCATCTCTCATAATGAAAAATCAATAGTAACCTCCTAAATTTATAGATGGGTCTTCAAATACTTGACTGCAATTCACTTCGACTATATTATCAAAGAAGAATATAATATTTGTGGGAAATTTCCATTGTCATAACAAAAGTCAGACCCAATTCATCATAATGACTCAGTCTCTCCAATTTTTATATTCTGTCCATTGCCAAATTAGCAACAGATTTTACCAAAACTTAATATATTTTCCATTTAAAAATATCCCCCAAGAAATAAAATATTTACTGAAAATTTATTCTGCTCTTACTGGAAAAATTTTCAAAAAGAAATAAATGGTACAGAGTGGAATCCTATAATGTAAATATTAATTTTACAACATAAATACTAGAATGCAAATTAAATTCTAATTAAAATCAGATTTTTTCCCTTAAATTTAAGATCAATTATGCCTGTACTATGGATTAAAATCTGTTAAAACATTTGCCTGTAGCTTTAAAGGAAAAAAGTGGTATGCCAACAATGCCAAAAAATTAAGCTTAGCTTTGAGTTAGCTGACTTATTTCAGTGTCAAAACATTCAGCTTTTCACGAGAAATCTCTTATAAAACCTGTTTTCAAAAAGATAAAATGTAGAACATTCAGGCAATGTTGCTTTTTCAGAATATCATATTTAATATGAAATAGAAAAATGATCACTTTCTAATATTAATTATCTTTTAAAAAGCAATAGATATGAACAGGTTAGTTGTTACTCAATGTGGCACAATATATGTAAAAGGAAGAATAACTAGTTAAGAAATATATCTGCTATATAACTTGAGAGAATCATATCTATGAAAAAAATTAGTTCAACCAAATTCATACTGCTTTTTCTTTAGAACTTTATGAGTATAAGTAAACACCTACAAAATATTCCATAGTCTTTGATTAAAAAGATAGCCAAATTCTACATTGATTGACATAATCTGTTCAAACCTGCACTAGTTATCTTTCCATATTTGCAAAATTCCTTCCTTCTCTCTCATTTCAGTTAATGAGATCTGCTCTCACCTTGTCACTCAAGTCGCACCCATCTCTTTTCTCTGAGCTTTCCATAAAACTTTCTTTTTATTTAAATATCCTACCTCACTGTTAAAAGCCATGGTAAAATGTCTCCACCCTTGTGAAACCTGTTTTCCTGTCAGAAAAAAAAATGAAAATGTGCTTCGAGACTATTTAATGTAGCTTCTTTAGTTGTTGATGAATATACTTTTTCACCTGATTTATGATCTCCATAAATATTGGGATGATTTTGTTGAAATGTTCTCATCTGCATTAAACAGATGTTTCTCCCTTGAAAGAATAACATAAAACTTCAACTGTATTGCATACGTATTTTTTTTTTTTTTTTTTTTTGCAAGAGGGTGTCTGATCACCTAGTGAGTGGGGTACCGTATAAAAAATGTCAACAACTTTATTAGTTATTATAACCAGGAAGTCTTATTTTGGCTAAATCAGTGGAATCACCTCCTTTGGATGAGAACAAAGTCAGGTTTTCCTTTCTCTCTTTCCCAATAATATTAGAGATAAGCATAAAGAATTTTAAAATAAAAACTTAACTGAGACATAGAAATTTTTCAATAGTTTATTTCTAGTCTTCATTTTTCTTCTTCATAATTATGGTTACTGTTCACATTTATTTTTTAAGCTGTATTTTTTCAGGCTTCTATAGTACATAGAAATTGTAATGTGGCCTCCAGACGCAACAAAGAATTTTTATTTTATTTTATTTTTGTCCATAGTGGGGAGTTTGGATGAGGTATATGATTAGAAATGAATTCCTGAGATAGCTAACTATAACATCATTAGATATTCTAAAATATTTTCATATAATTTCTTTATGCTGAAGGGAAAAATAGAAGATACTCAAGTTTTGAGAATCCTTATTAATCATTCAGAAAAAAACTGAAAAAAATGTATGTGCCATCAAGATATGGATTTAAAGTCTACTCTTCCAATTCAGTCATTTTCAGTTTCTTATTCTCATTAAATACTAAAGAGAACATTGAGGCTGGGATAATTCTGCAAAAGATTTTAGGAATAAGATAATCAGATCATATTTTGTTACTTCACATTTTTCAAAAATGATAGATATTTTAAAACCTGAGAACCAAACTAAGATTTCATTTTCCTCCAATGAGCTATTCAAGATAATGATACCTCCAACACCTGCTGACCTTGTAAAGTTCTAGTTTTCCATGAAAGTTTCTCATGTTAAAGAAGCTGAATGAAGTCAATGTCTCTTTTCACAGTTTTATGCATGTGTCTGAGACTAAACAATTCATTCAGGTCAGGCTTGAAATGCTTCAAAATAAAATGATCAAATTTTGTGTCAGAATACTAGCCTTTCCTGGTGGTCTTTCCAATCCAATTTCTTAACTATACTTGATCTCTTTCCAAATTTCTCAGTAATAAAGACTTTGTTGAGAATCCCACAAGCTTGGGACAATCTCATCAACAAATGTCATCAACTAACTTGACCTTCTAGGCAAGGCTGTTTAAATTTTCCACCACATCTGTACTTTACGTCCTCATGTTGGCACGGTTAATCTCACACTACCCAGCTCTAGTCTCCTCAAACAGGTACTCCCTTCCCACTCCACCTTGCTTCTGAAGTCTTGCTAATCGTTCTACTGAAAGAACCTGACCATCCCTATTGCATCTAGTTTCAAATAAATTACATTCACCAAATACCAGTAGGGTAAGTAATTTGAAAATTTTGGATTCACATTATTCTATGCCCTAAAGATTAATGGATGCATCATCTGACTCTAGCAATATATATTTTTAAAAACACTTCTAGATGGCAACTATCATAATGTAAATTGGGGAGAGTTAATGTAAAAATCCTATTCAACGAAATTTTTAGTTGCAGCATTATCTATTTTCAAAGATTTGGTTTCAAATTCCCTTATTTCGAAGGTTTCAATTCCTGTTTTGTAGTCACCCGAAGTTTCAGAGAGGTAACAAATGAGCAAAATTCTAGGCTTTATTGTTAGGATAGTAGTCAATATCTGAGCTTCATCACTCATACAAGGGGATATTCCTCTGCCTGTTCTGACCTTCTAACAAGTAAAACCTCTCATACCCTTAACATATGTTCTAACTGCCTTGGCATGACAGCTACAGGGAACTAATTTGAAAGTCTTTTAAATTTAAATTCTGAAATATTGAGCTGAGAATATAGCTTTAGTAAATTTGAACACAAGGATTTAGAAGTAGTTCTGTAAGAATGTTACTTATAAAAATATAGTTTGCTGGATTCCTAGAAGTTGAGCCCTTCTCAACTGGCATTCTGTGAGAAAATTAAGCCCTGCACAATGATTTAGTAGCAATATCCTTGATTCTAACAAGAGTGGTACATAGCTAGTACCATTCTAGATAGTGAGAAAAGAAGTTATTTCAGCACATATAGTGGATGCCTCAGGGCATCAGGTTTATTTTTTTTCATATATTCCTGGCGAAGAAGTGCTGGTGAAGAGACAAGGATCTGAAACCAGGATAAAATTCTTGATCAAACTACATCAATGTCATAGTCTACGAGCCCTGGGTTAGGGATAGGGTAATGTCTAGAGATAATTTCACTCTCAGCAAGCATATTAACAATTCTCTTGATTTTTACCTACTTACAGACTTACTATCATATAGCATGTCTTCTTTTAGCAGCTATTGGGAATACTGTTTAACTTTCAGAAAATGCTGCCAGATTGATCACTATTTTTTTTCTTTTTTTGTGATTTTGATTTTTTTGAGACGGAGTCTCTCTCTGTCACTCAGGTTGGAGTGCAGTGGCATGATCTTGGCTCAGTGCAACCTCCACCTCTGGGTTTCAAGCGAGTCTCCTGCCTCTGCAGATGTTTCCTTTCAGAATGCACATGACATTGTACTGAGTCTAATAGCATGATAATTTTCTGCCTTCTGAGTTATTCATACATGTCTTTTCTTTCTTACCAGGCTATAAGTGTATAAAACCAGTGTTCTGGTACACAAATTTGGCAAGAGATTCAGTGTTATTTGGCATCAGGAAATAGGAAAAGTATTAGGAGTGAATCCCTCTTTATTCAAGGCAGTTATTTTGGTCTATAAATCAAACAAAAATTGTGATGTAGCTTCAGGCTATTAACGCCATGTGATTGCTGACAATCACACTGTGAAGCCCAAATACTAGAATCTGAGTCTTAATTTAGTTTATCCATTTTTAAAGTATGTAATCAAGAACATGAAACAACCTTGGCCTTTGTTACTTCATGTTTTAGCTTCCAACCCTCAATATCCTCATTCTCAGCTTTACTTTTTTCGCTAGTGCTTATCATTACCTGAAATTCTATATGTTTTAGTTATAGGTAATATATATATATATATAATTTTTATTTATTTATGTTTTTAAAATTTGAGACAGAGTCTTGCTCTGTCGCCCGGGCTGGAGTGCAGTGGCATGATCTCGGCTCACTGCAACCTCCACCTCCCAGGTTTAAGTGATTCTCCTGCCTCAACCTCCTGAATAGTTGGAACTACAGGTGCCCACCACCACGCCCAGCTAATTTTTGTTTATAGTACAGATAGAGTTTCACTATGTTGGCCAGGCTGCTCTTGTACTCCTGATCTCAGGGAATCTGCCTGCCTCAGCCTCTCAAAGTGCTGGGATTACACGCATGAGTCACCACACCTGGCCTGTTTTAATTATATTTTTATTATTATCTGTTGCCCTCCTAAATTATAACTTCAATGATAAAGAGATACATATATATGAGATATGTATGAGAAATATAAACTCCATGAGGAATATTATATATATGTATAATATGCTTTTAGAGTTCTGGTAGATATCTATGTTTATAGATATAGACCTATATCTATCATTCTATATCTATATTGTCTGTACTGTTTTGTCATTAGAAGATCACAAATTCAATATAAACTTGATGAATGACTAAATAGACAAATGAACCTTATAACTTGGGGAAGGGAGTTTAAGAATCTCTGCTCTATGCTTCACAAGCCTTTTCTCAGGATTGCTGAATCACCAGAGAGCAATATACCCTTTTATCCCAGCTCCCTGAAGAAATGCCTTTAGTGAAATATGATTAAATGTTATGCCCTTAGCTTTTAGAGAAATGTCTATTTGAACAGTGATTTTGTCTTTTGTTATTCCATGACCCCAATTTAAAAACCTTGGCAATAAATTCGTCCTCGAATTTAGTGCCAAAGAGTTTGTCTCTTCAGTCTAAATTACGTTCTTCTGGCCAGAAAATGAGAATAAAACATACCTAGCAATCTCCCTTTGTACCTTAGCTTCCTTGAAATTCAATTCAGTTCAGTTCCTTGCAGTAGTAATTATCGAGGCTGAGGTATATTGTTATATACATTACTCTACTGGTTTTAATTAGATTCTGTCCTTGAATTATACAATTTCATATTGCAAATAATTTTATAGGCTTTTAAATATCACTTTGAGAATAGGCAAGTTATAACCTCAAATTAATAACCAGTTAACCAAGACTGTTGTGTGTATATAGTTTGCAATTCAAAAAGAAGTTATTTTATTTTCAGTTAAAAAAGTGATAAGGCCAATATGAGACATTCTGGTATCTTCTGAGAAAATTTTATAATTTTGGCAATGTGATTTTAAGGATAATGCAGACACGTTATTTCTTATGTCATAGAAATTATTTTTAAATATTTGGGCATTAATCATAGGCATCATAAGTTAATATACCTCTGCATTTTTTTTTCCATTTCTATGAGAAAATTCACTTACAGATATAATAGAGTTCAAGAAAATATCCGGTGGAGGGCAAAAATTCTATTAATTTTGACTTCTTGAAGATATTGAGACTTAAATTCTAACACTGGCTTCCAGTAATATGTTTGGTATGTGCCCATTGAGGAATTTGGTGTTATCTTATAATTTTCAAGGGAAAAAGATAAATGTAAAGGAAGGTAATATTTTTTGACAGCCCCTAGCTTGTGACATGATAACAGTATCTGATTTACTCCTCATAGTGATCCTACAAGGTAGTTATTATCATCCCCACTTACAAAAAGGTGATTTTGAGGTTCAAGAAAGGTTAGATAAACTTGCTGTAGATTACCCAGCTTTTAACAGACATAGCCAGGATTCTCATTCAAGAATACTGAGGCCCAGTGTTTTGATTCTTTCCCATCGCTGCTCTAAAAAGCCTTGTAATTCTATTTGCTGGGTTCTTATATTACCTAGTGAAGTGACAAGCTGTAGCAAAAAAGAAAAAGAAAAAAGAAAGAGAGGGAGAGAGAGAGAGACAGAGAGAGGAAAGAAGGAAGGAAGGGTAGAAGGGAGGAGAAAGGAAGGGTGGAAAAGATGCAGGAAAAAGAAAAGGAAAAAGGAAAAAAAAAAAGGAAGGAAGGAAGGAAGGAAGAAAGGACAATGTATATCTCAAAAGGAGTTTTTTAGCTGTGCTAGAACAGGGTTTCCAGTAATGGATAATATTCTCTCTCACAGGCAGGGTATATAGAGAATATGAGAGAGAATACAATGTGCTAGTAACACCAGGCAATTATAAGAATATTCGATTTTCTCCTTTGATTTCATTGAACTGTTCATTCTGTGTTTAAAAAAATAAACTTTTGTAAACTGACAAAATTTGATAATATATACTAGTTTTATAAAGCTAATTACATACCTTACAGAATCTAAAGACAAAACTGAAGCCATTCCTATGGATAGATAAACACATTCCTGAAAATACCCAAAGCTTTTTATATAATGGGTCTCTTTGAGAATTAGATGAAAGCTCTGGACACCTGATCATTTATGCACATGTACAGTTTTTACACACACACACACACACACACACACACACACACACACAATCCATACAATTCCAGAGGCTTCACCTATCTCTGATACCCATCCAAGGAAGTTAAGACTGCTGGACTAACAGCAGAGAAGTAAGTTAACTGGTCATCACAGCAAAGGTGACCAGGCTTGCTACGCAGTATGGACCTTTTTAATACATTTGTCTTTTGAACTAAATCCTCCCTTCCTTTCTTTTTGGTATTCCTTCTTTCATACCATAAAATCCTTTAGGTTCATTTTAAACATTTTGATATAACAAATGACTTTTCTTCAAAAGCAACATCCCTAGATGGCAACTAGTTCTTGTTATTTCAAAATTACACAGCATTGGCCTTTGTTTCACAGCTGCTGTAACCTGAAGTCCCTTACTTGGCAGAGTCCTAACATCTGTCCCAGGCATCCTTCCTGTGTGTCTTAGCCTACAGCCGTGCCCTACAGCTGGATTTAGTGACCAGTACTTGTGACTGTTCTTATCAAAGTGTGATTCTTGTCAACTGCGTAACAATTTGCTCCCAGAATATTCTCTTATGTGACTGTTTCTCTTTCTTAACACTCAGTATTCTTTCACTAGTTCCATCCAGAAGACTGCCTAGAAAGAATTTCGTATGCCTTTGTGTGTTTCAATGTGGAATAAACTGATTAAATCTTTAAATTAAAATCTGAAAAGAAAGGTATTATCATTGTTGTAATTTAGTATAGAATTGAATATTATTTTATTCTTCTTTTTTTTTTTTTTTTTGTCTCCCAGGCTGGAGTGCAGTGGTATGATCTTGGCTCACTGCAACCTCCGCCTCCTGGGTTCAAGCGATTCTCCTGCCTCAGCCTCCTGAGTAGCTGGGATTACAGGCAACTGCCACCACGTGCAGCTAATTTATATATATATATATAGTAGAGATGGGATTTTGCCATATTGGCCAGGCTGGTCTTGAACTCCTGACCTTAAGTGATCCACCCACCTTGGTCTCCCAAAGTGCTGGGATTACAGGCATGAGCCTCTGCACCCAGCCTGGAGTATTATTTTTAAGGAGCTTCAGGTATTATTTAAGAATCCTATGCAATTTGTTGTCTTCTTTCAATCTCCAGTGGCAATTTCTGAACATACCTTTTGTTCCGCTGTCATGGTTAGACTTTGCAATCGGCCAGTCATATTCCCTAAGCTCTTTTCAAAAGCTGCTACAAGGTGTGCCTGTGAACAGAATGGAAGAAACATAGTTTAAATGTCAGAATCTTTGTGGATGGAAGAAAAGCCTTCATTTTACAAAACGCTTAATTTCATGTGTTCCAACTCTTTAAACACTATGACTATCATAGTTAGCTCTGACTGGTGACTCTTCTTTAACACACATTTTCATTCATCTTTTCTAAACTTTGTCTTCCTAAAATCAGTGTTTCAGTCTCCTGACATTTAATGTGAGTTTAACTTCTGAAAGAAGATGGTATTTTGCAAGTAATAACTCCTTCTGACTTGCACATCATGTAGAGATTTGACACTCAAAATGCCAAATATAAAGTTCTGATCTGCCAAGTTTTTTAGACTTAAAGCCCAAAAAGAGGTAACTGAAATGGTCAACGGACAAATGTTCCTCATTTTTATATTTTCATGATGACCTTTGCAGATATTGTTAGCTGCTCTATTGTAATGATACACTCCTTCAAGTGTCAGACATCTGCTGACAGCTAGAACCTTATCTTTACTCTTTTCTACTTACAAAGAATTGAATCAAAAACAGTTGTCTTTACTTTCCAAACTCTTTTCAATAAAAGGGCTTTTCTACTTCATATTCCCTTCAGTGAATGAAATACAGATAAGCCAGTTAGAAATAATATTCCATCATATTTTATTTCACAGTAAGCTTTTGTGGCTTTTGGGTTTTATTTTAAATTGCAGAGAATTATACATATTGTAGTACATAACTATAACTCTTATGATTAAGAAGTATTTGACAATCTTATTAAAGCTCAAAAATAGGCCAGCTTCCATTTGCATGCCCTTATGTAACAACTTGAGCCCAAAATATTAAAATGAAGGGGCACTTCAGTCTCTCACCATGGCTTGAGGTAGAACTACAGGTACATTATCTCAAACTGATAAAATTGTATTGTGTCCCTAAAGGATATAAGGATTTAATATTTTGCAACCTAAGTCTATAATAAATTATACCTACATATGGGGCAAAGTTTGGAAATCCTTGGTCAAAAATTAATTTCTTTTTGAAAGACATGAATAAGATGACTTAAATAAAATATATCTCCATGTACTTATAGCAGAATTGAAATGCTGAGGCTTCTACTATCAAATGGATCACAAAAATCCAAAGAATTGAGGCTCATTACTTAACAATGGAAATATATTCCATTATTGATAACAGTTAGAATGTCCATGTTCCTTCCATCAGCATTATGATACAAAGGTGCATGTTCCTAGCTCTGAATTCATCCTGGGATGCCTTTCTTTACCTGACACTGCAATATGGAGAAAAACAATTAGTAGGGAATACATCTACTAAAGTTTAATCTATCAGAACAACTCTTTATTATCTTTTTCCACTCATTCCCCCTTCCTTCTTTTTCTCCTCCCTGGCGTCTCTCTCTCTCTCACACACATGCACACACATTCTCTCTCTCTCTCTGCACACACCCTTACCCTTGAGAATTATACACCAAAGTTTGTTAGCAGATTTAATTGGAAAAATACCACTAAAAAAAACCCAGTATCTTATAGTTTTAACAATTTTCAATGAGAAAAAAGGAATGTGATGATATCGGACCTAGTAACTGAAAAATTAGTATACGGCTATGCTCATTTTTTCCTATATTTTAACTTTTAATTATTTATTTTATTCTTTTACTCAGTGTCTTGCTGCCACCCAGGCTGAAGCGCAGTGCCACAACCCTAGCTCACTGCGGGCTTAAACTCCTGGGCTAAAGTGATCCTCTTGCCTCAGCCTCCCACGTAGCAAGAATTATAGGCATGTACTAACATGCCCAGCTACCTTTTTTTTTTTTTTTTTTTCATTTCCTGTAGAGATAGTGCCTCACTCTGTTGCCTGGGCTACTCTCCAACTCCTCGCCTCAAGTGATTCTTCCCACTTTGGCTTTGCAAAGTACTGGCTGGGATTATAGGTGTGAGCCACCACACCTGAACTTTACCTTTTCAACTGTGGAAAAATCCACACATATATAAAAGTGAACAAAATGAAAACAGCCACTGACTTATCACATAGTGAACATTCATGTATTCACCAGCCAAGTCAAGAAATAGGACATTTCAAGAACCAAAAAGCCCTTCTTTGCCCCTGTCTTATCATTATTCCATCTTCCTTCCCCAAAGATAACCTCTACATAACTTCCGTGGTAATTATTTTCTTGCTTTTGTTTATAGTTTTTACTACCCAAGCTTGCATTTTCAAACACTATGTTTAGATATGCCTATTTTAAAAACTACCCAAGTGTAATCAAATGGCAAGATTCTTTTGTGGTTTTCTTTTGCTTTACATGGGTTTTGAGATTCATCCATGTGGTATTTAGCATAAGCTAGCTTTTATCATATAGCATTCATATGTGAATTTATAATATATATGCCCATGATGGTCATTTCAGTTTAACCTGTTAGAAATAATCCCACTATGTCCATAAAATTGTTTACTAGAACCTAAAACTAAATTCGTGTCTTTTCTTTTAAAATAAGGAAAATTATGACAGAAACACTTTATTAGCACTTACTAAATGAAATGTAAGATGTTACTCAATATTTCAGTTTTAATTCTCCTATAGTGGAGAAATTTAATGTTTAATCATTGTACTATGAGTCCTTAAATGTGTAAACTTGAAGAAAATTACTCTCCTTTACCCTTTGTGCATACTTTATCAGTTTCGTATTAATTAAAATATGAGAAAGAAATCGGGATTATAAAGAATATGCTGTATAAACTACATTACCTACATTTTGTAGCTATAAGCAACCACAAAATATTTATGATTAGAATTACAGTTTGTAAGTATGCACAAAACACTTATAACTGGTTACTAAGAACATTTTGAGTCATGTTGTTTTCAATGAAAAGTATGTTACGATTATGTTAGTGAAAAACACCTACAACCATCTGATCGTGACAAACCTGAAAAAAACAAGCAATGGGGATACCTGAAAAAACAATTAATAAATGGTGCTGGTAGAATTGACTAGCCATATATAGAAAATTGAAACTGGACCACTTCCTTATACCTTATACAAAAATTAACTCAAGATGGATTAAAGACTTACATGTAAAATCCAAAAACTATAAAAACCCTAGAACAAAATCTAGGCAATATTATTCAAGACATAGGTAAGGGCAAAGATTTTATGATAAAAACTCCAAAAGCAATTGTGACAAAAGCAAAACTTGACAAATAGGATCTAATGAAACTAAAGACCTTTTGCACAGCGAAAGAAACTATCATCAGAGAGAACAGACAATCTGCAGAATGGGAGAACACTTGTGGAATCTACCCATTTGAAAAAGGTATAACATCCAGAGTCTACAAGGAACTTAAACAAATTCACAAGTAAAAAACAAACTACCCCGTGAAAAAGTGGGCAAAGACATGAATAGACAGGACATGAATAGACACTTAAAAAAAGACAGTCATGCAGCCAACAAACATACAAAAAAAGCGTAACAGCAAAACCACAATGAGATACCATCTCACAGCAGTCAGAATGGTGATTACTAATGTCAAGAAATAACAGGTGCTGCAGAGGTTTCAGAGAAAAAGGAACGCTTTTACACTGTTGGTGGGAGTGTAAATTAGTTCAACCAATGTGGAAGACAGTGTGGTGATTCCTCAAAGCTCTGGAAGCAGAAATTGACCCAGCAATCCCATTACTGGGTATATACCCAAAGGAATATAAATAATTCTATTATAGAGATACCTGCATGCATTATGTTCACTGCAGCACTATTCAAAATGGCAAAGGCATGAAATCAACCAAAATGCCCATCAACGATAAACTGGGTAAAGAAAATGTGGTACATATACACCATGGAACACTATGCAGCCATAAAACGGAATGAGGTCATGTCATTTGGAGGGACATGGATGCACCTGGAAGCCATTATCCTCAGCAAACTAACACAGGAAGAGAAAACCAAACACCACTTCTTCTCACTTATAAGTGAGAGTCAAATAACGAGAACACATGGGCACATGGTGGGGAATAACACACACTAAGGCCTGTCAGTGGGAGTTAGGGGAGGGAGAGCATCAGGAAGAACAGCTAATGGATGGTAGGCTTAATATCTAGGCGATGAGTTGATCTGTGCAGCAAACCACTATAGCATATATTGACCCATGTAACAAACTTGCATATCCTGCCCATGTACGCCAGAACTTAAAAGTTGAAGAAAAAAAATATTGTCTTAAACTTACGTCACCTTGGTTTAGTTTATCAGATTAACATTGTTACTTCAGAAGTTATGAGAGGCTAAATTTCTCACTAAATAGGGTAAATGGAAAAGGAGGCAAATAAGGGAAAATTTTTCTACTAATGATGATCTTTATCACCTTAATGAAGAGAAAATGGAAAGTAAAACTGATTAAACTTACAGGGTAACACATCTTGTCTGAGAGACTTTATAAAATGACTTTTAAAAAATATGGATTTTCAGGGGGGTTGTTAATGACAGTTTTACTTGGTTCTGATTTTTCCTTTAGCAGTTGCATAATTTTTAGGTCAGAGTAAAATTGTATTAATATGATGATCAATATCCCCTGACTTGTGTTAGGTGAAGTCTATAAAGGTAGACAAGATGGAATATCATTTCAATCTATATTGTCTTTGGTTTTGGAATCATACAATGTATTAGGTTGGTGCAAAAGTAATCTGAATAGATATGTGAAGATAATTACTATGATGCTAAACAATAAGATGAAATATCATTATACATAATGTCTACATTTTATTTTTTCATATAGAATTCAGAGACAGCCCACTGACAAACTAAAAACACTCTAGGCATATATTTATATATATTATATAGTAATATATATGCTATAGATTATATGGTAATACATAAATATATAGGTGCATATATAGGCATATATGTATTCCTAGAGTGTATATATTATATAGTATTTTATATATGTATATTATGAAGGCATATATATATGTACACACATATATATGCCTAGAGCATTTTATTATTTATATGGGAAAATATATAGTATATTATGTATACATATAAAACATATATGTAATATATATTTACCCATAATAAACTTGATATATATGAGACTTTATATTTTAAAATTAGTAGTTAATTGAATCAAGAATGATTCTGCAACATAAAGTTTCACATTTCTTTTACACTATAAAAAATTGTCCAAACACTGAAATGTTTGTCATTAATAATATGTACAAAATAGTTTTCTCTTAGAAGAGATGCAAAAAAGCAAGAGTAACTAGCAAATTATATGAAAATATTAAAAAAGCAAAGAAGTAGAACACAATCTCAAAATACCCAAGAGATTTTTGGTTAAAAGACTTATCTGCTGAAAGGCAAAAAAGTACCTTTTGTTTTCTTACACATTCATTCAGTAATGTCTTTAAAAATGTTAGCAATAACTAGCCTTGGTGTTCAGTTCCAAATTATGTAATGGTTGAGATTTGTAAAGAAAATACGTTAAAAGACAAACAAAAGCATCCTGCCTGACCCAGCTGCCTGAAGGTGTGGGTGAGAGGCCAGAGGCTACCTGGTTTATTGTATGCTATGACCAAGCATCTTTAGTTGCCTTTCCTTGTATGGCTCCTGCTTTCTTTTTGTTTGTTGGTGGGTTATTGATCAGAAAGACCAGACAATAGCACCTGCCAATATACCCGCTCTCCTTTCTAAGGACATGCTAGTAGAATCCGCTTAACACTTTACCTATGGTTTTATGAAGCTCTGTTCAGAACAACTTTACAAAAGGGAGGGAAGGCTTAATATACATTCTACTGAACAGGGGCTTTACTCTGCCAGTCAAATGAGAGGTGAGCTAACTAGATACTCTTTTGACTTACCACACCCCTTTTGGACAAAGGGAAAGAAATGCATTTTAACAGAGACACAGATGCGTTTCAAATTTAAAAATTAAAATACAGATTATTGTTTGGAGTCCACATAAATGTAATTATGCCAAGTTCAAATATGTGATATACTAATTAATATATATAAAAAAGCCCAAATAAAGGAAAAGCACGTAAGCTATGATCGAACATTTCATATACTGAGTAAAGATGAATATCTGATACTTAAAATTGTTGTTAAAAACAACTCATTATTTCTTAGAACCAAACTCATTGAAATTCATCTCTATAAATTATAGCTATTAGATTTCTAATATAACAATTTCTCATCTTGGAGGCTGCACTCACATTTAACCAAAAGGTAGAAAGTTTACTTGTACTGTGAACAAACTAGTAAACAAAGACTTACATTTACTTTCAAATGGGAAATGTACATTTAAAAAATCCTTGATTATATTTAAAATATCCTATAAATAAGTAATTTTATCAAGTCCCTATAATCGATTTAAGTACATGCATGTTAAAAATATATGTGTATATTACATACATTAACAGACATTAACTCAGATGAAATGAAACACTCAATGAAATTTAAACACAGCACTTCTTACAACTGAGGAAAAATCAAGTATTAACTAAATTATTTGATGGCTCATTATGATGTATGAAATCTAAAATGACATTATAAACCAAACATAAAGAAAATGAACGAGTTCAAAATGACTTGTAGTTAATAGGTGACTTGTGAGTAATTCAAATTCCTGAATGTGTAAAAAATATTATTTCCTTAAGAACACAAATGGCCAGATATATACAAAATTTTACCCCTTATAGTTCTAACAATATTATTAAAATGTTTAAAATATAACTTACATTAAAATTGTTTAATAATCATTTATATACATATCCATTTATGTAAATTCCCAGATACTGCACTATTTAGTCTAAAGAGAATTTTAATAAACTTTTTAAAAAAGTAGATGATAATGCATATCTTCATTACCTGTACCTTTTGACTCTCATTCAATTTGTACATTTTTACAATGTAAAACATTTTGCTATTTTTAGTCAGTAAATGTATTTGATGGTAAGAAGCTTTGACAGTCCCTATCACTACCAAATAAAGAAACACTAAAGAGTGGATTAAGGTTGAAACTCCTGGGAAATTAAAAACAAGATATTTTTTTCAAAAGAACTGTGGTAGATCTTTAGGTGATTTATATTTTAGTTTGAAACTAAAATACCCCAAATAAAGGAAAAGCATGTTACATTATGATAGAACATTTCATATACTAAGTAAAGATCAATATCTGATATTTATTTATTTATTTTTATTTATTTATTTTTTTTGAGACGGAGTCTCGCTCTGTCGCCCAGGCTGGAGTGCAGTGGCTGGATCTCAGCTCACTGCAAGCTCTGCCTCCCGGGCTTATGACATTCTCCTGCCTCAGCCTCCCGAGTAGCTGGGACTACAGGCGCCCGCCACCTCGCCCGGCTAGTTTTTTGTAATTTTTAGTAGAGACGGGTTTCACCGTATTAGCCAGGATGGTCTCGATCTCCTGACCTCGTGATCCGCCCGTCTCGGCCTCCCAAAGTGCTGGGATTACAGGCTTGAGCCACCGCGCCCGGCCCCAATATCTGATATTTAAAAATTATACATGTTAATACATTATATATTTTATAATTATATTCACAAGAAGTTGCAAAGACAGTACAGAGAGGTCCCTTGTATCCTTCATCCAGTTTCCCCCAATGATTATATATCTTATAAAATTATATTATATATCAAAGCCAGGAATTATTGATTTACATTAATAGATTCACATATATGGATTCATGTAATGGCCATCTCATTCAAAATACAAAACTAAAGATCTCCCCCTTACTATAGTCACACTACCTCTCTCTCTCCTCCATCCTTAACCCTTAGCAATCACTAATCTGCTCTCTGTTTCTTTAATTTTGCCATTTCTGGAATGTTATATAAATGGAATTATACAAAATTTGACCTTCTATAACTGTCATTTTTCACTCCTCATAATGCCCTTGGGATCCATCCAAGTCGATGCATGTATCAATAGTCATTTCTTTGTATTGCTGAGTAGTAGTCCATGATATAGATGTAACAGAAATTGTTTATTAACTGGCCTATTAAGGGATATTTTTTATTGTTTCCTTTTTTGGCTATTAAAAAATAAAGCTGCTACGTACAGGTTTTTGTGTGGATCTGATGTGATTTGAGAAGTTTTCCAAATTAAATTATAAATTGTTTAAAAGAACATAAAATAGGATATATACCAGTCTCCCATCAGTGTGCAAAAACTAATACTAATGGTAATACATGCAGCTGAGTGGAACCTAGAGCAATTTGGGCATTTGTCTCCAAGACGGACACTTTTTAAATTAACACAAAGACTACCATGAATTATCTATTTGGCACTGCTGCTTCTAAGTCTGTGTTCCTTATTTTTATTTTTTTAAAATTATTGTTCCCCTAGGGAAACATTATAGATTTTTTTTTCCTAATTGTGCTCTTTCCTCATGATATTTTAAAGCCACAGACATTCTGGATGTTCAGTTATGTATTATCTGTATATCTGTGCTTTTCACATAAAAAGAGTACTTAAAAAAACCACCCACACACACAAGAACCAGTTTTCGCCCTTTGTTGGTCATATTAACACCCAGCTGAGAATTCATGTCCTAAAGTCATGAAAACACATCAGTGAAAATAGTGTGACATGCATAATTAGAGCAGGTGGGTAGCCAACTGCTGGAACCCTTCTCAAATTATTGCTCCATTTTCAAACAGCAGCACAGAGTTGACCCCCAAGATTATTCCCCTATGTTAGATTTTGGTTCCCTGTGTGTGTGTGTGTGTGTGTGTGTGTGTGTGTAAGGAAGCTTTTGCACGTGTGTATTAACTATACATACACGTGAGCATATAACAGGAAAATGTTGAAATGATACACAAGAAACCAATAATGAGTAAGAATGAGATTCTCAGAGCAAAACAAAAAAACAAAAAAACGTGAAACACCATTTTAGTTTTTTCTTTTGAATACAATAAGCATCATTACATTTTAAATGGAAAGTATCAGCCCATCTTCCATTATGTCTAACAGCCATTTATTATTCCAGTATCTGAATTATATGATGAGATCAACCAAGAGACATTAAAAGTAAAATGAAACCCTGAGTAATCATTCAAGACATCTGCAAGTATCTTGACAATCTAATAAATAAGGTCTGCCATTGAGCCTTCCTCACTGCAGATCAACAAACCCAGGAGGTTCTGGCATTTACATTGTTCTACTTCCTCTAGGTACAAATTCAGGAACCTAGACAACAATATTTCCTACTTCTATACATTTAGCCTATATTATAAAATTTACAGTTGCCTCTGGACTATCTCTTTAAAAAACACAATAAGGTTAAATTATTATTTAATTTTTGAGAAATTACGCAAGTTTTAGATAATTGTTTAATCCAAATGAGAAAATTGTTATTTTCTCATATTGCTTAAACAATTATCTAAAACTTGCTATTATTTTCAGGAATCTCCTAACAACATCTATAAAAAATAAATAGAATAAATCCAAAATTAATTTAATTCTCCCAAATTTCAAAAAATAAAATCCATTCAAATACAGTGCTAAAATGAATACATTGTGAATGAAATGATACATATACTTAGAATTTATATTGCACAATGATAACTTCAAAAAAAATGTAAAATGCCTCTTATTCAAGTCTTATACTGTAGGTCTGTACCTGCTCACTCTTCACATATCATGCTTTGTCTAGGAGACAGAAAAACTCAGTAGAGGAGCAGAGGGAGGGGAGGGGAGGCACAGAGCAGGCCCAAAGCTATGCAGCAGAACTGAGCAAAGGACTGTTGAGTGAGAGAGGCAAGACATATGGCAAAATAGCAGGCATTTCCTTACCCCTCACTGCTGTTCCTAACACCATTGCTCCTCAGGACTGGGAACAGTGCCACATTTCTCCTTTATCATTCTGCATCTACTCTGAGTGCTCCCTGACACAGTGGAAGATATTCAGTAAATGTTAATTTAATTGGCCGTCTTCATTGTCATCATTTCTGCCATCCTGTGCTGCTTTGGTGCCAGTGAAAGTGTACCTTTTCAAACTGCTATGAGAAGGCTGCCAAGGTTTTTTGAGCAAACCATATCTCATCCACAGTGTAGTTAAGCTATCCCTATTTAGACCTAAGTTCATCTTTTAGAATCGACTGGATGCTTAACTAATTGTTCAATACATTGAGAAGAAGGAGGCTGGGCACATGAATATTTTATCTTCCAAAGTCAAACACTAACAACCCCTCTTACATTGTCAGATAATCTTATGCATGAGGAGTAATAAAAATAGTAAACAAGAAAAGAAGCAACCCATATGGCTGTTACTACTGCTTCCAATCTTATTAGGAACAACAAGCCATTTGAACCACATAGCTGCCCCTCATCAGTTCAGATTTACATTTTATTACTGAGTAGGCAGAAAATGTTAACTTTTTATGAGTCCTGCTGGTTGGTAATTTAAGTCTGTATCAGGCACTGAAAGTTTGTAAGTTTGTTACCAAAATGATTCCATTCTACTGTAAAAAAAAATTTGTAATATATTTTAAAAATTAAGTGACTTACATTTGCTGAAAGCTGAGATGTGAGGGTAGCAACTTTTTCTTGTGATGCAACCAGCTCTCTCCGCAGTTTATGGATTTGCTGAATGCAATTAAAAAAAAATCAATGGAATATGCAAGTAATTTTTACTTAAAACCAATAATTCAAAACAAGAAAGCAAATAACTGTATTTAGCTCATTCTAACCCCACTATATCAGCACCAACTCCTGAAAAGAAAGGATATGAACACTGACTCCAGAGTAACAAGCAAATGTCATTCAAAAGGAAAGGGTTATGTGTCAAACTCAAATCTACAAATCAAAGTACGCTTACTTGCTCCATTTGCCATCCCTCAAATGGCAAATGACTCAAGAGCAGTTTATCCACTGTATTGATTCTTCTCCTTCTAGAAAAACTGTGGTAATAAAACTGTAGAAAAATATTTTCTATGTAAAAACTGTACACACACACACACACACACTTTTTAAATTTTTTTAGTGAAAGATACTCCATGTTCTTTTTCAGAAAATCTTAGTTTCCTTTTTCCTGTGTACATTTTAATTTCTCATAGTTTGAAAACTTCTCAAAAGCTATGGAATATCCTGCAGTCACTAAAACTTGGGCTTAATTCAACATTTAATCAGTTCACATTCGAAATGTTATTGGCTGGAGATTTAATGACTGCAGAGAAGGCTTCCCAAATCTGTATTATCATGACCTTTATTTAGTGAGTTATTATTAGCTCAGAGATGCTTTATAGCTTATCCACATCTTAAAAATCAGGGGAAAAAAGCAATGATAGGTGCAACTAATTAGATAAACCAATATAATGAAAATTCTAAAGTGTCTTTCTTTTCAGTTAAGTTCATACTCCAATAAAACTGAAACAGAAAAGGGTAAAGATATATTATATCATGTTTAAAGTTTTAATTCAAACACTTTCTGCGGTTTAATCTGCATGTCTCATGTTGTGACTAATAGGATAGAACATTTACAACAATCTGACACTTGGTTCTATAAGTATATATCTAGTCTCAAGGGATTTCAGTTACTTGGATGTTAAACATTCTACTTTTGATGCTTCTCATTTCTTCAAAAACAAGTCTTCTATAGTTGTAGCTGAACTTTTAGAATGCTGTCTCAGTTTGAAGGAGCATTCTTGACATAGTTTATTAACTGTATAGTTTTTGCCCCTGGGCATTAGATTTTGTTGAAAACAAATGGTGGTCAACTGAAACACTCTAACAAAGTAGAGAACTCTAAGCTGGAAACAGAGACAGTAGACATTTATATAATTTCACCAAATGTGATTCTATTTCATTCCTTTTTTTTTTTTTCAAAACAGAACACCCCGGTCTAAAATAACATTTATAAGATAATGACTATGAATGATTTCAGAAAATGTAGCATCTATTTTATTCATAAATGAATCCAAACTCAAAAACATTTCTCAAATTAAATAGTCTATATGACATGATTCCAGTATCTTTAAAATATAATCCAGGAAACTGTAAAGTGATTGAAATTGTTTTTTTTAAACCATAATCCATGATAGAGCATCAATGATAAAAGGGGAGTTGAATAACTACTACTATGGCAAATAGATGGAGCATTTCCATGCGTCAGTAGCTATACTATGATCAATGTTAGAAGCTTTGTCATGTCCATGTGATGTAAATAAACCACTTTGATTTTTAAAAATCATATCCACTCTTTAGTTCAGAGATTATAAAGACAAATTGGTTTAATCAATACTTTTCAAATATTTTTAAACATAGCACAAATTTTACTTTTAAAGGTTAATAAAATAAGACTTCAAAGGAAAGGAATACTTTTGCAAAAGCTGTTGCTAAGGCAATTTTTTTCCTCTGTTGTCTGATTGCCTCAGTGTAAACCAATCAAACAGTCATTGCCTCACCTTGAATAAAGTCATAATTAAAGTCCTCCTGCTCTCCTTGGCCAGGACAAATGTTTTGCCGAGGGAAATTAAAATAGTATTCTCTCCTGAATGCAGTTTGATTTGCTCATGAGTGTAACCAAATATGTATTTGTGAAATATGTGATTAGAACAATAGCTGCCACAGCAGACATAAAATAGTAATTAGAGGCAACAAGATAATGACACAAAACAGATAGTCTGAGACGCTGGTATCCTGTATTGTGAAGGCTTGGTGCCCAAGATGGTCTCACAGGGAGTGGGGAAAAGACTAATAAAATAGGAAGACCATAGGCCTTCATTTATCAATGATTTAATGAGTGCTTACCATTATAGACAACTTATTAGGTGTTGAGCTAAGACTCAATCTAGAATGTGAGAGGAGAGCTTGCTATACAAATTTCCTTTCATTTTATTTTAAAGAGGCAACATCAAAGACCATTTATCAACTAGCTGCCTTACTTCAGCAGTCCTATGGAGTTCTGCTATTGTATCACAGAGCCCTCTAGTGGTCACAACACTAATTTCATCATGAATGCAAACTAAAATAGTAAATATTGAAATATTGAAAGTTTTTTTTACCTCTGAATGAGCCTTTTCTTCAGCCTGTAAAACAATAAAAAGAAAGACTTTAACTACAAAAACTATTTTCAATTAATTCTGCAGGTGTAAATGAATAAAATAATCATGACGTGTTTTTTTTATTATCTACTATGAGAAGAATGGAATGAAGTACATAAAGTTATTCAATTGAAATAGTACAAACAAGTTACTTTAGAATTTAATATAAATGTTTCTTAATATATAAACCATAAGGTATTTTTAAAATATAGGTCATTTGATCCATAGATATATAATATTCCTTTAAGCAAAAGATAGAATTGAAAGACTCTAAGATGTAAATCATAAGCAACATAAACCAAATAATTACAAAATTATACTCTAAAAAATATGGGTGCATGAAAACTTAAAATATTATGTATCTTTCATACAGATTGTAGGAAACAGACTTCATAAAATTATAAAGATCTCCAGCCAAGGTTTAGATGTCAGAATTCTATTCTGTGATTTACGTATCACAAACAATGCCAGATAAAGCTGGGGTAACATACAGGCCTCTACTGATAACCACAGATAATTAACATTATTTACTTCTATTTTTTCTTTCTTTAGTGATTATTAATAATTTTAATTATCACAAGTCAGCAAAACGCTTAAACACTGAACACACGGAAACATCCAGTGATAAAAGTGTCTGGCAAACATTTTTGGCTATGCAGCATATAGAAAGGAGGACTGCCATAGGAATTTGCAGGGTGTTTTTGACTTGACTTCCAGAAAACTCCTAGCTCTGTTTTTCTTCTTCATGCCTGCCTGCAAAATGCCAGAAAATGAGTTATGTGCACCATTACATTTGGGAAGCTCCCTTATTCTGGGAAAAGCTGAAGAATGCATAATCTTGTTGAATAGTACAAGTCTGTTTATTGCCATAAGCAGATCCAAAGCTGAAAAATAATCTCTTATCTTCTATGTCTACTTTTGGGATAGTTCTAGATTAATTGATATAAAACTACTTGAACTATTTTTTATTGCTTTTCTTTCAGAAAACATAAAGCAAAGTAGTTTAACCACCAGGATATATTTTATTTGCCAGCAACTCTTTTAACCTGAGCTTTGTCTTCCCTATATTTTCTGTACCTTTAAAAATGTGTAAACTTAGTAATACAGTGGCTAAATAATAAAGTGGCTAAGTGGTAGAATCCTAATAACTTTTATAAGAAAACTGCTTTAAAAAGCAATCTTGAATAATTTACATTTCAATTTTAGATTTTTAAGGAAATATTTCATTTTATAGATCCTAATAATTTTAAGGTTTTATACACAGTTTGGTTTTCGAATAAAAAGTAAGCAAGGAATATTAAAAGTTTCATTGCCTTAAAACATATGGCATAATTAACTATGTAACTATGTCTATTAGTTTTTCCTAGTACTTTGTTTTTGTTGTTGTTGTTGTTGTTTTTCTTTTTCTTTTCTTTTTTGAGACAGGATCTTGATCTATCACTTAGGTGCACTGGCACATTCACGACTCACTGCAGTCCACTATGCCCGGCCTACTTTTTATATTTTTTGCCAGTTTATTCTGCCCAATCCTGCTTCTAGGCTTCCTAGAATTATAGAAAGCCGGTAAAGTTTCAAGAGTCAATAAATCATTCCTGTATTTTTTAATACTAATTTATTATTTTAAAAAATAATCAAGAAATATATGCATCACATTTAAAAAATCTGTAATAGTTCTGTCACATATACTAGTAGCAAGCATAATCATTAAATATCAATTCTATGCATACCGTATAGCATGACTTTTCTTGCTACCAATCTTTCAAAACTATTATTTGCTTTAACCTTTGCCTTCTTTCATACTCTATGGTTATTAATACCAGGTAGGTGTTACCATAAAAATAAAGCAATGAGCCAGAATATTAGTATTATATTTTTTTCAGTAGCTTAGGTGTGGGATTAATGATGTCATAATGGAATTGGATTATTTGCCAGTTTTTTTACAATGGTTTTGAGCAAGCCCAGTGTCCTGGAGATGATACAAAATATGAAACACTTGACTGAATAAAAGCTTATCCATGAATTCTTTATTCTGTAAGCCAATAAGTGACCATTTATCCATTCAAATTTATTAATTAAAAAGTTATGACTTTAGTACTAGCTATT
Source organism: Macaca thibetana thibetana (assembly GCF_024542745.1). NCBI lineage: Eukaryota > Metazoa > Chordata > Mammalia > Primates > Cercopithecidae > Macaca > Macaca thibetana. Next base: position 74,330,296 of record NC_065588.1, on the reverse strand, counting down.
TGTTAGGCAACATATTAAAGAATCCACAATGAATCAAAAATGACATTTACTCTCATGAAAAAATACAAATCAGAATTCAAATTCAAAACAGGTTAAACAAAGTTGTTAATACACAGTTAATCAAAAAAACATCTATTGCAGGGATCAAAACTTTAAATGCCTAACAGGACAAGGCTTATAAAGAATAAATGGACTTGAAGTTTTTAAAAAGTGACATGACCTTTCCTTGGCTGTCTTTCATTTTCCCATTTGACAACGATATAGACAGCAAGGGGTATTTCTTTCTCATGAGGAAAGCAATAGCACAGTGAAACCTAGCCACCCATATTTAGCTTCAGTGTCAGGAAGAAAAGCATTGGTGGAGGCTGTGGCTTACTGAGAGCCCACACCAACATCTAAAGGGGTCAATTACAGGTGACTGAAAACCCAGAGGAATTTCATCTTAGTATTGCTAGATATTCCATAGATATTCCAATTGTTTTAAAAAGGAATTTAAAATTTTGAATTTTTAGGTAAAAGCTCCATATTTCACAATACTTCACAGTGTTGGCTTTGATTCCCTCTCCCTGCTCTCCCACCTTTCCCCGTTCCCTTTTTTTTCCCCCAGACGGCATTTGGCTCTGTAGCCCAGGCTAGAGTGCAGTGGCCCTCACTGCAGCAGCCTTAGCCTCCCAGGTTCAGGAAATTCTCCTGCCTCAGCCTCCCAAGCAGCTGGGATTACAGACGTATGCCACCATGCCGGGCTAATTTCTGTATTTTTAGTAGAGAGGGGGTTTTGCCATGTTGGCCAGGCTGGTCTCAAACTCCTGACCTCAAGCGATTCACCCACCTCAGCCTCCCAAAGTGTTGAGATTACAGGCGTGAGCCACCGCGCCTGGTCTTAGATTTCAAAACAAAGACACAAACCATAAGTTTGCCAAAGGTAACACCTCTGCAGATCAGGTTAGGCTTGTGATTTCCAACCAGTTTGCAGACATCCTGAGACAAATGGGACAGATCTAGCTAATATTTTCAAATTTTATTTTATGGGTATAGTCCAAAGAAATTTGGCAACTTCCCTGATGTCATCCAATAATTACCTGACTGAACCAGGCAAGAATGCAAAGCAACTAAATCTCTATCCAGAGTTATTAAGAAGGCATGAAAAATAATAAGAAGTTGCTTTTTCATTTGATAGTTTAAAAAGCATTTTCATAGGTATTTTCTCATTGCCAATTAAATCCTAGTTCCTGATCACAGAGGACCGGGGAAAGAATGACTCCTCATCTTTTATGATGTTTCTCTTTAGTAGTTCCCCAGATATGCATTTATTTGAATTATTTTACTACAGTTTACTTGTCAATTCAAATATATCATTTTCATCATCTCAAATACAACTCTTTTAATTTTCTAATAATATCACCTTCTCATGTGGCTCGATCACCTCATCCATTCTTTACTCACTTCACACTATCTATCTTACCTCCATATATTGGCCTATAAACATATACATATATACACACACACACATTTATAGATATAGATATACCTATAAATATGTGAGTGTGTGTATATATATATACATATTCTATTTTAATCTCTGTTCCCATTTCATATTCTACTCAATACAGTATTTCTCATATATGCTTTCTAATTATCCTCATTATTTTGACATCCCACTCCTATCTACAAATGTACCCCTTGGGTTCTCTATAAACTTGCACTATCCAATCTAGTAGCTGCTAGGCACATGTGGCTATTTAAACTTAAATTAATTAAAATAAGAAAGTCAATTCATCTGTATGCCAGATACACTTCAAATAATCAATAGCAACATATGGCTAATAGTTACTATATTAGATAGTGTAGATACAGAACACTTTTATTAATACAGAAAGGTCTACTGGACACAGGTAGACTAGTAATCTGTTTTTCCTTAAACTTATGAACCTTTTCTTGAAGAATACATTTTTCATAAAACAACTTCAATACTGGGATATACGATACTTGTATATATTTATGGGGTGCATGTGGTATTACACAAACATACGACGTATAATGATCAAATCTGGGTAAGTGGAATATCCCATTCTTCATTTAAGAAGAATATCATTTCTTCCTGTTAGGAACATTCCAAATCTTCTTTTCTGGCTATTTTGAAATATACAATAAATTATTGTTAACTATAGTCACTCTATTGTGCTACCAAGCACTAGACCTTATTTCTTCTAATGGTATTTTTCTTTCTTTTTTTTTTTTTTTTTTTTTTTTAGTTTTTCTTAGGTTTCATAAAGGTAGTTTTATTCAAATATTAACTATTGTACATATTTAGACTAAAATGATAATGATGCTACATCTTTTGATGTTACACATAGATTTAAATGGCAATGGTTTAAATCAGAATACAATTCCCCAACAAACGGCGGTGCTGGCCCAACATGAGGAACACTAAGTCTTAATATATTTCTTTTATGTGTTTTTTTCATGCATATTTATACATTCCTCACTTTATCCATTTGCATAAAAAGTACATTTACCTAAACACTAATAGTGCTGTCTTAATTTCTGGAAGCTACGGGCAATTTTAATCATTGAACGGAGAAATAAGAAAAATATTACCTCTGCCAATAACAGTCTGATTTTGAATGACTATGTAAGGCAGTAAATATATGAGATTAACCTATAAACAGAAGGTTCAAACAAACATTTGAACTTAATGAAAATGAGTGAAAAAATTATTGCCCATGATGCTCCGTTAATCAGTGACAGCAGAGGCTATGAACTTTGCATGAACCTTACAATACAGGATTAAGGCTTATTCATAGTACTCAAGTCTCATTGAGATTCAGTAGGCTGCTTTTAAATATACCTCATTGTTAACCTAGCTCTAAAATGACTCACTCATAAAACATAACTTCCTGTAGGCTACTTTTTAAAAAGGATAGAATTGTATTTAACAAACAGAAAAACTCTCTACAATTTCACACATTTGCAAAAGAACTTGAAACACTGGTTTTTTTTCTTAATAAATAAAGTTTCTGCCCAAGTGTGCTGGCTTACACCTGCAATCCCAGCACTTGGGGAGGCCAAAGCGGGAGGAATTGCTTGAGGTCATGGGTATTGATCAGCCCGGGCAACATAGCAATGACCTTGTCTCTACAACAATTTAAAAATTAGCTGGGCATGGTGGTGCGTGCCTGTAGTCCTAGCTACTTGATAGGCTGAGGCAGAAGGACTACTTGAATCCAGGAGTTCAAGGCTGCATTGAGCTATGATTGTGTCATTGTACTCCAGCCTGGATGACAAAGCAAGACCTCAACTCCAAAAATAAATAAATAAATAAATAAAAATAAAAGTTTAAAAAATCACACTCTTTCAAAAATCGTATTTAAGAAAACATCTCTGGTTCTTTTATGCTTTTACCCTTTATCCTTAATGCTTTTACCCTTCAATAATCCTCTCAACAATAAAGTTAAAAATAAAAAATGAGGAGAAAATACTATAGAACAATTAACAGTCATGGCTCAGAGAATAAAACATGGACAACTTGTCATTACTAAAATGACAGTATAGCAGACTACATGGTTTCACAGACTCCAAGTCATACCTCAATAAGTTTTATGAAATTGAATTCTACATCCACTCATTGATTATAATGAGTGCAAAAAAGCCCAGTGAAAGCACATGTAAGTGACCAAAAAATGGCTGGTGGAGCACCTGGCACATTCTTGGGTATTGAGCAGCTTAGAGTATGCCCTTATTTCACTACACAACTCCTGTGTACAAGTCATAGATGAATGTCATCTATTCACAGTAACATGATCTATTTCATCCTTTGTGTGCATGGCAAAAGCACAAGCTTTTTCTTAACAGCCATTACTTACTGTAGAGTAAAGAGAAGATGTGCTGGACACCAGTGATAATGAAGAGCCATGAACTGGAGAAAACAAAGAGAACAATAGAGTTAAAATAACGAGGTCTACTCAAAAACCCCAGCCTTTACAGAAAAAGTAAAGAACGGGTGGTTAGGGAAATTAAGTAATAACAACTGGCTATAAGATTCTGAGAACCAGCCTGCTATAAATTTTTGGCAATCAGGACATTGAGACATGGAAGAGCCCCATTCATACTCCCTAAAGTATCTCAGTTGCCAAGTTATTAGACAGAAGTCTACAAGCATGAGCCCTACCAGCCTGTTTCTTACATATTGAAAGCTACGGTAAATTCCCGTATAATAAATAGAATAGCATGGAAATCCAAACTAAAGTTGCCATAAACTTTTAAACTTTAAAAAGCATATGTACTTTATTTATTTCATTTGTATCCAACAAAGGTCCATTTTCAGATTTTTTTCACCATATAATTTCAGGGAAATAAGTACTTTTATCTAATGTGTTATTACAACATTATCTGTGATGCATTAATCATACTCTTATAAATGTGGAATTACTGTTCCTTTACTAATTTTAGTAAGAGAAAAATACTTTTTTTTTCAAGGTGGTGTCTCAGAGAAATTGAGAATGGAAATGTCACACTGGCTTTTATCTATTTCAAATATCATTATAAACATTGGACATTCTGCTTTATACTTCTGTACTTCCAATGTACTAAACCCAAAAGGTGGATAAAATGGTGCTGAATAATATTTGCAGAAAAGTTTATCCTCTTTTTACTATGGAGTAGCATGGTTATTTCTGCTCATTGTGTATTAAACAAACATTAGTTAAGCATGAACAATGTGACAAGCTGTTGCTAGATCCTAGAACTACAAAAATAAATAAGATAAAATCCCAAAAGCTCAAAAAGAAGATATAATGTAAAAGATATTTACAATAGAGTACTACGAATGCTACTGAGATCAATATGGTGGGTACCACAAGGACATATGGGAGGTGCTTAAGACCTGATCAGGAGAGGACTGGAATAGCTGCACTAGGTTTGTGGCAACATGGATGAAAACAAGGGGATGGAATTGGAGGATACCAGGAAGAACCTTTTTAAAACTGAGTATATAGATGTGGTCAAAAGATGAATAAAGAGCAACCCCCAGTTTTCTAACTTGGGCAAAGCTACTACTCTATGTGATGTGCAAAATGTTGGTATTTGAGTCAATTATCAAAAAAAAAAAATTCTTTCAATCTCTAATAATACCCTCATAAACTAAAGTGTTACCCTGATGTACCAGAAAAAAGGTGAACAATTAATCAGGTGATCTCATTCTCATTCTTTTTATTCTTTTTGTTTATGATCTTAGAACATGTGGCTCAGTCTCTTCATCTGTCAGTATGAGGATTAGGTAGGATATCAATAAAGTCCCTTCAATCTAGTTCAATAAGTCTTGAATCTAGATCACCATTTAAGAACTAGAATAGGTCAGTATTCAATGTATGAGCACAAAAAAAAGCCATCTTGCCCACTTAGGCTAGCTTTCAGAAATTCAGATTATTTAATCCTCATATATTGAAGGCCAGAATTTCCCAGTATATAAAAATCACTTTATTTGTAAATGCTGCACTCTAGAAAGCCATCTGTGTGCTTACCAAATTATTTTAAAAGTTTTATGAGCAGCCTATCTGTGACGAGAGCAACAGAACCATTTCAGAAAGCAGTGTCCTTACATTTGAGAAGAGTTATGTGTTGTCTGTCTACATGGTGACAATCAGTGGAGTCATTGGACATAATTCACTGTCTGTCATAGTGAACTTAGTGGTTTGGTTAATATTGCAAAAGGCAATGACAACTCTTCTCTACTGATTTAGTGCCAGTATATTAAATCCATAGTGGTGACCTGAAAAATATGAGCCAATTTTCACTGCTGCCTAACCCCTCAGTCAGAAGATATTTTAAATAAGAATGTAGGAAGGGAAAAGATAATGGAATAGAATTGTTCTTTATTCTCATATTTCATCCTTGTGACAAACCTATGAAGTTACAGATGCAGAACTTAGGGCTAAGAAAGTTAAGAAACTTGCCTAAGTTTACACCACAAATAAATGGATGGCAAAAGGTTTAAACTCTGGTATATCTCAAGATTTGGAGACCTTTCTTTTAAACATAATTATTAAGGTTAATAATTTCATTCTAATCAATTTGCATTTTACGTCGTTTTTTTTTTTATCCTTAGCTGAAATGCTTTATAATATGTATGCTGTAAGTTTTCTTTATGGATACTAAAAAAAAATTCACTAAATCAAAGAGAAAAGTCTCTCAAATTATTGTTAAATTTGACATTTGAGCTTCTAAAGTTTAGAAAAATATTTATATTTGAGCATCAACTCAGCTTCCTGAGGTTTTCAAGCTGATTTATTTAGAGTAGTTACATAGAACTATATAACTATAAAGATATTTAACAGGTTAGGTGACAATTTTATTGCCATTGGATGAAGAAATAATGACTTATAAGCAAAAAAGTAGGTACAGTATGAATTCTAAAATGATATAACAAAAAATTAGCACCAGAGGGAATTTCTGGGAATGTAAATCATCAACATGTGGTATTTTCATAAAATAATGTTTCTGGTTTGCATGTCTTTATGGCTCTTTAACCGAAATGTCAAACAAAACATTTGCTTTGATATTTGATGCACCTGGGAAAATAGTTTCTATGTATATTTCTGTATTGGAAAAGTAGATTTAGTCTAAACTCTTCTACAGCCAACTATTAATCTAAACAAATTCTGCCATATTTCCAAATGCATAAAGCAATAGAAGATAATATAGAATAAAACTTCTTCAAGCTTCTAGTTTCCCAAATGATAATTACACTAATTTATTTTCCTCTTCAGAAATCTTTGTGATGTGAGTGATGCAATGGTTTCCCTCTCAGGGTTTAAATAAAGTGACTTCATCTTTATTCCCCCCAACACTTACCTTCTTCCATGCTGTCTCTGAATGAGCCTGAATGACTGATGGCACGAGGTCTTTCCTCCAGAGAAGTGGCACTCCCACAAAGCTGGGAGTCATCATAGAGATCGAAGGAAGAGTCTTGGGCTGGGATGCTGTTTGAGCGCATCATGCTGGGCCCAGGAAGGTTAAATTGAGACAAATTTGTTGGGCTCACTGAAAAACAAAGCACACAGAGCCTATTACTCTGAAGCTTGAAAGATGAAAATAGCAGGTTGATAGAAAGTAAGAACATGATCCCAATTCTTATGAAAACATGAATGTATAGTGAATCCCTACTTAAGGTAAGAGTCTGCTTCTGAAATATCCAATAACAGATCCCACTGAGTCCCTCTTTTCCTCTGGCACTTTCATGGCAAGCCTTATGTCAATTTCTAAAGCAATAGTACACAAAACCAACAAGTCTCATGATTAGGATCATCATTATTATCAAAGTTAGGTTATAAGGAGATAGCATGTAATAAACATTTTCATAACTAAACACAATGTAACATACATGGTATCTGTAGCTCACCATAAGGTTAATTATATGAAATGATTTTCTACTCTGTTTAAGATGAGCATATCACGATGAGATGGTCAAAAGTCGCAAACATGTTATATTTACAAAGAAGTATCTTAAGTCTGAAAATTTTAATAAGAATTTATTTTTTTATTTTTATTTTTTTTGAGACGGAGTCTCGCTCTGTCGCCCAGGCTGGAGCGCAGTGGCACAATCTCGCTCACCGCAAGCTCTGCCTCCCGGGTTCACGCCATTCTCCTGCCTCAGCCTCCGAAGTAGCTGGGACTACAGGCACTGGCCACCGCGCCAGGCTAGTTTTTTGTATCTTTAGTAGAGATGGGGTTTCACCGTGTTAGCCAAGATGGTCTCGATCTCCTGACCTCATGATCTGCCCACCTTGGCCTCCCAAAGTGCTGGGATTACAGGCGTGAGCCACCGAGCCCGGCCAAGAATTTATTTTCTTATTGCTTATTGCCAAATAGTCCTCATCTGGTAGTCATCAATTTAAGGAAATATTTGGTTGATTGTATGTATAACTGCATTGGAAAACAATACCGTTGTAAAATTTGGAATAAAAGCAAAGCAGAAACATTGAGAAAGACATTCTAAATGTTTATATTTAAGAAAAGCAAGTTTGTTACTGGTATATGAGAAAGCAGGCAGGAGCCTCTTAAGATATAAAGGGAACTACTGAGTATTTCCAAAACTTTGGGGAATCTGTCTGTGGCTTAGAGTTGTTCTGACATCACTTCAAAATTTACTAAGTTTTTTTCTTTGACATAGGCACTAAACTTCTTCATACAAGTACTGGCTCTCTAAACAATGTAAAACAGGAAAAGTATACCCAGAGGTTACTGGAGATAAGTATCTCATATTTGGAAGGCACTGTGCTTGATAATTCTGATATTAACTGAATTAACACACAGAACAACCCTCTGATAGAGCCAGTTATTGACTGGAGTAAAAGGAAGCATAGAACTAAGAATCACATATTTAAAATGTAATGGAAAAGGAAAAAAATATGAATCTGCAAAGTGCACAATCTATTGGAAAAAAAAGAAGAAAGGATGGAAAGAAGAAAAAAGTAAAAAAGGGAGAGGGAGAGGATCTGCCTATTTTTCAAGAACATTCCTTCAGCCTGCAGTGACCATTACTACCATTTCGGTCTGATTAGTGACAACAGCCAGTAGGTACACTGTAGGACATTCAAGACTTAAAATGTTTATGTTTAAGGTGGCAGAGTGTGGTAAGTCACCCTATTCTTGGCTCACAGTATGAATGTACTCTTGTTTAAATTAATGAAGTATTAAACAAATTTGCAAGAGCATCATTTTAGTATACATATCTATAGGGTTAGAAGTATATTTTATTTGCTTTTTGGCTTTGTATAATTCTTACCTAAATGATTGCAGAGATGTCCAAGTGAAGTGTACTTCTACAATTTCAATACATAATACTTAGCTCTATCAAGATGAAACATTAATGAGGATTAGGATAGATTTTAAAGGGAATAGTTTGCATTTACGAACACTTTTGATAGGTTCTCCATCAGAAATTACACCCAACTGCTTAAGAGTGTTCAATTAAGTTCATAACTATGACAGATCTGGTTTTAGATGTTGTAGATGAATAGAAGGAAAAATATGACACAGTCTCTGATTTCAAGAGTAGCCAGTAGGGCAGATGTCTGAAGAAGGAGAAAAGTCAATATGTAAAATAGAACAAGAGAAACTATACAATAGAAAACAAATGTAACACAGACAAAGATAACTTTTTGAATGGAAACAAATTGGTAAAGATCTTCTAGTGGTAGTTTTGCTTTCCATCTGCTTTGGGCAAATAACCCAATCACTACCCTTCAATTATTTTATGAATAAACAATGGAAGAATAAAAAGCCTGTAAGATCCATTCAAAGCCAAGAGGCACACAAGAATTTCTAAATAGAAGAGAAACAGATGTGGCAATGTATCAGGAAAAAGAGGGCTACCAACTTTGTCTTAAATTGCATTTGCATAGCCAAGCCACTAATCTTTTGTTAAGATTATATATTTATTTGTAGTAACTTGAGGAAAACAGCATCTGATATCAATGTGGACTGGGTTTTTATGATATTATTAAATACTATTATTTTGAGACAGGGTCTCACTCTGTCTCCCAGGCTGCAATATGCAGTGCCACGATCATAGCTCACTGTAGCCTCTAACTCCTGGACACGGGATCCTCTTGCTCCAGTGTCCTGAGTGCTGCTGGTATTACAGGCATGATCCAATGTGTCTGGCTGGACTGGGTTTTTAAATAACCCCAAGTTACTCTCTACCTTTGCATCTACAGCTAGACATTAACTAGTGAGTTTATTATACTGTTTTAGACATGAAGAGCTGTCTTATGCAATCTAACTTTGACTTATTTTGTAGAATCTGGATATATATAACTAGTAACAATAGGTGAAGATTCAGGAAAATTTTATTTGATCTCTTAAAGAAAGAATTCCAAAAGTGTTATTTCTAGATTTTAGTAGTTTCTGTCATTGGCGGGTTTAAAGAAGAAGCTAGAGATGTCATAAAATTTTACATAAGAGATGAAGGGTTGAACCAGATGTGGTCTCTTCTGACTGTGAGATTCTATGCTTCCAAAAGAATAGAAGACAGGAGTTTATTCTGAGAAGGTTGAAGGGTGAGCACGAAGATGGGAAAGGATTCAAGGTAGAGGAAGATTTGAGTACCAAAGCATAGAAACTATTCCTATGCAAAGGTGTTTAACAATCACTGTATGCAAAAGGATCCATCTAATTTAGAGAATATTAGATGGATATTAGAAGTGACAGTTTGACATTAATGTTCCTGCATGTAACCCTTGTGGCAAGGTGAAAAATGAATCTGAGAAATTGTTATCACTCATGGAGGCATGACAATGAGTCTCACCAGGTTATGAGATGGCTCACGAGAACTATGACCTCTTCTGTTTCTCTTCTATTTAGAAATTGCTGTGTGTCTCCTGGCTTTGAATGGATCTTAGAGGCCTTTTAGTCTTTCATTTTTTATTCATAAAAAAACTGAAGGGTAGTGGTTGGGTTATTTGACCAAATGAAGTTTCATCCAAAGACTTTTTGATTTATATAAGTTATATTTTGTTATTCTTTCTTGAATGGGAATGGTTTCTACTAGGGCTAGCACACTGGGAATGACACACAAATGATAGTTTACTGTGGCAGTAGCTCACAGTAGTCTACTAAATATGACATATTGTAGTGATCTTAATTTTCTACTATATGTTGTGATTTTTTACAGTAATATTTTAAAAATTTTTATATATTAACACATTTTAATTGGTAGAAAGAATAAAGAAAATATGAATACTGCAACTTTTGAACATTAATAATAATCCTGCATCTTACTGATTATTCAGAAAAGATAATGGTCAAATGAAAAATGCGTGATGTTAAAAGACAGCAGGAGGACATATTCAAGGTAATTACATATATATATAATTTAATAATAAAGTAACTTTAATTTATGATTGCATTTTAAGAATACTCATTTTCTTGCCCAATAAAGAGGTTCACGTGAACTGTAAATACAGTAAAAACTCTTTAAATATTACATTTTTGAAATTAGTCATTTTTTCCACTCTGAAACAATACAGCATAAAGGTCTCAAAATGCCTCATTTGAAGTCATATGTGCTTCTAAGATCTGGGGAGGTACATGAGAGTGTGTTGACATGGATAGGAATATCTTCTTTTATACCTCCCAATGGGTGAAAATGTTGAGACATAAGGGAGCCAACAGAGTAAGATCAATTTCAAATCTGCAATTGTCTACAGTTAAAAAAGCTTCAGTAAGGACAATGTCCCTGAAAATGAGAGACAGATGTAGGAGATATTCTGAATATAAAATCACAGTATCCTGTCTACTGAAAATGTACAATATGAAGAGCACAGTTTCAAGTAAGACTATTGATTACACAGATTTTGCACTAGAGTAGAGAGAAGGATGATACGTGAAATTATAAGACAAATAGAAGAAAAGAACTCAAGAAAAGACTTTGATATGAGGTGGCTATATGGTCTAGCACATTGATGGGATTTTAGTTTTAGAACTGAAAAAGGTCTCAGACAGAAAGTGAAATGTTGATTTGAGAGATCAGAATTAAAGTTGTGAACGAGAACATAGAAAAAAGATTTAGGATAAAAAAAGTCTAAAGGAAGAACAACTTGGTAAACACACAAATATCAGGAGAAGAGAAAAGATGAATTGCATTGCCCAAGGTTTGCACCTAATACCTGGAACAATTATTAATATAGTCCCATTCACTCTCAAAAGTGACCTTGTGTCTACAACAAATGATACAGCTTTGTTAAGATAAGCAACCCCAGGAGAAAGAATTGTAGTTGGAAAAGTATGAAGAGAATCAAGAGGGCAGTGTCACTTAAGTCATGGCCTGTCTGATACAGTTGAGATATCTCTGATATAAACCACAATAGATTAAGGGGGGAAACCCACAACCTAGAAAGGTAAACTTGACCTTTCAGACTGGGTTTCTATAGCAATGAAATGTAAGGGATGTATTTGATCAGTGGTTTTCTAATTCATCAGAACATTAAAGCTCTATAGAGAGCTTTGTTATCAGTAAAAGTATAATTCACATTTCATTTATTAATTGTGTTTTAACTGTGAAAACTATGTAATAAAATACATTCCCAAGTGTGCTATAGAATCATTCATTTTTTAACACATTGTGATCATGGACATGTTGGCTTCAGTTGCCATGTTAACTTTAATTTATGCAAATCTTAGAATAAACTTATCTTTGCACAAATATTTGACATTTGTGGTAAATTAGTCCTTGATAGAAATCTCATAGTTTTGTGCTAGTCTTTTAAAAATACAATCTGTGAATGTCTTTCACAAAATCCTGTGGTTACTGTCTTGTGAATTACTACTCAATTAAATGTAGACAAAACTCAGGCATATCTGATGAATGCTACTCTATGATAGTGTGAAACATGCTTTCCAATAAAACTAATGATTTGGCAGAATCTATCAAGTCTTACACACGTCTCCATCTTTATATACACTATATCCATCATTCTTTACAATATGACCTCCGTATTTTGTATCCATTCAAGAGATAACAAAATTAGTTTAAATGACTTCACCAATGTCAGACATAGTAAGTGGTGAGTCTTTTTGTTCCTAAAGAATAATGAAGGTGGATCTAATCAGAATAATAATGGTGAGGAAAAATAGAATAAGGAGTCAACTAATCAAATTAATGTGAATTAATGAAAAGAATTGATAGGAGACATGAAGTACTTAGCAAGCTTATAGCATTTTAGGTGATTTGGGTGTGTTTTAGATGTTGTAGGAAACTATTTTGTCTCATATTCCTATGACCTACACAAACATTTTAAATTCATTTTTTGAAGTTAAGGCGTTAGGCTTTTTACTTTTTAAAAAAATCAGCTGCAACTTAAAGTAAATAAAATCTATACATTCTTTGGAATTATAGGCAAAGACTCTTATCACTATTATATTGTTAGGAAACAAAAGCTTGGTGTTTGATATGAAATCATTAGCTTATATGAAACCATGACCAAAATAATTGTTTTCAATTGCTAAAAGCCCTACTCAGTACAGTGGGAAGGGTTGCAATAGAAAAAACAAAGCCTTGAGTCTTGTCCTGGTTGAAAGCTGGAAAGTCCAACTCATTGAAAAATGTGAATCTTCTATAGGTACATGATTAGAATTTTTTTCCAGTGAAAAGAGAAAAAGTAACAAGGCCCTTGGAACCCTCGGGTGCCAGGAGGGTTTGGGTCCGTAGTGTCTGGGCTTCAGGCTTGGGAGAAGGGAAGAAGAAGGAGACACTTGAGGACCCAAGGTGCTTCTCTGTGGGGATGTGGTCCATGGGTGCAGGAGCCCTTGGAGGCTGCTGCCTTGGCACTGCTGCTGGCCAAGAGAGATGTATTTTTGTCTAAGCCCTGGAAAGAGGTGGTGGAGTACCTGGAGAATATAGACCTGAAAACACTAGAGAAGTAACCAATGACTTTCAAAGCAAAGGAGCTATGGCAGGGAAGAATGGAGTTGTGATTGTGGCTGTGCCAGACTGTTTTCTCTGGCAAGAGGGGGCTGCAGACCTGTCATCCCTCAACCCAAGTTGGACGATCTGGGTGTCCCCCTCTATGCAGTTGTTAATGAGCAGATCAGGACTGACATAAAGTTTTTCCAAACTTGTTTCAAAAGAGAAATCCTCCTGGATGATAATAAAAAGTTCTATGGTCTACAAAGACAGAAAAGATGATGTTTATGGGATTTAGCCCTCTGGGAATGTGGCTTCCAGCCTGGAATTGAGGCTTCCCTGGAAACCTGGAAACCCAAGGCTTCATCCTCAAGGGAGTTTTTGTGGTGGGATCAGGAAAGCAGGGAATTCCCGCGCATGGATAAAAAGAACATGGAGACAAAGTAAATTCACTTTCTGTTCTGGAAGCTGCTAGGAAGATTAAACCAGAGACTTTGGCCTCAGAGAAAAAAATGATTGCATGAAACTGCCCAACTCAGAGAAACTATGGACATTCATTCACCTGTATTCATGGAATGTGTTGTCCCCATTTGTGTCCCTAAGGAGTTAGAAATCTGCATTTATCTTATTCTCAGTATGACTTATTAACATATTTTAATATTATACTCTGTTTAGGCCCAGTGAGGCAAAATAGTCCCAAAACAAGACTGGCAAAAAGCTAAGAAAGCAGTGAAGGTTATTCAGCTGAAACCTGGAAAATACAAGGCTCAAAATTGACTGTTGTGCCTCATTACAAATGTGTATGGTGTTTGAGTTCTGTTATTTGAAATTATGTTCATTTTCAGGTCTTCAAAAATCTAATAAAACTTGATGATTGACTTGAAGGTTAGAGAATATAAGGTTTTGGCTTGTGTGTTTTCTATTACTAATTTTTAATATAATGTCAAAGTAGTACTTTCATGATGGAATTGATGTACTCTGGGATAGTTTGACAAAGGTAAATTATAAAGATCAAAACTCATCTTTATGTACAAGTTTTTCTGATAAACTAATTATAAAAATATTTACCATAAAAATAATGAGAACACTTTATATGTGACTTTATAGAAGATAAACCGATTTTTAAAATCATTGAATCTATTAAATGGTATCTGGCATATTGAGCTTTCTTTAATTATTTTGTTACTCAGAGTGTTTTTGATGATATTTTATGCATATTATTTTATACTTCATACAAATGATGCTAAATACAAAGTAACCCAATGACTATGTTGGTAATTTGTTTTTCATTGTATCTATCTGAAAACATTCAGAGTATTGTCTTAACAGAAATTCTCCTATGCATTTTAAGGAGTTTTAATTTTAACAATGTTAAAAGAAGTTAGCTTGGAGTCATGGAATTACATATCTTTTTCTTCCTAATTGTTTCTATTTTCTACAAAAGACTACTAATTCGTTTTAAGGATGTTTTAATATTTCAAGCAAATAAATAAGGAGATGCTTTCCTGTTTTTTAAGAGGATTCTAAAACGGAATGGAAAGGTCCCTGGGCTTAAAGTCAGATGTTCTGGAACTGATTACTACCTTGAACCCTTAGTAATGGTAAGACTTTTTCAAGTCAAGTGACCTTTCTGAGCCCTGAGCCTAGACTAGAAAACAACCACAGTATTAACCTATGTTAAGCATTTGTCATGAGCAATAAACAGTATAATGTTTGGAGATTATTCTGTGAAAAGTAAACCATGACACAAATGAAAGGTACTGTTAAAGTGCCTTTATCCCTCCCTTTAAAGGAAAACGTGTTGTATTAGGGAGAGATTCCAGGGTTTCCGTGAGAGTGGGTGGTGAAAGAAAGAAAACAAAGTCAATATTTTAGAATATTTTACCCAAGTTAGAAAAGTGGTATTTTCCAGCTGCAGAAGATGACATGGCAGAAGGCGAAACCAGAGGTGACTGGTTGCCAGTGTCCTGAAGCCCTCCAGTAGAATGCGAACGCAACCACTCTTTGCCCTCTTCTTGGTTGGCCTGCCGAGATGATGGGGTATATCTGCAAAACAGCACAGCTATGACACTTAAGCACATCTACAAGGGCAAGGCAATGCCAAGACAGGAAAACAATTGAGAGGAGGTTACTATTCAGAATGAACAACAATTTCAAACAGATTGAATCTAATTATAATTGCTCAGTTCTTCCAGATGATCTTACACCATCTGTTTGAATCACATAGGAGAAAAATAAAATAAAGGGATTTGAGGAGAAAATTATGCTTCTATCAGATATGCGGTTGGAAATCATAAGCAATGAGCAGACAGCCAAGTTAATTGAG
The DNA here is from genome assembly GCF_024542745.1 of Macaca thibetana thibetana. Lineage (NCBI taxonomy): Eukaryota > Metazoa > Chordata > Mammalia > Primates > Cercopithecidae > Macaca > Macaca thibetana. Next base: position 74,314,568 of record NC_065588.1, on the reverse strand, counting down.
AACTCAAAAGCACAGGGCTAGAAAGGATGTAAAGAGGGTGAAAACATGGACTACAAATGGAGGACACTGGTGGGCCAGGGCCAAGAGAAATGAAGTGATGGTCACAGAAGGCATAGGGAAATGGAATACATATTGTCAGCTTTTTTTTTGTTGTTTTGTTTTTGTTTAAGGAAAAACAGTTCTTTTGTTAAAATGCCACTTGACATCATGCCTAGATTACAAAAATAGGGAGGGAGATGTGCTCGCTTTACTGGATAATAAATTTCTGGAACAAAATATTAAAATGGAATAATTGCCAGCTATTTGCTATTGCTGAATAATTGGAGAGAAAAAATAATAATGGAGAAAGACCTAGTTTCGCCATTATTCACTGTTTCACCAAACTAAGTATATTTTCTTTTTGTAAGTAAATTCTTAGCACCAAAGTAGCCAACTTTTCATATGCATACAGTGTTATACCTCTATTAGTAGTTCATTCTATATTCCTTCCTCAGATAAAAGTACACAGTAAAAGATGGTCATAAGTTAAATTTTTATTTTACTTTTTATTATGGATGGAATAATTATTTTGAGATTATTAAATGATATTAGATTGATTCATATTTAAGTTGATCTCAGAGCAGCACCCCTGAAAAATAGAAATTAAAACAATTTTGAGATTTTATCAAACGGATTTTATAAAAATCATGCTTTAATTAATTACAATGTTTGTCCTGTGATGATGAAAATATGTTTTCTTTGATTCAGATTGTAGCATCTTTCAACCTTTAAACATTAACTACCCACATCTGTAGACTGTACGGGTTTTGAGGATTTGCAAGCATATGCCTCCAACAGGCAAAAGTTAGAAGAGTTAATTTTATTTTAATTTGTTGAAGTGAGTTCTGCATTCTACCAAAAGTTGCTGCCCCAAAAAAGCAACGCCTGGGACAAGATTTTTATTTTATATTATTTTATTTTATTTTATTATTTTATTTTTTAGCATTATTTCTTCAAAATAGTGATATTCACATTGGAATTTATTTAATTTGAGTGACAGCCTCAACCTCTACTAGTATCTCTACCTAAGGGGCTATCTCAACAACTGTTTGGGCCAGAGAAACCATCAAAATTAAAAGTGATTTCATCCTCAATGTCATTGCTACACTGCAAACAAACAAAGAAGGAAGAGAGACAGCACACAAAGTTTACATAACAACAGAGAGAGGCAGCAATTGTGCTGAGAGAAATATATACCTTAGTCCCTTTTTGGGTAGTGTATTTCTGTCAAGCTGCATGCTGTTAAAACAAAGAAAATCCCTAAGGACATAATGTAAACAAAACTTCCAAATTACACATCCAACAAAAATGGTTCTCTGAACTACAAAAAATAATTTTTTGGTAACACACATATAATGCTTAACTAATTGAAAAAGGCCAACTAAAGGTGACAAGATGTCCATTCCCATTACACATATTGAGTTCCTTTCTAAGGCAGTACCAGTCAATGATAGTTTACTGATAGGATTACTAGAAAATAGATTAAATCATGTTAGCATAATTTTCCTCTGAATTCTATTGATTAAATACTATCTTAGTTTTTCCTTCGCTATGCAGCTGACTAGATTTTTGCTATGATATCACATGCAAAATAAGATAGACCTGCTCTGGCTAAGTTAGAGTGACAACTTCCAATGGACAGAGATGGTATAAAACATCATTTAATACTTATATTTTGTCTTCAAATTATTTTTAATAAAAAGGCATGTTTATTTCCCATTTACACATGTGAAGAAAGATATATGAGTCTTTGCTTAAAACTTAATTGTCTCTAGTATCATTTATTTAAATATTTTAATGAAATTAAGCAATACCATCTTTTAGAAATCATAAATTAGGTATTTAAAAGGCTGTACATTTTATCATCTCTATTTTAAGGAATTCACAATTGGTAACAAGAAGGAATGAAAAGGTATGTCTAGAGAAAATGAGAAATGGCCTCTCTAAAAATACAGGAAGAGGATATCAACAACTAAGTGGGACAAGTCTAGGGATTTCTTTTATAATCTCTGGCATGTAGATAAGCAAAGTGTAAAATTAATTTAAAATGCAGAATTATAGCTTTCTTCCTTTAGGACCTCGAATGATCAAGATTAAATACACAGGGTATGCATAATGGGGATGATATAACATGAATGTAAAAAGACTGACTTGAAATTTAATCACTCAAACCAAAGCTAAAATGTTTTCTTCTATGTGTACTCCATTATTTAGCACTGCAAACAAAAGCATCCAAAGGCTTTATACAACTTTACTTTACTGGTAATGTCCATGTAAGGTAATTTCTAATATTATGTAGAGGCCGGTTACAGTATACATGTTGACTACAGAAGTTTTCTTAGTATTGTGGATAAACAAACAAAAGAAATCATATTGAACAAATATGAGAAATCTCCAAATATGAACCACATGTGCTAAGACATTTATGTGGTCATAAGTCATTTTAAGGATTACCTCTTTCCATGTGGACAAGTTAAAGTTTAATGCCACAAAGAATATTGAAAGTTGGTATTCTTCTGACAAACTCATCCAGTTGTATAAAAATTATATATTTATATGATGAAGAGCAATTTAATGAAAAAAAATTAGAACAAATACATTTAAAGTTACCAAAATAATTTAAATCTTTATTTAGAAGTATGTTTGAATCTAGATAGTAATGATTTTATAACATAGACAATTTCTGCAAACCCCCAAAAGTTGCAAACTGATATGCCAGCAAGGGCCAGATAGGGCATGAAAATGAATGTGGTGGGGATTTTAGTCAACAGTCTGAAGCAGACAGTCACTGTCTGCCTAGAGCCAATAGTTTCTGGGCAGAAATGTCAAGGCAGTGTTGCCAGATCTGACATTTAAAGACAAACCCGGAATTTGCAAAGTTGGTTACTACAAATTACGTTAAAAATTTAGTTGAGTCAGACACACGAAACAAAGCCCAAAACAAATATAGACCAGTTATGGCTCAATGGCCACCAATGACCTAGAGCAGCTGCAGAGAGAAAACTGTTAAAAAGTGTATTTTATTATTTTATTTAATTTAATGAAGAAGAATTTAAACAAAAATGAAAATCTATAGGAAAAGCTACCGATTTAAATATGAGTATCAAAGAAATCATCTAAAATTTGAGACAAACAGGTAAATCATGAACTTATATACATCTTTATTATAGATCGCTAATTAACTTGCCTTAAAATATTTACATTAATACATTTTCTCTCGGGTGTAGCTCTTTGGTTTTCTTAGCATTTCTGACATTCTACTGATTAATCATAATGAAGCCAGTATCACCCCCTAGATCTACTTTTCTCTTCAATAGGTCATAAACTTTCTTAAATATACTTGAAAGGATTAGAGCAATTTGCTATTGCTTACAGTTCTGTTGTCAATAAAACAAAAAGCCCAGTGTCTTATATCAAAATTTATTTTAATCTAGTAATTTACTGTAAGGTGCTAATTAATATTAATATTATATACTATAGCTATGTAGTTAACATGTATTTTTTTACAGCTTAATATTCATGAATGCATTTTATTAAGGCTCAAAGGCCAAACATATTTATCCAAAATTAAAGTTTATTTCAGAAAAAGTGTTTATTTGGTTGTTTTAATGTTAGAATATTCCCATTTTAAAAATTGGCCTATTTTGGGCTGGGTACCGTAGCTCACACCTGTAATCCCAGCACTTTGGGAGGCCAAGTCGGGTACATCACTTGAAGTCATGAGTTCGAGACCAGCCTGGCCAACATGGTGAAACCTCATCTCTACAAAAAATACAAAAATTAGCCCAGCATGGTGGTCCGCTCCTATAATCCCAGCTACTCAGGCAGCTGAGGCATGAGAATTGCTTGAACTCGGGAAACAGAGAATGCAGTGAGCCGAGATGGCACCATTGCCCTCCAGCCTGGGCGACAAAGCAAGGCTCCATTTCAAAATAAATAAATAACATAACATAACATAGCATAAATCAAATTGGCCTATTTCAAAGATTGAACATGTACAATAAATAAATCTGCTTAAAAAGAATAAGAAATTACATATTTTCTAGTGTATTTCTATAGTGAAAATCTTATTGACTTCAGTTAAAATATAGATTAGAGTAAAACATGAAAACTGCATTTTGGTTATAGCTATGTAACTAACCAATCTTACCATCTAGTTTTGATTTGAGAGTTACTTGGTTATAAATAGTTACTTGACTGTATTTCTGAATCTGGGATTAATGTCTAAATGCTGAAGAAATAGGTTGATGGCTAAATGGCCAACTTGTTGCAGATTATCTTTATAATTAAAAAATAACCAGTATTGTGGAAGGTAGTTGTGGTCAATAAATGATAACCTATTTGCAGTATGCTTGGTTTGGTTATCAACTTGATATTTAGAATCCTTACATATGAGCATACAATCTAGGATACATTCATTACAACTATAGGTTGTTAATGTATTTTAATATAATTTATTCATTAGAAGCTTTATAAATGACATGTGAAGATGCCCATTTACCTTAGAAGTGCTGAAACTAGAATCAAAGATTTTATAGGAAGCCTGACTTTTTAGGTGGAAAAATGAACCCTTACTGGTTTTTACGTATGCTGTCTATAACAGCATATAACAGCAAAACCATAGGGAAATGGTTACATTTTAGCTGCTGTCACTCAGCTGTTTGTCTTGGCTCAGTTTTTTTTCTTTATGAGGAAAAATGTATTTTGTAATCAGCAGCCCACCATAGCAAGCACGAATATTTTAGTTAGTGCTAAAATTATGTTATCATTGGAAAGCCCCATTTGCATGGCTGTCCCTGTCTCATTATTAGGCACGTAGGAAGAGGGATAGGAGCAATGTTTTGCTCTGGGTTTTGTATTTTATAAAGTCAAGAGAAAATGGGGAATTTCAAATTGGGACATCCTAGATTAAGGGGAAACTAGTGTAATGCAGAGAGTGTCTAGTTAAGGGCTTTAATTGATGTTTCAAAATATCATTCTGGGAGTAAGGCTGAAGGTCTAGAAAACAAATGCCAATGTCAATATCAGAGTTAAAAAATAAAAATAAAAAAATAAAAATAAAACAGGGGAATATATAGAAAGATATATCAGGTATTTTCTGTGACCAGTATTTCTTTCCACATGTGGCCAAGACCGTGTTTAAAGCTTTACTTGTGTCAAGAAACAAATAGCATTGCATTTATCAGGGAAAAAGAAGTGGTTTTAAGACATCTTCCTGGTGGTAAGAGTCAGTATCAGTATAACCAAGAAAGGATCACTTTGAGGAAAAAATTTAGAGTGATTTGCTCAAAAGGGATGCTTCACGATAAGCATATTAGGTAAGAAACGCCTTGTTATATTCTCCACTTTAAGTGTATATATATATATATATATCTCCAATGAGAAACACTTTGTAATATGATTACTTTTTAAGTGGTCTATTAAAAATGGCACTGGCACTATAATTTTCTCTAATAACTCATGTCTGACAATTGATTTTTTTTTTAACCAGGTCAACTAGGATTTCCCAGCAATCCATCTGCTATTTTTTCATAGAAGTACAAATGGAACAAATTTAACATATTGCTCTGAGCATAACTGTAGAATAATTTCAATTTGGTCTTTGAAAATGCTTAAGTCATCATAAGGAGCTAGTGTTGTTCTGAAGCTTAAGCCAAATCATTAAAATGTCTTCAGGAGACCTCATTCAATATCTATATACATGCCTTGAATTTTATTCACATTGCCTACTGGGTATAAATGTATGCATTCACATTAACAAAATTATCCACTCACTCTACCTTTAATGATTTTATTCCTCTGTAAATTTGGTAATAAGAGCAAATGAAAGGCCCAGTTGCATCAGTCTTACATCCTTTTGCACAGGGGCACTCACAGTGAAATCAAGGGAATTTAATGGGGTGGGGGGTAGGCATAGTGCAGGGAAGAGGGGGAGGATGTTATCAATGCCTCCAGGAAAGCTCACCTTTCTGAGAGAGTAGATCTCACACTACCCGTTCTCATGAGCAGGCTCTGGACCTCGTGAGTGCCTGTGGTCAGTCCAGACAAGGAGCCATGATGGCTGAGGGGGAGGTCAATGGACTCAGAGCTCGTGTGGAGGCTAGTCATGGACTGGTAGCTCGGAGTGTCCTTGCTGCCTGCAGAGGAACTGCTCATATTGGCAGCCCACACGAGACCACCTGATGTGAAAGAGTGAACCGATGCTGGGCTGGAGGCCAACGAGTGACTTAAGCTTATAACATCTGTAGTTAAGTCTGAGGGTTTATTGAAGAGAGGGCTGCTGCTGCCGCTTAGCCCACCAGCACTGCCCATGCTGCCCGTACCGGACGACGGTGACTCCAGACTGCCTTGCCGCGCTAATGTGGTACTAGGGCTGGGCATTACTGAGGAAGATTTCACACCCTCAGTATTAGGTGCAGAGGCAGATTTGCCACCTGCCTTGGCACCAAACAACCTAAAAGAAAAACAAATAACAACTTCAGTTGTTCCAAGAAGCTAATATCCACATTTAATATTTAGGGTTACAGTACACAGAGCCAAGTGTGCTTTGGTGGACTGAACTACAAAGCACTTCCTGTCTCTATGTTAATGAACTTTTATAAGCTTGGACTTCCTTATCAAGTGCGGAAAATCTCTCATATAAGGGTAGGTCAGTACTGGGCTGCTACTAGGGAAAGAGGGGAAGTGGGTGGAACAAAAGTAAGTCAAACATGAAAACCCCTGGTTTTCATAATTTAAGTGATCATGAGACTTTCACTCAAATTCAGTAGTTTGACCATACTTGCTGTTACCTATTTACAGAACCATTATAATGAAACAACTTCTACGCATTCGATAGACAACACTTAAATGACTTCTTCTCTTGTTTTTTTATTTTTAATTTTTTAAACAGTTTATTCAAAATCTAGAAGGAACGCTTAAGGCAAGTTTAGGAGTTGTGTTGAGTACCTGGTGGCCTGAGTGACTGTCAGGGAGCAGGTGGTTGGAAACAATATTGACATTGTCGGCAACAAGTCAGTTTGTCTGTATTTTCCCCAGCAGAGGCCAAAGGGTTTTATGTCAGTTGCCAGAGCTATTCAAATACTTTTTTTTAAAATAGTGATTTGAAACAGAGCTGGTGCTGTTAGATTTTGGAGTTGAGTTTAGAAAACATTTTAGTTTTGTAAATGAAGCAGATGGTAGAATCAAATTTATGTAAATATGGAAATACAATGATATGAAGTAATGGCATAATGATTACTAATTAAGTTGCAATGAAATCCATATTTCCTAGAGCAAAATATTTTATGACGAATATGAGAAATTGTTTCATAGGTAATGGGCCACAGGAGGGCACTATTTGCTTTTACTTAAGAAACAGAAATATTTAGTCTCCCTATAAGCCATAATTCATTCTTCCCAATGAGAATCAGTTTTTTGAAAAGACAGTTCTGCAGCATTAACATTTCTACTGATGAATAAAACCTTTAGGTTTTTCAAACAATCCGGTATCTGAAATTGCTTTATCGTAAAAATAAATGTTTCAAAATCCTTCATTTCCAAGATATCAAAGTTCTGGGTTGAGTCAACAGAATAAAAACAAACATTAAAAATATTGAACCCATAATTAACTATAAGCCACACTCTACCATTTTGCAGATGAGAAAACAGACCCAGAGAGGTTTAGATATTTGCCCCCAATTTTTAACTGCATTTATTTTCCTACCACTTAAAAACACATGGGTATTTAAAAACAGTGATATCTTAGAGCAGAACTTCACATATTTAAAACCAAAAACAATCCAGGAACAGAAACCAAAGTCATGATCCTTACCAGAGTCATGTCAAAGAAAGCAGATGAAGAGTTAGAAAGCTTAGCCCACTCTTCAGTGGTGATACTGTACCAAATATTGGAATCGTTTCCAATTCTGTCATATCTTGATTGTCTTTAATGTGTCAAGCTATGATACTGTATAAGTCTGTCCAATGTAATCCATTACAAGGAAAACAACTTCATCTACATTTATGATCACCAACTCATTAAGAGCCAGCAAGAAAATGACACTGGAAATGAATGCCAACAGTCATAAAAACCTATTTGGTTGTAATTTTTAATGTGAAAAGGAGGAACGGAAATCTATAGAAATTTTACAAGCTACTACTTTGCCTTATCACTACATTTAGAGATATTACCATCAGTTTTTAAGTCTCTTAGATGTTGTTTGTGTTGCTAATATTACAATGACAGTGAAATTTTGAAGTTTGACTGTTTCTCACAATGAGAACTATTTTTTTGTTAACTGTTTATATAAGCTTCATAGAACTCACTGTGTACTTTAAAGAATTCTAAGATATATATGTACCTTATATGTATTTAGAATATATATATACACACACACACAATTTATATGTAATACATTTGTCTAACACATCCTTATCCTTTATATTTTTCAGCATCATTTTATACATCCTTACCTTCGAAATGTGGGTGAGGCAATATCTGGATACTTGGATCCTGGCTGCCTGAGACCTTGTGCACCACAGGCGCTGGCAGAAGTGGGGCTGGATTTGGGGGAACCTGACAAAGAAACACTTTCTGAATCTGAGACTGCTACTTTTTCCTTTTCCTTGTCTGTTTGGTTGACGGTGACAGGACTTGAGCGCCCTGACCCAATTTTAGTTGGTTCTCTCAGTTTTGAGGTGGTGGCCCCAGCGGACTTGCTGCTGACGTTGGAATCAATACTGCTGGTACTGGATCTGTGGCCACCTCGGCCAGGAATGCCACTGGTGCTGGACTTTGAAGGGCGGGGCAAGCTGCGATATTGTAGGGTAGTCTTTGAGCTAACATGTAGCACAACATCATCCTGATTCTGTGAACCGTCCAAACTGGTTTTTCTCCCTGCATTTGACTTCCCGCCAATGGCAGCAGATTTTGGAATTTTACCCAGTGTTGCAGAGCCACTTGTTATGGTTGCTCCACTGCTAGTGATCATGGCAGATGACCCTACTCCACTTGGTTTCTTAAAGCCAAAGGAGCTGGTGGCAGTCGATCTTCCAATGCCTGAGGGGGGCTTTTTCCCTTCATCTCCACTGCTTTTTCCTGCATCTGAAGGAGACCTTTGTAGAGATGATCCTTTTAGGGGAGCTTTTCCTTTCTCAGACGCTTTGGCATCATCGGTTTTCCCTAATTAATGAGAAATACAAATATGTGTGCCTGTACAGTTTGATATCACCACACTTCATGAAAACAATGTGTAAAATGTGAATGCTTCTTTACATTTCTTCCCTTCCTAAATGTATTGCCTTAGATCAATATTCTAACATATTGAGAGGACTGAGTGCATCGCTACAAAAATTTGGCTGTTAGAAGAAACATTATGAGAGACAGAAGAGATAAAATGAAAACATATGTTTTGCTATTTGTTAATGTCTTTTATTTTGCAACTCTCTTTAAAAGGACAGCACTTAAGCCTATCAAGCTAATTACTAGAAAAAGAATTCATTTGAATATCTGTGAGATGATCACATTTGGAGAACCCTGTTAATTAGTGCTTCAGGTGGCACTATTTCTAATTAGGCACTATTCTAAAAATAGGGGGAGAGTCTTTTTTAAAAAGTATGGTACAATTTTGAAGAATTATTTTATTCTCTTCTTTCCTGAAGTCTAATACACAGACAATGTTTCAAATCTCCAGCATTCCAACTGATTAGTGTCATTGCTTTTTCCTCTCAGAGTCTGCAGTGAAATTCAGTGGCATATTTAGGGTAAAAATTCCAAACTTTCATTAAGAACTCAGAACAACAATGACAGAACTTTATTGTTGCTTTAGCAACCTAATCTTATTTTCCTATGACCAGAAATAACTCTGGCAAAGTAAGGCATCCAGCACCCTTAGTTTGTGAGGGGGCTCTCCAGAGAATGCCTAGATATAGGCCCTACTTGGGCTTCTATGACGAGTTTGTGAAATGTAGATAAAAAATCTATTTAACTATTCAACTCCATGTTTAATATGGATAAGCATTTGATATTTTAGAAATGCTATTGTTAGAGAAAACAAAGACTGAATGGAAACAATAAAGTAAAGCACTTTTGCATAACAGCTGCCAAACGACAAGCCTACCAGGAGTTTTGAGCACACTTGTTCCAGCTTTCTGCCTAGATTGTGCCCCTCCTTGGGCAGACATGCCTCTTCTCCAGGAACCTGTCTGTGAAACAGATAGGGAAGCTTTCTGCCCTGCCTTCTCGGGGTCTTCAGGAAGTCCAGAGGACACAGTCTTCCACTTGCCACCAGCATCCCCATGGCTGTCAAAATCTTCTTCTGGTTTTTTCAGTTCCTCAGGACTATCCCAGGTCTCGTCTGCGGTGGAGCGTTTCTCTGAATCTGTCTTCAGCTATAAAGACAAATATTACAGAAAAACTTCATGTAGAAAAATTTATAAAGTGTGAATTAAGGCAATGAAATGTACTTTCAGATAATTGGATAAATCCAGAGATTCTATTTTGATCTATCTTCACTTAAATTTTATTAATTTTAGCCACATAATTCCCACTTGCAGATATTAGAGAATGTCAGAATAAGTATGTACAGAAAACACCAATTAAACGCTACAGAAAGGTAGAAATTTTCTATATCAAATGTAGTAAGAAGTAGTAAGACGAGCTAGAACTTAATGATGTAATGTCCATTTTTGATTTATCATTCACACGAGATCCAGTGATGTATTTCAGCGATCATAGAAAATTAATCAAGATCTAAAATTAGACTATGAAAATACTTGTTGGATTTTTAAACAAATATATCAATATTATAAGGAGAGATATGGCAACATAAATCTTTCTGAATTAGATTGTAATCAATTGAATATATATTATATTAAGTATTGATATGTTACTATTATATTATATTAATATAGGATTATATATATTAATATATACATACCATATAACTTGGTGGTGTTATCTATACAAATATAGTAATTCATTATTAATATATTAAATATATAAAATATATTTATACAATATATAAAATATATCTATTTATATATTGTGTATGTTTTATATTTGTATTTATATAATATGTAATATAAAATAATATATACAGATATAAAATATATTAAGTATATATAAATATATACTTATATACAATATATAATATATTAACAATAAATATATATGTACAGATAACTATACCAACAGGCTATATGGTACATATATTACATATATATAACATATATATTACATATATATATAACACACACACATATATATATATGTAAGCTGCTTCTGTTTATTCAAAATTGGCTGAAGTGCACATTGTTGTTCCTCCTAAGGGTTGTGGCTTTAGGAAAGACTAAGATTAAAGACACTTCAGGGTTCAGGAGTGGCAAAGGGAGTCCCTATTATCTCTGCATTTTCCAATGTCTGTAATAATTTTGGACTAAGAGCTTGTGCTATACCTTAATCTAATATTAAGTAATTTGGGGGAAGAAACTGGCAGAAACACTGGAAAAAGAAAGGCGGTAATTCTCACCTGAGTGTTTTTCCTGGAGGGGACGGTGATGTTGGAGTAAGAGCTGACAGAGGATGTATTCAGGTCATCAGTGCTGATGTTATCAAGCGTGTCACTGAGACCACTGCTCACTGAACTGCTGTCATCCCAGCTAAAGGCAAGACATGAAAGAGCAGTGAATCAAACACAGGATGCACAACGCAAGTCACCTACATTTCCATACAACCTTCACAATGTATTATTAAGACAATCTGTTTTTTTTTTTTAATCTTATGAAAAGTCATTTACTTCCCATTTTGGGAAAATCATATGTATATGAACAGAGGGTCTACCTGAGAATAACCTTATCTGATATTTAGAAAGAATCAGTGTCTAGAACAGCATCCACATTCCAGAAGAATGTGTATGGAATGAATGAAATCACTGATACAAGTACTGCATGATATCATGAAAGAATAATATTACAGCTGACTTTTTTATCTCTAAAAATTGAACCAGGAATCATAAAGCATGTACAAATTTATTCTTTGTTCTAAAAATCAAAGACCTGTGCTGTAGTCAGAACCAGAAAATCATTAATCATTATTCCTCCTAGCTTAGGAACTACTTTCAATCATTCACAGAGTCTTATTGGATGAGTCTCATTATTCTTTGATCACCAAGAATATTGAGATCCATTCAATTATAGCATCTCTCCTGCTATCCCTCACATTTCCATCCGTGATAACATACAGTATCCTCTTATCTGGCCTTCATGCTTTTCATCTTTCCCAATAAAACTTTTTCTGCTAACATGGAGTCACTGATCAAAAATTCACATCTGGCCATGTCACAACCTTGCTCAATATCCTTCAAAGATTTCTCCTTTCCCAAACAGTGGTTACTAAAATGAAATGCCCCTGTGCCACACAGTGCACAAGCAAATCGATCTGAAATATAAGAGAAATAGTTGAAATTCTGAATACAGTCATGTATTACATATTGTACTAACTAACTGTATTGTTACATACTGTATTAACAACAGGGACATGTTTTGAGAAATGCATCATTAGGTGATTTTGTTCACGGTGAGAATGTCATAGAGTGTACTTATACAAACCTAGATGGTATAACTTAACTACACACCTAGGCTATGTGGTATAGCCTGTTGCTCCTAGGCTAGAAATGTGTACAGCATGTTACTGTACTGAATACTGCAGGCAACTCTAACACAATGGTAAGCATTTGTGTATCAAAACATGTCTGAACAAAGAAAAGGTACAGGAAAAATATGTTATTATAATCTTATGGGACCACAGTAATATATGTGGTCCTTCAATGACCAAATAACTGAAGTGTCATTCTATGGCACATGACTACATATTTATTTTTAATCTAAAGAAGGATAAATTAAATAGGCTGTATTAATATCACATGGAGGATAACATAGGCACCTTCATTTAGTGAATGCATTAGATTATGCAGAAATAATGTTGAATAAGCAGCATAAGCTGAAGGAAAATGAGAACTCCACAATGAAAAGGTGGACCCCAGTTCTCTCACTTACTGGCTGGTTCTCAGCTTATTGTGATGTATAGTCTTTATTAGTAGCATGAGAATAAACTAATACAGTAAATTGGTACCAGGAGTGGGGCACTGCTGTAAAGATACCCTTACCTATGCTCTCTCAAATTAATCCATGCACACTGAATAAACACATTATATACAGACAAAAGCTAAGTCTCATAAAATGGACACATGGATTAAAAAGGCGCCTGTAAATAATCTGTACATTGAAGAGAATATTCATCATGAAAGCACAAACTACAAAGAAATGGTAAACTGATACTTTATCTAGTCTTCTATATGTACTTTAAGAGTTATATCATAAGTCCAAAATAATGGTAATGTATTTAGATCACATATGAAGTCAACTAAAATATAATTATCAGAAGAAAGAGAAAATTAAATTTATAGAATTATTGTTAAGACTGATTCCTCCCTAGGTGTATATTTTGCTTGAAGTTTTAGCTGCTGAGAGCATAATGCATCATAATTACCAATGACATAACTCAGACTATCAATAACAATTATATTTTTAATAAGAGCAAAATGGTATCTTGCACTACTATAGCAAATATCTATCATCTGTGGTTGCTCAAATCTTTTAAAAATCTTCCCCACATCTTAATTTGATAAACTCTCATTCATGACTGACATGGTTTGGCTGTTTTCACACCCAAATCTCTTCTTGAACTGTAGTTCCCATAATCTTCATGTGAGTTCTCATGAGATCTGATGATTTATAAGGGTTTCTTCCCCCCTTCTGCTCATTCTTCTCCTCCCTGCCACCATGTAAAGAAGGATGTGCTTGTTTCACCTTCCACCATGATTATGTTTCCTGAGGACTCCCCAGCCATGCTGAACTGTGAGTCAATTAAACCTCTTTTCTTTATAAATTACCTAGCTTTGGGTATGTCTTTATTATCAGCATGAGAATAAACTAATATAGTAAATTGGTACCAGGAGTGCGGCATTGCTGTAAAGATACTCAAAAATGTGGAAGTAATTTTGCAACTGGGTAACAGGCAGAAGTTGGAACAACTTGGAGGTCTCAGAAAAAGACAGGAAGATGTGGGAAAGTTTGAAACTTCCTAGAGACTTGTTGAATGGCTTTGACCAATATGCTGATAATGATATGGACAATGAAATCCAGGCTCAGGTGGTCTCAGATGGAAATGAAGAGCTTGTTGGGAACTGGAGCAAAGGTGACTCTTGTTATGCTTTAGCAAAGAGACTGGTGGCATTTTGCCCCCACCCTAGAGATCTGTGGTACTTTGAACTTGAGAGATATAATTTAGGGTATCTGGTGGAAGACATTTCTGAGCAGCAAAGTGTTCAAGATATGATTTGGGTGCTGTTAAAAGCATTCAGTTTTATGTTTCCACAAAGATATGGTTTGGAACTGGAACTTATTTTTAAAGGGGAAGCAGAGCATAAAAGTTTTAAAAATTTGCAACCTGATGATGCAATAGAAAAGAAAAACTCATTTTGTTAGAAGAAATTCAAGCCTGCTGCAGAAATTTACATAAGTAACAATGAGCCCAATATTAAAAGACAATAGGGAAAATGTCTCCAGGGCATGTCAGAGACTTTAGTGGCAACCCTACTCACTGCAGGCTGAGGGAAAAATTGTTTCGTGGGCTGGGTCCAGGGTCCCCCTGCCATATGCAGCATAGGGACTTGGTGCCCTGCAACCCAGTTGCTCCAGCTTTGGCTAACAGGGGCCAAGGTACAGCTAAGGCCATGGCTTCAGAAGGGGAAAGCCCCAAGCTCTGCCAGCTTCCACAGGATGTTGAGCCTACATTTGCACCATCAACATTTGAGGTCTGGAAACCTCCACCTACATTCCAGAAGATATAAGTAAATGCTCGGATGTTCAGGCAGAAGTTTGCTGTAGGGGTGGAGCCCTCATGGTGAACCTCTGCTAGGGCAATGTGGAAGGGAAATTGTGGGATCAGAGCCCCCACACAGAGTTCCCACTGGGGTACTGCCTAGTGGAGCTGTGAAATGAAGGCCACCATCCTCCAGGCCACAGAATGGTAGATCCACCTACAGCTTGCACCCATGTCCCTGGAAAAGCTGAAGGCACTCAACACTAGCTTGTAAAAGCAGCCTAGAGGGGGTTCTGTACCCTGCAAAGCCACAGAGGTGGAGCTGCCCAAAGCCGTGGGAGCCCACCTCTTGCATCATCATGACCTAGGTGTGAGGAGATAATTTTGAAACTTTAAGGTTTAATGACTGCCCTATTGGATTTTGGACTTCTGTGAGGCCTGTAGCCCCTTGGTTTTGGCCAATTTCTCTCATTTGGAATGTGTATATTTACCCAATGACTGTACCCCCTTTGTATCTAGGAAGTAGCTAACTTGCTTTCGAATTTACAGGCTCATAGGCAGAAGGGACTTGCCTTGTCTCGGATGAGACTTTGGACTTGGACTTTTGTGTTAATACTGAAATGTGTTAAGACTTTGTGGGGGACTGTTGGAAGGGCATGATTGTGTTTTGAATTGTGAGAACATGAGATTTGGGAGGGGTCAGAGGTAGAATTAAATAGTGTGGATCTGTTCCCACCCAAATCTCATCTTGAACTGTAGTTCCCATAATCCCCATGTGTTGTGGGAGGGGCCTGGTGGGAGGTAATTGAATAATGGGGGCAGTTACTCTAATTGTGTTCTCGTGAGAGTGAGTTCTCATGGGATTTGATACTTTTATAAGGGGCTTTCCCCCCTTTTACTCATTATCTTTCCTGCTACCATGTGAAGGACATGTGTGCTTCCCCTTCCCCCATGACTATAACTTTCCTGAGGCCTCCCCAGTCATGTTGAACCGTGAGTAAATTAAACCTCTTTCTTTCATATTATATTGTATTTGTATATGTTGAACAAAGATACTGTATGTTGAACAACACATACAGTATCTTTTCACAGGAATATATGCATATAAATTATAAAAACACAAATATACACACTTTGATGACCATTGTCTAAAGTAAAGTTCAGACTCTTTGAAAAGACATATATCAAGAGAATGAGAAGACAACCCACAAACTGGAATTTTTTTCCCCCAAAAGACATATATTTTGGGTGAATAAAGCAACTGAAAACTTGTTTTTTCAATGTGTTTATATAATTGTACATTCTTATCACAAAGAATGAGAATTTCAGTTGCTCCATATCCTTGTCAATACTTGGTATTGTCAGTCTCTGTAAAAGCCTATCTAGTAATATCTCCTTACCATTTTATTTTGCATTTCTCTGATGACTAATGATGTTGAACATTGTCACATGTTTTTATTAGAAATTTGTATATATTTTTGGTGACATGTACTTTCAAATCCTTAGACCACATATTTATTGAGTTGTCTTAATATTATAATAATTTTTCTAATTTTTTGGATTTTAGTGAATTTTATTTCATTCTACATGGCATTAACATAAACAAGAAGTGGTTCTTATAGTAGTATTGACTTAATGCCTATCCACCTGAGTTAACATCGTCAGTGAATGATACTGGATTAGTATTTTATTATTTTTATTTGTACAAATTTAAATGTTACATGTATATAGTGCATAGTGATTTTGTTACATGTATATAATTGCATAGTAATCAAGTATTAAGGTGTTCATCACCTGAGTATAATAAATTTTGTTAACTGTAGTCACTGTACTCTGTTATCAAGCATTAAATTTATTTCTTTTAACTGTATGTTTATACCTTTTAACTCTCTTTTCTTCATCTTCCCTCCTACCCTCCATTCATCCTTTCCAGTCTCTGTTTCCTACCTACCTTTCCATTCTCCACCTCCATGTAATCAAGTTATTTAGCTCCCACATCTAAGTGAGAACATGTGATATTTATCTATTTGTGCTTAGATTATTTCACTTAAGATAATGAACTCCAGTTTCAACCATGCTGCTGCAAATGACAGGATTTCATTCTTTTTAATGGCAGATAGTCTTCCAATTCTATGTAACCTATATACAGAAATGGAATATGTATAATGGAATATAAATATTAGAACATGTAGAAAACATTATATATATGTGTGTATATACATGTGTGTATATACACATGTGTGTATATACACGTGTGTGTATATACACATATGTGTGTGTGTATATATATATGACTTTATTTCTGAGCCTTCTATTCTATTCCATTTGTCTACAAATGCTGTGGTGTTTTGGTTACTATAGCTTCCAGCTTTGTTCTTTTTTTATTTTTTTTATTTGTACAAATTGATAAAATCCATGTGCAATTTTGTTACATGCATAATTGCATAGTGGTTAAGTCAGGACCAGATTTGTTCTTTATGTTCAGAATTGCTTTGGCTATTTGGGCTCTATTTTCATTCCATAGAAATTTTAGGATTATTCTAATTCTATGAAATATGACATTGGTAATTTGTAGAAATTGCATTGAATGTGGAAATTGTTTTGGGAAGTATGGTCATTTTAATGATATTAATTCTTTTGATCCATAAACATGGGATGTTTTTCAGTTTGTTTGTTTAATCTTTAATTTCTTTCATCAGTATTTTGTAGTTTTTCATGTAGAGAACTTTCACTTCCTTGATTTATTCCCAGGTATTTTAATTTTTTGTAACTAATTTAAATGGGATCACTTTCTTGATTTCTTTCTTAGATATTTTATTATTGGGGCATAGAAATGCTACTGACTTTTGTATTTTGATTTTGTATCCTGAAACTTTACTGAATTAATTAATCAAATCTAAGAGGCTTTTGCTGGAGTTTTTAGTATTTTCTAGACACAAAACCATATCATCAGCAAAGAGGATTTCTTTCCAATTCAGATGCTTTTTATTTCTTTTGCTTGTCTGATTGTTTTGGCTAGGACTTCTAGTACTATGTGGATACGAGTGGTGATAGTTTGCATCCTTGTCTTGTTCCGGTGCTTAGAGGAAAGCCTTAAACTTTTTCCCATTCTGTATGATATTAGCTCTGAGTTTGTCACATATGGCCTTTATTATGTTGAGGTATGTTTCTTCTATGCCAAGTTTAGAGTTTTTATCATGAAGAGATGCTGAATTTTATCAAAATTTTTTTCTGCATCTATTGAGATGATCATATATTCATTTGTCTTATACTCTGTGAAAATGCTTATCATGTTTATTGATTTGTTTATGTTGAGTTATACTTGTATCCTTGATACAAACCCCACTGGATTGTGGTATATTATCTTTTTGATGTGCTGTTGGATTCAGTTTGCTAGTATTTTGTTGATGATTTTTGCATCTGTGTTCATCATGGATATTGGCCTGTAGTTTTCTTTTTGTGGTGTCCTTGTCAGGTTTTGGTTTCAAGGTGACACTGGTCATGTAGAATGAGCCAGAGAGAATTCCTTCCTCTGAGTTTTTGGAATAGTGTCAAGAGGACTGGTATTCTTCTTTGCATGATTGGTAGAATTAGGCTGTGATTTTATCTGGTCCGAGGCTTTAAAAAAGTTGGGAGACGTTTTTATTACTGATTCAATTTTGCTACTCATTATTGATATGTTCAGGTTTTCTATTTCTTCCCGATTCAACACCTTGGTAGGTTGTATGTTTCTAGGAATTTATCTATTTCTCTATATTTTCCATTCTTCAGAATATAGTTGTTCATAATAGTCTCTGATGATTATTTTTATTTCTGTGCTGTCAGTTGTAACGCCTCCTTTATTGTTTTTGATTTTGTTTATTTGGATATTCTGTTTCCTTGCTTAGTCTATCCAGTGGTTTATCAATCTTATTTATCTTTTTGAAAAACCAAATTTTGGTTTTGTTCATCCTTTGTATTGTTTTAGTCTCTATTTGATTTAGTTATTTTCTGATCTTTATTATTGCTTTTCTTCTGCTGATTTTGGGTGTGATTTGTTCTCGGTTTTCTAGTTTCTTCAGGCTCATTGTTACGTTGCTAAGCTTTAAATATTTCTACTTTTTCTTTTTTTTTTTTTTTTTTTTTTGAGACAGAGTCTGGCTCTGTCGCCCAGGCTGGAGTGCAGTGGCCGGATCTCAGCTCACTGCAAGCTCCGCCTCCCGGGTTTACGCCATTCTCCTGCCTCAGCCTCCGGAGTAGCTGGGACCACAGGCGCCCGCCACCTAGCCCGGCTAGTTTTTTGTATTTTTTAGTAGAGACGGGGTTTCACCGTGTTAGCCAGGATGGTCTCGATCTCCTGACCTTGTGATCCGCCCGTCTCAGCCTCCCAAAGTGCTGGGATTACAGGCTTGAGCCACCGTGCCCGGCTTCTACTTTTTCAATGTAAACATTTATTGCTATAAACTTCCCTCTTAGCACTGCCTTTGCTGTATCCCACTGGTTTTGATATGTTGTGTTTCAATTTTTATTTGTTGCAAGAATGTTTTGATTTTCAGCTTAATTTATTCCACAGTGGTCTGAGAAGATATGTGATGTGATTTCAACTTTTAAAAAACTGTTGAGACCTGATTTGTGGCCTCATATATGGTGGTCTATCTTGGAGAGTGTTTCATGTACTAATGACAAAAATTTCGTGTTGCAGTGGTTGGATGGAATGTTTTGTAAATGTCTGTTAGGTCCATTCAGTCTAAAATCTAGTTTAAATATAAAATTTATTGGTTGATTTTTGGTCTAGATTATCTGTCTAATACTGAGAGAGGAGTGTTAAAGTTCTCCACTATTATTGTATTGCAGTCTGTTTCTCTCTTTAGGTCTGATACTTGCGTTGTGGATCTGAGTTCTCTAGTGTTGAATGCATATACATTTAGAGTTGTTATGTCCTATCGCTGGGTTAATCTCATCATTATATAATAACATCCTTTGTCTTTTTTATTTTACTCTTTTTGACTTAAAGTCTGTTTGATCTAATGTAAGTATAGCTACTCCTGCTCACTACTGATTTCCACTTGCAAGGAATATCTTTTACTATTCTTTTACTTTCAGTCTATGTATGCCTTGACTGGTAAGGTAAGTTTCTTGTATATAGGTGGATCATACAGTTTTATCCATTCAGGTATTTCATAACATTTATGTCGAGAATTTAATTCATTTACATTCAAAGTGATTATTAATATGTGAGGCTTGCTGTTATATTGTTGTTTATTGGTTGTCTTATATATTTTTGTTCCTTTCTTTTTCCCTTACTGTTTGTCATTGTGGTTAGATTTCTCTGGTGGTGACATTTGATATCTATCTTTAGTTGCTTACAAGGGAGTTTTATACTTTCATGCATTTTCATGATGATAAATGTCATCCTTTCACTACCAGGTTCCAGACCTCCCTTGAGCATTTATTGTAGGTCCAGTCTAGTAGTAACAAATTACCTCACCATTTTCTTGTCTGAGAAAGATTTTATTTCTCCTTCATTTATGAAGGATAAGTTTGTGAGCTGTAGTATTTTAGGCTGACAGTTTTTTTTTTTTTTTTTTTTTTCTTTAAGCACTTGGAATATATCATCCTATTCTTTCTGGCCTGTAAAGTGTCTGCCAGAAATCTGCTGTCACTTTTACTTTATAGGTTATCATACACTTTTCTCTTGCTGTTTTTAGAATTTATTCCTTATCTTTGACTTTAAACAGTCTGACTATAATGTGCTGTGTACAAGACCTTTTTGCATTTTATCTGCCTGGGGACCATTGAGCTTCCTGCATCCCAAATATCTAAAACTCTTGCCAGACTTTGGAAGTTTTCATATATTATTTAATTAAGTGGGTTTTCTACTCTTTTCTTTGTCTTTTCACTCTTGGGGATATCCATAATTCATATATTTGGTCACTTCAATGTTATCCCAAATGTGATGAAGGATTTGATTATTCTCTTTTAATTTTGTCTGACTAGATTTATTTCAGAAGATCTGTCTTTACCTTCTGAGATTCTTCTGGTTGATGGAAGATATTGTTGAAGTTTTCAAGTGTATTTTGCGTTTTCTTCAATAAATCCTTCAGTTCCATTAGTTTTTTCAGTTCTATTTTTATTAGTTTTTTAAAATCTGTTTTGTGAATTTCTCATTCACATTCTAAATTGTTTTTCTGATTTCTTTGTATTTTTTTGGAATTTTCCGGTATCTCAATGAGCTCCTTTAAAATCAATATTCTGAATTCTTAATCTGCAATTTCAAAAATTTCCTTTTGATAAAATCTCTTGTTGGAAAATTATTGTGTTCCTTCAAAAGTGTCATATTTCCTCATTTTTTCATGTTTCCTGTGTTCTTATGTTGATATCTGCATATCTTTTTTAACAGTCACTTCTTATATTTGAATTCACTTTCATAAGGGAAATTTTTTTCCTTCAGATATACCTGTGATATTGTTTGGATAGGGTGATGTGACTTTGATTGTGGGTGTGTGCAGTAATGTAGTCTCTCTGTGATTTATTGGGCTACAAACAGTGTCAGTGACATTTGTGATTTCCTTGGTAGGTTAGGGTGTGGTTATTAATGGAGGTGATGAAGTTGTGCTGAGGACTGGAATGTCAGGTGGGCCAGTCTTCAGGCCTCAGTAGTAGCAGAGGTGGGCTGACTACACGCCTATCTTTGTTCCCCAGCATAGTGTACAATGGTACCTCTATTGGCAGTTACCAGTGGGCTGATTCTTGGGCCTCCAGGTGGCTTGCCTGGATGCTGGTAGCTGCAGCAGTGGGTCAGGTGTGACAAGTTTCTCTGGCTTCTGGGTAGCTGTCATGATGTGGTTGACCGAAGAGGCAGCAGTGAAGTAACCTACTGGAACCCAAACAGTCCACGCTGGTGTTGGCAGTGACTGCTTTTTGCATTTCCATTTGAATTATAGAAATAGCTTGTCAACTTCTACAGAACATCTTCTGGTGTTTTGATCAGCATTATATTGAATCTATTGATTAATTTGGGAAATACTGATATTTTAACAATACTGTCTCTCAATCCACAAATAAGTATCCCTTCACAAATGAAAGATATTGGTCTTCTTTAATTCATTTTAGCAATGGTCTGTAATTCCTGGTATAGGAGATTTCATTTTATAAATTCCTAAATACTTCATGGTTCAATATTCTGATGTTATTGTAAATGGTATAAATTTTCATATTTCAAATATTTTTTATTAGTAGGTAAATAGAATTGAATTTTCAATCTTGGCTTTGTATGGTATGATCTTGCTAAATTCACTAATTAGTTCTAGTTGTTTTATTGATTTTTTTAGCTTTTCTTTATACACATTCATGTCAACTATGGAAAAAGGCAATTATACTTTTTCTTTTCTAATCTGTATGTTCTCTACAATACATTTAAATATATTAATGCATCAATAAGATTAAAGTCTTTTATTCATAGCTAACAGATATTTTTTCCGCTGTGATAATATGGGACTAATATTTAAGTCTAGGAAAAATAACTTCAGAAAATGTATTATAAAGGAAACAGAAGAAACAATAGAAACCTAGATTAGATGATTAACTAAATATTTGTTAGAAATTTTGAATATCATAAAATATAAAATTAGGATTTATATCATATTCCAAATTCAATTCCAAGGACTTCAGAATGAATAAAAGAAGAGAACTATTTCATTAAATATATATTTTGGTTCTTAGGACAATAATTTTCAAATCACAAAGCAATAAAAAAGATAAAGACACCAACTTGATGAAGAAACCTTTTTTTTTTTTACATTTTGCAAACATTATCTGAAAGAAAAAACATAAAATGCAGAAAGTTTGCTAAATGTGATAAGGTGATACAAACTCCTTAAAATTCTTACTAACTGAACCTCAAACAAACCAGTAAGAACAATACTAACCTGTCCATAGAAAAGTAGACAAATAATTTTATTAGAAAATTCACCAATAAAACATTCAAATATCCCAAAAGCATATAAGGAAACTGAGCTTCATTAATAATTAATAATTAAAGGTGTTAGATAATAAAGAAGTAATATAGAGAGTGTCCTTACTAGTGACTAGATACCGTTATAAGCATTTTCTATAGTAATTCAGTGAATTCTCACAGCAACCCTGTATGATTGGTACAATCATCCTCACTTTATAGATTAGGAGACTGAGGCACCAAGAGATTAAATAGCTCACCTAAGTTCTCATTTGTAGTAATGAAGATGGATTTTGAACCAAATATTTCTGTGTATAGTAGAGTCATTTAACCACAGTAATAAAATGCTAATAATGATATACCACTTTTGTCTCATCAAATTAGCAAAGAATGTTTTATGTATTATCATTGATGTTGTCAATTGGTATAAGAAAGACACATTTATTCCATACTGTCATAAATGTATACTGGTAAAAAAATTTTGAGATTATTTGGCCATATGAAATATTTTTAAATTATTTGAATGTTTGACCTAGTGATACCATTTCTAGGAATCTATCCTAAATAAACGCTCAGCATTGTGAACAAAAACTCATTTAGAAAGATATTGATCCCAGCATACATATTTTCTTAACAATTAAAATGCTTGAGCCATTGATACATGAAATGACACAGATGAATTTCAAGCATGTTAAGTTAAAGATGCCAGATTCAAAAGGCCACATAATGTATGGTTTTATTTATGCAAAATTTAAGAAAAGAAAAAACCGTATAGAGATTTAGGACAGATCAGTGATCAGGAAGACTTGTGGTAGTAGCTGCATGGCTTGATGCATATGTCAAAATTCAGAACTGAACAATAATAAAACACAAATTTTACATGCTATTAAGTAATTAAAAATGTAGCTAGCGAAACTGTTGGAAGATTATTGTTTGGATACAAATAGGTTAATTAATGATTCCAAGAAGAAAATAATTGTTGAGGCATGCCTTCTAGTATTTAGATTTTTAATATTCAGTAACTCGATGGGGCCAATCTTAGTTAACTTATAGTTCTGGATTCACTCCTGGATTCACAGTTAGAGGCAGGCTTGTTTGAAAACAAATGTGTTATAGATTCAAGGTCTTTTGTCTGCTTTTTATGATGAGGGATTCTGAAATATTAACTGAACAATTATTAAAATGAAATTCTGAAGATTTAAAATTGATTTGAGGAAAATGCCATTTGTACATAATTTTTCAGCACACACCTCTTTTTTGATGTAATAGCACTTCTTATCGCAGGTATTCAAGTCATGCTCTTTGATATTTCATGTTACTGGGGCTCAACTGTCCTACTTATACATGTACAAGTACATGTAAAACAGATATTTTGTTTACATAAACAACCAATTCTTATACTTCAGGCATTTAATAGTAACCTCAATCTCAATCAGCTAGGCTGAATCAGCTAGGCTATTCAAATTTTCCATTAATCGAAGAAACACGCTTACTACTGAATCTTCTAGATGTACTCTGCTTTCTAATTCAACTACAATCTTAAGAATACTGTTTACCAAGGTTATATTATTTTTGATTTCCATAAAAACACCTTCTCACCTCTAACTTTTTAAGGATGTATTTTTTTGTTTGTGTTATTAAAAGCAAAAATATAAGAAATCCATGGATATAGTCTGGCTCTGTGTCTCTACCCAAATCTCATCTTGAATTGTATTCCCATAATTCCCACGTGTTGTGGGAGGGACCTGGTTGGAGATCATTTGAATCATGGGAGCGGTATCACCCATAGGACACCCATGTCCTAGTGGTAGTGAATAAGTCCCACAAGATCTGATGGTTTTATCAGGGGTTTCTGCTTTTGTATCTTCTTCATTTTCTCTTGCTGCCACCATGTAAGAAATGCCTTTTATCTCCTGCCATGATTGTGAAGCCTCCCTAGCCATGTGGAACTGTAAGTCCAATTAAACCTTTTGTTCTTTCCAGTCTTGGATATGTCTTTATCAACAGTGTGAAAACAGACTAACAAAGTAAGTTGGTACCAGTAGAGTAGGGCGTTGCTGAAAAGATATCCAAAAATGTGGAAGTGACTTTGGGACTGGGTTTCATGCAGAGGTTGGAACAATTTGGAGGGCTCAGAACAAGACAGGAAAATGTGGGAAAGTTTGGAGTAGAGACTTGTTGAATGGCTTTGACAAAAATTTTTATAGCGATATAAACAATAAAGTCCAGGCTGAGGTGGTCTCGGAGATGAGGAACTTATTGGGAACTGGAGCAAAGGCGACTCTTGTTATGTTTTAGCAAAGAGACTGGTGGCATTTTGCCCCCGCCCTAGAGATTTGTGGAATCTCTGAACTTGAGAGAGATGATTTAGGGTATCTGGCAGAAGAAATTTCTAAGCAGCAAAGCATTCAAGAGGTGACTTGGGTATTGTTAGAGCATTGCATTTTAAAAGGGAAACAGCATAAAAGTTCAAAAAATTTACAGCCTGATGATGCAGTAGAAAAGAAAAACCCATTTTTTTTGAGGAGAAATTCAAGTGGGCTGCAGAAATCTGCATAAGTAACAAGGAACCAATGTTAATCCCCAAGACAATGGGGAAAATGTCTCCAGGGCATGTCACAGGTCTTCATGGCAGCCCTGCCCTTCACCGACCCAGAAGCCTAGGAGAAAAAAATGATTTTGTGGGCCAGGCCCAGGGTGCCTATGCTGTGTGCAGCCTAGGGACTTGGTGCCCTGTGTCCCAGCCACTCCAGCCATTGCTAAAAGGGGCCAAGGTTCAGCTCAGCCCATGGTTTCTGATGGTGCAAGCCCCAAACCTTGGCAGCTTCCACGTGGTGTAGAGCCTGCAGGTGCACAGAAGTCAAGAATCGAGCTTTGGGAACCTCCACCTAGATTTCAGAAGATGTATGGAAATGCCTGGACGCCCAGGAAAAAGTGTGCTGCAGGGGTGGGGCCCTCATGAAGAATCTCTGCCAGGGCAGTGCAGAAGGGAAATTTGGGGTCAGAGCCCCCACAGAGTCCCTGCTGGGGCACGGCTTAGTGGAGCTGTGAGAAGAGGGCCATCATCCTCCAAACCCCAGAATGGTAGGTCCACCAACAGCCTGCACCTTGTTCCTGGAAAAGACACAGACACTCAATGCCACCCTGTGAAAGCAGCTGGGAGGGGTGCTACACCCTGCAAAGTCACGGGGCAGAGCTGCCAAAGATCATGGGAACCTATCTCTTGCATCAGCATGTCCTGGTTGTAAGACATGGAGTCAAAAGAGATCATTTTGGAGCTTTAAAATTTAACTGCCCAGCTGGATTTCGGACTTGCATGCCCTGTAACCCATTTATTTTGGCCAATTTCTCCCATTTGGAACAGCTGCGTTTACCCAATACCTGCACTCCCATTGTATCTAGGAAGTAATTAGCTTGCTTTTGATTTTACAGGCTCATAGGTGGAAGGGACTTTCCTTGTCTCAGATGAGACTACGGACTGTAACCTTAGATATTCATGAGACCATTTCGTGAAAACTTCTGGGTACACTTCTTGTTTACAGAGGAAAACTAGGAAACCCTTAACAAAATCAAGGGACCACTTTTAAAACATCCTATTGCATTTCAGTATAACTTCCCCTCCATTTTTAGGGTAATTTAAATAATACAAAGAAAGAGATATACTTTTTAAATATTATATAAAATATTTTCATATTATTAGGCACAATAATCTTTGCAATAATAATTTAAAACACCAAGAATTAACTGTTAGGCTTCGGGTTTTAGAATCAAAATGCTAAGTCAATTATTGTCTCCTGAAAACTAAATGACCACAAAACCACTTAGCTCTACATCAGACCTCTTATATCAGCAAACACAGTGCACTGCCTGTCAAGTTTGAGCACTGCAACCACTGAAGTGTAAATTCTGTATTACTTCAGGGTCATTGATAGAAAGCAATAAAATGTATTTTAAGGAAGATTTATTCAGCACTTCCTCGGAAAATGTTTTATTACCATGAAGAAAAGCACAAGTCATTAAAAGAGGTTTTGAATCAGAAAAACCTAAGTCTATATAAACACTGATAAACTAAAATGATTTTATGTTAAATACATTCCTCTTGACCTATAAAATGTTATGTACATGACTTTTACAGCAGTTTAAAAAAGATTCCTTTCACCTTCTAAGGTATGTCATCCTGTCACTGCTCATTAACTGTGCAACCTGGTGGAGCTTGAATAACTGGTCTAGAATCCAGTTAAAATGTTATTCCCTTTATGAATCTTTCCATGATTTTCAAGGACACTTTACCTCTTCCACATCTGTGTTTACTTCTAGTGTGCTTCCACTCTGTAATTTATGTACATTCTGAGTTGTTTCGCTTTGTGGTTTATGGTGGGGGAAGCAGATTCTCTTTCAGAGAGAGTCTCACTGCCTAAGATTGGCATTTGACTAAATGTAGTGACTCCATGTTTATGGAATAAATCAATAATGAATCCAGGCTTACATAGTCACAAACCGTAGTCATTACCTGTGATTCATTCCCTCATTCTAACACTCCAAATTGCAAATTCTTACAAATTGTGGCAAAAACCAAGGGAATTAAGTGACAAGAAAACTCCAGACAGGGACTAGAAGATTTGGGTGAATAAAGAACTGCTTCTTTGAGGAGATAACTTTAGATAGTCATTAAGCAGGCAAATGAAGATTAACATTAGGGGAAAGAGCAATAAAGAAAAATAAGAAATATTTGTAAATATTGTCAAAAAGTGTATTTCACATTTATTGTAAAAATAAGTGTAAAAACCTGGAAGTAACGAAAATTAAGAACCAGTGGTTCAAGTACAGCAAGCAAAAGAAAATAAATAGTTCTGAGGCTGAAAAGGTGAGCAGGGCAGCCCTTAAAGGATTTTATATACAGTGCTAAGAAATTAGAATATCTTAGAAGTGCAACAGTATTGAGCAGTAAAATGACATAAGCAGATATGTTTTAAAAACATTTGAGTGCTATAAATATATTAAAGGTAGAATGCAAGAGGGGAGCTTAATGAATTATTGTGACGTTCTTCAGTTTTTGATGGGGAGTTACAAGTAAATCAAAAGAAGGGAGTTTCAAGATCTATTTTGCAGTAAAACAATGATAGGATTTGCAGTTGATTGGAAAGTGATGAAAGAAAAAAAAAGACTCTAGGTCTCTTGTATGCTTTCCTACAATATAGGCATAAAACAATTTTGGGGAAAGTGTAGGGAAAAAGAAACAATTGAGAGGACTCAAAGCATCATTTCAATCTCATCTTCTGTTTGTACTTAGTACCATTATTTTCATATATCAAGGGAAGTCTATATGAGGTTACTATATTGTAGCCTAAGACTTGATAATCTATAGCCTACAAACTTCTTGATAAACTAGAAATTCATATAAACATAAGGTTAAAGTCTTTCCATTCTTATTATTTTTAGTATGTGCTTAATGTTCTGATTTTATCCATAAAATATTCATAGAGACTAACATTAATACCATATGGGTTTTGAGTAAAGAGAACAACCAATAAACTTTATACACTGACCTTTTTATTTCCTTTTACTTTCTCTAGAATATAAATAATGAAGATTTACAGCTATTCTATTGTGGCATTAGAAAGGGCTAGGTGACAAAAAATGGAAAGCTCTTTTCTTTATAAAAGGAAGTCCTAGGTAGACTAAGTTAAACGTAATAAGTAATATTAGTTTAAAAGGGATTTATGCAGTCAGGCAGAAGTTTATGTTTTAATGATATCTGAAGGAGAGTAGAAACATTTATTTTTTTAAATGGGCTGAAACCACAAAGGTGATAAAGTAATTTTATTAAAATTTCTTTTGTTTAAACACATTACTTGAATAATTCTCACGATGGTTTTGGTAGTTTAACTCAATGCTCATTTTAAAGATGCTGTTATATAGTTGAAATAGTTACTAGTTGATTTAAAAGTCTTCTATTTGTGGTAACTTTAGAATATAACATATGACACACATGAAAGTTAACTCCAGGATTCATTGAAGACCATTTGGTATCTTTTTCCATCTTATATAAATTTAAAAACCAATATATGCTCACTATGGAAGACTGGGCAGTGCAGAAATACATAAAAGGAACAAAGTAAATGATCTGTAATCCCACCCAGAAGTAACCACCATTAGCATTTTGATGATTTCTGTCTAGTCATTTTTACGAAGTATTATACACACACATGAAAATTTATCTAGTTAACACTCTGCTGATTATAGTATCTGTACATTATTCATTCACTTTATATTGCCTTATAATTATTTTAATGCTCTTAAATTATTTTCTAACTCATTATTTATAATAATGATATAATTATATCATATGGACTATTATAGATTTAACAATTTGTATTTTATGATGCATAAAGCATTTTACAATTTTCTAACCATTATAAATAACACTGCAATGAATAACTTTGTACATATATATTAAGATTATGTTTAGAATTACTGTCTTAGGATAAATATACAAAAAGAGAATTACTGATTCACAGGATTTGGACATTTGAAACACTGCAGGTGCAACTTAATAACTGAAGAAACAATATCACTTCAATTCCTGCCACCCATATGACAGTGCCAATATTATAAAGAAAAAAACCCTGGATACTTTCAGGTATTGTGGTTTCCTTTAGTAATTCAAAAGTTTTGACATGTAAAAATAGTTACTAATTATATTAATTGTTTTAAGTTACATTTGTCAAATTGTGAGACTGAGTTTTTCTATAACTTACTTAGCTAATTTTATTTCCAGACATTGTCAATGTCCTTTGTGTATTTTTGCAACTGAGTTTAAATAATCCATTTGTATTACATTTTTAAATGTTAAAAAACAGTTTCAAATATTTCCCAAATCTGTTTCTTTGTTTTTCCTTTTAATTAATGATATTTTTATGTATAGGTTTCAAAATTGTTTCAGTCAACTCTATAAATATTTCATATTTTCTCCTGTAATATTTTCTCCCAGAAAATTTTATGATATAATTTGATTTATCCTCCTCTTCCTTCTTTTATATTCCATTTTTATGATAAGGTGAGAAATGTGAGAATCCTTTTTTATGCAACTATTTCCTTTCTATTTATTACTGTGATTTACTTATCAAGTCTTAACATTTTTAGTGATTACCAAATGTTTTCCACTGGCCTATTTGTTGATGTTTTATAGTAATATCATGATGTTTTAAATATTATAGTGTGTGGAAAAGTTATTTTTAAAGACAGACAACAACTTAAAATGTGTACATTTAACTAGAAATTCAAGCCTTTTGAAAATGTTTTTATATTTATATTTTTAATTAAAAAAAAAACAAAATTACAAAACTTAGCTGTTTTTCTAAAGAATCATTACCATGAATAGTTTTATTCATTTATTAGTGCATCAAACGTTTATTTAGTGACATTCTTATGGCAGAATGAGAATACAGAATCAGTAAGATGCTACAGAGACACAACTTTTACCTTAACTTAGAAAATGTGTGATCTTCACTTTTGAGAATGTACAGGCTATTTTTTGGATATCTGAGGATTTAGTTATAGGCATTCTGCTTAGTAAATAGCAATTACAGCTATTAAGTCTGAGCTAAATTGTATCTCCTTTTAAAAACCTTCTTTCTCCCTTGAAATATCTTTGGCATCAGCTTTCTCTTTCGGAGGAACAGAAGTTCCCAAATTACTATAATTTCAAGGTTAAGTGAAAAGGGAAACATTATATAAAAATAAAAAATCTTAGATAAAGCTCAACAATTTAGTTACAGAGGTAACTGTGAACAAGGTTGAAAACAGAATCCATTATGTTTTATCTTACTTGAAAGAGCTACGTTAAAGTATTAATTCAATAAAATATTTCTTATATTTAAAAGGGAAATATTATCATGATTAAGTATGAAGAAATGGATTTTTGCTTCGAGATATACAAAATGTATTATAATAAAAAACATTCCAGATTCTTCCATTTTAAAACATTCAGAACATTGCCTTGGTAAAGAACATTGCTTTAAAAAGGCACTTCAGTGAGTATCTCTAGACGGGGGTGAAAGATAGTTCAGAATTAGAGAGATGTTTGCCAAGAGATTCACATCCCAGCACCGAAGAACAACAGATGGCAGCAGTAACATTGAAAACTTGCTGCAGATCCTGTCTGGCATGCTTTCAAAATGGCCATTTATATTTTCTAGCACAAACAGCCAACTGCTGTCTCCTTATATTGCAAGCATGGATATAGAAGAGAAGATAAAATGCAAGAATGACACTTGATTCCTCTTAACAGAGGAAAGGGATGCAACTTGAAAAGGGAAGTGTGCTGGTGATATGACTTTGCCTGACCAGATGTCTTAATTTTCTAGGATTTTCCAGGCAGTCTCCTCATTGCTGATGACCTAACATATCACCAGGTCTAAAACACTGGCAGCTGCTCTCAGGCTACTGCCTTACTTCCCACACCCTGGTCTCTGTTTCTGAGCTTGGTTTAGTAACTTCCATTTGAATTTTGCTTCTTCCCTAAAGAGGATTTCAGTCCACAGATTGTTGTTGCTAACCTCGACCATCTCTCACCTCAGGTGGGCAAACTAGAGTGAGCACATGCACAGAAAAGGTCAGGAGAAAGCAGAAGCAAGCCAGAGAGAGGTCACTGAGTCTTAGCACAGACAGGAGATAGAGGAGTTACAGTAACTGGAAAGGCTCAGAACCTCAACAGAATGGATATGATACCGAGTAACAAAGAAAGAACTTGATATGGTTTGGTTGTGTCCCTACTCAAACCTCATCTTGAATTGTAGCTCCCATATCCCCATGTGTTGTGGGAGGGTCCCAGTGGGAAGTAATTGAACTGATGGGGCGGGTTTTTCCTGTGTGTTGCTCTTGTAATACTGAATAAGTCTCACACGATCTGATGGTTTTATGGAGAGCAGTTCCCCTGCACAGGCTCTCTTGTCTGCAGCCATGTAAGATGTGACTTTGCTCCTTTTTAATCTTTTGCCATGATTGTGAGGCCTTCCCAGTCATGTGGAACTGTGAGTCAATTAAACCTCTTTCCTTTATAAATTACTCAGTCTCAGGTATGTCTTTATTAGCACCGAGAACAGACTAATACAGATCTGGTAAATTGGGCAGCCCTTCATCTCAAAGAGAGAGCTTTTACATCACTAGAGCAGAAATAAATTTCCCAGGATTTGGTGAGGACAAACAGAGGGACCTGCCAGAAAGAATAATATAAAGCCTTGGAGAGAAGTAGCTCCTGTTCAAGCAGTTTGTAGCACAGGTTATGATGTTATTCCCTGTTCCTCTCCAGAGAAAAGAACTAGATTTTACTTATAGGGGAAGCCATATAATTGGTTGGGACATATCCTATGAGGTGTTGATTCATGGGCTTGATCTTAGACTTGATCCCTTTTATTTGCCAAATAGTTAGTCTAATACTACTCTGTCTTACCTTCAGGGATATGAAATACTGAATACTCTTCTTTGGCTAATATGAGTCAAAATAATAGGATCAGGAAATAAAATTTATCAGTAGGGTTTATACCAAAGCCACCTCATCTCCTATATTCCATATAGGTTACTTCCAGATCTGCTACTAGCCTATGTAGCAACTGCCTTTGTACAGTTCCATGAAGCATAGCTTAGCATGCAGAGTGTCATCTGGATTTCAGCTAGACAGCCTCTCTATTGTGCAAATATGGGTGGGATTCAACCTACACAACTATATGATTCATTCTGAGTACTATCATGGAAGCACCTACCCAAGACAAAAACCTAGATTGCTCCACCATGCATTATCTCAACCTATATCCAACTGGTCACCAAGCTCAACTGGATCTTTATTTCCTCCATCTGCATGTCTTGATCTGTGTTGCCATTGTCTGCACGAAACACCTCACCATTTCCCAGTAGATTGTTGCTGTACTCTCCTAACTGGTATCTCTCCCTCTAGCCTGGATTTGCAATGCACCCTCAAAGAGCAGGAATAAATTCTGTAAACTTTAGCATGGTACAAACACTCTTCAAAGTCTGATCTTTGCCTAAGGTTTAGCCTCCTCTCCCGTTGTTTACCTACATGTAGTCACACTGAGCTACTCTGTACTTCTTCAAGTGTTCTCTTTCTTGTTAAACATGTACAAATATGTTTGCACTTTGTGCTTACATTCATATTCTTTCTCTTTTTCTCTCTCGTTGTCTCTTCAAGAGTTGAATTTGAAGTGATTGAGGACATTTATAGAAGTCAATTTCAGAAATTAGAATATCTTATTATCATGCCTAAATAACTTGCAAGACATTCTGGTACAGAGGTTTCATGCACTATGCTATGGTAGTATACTGACAAAGGAAATGCATTACATGAAACATATCAAATATGCTATCAAGTCAATAAATATATATATATTTACATATTTATAAATATATATTTGAAATGGAGTCTTACTCTGTCACCAGGCTAGAGTGCAGTGGTAGGATCTCGGCTCACTGCAACCTTCACCTCCTGGGTTCAAGCAATTCTCCTACCTCAGTATCCCAAGTAGCTGGGACTACAGGCACATGCCACCACACCTAGCTAAGTTTTGTATTTTTAGTAGAGACGGGGTTTCACCTTGTTGGCCAGGATGGTTTCAATTTCATGACCTCGTGATCTGCCTGTCTCAGCCTCCCAAAGTGCTGGTATTACAGGTGTGAGCCACCACACCTGGCCAAGCCAAGAAATATCTTTAATATTTTTGACGTACAAGGAACTATGTTAGATATTATTTGCTTCAGATTTATAACCTGGTAATTAAAAACATCTTTACTGTTTCCTCAATGTTCGTCATATTCCTTAGTATTTTAAAGAATAACTCAAGTAAATAAAATACTACATATTTATAATTGTATATTTACAAAGTCTTATAATTAGGCTAAATGCCTTAGGATATTCTTGATTGATATGACAGTGTTAATATCTTCAAAGTTTAAATATGCAGTTTGCAATCATCTTAGTAATTTCTTGCATTTTACAAAGTGCATTTTTTTTGGCTTGGGAAATTACTTTCTTCTCATTAAAATGTTGCACCATTATATCCATTGACTTATTTCAGTTAAAAAAAAAGTCCATTATTTAACAACCTGGACATAGATTAAATCTCAGGCATTTGAAATAAATATTTTCTATGCGTATTTTGGTGTAAAAGACAAGCTGATTTCAACTGGCTCAAGATTTCACAAACCATTTTTGTTACAGTGCTTTCAGATAAACTCTTAAATTAATAGACACATAGCATAAATATCTAATCCTCAGATTGTATTCAAAATTGATATGTTAGAAATTCACCTTAAAAAACAAACTAAGTCAGATATGGTGGTGCATGCCTGTAATCCCAGCACTTTGGGAAGCAAAAGTGGGATGATTGCTTGAGGCCAGAAGTTTGAGACCAGCCTGGGCCACATGGCGAGACTCCACCTCTAAAAAAAAATTAAAACTTTAGCCAGGCGTGATGGTGTGTGCCTATAGTCCCAGATGCTGGGGAAGACTGCTTGAGCCCAAGCAGTCTGTACTCCAGTACTCCAGCCTGGATGACAAAGTGAGGTCCTATCTCTAAAAAAGAAAAATAAATAACTAAAATTATTATTTTTAAGTCTTGCTTCTGTAAACAACAGTCCTTTGGGATCAATATGTTTTCTAAATTGCTATATTTCCGTCTCTGTACTAATTGCTGATTATAGAAAGGCAAGTAAAAATTAGCTTTTGTCCTCTGTGAGCATATGAAATGTATAAAAAGATAGATGAGTAATTATCTGTAACTGAGATTCTTAATTTTAGCCCATTTTAATTGTTAAATAACAAGTAAAAGTGCATTATGTAAAACCTACACCTGAATTTGCTTGTTCACAGTAAAGACTGTCACAAATTTTGCCACAGAAACTTGAAAATGTTAATGATTCATATTCATTGTATATTGTTAACTCATTCTTCTTTTATTTATTCATTCATACTTCAGGAATTTGCTAGGTGCTTACCGGGCTTGTAAAGATGAACAGAACAACATCTGTCCACCAGGATTCGACCAAATGAAAATTACTGCAGGAAGTAGACATGGTTTGGCATGTTTCCCCAGGGGATTTAACCAACCAACCAGCTAATACCTAATATATGAAAGCCAAGTACATACATTGTCCTGTACTTTGCAGCAGGGAGAAACAAGGTCTGCATTTCCTAACCTAAAATAGCCTTAAAATTTGGCTGAAGGCCCAAGTGAATATGGATGAAACACTTTAGAAAATAATTAACACTTTCAAAGGGTGAAATGAGTTTATTTCTGGTGTTAGAAAAATATTACCATACTAAATGTGAGCAAATGTTTAAAGATCTATTATTTTATACACTACGGCCCTCCCTCAATATCAACAAACTATCTTACATGATGCAGGCCTCTTCCCACCCCTCCAACGTCCTTTCTGTTTGATAAGAAAAGACAGTAATTGAATGAGTTTGTATTTAAACCTGTTATACTTTGTTTTTAATACATCATTTACAGATTTATTTTTCTTTGCATGCATTTCTCCCAATTTGTACAGGTACCTGTTTGCAATGTTACAGTAACCCTGAATTTGAACGTCAACTTTCTAGAATTCAAGAAATTTTGCAAAATTCTAGGTTATATGAAATCTGTGTCCTGGTTTATCTTGTGCACTACTGTGTCCCCAGTGCTATATACTGTAGGTGTGGATATTTGGTGAATGAATAATGAATGAATTCCGGGGTAAGAAATATTCGCAAAATTATCATTTTCTTTCTTTCCATTATGACAACTCTTTAATTTAGAGTGAGTGAGTGCTTTATGGGGAATGTACTCTGCAGGATAGTGATTCTGTATATTCTGTCTATGTTTAAAAACGAAAATAAGAAAAGGAAAAATTGCACAAGAAATGTAGCCTATTAACAGGTGAATTTTATGGACTCTGATTAATATACTGTTTTCAGTTAACATTTGTTTTGAATTAAATTACTGGTCAATTGAGCATGCTGAGTAGTGAATATTTATCACAGAATCAATTGCTGAACTTTCAATGCTTTACAAATTAAAATTATCAACATTAATCAAAGAGTTATGCATTTTAGCAAGATAGGGCTAATAATGTACCTTCAAGGAATCCAATATAACTCTATTCTGAAGTCAACATTAAGGGCCAAAGTAAGGTTACTACTATTACTATATTCGACTGAGCTTTTCCATCCCAAAACAGCAATAGAAATTACAGATATTATTTCTATGATCTTGAACCCTTTAAGCACATACTATAAGTAAAGTCTGCATTAATTAGCTATGTTAGCAATCAAGTCTATTTCAAAAATGCATTTTAAATGTAAACTATATACTTTGGAATTATATTGTATCATTTCCCAATATCATATTTGAGTAAAAAGCTAAAATTTATGTCTGTTTGCACATATTCACACACACACACACACACACACAGAGAATACAGCACAGCACAGAAGTACTTCTGACACCTTGCAAAACACCATTCATCTTTCACTTTTATTGTTAGAGTTTGAAAGTGAAAAGATAGATCCCATGAAAAGACTGTAATGGAATTTTCACATCTTTTTGACTTTTATCTTTGAAGTCAATGAATTTTAGAAACATGAAAGCAACTATTATAGTAGCTCTTTGTATCACTTTAAAGATAGGTCATAAAGACAGTGGTATGATGTGTCAACTATAGCAGTTTTTGTGCCTGAAAAACTCAAAATATTTTTTAAAATATATATGGTATCAATTTTAACCAGAACCTACAAAAGAAGTGCTCAGGGTTACTCTGTAATGAGGTTCACGATATACTGGCAACAAAGTTCTATTTAGCACTGATGGCACCATGATCACTGAGAAAATGTTCCAAAAAGCTTATCATATACTTTACATTAATCTAACAACTTGGAATCATTTAAGACAAAATTTCTGTGGTGACATCAGGCATCTTCAGGCAATATGGTTAATGTTAGTAGAAAAGGTTTTAAATTCAAACAAGCTTAAATTAGAATTTGGATAAACTGCTTAACACTTTTGAATTTTTTATTGCTTAGTATTATACCATCCACAATCATTTGTAGTACTAAAATCAAAGAAGTATGTGTATAGGAACACTTTCAATTTAATTCAACTCTCTCTCTATATATGTATAATTCAACTTTATATATATATGTATTTGGGTAGGGGGAGGAAGTCATATACAAAGTATAGTAGCAATTGCTTGATTCAGGGCATACTGGAGATAAGAGAGATAGATAAACCTAGAAAATGATTCTAATTTTGCAACAAGGCGATAGAGGTAAATTAATAAAATATGCAAACAAGATCATATAAAAGTCAGGCAGTCCAGTGTAGAAGAGAAAGAGCTTAAATCCAAGTATGAGAGGTAGGTAATTCTGAGTAGATTCTGAAGGCAGACCAAAAGCTTAGAGCTTTAGGATATTAGCCCATCTGGTGATCAAGGTTTAAGTTAAAGAGGAATGGAAGATGAAGTTGGACAGATACACTGAATCCCTCGGATGACAAATTATTCTTTATGAGTTAGATGCGGTGTCTAAGGAAGTACTGTCAACAGGATGGATGTATACTGCCTATCACAGGTGTCAACTTACACATGGTGAGGAGGCAGAGGGGAACCAACTAGTATCTCATCAAACCTTGAGTTGTAATTTCCATTCTTGATCCTGTAACTAACTGGTACCTTCAAACTGAATGAACATTACAAAAATCATTCATAATAGTAAACTTAAAAATCAGCATCCAAACTAATAAAAATAACTGCAGTGAAGTTTATTTCATCTTAAAAATAAGGAAAAGAAACCTCTACAGAGTTAAATACAGTATATTTTTGACAAGCCTACATATTCAGAGGCTTTATAGATTAGTTTTTGATAAATCAGAAATACCAGCATGCCTGTTTAAACAAAGCAAAGAGCTGTGGTTCTCTTAATATGCTAAAATGGTGGCTTTAAAAATATGTTAAAATGGCCATCTGAATGCTTTCATAATAATTATAACATTACTTTATGGTCTAGCATGTATTGTTTTCCTTGTATGTCCCACCTGTATTCACTTATTTTCTCTACTTGAATTAAAACCTCAGAAGAAAGAAATCTGAACTTACAAATTGGTTGAAGTCCATAAATTTACTTTTTTGGGAAAAGGGGAAGAGAATGGTGGTATGGAAAAAAATGGTAAAGTGATTGACTAAATACCAAATATAAATTACCTGACCTGCCATATTTGCAAAGACAGTGCAAGGCACAAACATTCCTATTATGTTGATTTCACACATGGAGAATAGAATCCTTTCATAATCCCAAACACTAAGAGATCAATGACACCTATTAGCAATAAACTGTACAGTTCCTAGTGAAAGGTCCAAAGCTAAAATTACTAATCCAAATGCTGATAAGAGAAGATGTTTGGGGCTTTAATAAATGTTTGCATGTGTCAGTGTTTTCTTGGATCCTGTCTTTGCTAGTATGATATGTCTACTTTTGGTCCCATTATACAGTGACGTGGGACACACAGTGATTTTCCAGCTCACACTCTCCAATTCTGGGTAGGCAGCCCGTCTTCAAATTCTCTGGGGACCCTGTAAAAGTATGTATTTGCTACCTAAGGTAGGCAAGACATAGAGAGCTGCTGTGGTCAAAAGAATAGTAGGATTTAAATAGAGTTCCAGATTAGAGGTTTGCTTATTTTAGTTGTTTCCTGATCTTCTCTCTTAAGAGGACAAAGAGAGAAGAAAAAAGTAGACTGAAGATTTTTTTAAATTTTTCCTTTCGAATGAGGACACTATTAGCAGCATCTGTGATTTTATACAATAGTGCATGTCAACAAACTAAGGGAAGGTGAAAGTGAAAGGAAAAATCACAAGACCAATGTGATCACTGGGTCTTCCCTCTGTCCACTCAGCTGAGATAATACTGTTTGCAGTGATAATCTATTCACACATTCTATAATAATAGTGTTGTATTCTTTGTTGGAAAGACATTTGGAAGGAAAAGACAATAATTGAATGAATTTTATATTTTAGACTGTTATATTTTGTATATGTCATTTATACACTTATTTTTCTTCACATGCATTTCAGAACAGCTAATTGATTTTAATGTATTATATATATATTATTTGAATTGTATAGTTAAAACAATAAAGTCTTGCTAACAAAAATTATAAAAACCATTATGTTAAGTGAATAAGAAGCATATAAAATTGAATATATGAGTTCATTCATAATATATATGATATATCACATATATATCATATATATATGAAGAAACACTAGAAAGGAAAAGAAAATGGTAGCATCAATTACGCTTGGAAGAGAGGTGTGTTTCTTTTAATTTAGCAAAAGCTTTCTGTGATACTGTTCTCTGATACTCCTTTTGCAATAAACAAAATAGTTCATATTAATTATGTTGATCTGTAAGTGAATATTCAAATTAATCTGCTATAATTTGCTATTATTATAATTTATCTGTGAAACTAGGACAAATAAATAGATCCCTAATTGAATCTAAAATATATATAGACCCATAAAAATAATTAGCTGGCCATGTTATTTCTAAAACACTGAAGGAATATGCACAGAAAAAAAAAATCAAAAGAAGAAAATTAACTTCATAACTTATATTTTATGAACCACTATTTCTAGAGAAAGACAAGAAGGTTAGAGCTGACATTTTATATTTGTCTCCTTGACCACTGCTAGATTACGACTCACTAACATTGCTGTTATTTTTTTTTAAGTCAAATGACATAAAACCAAGCATTAATTCCCACCCAGGTTACAACCCCATCTCTGAAATACTCATTTCTTGCTGTACATTGCAATTTCCAGGGTGGTTACTTTGGTAACATCTAGACTCTTTGGGGTTCCTTCTGAATGTGTCCAGTGACTTTCCCTACTCCTCTGTGCTATACAGGACAAAATATACATGCGGATACCAACATAATCTTTAATCCTCTTTTAGGCTGTTGATTTTCAGCTAGAAGTTTGTTTTCTAGAATTAGACCATACATGTCAAGGTCTGTTACAAAATCAGTTCTCATAGAAAATTTATGTATCTTGGCAGCTCAGCAAAGAAATCCTTGATTTCAGTGAGATCAATGGAACCATTTTTAGAAAATCACTGCCAGACCTGAAGCTAATTTTCTCTAATTCTACAACATCTGTAAATCTCATATAGAAGTCTGGATTTTAATCAGCCCTGCAGCCTAACAAATGGCTAGTGATGATTAAAGAAAATAAACACCAAAAACTATTTGACAGGAAAACCACAAAAATAACATAAAAGAGCAATATGGGCTACAGGCTCCAGAAAATCTATTGTTTCATTGACAGTTTTAAAGACTTCATAGGCAGGTAATTCAAAAATAGGAAAAAGTGTTGGTGTCACATAGGGTGTCTTCTTCATGAAAGATTAGTTTTTACTACGATGAAAGAAACCCAGTGAAACCACTGGGATCCCAACACATAGATAAGGACATGTAACGATGGAAAGAAGTGAAAATAGAGGAAAGAATAAAATGCAAAGTGAATCTGTACCACAGAGGGGCTGCAGAAATGCCGGCAGTAGAATATATATATCTTTCCAAGTCTTTAATTCTAGCCAACTTCCAAGGCTGGTTAAATGAAAAGATCCCTCAGTAATGATTAATCCCCTTAAATAATGTTTACTACTGTATGACTTCTCATTAGGCATACAAATTTAAGAGGTTGCAGGTAAATAGTATCCACATTGTCCAACCAGACTGTCACAAATTCACTGTGATAAAAATACTGGTAGCAATAAGTATGTGTGCTGTGCAGCCATACTCTTGGAAGGAACAAGACCTGAGCATTTGGGCATAAAGAATCAAATAATAAATATGTTATTATTTAAAATGCTGCATATGTTTTATAAATGAAATGAATTTTATTTGCATTTTTCACATAATTGCCTAATAATACACATCCCAGACATTCTTGTAAAGTTGTCAATAAAATTTTCAACACTAGTAAATAGAGAACATATGCTTCAAGAAGAGACTCCTATTAACACAAATGTAAACAAAGCCAGAGTCAGTGTTTTCTTTTATGCAATTTTGTTAGCAATATTACTTATACCAATTCATTAGTTAAAATGAGCCAGGAACTATCTGAACATTTTATAGGCATAATCTAATTTAATCCTCTCAATAATCCTGCAAGGGTAAACATCGTTGTTAATTATTTTGCAGAAAAGGATACAAGCTTGGAGAAGTGAAGTAACTTACCGAATCTCGGCTAAGATTTACAAAATGGCTGAGCAGGCAGGGAAACCCAGCTTTTGCATTCCTAAGCTTGTACTTTTAATTTCTATGCCACATTGTTGCTGACAAATTTACAGAACTCAAAACCCACTGCTGAATGAGTCTGGATGACTTAGTTGTAGATCACCAATTGGCATTATTATCAAGATGCATTTTAGTCAACATTTGAGTTTGCGAACCAGCTAGTCTCTTTCTTGTAGTTATATCTCCTCATCCTCCTTTGCCAAAATCTTGTGTTCCCAAATAATCTGTTCTTGGCTCTACTCAAAATTTTTAGCCTGTCCTTTTTCCTAAGTGCCAGTTTTCCATTTCAAACTGCCTGCCTGACATCTCCTCCTGAATGTTCAGCCCACACACAATATGTTTCTTACTGAATTCATCTTCTCCCTTCCCAAATCCATCCCTTCTACTACATCTTCTATTTCTGCTCATCATTTTCACAATCACTTTAGAGGGAAAGAAACTAGTGTGAATTGCCACTATAGTAAGCTGTATGATTATTTACAAATATTCTATCTACTTTCCCTGTTTGTGAATTATACATATCTATCTCATGACTTTTGGCCTTGGCCATGTGATGTGTTTTGGCCAATGGAATATGAACATACACGGGATATGCCAGAACCTTTAAGGGTCAGTGTAAGTTTCTGCTGCCTCTTTTGCCCTTCCCCTCTGTCTTAAGAAAAGACATCCCAAACAGGGGTTGCTTCTTCAGTCTGGGTCTAGTTTTAAGAAAACAAATCAAGTCAAGTCACAGCAGGTAATTCACAGCTGTGCCATGTATTGTGAATAAGGAATAAATGCTTATTACTGTAAGCCACTGACATTAGAGGGTTACTTGTTACTGCAAATACAGGGTTTTTTTTAACTCTCACTTTAATATCAAATCAGCTGCATTTTGCATTAGTTCTATATTTAAAATATATCTTCTATACTTTATTTTTATAGGAACACAATCTAATTATGTTGATTTTTACCCATCCCTTTGATGATGGCAATTCTTTTTATATTTCTTTTTCTCTTTTTTTATTCTAACAAGATGATTCTTTCTGAAGTAAAATTTTATCATTTTACTCTTCTATTAAAACATCATAAATAATTTTCCAAGAGGAAAGAAAAGATCTCACAGAAGACTAAGTAATCAATAATATCAAAGAGTGCTGATAGGTCAAGTCAGGAGAGAAATGAAAATTAAACAATGAATTTAGTAACATCGATTTTCTATCAATGAAAGCCATTGCCAATCTTAATAAGAAAGTCATTGATTAGTTTAGTAAAAACAGTTTTAGAAGAGTGATGGGGTAAAACACAGAATGGATTGGATTCAACAGACAACAGAGAGAAATTGATGATAGCAAGGTAACTTTAAAAAATATTTCAAGGGATTTATTGCAAAGGAGAGCAGAGAGAGAGAGAGAAAGAGAGAGAGAGGGTGGTGGCTCAAGGGCAATATGGAATGGGGGGGTGTTTGGGGTTTGTCTACTTTGTTTGTGGTGAAAGAGAAACTTCAAAATGTTGGTGTGCTGATGGGAATGACATAGTAAAGACCAAAAAAAAAAAAAAAAAAAAAAAAAGTTGGGTGATACAGGACAGTTTAGAAATAACTGGAGCTATAACTTTGATCACAGAGAGGGAATGGGTTCCAGTGCCTAACTGGAGAGTTTAGCCTTTTATATTTAACTGAGACAGTTCATACACAGTAACAGGAGGTAAGACTGATATAAGTGTAAACTATCAGTAGGGAGGTAGCTGGGATGATGAGACTGGTATTTGGATTTCTTCCATTTTCTCAGGGAAACTGTAAACATGCTAACTGAGAAGGGGAAAGAAAGACTGGAAATTTGAGGAGAAAGAATAGTTGTGAATTACTCGTTAAAAGAATGACAGAGTGCAGCAGGGAAATGTAGGATT
This sequence comes from Macaca thibetana thibetana, assembly GCF_024542745.1. Taxonomy (NCBI): domain Eukaryota; kingdom Metazoa; phylum Chordata; class Mammalia; order Primates; family Cercopithecidae; genus Macaca; species Macaca thibetana. The sequence continues at coordinate 74,271,499 of NC_065588.1, read as the reverse complement.
TCTGTGCACACCACTAGTCCACTTGAGATTACTAGTCATGAACGTACTATGAAATCAGTCTGCATGATATTTATAGTTTTCTACAATCACATTCAGCTGGGCAGGAGCACAGTAGATGAAATGTTGGTTTTAACTGAAGTTGAGATTTTTCTAGTCAAATAAGCAAAAGAGAAAGGGGTAGTGGAGTAGAAAAAATATCCAAGAAAGGTTTTTTGTTTGGCTGGTTATTTTTGATAGATCATGGAACCTAACTTGTAAAAATAAATATATCAAAACTCAGCAAGTATTTAGGATTCTGATGAGTTAAGTATCAATGAATTGCAGGTACTGGTCAGATTATATTATTCTTGGAGCCAGAATAAGAAAGGGAGTGAACTGGAAAAATAGGGGTAGTTGTTAGACAGCATGATACTCAACCCTGCTTGAATGGAGAAGGTGAAGTTTTCACTAAGGACAAGTTCCAGGGTGTGACAGTGGGAGTGTGTGACTAAAGTATGAGTAGAATGGAAGGCAAGATCATTAAAGGATAAGGTGTCAAGGTTCTGAGAAGCGAGGCTATGGGTCAGTGGATGTGGATATCACAATCAATTACAGTAAGAGTAGTGTTAGAAAGTCACAAAATATTAGAGTTAAAATCTTGAATAACCCAGGGACAGTAACTTAAGTTTCTTGAAATGATAACAAGGAGGGATAGCAGGTGGTCTATACTGATGGTAGGAAATTTGTTATGGTTTGGATGTTTGCTCCCTCCAAACTCACATTAAAATTTAACCCCCAGTGCAGCTGTATTAAGAGGTGAAACCTCTATGAGGTCACTGGGTCATGAGGGCTCTGCCCTCATGAATGTATTAACCCATTCATGGATTAGTGGGTTAATAGACTAATGGGTTAGTGTGTGAGTAGGTCTGTTATCAAAGCCAGTTTGGGTCTCTCTCAGCTGCCCCTCAGCATGTGATGCCCGGCACTGCCTTGGGACTCTACAGAGCATCCCCACTGTAGAGTAGCAGTGTAGCAAGAAGGCTCTTCAGATGCAGTGCTCAACCTTGAATTTCTCAGCCTCCATAACTCTAAGAAGTGAATTTCTTTTCTTTATAAATTATTCAGTTTCAAATATTCTGTTACAAGTCACAGGAAATAGACTAAGACAGGCTTCAACATAGGCATTTCTTCAGAGGGGAGGTGATGATGAAAGTGGACATTTAACCCACCCCCAGGTCCAGGAGGAAAAGAATGTCGACAAGGAATACAGGGAGTCTTCAGGGGAGAGGCAAGTTTCAGTGAAAAGAACAAAGGGAAGGGCTAATTTCAAGAAGAAATTACTAACAGAGGCACTTCAGCCAACAGTGGATTATGAATTCTAAGCAGCATATTGAAAGGGTTTCAGCTATTGGGAAGAAATGAAAAACGTGATTTAAAAGTAGAGAATTCAGAGGGCTATAAGTTTGTGGGGGTACGGGTATCGGGAATAATCTTTTCTCCTAAAAAGTTGATATATGTCAAAACATACCTTTTCAATTAACTATGTTCTATTGAAATGCTAATGGTAGGAGAGCTATATCACACAGTGATTTTGTTTAACAATAGACTAACAGAAGTCATACATAGCGTGCCTAAAACCAAATACCAAAATATTCAATGCTGACTACCTTCAAGTGAAAACTTCTGAGAAAAATCAGTTTTTCACTGATCTGAAACAACAAGATGTTCCAAAAACATGCGCACAGATATTTTCAAAACGGGTCATAAATTGACAAAATAACAAAATAATTCCTCAGCCCATATATTTATATTTGAAAATATAATGCATATGCCTGTATATTAATATATGCCCTCAAGCCATATATTAGTCTGTTCTCATGCTGCTAATAAAGACATACCTGAGACCGGGTAAGTTATAAAGGAAAACCATTTAATTGACTCACAGTTCCACATGGCTGGGGAGGCCTCACAATCATGGCAGAAGGCAAGGAGGAGCAAAGCCACGTCTTACATGGTGGCAGGCAAGAGGGCTTTTGTAGGGGAACTCCCCTTTATAAAACCATGAGATCTCATGAGACTTATTCACTAACACAAGAACAGCATGGGAAAGACCCGTCTGTGTGATTCAATTATCTCCCACTGGGTCCCTCCCATGACAAGTGGGAATTATGGGAACTACAAGATGAGATTTGGGTGGGGAGACAGCTAAACCATATTAGCCAGGGAATGAGATCAATGAAAGAACACCCAGGAAAAGATCTACTTAAAAGTCTTGTTTTGGGAATGTTTGGCATTTCATATTGAAAGTTTATCTTTGTGGTGTGAGTAGATTCAGAAATACACAGTGTGAGCTGCAAAGGGAAAGGGGCAGTTGAGTGTGGAAGGCTCAGCACTGAGGATCCCTAACTCCAGGGAAGATCAAAGCCTTAGACCCTTAACTTTGAAAAGGGAGAAACTTCATTTCCACAGAGAAAGAACAGCATAACACCTCAGATGAGCCTCTCTCCCACTTCCAGATTTGCCCCTGCCTACTTATATGGGTAAATAGATCTAGGCCAGAATTTTAGGGAAAAAAGCAGCAAGAAAGAAAGAGAGAGGAAATGGTGACAGCCTGCAAGAGACTGCCAGCGAGATGGACAGCTGACTCAAGCTGGGAGGAGCATCCACAGCACAGCACACCTCCCCGACTCATCTGTTGACATTCACGTGCTGTAAAGGGTTGCAATCCGGGGCCCTCAAGCCATGCTGAGCACCAAGACCTTCATCTATACTCAGCCTTCACTGGGCTCTCCATGAGCTTTACAGTACTGAACTACCAGGTTCATTAGTTGTACCTACACATGGAGAATCATAAAAGGCCTAAGAGTGCCTATTGACTCTGACCAATAGAGATTCTTTCAAGAAAAGAATATTCCTGGTAGTCAGAATAATCAACCTCTCTATCTCTTAACGTATTATCACGCTGTAGTTCATAAGATGCTAGAGTTGTTATAACAACAGACCTAACTGAATATTGAATATATACATTAAAGAAAGACTCAAAAGACTTTTATAGCCTGATAGGTTTTTCTCCTAAAAAATTAATAAATCAAATTCTGACTTCTCTATTTCCTGTCTTATGCCTTTTCTGTTCATACCTGCTAGCTTGTCAAATGGATACAATCTCTAAAACACACTGGACTTCATTTATGATGACTAAATTGCCTGTGGTTGACAGGATTTTGAATTAGCCTACTTGTCATTATCAAATGCATGTGCTCAGCTAAATAAAGTCATAAGACAAGCAAGTTTGAGGTAATTAGATGGTGTTGATTGTACCTGCAGTATGTATTTCACTTTCATGATTAATTCTGCATTGAAGGCTACACATACTATTGTATTTCACAACACAGAGCATCAAATAAGAATAAAGAGTCCAGGGTACCTCATGACTACCAGTGTCAATTTGAACACTATTATCTCACCATGAGTAAATGGTCCAATATCTTAGAAAAACTCCAAAACAGCAGCAGATCAAGAGTTCTGATCTATTTCAGATAGAAATTAAACTATAATGGGAAAAAGTAAAGTCTAAAAGTCATAATCAATACTGATACCCACTGTGTTAATGAGTTTCTGTCATTACAATAACAATGGAATCAAAAGGGTAGGAAAAGTATCTCTCGAAATTGTGGTGATTAAGTCTTTAATCCAAAGAGAACATTTATGCAGGTGAAAATTTATTTTAAAAGTATATTTCAAGATAGAAAACTTGCAAAAGTTAATTTAAGGCTCACAAAGGGGTTTTTAATGATCTTTGGAAAATGAGAGAATGCTTGACCTAGTCTTTCTCTTCTCTTGCTAAGGGGACATGATACTTTCATTTTCCACTTTCTACTAGCCCTTTGTACTTTTATACTTTGTACTTTTATACTTTGTGTGTCAGTCAGACCACATGAGTACCTACTATGCAAGAGATAAAACTTTTAAGTTAGAAACAGTGTAAACTATACCCTATCCCCAAATTATTTTTGTCTAAAATGCCAGGTTTAAGAATGTCTAGATGGCTATAATTTAAGATTTTATTGTCAACAGAATGGGTGGGGAAGAGGGTGACAAGTTCACAACATACTAAAATATAGACAAATACATATTTATATTTATATATTAACTCTCCATGCTTCAGTGGCCTCATTTACACAATGCAGGATACAATATCTACGATTATGAACACAAGGAACTTAACACAGTATCTGTCATACGATTACTTAAACACATATAAGTGACCTTCACTTTCTTTACTGTCCTATGTAGGCAAGAGAGTAGCCATTATTTATCATGCATGGAATCGGTAGAAACTTCATTTAGAGGGTAGGCCTAATCAGTTGTACAGTGTTCTCCTTGGATATGGTTCCATTCCAGATATAAGACCAGGGCACTGGGGTATCTAGCCATTCTCTAAATAAAGAAGCCTTCTGTTTATTGTCTTATTTGTAAATAAGTGAGTTTTCAAAAATTAACTGATTTCTGACATCTGCTAATAATTTTTTCTATGAAGAGAAGAAAACGATTTGTGACTGACACTGTATAATATACTTATGGTGTGCTATCTTATGTATTCTTTATAATCATCCTTTTAAAGTAGGTTTGGGATTGTGAAACAGTTATCAAATACCAAATAAAAAATATCAAAAAATACTGCCTCCTTTTGCTGATAAAAATGTTATCAGTCATGAAAATAATGAATGCATCAATGGCAGGCTAATAAAACTTCAGAGATAAGAAATAATCATGCTTTGTTTTAAAGCATATTTCTTTCAAAATTTATGATTCTAGCCTATTTTTTTCCAAGGCATTTCCAGCTAGCTAAGCTATAAATCTAAGTCTTTATATATAAAAATCTCATACTGTCTTTTCATTTAAAAATAAAAAAAAGACATCTTTAGAATTCTTGTGCTAGCTCATCCTTGCGCTGGATGTAGGACTCAATGGCACATCAGTTCTTCATGCTGTGACAGTTCTAGCTACAAAAGGTGCGACACTTCCTAACACCAAGGTACATTCACAGCTGGAGTTTTCAAATAACAGTTTTATTTTGGAGTCAATTCTGAGTGCTGCTAGGGCATAGGAGGATGTTATTTGTGTATAAGCCTTTTGATCTATTTAAGGAATCACAAAGTTAAGTGGTTATAAACCAGCAAAATATTTGCTAGAAATATGATCAAAATAATATTTTTCTTTATAATTTGATTTTTCTAAACACTGCTTCTCTCTTGCTAAAGTGGTTAAGTATTCAGATGATTTCACTATGCCACATTATCTTCTGGGTGTTTTGAAGGGAGGGGAAAGCAAATCTCAGAGTCATCTTTCCATGGAGAACTGTCTCCATGCAGTTCTAGTTGTCTATTATTGTGCTGTGAGGTTATTGAGAGGGAATCTATGGCTTTAAATTTAAGAGTGGAAAGAGTGAAATGCAACTCTCATACTTGTTACTTGACCACCTAGAAATTAGGTTTGATGTAGAGCAAAGAGAATGAGAATGTCACTGTTTGAACTGTGTACCTTCCAAAATTTGGTTGTTGAAATCCTAACCCTAAAACCTCAGAATATGACCTTACTTGGAGATAGGGTCTTTGCAGAGGTAATCAAGTTAAAGTGAGCTCACTGGAGTGGGACCTAATCTAACATGACTGACGTTCTTACTGAAAGGAGAAATTTGGACACAGACACATACAGGGGAGACAATGTGAAGACACAGAGAAGTCAGCCAACTGCAAGACAAGGAGACATAATCCCTCCCTCATGGCCCTCAAGAGAAAAGAAGCCTACCAAAGCATGGATTTCTAATGTCTAGCCTCCAGAAGGGCGAGACAATATGTTTCTGTTTTTTGTTTTTGAGACAGAGTTTTGCTCGTGTTGCTCAGGCTAGGAGTGCAATGGCACGATCGTGGCTCACTGCAACCTCTGCCTTCTAGGTTCAAGCGATTCTCCTGCCTCAGCCCCGCAAGTAGCTGGGATTACAGGTGACCACTACCATGCCCAGCTAATTTTTGTATTTTTAGTAGAGATGAGGTTTCACCATGTTGGTCAGGCTGGTCTCAAACTCCTGACCTCAGGTGATCCACCTGCCTCAGCCTCCCGAAGTACTGGGATTATAGGCATGAGTCACCACACCTGGCCAATATGTTTCTGTTGTTTAAGTCACCCAATCTGTAGTACTTTGTTATAAAGTCCTAGCAAACTAATACAGACAATGTTAAATTTAAGAGTCTAACAGTTACGATTTGGATTTGTTTCAGCACCATGGGAGTCAGCAAACTATGGCCATGGAACAAATCCACAGTGTACACTGTTACTTAAGAATGTTTTTTACATTTCTAAATAGTTAGAAAAATTGAGGACAATCTGTTTTCTCTCATTGTGTAAACAGATACACAATATCTCGATTTTACCTCTTGGCCCATAAACCTTAAAATATTTATTGTCTGGGTCCTTTACGAAAAAAGTTTGTAAACTCTGGCCCAGATAAGAATCAAGCTGAGTTGAAATCCAACTTAATTATTGAAATTTGGGTTAACTTTATTGAGCTTTCATATTTTTATTTGTGGAACAGAGCTTTCTAATGATGTTCCTTATTTTACAGAATTAGTATCAAGGAGTAAAACAAAAAATGAAGAATATGAAAAAGCTTAAGAAATATGGAAACGTCCATACATATAATTGTATTTTTTCAGAAAATATTTGTATAAATTACATATACAGCAAATATTAGAAGTCTATCATTCACTCAACACATTTTCTAAAATCAGAGATGAATTCTTTGATGTTTTAGACACAATCCAAAGATACTTTAAGCAGAATTTCCACAGTAAATTGCCATCAGATATCCTAGCATTATACTTTGCTATTTAAATTTATTAATATCTTGGTCAAAATATTTTAAAATTACCACAAGCTAGAAAGCCTTGAATTTCTTAAGCAAGCAAAAACAGGTAGTAATATTTTGGATTATATGACTTTTATAGACTTTCATACTTAATAAATTCTCCTCCATAATGATTTCAAATGTTAATACCCTAGCTACATGCTTTTTACACCTGTGTTTTTTAAAAAAGCTCTCAAAAGAAAGCATGCCATTCATTCATTCATTTACAAAAACATTTATTGAGTACTAATAGTGAATCAGGCCCTGTGCTAGATGCAGAGACTATAAAGTCAGAAAAGACATGAAATAAATACTTTCAAAATAATATGGGAAACATTAAGATGCACATGATGGCATAGGGTTTCAGGACATCACATGTATATTTTGTGATGAGAACTGCATTTGCTTCTGGGAGTCCCTATCTTTGAGTATTTCATAGGTTTCTGGAAAAGACAGACACAGAGTCCTCAATATAATATGGCAAATTATAAGATTGACGCACAACTACTGCACAGAGAAGGAGCACTGAGTCTATGAGGTTTTGAGGAGAGTTCACAGAGAAGACAACGCCTGAAGCGAGTCTTGGAGGATAAACAAGAGATATGAAGGAAGCCAGAATTGGTATTCCAGGTTGAGTATGGGATTTCAGGCATAAGGAATGCCATGGAATAGCAGGTTTCAGGATGGTGGTGGATATCAACAAATAGTTACACATTTTCATATTGTAACCTGTGACACCGGGCAAACCAAGAGATAAAGCAAGCCTGTGTGCCAGATGCCAGGATGCTCAGATTGGGAAAACAAGAAGGGAGAGAGTAGAGAAAAAGGGCATTGGGAATTCCATAGAGTAAGCTTATTAAGAGGTAAGTAAAGGCTTAGGCTGTGACAATGCTTCTTTGGCATCTGGGATTGTTTCAGGATGTCCTAACCTGTTCAATCTACTTGACTCTTGGGAACTTTGCAGAAGCTTCTTTCTCTCCTACTGGATTTGAACCTTGAATTATGTAGGACTGAGAGTGCATTGTTGTAATCAAAGGAGGGCCTCATATTTCATGTTAGTAGTCATGAAAATAATGAATAGATCAATGGCAGGTTAATAAAACTTTGGAGATAGGCAATAATTTGTCTTAAAGCACATTTTAAGCTTTGTCTTAAAGCACATTTCTTTAAAAATTGATTACTGTGGACTAGTTTTCCCCAAAACGGTTTCAGGTAATTAAGCTATAAATCTAAGTCTTTATATCTAAAAATCTCATACTGTCTTTTCACTTAAAAAAAAAAAAAAACCCCTTTAGAATTCTTGTGCTAGTCTATCTTTGCACTGGATGTAAGAATCTATAGCCCCCAAATCCTATCTAGGAAAAATACCACAGCCAGGCCAAGAGATAAAGTTAATCAAATACCGTTCTATTCAGCCACATCCAATTTCATAGTAACTATGGGCTTCTCACTTATGCAAACAATACATACTTTTTTTTCTTAAGTTGTTTTTAATATGATTTTCTGTCACAATCTAAAGAGTACTATTCTTGTAACTGTTAGTTTCATTCATCTTATAAATATAAAAATGAGGCCAGGAGAGCTCACTTTCCAGACTCACACAAACAACCAATGGCTTAGATGGGATCATAAACCAGGAATCTAAAATCTAAATCACCTTTCTGTGATTAATTATGTTAGATTACTTCTCACAACACTATGTTTTCTTCACATGTGTACTGCTTACAATGATGTACGGACTTGCAGTCAGTAAGCACGTGACAAATACACAGGGAAAGTAAAGGATCAGTGATAGTCCTGATCAGGTAGACTGACACCAGGTTGCCAGGATTACAGGATTCAACAAGGGAAAAAAGTTCTCAATATTTAATTAACCTGTTTCAGCCCTCAAGTGTACAGTGTGTCTCGTCCAGATTACCTTTCTTTTTTTCTTTTCCCAGAGGAAACTCTCCAGTCTTTTGCTAAAATAGAAAAAAGACAGATATCTACTATTTCAAGAGTTGGGTAGGGGACCTGGAGGTCTGACCACTTCTTAAAACGCTTCTGATCCAATTCCTCCTGTTTTTTCTTCATATTCATCCCTACATCTCAAATCAGAATTAGTAGAATACCAAATGCCAATTGGCATTGGAATACTCATTCTGTCTTCCGTCATATCTTCGTTTGTTTGTTTGTTTTGTGACAGAGTTTTGCTCTTGTTGCCCAGGCTGGAGTATAATGACGCGATCTCTGCTCACTGCAACCTCCACCTCCCAGACTCAAGTGATTCTCCTGCCCCAGCCTCCCGAGTAGCTGAGATTACAGGCGTGAACCACCACGCCTGGCTAATTTTTGTATTTTTAGTAGAGATGGGGGTTTCACCATCTTCGCCAGCTGGTCTCGAACTCCTGACCCTCAGGTGATCCGCCCACTTTGGCCTCCCAAAGTGCTGCGATTACAGGCATGAGCCACCGCGCCCAGCTATATCATGTCTTTTACTTATCCTCCAAGACTCACTTCAGGTGTTGTCTTTTCTGTAAACTCTCCTCAAAACTTCACAGGCTCAGGGACCCTCCTCTACGCCCTAGTTGTATGTCAATCTAATAATCTGTGATATTATTTTTGAAGACTCTGTGTCTGTCTTTTCCAGAAGCCTATAAAATATCCAAGAATAGGCACTGTGTTCTACTATTTGATCCTAAAATTCCCAAGCCTTTTTGGGGTTCCTGTAGTATAAATTGCCTCCTTCTTGACTTTTCCCACAGTGTTCTCAGTGCTTTTGTGGGCCTGCTAAATCAGTTACGATTCTTCTTCACTGTTACCACTTTCATAGCATTATTGCTATTATTTCCTTTTGTATTCTGGACTATACAGATTTCTACATTTAAGACATTTTTTCAATAATATATCTGTACAGTTTCAGAAGCAGTGAAGCTAGTATAATATTTGAGTATGAATATATCTCTGCTATAAAATCGTCAACTGTTCAACATATTCCACAAATTTAGTATTGAATTGAAATTTGAACAGCATATCTATTAGTTTTCACTATGATTAACCTGTTCTAGTCACTAGCTTGTGATCAAGAGTGAAGCTGGAAACAATTTCAAAATAATTAAAATATTATTGACGTCATTATTTTTATGCACTTAAAAAAAAAATCTTCACCTGGGTATAAATCCCAGCATCTGGCGTTTACTAGTGGTTTAACCTTAAGAAAGTTTTTCAGTCTCTTGTGCATTGCATGCCTCATTTTCAAAAAGGCAATGATTATAGTATCAAACTCAGAAGGTTGTTATGGGAATTAAATTAGCAATATGTGTGGCACCAACCATTCAATATGGAAACTATTATTATAAATAATTTTATTTTTACCTAGCAAATATTTGAACACTCAGGTAGATGTGGCTAGTCCAAGCTGTCTGACATCAGAGTAAAATATACTCTTAGAGAAACAAATGATAGAGTTTTGTTCTATAAAAAATATAAGGCACTCGTAGATATTTAATTAAGCTTCATGAAGAAGCATAGGTTCAGTAACAAGGTTTTATCATCTATCTTGTCAGCAGGAAAACCTAACTGACAAAATATTTCAAAATTACAACAAACTGTAATTCCTGATAGTTTACAAATACACACTTGAAATTAAAAATCTAAAATTAAATTATAAATCTTTATCTCATCAAATGAGAATTATATAGAAAACGTAAATACCAAATGTACATGTATATGTATACATACACATATACCCACACAAACATGCACGCACAGCTATGTGAGGCATCTCCTTCTAGTAAGTTCAAAATTTGATCTTTTTAGAAAATAAATTCATGAATATAGTCATACAACCAGATCAGATAAGACTCTGCTAATTGTTATGCAGATAAATCAGAAATGTGATGAATGTCTTAAATTTAATGGTTTATTGCACTAGCTCTTTAGATATGTAATTTATTCCACATAATAGAAGGACACGCGATCATTAAAAATCATATTCAAAAATAATATCTAATACTATGCAGTATTATTTATTATATAAATACAGTGAAGAAAGCAGTATATATATACTCTATATATGATGTAACCCAAACTATGTAAATAGAAAGGGTAAAGAAGCCTAGGAGGAAATATCTTAATGCAATATTCTTAGTTGTCTTTGGGATGAGAGGATTATAGATTCTTTTTAGATTCTTCTTCATACTTTTGTATATTTTATGAATTTTCATTAATAAGCATAGAAAAGTTTTATAATAAAAAACAATTTAGTTTAGAAAATAAGCACTCATTTATAGTGAAAACACTGTCATTTACAAATTATCCTAAAAAAATATGGGAGTTCTGGTAAGGCTTTAAAAAAAACCAAGGGTATTGCAAATAACTTTAACTATTTCAAATGCAAATTAAGTCAAGCAAGAAAAAAATATACATGGAACCCATATGCCGCTAATAAATAAGTCCATGCCAGCCACTCGATGCAGCCGGAGTGAGGAAGATGCAGAATTTATCAGCTGCCAGCCAAATGCCCTCAATTTAATGATCCCAAGTTGAAAATCTGAACCCATTAGTTAGCCTATCAAAAAAAAAGAATTCATGCCTAGTTCTTGAAGGGGAAATAACCAAGTGTTTCACGTATAGATGTAACTTCTTTAATCAAGCTAAGCATTTAATTAGCTAGGATATCTCTCATCATGAAAAGTAATATCATGTAATACAAAAGGACCAAAATTCCTTTTTCCCTCATATAAGCGCTCTTTTAGTATTTTTCATTTTATAAGCCAAACATATTTCTCCCTCTTCCATTTTTCTCTTTCCTGAGCCTGTTAGAAATAAATATTTCAATAAGAATTATATTTCAAAACAATGACAAATTTATATTACATATATTATCTATAAGATATATGTATTACATATAATTATCTGTATTATAAATATATATGTAATTATATATGTATATATAATTATATTTGTTTTATATATTAGATGTATAAAAGAACAAAACGTTGGTAAATTGCTTTATTGATATTAGCAAGAAGCTGTCACACATGTGAAATGATTGCTCTCTCATCTGTGTTTTCAGGTCTATTGACAGTGCAATAAAAGTAAGTATCATTACACATTAAATTAATTTACCAACTTTTTGAACCTAGATTTAAAAAAACTGTTCATAGTGTAGATATGTTTAGGTCAAAATGGAAAAATTAAATAATTTATGAAGTCAAAACATTTCATCCAGGCATGATAAAAACCTTTATAAAATTAATAATTTTATGAATAATGCTTAAAACACAAGATCTAAATTTAAATTCTACAATTATTATTTATTAACAAAGTATCTATGGGTAAGCTACTTGACGTAAGCATTATTTGCCTCAATGGAACTAATAAAACCTACTTTATAGGGCTATTGTAAAGATAAAGTAAAATAATGTATTTAAGTAATATGGTATGTTAGTTATACACAGTAGGTCCTCAATACTTATATCTATTATAGCTATTTTTATTATAACAAATTTGACTACTCTTCCTCCTCTTTCTTCTCCTCCTTTTCCTCCTCCTATTCTTCCTCTTCTTCCTCCTCTTTTCTCCTCCTTTCCTCCTCCTGTTCCTCCTCTTGTTCCTCCTCTTTTCTCCTTCTTTCCTCCTATTCCTCCTCTTCTTCTTTATCTTTTCTTCTTCTCAATATCTTTACCATCCTCATAAGATTCATTAGTAAATTCTATTATAAGCAGGTAAGATAAAAATTATACATAAATAAGAGTCCTTGGAACCATCTCTTGTATTGGGAGAATCATTCTAGAATGGTAAAGTTAAAATCTGATCAAGTTTAATGTCAAGGTGAGTCTTATTAAAAAAAATAGCATTTAGAGTTACAATCTACAGCTTGGGCTAGTTGTAGCGTCAAAACATCTTTTGAATTTCAGTGGCAATTGAGGTTTAACACTCCCTACTCGAATGCTCTTCTAATACAAGACTCTTGAGTAAAAAGCCTAGGATTGAGCACAGTGATTGGCAGAGAGTAGGTTCTCAACATGTGGGTTTGGTATGAATTAATTCCCTAACGGGCATTATAAGAAAGTACTGGAAGCCTCTGAGGTTACTTACAATGGGCACAGTTAATTTTAAGATTTGAAGAGAAGTCCAGAACCAGTTCAAATTCTTGCAATCATGAGCAGAATGGCAAAATGAATTTGAGAGGGCATCAATAACGGTTTTTTCACGTCCCTAATGTTTTGCATTGGTCTCTCCCCACTTAGAGTAAAGAAATGTGGGCAGAAAAGGCAGGCCATCTGATTATAAAATGAAGTAATTATATTTACTTTGTCTCTTTCCATCTCAGTCTGTTAATCTTTATTGTGTTTGCTTTTAATTACAATGGAGAGCCAGTAAGCTAATGAAGGAAATAGTTAAGACATGGGAATATACTAATTCTGTGATTGTACTGGAACAAATCAACATGGATAAAATGAATTATTAGTTTACACACACTAGTGACAAGCATCATGAATCTGATCCTTGAGATATTTGCTTGGTGGCTTAGGAGAAATCTCTGTTGCCTTTACTTTTCCTAGTTGGAAAACACTTGGAAATCATAAAGGTCTCCCACCCTTATAACGGTTGACCCCATGATTTTATGAGAACTGGCATGATGCCCTTTGTCATGGCAATGTAATTTTCTGCACATTGCTAACAACTGCAGACTTAGATATTTAGTATTAACTATGTATTTAGATTTGAACTTAGGCTTGCTTCAATATATGATGAGTTACAATGGCAACCTCAGACTCATACAAAGTCATGACAATCTTTAATGCCTTTTGGAAACTCTGTGATTTCAGCATGTGGATTACAGTTTCACAAATCAAAACAATCCATCAGGTAGCACAATACAAAAATAATTTCTATGATGTACTATGCTTTTATACTTTCAATAAAAGCATGATTATATAGGAAAATCAGTATACATATGAAGTTATATTGATTAGTTTATAATTAAATTTAGCAATTACTATATTTAGGAATATAGTTTAGATAACAATGTGACAGACAACCCAAAATGTAACTGGAAAAGGTATCTTCATTACCACAAGTTCTGGAATTTTGTTCATATTCAGTATAATATATAGTATCTGGAGCTTTGCCTTTCTCTCCTTTGAGATTCATTTTGCCATCATGTTGACTGAACAGCTACCTGGATGAATCATCCACATAACCTAATTTTGACTTCTATTACCATTCTACTTCAGTAACCCAGGTTATAGCTTGCAATTTGTTCAACCCCTCAGTAAATCTCTACCTCTCAAATGTGAAATTTATTATTATTTTATTTTAATTTTTGGTAAAAAACCTTCTAATCAACCTCTTTGATCCCCTTCCTTTCATTAAACATGCTCAGGGGCTTCAAAGTAATGTTTTCAGAAGGCTTTATCAAGGTGCCAGCAGGTATGTGTCTGAAGAGGGCCTGATTTCTGGTTCATAGGCAGCTGACATTTTGCTGTAACCTCACATGGCAGCAGAGGCCAAGGGACACTCGATAGTGGGTTCTTTTCTAAGGGCACTAATAGCATTCATGAGACCTCCCCTCTTGTGACCCAATCACTTCCCAAAGACCTTACCTCCAAATATCATCACAAGGGGGACTGGGTTTTAATATAGGAATTTTGGAAGGAGATAAATATTAAGTCTATTGCAGTCCTATAATCTTTTTCCCGATTCTTCTATCTTCCTTAAGACTTACCACCTTATTTTGTCTAGGAATTCACTCTCTGTACCAGATCAAATTCCTTTCTCCCCAAAATAAAACAGAGCAAATCAGCAATAATCTTCATCCTGTCCCTTTTGTTGACTTCTATGTGATCTCTCTCCTTACCTTCACTGCAACTTTCCTGAAGATCTCCCTTCATTGTTTCAACCTCCTAACTTCTTCACCTTTTCATAACCTAGCATGCTCCTTCAGTACTTCATTGAAACTAACTTTGATAAAGCCACTGATAAGAAACTAGTTGCCAAACATCACTTATCCACGGAGTTGGACAGTATTGCATATTTCTTCTTCTCTCCATTTCAAAAAACATCAGTTAACCCTAGTTGTCCTTTGATCTCTGTGTTAAAGCAGATTTCTCTGTCTCTCCAAAGGTGGTTCTTCTTTTATTCACTCTTTCAATGCTAGGAATTCATTCTCAGGGCTTGTTTTCTTACTGCACATCTGAGATACAAATGTTTCTAGCTTGCACAGTGCAGAGTCACAGACTGGTTTAAACAAAATTTAATTCATTACTGTCATAATAGGCCTCAGGCAGGCAGGAGGCCAGCTCCACTGAGTGATGCTATGGCTGGGAAGCTGACCTCAGATTCGCGCTGTCTTGCATTAAAATCTCCAAAAAGAGCTCAGATAGTTTTGCCACAGTTACCTCACCTGCTGGGCAGGCTTCTCATGACTGGTGGCATTTTCACTCTGCACAGGTGGTATCATCACCAGCTCTATCTCTGTGAGAAACTTCAAGAAACTAGGACAGTTACAGGACCATAAGTGCAATCTTCACTCTCTCCTGCTTTATGTAACTATGTCTGTGAATTTCTACAGTTTTCTGCCACTGAAGAAAGTTTTTTGTCTTTAACTGTATCTGTGAATTTCTAGAGTTTTTGGCCACTGAAGTAAGTTTTTTGTCTTTAACTGTATCTATTGATCTTATGTATCTGTTAGGAGAGTTCTAACACTTAAAAATTGGGAAACTTCTCATAAGAGTCCAGACTCTTGGCTTCATTTGGAAAAAAAAAAAAATCAAATACTTTAGTAATCCTTGGCTCTCTTTTCCACATTTATGCATTTCCAAAGGCAGCAATTTACAATATAAATATGCATATATACAATCTAGAGCTCATATACAAGCTAATTTTGTATACAATCGTATATAAGCTCTAGATTATATATATGATTATAATACATACTAATACTTTAATCCAGCACATACATAGTGACTGACCTTATATCCCCAAGGATATAACCACCTGGGAGTTACACAGGGTTATGAATTGAATTGTGTCTCCACCCCCTAATTTACATGAAGTATTAACCTGCAATGTGACTGTATTTGGAAACAAGACTTTTACAGAGGTAATTCAGGTTAAATTAATACATAAGGGTGGAAACCTAATCTAATAGCACTGGTGCCTTTATAAGAAGAGAGAGGGACACCAAATACCTCTCTCTATACAGGTAGGCGGACAGGCAGGCAGGCAAGCATACGACAAATAGATAGATAGATAGACAGATAGATAGATAGATAGATCGATCTCTTCAGGAGCACAGAGGAAAGGCCATGTGAGGATATAGCATGAAACCCACTCTCTGGAAGTCAGGAAGAGTTCTCATAAAAAAACAAATTTGCAGACGCCTTGATCATAAACTTCTAGCCTCCAGAACTGTGAAAAACTAAATGTCTATTGTTTAAGCCACCCAATCTGTGGTATTTAGTTATGAAAACCAAGGAGTATCATACACACAGACAAAACCCAAGTTCCTCTAGAAATAGATGGTGTCCCCAGTCTCCTTTCCTACTGCCATTCTTTAGTTAGGTGCTCATCTAATTTATTTTAGTCACTATCTAAGCACTCTACCTGTCTTTATCTCATCCCTCTTCAATATTCTTACATTGCTGTGAGAGTTCCTTTTAAAATACAATGATCATAGCATGTGCTCTTGCCTTGAAGTGAAATAAAACTAATTAAACTTAGTAAAATAGCTCCTTATCACCTATAGGTCCAAATACCCTAGTATGGCCCCCGCGTCCTTTGTTCCTTGTCTTCTTGACCACATTCCCAGTGCGCTTCAGAATCCCATTATTGGTTCCTCACACCAAACTCTTCTATGCCTTTATGTTCTCACTCCCCACATTCCTTCTGATTTCTCCCAGGCTGGATGTCAAAAAGTTGTATGCTTTCTTTAAGACCCTGCTTAAATGCTACTGCGTTTTGAAGTCTTTCCTTTATACTCCCAGGAAGGAGTAACTGTTTCTCTTTGGTGCTTCTAAGGCACATTGTATAGACATCTATTATGAGTGGCCTTTGTTTACATTACTCTCTCTTACCATTAAACTGAGGAACTTTCACCCATATTGTATTGTTTTATTTTTTCCCAAGGTGCTATTATGATAACAGGCACTTAGGAAGTAATCATATATTTGTTTATCAAATATTTGTGATTGTTAGCATAGAAGCTAGAGTAAGAACAATAATAGGAGTTAATAAAGGTCAAAACCACAAACATCCTGCACTCCCCCAAAATGTACCTTTTAAATGTAGCCCAACACAATGTATAAAACCTACGTATTTAACTGCCTGCTATAAATGTATCTGTGAAGTTGCTGGAGAGTCTCCAACATATCTACAAGGATTATATCCATTCTGTAATTTTTATTTTGTCAAATAAATACAGAAATGGGGTTGGTGTTGGATTGATATGGAAAGTAAATGAACTGCAATATATTTAAGCAATAAAATATTTAAAATACACTACAGATGGCTGCTGAAAGTCCTCCTTTTTCCTTTGGGGCCTTTTTAATGTGCTGGTAAGAGGAATTCAGTTCTCTATTGTCCATCACATTTTAACCAGAAGTTGATCAAAGGGGAAGCTACAGCCTTCACTACAACAATACAAACAATTCAAGTCCATTGCTATCCTAGCTAGCTGGCTGGCTGCCATTGTGCTATGGCTCTGTGCTTTTGCACTTACACAGCTTTTAGAAAGAATAAGAAAAAAAATGCTGTGGATTTTTTTTTTTTTTTCTTTTGGCTTTTAAGCTTTCTTGCCAGTGAATTGTTGCAAGCCTTATCATTTACGCATTAACTATAATGAATCAATCACTAATACGTTTCATATTATTTAAAAGACCTTTGACAAAAGTAGTTGGGAACCACAAAATAGGAAGTAAAAGACCTGAATCCTTGTGCTATTAGCTGCATGCTCCTGGGTAAATAAATATTTCTGAGTTTCTATTATTATATTGGTCAAGTGAAGGCATTCAACTAAATCAACATTTCATAAAATGCTACAGGAACAAGTTAACTATTATAAGAGAAAAAAGTGAAGGAATCAGTGAAAAAGCTCATGGAACACTGAATTCAATAAAATTAAGTAGATTTTATTTTGAACCTCGAGACTTCTCTGTACCTTTGATATGTTAATATCCAGCATTACTCTCTAAGAACAGATATGATACTCAGTTTTTTCAAATGTATATAACCCCAGAAAACTGATTTTTGACTTAGAGTATCTACTATTGTCTTATGATACCAGAAACACTGGAAAAGTCCAAACTATATGACATCTGAAAGGTCTTTAAAAAATGGTATAAAATTTTTTTGATATGTATAATTGTTTTCTTTTAAAACTCACATTTCTATGTGTTATAAGCTGATATGGTTATTTCCGCAATTTATCTGATATATTTATTGAGTTCCTACAGTATGCTAGCTACTGGTGATACAAAGATGGATTAGATATTATTCTACATTTAAGTGTTTCATGTTCTATGAGTGAAGCAGACACGTGAACATGTAATTACTTACGTGACTGCATAACAGAAAAATCAACAGCATGCTGCAGGAGCAGAGAGAAGATATGTTTTGAAAATAATCAGAAAAATTGCTGTGAAAGACTTTTTGGCCTTTAAAATGTGATTTGCTATGTTGTATGGATATAGTTTTTAGTAGAATAAAATTTCCCCAGTTGACATTTTCTGCAATTGTCTTCTAATTCCTACCAAGTCAAATTTAAGGTGCCAAGATTAAAAGGTTAAGACAAATAGACAGGAAACATGTTTTTATATGATCTCTATTACAGTAATTTTTTTTTAGTAAACCTGAACAAAAAGTAGTATCTTATATCTGTTCTTGCCTATCCTACTTGAAATGAATAACAGAATTTAGAAAATGTTTTGAAACAATTTTTCATAGAAGAAAGTATTTTAAATTAACTGAGTCATACAACTACAACATTTAAGTCCATGTATTTTAAAATGATATACATCCCAAGTTACTTCCCTAATATAAGATTTTAAAAGACCTTCAGACTTATCTGTAATTTTTTTAAAAACCTTCTATCTCTGCTAATAGGAGGATTTATACTATGACCTTATTGCAATTTAATTTATACAAGCAGCTCAAGTTAAAATTATTTTTTTAAAAACCATTTATATAATCTTCAAAAACTGCATCTACCAAGCTGAACCAATTTATTTCAGGTATAATAAGTCATTATTGGATTTAATTTAAAAATTAGCGTCATCAGTGTATTCTAACATATCAATATTCTCATTCTCTTGACAGAACACCGCTAATAGGGTAAATAAGAACTCTGAAATGTCATTTTTAATGTTTAAATATTTATGCTAGGCATTCATGTGTTTGTAGGCCTGGCATCTATTTGTTCAACTTAATATAGTGATGCTTGAACTTAAGAACCACCTTGAGGGCTAAAGCTCAGATTACCAGGTCTTACCTTGAGATAGTCTAATTCAGTAAGTCTTGGATGAAGCTGACAATCTGTCTTTCTATGAAGTTTCAATGGCTGCTGCTGCTGCTGCTGGTCCAGGTTACACACTTTAAGAGGCACTGCTTTCACAGGTCCCCACTTACTAGATACCTATCTAGGTCTTTATGTTGTTCTGAGTTCCTCCACCAGAGCCCAATCTGGGGCCCTGATAAAGCAAGGAGAGTTGATTATCCCAGTGTCCCCAAACCAAAGTCACCTTGTGTTCGTTTCTTGGTTCTGCCATCACAACCTCCTTTACCAAAAACTAGCCGATCTTCCCTCCCACAATGTTTTCTACTTTCAGCTAACAATAATAGAATAATAGGCCATTAGTTTCAAAATGTGGCCCACACTTTGGGATTCTTTCCGTCTTATCACTGTCTATTTTTCACATAACCCATTTTTCTCTTTCATAACATCCTTATAGTACCTTGGTTCTTTCCGGAGCTCATTTGCCACTCTATTTAATTAGATGCGATTGCCAGTCTATATGACTATATAGCCTAATTAATAAATAGCCTATATTCATTAATTTGTTAATTAACTCCACAAACATTTGTTAAAACTCAACACATAAATAATATGACAAAAATTCTGCACTCGTGGACTTACATTACAGGTGGGGAGATGCTTCACACACACACATGCTTCACACCCACATACACACACACACACGCGAGTATATAGGCTAGGAGAGTAGGATACAGACAGGGTAGGAGCTGAGACTGTTCTAACCATTATGAGTTAGGATATCAACAGCCTGTGGGTAAGGAGAAACTGAAGACTAATATTAGAATTCCCTGGGTATCTAGCTTTTGGAGTTGACCGTACAAAAATGCACAATGAATTGTATACAGTTCCTATTTCAGAATGTGAGTACTTTGCACCTTAACCTTTTGTCTTTCTCATAAATGCTGAATTAAACAACTACTCTAGGTATTTAGATATAATAATTCTGAAAATATGCAATTCCTTCCTGTACAACAAAGTCAAAATTTTGAGTGAAGAGGGAGCAAAATCAGGCCAGAAATGTATATTACAACATTATCTTACCAAATCAATGTTCTTAAACAGTGATGATTCTGATAAATCAGCAGAGCAATTTCCAGCAAAATAATTAGTTCATCTCACACACACACACACACACACACACACACACACACACACACACCTTTAAGAAATTTGAGGCAATAAAGAAGCAAAAATAAGCCTAAAGTAAGAGTTTTTCTATGTTTACAACACCTTCAAGAAAAGCAACAAGCTTATTATGCTAGATGATTTGAAACATGTTTTAATCTTTATATCATTAGCTTCTAGGTAAATCTGAGGATATCTGAACTGAATGAAATTTATTAACCAGAGTTTCTTTCTAATAAGGAAAATAAGTATATGTTTGTAATTTTGCTTTTACAGATATTAACATATTCTATGTTACCTGAAATTAAAAAAAAAAAAAATCTCCCTAGCCACACATTTATTTTCGGTATTACAGAGCTAAAATGTAAAATGGCCTTGTAAAGAAAATCATCCTAGTTTTAAAAATATCCCAAAATAGGCTAGACGCAGTGGATCACACCTGCAATCCCAGCACTTTGGGAGGCCAAGGCGGATGGATCACAAGGTCAAGAGATGGAGACCAGCCTGACCAACATGGTAAAACCCCACCTCTACTAAAAATACAAAGATTAGCTGGGCATGGTGGCACGTGCCTGTAGTCCCAGCTACTCAGGAGACTGAGGCAGGAGAATCACTCGAATCCGGGAGGCTGAGGTTGCAGCAAGCTGAGATTGTGGCATTGCACTCCAGCCTGGTGACAGAGGGAGGCTCCGTCTCACAGAAAAAAAAAAAAAAAAAAAAAAAAAAAAAAAAAACCCTAAATAATTATTTATCAAAATAAAATATTTATCAAAGTAACAAGTCCTTTGATTTACACTATTTAATAGGAGCTTCTCTTATTTTCTTCTTATAAAATTGCTTCATACACGCTTCACCATCATAT
This sequence comes from Macaca thibetana thibetana, assembly GCF_024542745.1. Taxonomy (NCBI): domain Eukaryota; kingdom Metazoa; phylum Chordata; class Mammalia; order Primates; family Cercopithecidae; genus Macaca; species Macaca thibetana. The sequence continues at coordinate 74,250,109 of NC_065588.1, read as the reverse complement.
ATGCTGATAGCATTACCTGTCTGCATCCACTGTCACATCGTGAACCCCTCTCTGGATGACGTCCCGGGAGCTTGCTGTGTCTGGTATTCGGTTCAGACTTCTAGTGTATAGGTTAAGTCCTCCATCTGTCATGTACCTGAAAAGAAATGTCTAATTAATCCACAGAAAATAAAATCAACTCAACTGTACAATTTAACTTAAACAAACGGTGTCCACAATTTTCAATAATTACTCAAATATATTCTACTATCTTTTTTTTCTGTATAAACATTCTACTCACCAGGGATAATTAAAATATTTTTTCAAGTTTACTAGGAAATCAATATTCCTGACTACAACAAGTAACTAGCCTATCATAGAACCTATTTTTCTCTTTTGTTATTATGAACACACTTGCAGATAATATAACTCTTAGAAAATTAAAAGGAAGGAAATTTCATTTTTGAAATACTGTTTTTAAAGAGGTCATAGGAGTAAAGGACCAAAGCCTAAACTTCCACCATATCTGCCATCTTCCTAGAATTCTGTTTTTATATTTAAATTATATTTAATATCTTATATCAGCTGCTGTCACAGCACTGTCAAAATCAGCTGTGTCCCCACCCAAATCTTACCCTGAACTGTAAAAATCCCCATGTGTCAAGTGTCAAGGGTGGGGCCAGGTAGAGACAACCGAATAATGGGGGTGGTTTTCCCCATACTGTTCTCGTGGTAGTGAATAAGTCTCACGAGATCTCATGGTTTTATAAATGGGAGTTCCCTTGCACAAGCTCTCTTGCCTGCGATGCGCCATGTAATATGTCCCTTGCTTTTCCGCTATGATTGTGAGGCCTCCCCAGCCATGTGAAACTGTGAGTCGATTAGACCTCTTTCCTTTATAAATCACCCAGTCTCAAGTATGTCTTTATTAGCAGAGTGAGAACACACTAATACAGCTATCTTCCTAGAATTCTGTGTTTTTGTATTTAATATCTCTTATCAGCTGCTGTCTGTCACAATTAGCTAATTTGTAATTGCAGGGGTACACAGAGAATCTAAAGTGATCCTCACCACTCCCTTAAAGAAACTCCAGTTCAGCATCTTCCTTTACAGAAGCATAGATAACATTAAAAGATGCCCCTCAGATTAAATGTGCTAGGTAAAAAATCCATGCTGATAACGAATGATTGTTGTGAACCTTTTTTAATGGTTGTTTGGAAAAAAATCAGGTACCTAGGAGAGAAACCCTTACATGTAGACACGCAGACAGTTTCCTAAGGTCAGTGTGTAAGGATGGTTGAATGTAGACCAGAGCCAGACCGCTTAGGTTCAACTATAGTGCTGCTACTTACTAGCTGTGTGTGCTCAGGTAAGTCACCTAAACAAGCTATATTTAAATTGCTTCATCTGTAAAACAGAGACCGTAATGATATGCTCACTTCTTGCAGTGATGTTGAGCTACCAATGAGTTAATGTATATATAACATGCATAGAGCATTGTCTAGCACATTATAAGTACTATATAAATACTGACTATCTTTAAAAATACTAGCTATTTTATGCATTAGAGTTTCTAGAGTCACTAAAATAGCTCATATCTTGAATATGAAAGTAGAGGACGCATTAAGATTAGGAATCTCTGGTGCAAAAGATGGATCTTTTTAACACAGCTCAAGTAACTATGACCTTTCGCATACTGTTATGCATACTTCAGTCATCATAAAGTTTACTGAATGAGAAATGAGGGAGGATCAAGGCAGAAGCAGGATTAAAGTATATCTACCCCTCACTCCTGTGCCTTAATTTTAATTTTTACTCCACAGAATTCTTAGATTAGTTTGTATTTGGTCATGTGACTTAAAGTAGAATTTTAGGTTATATTCTTGGCTCAACTATTTATACCGTGACACCTGAAGATAACTTCAATTTCCACCAAATTAAAATATGCAACTTTTATCCCAATTTTCCAGGGTGTTTTCTACTTTATAAACAGAGACTTTTCAAAGAGGTTCATTATGAGTAAGAGGCCTTTCTCTGACTAATTCCTAATTACTGACAGATTCATATCCCCCAGTGTTTAAAGTAATTTCAAAAAGAGGAGAAAGAGATAAGCCTTTGCATGCTTCAAGAAATTCTGAATTCTCAGAATGCTGATTAACTAACTTTCTCAGTTATACCTAGAGTACATGGAAAAAATGAAACTTTATTCCCATTTAAATGACTTCAAGATATTCTTTGTGGTTACATGAGAAAATCCTAAATTAAACATCTTCATTCATTACTATTTTATTGAGCCTTTGGTAACTTTAATCTGTAAAACATATTTTTAAACATTTTCAAAAGAGTTCACTTTATGATTCAACTTTTTCAGGACTCATAGTATAAATATTTCCTTTTTTTTTTTTTTTTTTTTTGAGACGGAGTCTCACTCTGTTGCCCAGGTTGGGGTAAAGTGGTGAGATCTTGGCTCACTGCAACCTCCGCTTTCCGGGTTCAAGCAATTCTCCTGCTTCAGCCTCCCGAGTAGCTGGGATTACTGGTGTGCACCACCATGTCCAGCTAATTTTTTGTATTTTTAGTAGAGATGGAGTTTCACCATGTTGGCCGGGCTGGTCTCGAACTCCTGACCTCTGGTGGTCCATCTGTCTCAGCCTCCTGAAGTGCTGCGATTACAGGTATGAGCCGCCACACCTGGCCAGCATAAACACTTCTAAGCCCCCTTTACTTAAAGAACACACCATCAAATTAAACTTTTCCTGGGATATCTCCAGCCCTCTTATCTTCTCACATTTTAATTCTAGGCTGAGATACTGGGGCTGCCTCCTACGTCAGCCAACAAGGGCACACTGCATAGGCTGATGAGCAATAGAAAGCCCAACACATCCTGGATATCCTCGCACAATCAACCTTGAGCTGAGACCAGCCCCATCACCTGCTGACCAGATCTTACCAGATTCCGCACAGGTCAGAGAACTGAGTCATGACTTAAATTTCAGTGTCCTGTACTCTAACATATGAAAGAACAACTGTATGTGAGTAAACAGGCAAACAATACCAGGGGAAGTTTTCATGTAGGATTTGGGGTATTTTTACTTATTAACATAAGACATGTAGACCATCGATGCATATTTAAATGGACTCATTTGTGAGACTATCCAAGACTTTTTTGAAAGATGTTAGGGAACAAAAATAGAGGAAACAAGAAGTCTGAATCATGTTTTAAATGAAGCAGAATCAAAAAGGAAGGACAAAAGCTATAACAGTATTTTTTTCAAAATTAGTGAGTTAAGCAGAGACTAGCTAGATGTCATCAAACCAATTTCCCTCTCCTCCTGGGCACACAGCTGAACCATATAACCTAGTTTCTTTTACAGTCAGGTGTGGTCACGCAGCTGTTCTAGACAAATGAATGTAGGCAGAACTCATATGCATGACTTCCAGGCCTGATACATACAAAATGTTCTCACACCCTGGTTCTTCCCCCTCTTTTGCCATTTGCCTGTTGAATATCAATGCCTAGGGTGACACTGGAAATCTGGTTGGGGAACAACAGAATTACCATCCGTCTTATTCTCTGAATGACTACGTGGAGTGCATTCCCCAAGTGAAGATCAGAAACATCAGCGAGGGCTTTATGTGAAGAACAAATTAGCTTCTTTGTGTTAAGTTACTGAGATTTTGAGATTTCTCTGTTTTAGAAATTAATGTTAACTAATATAGTTAACACATTATTCTTGTATTCTTGCATATATTGCATGTATTCTTGCAAAATACAAAATGCTCGTGAGTACAATATGCCTGTAACATATATTATTATATGTAGAACTCAGTTGTTAAAAAACGTTTAAAACAACTACTTATTTAATATTTCTGTGTGTGCATATTGTGCATATTATAATTAATTTACTGAATAACTGGACGGCTACAAAAATATGAAAACATCATCCTGTGAGTCACATGTGGGCATGTACTATGTCTGTATTATTCACTACTGAATGCACAGTGCCTGGTATGCTGCTTGACACATAGGATGAACTCGATAAATATTTTTAATAGACATATACATGTATACATAATTCAGCTTATGATTATGATCAGCTTATGATCCCTGTTCTTTCTGTATTCTTTTCCCAGGAGCCCTAATGCCTCCCACAATTCCCACTCTCTTTTATTGAGATGAGATACAATAGATCTCTATCCTGGAGAAACAATCTTCATATCCCACCGTCTCCCACTCCACATCTCTAACTCCAGATTCATCATCTCCTCGCTCTGCTTTCTCATTAAAAAATCCTCTCTCTCTTGCTCGCTATCTTTCTCTGCTAATTTTCTCTAACGGTATAATTTTCCATCTCCTGTGCTTATGATGTAGGTATCTTAATTCTTGCCTGCCTTATGCCCTCATGGGTAGTCTACCTCTGGCTCTATAAACTTTTCCTTTGCAGGGCTTCCCATATCCATTATTTTCCTAATTTTATCCCTACAAATGCCACTGCCATATTTCTTTCTTTCTTTCTTTTTTTTTTTTTTTTGGTTTTTTTTTTTTTTTTTTTTTTTTTTGAGACGGAGTCTCGCTCTGTCACCCAGGCTGGAGTGCAGTGGCCGGATCTCAGCTCACTGCAAGCTCCACCTCCCGGGTTCCCGCCATTCTCCTGCCTCAGCCTCCCGAGTAGCTGGGACTACAGGTGCCTGCCACCTCGCCCGGCTAGTTTTTTGTATTTTTAGTAGAGACGGGGTTTCACCGTGTTAGCCAGGATGGTCTCGATCTCCTGACTGTGTGATCCACCCATCTCGGCCTCCCAAAGTGCTGGGATTACAGGCTTGAGCCACCGCGCCCGGCCGCCACTGCCATATTTCTAATCTTATAAGCTGCGAGCCAGAGCTCTTGCAATAGTTCCTGAAATCGAACCCCAGAGTTTCTCCCCTAAATTTACTTTCCCTATTTCCCATAAAGTGACCTTTCAAAAGCCATCACCATCCTCATGCCATGTTCTATGACTATTTAGTAATCTCTAGGATATAGTATTTTACATAGCTTACAATGTAGTTTAAACTTCTTAGCATAATGATGTTAAGGTCTGTCAAAATAGTGTCTATCTCTAAAATATTATCTTTAAATATTCACATTCCATGACTCTCAGTTAAGAGAAAAGTCATCAATATCATCTAATCCACTGTCCCTCTGATTCTGAAAATTACATTTTATGCAAGCTTTCTGAATAATTTATACTTTCTAAGTTTGTACTTTTCTTATATATGTATTTTAAATATTTTTCCTTTGTCTATAGCTTTTAAATCAGAAAATAGAACTAAAATGTTTCTTTTTCTTATTCACTCCTTTCTATTTCATGTGAGGGTTTTGTACTTTCTCCTCATTCTGAACTCTTAGCTCAATTTTTATCCCTATAAACCTTTTGAAATTCCCAACATACTGCATTGTAGATGTCCCTTGATTTCTTATTCAAACTGCTCCCAAGATATGCTGTCACACTCCAGATAAACATTCTACATGAGTGTGAGTATATACAGTCAATCATCATTATTCACAAATTCTATATTTGTGAAGTTGCCTACTTGCTAAAATTTATATGTAACCACACTAAACTCATAGTACTTTCACAGTCACTCATGGATATGAACAGAACAGTGAAAAAAATGAGTCTCAGACGTTTCCAGCTAAAGCTAAATAAAGTGATACTCTGCTTTCTTATATCAGCTCTAATATCACAACAAATGTTCTTCTATGCCCTATTTAGTACCACATTTTCCACATTTGTCTGTGTGTGTGTGTGTGTGTGTTTACTTTTATTTTTTTGAGACGGAATCTCGCTCTGTGGCCCAGGCTGGAGCGCAGTGGTGCGGTCTTGGATCACTGCAAGCTACGCCTCCCAGGTTCACGCCATTCTCCTGCCTCTGCCTCCCAAGTATCTGGGACTACAGGTACCCGCCACCACGCTCAGCTAATTTTTTTTTTTTTTTTTTTTTGTATTTTTTAGTGGAGATGGGGTTTCACCATGTTAGCCAGAATGGTCTCCATCTCCTGACCTCGTGATCTGCCTGCCTCGGCCTCCCGAAGTGCTGGGATTACAGGTGTGAGCCACCACACCACGCCTTCTTTTTGTGTTTTTATGCTGAGAATTGTGCTGTTTAAAATGGCCCCCAAACTTGGTGCTGAAGTGTCATATTATGTTCCTAATTGCAAGAAGTCTTCAATGTGTCTCACAGAGAAACTAGGCACTAGATAAGCTCCTTTCAGGCCTGAGTTATGGCGATGAATCAGTAGTATGTATTAAATAAGGTGTCTTTAAAGAGAGACACACGTAAAGCAAGGTTATGTATTGATCAGTTGACAAAAATATTGTGGCCAAATACAAGAACCAAAACCTATATCTCTACTAGGGACCACAGTTCAGTATTCACTAATGCAGTGTTTGTGGTGACTCCATAGAACATAAGTACCATGAATAATGATATTGAGTGCACACAGGTATATATACATACACACACACACACATACACACACACATACATACATACATACACGTATACATACATACATATATTAGATGGAGTCTCACTCCGTCACCCAGGCTGGAGTGGTGCAGTGGTGCAATCTCAGCTCACTGCAACTTCTGCCTCCCGGGTTCAGGTGGTTCTCCGGCCTCAGTCTCCCAAGTAGCTGGGAATACAGGCACATGCCACCATGCCTGGCTAACTTTTTTAGTGGAGATGGGGTTTTGCCATGTTGGACAGGCTGGTCTTGAACTCCTGACCACGGGTGATCCACCTGCCTTGGCCTCCCAAAGTGTTGGGATTACAGGCATGAATCACTGTGCCCAGCCTTTGTATATATATCTTTATATATAATATATGGGTATATTTATGTATATAATTAGCCATACAAATATATTTGAATAGTGAATATAAAACTGAATTCACACATATGTCCACATTTAAGGAGATTGAGAAAAAAAGAGAAGGGGGATAGAGTGGAAAGAATGGAGAAGAAAGAAGAGAGAGATGGGAGAAAGAGTGTGCCTTAGACACTCTTGCTTTGCCATTATGTTTTCTGAACTGGGCATTGCCTCCTAAGCTATGTTAAATACACACAAAAATGATAATTATAACTAACAACAACCAAAAATTGGTATGGTTATTAATGATAATAAATGTAATAGTGATGATAAAGAGGAGGATGATAAATTTACTGAATGCTTGTATCATGCCAAGCATTGTGCAAACTAAACTTGGGAATGATCCTAACAACTTCATGAAGATGGTACAATTTTATCCTTATTTTAGATGACAAAAACTCATTTGGATACATTAGGTTCCCAAGGGGTCCACAGATAGCGAACGGGAGAGATTCAAACAAGGCACTCTGAATCCAGTGGCAAATGAACAACAATCTATCTTAATTAATCATAATTAGCCTCTATAATTCTAAATTTTTAGAAAGTCAGGTAGGGTGGATACCAGGAATGGACTAGTAGGTATCAGGATATCAGAGCAAAGCTATAAATCTAATCAAAAGCTATTTTGTACTCTTTTTTTAGGTCGTGTCACCATTCAAAAATAAACTTTTCATGAATGAAGTCAGGAAGGGTCACTTATATAGAAGAATTATTTCCTACATGGGTCCTCTCAGATGCATAATGACAAAGAGTAGGTCAAAATCCAGACTCACACAAAGTTTATAGACAAAGTCAATTGGGAAGCTTTTCCGCACATTACTGAGCCTGTGTTTGAAGTCAGACATAACTGAGTTCTAATGCAGGAATGCTGTTTCACTAGCGTTAGCCCCAGCCAGGGCCAATTAGACTCAGTTTCCTTATCTATAGAACATGTATAAAAACATTCACCTCGTAAGCATTACTGGTGGTGGGAAGGTAAAGTAAAATAGTATCTTCAAAGCATTTAACAAGAGCATAGTACATAACAGGAAATGCTCAAAATGGCAATTACAATTATTAATAGAATATCCTATTGCCTCCCTTTGGGCCTATTCTCTGATTAAGCCAAATATCCCAAATTGTTAATATACTCTAAGAGTTTTACAATCACAACATGTTTTGGGATGTAATAGGACACAAGAAAAACAGGGTCTGAGATGTATTGAAATCTGATACCATCAAAAGAAAATGAACAGAGTGAAACTTTCAACTCCAAAGTTATTTTTCCCTCAAGTTAAATTGGGGGTGCATAATTGAAGACAGTAAGAAAATATTTGTCCTCAAAGCAGTTACAGGCAGCTTCTGACAAGCTAAAAAAGAAGAAAAATCAAGCAAATCAGCAAAACTCCTCCTGTCTCCTTCCCACGTCCTTCACTACAAAATCTGTTACTTAAGAAGCATGTGAAAATCACTCTGAAAAACAGAAGCCACATGTGTTTCTCTCAACAACAGAAAAACCTGGTGGCTTATAATGAATTTATAGGAATCCTGGATTCTTTAGTCTCCATGAACGAGCAGAGGAAGGGCCCTTCAACACTGAATAACCTCAGATATCTCATATTTTCTCATGACTTTCTGGGAAAACTTACACATTTGTTTATAGTGAATGCATTCTAGTAGACCACCTCCCCTCTTCACACAATGCTGACGGAGAACAGGGCCACTTACCCACTGTTGATGTCATCAGTCCTGAGACTTTTCCCAAGGATATCACCATCACTCATATATCCACCCACATCGACTTCAGAAGACATGTCCAGGTCACTGCTTGCTTTCTCATTCATGTCAATCTGTGACATGTTTCCCAGCCGAGACACAGCAGCTCGACGGAGAGGCGTGGTATACATGAACCTCGAGGGGTCTGTGTGGATGAATCGACTGGTACCACTGCGAGGATAGCCAGCACCCAGGGAGGGAGCATCTCCTGCCTGAAGTCGCGGACATGCCTGGCCCAACCTCCATGTCATGGGGGTGGGTCGACTTGTCAAGTTGGGTATGCTCCTTCCATTCACTTCTGTTGTCACAGTGCTGTCAAATGTTGTCTCCAAGGTGCTGTCAAATAAAATGGAGAAATAACTAAACTCTGGTTCACTTAGGGCCACAACCTAGAATGCATGATGACAGAAAAGGCTAGAGTTGACGGTCATCTCTTATAAACATGTCATCTTCCTGAAAGCTAAACTATATGTTCATTTTGAGGTCAAACTGTGGAAAGGGGCATACATTTTATAGATTTTGGTTGTTTTCAAAAGAAAGGCCATCAGTACACCTTGGGTAAAACAACATATTGCTTTACATTTTCAACAAATCCTTAACTCATTGTAATCTTCCCAGACCTATTCTGAAAGTTAACTACAATTATGTTTGAATGTCTCCCTACCACCCTGCCTAGATGCACTTCAAGTGCAACTTGTGCCACTATTTTCTAGGACAGGTATTACAAATCCACTTAACGGTGATGGCAGTAGTTGCAGTAACTAATTCCCTTGAACTGGAGGTTATACTGAAAAAGACATAGATAGCAGATAGAGATAAAAGATAAATAGGTATATGTGTGAATTTTCAGTTTAAGGAAAATTATGAATCAATTTTTATATAAAACAAGAGAGGAAATAGTAAGGGGAAACTGAAATCCCATCTCTGTCATTATAAGAAAAGTTAAATGTTTGTTTGTAATTATTTTTTCTTTATTGGCTCAAATATATGCAGAATTGAAAAAACCTGTGGCTTATCTGAGTCCCACGAAGACTGGACATAGTCTCCTCTAAATTCTGCCTCAAATCTGCTATGTTTTTAACGGTTCTCATTCTTCTTGTTTCAGGGTCTTCACCTAGGAAAGCAACATGATAAATTGACTATTCATGACATTTATTGTCCTCAAAATAATTGTATACATAGATAAGTAAGTCACCACTTCTTAAAAGTAAAAGGATATGTAATACACTTCAAATAACTATTATCTACAAATTATAATTCTTTCTACAAATAAAATGTGAATAGATACAAATGTAGTATCACAAGTAATAATTTTAAGTGGTGATAACACAATAACACTTTGTAGGTTTGACCTTAAAATAAAAAAAAAATCACTTGGAAATATGCTGTTTACCAATCCATGTTGCTGGGATTAATTAAAAATCTATGATTATGACCTGAGAAAGATGGCTGAATAGGAACAGCTCCGGTCTGCAGCTCCCAATGAGATCAACACACAAGGCAGGTGATTTCTGCATTTCCAACTGAGGTAACAGGCTCATCTCAATGGGACTGGTCAGACAGTGGGTGCAGCCCACAGAGGGTGAGCAGAAGCAGGGTGGGGTGTTGCCTGACCTGGGAAGTGCAAAGGGTTGGGGAACTCCTTCCCCAAGCCAAGGCAAGCTATGAGGGACTGTGCCTTGAGGGATAGAACTATCCGGTCCAGATACTATGCTTTTCCCAGAGTCTTCACAAACTGCACACCAGGAGATTCCATTGGGTGCCTACATGACCAAGGGCCTGGGTTTCAAGCACAAAACTGGGCAGCCATTTGGGCAGACACTGAGCTGGCTGCAGGAGCTTTTTTTTTGGTACCGCAGTGGCACCTGGAATGCCAGTGAGACAGAACCATCCACTCCCCTGAAAAGGGGCCTGAAGCCAGGGAGCTAAGTGGTCTAGCTCAGTAGATCCCCCCGCCATGGAGCCCAGCAAGCTAAGATCCACTGGCTTGAAATTCTTGCTGCCAGCACAGCAGTCCGAAGTACACCTGGGACCCTGGAGCTTGGCTGGGGGAGGGGCGACTGTCATAACTGAGGCTTGAGTAGGCACTTTTCCCCTCACAATGTAAACAAACCTGCTGGGAATTTTGGACTGGGCAGAGCCCACTGCAGCTTGGCAAAGCTGCTGTAGCCACACTGCCTCTCTAGATTCCTCCTCTCTGGGCAGGGCATATCTGAAAGAAAGGCAGCAGCCCCAGTCAGGGGCTTACAAATAAAACTCTCATCTCCCTGGGACAGAGCACCTGGGGGAAGGAGCAGCTGTGGGTGCAGCTTCAGCAGACTAAAACATTCTTGCCCACTGGCTCTGAAGAGAGCAGCGGATCTCCCAGCACAGTGCTCTAGCTCCGCTAAGGGACAGACGGCCTCCTCAACTAGGCCCCTGACCCCCATGCCTCCTGACAAGGAGACACCTCCCAGCAGGTGTTGACAGACTCCTCATACAGGAGAGCTCCAGCTGGCATCTGGCGGGTGTCCCTCTGGGACCAAGCTTCCAGAGGAAGGAACAGGCAGCCATCTTTGCTGTTCTGCAGCCTCTGCTGGTGACACCCAGGCAAACAGGATCTGGAGTGGACCTCCAGCAAACTCCAAAAGACCTGCAGCAGAGGGGCCTGACTGTTAGAAGGAAAACTAACAAACAGAAAGGAATAGCATCAATGTCAACAAAAAAGATGTCCACATAAAAACCCCATTCGAAGGTCACAGACATCAGAGGCCAAAGGTAGATAAATCCACAAAGATAAGAAAAAAAAGAAAAAAACAGCTCAAAAAGGCTGAAAATTCCAAAAACCAGAATGCCTCTTCTCCTCCAAAGATCACAACTCTTCACCAGCAAGGGAACAAAACTGGACAGAGTATGAGTTTGACGAATGTACAGAAGTAGACTTTAGAAGGTCTCCTCCAAGGCCTTCTCCTCCTTGGAGGAGAACAAACTCCTCCAAGCTAAAGGAGAATGTTATAACCCAATGAAAGGAAGCTAAGAACTTTGAAAAAAGGTTAGAGGAATTATTAACTAGAATAACCAGTTTAGTACACAAGAACACAAATGACCTGATGGAGTTGAAAAACACAGCACGAGAACTTCATGAAGCATACACAAGTAGAAATAGCTGAATAGATCAAGAGGAAGAAAGGATATCTGAGATTGAAGATCAACTTAATGAAATACAGCATGAAGACAAGATTAGAGAAAAAAGAATGAAAAGGAACAAACAAAGCCTCCAAGAAACATGGGACTATGTGAAAAGACCAAACCTAGGTTTGATAGGTGTACCTGAAAGTGATGGAAAGAATGGAACTAAGCTGGAAAACACTCTTCAGGATATTATCCAGGAGAACTTGCCCAGCCTAGCAAGACAGGCCAACATTCAAATTCAGGAAATACAAGGAACACCACAAAGATACTCTTTGAGAAGAGCAATCCCAAGACACATAATTGTCAGATTCACCAAAGTTGAAATGAAAGAAACAACATTAAGGGCAGCCAGAGAGAAAGGTTGGTTACCCACAAAGGGAAGCCCATCAGACTAACAGTGGATCTCTCTGCAGAAACCCAACAAGCCAGAGAGAGTGGGGGCCAATATGTCAACGTTCTTCTTTTTTTTTTTTTTTGAGACAGAGTCTCGCTCTGTCACCCAAGCTGGAGTGCAGTGGCACAATCTCGGTTCACTGCAAGCTCCACCTCCTGGGTTCACACCATTCTCCTGCCTCAGCCTTCTGAGTAGCTGGGACTACAGGCGACAACCCCCAGGCCTGGCTAATTTTTTGTATTTTTAGTACAGACGGGGTTTCACCGTGTTGGCCAGGATGGCCTTGATCTCCTGACCTTGTGATCCACCGGCCTCGGCCTCCCAAAGTGCTGGGATTACAGGCGTGAGCCACCACACCCGGCCTCAACATTCTTAAAGAAAAGAATTTTCAACCCAGAATTTCATATCCAGCCGAACTAAGCTTCATAAGATTCACGTGCAAAGACTCACATAGGCTCAAAATAAAGGGATGGAGGAATATTTACCAAGCAAATGGGAAGCAAATAAAAGCAGGGATTGCAATTCTAGACTCTGATAAAACAGACTTTTTATCTGTTTTAAATACAAAAAAAGACAAAGAAGGTCATTGCATAATGGTAAAGGGATCAACGCAAGAAGAAGAGCTAACTATCCTAAATGTATATGCACCCAAAACAGAAGCACCCAGATTAATAAAGCAAGCTCTTAGAGACCTACAGAGACTTAGACTCCCACACAATAATAGTGGGAGACTTTAACACTCCATTGTCAATATGAGACAGATCAACGAGACAGAAAATTAACAAAGATATTCAGGACTTAAACTCAGCTCTGGACCAAGTGGACCTAATAGACATCCACAGAACTCTCCACCCCAAATAAACAGAATATACATTCTTCTCAGCATCACATCACACTTATTCTAAAACTGATCACAGAATTGGAAGTAAAACACTCCTCAGCAAATGCAAAAGAACGGAAATCCTAGCAAATACTCTCTCAGACCACAGTGCAATCAAATTAGAACTCAAGGTTAAGAAACTCACTTGAAACTGTACAACTACATAGAAACTGAACAACCTGCTCCTGAATGACCACCGGGTAAATGAAGAAATTAAGGCAGAAAGCAATAAGTTCTTTGAAACCAATGAGAATAAAGAAACAAATACCAGAATGTCTGGGACACAGCTAAAGCTGTGTGTAGAGGGAAATTTGTAGCACTAACTGCCCACAGGAGAAAGCAGGAAATATCCAAAAATCAGCACCCTAACATCACAATTAAAAGAACTAGAGAAGCAAAAGCAAACACATTCAAAAGCTAGCAGAAAACAAGAAATAACTAAGATCAGAGCAGAACTGAAGGAGAGAGACACAAAAACCCTTCAAAAAAATCAGTGAATCCAGAGCTGGCTTTTGAAAAGATTAACAAAATAGATAGACTGCTAGCCAGACTAATAAAGAAGAAAATAGAGAAGAATGAAATAGATGTAATAAAAGATGATAAAGGAGATATCACCACTGATCCCACAGAAACGCAAACTACCATCAAAGAATACTATAAACACTACTATGCACACAAACTAGAAAATCTAGAAGAAATGGATAAATTCCTGGACACATACACCCTCCCAAGACTAAACCAGGAAGAAGTCAAATCCCTGAACAGACCAATAACAAGTTCTGAAATTAAGACAGTAATTAATAGCCTACCAACCAAAAAAAGCCCAGGACCAGACAGATTCACAGCTGAATTCTACCAGAGCTACAAAGAGGAGCTGGTACCATTCCTTCTAAAACTAGTCCAATCAATAGAAAAAGAGGGACACCTCCCTAACTCATTTTATGAGGCCAGCATCATCCTGATACCAAAACCTGGCAGAGACACACACATACACAAAAAGAAAAATTCAGGCCAATATCCCTGATGAATATCGATGCAAAAATCCTCAATGAAATACTGGCAAACTGAATCCATCAAAAAGCTTATCCACTGGCCAGTGCGGTAACTCACGCCTGTAATCCCAGCACTTTGGGAGGCCGAGTGGGGCAGATCACGAGGTCGGGAGTTCAAGACAATCCTGGCCAACATGGAGAAACCCCGTCTCTACTAAAAATACAAAATTAGCTGGGTACAGTGGCATGCACCTGCAGTCCCAGCTACTCGGGAGGCTGAGGCAGGAGAATTGCTTGTACCTAGGAAGCGGAGGTTGCAGTGAGCCAAGATCATGCCTGTGTGATGGAGCAAGACTCCATCTCAAAAAAAAAAAAGAAAAAAAAGAAAAAAAAAGCTTATCCACTATGATCAAGTTGGCTTCATCGCTGGGATGCAAGGCTGGTTCAACGTATGCAAATCAATAAACATAATGCATCACATAAACAGAACCAATTGCAAAAACCACATGATTATCTCAATAGATGTAGAAAAGGCCTTTGATAAAATTCAACACCCCTTCATGCTAAGAACTCTCAATTACTAGGTATTGATGGAACGTGTCTCAAAATAACAAGGGATATTTATGACAGACCCACAGCCAATATCATACTGAATGGACAAAAGCTGGAAGCATTCCCTTTGAAAACCTGCACAAGACAAGGATGCCCTCCCTCACTATTCCTATTCAACATAGTATTGGAAGTTCTGGCAAGGGTAATCAGGCAAGAGAAAGAAATAAAGGGTATTCAAATAGGAAGACAGGAAGTCATATTGTCTCTGTTTGCAGATGACATGATTTTATATTTACAAAACCCCATCTTCTCAGCCAAAAACTCCTTAAGCTGATAAGCAAACTCAGCAAAGTCTCAGGATACAAAATCAATGTGCAAAAATCACAAGCATTCCTATACACGAATAATAGACAAACAAACAGACAAATGAGTGAATTCCCATTCACAACTGCTACAAAGATAATAAAATACCTAGAAATACAAAAGGTATGTGAAGGACCTCTTCAGAAAGAACTACAAAACACAGCTCAAGGAAATAAGAGAGGACACAAACAAATGGAAAGACATTCCATGCTCATGGATAGGAAGAATCAATATCACAAAAATGGCCATACTGCCCAAAGTAATTTAGAGATTCAATGCTATCCCCGTCAAGCTAACAGTAACTTTCTTCATAGAGTTAGAAAAAACTACTTTAAATTTCATTTGGAACCAAAAAAGAGCCTGTATAGCCAAGATAATCCTAAAGGAAAAGAAGAAAGCTGGAAGCATCATGCTACCTGACTTCAAACTATACTCCAAGGCCACAGTAACCAAAACAGCATGGTACTGGTACAAAAACAGATATATAGACCAATGAAACAGAACAGAGGCCTCAGAAATAACACCACACATCTACAACCATCTGGTCTTTGACAAACCTGACACACACAAGCAATGGGGAAAGGATTCCCTATTCAATAAATGGTGCTGGGAAAACTGGTTAGCCATGTGCAAATAACTGAAACTGGATCGCTTCCTTACACTTTATACAAAAATTAACTCAAGATGGATTAAGGACTTAAACCTAAGACCTAAAACCATGAAAACCCTAGAAGAAAACCTAGGCAATACCATTCAGGACATACTCATGGGCAAAGACTTCACGACTAAAACACCAAAAGCAATGGCAACAAAAGCCAAAATTGACATATGGGACCTAATTAAACTAAGGAGCTTCTGCACAGCAAAAGAAACTATCATCAGAGTGAACAGGCAACCTACAGAATAGGGGACAATTTTTGCAATCTATCCATCTGACAGAGCTAATATCCAGAATCTACAAGGAATTTAAACAAAATTACAAGAAAAAAAAACCCCATCAAAAAGTGGGTGAAGTATATGAACAGACACTTCTCAAAAGAAGACATTTATGCAGCCAACAAACATATGAAAGAAAGCTCATCATTACTTGTCATTAGAGAAATGCAAATCAAAACCACAATGAGATACCATGTCACGCTGGTTATGATGGTGATCATTAAAAAGTCAAGAAACAACAGATGCCAGAGAGGATGTGGAGAAATAGGAATGCCTTTACACTGTTGGTGGGAGTATATATTAGTTCAGTCACTGTGGAAGACAGTGTGGCAATTCCTCAAGGATCTAGAACCAGAAATACCATTTGATCCAGCAATCCCATTAATGAGTATATAACCAAAGGATTACAAATCATTCTACTATAAAGACACATGCACACGTATGTTTATTGCAGCACTGTTCACAATAGCAAAGACTTGGAACTAACCGAAATGCCCATCAAAGATAGACTGCATAAAGAAAATGTGGCACATATACACCATGGAATACTATGCAGCCATAAAAATGGATGAGTTCATGTCCTTTGCAGGGACATGGATGAAGCTAGAAAGCCTGTTGGTGAGTGGGGGGCCAAGGGGAGGGATAGCATTAGGAGAAACACCTAATGTAGATGATGGGTTGATGGGTGCAGCAAACCACCATGGCATGTATCTATCTATGCAACATACCTGCACGTTCTGCACATGTACCCCAGAATAAAAAAAAAACTATGATCATTAGGATCCTAATTATTTCAAGGTATTTCTAGGTGTACTCAGAATACTTGAGGTAAATTTGTCCTATGTAGAAAGTACACATTTGGAATCTGGGGAATAAAGTAGAAGCCTTTTATTTTTTTATTTTTATTTTCAGACAGAGTCTCACTCTGTTGCCCAGGCTGGAGTGCAGTGGTGCCATCTTCGATCACTGCAACCTCCACCTCTAGGGTTCAAGCGATCCCCCTGCTTCAGCCTCCCAAGTAGTTGATATCAGGCCCTCGCCTCTATGCCCGGTTAATTTTTGTATTTAGTAGAGTTGCGGTTTCACCAAGTTGGTCACGCTGCTCTTGAACTCCTGACCTCAAATGATCTGCCTGCCTTGGCATCCCAAAGTGCTGGGATTTCAGGTGTGAGCCACCATGCCTGGCCAAGGTCTTTTCTTATGGAAGCAAGAGCTTTTGAAGTCTTTCATTAGACTTATGGACAAAGACTGACAACATTGAATGGTTTTATTTTTAATTACTTCTCCAGTTTCTACAGTTCTACCAATGATACCAGAGCTCAAGTAAATTCCTAGGCATCTAAACCCAAAATGTTTGTATCTAATGAGCATGAAACAAATAGCTCTGCAAGTATGACTAATGCTGGCCTGATACAGTCACCACCTATCAACTAGGGGCAGAAGTGTCCTTAAGTCATTTTGTTTATAGTCATCCAATACTTCCCAAGCTAGTAGCCTTCTAAAGCCAGTGAGTCGAGGTAATAGGAAGAGCATGAAAAGAGAGTAGTCTAAGCACAATTTTTGTTGTGTTCAATTTGGACCAAAGAGGGTATCTAGTGATGGGCACTTTCGATAAAAGTGAAAACAGAAAGGAAGGAGGGAATTGGAATGGATACGTTAAGAGAAGGACAGGGAAGGAGAGGAGACAGAGAAAAAGGAAGTAGACGGGATGGCTGGGAAGGGAATGGAATGGAAAGAGGTTGGAAGAAAAAGAAAGGGAAGGAAAAGAAAAGCAAAAAATAGTATGTATTAAATTACACTATGAAAATTGTCACATAGAGAAGTCAAGATGCATATTTATAATCTGTTTTAGGAATATAGCTAACTATTTAACCTGTTAATTTACTTCCTTAACATTCAGGCCAGATTTTTAAAAATCTATAACAAATGTGCCCCTTTAACACTTATCATCACAATCATACAGTTGGTGGGGATTTCCGAGATTGTCTTGCCTTAGCTCTTGGCCATAGCATTCATCTGTCTCACGTGGGACAAGGTCATCTGCCTCTGCCTGAAAACTCCAACATTGGAAAGGCCTCCACCTCACCAGTAAGAGATGGTTCCTTCCAGTAGCAGTCAAAATGTAAAACATTTATGGGGGATAAGCAATAATTTGTCTCCCTTAAACTTTCACCCAGTGGTTCCAGTGTATCTGAAACCAAATGAACAAATTTACAATATCTTTACCAAGGCAGCCACTCAAATATTGCAGGACAACTGCTAATTCCTTTACTAGATTTTCCAGGCAAACATTACTACTTTGTTCATTATTCCTCACTTTGGGTGGTTGCCAAAACAGCCACCATTGTGCTGCCAGCCTGTAAATTTCTTTCCTTGAATTTATAAATCATTTGAACAATTAAAGTATACTTAATAAGAACATCATTATTTCAAACATAAAGTACTGAGAAACTTTGCTGAAGCAAATCTTTTTAAAGAATAATAAAACACATGTTGGGATCTCATGCACATGACAAACTTTCTCTACACTAATTAAATTAACACAATCACTAATCCTATAGCTTAACACTATTCTTTTAGCACTCAGAATTGTTAATAACCCTTGAGACTGATCATATTCTTCCTGGAAATTCTTCCCATATTTCTCCTCATACATATAATACAGGGTATTTCAGAAATGGCTATAAAGAAGTCTACCTTTCACTTCCAAATAATCTGATAGAACTATGAAGAAAAAGAAGAGTTTTGTAGAGAAAATCTTACAGACTGCAAATAAAATTATTACAGTCAAGGAAGAGACATGCAAAGAAGAAATTAATGCAAACCTGGTCAAAATAAGTGAAGGGGACAAAACTGGAGAAGCACTAAACCCAAGATTCAATATGAAAGATTTCATACAGTTATTGACATCATAGATTGTAGGTGAAAGACAAAAAGTCATGAAAGGAGTATGTTGAGATGACCTTTTTTTATTTTCGTGGGGGGAGGTACAAGTAATTGACCTCACACAGATTCCTAGAACTCATCATTACATGTTCCTATCCCTTCCTCCTTCCCCTAGGAAAACTTTTAAGTTGTAATCCAGCTGCATCTCAATCACTTGCCAACTGGAATATTAAAATTAATATCTCAATTATATTCCATCTTTTTATATTAATTTTAAGAATGTTGTATTTTTAGACACGTCATTTCACTAAATATATTTTCACAACTACTTCATCTCCTTTTCAATTTCTTTTTTCCAATCCAACAGGTATCTTAGATCCTTGGATTCTTCTAACTGAATTCATTGTTTATCTGGTTTCTCTCATGTTTTAGAACCACAGCCTCCCTCATTCCTTAGGTTTTTTTTATTATGACATTCACTTATGACATTGCCCTCCTCATGACAGACAAATGGACCTTTTCTTCCCAACACTTATTGAGCTAAACATAACTGCTGGCTTATTCATGTCACGAAAGATAATAACAAAAGCAGAATTTATTGCAGTAAATGTTTTCAATGACCCACATAAGGCAAGATAAAACTAAATGTACTCACAAACCCCTAAGGACTGATTGCACAGCCTTAATTATCCTGTAAATTTGTATCTGAGTGAGGTCCAGAGGCTTTGGGGGAAAAACACAATTGCAAAGTCCAAATATAAAAGCAAAAATAAAATTAAATGCTTAGTAACAATAAAAGTTACCAGAAAAATGCACATGAGAAGTGTATTTAATCACAGTAATGTTGGGGGGACTCCTACTTGCATAATCTCAAAGTCAACCATTATTCCTGAAAGAGGCTTCCTATGTGTCAAACACAATGGAACGGCTTCCACACATTTTCCAGAATGGTATATTCTGAAATCAACTTGAGGTTTTAACATTGGTGCAAAGTGCTTTCTCACTGCTCATAAGGTGTTCTTTGAGTAGAGAAAAAAAATAACAGCATCCATTTGGTACTTCTACATTACTATTTGGTGGCAGAAAGACCATTTAATCTGTGATCCTGTTCTTAATTTTTAGGCTTTAATTATACACATTGTAATTAACACTGTCAGCATTGCCATCTTTTAATAGGAAATCAAATCTATATGAATAAACCGTATTCTCAGAGAATTTAGCCATCTACCCCATCCATATTACAGATGTTATATAGAGTACAGCTTCCTGATTTATTGTATGAAGTAACTCTAGTTTTGTGGATGGCCCTAGTAGTGATTTGGATGAAAATTTTTAAACTCCTCTGGTTAATCTTGACACTTTGGGGAAAAATAACAAAATGTGGCTAAAAGCTTTATAGTTACTTATAAAATACGCTCCTATACAGTTATAGGACAAATCTTCATCTGTCTAATTTAGGAGGATATCTAAGAGTAAAGAGTTAAACTCAAGGAACCCCACGTAAAAACTAACTTGGAAGAGGCCATTTTGAGTCGTAAGCAGAACCTATTGAAGCACGTGGCAGAAATTCTGAAATTCCTGTGTGCTGTGGGCGTAGATATATTCAACAACTTAACATGTATCATTATTTAGGGAATTGCATCAGAATGCTTCATTATCTGGAGATATGATTATTCATACCACAGCTATTTGAATAAACTTCCCCTTACTTTTTCACTTGCATTTTTGAATACTGGCATAAGTAGGAAAAAAAATACTGAAACAGAATAATCACATAAATACAATAAGCAGATGCTCTTGAAAAACCAAGGCATACCGGCTTCTTTTGAGAGGTTACCCTCTGACAAAAATACTCCAAGTTATTTATGCACAAAAAGGCACGTGTCATATATACACCCACCCACAGCATGCTGTAATTTAACTGAGTAAGCATCAAATGCTGTCAGGGGACTGCACTCTGTTCATATCTTTGTAAATACTTATGAGATACCGAGAACAAGATAAATAATACCACTTCAAAAGCAAAAGAGGAATATTATCTGATTCTAGAGTTCCAAAGGATCCCAAAAAGAAAAGGCTTCATAAACATTAGACTTTCTCTTGCCTTTGTGCTGCACATAGCCCTTTATGAGAAGCAATTCATTATAGAAACCAGACAATGGTGCAAAAGTAAATCTTCGTGTTGCAGCACCTGGTGTATTCAGATTCAGAAATCACTATTCTGACCACTGTGGAAAGACTACTCTTTTAAAACCAAACTGACAT
This sequence comes from Macaca thibetana thibetana, assembly GCF_024542745.1. Taxonomy (NCBI): domain Eukaryota; kingdom Metazoa; phylum Chordata; class Mammalia; order Primates; family Cercopithecidae; genus Macaca; species Macaca thibetana. Next base: position 74,229,022 of record NC_065588.1, on the reverse strand, counting down.
GAAAAATTGAACAATATTTGCCTCTGCTGTCTCTCTAAGCTTTCTTCTTCTAAAGCTGGTTTACTAAAAGAATCCAGCAAACCTCGTAAAACATCTTGTAACAGGAGGGTCTACAGTAAGAATAAAAACAAGCCTGCATTTAGCATTAGTTTCATGAATCAGAAACAAAGAGATCACTGTCCAGGTTTAATTCCTTTCCATTTAAGGAGCCCAATATGAAGTCCTTTGTGGAAATACACATTGACATAAAATATGATATGGCCAGTAATTTAATACTTATGGAAGAAGGGACTGCATGATGCAAATATATTTCGGTAGAACAGTGGATTTAGAAATAACAATTAAAACGTTCACAGTTGACATTTAAAGTTTAGTCACAAACTATAGAATTACTTGACCTCTTCTTCTTTAGTTAATTAAAGAATATGCCAGAAGTTACTACTGAAACTCATGTTATCAAAAAGGCCTAGTTTCTAAAGTATGAAAACAGTTCATAGTCATCCATAGAGTAGCTTGAATACTTATAATGTGCACATGCAGAACTAGTTTTTGTCCAACACTGAAACAAAAAAGAAAAGAAAAAAGGTAGAAGGTAGCAGAGGCCCCTGCATTTCTGAAAGTGTCACTGCAATAAACAGGGCCTGTCACTGAGGTATAGAAGAAGCCTTCTATTCACGTAGCACGAAGGCAGCAGAAGAAACTTAACTCTACAGAAAATTTACCCAGGAGGCCCTTCATTATTCATCCCTTATCTGTGATGAGGTCACCTTGAGGGAAGTTGAACAAACAGGCCCCTTTAATGATTAGGTGAACAACATGTTTGGAGTTTTAAAATGTTAACTTATTTATGGATGCCTAGAAGGCACTGGACACTAAGCGAGGCTAATAATGCCCATGGCAGATTTCTGGAATTTACTTTCTCCAAATGAACCTTACCAGTGGTGCTCATAGCTCAGTTTTACCAAAATAAAAATAATAAAAAAAATCATTTCAAGAAACAGGAATTAAAAGTGTAACTAAATATTTTTAAAAATCAGTCTAAAAAATGAAAGCTATTTGGCAAATGCAAATAATTTCATAAGAGACTATGAAATTTCTTAAAATCCCATACACACTTTTAGGAGCAAACTGGACTTACCTAATAAGTCAGTGTAAAGTGCCTGTTCCAGATCACCCAGCATGGTAAGGATGACCTCCTCATCCAGATGAGCCGTCCCTTCCCGCAAACAGCTTTCTCCCTCCTCTTCAGCCCAGCTTCTGCTGATGCTGCTTGGCTTGGAGGACACGTTTTCATCTTCGGACCTACTATCTTCATCACTCTCACCTTCTAAGCCTCTTCTTGTAGACAATTCCTCTAAGTCTTCACTGTCTGACTGGCTGCCCCCAGCAGGCAGGAGGTTCCAGGCTGAGCCGCTGGTGTGATACAGGGACTGCACAGACCGCGAGAGAAACCTGGACAGTGAGCGCCTCTCTGCATAGTTGGCTTCTCTCTGACTGGCCTTGGCAGCGTTTCCAAACCAGTTGGAAATGCGCACCGTGGGTCTCCTCTCCCCATCACTGGTGAGGGAAAGATTGGTCAGAGACTTTTGTTTCTGAAGGCAAGCTCCCTTTCTTCTTACTTCTTTGCTCCGGAACACAGAGAGTTGAGCAGGCCGCTGCATGATTCTTCCAGTGGCTCCTTCCTTTCAATTGGACTTCATATTGTCTTTTTACACTGTGATTGTAACTGATCCATTTGATTTTAATTATCACATGCACTTAAATAAAAGCTCAAGCTCACACATTCACAGATTCTAGAGATACGGTATATATAATTATTTGCCTACAATTTAGCTTGATACATCATTTTACTAAATCAGCAGTACTTACAAATATTTTGCTCGAATATATCTGAAGCAGAAAAGAGTTCACCAAAGACTCTCCTCCAGCTGAAAAGTAGTCCAGGAAGCCAACTACGTTTGCCAGTCTTCATCCAATCACATGTCTCAGCCGGAGGATGGGTCCACATTTCCCTCTATTGCTTCTGTGTTCCGAAACGCCAGGAGGTGAAGCACGAGCTGAGGTCTCTTGCTTTTTGCTTTTTTTTTCCCCCTGCCTTTCACCAGCCCTTAACTGACCTAGGTCTGTAACCCTTTACTCTAATGAGCTGACACAGTGCAGCAAGTACAGCCTCCCCATAGGAGCCCGGGAAGAGCAGGAATTAAGCACTGAAGCCCAGCCCTGCACGAGCCTCTCACATTTTAGTATTCCACCTGCATTCTCAGATCTATGGCTCTTCCTTGCTGCTGCAGTGGATGCTGCTGGCTGCCATGGCAGCAAACATCCTGCTAAATTAAAATAGAGGCACGGGAACGGCTGTCCAGCCTAGAATGCCACAGGTTTCAGAGCCAAGCCTGTATGAGATCTTCCAGTATTAACCTTATGCACATTTAAATGACTCTCAGCCACCTAATCTCAAACACGAACACACACTCACACCCTCACATACACAACATACACTCCCTGATGCCGAGAATGACAGACTAATTCTCTGTAGCTGCAGGCAGCTGAAGCAGGCAGATCTCCCTTCTGAATGTTGGGATTTGTGCTGTAAAAGCACAAATCAAATTCAAGAGTGTAAAGGACCTAAAAAATGAAGCATGACACTCTCCACCCGCCAGGAGATAATGCTTTAAAGGGAAAGACTTCCCTTATCTTTAAAAGAACAAAGTCAAAGGCTTTTTATTTTGAATCCTAAAATCCTAATGTGATGATAAAAATAAAGATTCCTTCAGCCTTTTGGTAAAAACAAAAAGGAAAGAAAAAGAAAAAAAAAACTCAGAAGGGTTTTCCCTTGATATTTTGACTCAAAGAATAAAATTGAAAGTTTATGGTCAAGTGTGTGGAACATAATAACGTCACAGATAACACAAAATGCACATTATGTCTTTTGATATTGCATTTTTCCAGGTCTATTTCATAAGACTATCACAGCATAATCAGCTCTTATTTTTTAATGTTTTCATAAAAACAGAAAGCCTAAAGATAATTTTCTTGTATTTACCTTGTACTGATATGTACACTACACCATCACAAAATTCTGATTTTAGGACAACTTTAAAAAACAAATATATAGTATAGCAGAAATCATGGGTACCATTGACAGTTAAGAAGAAGACTATTAACTTTTTAGGATTTAACTTCTGAAGATTTTCTGCTCACAACAAGAAAAATAGGGATTTCTCCTTTATCAAATGAGGGAAAGTGGAGAAATATGCAGAAATATTATCTTCATCATTTTCAGAGCTAATGTGGCAAAATTAATTGTGATTTTCTACCTCCTATTGCCAATCTCAACTAGAGGAAATACCCAATCTCTTATCTATATATATATTAGCATTATAATATGCATTGCCTATAACTTTACACATAATAACTACTGACTTTGCAAAAGTTAATTATTCCTTATGCCCCACCTTTCAAGGTAGATCAGACTTAGATCCCATTTATAGATATGCAAAAGGAAATTAGATGGAAAGAAGAGCAATTATTTGTGACAGAATTTTGCAATAAAGAAATCTGAGCGTTATTGATACTCATTCTCAGTTCTATACTTTTAAAATACTAATTGTGTTTATATAAAATGTGCCAAATAAAATGAGAGTACAAATGTCAGATAATTGAAACTGACAGTTATGCTTCCAAAAACAATTTTGTAAAGTATTTTTTAGAAAACCAAAATGACACTCCCCTTAGAATTCCTAAGCAGAAATTTGTTTTCCTTCATTTTGAGTTATTGTGACTCAGTGAATTTCCAAGTCCTGAGACCATAGTGAAATTTGTTCAAATTATGAAATTTCAATGTATTTAACATTTATTACACTAGTATACATGCTAATATACCATAAAGCCTTATAGATTCACAAAAAATACAATTCTAATGCTTTACGTATCAAAAGAGCTAACCTTATTCATCTGTAAATGAAAGCAATATTTATGCCCTTTCCTTATTCAAGACTGCTCATATGTACACAAATCAGTTTAAAACTGTGGTTCTCAAGCTTCATATGTTCAGAACCACTTGGAGAGTTTATTAAAACACAGTTTGCTGTGCCCTAGCCACATAACTGCTCATTCATTGGGACTGGGAGGGTCCTGGGACTTTGTATATCTAACATATTTCCAGATACTGCTTGCTCTGAAAATCCCCTTTGAGAACTACTATGCTGAGATTAGTGGTTTTCAGCTGGCGATGGTTTTCCCCCAAGGGACGTTTGGAAATATCCGGAAACATTTTTCTTTATCACAACTGTGGGTGTGGTGGTGACATCTAAGGGGAAGTGGCCAATGATGCTGCTAAACATCCTACAATGACAAAACAGCCCCAAGCAAAAAAAGAATTATGCATTTTATAACGTCAATAGTGCCAAAGTTGAGAAATCCTGCCTTAGATTGTTATATTGCATTTACAAATGGTTTAGAAACTTTAGTGGCATTTAAAACAAAGATGTACTTTTGCTGACATTAATGTCCACTCTGTGTTTGTTACAACTCTCTCTCAGGTGTCCTTTATTCTATAACCATGCTGAAAGAGCAGTCCTAGCCTGGGACGTGTTGATTTTATGACCAAAGGAAAAGAGAGGTGAGAGATCCAAGCAATGGCTCTCAAGTTGCTGCTCAGGAACAGCCCATGTCATTTTTCCACTTGTACTTCATTTGTGAAATTAAATCACATGGTTCTTCCTGATTCAATGAGACAGGAAATTTAATCCTTCTGGAGGTGTAAACCCTGGAAAGGATGGGCTCAGTCCAATGGAGCCAGCAAGGAGGGGATTGTAGAGAGGGCTTATCCAAAGGGGGTTTCTGTCTGTTTCTTTGTTTAAAGACATTGTTATTAACTTGTGGTTATAGCAGGTTTGTCCCAGAACTACATCAGTCCACATTTACCCTGAGCAACAGTGGGGAACCCACTTATTCCTTCTCTGGAGACAGCCATCCTGCTTGCCTTGGGTGTACATTCATATATGGATGTTTTTATATTTGTTTGTATTCACACATATAAATATATGTTATACAAGGAGGAGGAGGAAGTCACAGTGCAAAGGAGACAAATACGCCCAGTCAGTAGGAAAAATGTGAATCATTCTAATTACGCCAAGACCTAAAATAAGTTATAGCCATTATCATGTGCTAGAAAGGAGTGCTTTTCAGCTCTTTAGTAAACATAATTATAATGTGGCTATTTAAGTAAAATACCTAAACTGATTTGAATTATCTGAGCTTGATCTTCTTGATCTTTATAAACACACACACACACACACAAAAGCAATTTCAGTGATCATTTACAGAGACTGCAAATGTCAGATATTTCCCATTTTTAATGCAAAGTCTGGTAGTCAGTAAAAGCATGTGTAACCATTCGCTTATCCTTCTGTTTAACCTACATTCTTCTATTTCTAAAATGGTTTCCTGAATTCATCCAATAATTTTAATATTACTTTTTTACAAATGACATGCCAGCTTTATTGATATTGAGCCAGTCCAGCATCTATGAACATTTTTTAGTTGAATATAAATTCCAGATAAAGGTTAAGAAGTGAATTAAACAAATGTTATACATGTTGGTGGATAGTCTTATGCAAAAAAAGGGCAAATGTGAATCTACAGAAAAAAAAAATTGAAAAACTTTCTTGAGTACCAGTGGGATGAAAATTTGGGCTAGCTTTACATTTGGCACAATCTCTTGGCAGATGATGAAAGGGATGGCCTCTGAAGACAAATTCTTTCTGTCAATGAATGTGAGAATAAAACGCAAGCCAAAGCAGTAAAATCTGCACCATTAATTCAGGCAGCATTGTAATACTGAGGTCATGATTTGAATCTTAGAGGAAAGGCAGGAAGCAATAAGCTACTTCTTCAATGGCACAAATTATATAATACATTTCGCCTGACTATAGTAATTATTGGAGCTACTATCATCAGATTGGGTAAATATAACTAGGTTTCCTCACAAAGAATATCATAAGCAAAAGCAAATTTAAGTGATGTACTTAAAAATTTTGCAGAGATACACTGAAGTCTTATGAAGAATATTCAAATTCAAAAAGTCATTTATCCAGTATTCTACTTATTGAGTGTCACGCATTTCTGATGCTTATCTTCAAACCATAATTTATTACCTTTTTAAACTTTCATTGCCATTTAATGATGAAGACAATGTTTTTGTAATGTCAATTGAGTTACTGCATTGGTGAAAATTTAAACAGCTAAGCTCTCCAACTAACTTAGCAAATCCCTCTAACACATCTGCATTGCAGTGTGAACCATTCAAGTTTGCTCCTTAATAGTATGGCAAATCTTTACATGTCATACATCTTGTGGGTCATGCAATAGGGATGATTTTCACATTTGTGTAAGCACAAAAAGAATTTTTTTCTGGGTTACATAACTCAAAAGCAGAGGAGAAATAGTTTCAGACGTGGATTTTTCAGGGGCTCAGTCATTTCCAACAATGACCTTGAATTTGGTCTCTCCTGATTTAGGTTCTGTTTCCTCTATGTTTGATCATTTGAGGGTGGAGGTCACTGTAAGCAGGTCTAAGCTTTTCTTTTATTAGTTTTAGGTGTAGTGGAAAAAGAGACCACCTCTTTTATAACAACCTCAGGAAAAGTCCTGAGATTGAGTCTTATTTGTTCTGATCAAACTGGATTGGGTCACACATCCAGTCCTCAAACAGTCACTGCAGTCAATGAATAGATTGTTCTCATTGGCTCCACTTACTTCAATTTCAGTTAGATCACAAGAGCAGAGAATGATCCCCAAAGAAAATCAAGACGCTGTTATCAGAAGATGGGGCAACGGATACCGGACACACAAAACTACACCAGGACTTCCTGGTAGGCTTAATATAGAGCCAACAGAGCTGAAACTATAGAACTCCTAACTCACCTAAGCCTCTTTCTAGACTCTGTACATTTTATTTTCTGTATTATTTTCAGGCCTCTGAACATTATACAGACTTCATAAATTTATAAAGCCTGCATCTTACCCTGCCAAGACTAACTTCATCAGAATTTTATATCACGAAGGCCACTTCACTTGGGGAGCAGAATTACTCCTCACTGAGGCCCCTACAGCAACCACGAGCAATAAAAGTTCAACAATAACAATAGTGTTGAAGCTTAGGATTACAGAAAATCAGAGAACTACAGAACCTCAGTGAGTTTAGGAGAAATGCCCAATTTTACAAAAAGAAACTAATAAAAATATCAAGTTAAGAAGAATTTCTTTCAAATTATTTTCATGAAGTTGTTTCTTCCTGGAACGTTATTCTGCAATTTCATTATTCATTAGAATTCAACAATATACATGTCTGATCTTCTTTTAAGCTCTGCATGACTCTTTACAGCTAAGATAGTTGTTTCCATGTGCCTATTTATTCATTTACTTGTGGTGTTAAATTTTATCTATTTGTTTCTTACTTTTTCAAAGAAGAGCTCACTTGTTAGTCACATTTGTTTTCCCAAATTTTGAGATGCCTGGCATGTGTAACATACTAGGTGATAATTACTGAAAAGACTGATGGAAGAATAATACCATATCTCACAACAATCTTCTGAGTTTATTAAGCATCATCATAGTCATCACACAGAAAAGGGAACCAAGGAGCAATTTGCAGGGCAGAGGCCAAATAATTGCTAAATAATCACAGTGCCAAGGCCAAAATATATTTTTTCCAATTCCTAGAACATTTCTCTTTCCACATTTCAAACAATCTTGGAAGTGTATTCTGCGGGCCAGTCTGAGCTAGAACCTGGCAATAAATTCAGGTGCTTATGTGCTTTGTGGTTTCACTAGCATCCAGAACTCAGAAAGAGGAGACTATAGAACTCCTCTACAGTTCTATAGAACTATAGAACTATGAGAAAGGGATGGAGATTCTGAGAAAGAGAGTTGTCATTAATATAGAAAACATCTCATGAGCTTTAGAATTCTGATAGGTTCATTCTTTTATAGGGTTATTCTATTACAGGTTTAATATCTCTTATCAGAAATGATTGGAACAACAAGTGTTTTGCATGTTGAATTTTTTCAGATTTTGGAATATTTGCCTATACATAATGAGATATCTTGGGGATGGGACCCGAGTCACATATGTTTCATATACATCATATACACATAGCCTGAAGGTAATTCAATACATTTTTAAAAAAATATTTTGCGTGAAACAAAGTTTGTGTGCATTGAACCATCAGAAATCAAAGGTGTCTCTATCTCAGTCACCTAAGTGGACAATCTGTGGTTTGTGGCATCACCATCATTCCTGACTGAATTTATATGCTACTAATAAGCAATTATTTTATTGCAATTATTTATACGTAAGTAATTACCAGTAAAAAATATGACATAGTTTGAATGCAGTGAAAACATAATGTGTTCAAAGTCACTAAGAAGCACAGTAGCATTGCCAGAATACCTGTATCAGCTATGAAACAACAGCAACCACAAACAACCACAGGCTTTCCATCTCTACATTCAATGCTGGGTTTGGATTAAGAGGTTACTGTACACTGTATTTTTTTTTTTTAGGTGAGAAGAAACATCCGAAGCAGTTGAGGGACTGGGAAGTGGGCCCCCTAGGGGTGAGGCGGCATTCTGCTGGGTAGCTTTTTAAAATGTTTCTCCCAGAGTCATCTGCCTCATTAACAACAGTTTTTGTCTTAGAAAGCTCTCTGATTTTTATCAACTGGCATAATTTATTGTTCTGTAATGAATGTACACTGCTCTAGTTCTTCACTAAGATCATCATGCATTTCCATCATGTCTCTGGCACTTTTTCTTCAGTGTTAACATTGTTATCTTCGTCATTACTATTATCACAGTCACCTGAATTCAGTACCATTTTGGCTATGTCATCAATGTTCAGTGAATGAACAACTGGAGCCTCATTGTCAATGTTAAAAATTTCTTTGATATCCACTTTTTCCAGCCCACTAATAGACTCTGAAAGTATTTTTTTTTTTTTTTTTGGAATAGGTAGGGTCAGACATCATTGTTTTTCTCATTTGACATATGGAATCCTTCAAAGTCACCACCTGGTTCATCATCATCACTGAACAAAGATGCAGACTAGAGGTTGTGTCAGGCAGGTACAACCATGTATTTAGTCACTGAATTCCAAGGATTGACAACAGCATATATGACATCCTTCATGCTAAACTCCTTTTGAAAATCACCCACACATATACCTCTGTTCACTACTGCTGGCATGCTATTTAAGGAAGTGTTTTTATATTTATTCTTTATCAATTGAAGGATAACCTGGTCACTTGGCTAGATTAACAAGTCACATTTTGGGGAAAGTACATGGCATAAGCATTGTTTTTGATAATAATTTCAGCTAGACAATGAGTAGAATAAATATAATCAAATAAATTCTTGCAGTCATTCAGTCCAGCTTCCTGAAAGTGAGCAAGAATTGCTGTCACAAAATGTTTATAAAACCAATCAGAAAATATGTCATTGGTGATCCAAGCCTTTTTGTTAGCATAATAATAAACTGGTAAGAAATTCACTCCCTGAAAACAGCAAAGACGCAAGCTTTTGGTTATCACAAGTTTTCACGTATGGGTTCCCGCTGTATAAGTACATCCAATCTCAGTTATTCTGTCCTTGGCATCCTTACTTCCTGTAGGGGCTGTCTTGTCTTCTGTGTCAGTATCTTTCTGAGGCATCAAAATGTGTGTTGTTTCGGCATCAAAGATTTGTTCCAGAGTCAGATTTCCATCAGCAATGATCTTGGCCAACTAGTCAATGTATGTCTTCCCTATTTATTACCACAAATCTTAAAAAATTTAATGCCATATCTTTTCTTAAATTTCTACAACAAGCCTATTGAATATTTAGTTCCCTTCGATCGCCAGTTCACTGTGAAAGATCTTTGCTTATTTAACCTTCAGCATACCATTAAGTGGCATGTGTACACCGTCACACTGATGGATCCACTCTTTCAATACACAATTGAGATCTTCATTTTTAGCTTTATGCAGTATTTTTCTATTTTTCATTAACTTCTGTTCATCACTTTCAATGGAGACCTTTAACAATTTATCCTTTGGTGTCTTCAGGTCATATATGGTGGTCATTCCAACACCATACTCTTCTGTAAGATGTTTCCCACTTACACCACAGTCTAGTTTCTCCAACAGCTTGACTTTCTGTGCTATAAACAAACATAAACGCTTCCTTTTATTCTTATCACTGTTACCCATAGGGGTATCTTCAGGCCTTTTTGACATTTTCAACAGTATCTTTATGCCACAGAATGAAAAATAAGCAAAAAAACAAAAACAAAAGAAAAACCACAGTGTAATGCGTATAGGTCTTGGCCCAATGTGGGACACTGTGGGGAACCAGCCATTGGCATGTCCACTCTGCACACATGCCATTGTATTATCCTTTGTGGGTATGCTTGCATGCGGGAATCTAGGTGTGCATGGAAAAGATACATAGTGGCTAAAGGGGGCTGGGAGACTCTGTTTTCCCCTGAGAATGCTGAATAAACTGTGTTGTGCACCTGCATTTTGACCGCAATTTGTCACAGGAGATCAGGTTTGGAATTTTCCACTCGTGGCATTATGTCAGCACACAAAAATTTATGAATTTGGGATCTTTTGAATTTTGGATTTTTAAATTATGGATGTTCAACCTGTGTTACAAATTTATCCTTCTTTTCCCCATGCCCCTACTTTTTTTTTTTTTTTTTTTGCGACAAGGTATTGCTCTGTCACCCAGGCTTGAGTGCAGTGGCATGATCGTGGCTCCTGCAGCGTGGAACTCCTGAGCTTAAGCAAACTTCTCTCCTCAGCCTCCTGAGTAGATTGAACTAGACACATGCTATACACCACTATGGCTGGATAATTTGATTTTTTTTTTTTTTTTTTTTAGAGGCAGGGTCTCACTATGTTGTCCAGGCTGGTCTTGAACTCCTGGCTTCAAGCAGTCGTCCTGCCTTGGTCTCCTAAAATGCTACTATTCCAGGTATGAGACACCATCCTTGGCCTTCTTCCATTTTATAATGTGCTGTTTTAAAATCCCAGATCAACAGGGAGGGCTTCTGAACTGTAACATTACTTGTGTAGAATGACTAAACATTTTCTTCCTTATATTCTTTGATTATTCAGTGATGGCATAATCAAAAGTAAAATTTTATTTTCCATTTATATCAACTCCTTCTGTATAGTATAATTGATCATAAGTTCACTGTGATTATTTCCTGAGTGCCTTCCAAAGCCAAAGAGATAATTCCTATCTTTTCTGTTTATTGTTTTCATCTGAAAATTATTATGTTCCTTTTTTAGTGTAGTTCTCATTTTAATGCTATATCCATTATATTAATTTCATTTTACATGCATTTATTGAGTGCTACCTATGTACTAACCATCCATTGGTGATGCCACTTAATAGACAAAAGTGGAAAAAAGGAGAATTGGCAAATTCTGGATATATTTTAAAAATGCAATTATTCTAAGCTATCTTAGTACCTTATTTCTCATAGTTAGTTAGATATTGTGTCATCTAAATTTTTTCAGTTTCTGGATTTCTGAGAAAAGTAACAAGAGTTCAAATACTGAGAAATATCCCAAAAAGTTGATTTATAAACACCATTTGTCTCTGAGTACAAATAGAAAACAATACTTCTGGAGCCAACAAGATATTATAATGAATAGACTATCAGGGCATCAGGTGTGAGGCATTAAAAAGGAGTCATGAATAAGTCTAAGGTTTCAGGCTTGAGCAACTGGAAGGATGAAATTCTTATTAATGAAAATGGAGAAGACTTGCGTAAAGAGTTTTTCAGGGGTACAATTTTATAGGTTAATATCAGAGGTTCAGTTTGGGATACACTATGTTTGAAGTGTCTATGAGATATTCAAGTGGAAAGATTGTGTTGGCATTTGGATATTTGAGTCCAGAGTTCGGGGAGAGAACTAGAGCAGACAGAGACATTTGTAAGCCACCAGAATATAGATGAAACTTAAAGCCATGAGATAATATTGATATTAAATCACCAAGGGAGCATTTATAGCTAGAGAAACCTAGAAGCAGAGACCTGGATCATTTAAACCATAAGAAATCATCAAGAAAAAAGTGTAACTAGAAAAGGAGACCAAGAAGGAAAAGTAAGGTTTGAGGAAAACTAAGGGGATATATGACCCTGAAAATCAAGTATCTTAGTCCATTTGTGATGCTGTAAAGGATTATCTGAAGGTGGGTAATTTATGAAGAAAAGAGGTTTATTTGGCTCACTGGTCTTTAGGCTGTACAAGAAGCTGCTCCTAGCAACTGCTTCTGGTGAGGACTTCAGACTGCTTCCACTCACAGTGAAAGGCAAAGGGGAGCTGTTGTGCAGAGATCATATGGTGAGAGCATAAACAAGAGAAAGTGGAAGTGCCAGGTGACTTTCAACAATCAGTTCATGTGGGACCTAGCAGTGAAAATGCACCCACTCCCTGGAGAATGGCACCGCGCCATTCATGAGGGGTCTGCTCCTGGGATGCAAACACTTCCCATGAGGCCCCACCTCCAACACTGGGGATCAAACTTCTTTTTTCTTTCTTTTTTTTCTTTTGAGATGGAGTCTAGCTCTGTCGCCCAGACTGGAGTGCAGTGGTGTGATCTCCACTGCAACCTCCTCCTCCCAGGTTTAAGCGATTCTCCTGCCTCAGCCTTCCGAGTAGCTGGGACTACAGGTGTCCACCACCACACCCGGCTAATTTTTGTAATTTTAGTAAAGACGAGGTTTCACTGTGTTGGCCAGGCTGGTTTTGAACTCCTGATCTCGTGATCTGCCCCACTTGGCCTCCCAAAGTGCTGGGATTACAAGCACAAGCCACTGCGCCTGGCCAGGGGGATCAAATTTCAGCATGAGACTTGGTGAGGCCAAACAAACTGTATCTAAACTATAGCACCAAGGAAGAAACCTTCTTAGAAGAGGACAAATAGCTGCTGCAAGGTGAAATAAGATGAGGCCTGAGACTTGATCCTTGGATTGGCCATGTTGACATTAGTGGTGACTTCTATAAGAGCAGTTCCAGTGGAGAAGTGGGGTTAAAAGCCTAAGAGACTGTGATTGAACCCTACTCTTTTTACAGTATGCCATAAGACAAGGAGATAAATGACAACAGTACTTGAGGACAAATTTGGGGTCAAGGGAAGTTATTTTTTTAAATTAAGGTTGGAGAAATGATAGTATGCCATGGCCTAAAATAAGTGACTTGGTTGGGAGGGAGCTATTAAAGAGAAGAGAGAGTAATCCAAGTAAAAGCAGAGTAAATAGGTATTAAGTGGATATAAATGTTATACTTGGGTAGATGTGATGACAGGGGTTCGTGAACTTTTCTTTGTGCTTCACTTTTGTAAGTGAAGTTACACATCAAGGTCATCAGTTAAGAGAAAGAATAGAACTGGTAATGTTGGACATTTGAGAAAAAAAGGTATAAAAAATATAGACTGACTGCCAGGAGCATTACATATTCACTTGAGGTTGGAGGTCCTGAACGTAAAGTGAGTTGCATTGACATGCGATGTGTTTTCTCCTGGTTCATTCATTGTTGGTATAGAATAGATGGAGATTTAAATGTAACCAGGTCACGATTTCATCAAATGAGAGAGAGGCAATTGAGTTAGGGTATATAAAAATAAAAATACATTCACTTATTACAGGAAATTAGCTGACTAAGGAGAGAAGAAAAAATATGCAGAGGTTGGTGAGGAACAGTAAAAAGTGGTAGGATCAATGAATTGGAAACCCTAGTGGAATCATTGCTGGAGTCAGGGAACAAAAGGAAGAATACTGAAATGATAGGAGTGTGCAATCAGTGAGAGCGCAGTGCATGACAGTGAGGTCACATAAAGTAGTAGTTTCTGATGATGCCTAGATCTAGGGTATGATGATGAGACTAAGTAGCTCAGGAGGGACTGCAAGACAAAAATCATGGGTGGAGAGGCCAAGGTGTTAGAAAGAACACCTATGTAGATACTAAAATCACTAAAAATTAGGGCAGAAATGGTAAGAGATAGTTATTCACAAACCAAAATCTTAAAATGATGAAGATACGTAATCTAATTTCTCTGTGACAATCATCTCTGTGACTGGCCTGCTCATATTTCCTCATCTACCTTTCTTCAATTATAGTACTCAATTTATAACTTACTAACTGCAAAAAATATCACAATTCTTCTAGGAAATCTCAAGTTAGTATCGAGAAACATTTTCACTATCCCACTATAGGCTGCATTTAAAGAGATGATAGTAAGATTGACACAAGTAGGTAAGTCTCACTGCACCATTTTTCTGTTTTCTTTCTTTTATTGAATTCATATCAAAATCCTAGACTGAAAACTATGATTTTATGTAAATAATTGATTGTTGCTGCAAAATGATATTATGCTTTCTGATAAACCCATTAAATTATTATATTAATTGCTAGTTTATATTCACTTTCAGGTATTCTATTAAAAATCCGAATGTTAAAAGGAAATATCAACTGGAAAAATGAAAAAGTGATCAAATGGTAGACAATAAGAAAGTGGAGAAAACATCAAATACAGACTATTTATTCAATCAGATATACTGTGATATATTAGTTTCTGGAAACAGTGTTCCTTTGTGAAATTCACATAAAATTGCAATTCAAACTCTACTAAATTCATCTCCCCTACAGATTTTAGCTCTAGTGCTTAGCATGCATATTGAAGACATTTATGTATAAAGAAATATATGAAGCATCTTCATGTCATGCTAATTTTATAAAACATCTGGTCATAATAAACGCATAGCATCATTTTGACCATGGTACTACACAGAGTTAATGGAAAGTCAACACATCCCCCGTGTGTTTGAAAAATCTACAATTACTATCCCTATATTTATGTCTTGGCATTACCATTTCTACCCCTACCTAGTACTGGGCCTTTGTTGTAATCTCCGTATAAAACCTCTGATACCTAATGTTATCAACTATTGCTGATTCCAAAATGTACCCTTGGGATGTTTTTCTGTAATTGTTGTCAATATCCACGGCAGGATGCTGTAGTCATGTCTAATGCTTGCCAAATGCTTTTCAGGTCTGCCAAAGTGAGGAAGTTTCTTAACCCCCAAATTTGTGATAGAGTCATTTTCATGAGCTTCATAGCGATACTTACACTTTGGGTCTTCGGAGTACACAGTAATTTTTTAAAATTAAATAATTTATTTAGTTTTCTTCATTTGAACTTAGCTGTGAATACACAAGGCTTGGGCCAGAGACTTCCTGGAACAACAGACATAACCCTACTTTCATGCGTTATTATACTTAGGAACAGATAAAGTACTCTTTCATCTCTCGCCCTTCAGGGGCAATATATTTTGCTAGGAGGTTTCTTGGTTCCTTACGAATATAGATCTATATGTAATGAAATTAAACCAAATGTCTTCCATATATGCTTAGGCTTACCTGGACCCTAGAGAAAACATTGCGCTCAAGCTCAGCATCCCATTTTATACACAACAAAAACCTGATAACTGTGTCTGGGGTATGTATTATTTTTTTCTTACATCATCCATATATAATAAAATATTTTCCTATTCAGAGTTTTTTTAAAATGGTCATTTGAAATCACCCTGTAGAAATGTTTTAAATAGTATACAATTGATGACAGAGAAGGCTGCATTAGCGATGGAGAATCTACATGGCCAATCATTAGTTTATTTTCAATCTCCAAATATATTATACAGGTTTTCTCTGATTTTATTCAATTTGACTGAGGGCAAAATGACTTAAAGTCTTCACTTCTGAAAGGACTACCATTCCTTTTTTAGTAACAAAGAGATCATCCTAAGCAGAATAGCCAAATAGCTAATGATCTTTGAAGCATGAGATATATACAATCCATTTTTGCATAAAAAACAGTATACCACAAATATGATTTAATAAAAAGTGTTATGGGGAGAATACAGAAATTCCTAGGTTTGACCTATGCATTGATGAGGTCACTTACCAGATATCTCCTCCAGGCACTGCTTAGCAGTCTTACTATATGATAAGTCCATCTTTGTAGGACTGGTACAGGAGTCAGCTGATGGTAAAGAGGTACCTTCATTTTCTGAATGTGCCCTGAAATTATCCAGGAAAATAGAAAGAAATAGCAATTATAATCACCAGTCACTCATCAAAGTGGAAGTTCTACAGTACAAGAAATATTAATTACAAATTTTCCATCAAGATAAGTATTTCTTTATGACTAGAGTGTTCCAGAGTTGTCTATGTATAGGAGAATTTTGTTATTTTTCATATGCAACCTAAGTGGGAGTGGACTTGTCTAAATTTCAAAGCTTATAACTATCAATAGTTGATTATAATTCGGGGGCAAAATATTTAAAAAGATCCAACTTCTTTTGATATTTTAGAGGAAATATGGCCAAAGTATTTTTTTTTGCGAGAATACTGAAAGTATTGAAATCACACCTAAAATTATTTTTTTAAACAAAAATTCTATAAAAATATTTTAAAATATGTATAAAAATAAAAAAATAATTTTGTTCTATGCTATATACATCATTATGATGACTTAATTACCAAAGATTTGAGAGCAATTAAAGTCAACCAGAAACAAATTATCATTCTTACAATTACCTTCATATCATCTGTTTCACATTTGTCTATGTGTGTACATGGGTATGTATTTGTGCGTGTGATTAGCTTGTAAAGAGTATGTCTAATTAAATGAAAAGCACTTAACAAAGGTCCTGAATACTTTCGATATTCTAATCACACTTCATGCATTGTTTCTTTATGCACAGGCAAATGTTTTAAGATATGCTTTTAATTTAATGCAGCTTCATATTCAATGCATATTTGACACAAACTAACACACTTTAAATGTTCAGAGCATGAACTACTAAGACACAGAAGGAGGCAAGCTAATATAGGATTGCATACTGGACTGTGTTCTTTTGAGACATCTCATTTGCCTTACATCTACCCTTTTATTTCTGGTAGTAGGTGTGGGCCATGACAAGTGATCTTTCAATATTTACTACTTTAAGAATATTTACAAATAATGTTCATGTGTGAATGAAGAATGTATTACATTTTTGAATCAATGTTTAATTAATATTTTGCTTTTAATCTAAATTTGAGTTTCAAGAGAAAAAGTATAATCATTGATATCAGAGAAAGTCAAAATTTAACTGACAGGCCAAGAAACTGAAAAGTTCACTTAGGTTTTAAGAAACTATGGAAAACTACATGTTGTCTGTATTGATATATGTGTTATATATGTGAATTAGCATATGAAAAAAAGAACTATGCAAGAAAGAAACTTTCCAATACAAAGTTGGTTGTGCTTTGGCCTCCAATAATTTCTGACAGACCATTCCTATTTTATTCTAGCTTAAAACTGAATATAAAGAGCATAAACAAATTAAGAAAGAAAATACACAATTTAAGTGATAGGATATATACCATTAAGGCCAGAAAGAAACCTCAAAGTAGCTAAATTTAAAAGATATTTTAGTCTTCCACTCATTTGATATCTTGGTAGCATTTAGAACAGCAGCTCATTCCTTCCTTTATCAAACTGTCCTACCTTGGCTTTTATGGCAAAAATTCTCTAGTGTGTTTCTCATTTTCTCTGGATTCTACTTTATTCTATTGTTTTCCTTTATGTAATCATTAAATGTTGTGGTTCTGGGTAGTAGAAAAAGAAGTGGGGATACAGACAGCAGAAACCTGGGAGTTCAGCAAAGGAATATTCTATACTTCTTCCAGTTTTTGTCTATAGTTTCTCTAGATGATCTGAATCATATTCATTGTATTGGCTATTATTTATTTACACCTGAATTCTAAAATTCTTACTATAACCCAGCACTTTACGCTGAATTCCCGATGTATATAAAGACTGTCTAATTGACATTTCTTCTTGGTTGTCACAAAAATATGTCAAACCCATCATTTATAGAACTGAAGTCATAATATTTTATTAACAAACCTGGTCCTGATTCATGGAGCCCTCAGGTGAAACCTTGATGGAACTTACAAGGTCTTGCATGGTTGGGTCCCATGCAACCCATGGGATGATGGTCTCCAGCATCATCTCACACAAGACTCCTCTCTCCTCTCTCTACTGTGGCCACAAGAGTCTTCTACTCACTTTCCATAGCTTCCTGCCCAACCAGGGTCTTTACACTTGATTATTTTCCTCCCCACTTCATCCAGTTGATTCCTTCCCTCCAAGTCTTAGCTCAAGTGACTATTTCTTTAAAAATCCTCCCTAATTTCACTGATCAGGCAGTCTCCAATTATAAGCACTTAGTACTTGGTACTCCCTGGACCTATGTTTTCAGCACTTCATACTCTTGTGATATGAGATTAATGTAATTAATTGATTAACGTTTAACTCCCAGACTAGGCCCTATTCTCCATGTTTGAAGTCACCATTGTATCCCCAGTGTCTAGTCTTGTATCAGAATATAAGTTTCAGTCAACAAATCTTTTATAAATATATCGATAAATAATGTTAGCCATAAGAGTAAAACAAAATTATTGGTGGGTAAAGCATATGCAAGAAAGAGTAGCATATGTGTACATATACTGGGTTTGGATGTAAAACTTGACTCCATCACTAATCAGTTATCAAGTCATGTGATGTTGGCAAGTTACTTCACCTCTCTGAACTTGTTTGTTCATCTGTAAAAATAAGAAAAAATGCCTGCCTTGCAAAATAGTTGTGAAATCAACTGTTATTACAAAAGGACTGAAAATACATCCTCCCTTGTGAAATTCTGGTCAATATTAAAAGGGCAAATATATCTGCTCTCTGTGTAGCCTGTTTCTTTCTCTCCTGGACCCCAATTCCTCACATATCTCCATCTACTGACAGTCCCTCCCCATTCATTTCTAAAGTCTGTTCTTCCACCTGGCTTCATTTATTGTAGGCCACTCTACTCCCCACTGATCTCTTCCTTAGCCTATTGTCTCTGAGCGAAGGGAGAAACAATCCTCTGAAGTGTTCTAAGGATTTTTATTAGTTGCTGAAGAAGTTTAAATGGAGAGTATGTAGTGAAATTGTGGACCCCAGGGAAAGCTGACTGGCTGCCTGCCAAGAAGTGTCACAGAGGCACAGCACTTTGTTGAACTGGCTGGGAGCCAGGGTTGACCTCTAGTCCTGCAGATTTTGTATTCACAGATTCATCTTTTACGAGCTGAGTCACATTAAGCATTTCACTGAAATATTTGTCTAAAGCCCACGGCTAACTGGTTCCTATGAGAACAAGACCAACAGCTGTCACAGGAGCCAGAATGTTTGTGGCCATGTTAGTTACAAAGATTCTATCTCCATCTAAGAAAATCTGGAGTAAAAGAAAACTCGGAATGTATTTTAGCACTATAGTTTTTGCTCTGCTAAAAGCAAGCAGCTCTTAAAAAGAATTCTTCAGAAGCTGACTTGCGGCTATCTTCCTCAATATGAAAGACTTAGTTCCATTGGTTAAGTTCCCACTCCCCCTGTCTGAGACATGCTTTTAAAAAAGTGTATTCCTACTTGTGACAGCTCAGTCTTGTCTTGGAAGCCGTTTTAAAATTTGTGTTAATGTGTCAGTGCATATTTTTGGCAGACTCACTCTTTTATGTCTTTTAGTTTAAGTCACAAGAGAGTCTTATTTACCTTAAGTTCTCCAATGTATTTCTCATCAAATTCCCTACATAAGTGATCTACATTAGCATTAATAAGGAAACAGATTGATCAATGAAAGAATGGAACTTGGTGAAGGTAAACTTCAGATCACCGTAAAAAGGACTTAGAAGTCATGCTTGGTTTATATTCACATCTAAATGAGACCAGAAATGTCTACTGATGTTACAAGTCATCATTTCTCTAGTATTTCCACCTCACAATTTGTTACAGCAAAATTAGATTTTAATTCCAGTCTATAGAGGACCAATCAATGCCAACTGGTAAAGATGTACCTTTTATACAAATGATCAAAGAAGTCCAGTTAAATCTCTGAAGACTCACAACTTACCCTCTATTTTTATGCATGCTTTGTACCAGTTAAATAAAAATATTTGAGTTGATTCATGAAATAATTTACAAAGACTTTAGAATCAAGTGTGTTCTCTAATCAGAAAGTACATTTTGACAGATATGGTGAAAATTGCAGTGGATCATTCACTGTTTCCCCATAAACTGATAATGCATTATCTTCCTATTAACTGGAAAAAGAAAAAATACGTATCATAATATTCCTTCAAAGTATTCAGCAACATGGTCCTATGTAGACAACCTCACTGTGCATTTACAACACGGTCATCATGTTATGAGTAAGTATTGAAACCATCAAGACACAGCATTGCAAAAACAGTTTATTTAGATTTCTTTTATTTATTTACTTTTTGAGATAGGGTCTCACTCTATCACCCCTGCAGCAGCGCACTAGAGCAACCATAGCTCACTTGAGCTTCACCCTTCCTGGCTCAAGCCATGTTCTCACCTCAGCCTCCAGAGTGTAATTTATTTAGAATTCTAATAAGCCAGGTCCTTCATCTGTTACTGGGAGTTGTAGTAATTAAAAGTCATGATACCAGTGATTACCATGAGAGCTATTACCTGTTTCTGCACACTTACTATGTGCCAAGTGTGGTGTTTAGTATTTTCCTGGGGCATATCACTCAAAATTCACAACAATCTTGTAATGTAGGGGCTGCAGTTAAGAAATTAAGACATCTAGAGGTCAAATAACTGGTCCTAGGTAACAATCTGGTAGATGCTTAACCAGTACTTGAACCTGGCTGCCTGTAAATGTTGATCTATTAACTACTCCCCTACAGTTTAATTCCATCAAAATGCCTCTGAACTATTTTATTGCATTTGAGGTTCCCTTAGCTAACAGACAGCTCAGTCACTCAGTCTTCGAATGTGACATATCCACTGGTCTAACCTAAATGTTATATATTTTTTTATTTTTTTATCTTTTTTTGAGACAGAGTCTCGCTCTGTCACCCAGGTTGGAGTGCAGTGGCACGATCTTGGCTCACTGCAAGCTCCACCTCCCGGGTTCACTCCATTCTCCCGCCTCAGCCTCCTCGAATAGCTGGGACTACAGGCGCCCGCCACCGCTCCCGGCTAATTTTTTTGTATTTTTAGCAGAGACGGGGTTTCACTGTGTTAGCCAGGATGGTGTCCATGTCGTGACCTCTTGATCCGCCTGCCTCGGCCTCCCAAAGTGCTGGGATTACAGGTGTGAGCCACCGCGCCTGGCCCCTAAATGTTATTTTTTATGTACTAATCATTAAAAGAAAATCAGTATTAAATCCTAGACATTATCAAACCTCTAATCTTTAATGTCATTAATATAAGTGTTTGCATATTGATTTATATTCAAGAAATATTTCCCCCTGTGGATTCACCTTGATATAGATATGGTCACAAATGTAGACACAAGTAGAACTGATTTGAGTCAGAAACACTAACTAATGGTATTGTAATTCCTGTTTGTAACTCCAATGAAAAAGAAAGAAAAGCACATATATTTCAAAAACCAGTAATGTGCTTGCTTTCCTATTTCCTTCATTCTGGAAAGGCAGACAGGTGACAGCCAGGGCCAAGGCCAGGAAACTGTTGGGGTGAACAGAAGTCTAGTGTAGATAGAAGATTTGCTCGATTCAGGGGAGCTGAGCAAATAAGAAAACATTGAGAATAATGCGAGCCAGGTTTCTCATGGTTGACAAAAGGAGGCACAAGTATGGAAAGAAAAATAAACTCCTTGGTGTTGAGCTGGAATTGGAGGTATTATGAATGTATGTATACATGAATAATCACATTGAATTATAATAAATAATATACAATATTAAAATAATGATTAAATATGTGTGTATGTATGTGTGTATATATACACATATATTTCTTGGTTTTGACCACCAAGAAAACCTAGGAACAATGAGATCTTGGTTTCTAATATCACTCTATACAAAAAGACATACGAGTTCCTTAAAGAAAAGAATAGGATCTAAAGCCAAATTAGGGAATGTGCAAGATGAGCCTAGAACACCTTGAGCCATAAAGAAAGAAAATTCTCAGAGTGATAGAGCATTTGGAAAGGAGACACAACCTGCTTGAAGGGACTCCCAGTGGCCACATCTTGGAAAATTAAGCACCAAAGTAAGTTGTGACAGCAACGAATTATAACAAATACAGTAGAAATCTGTTTGTCCATATAATTTAAATAGATAGATAGATCATGAGGAGAAAATAACTCTTTCTTAAAGTAGAATGCCAGAGAGCAAACGCAGAAGACAGGATGGAATTAGAAAACCAGTTGTCACATATAACAGCACATTATTAATTCAGGCAACAAAGCTCAATGGATGCTAAAACTTGTGGGTGAAAGTAGATAAAAAATTGAATTTTTACACACAGTCTCAAAATATCTTCCCACAAAAATACGTATTACATACAACTGGAGACAATATATTCACTTAGAATATAAAACTGTGGCAGATATTACCTTAATCAAGCAATCAAATTCAACACAACCAAAATAGAAGATATTGATATTCATATCATGAAACACCCAATAAAATGCAACGGGAAAAACACAGTATCATTTCGATGACATTCCAGACAAAAAATACATTTAATGTGTATCTAATAATGATGAACTACATGACAAACCCAAATTAGAAACATTATATAAAATGCCTGGCCATCAATATACCAATATCATGAAAGTCAGGGAAAGGCTAAACAATTGTTCCAGATTGAGGGATATTAGGAAGACATGACAACTACTAGATGCAATATTTATCCTGAATTACTAAAAGGGATCATATTTGGTGAAACTTGGTGAAACCTGAATAAGTTCTCTGAGTGCTCTGGGAGAAGTGTACATGAGAGTCATTTGTACAATTCCTGCAAATTTTCTGTAAGATTAAAATTGTTTCCAAAATCATAAAATAAAACATGAAGAGAAGAAACAATGGCTTGGTTAGGCAAATCTATAATCCCACAGAAATATTTTATAATAAAAATCTGCTCTGCGAATTCATGGTGTGGTTGTGTAAAGTACAGCATATTATATCAAAAGAAGGAAACACTCTAAATTCAGATTTTCTTGATCAAAGTTTACAAATCAAGTTGTTTATAGAGGGTCTCTGTTTACATTTAATTAACGGGCTTAAGAAGCATGATACGTTTCTCCTTATGGATAGTGCCTTGCCTTATCTAGGGTTAGGTATTTTTCTTTTCTGAGAACTGCTCAAAACCCTGATTCTGCTCTCTTTGCCTCTACACGTTTGCTTTATGTCCACTGCATTGTTTCCTTGGCATTTACTACAAATGGTCAGAAAAGAAAGAATGTAGACTTCAAAACAGCATGTTATAAATCTGGGTAAGTGTCATTTTAAAACTTTGTTGGAGGCTTCTAAAGAGACAGGTTTAAGGAAAACACACAGGTCTCTCTTTTCTCCATAATTAACCAATTACTGTATTATTTTATTTCACATGTCCTTGAAAGCATGTAGAATATAGTTGTGATGTAATGAACACAAAAACAATGGAAGGAAAATGACATATGGGAAAAGGGGAGGTATTTTTTGAAAGTCTGAAGGATGTAAGGTAACAATTTTTGAACTCCAGGCAAGAAAAACAGGTTCAAATAATATAGCTCAGGGTAGACACCAAGAAAGAAGAGGAACAATAAAAAAAAGGAGTTTTAAAAAAACAGAATGGAAAAACTATGCTGTTCTCCTTTTTCTTCTTTTCTTCCAATAACTGGAACCTCGTTTGAGACTTAACAAACCTACCTAAGAAATTCAGTAAGTTGCTCCTTCATCTATACATTTAACATGGTTCATCCTACTCTGACCTCTCCTACAAACAATCCATTATACATTCTGAAGAAAGAGTAACTTTTCTGATCATGCTTTCCACACACATGCTCATGTGCATGCAAGCACATATGTATATAGACACATATATACATACATAAAGTTCAAATTTCTGACCTTGAAGAATTTCTACTACAACCAGGCTTCAATCAATCTTCAATGTCCAGAGAAACTGACTGACTTGCCGACCACCGTATGTATCTTGTATTGAAATTGTTTATGTGGTTCCTTCAGCCTTATGTTTCCCTCCCTGTCCCCCTCATCTCTGCATTACCAAATCCTTCTTATCTTTCTGGACTCAGTTCAGGTGCTACTTTCCCTGATTCCAACAGCTAAAAGTAATTTTCCACTTTTTTGAAGCCTCAGTATAACAAATCTAGTTCAATCCTGGGGAGCTTTACCCTTCCAGCTGCATTTTGTAGTTCTCTTTGAGCTTGCCTCTTGTCTACTACATTGTGGACGATAAAAAGAAAATGACATAGGATGTATGATTTTTCACTCAATCCTTGAGGTCTCATGCATAAGAAATATTTAGTAGGTAGTTGTTGAAAGAAGATAAAAAATAAGTGAATGAATGTGCTGAAGAGAAGGTATGGTTTAATTCTTTAAATATTTTAAAGCTGTTTGTATTTTGGTTAAACCCTCCCATTTATAGGAAGTGAGAGACTTCAGAATATTTTTTGTTCCAGTGTACATTTTTGGCAGGTTTGAAAATTCTTCTATAGCAAGTGATTCTAACACAGGATGACAGTGTTTCATTTAACAATTTTTATTTGGTTTCACTGTTTGTAGGCTGTGTACTGGGCAATTATGCTACTAAATAAGAAAGACAAGACTCTTAATTTCAATGAGCTTACATTACATTAGGAGGTGGCTGAAATCACACTACTTAATAAGTAAACAAGAAAAAAACAGATGGTAATAAACTGTATAAAGAAAATACAAGATGATGATGAAATAGAATTCTGAGAAGGGGCATAATATATATTCCCCTTGAGTAGGTGGTTGGAGGTGGTTGGAGATTAGCAGAGCTCTAAAAACAAGACAGACCTGCAGTGATCTAGAAGAAATTTGTTACAGGCATAAATGAACATATATATCAAAGACATGTTCTAAAGCAAGATAGACTGGTTTGTTGAGAAAGAGGATAAAGGCTGAGATACAATGTGTTGGGGGAAGCGGGGACTGCATGTGGTTGTGGGGATCAATTGTGAACAGGGTACTAGATTACTTAGAACCTGGAACGTCAGGTGCAATTTTTGAGTTTTATTTTTTTAATGTAATGGAAATCTAATAGATGACTTCATTAATTAGAATAAGATATACGATTTATGCCTTTAGAAGGTGAGAATGCCAGCTGTGTGAAGGATGTTACTGCAAAGAGCCGAGTGGAAGCTAGGAGACTCATTGGAAACTAGATGAGAATTGGTGGTGAGGTGGCTTGAACCAGGAGACAAGAGTTGGAAACGGAAAGAAAGTCTGATTGCGGGTATGTTTTAGAAGATGGGTTAGGAGGACTAGCTGAAAATTTGATGTATGGAGAAGGGGTCATTGAAAGAGAAAAAATAATTCAAATTATTTCCGTTTCTTTTCTTCTTTAGTCTCTGATATGGTTTGGCTCTGTGTCCCCACACGAATCTTATCTCAAATTGTAATCTGAATTGTAATCGCCACATATAGAGGGAGGGACCTGGTGGGAGGTGATGGGATCATGGGGGCAGTTTCCCCCATACTGTTCTCCTGATAGTGAGTGAGTTCTCAAGAGATCTGATGCTTTAAAAGTGTGTGGCAGTTTCCCCTGTCCTCTCTTTCTCGCCTGCTGCCACGTAAGACGTGCCTTGCTTTCCCTTCGCCTTCCATCTTAATTGTTAGTTTCCTGAGGCCTCCCCAGCTATGCGGAACTGTGAGTCAATTAAACCGCTTTTCTTTACATATTATCCAGTCTCAGGATATTTCTTGATAGCAGTGTGAAAATGGATTAATGCAGCCTCTCATTCATATAATTACAAATCCTAACCATTAGTATCTGTATCAGTTCCAGTTACTAGTATTTGCATAGCAGCTCACAATTTACCTATTATTTTTCCCATCATGCCTGCATTATAAAATTGTAGAATATCAAATTTGGATGATAGCACAACATTCTTCCTTCCTTGTGATAAACTCTAACTCATCTTTTATTTCTTACCCTTATCTTAACTTCTTGGTGATGCATTAGTTGACTCCATTTTGTCAGATTTGTAAAAAACCCTCTTTTTTCTACATTAATTCTGTATGTTGCACATACTTCCATAACAGTAATGCTTTAATATTTTTGATTA
Organism: Macaca thibetana thibetana; assembly: GCF_024542745.1. Classification (NCBI taxonomy): domain Eukaryota; kingdom Metazoa; phylum Chordata; class Mammalia; order Primates; family Cercopithecidae; genus Macaca; species Macaca thibetana. The sequence goes on along the minus strand of NC_065588.1, from coordinate 74,202,795 downwards.
TATTATTCTTACTACCCTTAGTAGGCTGAGCTCCCAGAAGGCAGAGATCTTTTTTAAAAAAAAAAAAATTGTGTCTTCTGTTACATGGTATTTGTAGAATGAGGGATGAGTACATAAATGAAAAAGTATGCAGCAATTTCCCTTTGTCTAAACTGTAGTAACTGGTCACTTTACCACTTTTTAAGTACTTCAGATGGTCATCTTAACACTATAAAAAGCAGCCTATTCCAATTTCAGGTAGCTCTAGTTATGGGGAACTTCTTAAACCAAAATAAAATATTTTCTTTAATTCTCGATATTTTGTCTTAGTTATATCTATTTGATAAATGAATAAGAATAACAGCAAATTTGAAACTACTTTATCACTCTGTAGAGATAATTGACTTACTGAAACTATGTACAGAATAATTTATATTAGATAGGAAGTTAGGCTAATAGGAAATCTATTAACTTCCAGAATCCACATTATATTTGTAGAACTCTGAACCTCCAGTTTCTGACAAAGAGTATTATGAAGCATATATTAGAGTCTCAGAAGGAATAAGTATTAACCTAGAATTGAGCTGAGAAAAAAGTCACCATCAGCCATCAATCTTCCCATTATATAAAAGTTATTTAACTATCTTTATATATCATATATATGTATCTGTATACACTTATATAATTTATACTAATTAACAGCAATTACCATTTTCAATTATAAAAGAGTTCTGATTGAGAATTTTGCAAGTGTACTATCGGCATTTTCCTAACCAGAATTTTCCCGGTAACAATACCTCTTATTTCTGTCATGTAGCTAGAACTGATAAGCAAAGCAAATTTCTACTAGCTTTATGATCTCAAGAGATTATTACTATTCTGACTTAATATCTCTGCTTCTTCATTTCTGGAAAATGGGGGATAACATTCTTTCTCATCAGTTTATGATGAAGTTTAAATGAGAAATTTCACATATATTTTGTGACACAAAGACTTTCACTAAGTAAACACTCAACAAATGATAATACCAACATAAAATAGTAAATTATTAGTGTTATGTCATCAAATGATTAGCAACTCCAAAAATAATTGTCAGGGATTTCATAGGAGGGATTCTTACATGGGGATAGAACAGTGAAAGTCAGAAAGAACATAAAAGGTTACATAATCCAAATGTCATGACTATAAACAAGCACCTTCCATTGAAAGCTGAAAAGAATGAATAGTAACCACTCTGCCTTTTGAGGATTTACATTACTATTTGTAAAACTGTTCTGCATTGATTTAAACACTTTGCATGAATATTACTTTGTATATAGACTTCAATGTGAAATGTTATGAGACAGTTTCAATTTCTTTATTTATTGTAGAAACAGGGTCTTACTCTGGTGTACAGGCTGGTCTCAAAGTCCTGGCCTCAAGCCATCCTCCCATCTTGGCCTCCCAAAGTGCTGGGATTACAGGCATGAACCACCATGCCAGCCATGATTTTATTTATTTTTAGCTATCGTATATTGTTGATAATAATAAAAATAATTACTGATATTAATGTAATTTACTCAAAATCTGGCTGTGTGCTAAAAATTTTACATGGGATTATTTTCTTTAATCTTTAATACAATCGATCAAGGTAGGCATCCTTTATCAATCATACTTTGTAGGATTAGAAAGTGAAGTTTAGGAAAAGCTGTTTACTATGTGGCAGATACTGTTCTACAGATAAATATCAACTAAATCTTCAAAATAGCCTAATGTGATAGCTTCTACCATTACACCTATTTCACTGATTAGGAAATTGTGGTTCAGAATCTTTACATATATGACCCAAAGTAACACAACTAATCAGTGGTGGCATTGATATTCCCACTCAGGCAACCACCACAAGATGCTGTTTCTGAACAATGGTAGAGTAAGACATATTCTATCACCGTTTTTGTGTGTTTTTTTTTTTTTTTTGAGTTTCCCTCTTGTTGCCCAGGCTGTGGTGTAATGGCACAATCTCGGCTCCCTGCAACCTCTGCCTCCCAGGTTCAAAGCATTCTCCTCCTGCCTCAGTCTTTCTGTTGCCTCTTTTCTTAGCTACTTGGCTACATTGCCTCACTTTTATAGTCTTGTTGTTAAAGAGGTCAAACGGAAACTCCAAGAGAGTGGAGAACTCATCAGGGTCACGCAGGGGATCCGCACTGTAACTTCTAAGCTGTGCTGCTGTGCTGCTTCCTGTTTTTGATACTTAAAAGTTACATTTTCAAATGGAAACCACTAAATTTGTATCCACTGGATAATTTATTGCAAACAATTTTTTTAAAAGCTTGTTGCTACTTATAGAAAGAAGCCTACTAAATTAGCAGTTCTAGATTTACACTTCCCTATGAAATTCACTTGTGATTTTTTGAAAGGATTGATGTTTTTACAGAATATATTTGTAATCCACAAGGGTGTTGAGTATGACATATTTAAAACTTCATGATTTTTTTTCTCACATTTTTGAAATGTGGATCATGATTTTGACATCTTAAATTCCGCCTTGTTAAATAGGGACCCTGGAGTCAGAAGGAGCTGCAGACTCCCATCTGATCCAAATACAAATATTTTAAATGAATTAGTACTACTGAAGTCAGAAAAGCAGCATTCAATTGTAATGTCCCAAGAGAGTAAATGAAATAATTATAATAATTTTGTTTTGCTGAGTGTATAAAAACTTCAGAAAAAAAGCACTTAGGTTCTTCATTGAGAAAAAAATAAATCAGTATAAACTGCTTTACTTTAAAAAGTTTTATATTCAAAAAATTAATAAATTTTTAAACTATACAGTTTTGATCCTTTCTTAATTATAGTGGGTCTTGTATCCTATTTGTAAAATTTTCTTTCTGTAGTTAAATTGCCAACCTGCCAGAAGGAGGGACAAAGCAGACATTATTGATCCTCAGGCCATCTCCTTACTAACCAAGCAGTGAAAAAACTGGGCGCGCAGCAGTTACTGACACATCTCTAATCGATTAAAGCAAATCACAGAACAACAGGCAAAGTGTTCTGTCTTTACCAATTGGGTGGCAGGATACATATTTTAAAATGCATAATAATGTATTTTAAATTTTTATACTGTGTATTTCATGCCTACAAAACAAAAAAGCAAAGTAAAATAAATAATAAATAAATAAAAGGTAAGAAAAAAACAAATCAATAATACAACCCAAATAAGTAATACAAATTATATATGTAACCCCTTTTACCTAGAAACCTATGCCTTGCTGGGGGAAATTAATATGAAATTTACATGGAGAAAGTAGTGCCTTATAAATAACTTTTGAAGAACATTTGCAACACATCAGGATATATAGTAAACATGATATATGCATGACCTCTGTTAATAGTTTCAACTCTACAAAGTAGTGCATGGTTCCTATTCCACAGCTGAAGAAAATGAGACTAAAGAGTATTAAGTAACTTGTCCAATGTCTTATAGCTGAAAAGTGGCAGAACTAGGAATGAAATCCACAACTTTATCATTTCAGAGGCTGCCTCTTTAACCATTATGGTATACTTTCTCCCAAAGATGACAACAAAAAAACCATAAACTCTGTAAAAGTGAGAATTATTTTAAAAGTCTGCTACTAGTAATAGAAGCAGTACGGTAGTAGCAATAATACGAATAAACGCAAGAGAACTTTGTGGCATCTGGTTTCTAGCTGGCTTTTGATAACAAGTAGTTTAATTTTGGAAGGTCTCGATTTCTGAGAGGGAATGAGAGAAGGAATGAAACTGGATCCTGTTGGAAGCTTTTTTCCAGACTAAGATTCCGCACTAAATTCTAGGCCTCTGTCTTTAGCATGAAACATTCCAAAATGACAACATAAAGCACTACTTTATCAGCCTTCCCTGTTACACTCTTTGAGTATGTAGGCCTGTAAATATATTTACAACTGTGGATAAGCAGAGGCCAACTTACCTGTAAATGAATGGTGCCACTGTCGCAGTATTCGGGTGGCTGTGTTGCTGCTGTTGAGGGAGTTGGACAGCACCATTTCCTGTGCTCTGCCCACTGCTTTGTGCCACTGTCATGGTACAGGAAGCAGAAGAGGCTTGACCAGCTTCCCTACCTTCCAAAGGGCCAGGACAGCTAGATGCACTTGCTTTCTCCATGGTTATAGGCTTAGGTAAGGACTGGGAAGGGCTCCCCTTGGTAGTCCTGAATTTCTCAGACTCTTTGTTTGCTGTGCTGCCAGGTGAAATGGTTTGCTTTGCTGTTGGAACTTTAGAGCCTGGTTTTGGAATCCCACTGGAAGATGGAATTAAGCTTTCCTTCTTGGCTGCTGTTGTCTTGCTGCCCTTGGGGATCAAGCTGGCAATTTTGGAGGTCTTTTTTGGAGCCATCTCGGTCACCTGATCCTTCTCTTCCTTGACTGGTTTTTCAGTGCAAACTTTATTTTTGTCCCTGTTCTTTTCTTCTTTTTCCTTTGGCTGTAGCAAAGACTTTTTATTGCTGAGATTTTTGCTTCCAGCTTTTGGAGGGGCCAACTTAGGTGACACTTTGGGACTGCTATTTGTTGAGCCACCACTATTCAGACCACTGTTAAAACCTTCCATTTCACCAGATTCAGAAAAGGCATCATCATCCTTCCCACCATCACTAGGTCCTGAACTGGGAGGCTGCGGGGGGCGTAAAGCAGTCCGGGCATTGACTAGCTTGAATTTCTCAAGCATGGATTTCTGTCCTGAGGGAGCAGTTTTGACCCCTTCTGAGACAGGTGGCTTCAGTCTGTCTGACGGTGGTGTGGGTGAGGTGGCTGGACTTGACTGCTTTACAGTCAACATGGTGGAGGTGGCGCTGTGTTTGACATTCATGGACTTGCTGCGCCAGGGTTTGCTGGCACTTGGAGAAGGGATGGCAGAGGCAGGAGGCTGCCCAGCAGTACTGGAAGGCTGCATGTTACCATTTACACCTGAAGACGATTGAGGTCCTTTGGAGGAATCTGGACATTGTTTAGAAGAAAAATAAAGAAAAGGCAATTAATCTTGATCATTTATATTACATAATTGAGAACTTCCAAACTATTGATGGATAGAAGTCTCTCTCCACTGAACTGAAAAGAGACATGTGGCATCAATCACTTCTCTGATGTGATTTTTTAAACATATTTCAAAAATGCAGAGTGTTTGAGAGGCATTGATTCTGGGGTACGAGGTTGGGGGAGACTATGCTTTATTTTCCCCTCTGAAATTAGTCTTACCCAAATAAATTTGCTAGTCACCGATATTCAAAGATGAGTAAAACACTATCCCTCCTCTAAGCAATTCTCTGTGTTCTTTTTCAACCACCACTGTAGCCCATACTAGTAAATGGATATTCCACCTTGCCCTATAAAAATATGTTGTATAATGAATGTTGAAAATTGGCTTAAGCTACTGGGAGTTTAGCGAATCGTTTCGTTAATTTTTAATCTGATTAATACGGGTATAACTTATAATTTAGCTTTTTGTTAATTTTATTTTAATTTGTATATTATTGAAATTTATGCTTCTATAGATCAGATAATCTACTAACCAACCTATCTATATTTATCTTTATAATAATCCTACAAGGTTCGTATTAATATTATCATCCCCATTTTACAGCTAAAGCAACTAAGGCAAGGAGAGAATAACTTGTTCATGGTCAGATAGCCTGTATTTGAACTGATTTCAGAGACTCTGCTCTTAACCAGCACACCTACAGCTGGTCAGAATAAATCAAGCTACTTTTTAAGAGTTATAGGAAGGCCGGGCGCGGTGGCTCAAGCCTGTAATCCCAGCACTTTGGGAGGCCGAGACGGGCGGATCACGAGGTCAGGAGATCGAGACCATCCTGGCTAACAAGGTGAAACCCCGTCTCTACTAAAAAATACAAAAAAATTAGCCGGGCGAGGTGGCAGGCGCCTGGAGTCCCAGCTACTCGGGAGGCTGAGGCAGGAGAATGGCCTGAACCCGGGAGGCGGAGCTTGCAGTGAGCGGAGATCCGGCCACTGCACTCCAACCTGGGCGACAGAGCAAGACTCCATCTCAAAAAAAAAAAAAAAAAAAAAAAAAGAGTTCTAGGAAAATAAATCTATTTGTCATAGAAGTATTTCATATGCACTAGACATTCCACTTGGAAGTCACATTATGATGTGAATCTTTACATGACTTTTCTAGTAAAATTAATGCTTGATTACAGTCTTATTTTTAAGAAGACAAAACTAAATTAAAGGAAGGATTTTACAATATGGTATAGAATCAAGAAAAAGAACTGAGCTTAGAGTTAAAAGACCTCCATCCAAGCGTTAACATTTGTAAACTGTAATTCTGGTCAAGTCATTTATCTTAAGTTTAATCAACCATGAATGCCTTCCTCTTTCACCCTCTGTTTTTGGGGATGAGGGGATGATTGAATTAGACACTTAAGTGGTACTGTAAACATAGAGATATTGAAAAATAAACACAAATCTGTTTTTGATGAAATGCTTAATGAAATGTTATATAAAGATATTATTTTAATACTATTCAGGAATTGGAGCTCACTCCATTTTATTAAATGCCTATAAATATAAAACCACAATGCTTTTATTTTTAAATGTCTTCTTCTTCAAAAAAAATGCCTGACCTAAAAAAAAAAGTCAGAACACATGATAAACCATATGTAATCAAGCCAATTGATACAGAATACTAGTCTTAACTCATTTTTCAGAAAAAGAAATTGACATACAACAGAAGGAAATAAAGAAGTTAGAGACGGAAAAGAAGTCAAATGGTTACAGGAATTTTTGTGTGAGATAGACAGGTTTTATTTTCTAAAAAACTAAGTGTGCCTAAAATAACATAGTTGATATTTGAAACTGATATTAACAGTAACATATTGTACACAAATATATTTATATTACATTTTCTTAAACAAATTGGTAGACTAACAATGACTTCTAATTCTTACTACCCCTCTGCAATTCCTCATTTCAATTAGCAAAGACTAATACTAATAGTATAAGACCATGCCTATATATTCTATATTTCAATCTTGCCATTCACTGAAAAGTCAAAATGCTTATATGGTATAAATTTTAAAGCATATAATGAGAAATTGATCTTTTATAAATATTCATGTAAAGTCTACTTGTGCTTATCTTTGGAATATTTATGAAAATTCATTAGATTCATACACAAACACTAAGGTGTTCTAAAAAACAGTGGATATACTGACTGATTCAAGACCAATCCTACAAGCTTCAGAAGATTCAATTACTCAAATACATTATCTTTCTGTGAAGGGATTCCAATATTTTGCTTATTATCTATGTTATAAGTACAAATAGTTTCAAGATTATTTCACCAACAGATCCCTTTCAAAGACTAATAACATTTCCTCATAATTTAAATGACTCTTAGTAGCAGATGGAGTCCACTGACTACCGACAGGTAGAAGCACCTTATTCATCAGGTGTCAGCTGTGACCTTACTTCCTCAGGGGGAAAAAATTACTCCCACACCCACCTCTGACCCCCATAGCATCGAGTCTGAATTAGGTGGCTCTTCTACTTTCTCCCATAGCTTACCATTCCTTCTATTATAGTCATTATCACTCTACTGTAACTGCCTATTGCCTCCACAATACTGTGCATTCCATGAAAGCAAAGACCATGCCTGTATTATTGTTTTATGCCATATATATAGCACCCACTACATGGCAGACACTGAAGTAAGTGCTTAACGCGTATTATCTCAATTAATCCTCCCAACAACAGCATGAACTTTCCATTATTTCCCCTATTTTATGTGTGAAAAAAAGGAGGCACAAAGAGGTTAAGTAATCTGGCCAAGGTTATACAATTGAGCACTGAACTTTGCTTGAGTTATAAGTTAATCCTGTCAACCACTATATTATACTATTCCTCAAATGCAGATGGGTAAGTTCAATGGTTTATCAATTACAACATTCCCTTGAATATACAAACACAGAAAATAGTAACTATCCAATTAATACCCTGAATAGAATTATATTAAGTGAACTTTGTTTCTCAGGTACCCAGATTCAATTAGAAACTAAGAATTTTTCCTCCAAACAAAATGAATTTTCTCAGGTTCAATGAACTGTGTACATGCCTGTGCATTTCCTACAGTGAACATAATGTTTTGCTGATTTTTGTTGAACATACAGGGATATTTTTCTACTCTTTCCAGGAAACTTAATGTTATTCAGTTCTTACTTTTTATAGAACATGAATCTAGGCACATCATCAGTTAATATTTAGAGTGACTACTCTATATAAGACATTCCAAGACACATTATAGTCTTGTAGGAGGGAAATAAATAGAGTCATAAAAGATAAATGCCACTGTATATATTAAATGTCAGGTGAGTGTCATGTGGGAAAGAAAATGGTAGAGAAGATCAGAGTTGTGAGGACTCATAGAGAGCTGTAGAATAAGATCAAAACAGGTGGTATAAGGGAGATGTATAGGTTTTTTAGCCAGAAGAAACATTTACACATATTTTTGGGGAGCTATATAAAAAATTATTCTATTTTTTAACATTTTAAAATTTTATATATATAGACACAGAGTTGGAGATAAACACAGTCCCCAAAATCAAAGCCTATTCTGCTGGACATATTGTTAAGCAGAACATGATGACATCCTATTGAAATCATCCTTACTCACACTGATCTTAAAGTCATTTGTGGCTCGGCACAGTAGCTCCTGCCTATAATCCTAGCACTTTGGGAGGCCAAGTCTGGTGGATCATTTGAGGCCAGGAGTTTGAGACAATCCTGGCCAACATGACGATACCCTATCTCTACTAAAAATACAAAAATTAGCTAGGCATGGTGGCGCACATCTGTAATCCTAGCTACTCCGGAGGCTGAGGCATGAGAATTGCTTGAACTCAGGAAGCAGAGGTTGCAGTGAGCTGAGATCTCACTGCTGCCCTCCAGCCTTGGTGACGGAGCAAGACTCTGTCTCAAAAAAAAAAAAAAAGTTATTTGAGATATTTCATATTCTATAATGAATATATTAATAATTATTACAAATGTAATTATGCTAACTGACATTTTATTGAAGGTTCTTTAACTGCATTATTTCACGACAGCCCAGTGAGGGGGGAAGGGCTCACATTCCTAATTCACATTTGTAGAAACCAGAGCTTGGTAAGCTTCATTCAATGATTTAGATACCTAATGAGGAATGTATGGTGGAGCTAGGCTTTGACCCCACATTTTGTCACTCTACAGTCCGAGCTCTGTAATTTTCTTAGAATGTCAAACATTCTAAGTGTTTAACACAGTTGTTCTCAAAACTTAAACGTGCACAAATGACACCTGGGGATCCTGTTAAATGCACACTGTGATTCAGCAGATCTGCAGTGGGCCCTGAGGTTCTGCATTGCAAACAATCTTCTGGATGATGCCGGTGCTGCTCACACACAAATCATACTTTGAGTAGCAAGGGTTGAGGAGACTCACAAATTCTGAAAACTGCTGGCCTTTTCAGTTTTAAAGGGCTGTTTCCTAAGACAGTCCCCCAAATTGCTAAGTTCATTACATGCTTCATAGCTATGCAATATTAACATTTTTCACTGAACTTTCAGAACCTTGGCTAGCTCTGAGTTTACTTGGATGTTTAGCAGTTTGCTTCAAATAATCTGTAAAACCAAAACAAACTCTTCGGGTTTTCCTAATGTCATTTTTCCTCATCTCTTTGGCCACATACTCGGTATGTATCTTCTGTGCATCTACAACTAGGTTAAGAAGTAAGAGTGTGCCTGGGAGCTTTGGTGGGGTTGAGCGGAGAGGGTACAAAAGAACCAGTCAGGATGCTTTTTTAAGTGGCTGATGAACAAGGGAATTAAGAGAAGGTGCTCTTTCCTTAGAAAAGAGAAACAAGTTGAAGACATTAGCTAGAAAGACTGCTACAGAAGTTCAAGTACAGAAGAGGAATTTCAACATCACTGCACCCAAAAATGAAACAAGAGGGACTATGAATTATGACATTCACATCCAACCCACAGTAATGGTCATAACAGCAGCTGTAAAATCATTCTCAGGCGAGTACACACATATAAGACACTTCCCGAAGCTCCGCTCTAAATCTGTCCACAGCCTGTCTCTATACAGAGGCAATGAGGTGCTTCAGATTTCATTAAGAGGGCAAATCATAGGTTGTTGTGCATCAAGAAGGCACTGGAATAACGAGTCTCTCTGGACTCCTCACAGTAAAGATTGCACAACAGCAGCTGAAATGGCAGCACCTGTAGTTTCTACAGAATGAATGTCGTCACAAATTATAATCGTGGCCATTTATATATTCAGTAATAAGTAGCCTGGTCTCAATGACATATTTCTGAATGTTGATTACTCAACTTCTGACTATGAATGAATCTCAGTATGGGGAAAATAACAGATTTCTAATGCACATATTTAAAGGCATTCCCAAAATGGATTTGTATCTTGCATTTTTATAGGTTATCTCTGCTTACAGCCTTACCTCTTGTCTATGGTCCCCAAATAGCAATTTGCTTCCACTCTGTCTCTTCTGCTTTCTCTTCTTATACCTCATCTACATTCACCATTGCCAACTCCACCATAACCAAATATTATTATTCATCTACTGCTTACTTTATTCCAAGTACTTAATAAGTACTTCATACACAGTATCTCATTTAAACCCATAATAATCTACAATATACTTAGGATCTCTCTTGTTAAAAATGAGAAAATGAAAACTTAGAAAGATAAAGTAATTTGTTTTCAATCATACATATGGAAAAATTTAGAAAAAACAAAATCTAAATGGGAACTCATTTTTGTCTGGGAACTCAATGGGAACTCAAACATTTGGAAGATTTTCACTGTCTCTTCTTTCCACATGTTTACTACATGCCAGAAATTCTGCTGAAATGGCTCTCCAGCAAGCTACATTTATCGCACAGTCAAGTTAATTGGGTAACTCCTTGTTTTCCTTCTTCTTTGGTGAGCAGGATATAAATGGGGAGAACCTCACACAAGTCACTTTATTCAGGTACTATATACCCTCTTCTTTAGCATCTTACTTGCACCCGTTCCTCTAACTTGATGTGAGAATAGATATTACTTCATACTTGCAAAAACATCTAAATTCACAGAACTAACGTCTAGTTATCTCATCTTGGAAATAAACAATATTGATGAATTGGGAACGATGCCAACCTAGTTCTAAAATTAATACATTGATGTAAATGTGGCAGTCACATCAGGCATATGGGAAGTTTATATAGAGGTTTCATTTCTCTCTGGAACCTCAGTTAGCTGTAGAGTTAGCATCACGTTACCAAGAGTGGTATCAGTCTGAGAAAGGACATAGAGATGATCATCTTAATCTGCTTATCTCTTTTTCCTCACCGAATAGTGTGTTGCTTTGATAAAAGCAAACTAGGTTTCAACTCTGAAATATAAGAAGTGACAACAAAAATGATGACAAAAGCACCATTCAATTCTGAAGTATTTCCTGCATGGCAGGCATTGTGCTCAGTGATGTAGATGGTGCCTGCTGAATATAGGATACTTTAAGCATCACAGATCATGGTGGAAAGAGGAAAATGATTAAACAATGTGGCTATGCCACTTATTTTGATAAATAATTAGGACTTTAATTTCACAACAACATACCAAATGCTTTAACAAAACCTAAGCTGAAGAAAAGTGGCATTCAAATCTAAATATGTCTTGGTATTAAGTGGCTCCTCGTGCACCTCCCCACACTGCTTTGTATAAATAATTGCTTGTGTATTGCCTCAGTCATCAATTTTATAGTGACTCAACAGAAACATGGGACGGTGTTTTATAGTGATCCTGGAAGAGCTGTTCATTCTGCACATGATTATACTGTACCATTTGCAATATCACAGTGCCCCTCTGTGGAGAGTTGTGCAATTTAGAGAAGCTTCCATTCACCCACCAGCCAGTATGTAATTTATGTACAGGTATATATACTTTGTGGACACCTCAGTATTTGTGCATGTATGCATAAACCAACAACACATATGCCCAAGTCTATTTAGTCTTACCAATTGATATATACATAGATATAAATATATATAGATATATACATATATTTTTATATATGCACCTGGTTATGGTAACTCGTGGAAAGAATTCTAAAATTCCTGAAATTATGACATTAATAATGTATTTTAGGCTTATATAAGTATCAAGTAATAAAGCAGTAAAATACATAATTAAATCACCAGTAAAGTAATATAATAACTAAAGCACATTTGCATTGGCTTGAAAACAGTTCAGTTCTTTGACTTTATTGTAATTTCAGAGTAATTTAAAAAAAACAAAGTGTTTAAGAGCTAGACATCTATATTTTAGCTGAATAAGCTGCCCGAATTTAATGACTAATGCATAATTCTCATGAACTCTGATAGCTGTATAATGTTGAATTAAAATGTTGCTAAATCCTCGGCATCCATCTTATTAATTCTGTGTTGTGTGTAAATAAAAGCAAAAGCTTCCACACCAGAAGATACCTGATTAGAATCTAGACAAAGAGAAAGAAGCCCGGTTCAGTGAGTAAACAGGTACAATGTAAGAATCACAGGAGAGAAATGGCAAAAAGATGGCAGGTAGTATCCCCTCTGGTGCCGGGGCATGTTTCTTAGCAACATCATGGAAAAACACCTCTCCATTAAGGAACTCCATCAAATGATGCATGTTTATAGATCATAATAAAGAAACTAGATTCCAAATAAAGCTATGGATAAATTCCTAATAATAAGCTTTTTTGCATTTTCAGATTTTTTAATACAAATTCTGTAAAACAAGAATGATTTCTTAAGGTAACTTGCTTCGGGCATGCAAAGTATATGTCCAAATGAACCATGGCATAGTTTCTACAATATTTGATTTACAGTTAACAGGTATTTGGTTTTTCTCAGAACATATATCTGTCTAGAGTACTCTCATACGGTGCTGGGCAAATTGACAAATGCTTGTATCAGAGTGTATTATTCATTGTCAGTTTCTGAATGGCAGGTCATCAGGAGAAGAAACTGAAGGACTCTCAAAAGAAATGCTTTACAAATGATGCTGCTTTCATTTCACCACTTGTTCTGAGAAATTTGTTTCCACGTTCCACTTCAACATAATGTTCAGATGGCAGTGAATCCCGTTTTAAGGTTTCTATTTCAGCCTTCTCTGCCAATGATAATCTACTACAATGTTCGCTGATATTTTAATTCATTTAATGAGACTGTAAAATGAGCACACTCTTTTTTCAAAGTTCATTTTTAAAATGACATTAGATGTATTTTTTGAAGTGCAGTTTGTAATTCTCTACTGACTTCTTCTCATTAAGCATCACATCACTTTTAAAAAGCTAATTTGTTTTACAATCATACATATGAAAAGCCACTGTGCTTTCAACAGTTTGTTTTTTTAATATAGAAGTGAAGCTGTTTTAATTGTGAATAAACCTTTACTATGTATAGCTTGTATAGATTCCTGAACTGATTTATGTAACTCATCCCCTCAGACTTGTTAAAGAATGTATAAAGTATATTTCCACTTAAAAACATTCAAAGAACACATTACAGATAATTTTGTTAATCCTGCCAATAAAATATCTTATTAATTTAAATATTCTTATTTTTAATAACTAAAAAGGAAAAGGAATTAGAATAAGAATATTCAAGTTAGGACTTTCTGAGTTCTATCAGTATAATACTATAACTTTTAAAAGTTCTTGATTTTTCACCTTGGTTGGTCACACCCAAGGTATATATGCAAACTAGTTTGTGATAGAGGTCAAGTCATCACCAGATAGATTTGTATATTTTTATAAACATTATTCTAGAACTATAAATCTTCATATTTAAAAAAGTTAAAACAAACATATTTATTAAAAGATGTACCATTTGAACACAGAATAGATTATAACTTTTTTTTTTTTTTGAGGCGGAGTCTCGCTCTGTCGCCCAGGCTGCAGTGCAGTGGCTCGATCACGGTTCACTGCAAGCTCTGCCTCCCAGGTTCACGCCACTCTCCTACCTCAGCCTCCTGAGTAGCTAGGAGTATAGGTGCCCGCCACCACGCCTGGCTAATTTTTTTGTATTTTTATAAACTGTTTTATATGTAATATATTATTATCTAGTTTGCTCTTATAATTTAATATAATATTTTGGAAATATAGCATGAAATAATTAATTTATAAACATTGTCATTGCATCTATTGACATAAAGTTTTAACTCCACGTTTAATAGCAAATTTCATATTGCATAGAAGACAAATTCCAGATGTCTTTGTTATATCATACGAAAACTCTTGTCTAAGGAAACGTGCTTTAGATGAGCAGACTGCATATTACATGACATCTGTCTCCACCTTGTGGTTATTATCAACATTGCTACTTTCTAATTTTGCACTACTTTCTAAGCATAGGTAGGGAAGGTATATATGAATTGAGTGGCCATGGAAAAATATTAATGCTTGTCTATCATCGGAATTTTACTTTTAGATGCCAGAAATAAGTTAAAGAAAATATTTTCACATTACAGAAAAATTCAGATAAATTAAGATATAAAAGTGTTAATTCATCGAATGAATTTCTAAGTCTATTTACAAACATTAGTAGTAATTTCTTGCAAGAATATTAATAACGGTGGTATCATGTTGCTTAATTGGACACTTTGGCAGCCTAATTAACACATCTTTATTTCTGAGCCTGTTAGCTTCCCCTAGAAATTTCCCACATGTAAAGGAAGTTTTAGCCTGAACTTGTATAATATTTTTAAGAAAAGTTAGGAAATGAGGGCATTATTTTTTCTGGTGAGGAAATGTCATCTCCCTCAGCCCCAGGAAGACTATAAGTCTTTGGTAGTATTTCTTGTGATCTTAAATCTAAAATTTTGTTTTACATTTTAAAGAAAACATTCCTAACTTCCAAATACACACTTTTATTTTTTCATTTTCCATTTAACTCAAGAGCTTAGGATATTACAATCTTAACACACACTGCTCTACTCTCAAGGGTTTAAAGTCTGTCCACTTTTGCTTTAGGCAAAAGGGAATATTCACACAAGAGTGTCTTGCTTCTAGATCACATCTATCCGTTCACATTTGAGTAAGAGGAAGTTGTCTAATCATTTGCCTATATGAAACAATTCACAATTATCTATTTTGAGCAAAAACGTTTGCACATGGTTGAATTATTCGATCACAATTTGCCAAATGTTCTACTAACTAAACATTTGTGCCACTTTTTAATTTCATGTGTTTTTCCATGTAGAGCCTAACACTCTGAAGAAAAGTTTGAAGTTCTATTGATTTGAAAATACTTCCTCAAAATCCAGTAGAACACCCTAGTTCCTCACACAGCCATACTACTTAAAACAGCACAAGTTCTTCATTTCCTCATGATTGAGGTGTAAACTACACATACTCGTCCCCGTCCTCCCTGCTACTCGGTGACAAGCATCAAATCAGCACCTCTTTAAATACCCACTTTGTACATCACA
This sequence comes from Macaca thibetana thibetana, assembly GCF_024542745.1. Classification (NCBI taxonomy): domain Eukaryota; kingdom Metazoa; phylum Chordata; class Mammalia; order Primates; family Cercopithecidae; genus Macaca; species Macaca thibetana. The sequence continues at coordinate 74,187,316 of NC_065588.1, read as the reverse complement.
GAGAACTGTGCAGCATACGACTCATTTATAATATGCCTTTAACAGACACTCTCACTTAATGTCCTTGATTTTGTGATATGATATTTATGTTATGCACTATTTCAAGAAAACAAAACAAATGTGAATAATTTGTCTTTTGGGGAAAACTGAGGTCATTATATCTCTGGGATCTGCTGCTTGCAAAGATAAAAACCTACTGTAATTATGTTTCAACTTAACTGCCAGAAACACTTATGACTCTTAACTGAAGCTAAGAATTCAAATAAATTCAGTATGGCTTTATGATTTCAGGATACATTTTCAAAAACATAAAAAGACATAAGAAAATGTGATTTACAAGCATTTGGAAGGACCTGTTTTTAAAAAACAGTATTTATACTTCATATATAACTAACAACTTAAAATAAATGAGTTTATTTGTTTAAAGTGTTTTTCAGATCAGAAAACTGGCAGTCAGGAGGGGACAGTTAGGAAACATAAAGAAACTCCACTGATAACATCTCTAGGCCCAAAGCTGTTAGGCTGCTCAAATATTAGATTTAGCATGGAATTCACAAGACTCATGTTAGACTTGTGTCATAATGATGTAACAAACACTTACCTTTTTCGTTTCCATTTGCATAATTTGGAGGCTTGTTTTTGTCAATGCTGTTAAAGCTCTGACTTCTCCTATTTAAATTAGAGGCTCCCTGGACCTTGCTGCTGCTGCCTGCAGCAGGCACCCTAGAGGGCCCTGGAAGCCTGAAATAGTAGGAGAAAAATTACATCATTATTGTACATTACAAAAAAGGTAAGGAGCAGGAGGTGCTGAGTAGGGACATAAAAGTCAGAAATTTACAACATAGGATGTTCTAAAATATATTTAGCAGAAAATGGTGATAGAAGTGACAAATAAATAGCTAAGCCCGATGTTCGAGATCTTCAGAAAAATCTTGTTTCACTTTTCAATAAACATGTCCCTCCATAATTATAATAATATAGAATAATTAAAACAAACCTTAACTAAAAACAGTCATACTCACCCCATCCCTGATAAATAAAACTTTGCCTTAAAAGTACTATAACAATTACATGAAAAGTAAAGGAAACAGTAACACTTAACTTTATATTCTGAGCATATTCATCAGCTATTTCAGTTATTAAGTTGTTCTTTTCAGTGTATAAGGCATTTGTTTTTATTGTAGGTAGTTATATAGTAAGTTTTCTTGGATATTAATCACAAGAAAGCTACTGAACAAGAGGGAATAGCTAATGCTCACTGAATATCTAAAGAGGGAATAGCTAATGCTCACTGAATATCTAAGTTACTTAGCTACACTAATGAAAACATGGTACCAAGACCCAGGTCATGAGTTAAAGTATATTTCACTGGTCTGCCACACAAAAAACCTCTTTCATTTTCTTGACAAAAATAAGCATCCAGACTTAGCTGCTTATCTCACAAGTTTGGCCAACTGATCACAGAGGAGATAAAACAAGAAAAGATGCAGATCTCAGAAGAAAATCACTGTTAGCTGGATGACAATTTAAAATATGCTTACATGTAGTGACAATAGCTTTAGCTACTCTTTGTGTATGAATGATAGGATATGAAGAAATATTAACAGACTATCTTATAATTAGAGGTGGTTTGACTGGAGGTTATAACTTACTGTTGCCTTATTTGAACTAAAATATCAGTTTGGATCATTCATTTCACTCTTAAGCAATTTCCAAATTAAAATTTCAGTGACCAATTATGTAATGAATTGTGCCTAAAATATGCAATTACTAGATTTTGATTTTATACTACTAATATATATTCTATAGGTATATTTAATCTATAAATTAAAAATTAGACATGAAGAACTAATATTGACGTTCTTTTTTGTTTTTGTTTTTGTTTTCTTGAGACAGGGTCTCACTCTGTTGCCCAGACTGGAGTACAGTGGCACGATCTCAGCTCACTGCAACCTTTGTCTCCAGGGTTGAAGCGATTCTCCTGCCTCAGCCTCTGAGTAGTTAGGATTACAGGCATTTGGCTATCATGCTCGGCTCATCTTTGTATTTTGGTAGAGACGGGGTTTCCCCATGTTGGCTAGGCTAGTCTCAATCTCCTGACCTCAAGTGATGCCGCCTCGGCCTCCCAAAGTGTTGGGATTACAGGTGTGAGCCACCGCATCTGGCCGAGAACTAATAATGACATTCTAAGATCTATTTAGAAAATATGATATTGAAAGTTTTGTTCAGTATTTGCTGCCACCATATGAATGTCACTGTGTACTACTCTGAAAATTTTTATTTGAAAGGAAAACAGGAATTCAAAATCTACAAATATAGCACTATTTTTTATAATCATCTTTTATAAATTTTTTAAAGCAAAGATTATTAATGTCTCTCATATTGGTATCCGATATACCAAAATTTCACAATCCAGCTGTTACATGCTCAACATTTTACTCACCTTTATACTACTACTTGATTATATCATTTTCATAGAATATTAGAACATCAAACCACCTTCAGAAAATATAAGTGCTTTTATAACAGTAACGGTCATTATAAAATAGAATGAACATCAGAGAATAAAAAAAACAAATACCAACTTAAAAACAAAACCGTTGATTTCTTAGAATGGTTAATAGCTTCAAAATGTGAATTATATTTTAGTGTTTAAATACATATGGCTGAAAATAATCCCTTTAACTATTTTGCTAATTGGACATTGTGTCATATAAAAGATTAGAATATTTTCCAAATGATTCCAGCATTTAACTTTTGTTCAAGTGAATCTACAAGGATTTGTTAGGTATAGCACAATAACCAGAGATGCTAGGAATTTACAGAACCAGTGATTGCACTCTGTTGAAGGAAACCAACTAATGAATTTGGCCAAGTGTCCTAATCATAATAAATCTGAGAACTATTTTTGTAGACATAGGCATAGGCTTAGAAAGTTCATTCCAAACTCGCACATATAAACAAATTTTGTCACAAAACTTGCTGCTTGTAATGTGAATTGACCTGTTTCCAGAAAATAATTAAAATACATTTTAATCTTTACTGCAATCCATGAAGTCAAATGATCTTCAGTCCTTAGAAGAACAAATTAAAACAAATTTAAAAATACATTTGCTCTTCTCATTACCCTACTTTGACAGGTGGCCAGGGCAGGCCTTCAGATTATTCATCAAAGTAATAAAAAGGGAAATGAGATGAAGCAGAGAGGAGGGAGAGAGGGAGAGGGGGAGAGAGGGAGAGAGGGAGAGACGGGGAGAGGGGGAGAGGGGGAGAGAGAGGGGAAGAGAGAGAGAGAGAAAGAGAGAGAGAAAGAGAGAGAAAGAGAGAGAGAGAGAGAGAGATCTATCAAAATACAGTACTTAAAAATATTTTATATGCTGGCCGGGCGCAATGCCTCACACCTGTAATCCCAGCACTTTGGGAGGTCGAGGTGGGTGGATCATGAGGTCAGGAGATCGAGACCATCCTGGCTACCACGGTGAAACCCCGTCTCTACTAAAAATACAAAAACTAGCCAGGTGAGGTGGCGGGCGCCTGTAGTCCCAGCTACTTGGGAGGCTGAGGCAGGAGAATGGCATGAACCCGGGAGGCGGAGCTTGCAGTGAGCTGAGATCCGGCCACTGCACTCCAGCCTGGGCGACAGAGCGAGACTCCGTCTCAAAACAAAAACAAAAACAAAAACAAAAACAAACAAACAAACAAACAAAAAAATGCTCATTGTGCATAGCAGGTCACTGTTCCTTACCCATCATAATTTATATCATTTATTCTAGTTTTTAATTAAATACCTTTTAAATTTGTCTTTCCAGAATCATGTTGGCTACTCTGGAAATGAATATAACTTAGAAAGCCAAGGCAAGGGGAAAGACACCTACCTCCAGTCAAAGCATCAGACGCATTCCTTGTGGTCAAACATTGCATAATACGATTTATCAATGGAACAATAGCTAATAAACCACTGCTGGATACTTCCCCAGTGAGTAAGATGACACAAAGGATCACATACTAATCAGAGGTGCAAAACTCTTGCTGCGGCTGTATTCAGCTGTTCCATGCTACCATCATGCCTTCAGCAACTTAACATTTTTTAAAAATCAAACTCTTTCAAAACATTTTTATAGGTCATTATTTTCCAAACAGTACATAAGGTACTGTCATTTATTATAACAGGCTGTCTTTATTATACCTATGTCATAAAGAAGCAAAAAAATTAAACTATTATAGATAGAAGAACAGTCCAGACTGACCTGGTACTAACTTCCCCACTAAAATCTACCAATGCTTTTCAGTTCTCCATTAAAATGTGCAATAATGAATGCATGCCCATCTCAAAAAGCAATTACAATTTTGTTGTATGACTTCCAGATTATGTGACTTGGAAAGAATTGGGCATTCAAAGTAATGGTTTTCTTGATTGATTCTAAACCTAGAACCTAGAGTTCAGCCCAGTTATAGCACTACATATAACTAAACTAAAAAAAATGCCAAAACCCATGTAATTATCTAACAGAAACACACTCATCCCTGAGACTGTGTATGAAAATCTTCCTGGAAAACTTTAGTGCTCTAAACTTCTCATTCAGAAGTGCATCATTAAAAAAAAAAAAAAAAAGATAGGACAAAATATCACTGGGTATTTACTTGAATATCACTAAGAAGCAATAAATTAGAGAATATTAACTGACCTAGTAGGCTTTTTTTGACTGGTTGCAATTCCACTGTGATTAGACTGAGTTGCATATCTGGCTGCCAGACTGTATGAGGAGAAACAGAGAAATTGAATTAAAGAGATTCTTTGAACATGGAAGGAAAGCACAAACTTACAAGAAAACGATGAATTAATGAAATGCAATTGGAACACGTATAAACATGTATAAAGAACAAATTAATTAGAAAATTATGGTAATGTTATATGTCCGACATGACCTTGGATTATGAATGTACTATGAAATAATGCAGCACACACCTTGTCATAAAATGTGTTATCACTGACTTTGCAGTTATGGCCGTGTAATATTATTAATATTTTAAAAATAGTATTATTTCATCATATAAAAAATTCAACCTTGTAAATGACTGTGAAATTCAGGGAAACTAAAGTTTCACTGACATGATGAAAGATCACTTTCTTAAAAAGTTTAAAACGAAAAAGAAGAGTGTGGGATGACAATCATTAGTTCCTTTTGTAAACTCTTCTAATTTGCTTTTTTCAATCTAAATATTATTTTGAAAGTCAAGTGATTAAATAATCTGGTTTCTGTCTAATAAGTTATTGCTGGCCTCTAGGACTAGATTATTTTCAAGGGAGTAAACAATAAAAGATGTTTTGTCTCAGGGAAGATCGATATACAAACAGAAATTAAAGTGGGCTTAAGTTCTTCATAAACAAACTTAACAAATACTCATGACAACTTCTGGGCATTCTGTAATTACATGTCTCAATGATTTTTTAAATTAAAATATTTGTTCAAAGGCACACAAGAAAGCATGATTTAAGCCATATTTTGAAGAGCAATACTTTATAAATAAAATGCACATTTACACATTAACTTCAACTGATCTCTGAGTTACCTAAGAGTTCTGGAATCAGTGTTCTGAAAGATATAGTTAGACCCGATAAACCCAGGACATGTTCACATAGCCTGTGATGGTCATGGGTTGATGCCCAAGTGGAGAATCACTTCTCAGATGAATTGGGATGGCTCTACATGAACCCAGTTGCTGTGCATGCACAGTTTTCAAGGCCTCCAAGGAAACAAGAACAACATGGGGGTGTTGGAATCAGGGTGGGGTCACTTGGAGCCCTGCTGCAGTTGATCCAATTGCTTCTCTGCCAAGCAGGGGGTATTTTAGTCAAGGAAATGATTACTTAGGATGATGATGTGTTTACTAAGATAACTTTTACTACACCGAGCTAGGCTGTGGTGGGAGCTTGCAGGTCCTTAAAATTGCCTGGCTTGAGGGAAATATATCCTCATATAGAGGGAGCTTTCAGATTCACAGAGTACATTCGGCATGTGATAAATTGTTATTTGTGTATAACACAATCTGTATTCTAACTACACTGAGCACCAAAACAACTGGCCACAACTGGCTAAACTACTTCAGTAATAATACTATCAGAAAGTAATTCAGAAATAAAAACCAAACTGTCTCAATTCAGTGAAATAGCATTTTGAAAACTAAAGAATAAAAACATGCAAAGTGAGGAAAAACCTTTTGTGAACTTCTCAGTCTACTTCTCAATTCAAGAGTAAGAGAACTATCTGTTTACCGCTATGTCTACCCTACTTTCTCTAAATTGAACACACCTATTAGCAAAATAGATGACAATGAAACAATATATTTTCTTTTAGTGAACTGAAGCCACCTTATTGGTCTCCCCACCTCATGATTTTAAAGAAGTGCCATAATATAATTCTTAGCATAGAACTGGAAAAACAACAACAAAGTCCATAAAGTTTTAATGATTGGGCCAAAATCAATTTCATTTTATGGTCCATGTGTGTTTTCTGATTTATTATATAAGAATACTCTACTTTGAACCTGAATTCTTACACCAAACCCTCTCACTGTAATCCCTTAAAAGGTAGCTTCTGTCCTGCTTTCTTGCACTGGTGAAGCTGTTATCTTGAAGTGTTTTCTTCAAAGTTCACTGTGTTCTAAAGTCTTTGTATTTAACCATGTTGGTCCCTGCTCCTTTTTGAGCCTCTCCTATTCATAGACTGGCATTCCAGGAAGCTGACCCAATTAATTCACCATCATTTTTGTCCCACTGTCTCTTTCCTTTTTGGGGTCCTTGCTTCCCCACCTCTTAAAGGCATGTTATTTTTCCTTCAAGAGTATGTCCTCTTTCCTCAAATATTTTCATGCATTGTTTACTTAGTAATTCACTATATACTAAGATTTAAACTAAAATTCTACTCCTAAAATTAACCTCTGTTCATATTCCCATCCATCAGTACCAACTGAAAGACCTGTCCATTTACGTGTGCATCAAACTCACCACATCAACTCTCCATTCTCCTTCTTTTATTCCCCAGCTCTCAATAAGCTCCTTCCTAAAATTTCTTTATTTCTATCCACAGGACCACAATTTTCTTAATAATATAGGCTGAAAACCTCAACAGCTGACTCTTTCCATTTCCCCTTCAATTATTACAGAGGAGAAATCAATACCTAGTCATACTAATTCAATATCTACAATTCCATCTGTACCTGTGTTTTCCATCAATTCCGATGTTTATTACTCTAACTCAAGCCTTGAATACGTCCCACGATACCTCTGACCTAGAGAAATTCAAATGTTGTATTGCTAATCTAATTCATACCTCAGAATCAAATATTTGAATTGAAATGAATGTATGTAGGCTTGTGTCTTGATATTACTGTGTGTCTCAAATAGAGAAGTGAAATTATAGGTGAAGGAAGCAAAGGTCAAAGCCATACAATAAATTTTCTAAAACATGCAGCTAATTAGTGAAGATTCAAAGTAAATTTTGATATTCAAGATCCTCTAAAAAAATCTTCATTTCTTTTTTTGAGACGGAGTCTTGCTCTGTCACCCACGCTGGAGTGCAGTGGCATAATCTCGGCTCACTGCAACCTCCGCCTCCTGGGTTCAAGCAATTCTCTTGCCTCAGCCTCCCAAGTAGCTGGGATTACAGGCACCCACCACCACGCCTGGCTACTTTTTGCATTTTTAATAGAGGCAGTGTTTCGCCATGTTGGCCAAGATGGTCTCAAACTCCTGACCTCTTGATCTGCTCACCTCGGCCTCCCAAAGTCCTGGGATTACAGGTGTGAGACACTGCACCCAGCCTTATAAAATATTCTTATGTTTCTATGTTTATGTTCTACTATCTTTGTCACAGGATAAAAGACAAGAGGGGTTTTTATCTCACTTGTACTTTTCTATTTTTCTGTGCCTTTACTCATGCTATAACTCCTATGGGAATACTCCCTACCTGTGTCTATTATACCAAATTCTAACCATTTTTCAAGTATCGCCTTAAATTACACCAAGTCTATGCAACATTTTATCGCCTTCTAGACACATATTAAATCTCTAAGCTTTCATAACTATGCTTTGTACCCTTTTATGTAATGCAAAAATTTAATTTAACTTTAGTTATTTAAATTTATAAACATAATGTGATTTCTTCAAGGCAATCTCTTCATCAAATGTACCAGTACTATCATAGATATTGGAAATTTGCCTACTCTTGTCTCTTAAAAAATAAAACTAGGCCGGGCACAGTGGCTCACATTGGTAATCCCGGCACTTTGGTAGTCTGAGGCAGGTGGATCACAAGGTCAGGAGTTTCAGACCAGCCTGGCCAACATGGTGAAACCCCATCTCTACTAAAAATACAAAAATTAGCTGGGCCTGGTGGAGCCTGTAATCCCAGCTGCTTTGGAGGCTGAGGCAGGAGAATTGCTTGAATCCAGGAGGCGGAGGTTGCGGTGAGCCTAGATAGCACCATTGCACTCCAGCCTGGGCGACAGAGTGAGACTCTGCTCGGAAAAAATAAAAAATTAAATAAAGAAATAATAAAACTAATACATTTTGAAAACATAGTATGTCATATGTCACCAAACCAGCACCGTAAGTGTTGTCACAGGAAGTCTATTATTAACACAATTAATAGAGACATATTTTCAAAGATCTATATTACAGAAATACAATAATAAAAACACAGACAGTGGAGCACTCAATAGGACAAATGACCCAATTTCTTTAACAAATAAATTGCAAGAAAAATTATGAAGAGAAAACTTATAGAGTCTTATAAGAACTTAAAACCAATTGTAATGTACAGAAGCTTATTTGAATTCTGACTCAAATAAACAACTGTTCAACTTTATGAGAAAATTGAGAAAATTTTAACACTAGGATGTTAAATGAAACTAAGTAATTAATATTAATTTTTTAAGTGTGATAATTATGTTGAATTGTTGAAACTGGCCTAAATGTCCCATAAAATTGATGTTATAATTTCTTTTGAATAAACATAGAAATTGATCCTCACAGTTTTAAAATTTGAGCAACTTATATTTGTTTTATCTGAGTTCCTTTTCTCAGGAAACTGACCATTAGGGCTCTCAGATAGGATCAAGAAACTGAAACTTACCAGATCACCACATCTAGACAATGAGATGCCAGGGCCCTCATTTGTCATGATTACTTTCTTACTCATTGCTAATTCCTGTTTTCCTAACAGATGACCTATTTCCTGTTGACCAACTTTTCTTCCTTACCTTTCCCTAATTCCTGCTTTTCCACATGTAGCCAGTTCCTTCCCCACTACATAAACCCCCCGTTTTAGTTGATTGGAGAGGTGAATTTGAGACTGATCTCCCATTCTTGTCAGCTGCAGCAACTGAGTAAAGTCTTCTCCCTTGGAAATTCTTGTTATTTTAGTGATTGGCTTACTGTGCAACAGAGAGCAGGACCTAGACTAAACCCCTGGTGTTTGAATAATATTGTAAGTATATTAAAAAATAAACTCTATCTTTCACAGATATATATTTAATTTTTTTAACAAAATGAGGTGAATAGCTGATTTGAAATAGTCAATAGTGGAATTGGGAGCTTGGAATGGTTGGATATGAATTTTAAAAAAGGTAAATTGTGAGGTGATAATGGTTAAGTCAGATTGACAGATCCATGAGAAATTTAAATGGAATTCAGTATGTTTTTAAAAAGCAGAATAAGAACTATTCTTATTATCCTCTCGAAAGTAATTTATCTGCCAAGTATAACTGCCACAAATGCTTAGTATATAAAAAATTGTTTATGTTTGATTTATTTATAAGGCAACTTCACTATTCCGTGGATCTATTTTCCAGTATAGAGAATAAATATTATTTCACCAATTAACCCATTGGTCTTATCAATTTCATGATTTTTGTCCTTTATTTTTCATGATCTCAGCTACTAACAGACTACATTGTACCAACTGCATTTCTAAGGGGCACCTAGTCAAAAGTCACTGGCCTATTGCTACATAAGTGTCTGCCACTCTCAGATGTTTATAGATCAAGAAGCATGGACTCCTTGGACTCCTTGGAAGAACAATTTATTTTTGTTTGTTTGTTTGGTTGGTTGGTTGGTTGGTTTTAGCTAGCTCTTTAGCTTCCACAGGAAGCCCAATGGGCAAAGTGTTTGGTTTGGCCTAATACCTAATGTTTATGAAATATCGTGTAAAGGTAAAGGCACCATACACACTTGTATTTATGTGTAAGCTAGTGAGACATTTGTTAATTGCTGGTTCTAATTATAGTTTTACTGCCATCCTGTTTTTATGTCCTTAGTAACTACACTTAAATGTCTGTTGCCTCTCCCTGTTTTTGTCTTTTCATCTGAAAAGAAATCAAAAAGAGAGTAAGGGAGACTTAGTTGAACGTTTGCAATGTTGTCTAAAAAAATAAGCTATTACTGTAACCTTAAAAATCACTGGTAATCTAGGGTGGACAGAAATATCAAATCTTCTGTTTCAATATGCCTCTACTTTTCTCTCATTATTTTTCTTTCAAATTTTCACATAATCAACCTCTCTCCATTTCTCTCATTACTTGTTTGATCTAACTCAAAATCTTTCTCAATAGCTCCTTTATTTTTCTTAACATTATTGTCTATGCCTCCCTGGACAGCAGAAAAACATTTTATTCTCCACAGTGCTATTGTAATGCCATTTCCCAGGCTTCAAGTTTATAACATACTAGTAACAAACCAGGTGAGTAAGCACAGCCAACTTGCTGAGTCCTAGTAAAACAGACACGGGTGACATGTAGACACAGCTCTCAGGCAATGGAGGAAAATAAACTGAGTCAGAAAAGCAGTAAACTATGGGCTTTTAGACGTCTGAATTGAAGAGTGCATTTTTTTCTGAAATCCTGTATGATTAGACTCCTACTAGCTTTATGGGTGGGCAAAAGATGTCAGAAACAGAAGCACAAAAGAAGTAAATATTTTGAGGCTCCCTGTGGATCCTACTAAAGGAAGTATGTGATCATCTTTCTAGTAAACTGGAATATAAAGGAGCTGTTTTTTATTTTTCCCAAACATGGAAGGGAAGAAGAGAAAACTATACACAGTCAACTATTTTTAAAGTATGGAATTCATCTAGTGATTAAAACACAGCAGGATCCAAACTGCCAGAGCTTCCTATTTCAGCTTCAGTGTAAATCCTCATGTGGAATTATGAAATCCATTTATTATAAGGGAAAAAAGCTTCTTAAGGTAAACAGGGCTGAATCTGTGGTTGCCCATTTTTACTAACCGCTAGAGCCTCACTACTCAAAATGTGGTCTGTAGACCAACAATACCTGGGGCTTGTTAGAAATATAAAACCTCAGATCCCATCTCAGACTTACTGATTTGAATCTTCATTTAAACAGAATCCGCAGGTGATTCCTATGCATAATAAAATTGGAGATACTGTGCACTACAGAATATCCACAGATGTCTCCTTGGAAGGAGAACACTCACAGTTTCTAAAGTCAAACAGCATATTCCAAAATCTCAAGCCATGCCTCTTCTCCAGATGTCAGCAGTCCCCTTCTTACAGACTTCATCATTTTAGCATTCCTGACACAACAGCCATATCTCCAGCTATTACTTCTGCTTCCCAAATGCAGGTTCACTCACTGTCACCACCCACAAAATTTCATGCTGTTACCATAAATATTCTAAAAATTATAATCCCAGATATAATAGACTCCTTCCTTCTTTTATAGTAATTGTGTATTTCAAACCCCAATCTCAATCCTAAACTTCAGAATCCCCTTTCTGAATATCTCCTTGACATGTCTTGAATATTGTATCTTGATGGTGCAGTAACTAACCAGGTTAAGTATCCGTCTCCTAAACAGACTGTGTTGTTCTCCAGGGTAGGAATTATGTTCATTTTTGCATTCTTATTCTCTATCATGGGGCTGGTATATGTTCAATAACGAAATAATTGATTGACATTTGCTGGGCGGCATTTTCAAACGATGGCATGTTATATCCCCACCTTCTAAGCAAGGGAACTTGTTCCAAGAATGGAATTATCAGAAGTATGTTAAAGGAGGGAACAGACAGACACTAGTCATTATTACATCCTTATTAACTGGCAGCAATTAATGTTTATCTTATTCAATCCTCACAGCAGTCCTGCAAAGGTTATACTATACAACCAACTGACAAATATGAAAAATTAAGTCTTTAGATGTTAACTCGTGCATTTTACACATTTTGTAAATTAAAGTGCTGAAATTTGAACTTAAATTTGTTAACATTCCATAAGCTGTACTCTGTTCTCTTGTACCATATTGTCTGTATAAATTATCAGTCGAAGTGTTTTTATTGCTCCATAGATTTGTGAAGATTTCCAAGATATTGTAGAATCTATGTACAGAATATCATCTCTGCAAGTATCAAACAAATCTAATTTCAAAATATACCATTTCACATTCAGAGAAATAATATTAAACAACTTCAATCCACTTTACATAGAAATCAAGAGTAAATAAAACAACTTTAAAGGTTAAAATAATTATAGTATTTAAGCAACTATTCTCATAGTCTTACAAGCAAATGTTACTTAAAACTTTTAGCAATGTTTTATTCAGGGCTAATAAATATGGAACATAATTTATAATTGGCCACTCCCACATCCATTACAGACATCACTAATCAATCATGGAACTGTTTTTCCTACTAATTTCTATGGTAGCCTTATAATCCTTGCAAAGGATACAAACAGCCCTTATTTTTCAACAAGAATTAGAATGAGAGTTAAAATGTATTTGTATCTCTTCTCCATGCCTTCATCAATACAGTTAAGAAAATGTTAATAATTTCATGTAAGATTTTTGTAGACTATTCTATTTATGTTGTAGTTATTTTAATAGCAGACTTCCATGCAGAATGTGGTCATATATATGTATATATGACCTCATTCCTTAGTTTAGTTTTCAACCTCAAGAATCAAATTTGCTTCAACATAATGCACATACAGAATTCTATAAATCACCAAAACATAATACCTTAACCTCATATAATGTATGAATTTTATCTCTTTGGATAATATCAAGCTTCTTGCAAAAAATCTCAGCTGAGGAAGCTGATATTTGAATTGTTTCAACTTATGCTTATTTACTGTGGTAATTATAAATATTTTTAATTTTCTCATTCATTCTACAAATATTATTACTATTATTATTATTATTATTAGAGATGGAGTTTTGCTCTGTCGCCCAGGCTGGAGTGCAGTGGCACGATCTCAGCTCACTACAACCTCCACCTCCCAGGTTCAAGCAATTCTCCTGCCTCAGCCTCTCAAGTAGCTTGGATTACAGGCGCCTGCCACCATACCCGGATGACTTTTGTATTTTTAGTAGAGACGGGGTTTTACCATGTTGGCCAGACTGGTCTCAAACTCCTGACGTCAAGTGATCCACCTGCCTTGGCCTCCCAAATTGCTGGGATTACAGGCATGAGCCACCACACCAGCCCTACAAATAATATTTTAACACCTAGTTTTTTCCAAGTAAGAACCTAGAGAGCCCTATCAATTTGCTAAGGAATTTGGTCTTTCTTATGATTGCAGTGGGAAACTACCAAAAAAAATTAATTGCAGAAGAAATACTAAATTCTCAGATTAGATAGATCCTTTCCTTTAGATATGTAAGAGTGAGGAAGAAATGAGGTTGGGAGATGTTAACAAGGCTGAAAACAGATAAAATAGGAAATCATGGCTAAAATTCAGGCAGGATTTTATATAGGCCTGAATGAAGTCAGAGGCACAGTAAATAGAAGTAAATGATTAAAATAAGTTAAAATAGTGGACGCAGGAATTGAAAGAAAGGGAAGAATCTAAGACAAATCCTGGGCCTCTGACTTGAGTTGTTCTGTGTACAATAAAGTTATATAGAAAAGAGTGTGGGAGGCCGGGCGCGGTGGCTCACGCCTGTAATCTCAGCACTTTGGGGGGCCGAGGCAGGCGGATCATGAGGTCAAGAGATCGAGACCATCCTGGCTAACACGATGAAACCCTGTCTCTACTAAAAATATAAAAAATTAGCCGGGTGTGGTGGTGGGCACCTGTAGTCCCAACTACTCGGGAGGCTGAGGCAGGAGAATGACATGAACCCAGGAGGCAGAGCTTACAGTGAGCCGAGATCACACTGCTGCACTCCAGCCTGGGCGACAGAGCGACACTCCATCTCAAAAAAAAAAAAAAAAAAAAAAAAAGAGTGTGGGAAAATGAGGCTGAACATCCCTTGTATAGTGTATGAAAAGAAAATTCCAACTCAATGTTATGTCTAAATACAAAAAAAAAAGTGGAGAAAGAAATAGAAAACACTGGGAAAATGGATATTCAGGTGTGATAATCCCACCGTTAAAGTGCTGACAGAGTGAAGAGGCCTCTCTGATCTTATTCTAACGATTCACTGACAAAGTATATAAATACTTGTGGACATTGAATTAATGAATAAATAAGAAAGCAGCTTCACATTCCTAAGGTTTCCAAAGTGGCACATAGACATAGCTACTGAGAAACCAAACTTAGTTCAATGTTCCTCTTATTCTGATAAACATGAAGATTCATTTATGCGATTGTCCCATTAATGAATCATTGAAAAGACTTTTATTGACCACCTCCGATGTACTGGCACTGTGTTACAAAAATTTGGAAGGTTAAAGCGTACAGAGGTTACTGTTTCATTTGGAGAATTATAACCCCTAAAGCCATGTATACTAATATTATTCATAAAAAGTATAGGCTGGGCGTGGTGGCTCACACCTGTAATCCCAGCACTTTGGGAGGCCTAGGTGGCTGGATCACGAGGTCAGGAGATTGAGACCATCCTGGGTAACACCGTGAAACCCTGTCTCTACCAAAAATACAAAAAATTAGCCAGGCATGGTGGCATGCACCTGTAATCCCAGCTACTTTGGAGGTTGAAGCAGGAGAATCGCTTGAACCCAGGAGGTAGAGGTTGCAGGGAGCTGAGATCACACCACTGCACTCCAGCATGGGTGAGAGAGTGAGACTCCGTCTCCAAAAAAAAAAAAAAGTGTAATTATATATTTAATGGAAATCAAAGTCAAGTTTGGAAAGAGAAACAAAAGCATTTTGCAGATGTGAAGAAATGATAGATGACATTATTTATCTTCTGTGAATTAATATGTTGAAATGCCAGTAGTAAACATCTAATACATTGGTTAATAGCAAAGAAACTACAGCCAGCTGCCCTACCCAGATCTCAGCTCAGCTGCTTTGTGCCTAGTTTCTCATCTGTTAAATGAGGATGACAGCTACTTAAAGGATTTTGTGTGTGTGTGTTGTTGTTTGTTTGTTTGTTTGTTTGAGACAGAGTCTCGGTCTGTCGCCTAGGCTGGAGTGCAGTGGAGCTATCTTGGCTCACTGCAAGCTCTGCCTCCGGGGCAGCCATTCTCCTGCCTCAGCCTCCCAAGGAGCTGGGACTACAGGCACCCGCCACCATGCCCAGCTAACTTTTTTGTATTTTTTTTTAGTAGAGACAGGGTTTCACTGTGTTAGCCAGGATGGTCTTGATATCCTGACCTCGTGATCCACCCGCCTCAGCCTCCCAAAGTGCTGGGATCACAGGCGTGAGCCACCGTGCCCAGCCCCTGAAGGTTTTTATGAGGACCAAATCATAGATCACTTAGAAGGGTGTCTGATAAAGATAAGTGCTATAACAGGTTTTAAAAATGCATACTTGACAGTCTCTGGAGGCTCTGTAACTATTCTAATGAATCCTGTGTGAATTTTAGCCACTATTACCCTGCACACCTGCACTTGGAAGTCTTTCTAATACCACATCCCTTGGTTCTCACTTACCACTGTTGATGTTACGTTATTCTTACTTGAAAGCACATAAGCATGGCTCTTTCAGGACAATGGCTGAGCTTTTAACTATGGCTCTTGATCTCCCAGTTTGAAATTACTTTGGGATTGTGATTTCTTGAAATCAAATACAATTAAGTCTCATTCTCCTTCAAAATTTTATGGATATTATTCATTATTCTCGCTTCCCAAAGTCAACAAGGTAAGTCCCACAGGACTTAGCCCAGTAAGAAATCATTAGAAACTGTCCCAATAAGACACCAAAGAACCAGCATTCCCAAAACAGCACACACAGGGTGAGCCTTTCAAAACATAAATCTCAACACTGCACAGAATCCAAAAGTGTCTTAAATTCAGGACTTAGTGTTTTGTTGCGTGATGCAGTGATTAGATGAATATATGTTCAATATAGTTTATTTAATATTTCAACCAGAATTCTGTATTTCATTTGTATCTAAATTTCAGGAATAATTTGAAAGACAGGAACAAAATGTCTCAGAAGACGAAGTACTTCTCAATAGAAAAACAATTTACACTTACGAATTTAGCAAAAAGATACCATAACTCAGTACACTGCAAAACAAAAAGAACATTCTCTCATTCTCCTTGTTTGCTCACTTCACCTGTAACTGTTTATGGTCCCCAGAGTTTTGGGTCGAGCTCTCCTTTCTTTCCCCTACCTTTATTCTCTTTTCCTGAGCTATTTCTTCCATTTCTATTGTTTCAATCAATAAAACATAGCTAAGCTAATGTTCCCAGATCTGTAACTCTGGCTCTAGCTTCTCTCCTAGGCTCCGGAGCCACATACTAGTCACCAAAGTTCCATTAAAATCTTAAACCTAGGAAGGCCAAAGCTAAATTTTTCTCTCTCTGACCCCCTCCTCTCATCTGTTTCCACTATAGTATTATATTTTCTGTCTTACTGAAATACATGATATTTCAATTCATCAATGAAAGTAGAGGCATGATGATTGTCTTTTACCCTTACTTCCAATCAGGTACCGAATTCATTGTTCCAGTCTGACTTTCACATCTGCAAATATTAAAATGCTTATTCTCTTGCCACCAGAGCAGGGTCCATCCCTATTCCCCTGCCCAAAGCACATCTTTTCTCTACCCTGTCACCAGGGCAATATTTCTAAGTTATGAATAGTCTCATTTTTCCTCTGGTAAAAATTTCTCAAAGCAATTTTACTTTACATTTAGAAATAAGTCCCAGCTTCTAGGCGTAGAGTTCACAACTTCAACAAACTGACCTCTGCCTGTTTCTCCAGTCTTCTCCCTCATTATATGCTATCACAATTTTAACACAGGAATACAATAAATTCATTGATCATCCTTCCATTGAGAGGTGAGATCTTTGTGCTATCCACCCATCTCTTAGAGTCTGGGCTTGAGGCTGCTGTAACCGCTAGAACTACCATGTGCGAAGTATGATACCACTAAAGGTGTCATGCTGGAGTGGCCATGTGAATTTCAGTTAAGCTGCTAGACCTGTGAGTCAAGAAATCATCTTGGAAGTGGATTCTCTAACCACAGATATTCTGTCTCTCACCAGTTTGTGACATCCCTGCCATTCCATCCTTCTCCATTGCATGTCCTGGACATAGTGGAGCAAGGACAAGCCATCCTCTTTATGCCTCGTCTGATTCCTTCGCTTACAAAATCCATGAGCATCGTAAAATGGTTATTGTTTTGTGCCGTCAGATTGTGGGATGCTTTTGTAAAGCAGCCATAGATACCTAGAACCCATTTCTACTTTAACTTTCTCCTCAGCCAAATAACTATCGTTTCCTGAATGTGAAATGGCATTTCCTTTGTCAGTCCCTTCACATGTGCCCTTTCCTCTAACTTTGATCACTGAGCAACTTGTGCTTTGTTCAATTACTTAACATGTCTATTAAGTTATCTGCTTAAATATCTAGGTACTCTATAAGATTGTGGGTGATTTGAAAAGGATCATCACTTTATCTTAGCCACATATCTAACGTGTCTCTTGGCTCATGGTGAGGGCCAATTTATTTGTGGAAAAGTCACATTTGAACTTTCAAATCACCAGTGGAAAAGAACACAAGGCTCTAATGTAACATATAAAGGATCAATAGCAACAAATCGTCTTTCATTAAGTCATATGTTATGCATTGACTCTGCCCAAGTAGACAGTAGCTGGTTCATCAAAACCTAAAAGCCAGGTAGAAAACAGTAATTTTTAAATGGATGTACTTAAAAAAAAAAGTAGTTGAATAAACTATATTTATCAGAGCAAAATAGAACGTAAGGGCAATCTTTCATATTACATAGGTTTTCATAACTCTTATTATATTATATATTTATAACTCATATATAAATATATATGTATTTATAACTCTTATCTATATTAAGAAATTTTATAGAAAATCATTTTAGAATCATCCTTGTTTCTGGCCCTATCTATTTACCCTCAGTCTTGGAGTCAAATAAACACATCACAAGAGAAGAAATCCCTATTCAGAATCCCTATATAGTGAGACACATAGTACTCTTGATTCCCAAAGAAAGAGAAAAGCATGCTTAACTATGATATCACATTCATTTTTTCTAAAAGCATCATTCACAAGAAAACATAGAGGAATATAAAGAAACAAATCTCAGAGTATAAAATAAGGGATTTCTTGGGTTTGAGTTTTAGTGGGCAATTTTTACCTCCCAATTTTCTCTTCTATAATACAGTATTATGTTAAAAAGACAGAAATTATTTCCTTTCAAATTCACTGAAAATGGCTTGAGAGAAAAATTTGGAATAAAGTATCCAAAATACACTATAATTAAATGTATTTTTTAAAGTTTTCTGCTAAGAAATTTTAGACAAAAGAATAAACTTTAAGGACAGTTAAATACATTCACTAAGGGTTTTTAAGACGGAGATAGATGGAAAAAAATTTCTTTTTATGTCCTATGATTGCTTGGGATAGAAATGAAACCATATATTCAGAATTAAGATTTAAAGAGCTCCTTAAACTAAATTCTTCCTTTAATATAAAGACTTCTGCAGGATCCTTGTGAACTGCTATAAAATGATAACTAACATGCTATTAGCACTAAGAAAGAGTTATTTAGCCACTTCTGCAAATATATCTTTGGTACCTCAAAACTATATGTGGTCCTTAAAAAATATTTAAGGCATTTTGCAAAAACTGTCCTCACTGCAGAGTATATCATAAAATATGGTCCCCTTTTGCTAAGAGTTCACTGAAAATAGTTATTGCCTAATCCATAAATAAGTCAGAAACAGCTTTTATCCACATGTGTTTCTTTTTAGTAACCGGGTGGCTGAAATATCATCTGAATTGCATTTGGGACAGGTTACTGTGATAACTTATCCTATTAGTGAAATACGGTATGAAAATATGTTATAACCTCTGTCTTATCTTAAATTTCCACAGATAGTTAATAAGGCCACCTGCATGGTCTGCTTTTGTGAGATCTCAAAACAGTAACTAAAGAGGCAGAGGCCTGTGTAAGATATTACAGCATCAAAGTCTCTTGCTCTTTTAGGAATGTCAAACTTCAAGATAAAGGAGAATTCAGGAAATGAGGCTCATATTTCTTTTTCAATTTCACCATAAATTAGATTTTCCAAAATGCTGTTACACATAGCTCAAAGTACTACTCTACGATGCTGTTCTGTGGATGTTTTCCTATTTTCAATTTTTAGTATGGAGTAAAATTACATCTCAATACATTCAGAGCTTCATTCCAAAAATTCATTTGAATGCAACCACCTTTAAAAAATCAGACCTTGAATACTGGTAGAAAAAGTTATTTTGTCACACTAAAAATTTAAACTAACTTAGGCAAAGACCACACAGATCAGTGAAAAATCAGATTATTTAATACTTCTAAATACTTAAAAAGCATTGTAGTCATCACAAAATATGTTAAATTATTTCTTAATACATATGCTCAGAAAAATGACTTTTATTACATTTAAAAGATGAATATCTATAAAGTATATGAAGATTTATGAGAAAATCTATTCTTTCAAGTCCTTATAATTGGGCTGCTCTCCATTTACTGCAAAGCAAATATAATCATCAATACAATCATAATCAAACCAGCCCAATTGTCCCATAGAACTGATGTTTATGGTTTCTTTTGAATAAACATAGAAATTGACCCCTCCAGTCTTAAAACTTGAGAAACTTACGGTTGTCTTATCTGAGTTTTTTTCTTGGGAAACCAACCACCAGGTATCCCAAATAGTGTCAAGGAACTGAAACTTATCAGATAATTATATCTGGACAATAAGATGCCAGGCCCCTCATCTGTCACGATTGCTTAACTGACCACCTGCTTCCTGTTGACCAACTCCTCTTCCTTATCCCTCCCTCGTTCCTGTTTTCCCACACATAGCTACATTTCTTCCTTGCCATATAAACCCCTAATTTTAGTTGGATTTGAGACTGGTCTTCCTTCTCCTCAGCTGCAGCACCCAGTTAAAGCCTTCTTCTCTGGCAATACTCATTCTCTCAGTAACTGGCTTTCTCTGTAGTGCACAGCAGGACCTAGACCAAATCTCTGGCATTTCGTAATAATGTAGTAAGCAGTGACTGGGGTCACAAAACATCTCTGATGGGTGAGCATCGGTCTAGAGTCTGCCACACAGCAGAAAGAGAAGGCTTTTTTTTTTTTTTTTCTTTTTCTTTTTCTTTTCACATCTTATGAGACTGAGAGCTCAATCAGAAAGAGGGAGGAACTTGGGATGGTCAGAACTAGAAGCATAGAAAAGGGAATATAAAGAGGTGTATGTTGAAAGTGTGCCCTTGACTAATGGTTAAAGTCTCACAAGCAAGACTAAGTTGCTGAAACATGCAAATCCCCTAAATCTAATTCCATGCTCACCAAGTTATCTCCTGATTTTCCATGTAGACTTGGCTACAGAAAAACAATCTAATGATCATACTGACATAATTATTATAGCATATATATATGGAGGAATCTCTGTGCCCAGGCTAGAAAGCAGTGGTGCAATTATGGCTTACTGCAGTTTTAACCTCTTAGTTTTGAGCCATCCTCCCACCTCAGCCTCCCAAGTAATCAGGACAGCAGGCACACACTACTACTTCTGGCTTTTTTTTTTTTTTTTTTTTCTGTATTGTATTCTTTTGAAGAGAGCAAGTCTCACGGTGTTGACCAGGCTGGTCTGGAACTCCTGACCTCAGGTGACCTCCTGACTTGGCCTCCCAAAGTTCTGAGATTACAGACATGAGCTATCATGCCCAGACAATTATGATTTTTGAGATAGCTGCAGTTTTTATTATGTCAGTAATTTGAAAAGTTATTGACTTATGATGGAAAAAAGGTCCATAATTATTAATATGTTTTCTACTGACGACTAACCTCAACTTTTTGAGGCTGAAGTTCTGAATGTATTGAGATGTAATTTTACTCCATGTTGAAAATTGTAATTAATAAAATCAAGTTATTTTCTTTTAACATCTTATGAGACTGAGAAATCAATCAGAAAGAGAAAGGCATTTGGGATGGTCAGAAGTAGAAGCATAGAAAAGGGATTATGAAAAGTTAATAGTTATTGACTTTATTAATTATAATTTTAGAAATTTATTGAAAATTATATATATTGACTTTATTAATCTGTTTTTTATAAAGACTAACCTTAAAAGTTGAGATGAGGTTAGTCTTTAGTAGAAAACAGATTAACAAATTCAATAGCTATTGACATAAGTTTCAAAAATTTTTGAAAGTTTTTAATAAATTTTAACTTTTTGATGTTAGTCTTTAGTAGAAAAGATTAATAAATAATTTCGTATAGTATAAAATTGTAAATGAAATAATTACATATATTATCAGTGCTCTATTTGAGAAGGAAGTGGCTCATATATGCCAAATACATAGTACCTCTGGTTGGAATCAGATTTCTAGTGTTTGGTAGAAAATATCTAACTAGGCCATCAAAATGTCCTGTGATAAAATTTTAAATAAATAAATCACAAATTAGTTATCATGAGTCACAGCTCTATTATAATAACATTTCACATCTTAAAAAAGATTTGATAGGACAAATAATGGCTCACCATTGTTTTTATCGACATATTTATGGCAAAAAGTATTTCTTAAGTTCTTAAATTAAGAGTTAGTCTCATACTTTCAAATGTATTTATATTCTCACAATTCTTTTGGAAAGATAAAATACAATTATGATGTTTTTATTTTATACCTAGAAAATTAAGTTTAATTGATTCTGACTTAGTTAAGAAAAGTAAAACTAAGAATAATTTTTTTACAAACAAAACTAAACCAAAACCAACTATCTGAACATAAAAAGCAGTTTAAACTATAATAACTGAATAATCCCAGAAAAAAGACACCAGTATACAGTGATCCCTTGGTTTACTTGGACTCATCTCCCCAAACTATCATAAAATGAGCTCTGGCCCTTATTCAAATTATCTACCATTTTACGCATCAATTCAAACAAATATCAACTTTCAGATAGGCCTTAACTAGGGAAGAATCAGAGTATATTACTTGATTCTGAAGAATATGTATATATATACATGTATATATATATATATACACACACACACACACATACAACTTTTAGAATCAACCTATACTAAAAGATTGGAACAATCAGGTACGTGTACAAAATAGATTAATCATATGAACGTTGGTAACAAAAAATAAAAGTGCCAATAACAGAGATTGGAAATTGTCAGTGGATAGAGGAGAACCACACCGTAGTTTTAATATCCAGGTTTTACAAAATCAAATACCAAAAGATATTCTACAGGTGATTGAAAAAGAAATAAAGATGTTATTCCATTACATAAAGGTACAAAGTTAACCAACAAAAGAACTAAAGATAGTGGAGTATAACTATGTTAGTAACACTCCTAGAAAGACTTGCCTATATTTGCTATCTCTTTTTTTAATTGACACATTAAATTGTGTATCTCTATCTGTAATTCCTTCTTCTCATTCTCTTTTGCACAGATTTCAATCAAGTTATCATAGCAACTACCTCACTGAAAGAGCTCTCATCCAGTGCAGAAGCCATAGGTCACTTCTCAGTTCTCATCCTACTTACATGCAACATTTCATGTAGTTGACATTCCGTAAATAATGGTTAGAAACACAAACTCTGTACTAGATTGCCTTGATCCAATATACAGCCTAGTCTCTGTGAAACTGTGCAATTTAATTGATCTTTCCATTTTCCTTATGTCAAAATTAATATTAAGAATACAGTACAGGCCGGGTGCGGTGACTCACACCTGTAATCCCAGCACTTTGGAAGGCTGAGGCAGGCAGATCATGAAGTCAAGATTGAGACCACCCTGGCCAACACGGTGAAACCGCATCTCTACTAAAAATACAAAATTAGTTGGGTGTGGTGGCGTGTGCCTGTAGTCCCAGCTACTTGGGAGGCTGAGGCAGGAGAATCTCTTGAACCCGGGAGGCGGAGGTTGTAGTGAGCCGAGATCGTGCCTCTGCACTCCAGCCTGGTGACAGAGTGAGACTCCATCTCAAAAAAGAAAGAAAAGAAAAGAAAAGAAAAGAAAAGAAAAGAAAAGAAAAGAAAAGAAAAGAAAAGAAAAGAAAAGAAAAGGAAGGAAAGGAAGGAAAGGAAGGGAAGGAAGGGAAGGAAGGGAAGGAAGGGAAGGAAGGGAAGGAAGGGAAGGAAGGGAAGGAAGGAAGGAAGGAAGGAAAGAAGAAAGAAAGAAAACAGTACGTACATCATAGGATTGTCGTGAGGATTGAGATGGTAAATGTATGTATAAACTATTTAGAATGGTTCAGAAGGGACTCCATATAAGTTATGACTATTGATCTGTCTCTCCATTGAACACTTTATGCAGTATTTATGCTTCCCAGGACATCAAGTTCTACTTTTCTTCCTACTTAACAGGCTAACTCTTTTTGGTCTCCTCTGTCAGGTCTTGCCATCTCCTTGTTCTCTAAACATTGGTAAGCTCCTGATCCAGGGCCTCAGTTCTCTTCTTCATCTATGTACAGATTTTGGTGACTTAATCAAGTCTAGCCTCATAGCTTTTTATTGTTGCTATATGCTTATTTTTTCATGATTTTTATCTATAGGCTCCATCTATCCCTTAAACCCCAGTCTTGCAATTCCAATGGCCTCCTCAGTATTTCAGATATATGTCACAGATGTTTCAAAGCTCACATGACAATAAGTGAATATCTGACCTTCTCCCTACCAAACCTTTCCTCACATTTTTTTTTCTTCATTTCAGCAAATGGAAACACCATCTTTCCAACAGCTAATAATACATTGATAACACACAGTCTCCCATTTTAGCCTCCTTTTTATCCATGCTACAGTCCCCTTTTTGTTTACCAATTTCATTACAAGTCTATCAGTTTCTTCTACTGACATTACCTTCAAAACGCATTTGGCATTTAACTTCCTCTCTGCACCTTCAACGCGATAGACAAGCTCCACGACTTCTTGCTACCACCTTTTCCCTACTACACTCTATTTTCAATACAGCAGACAATGTGACCACTTTATTTATATGCCCGTTTATGTTCCTCATGGCACATACTATCTTCCATTCTCTCCAGGAATAAAAGCCAAAGTCTGCACAATGGCAACAGGGCCATACTAATTCTTATGTTTCTTCGAATTATAACCTACTCTTCTTCTGCCTCTTTCCGTCTGATCCAGTCCAACTGGGATAGATGTTTTCTCTTATTGAAGAAAACCAGACAGGCTCTTAATTCAAAGTCTAAGAGCATTTCTTCTCTCAGCCTGAAACGCTCTGCCCTGAAATATTCACCGACAACATTCTCTCATTTTCTTTGCTTAGTGTCATCATCTGAATGAGGACTTTCCTCGGTCCTCATTAAATTTTAATTAGCAAAAACATGGCTCTCACACATCTGATTTGCCCTTTTCTGATTTGTTTTTCTCCATCATCAGCTGTCAAATTACTGGTAAATATTTTAATTAATTTTGTGTTATCTCCAATCACTAGAATGAAAGCTTCAAGACAGCAAATTTTTTTAAAGTCTCTTTTGTCTTCTGCCTATCTCCCGTGACTAGAAGATTATCTAGAACATACCACGTACTTAATAAAAACTTGTAGAATCAATTAATGAGGGTGGGGAGAAATAGAGAAGTGTGGATCAAATGACAATGATCAAATTGATGAACAGAAACTAGTGGTAGAAGCATTTTATTTAGCTACATGGAAGTAACTACTAAAAAAAATACCTAAAGTAATTAAAGGGGTTATTCTGCTTATGTAGACTGGGCATACAAAGGACTGAGCATTATTAAGCTATTTTAGTGGAAATATTGTTACTTTAAATTATTTTCATATATTTAATTAAACTTAGAAGTGGAATGGGCAGACTTGATTAGAGAATGAAAAGGGAGAACAGTAATGAGGTTGACTTAAGGTTTTTAATGTGGGTCAATGTATTTTATTACACATGTGATATGATCTTCAAGTGAGAGAAGGGAAGATGGAAATAGCTGGTTTGAATGTCTATTATATGCTGTGTTATGCTAAGTAAGCATTTTATACATAAACCATTTCATCTGGTTTCCTCAACACCCTTATGAGAAAGTTGCCACTATTCCAATATTAGCGGAAGAACACTAGGATTTGAGCAAGTTAAAATCACTTGGCCACGCCACTCCACTGGGAATTGGCAAGCAGGATTCCAACTCATACTTGCCTGACTCTGAAATAACCAATACAGAAGATGTTTAATCTTTACCCACATAAAATGCATCCAAGAATACTGACATAGCGGCTGGGAATGATGGCTCATGCCTATAATCCTAGCACTTGGGAGGCTGAGGCAGGCAGATCAACTGAGGCTAGGAGTTCGAGACCACCATGGCCAACATGGTGAAACCATATCTCCACAAAAAAATGCAAAAAAAAAAAAAAAAAAAAAAAAAAAAAAAAAAGCTGGTCATGGTGGTGGGCACCTGTAATCCCAGCTACTAGGGAGGCTGAGGCAGGAGAATGGCTTGAACTCGGGAGGCAGAGGTTGCAGTGAGCTGAGATTGTGCCACTGCACTCCAGCCTGGATGACACAGCGAGACTCTGTCTCAAAACAAAACAAAACAAAACAACAAAAATACTGAGATAATATCTAATTTTTATGCTAAATATATTTAAATTTTTAAAAATTGATTACTTGGCTAATCAAGTCATTATCACTCCAAATATAGTGAAATATTTTCTTATAATGAAGTTAAGAAACTTAAAATCTGAGTCCCACCTTTACTATAATATAATCTTCATCTATAACAACTGAAACACCAGTGTTAGAACATAACAAAAGTATGTGCACGTGCACACAAAAACTTTCTCTCTTAGTATTACATACTCTCGGTTTCCAAATGCAGTCAATTAAGAATAATTTCTTTCTCTTCAATTATTTCCCTCTAGAGATAAAAAATCCTGCTTTAAATAATGATTTATAAATATCCCTCTTCTTTTATGTTTTTGTTTTGTTTAAAGTTTAATTGATTAACTGACTTTCTTAAAGAGCACACTATAGGCCACAACACAGAACTGCGTTAGGCAGCTAATTGAAGCCAGGTTCACAAGGGCTTAAATTACTAGAGCCTTCCTGTCATCTTAAATTAAACTGCCTTATATACTTCTCAAGATTTATAACCTTTGGCCAAAAAGCTGTAAACCATCCCAATTTCAGAGTGAATCTCCCAGAAGGAAATAATGTTTCCTGGAAAAGATACCCTGGAAAGCAAATGTCCTCTATGGTAAGAGGGTTCCAAAAGCAACGTGTGTGGTAGGGGGTCACAGGAACCTTGGAAAAGGACTGCAAGGGAACAGACAAGCCATTCAGAAAACATATACCCGGGGATTTCACAGTTTAACTTGTGAGTCCTGTAAGAGCACGTTCATCTTAACTGAAAATGGACACATTATTGATTTGCTCCTACAAAATCAAAAGCAGAAGGACGTATGATCATCTGCAGAGATCATAATCTTTCAAGTTCCCAAAATAATTTTTTTAAATTCAGAAAGATGTATCAACACTGGCTTTGCCACCTCTATCATCTATCTATGTAATCGCTGACCTCTACTTTCACATTCAATTTACGTCTTTTTACATGTTTCAATTGTATACTACATAAACTATTCATATGATTTAATAACCACTATCTGTGAGTTGGTAAAATTCATTAACTATTTGATAACGGGAAGGAAAATCATTTAATAATCTGGTCAAAAATTAAGATAAAAGCATGTATTTTAAGAAAAATCACGTCTTTTAAAAAAGCTTTTAGCAAATAAAAAAATTATCTTGTACATGTACTATCATCCTAACACCTTGTGTATAACCAGGTCAGTACATAAGAAAAAACAAATTTCATTTTATGTTTTTTTCACTGTAATGTTTTTACCAGATATTCTTAGGAAAATCATGCATTCATTTACTGAGTATTATTGGCTGGTATGTGCCAGGTACTGCATAGGGTTGAAATAGGATTTTCTTTTGGCTTTCCTGTCAACTAGAACTCTAATTGTCAAAATGCAACATATGAAAAAGTAAGGTTCACAGAAATAGCCTAGGATGAAAATGAATTTTATGAATTTTAAAATTATAGGATTTATTTTTAAATTGTTTCCTAGAATAAGCAAAGGGATTTCCTTCTTCTCCCAATTAATACCTGTGAAAAATAACTATGATACCAACCTTTATATAAGATTTTTTTAGCATTTTATATTGAAACACTTCTCATATTTCCCCTTTTGGTTGGAGAGAAGAATTTTTATCTACCTTTTTCAAAATAAAAAGAAAATTAGGAAATATAAAATGAACTAGTTTTATTTATCATATTAAATAAATGCAAATAAGATGCTTAATATTTTGGAATATAGCAAGATGTTGAATCTTTACCCATACAAAGTTCATCAAAAAATAGTGACACAGATAAAATATCAGTTTTATATTAAATATATCTAAATTGTAAAGAATTGATTACCTGGTTAATCAAGTCTTTATCACTCCAAATAAGCCAAATAATTCCTTGTAATGAATTTAAGAAACTTAAAATCTGAATCCCACCTTTACTTTAATCCAGATCCAAGTCCTGGCAGTCTGATTCCAGAGGTAAACTCTTAATAATTAGAGCTCCTGGTGCCAGTTGAGCAGGACCCACATGCATGCACACTTGTGCACACACCCACTCAAGCTCACATACAGCACGCGACCCATGCCCCTATAGATACATACACTCAAAGGTGGAGAGGCAACTGAGAGAGTAGGAGAGCAGAGTCTGTTACTCTATTCTTTCCTCTTGGTTCATGTTTTATTTTTTCTCCTGTGTATTTCACTTGTTAACCTTTAAATACAAATTTCTGTTTAAATGAAAGCTATTCAAATTGAGTAAAAACATCTGGAGTTATTTTCAAAATAGTAAAATCAAATTAAAAATTATTAATGGATAAAATAAATGTTGTAGAAGTATGTAGAATTATGCCAATTTACTTTAAACAAAGAGAATAAAACAGAAACACTTTTACTGAACTGAACCAATGTGCCCAAAGAAATGTTCGTTAGTCCACAGAGAAAAAAATAAGAACATTTTCTGGCCAAATATCCAGAAAAGTATAGCAAGTTGACATTTAAACTGTTTACTCGGAAAGAACTTTGAAATCAATAGAAAGGCATCATAAATCATGATTTATGATTCACACCTCTAGCAAATGAAGATAAATTTGTCATTAGGAATTTTTCGGGAGGCGGAGCAAGATGGCCTAATAGGAAGGCGGAGCAAGATGGCCTAATAGGAACAGCTCCAGTCTCCAACTCGCAGTGCGAGCGACACAGAAGACCGGTGATTTCTGCATTTTCAACTGAGGTACTGGGTTCATCTCACTGGGGAGTGCCGGACGATCAGTGCTGGTCAGCTGCTGCAGCCCGACCAGCGAGAGCTGAAGCAGGGCGAGGCATCGCCTCACCTGGGAAGCGCAAGGGGGAAGGGAATCCCTTTTCCTAGCCAGGGGAACTGAGACACACAACACCTGGAAAATCGGGTAACTCCCACCCCAATACTGCGCTTTAAGCAAACAGGCACACCAGGAGATCATATCCCACACCTGGCCGGGAGGGTCCCACACCCACGGAGCCTCCCTCATTGCTAGCACAGCAGTCTGTGATCTACCGGCAAGGCAGCAGCGAGGCTGGGGGAGGGGCGCCCGCCATTGCTGAGGCTTTAGTAAGTAAACAAAGCTGCTGGGAAGCTCGAACTGGGTGGAGCTCACAGCAGCTCAAGGAAACCTGCCTGTCTCTGTAGACTCCACCTCTGGGGACAGGGCACAGTAAACAATAACAAACACAGCCGAAACCTCTGCAGACACAAACGACTCTGTCTGACAGCTTTGAAGAGAGCAGTGGATCTCCCAACACGGAGGTTGAGATCTGAGAAGGGACAGACTCCCTGCTCAAGTGGGTCCCTGACCCCTGAGTAGCCTAACTGGGAGACATCCCCCAGTAGGGGCAGTCTGACACCCCACACCTCACAGGGTGGAGTACACCCCTGAGAGGAAGCTTCCAAAGCAAGAATCAGACAGGTACACTCGCTGTTCAGAAATATTCTATCTTCTGCAGCCTCTGCTGCTGATACCCAGGCAAACAGGGTCTGGAGTGGACCTCAAGCAATCTCCAACAGACCTACAGCTGAGGGTCCTGACTGTTAGAAGGAAAACTATCAAACAGGAAGGACACCTACACCAAAACCCCATCAGTACATCACCATCATCAAAGACCAGAGGCAGATAAAACCACAAAGATGGGGAAAAAGCAGGGCAGAAAAGCTGGAAATTCAAAAAATAAGAGCACATCTCCCCCGGCAAAGGAGCGCAGCTCATCGCCAGCAACGGATCAAAGCTGGACGGAGAATGACTTTGACGAGATGAGAGAAGAAGGCTTCAGTCCATCAAATTTCTCAGAGCTAAAGGAGGAATTACGTACCCAGCGCAAAGAAACTAAAAATCTTGAAAAAAAAGTGGAAGAATTGATGGCTAGAGTAATTAATGCAGAGAAGGTCCTAAACGAAATGAAAGAGATGAAAACCATGACACGAGAAATACGTGACAAATGCACAAGCTTCAGTAACCGACTCGATCAACTGGAAGAAAGAGTATCTGCGATTGAGGATCAAATGAATGAAATGAAGCGAGAAGAGAAACCAAAAGAAAAAAGAAGAAAAAGAAATGAACAAAGCCTGCAAGAAGTATGGGATTATGTAAAAAGACCAAATCTACGTCTGATTGGGGTGCCTGAAAGTGAGGGGAAAAATGGAACCAAGTTGGAAAACACTCTTCAGGATATTATCCAGGAGAACTTCCCCAACCTAGTAGGGCAGGCCAACATTCAAATCCAGGAAATACAGAGAACGCCACAAAGATACTCCTCGAGAAGAGCAACTCCAAGACACATAATTGTCAGATTCACCAAAGTTGAAATGAAGGAAAAAATCTTAAGGGCAGCCAGAGAGAAAGGTCGGGTTACCCACAAAGGGAAGCCCATCAGACTAACAGCAGATCTCTCAGCAGAAACTCTCCAAGCCAGAAGAGAGTGGGGGCCAATATTCAACATTGTTAAAGAAAAGAATTTTAAACCCAGAATTTCATATCCAGCCAAACTAAGTTTCATAAGTGAAGGAGAAATAAAATCCTTTACAGATAAGCAAATGCTTAGAGATTTTGTCACCACTAAGCCTGCCTTACAAGAGACCCTGAAGGAAGCACTAAACATGGAAAAGAACAACCGGTACCAGCCAGTGCAAAAACATGTCAAAATGTAAAGACCATCGAGGCTAGGAAGAAACTGCATCAACTAACGAGCAAAATAACCAGTTAATATCATAATGGCAGGATCAAGTTCACACATAACAATCTTAACCTTAAATGTAAATGGACTAAATGCTCCAATTAAAAGACACAGACTGGCAAACTGGATAAAGAGTCAAGACCCATCAGTCTGCTGTATTCAGGAGACCCATCTCACAATCAGAGACATACACAGGCTCAAAATAAAGGGATGGAGGAAGATTTACCAAGCAAATGGAGAACAAAAAAAAGCGGGGGTTGCAATACTAGTCTCTGATAAAACAGACTTTAAACCATCAAAGATCAAAAGAGACAAAGAAGGCCATTACATAATGGTAAAGGGATCAATTCAACAGGAAGAGCTAACTATCCTAAATATATATGCACCCAATACAGGAGCACCCAGATTCATAAAGCAAGTCCTTAGAGACTTACAAAGAGACTTAGACTCCCATACAATAATAATGGGAGACTTCAACACTCCACTGTCAACATTAGACAGATCAATGAGACAGAAAGTTAACAAGGATATCCAGGAATTGAACTCATCTCTGCAGCAAGCAGACCTAATAGACATCTATAGAACTCTCCACCCCAAATCAACAGAATATACATTCTTCTCAGCACCACATCGTACTTACTCCAAAATCGACCACGTAATTGGAAGTAAAGCACTCCTCAGCAAATGTACAAGAACAGAAATTATAACAAACTGTCTCTCAGACCACAGTGCAATCAAACTACAACTCAGGACTAAGAAACTCAATCAAAACCGCTCAACTACATGGAAACTGAACAACCTGCTCCTGAATGACTACTGGGTACATAACGAAATGAAGGCAGAAATAAAGATGTTCTTTGAAACCAATGAGAACAAAGATACAACATACCAGAATCTCTGGGACACATTTAAAGCAGTGTGTAGAGGGAAATTTATAGCACTAAATGCCCACAAGAGAAAGCAGGAAAGATCTAAAATTGACACTCTAACATCGCAATTAAAAGAACTAGAGAAGCAAGAGCAAACACAATCGAAAGCTAGCAGAAGGCAAGAAATAACTAAGATCAGAGTAGAACTGAAGGAGATAGAGACACAAAAAACTCTCCAAAAAATCAATGAATCCAGGAGTTGGTTTTTTGAAAAGATCAACAAAATTGACAGACCACTAGCAAGACTAATAAAGAAGAAAAGAGAGAAGAATCAAATCGACGCAATTAAAAATGATAAAGGGGATATCACCACCGACCCCACAGAAATACAAACTACCATCAGAGAATACTATAAACACCTCTACGCAAATAAACTGGAAAATCTAGAAGAAATGGATAATTTCCTGGACACTTACACTCTTCCAAGACTAAACCAGGAAGAAGTTGAATCCCTGAATAGACCAATAGCAGGCTCTGAAATTGAGGCAATAATTAATAGCCTACCAACCAAAAAAAGTCCAGGACCAGATGGATTCACAGCTGAATTCTACCAGAGGTACAAGGAGGAGTTGGTACCATTCCTTCTGAAACTATTCCAATCAATAGAAAAAGAGGGAATCCTCCCTAACTCATTTTATGAGGCCAACATCATCCTGATACCAAAGCCTGGCAGAGACACAACAAAAAAAGAGAATTTTAGACCAATATCCCTGATGAACATCGATGCAAAAATCCTCAATAAAATACTGGCAAACCGGATTCAGCAACACATCAAAAAGCTTATCCACCATGATCAAGTGGGCTTCATCCCTGGGATGCAAGGCTGGTTCAACATTCGCAAATCAATAAACATAATCCAGCATATAAACAGAACCAAAGACAAGAACCACATGATTATCTCAATAGATGCAGAAAAGGCTTTTGACAAAATTCAACAGCCCTTCATGCTAAAAACGCTCAATAAATTCGGTATTGATGGAACGTACCTCAAAATAATAAGAGCTATTTATGACAAACCCACAGCCAATATCATACTGAATGGGCAAAAACTGGAAAAATTCCCTTTGAAAACTGGCACAAGACAGGGATGCCCTCTCTCACCACTCCTATTCAACATAGTGTTGGAAGTTCTGGCTAGGGCAATTAGGCAAGAGAAAGAAATCAAGGGTATTCAGTTAGGAAAAGAAGAAGTCAAATTGTCCCTGTTTGCAGATGACATGATTGTATATTTAGAAAACCCCATTGTCTCAGCCCAAAATCTCCTTAAGCTGATAAGCAACTTCAGCAAAGTCTCAGGATACAAAATTAATGTGCAAAAATCACAAGCATTCTTATACACCAGTAACAGACAAACAGAGAGCCAAATCAGGAATGAACTTCCATTCACAATTGCTTCAAAGACAATAAAATACCTAGGAATCCAACTTACAAGGGATGTAAAGGACCTCTTCAAGGAGAACTACAAACCACTGCTCAGTGAAATCAAAGAGGACACAAACAAATGGAAGAACATACCATGCTCATGGATAGGAAGAATCAATATCGTGAAAATGGCCATACTGCCCAAGGTAATTTATAGATTCAATGCCATCCCCATCAAGCTACCAATGAGTTTCTTCACAGAATTGGATAAAACTGCTTTAAAGTTCATATGGAACCAAAAAAGAGCCCGCATCTCCAAGACAATCCTAAGTCAAAAGAACAAAGCTGGAGGCATCACGCTACCTGACTTCAAACTATACTACAAGGCTACAGTAACCAAAACAGCATGGTACTGGTACCAAAACAGAGATATAGACCAATGGAACAGAACAGAGTCCTCAGAAATAATACCACACATCTACAGCCATCTGATCTTTGACAAACCTGGGAGAAACAAGAAATGGGGAAAGGATTCCCTATTTAATAAATGGTGCTGGGAAAATTGGCTAGCCATAAGTAGAAAGCTGAAACTGGATCCTTTCCTTACTCCTTATACGAAAATTAATTCAAGATGGATTAGAGACTTAAATGTTAGACCTAATACCATAAAAATCCTAGAGGAAAACCTAGGTAGTACCATTCAGGACATAGGCATGGGCAAAGACTTCATGTCTAAAACACCAAAAGCAATGGCAACAAAAGCCAAAATTGACAAATGGGATCTCATTAAACTAAAGAGCTTCTGCACAGCAAAAGAAACTACCATCAGAGTGAACAGGCAACCTACAGAATGGGAGAAAATTTTTGCAATCTACTCATCTGACAAAGGGCTAATATCCAGAACCTACAAAGAACTCAAACAAATTTACGAGAAAAAAACAAACAACCCCATCAAAAAGTGGGCAAAGGATATGAACAGACATTTCTCAAAAGAAGACATTCATACAGCCAACAGACACATGAAAAAATGCTCATCATCACTGGCCATCAGAGAAATGCAAATCAAAACCACAATGAGATACCATCTCACACCAGTTAGAATGGTGATCATTAAAAAGTCAGGAAACAACAGGTGCTGGAGAGGATGTGGAGAAATAGGAACACTTTTACACTGTTGGTGGGATTGTAAACTAGTTCAACCATTATGGAAAACAGTATGGCGATTCCTCAAGGATCTAGAACTAGATGTACCATATGACCCAGCCATCCCATTACTGGGTATATACCTAAAGGATTATAAATCATGCTGCTATAAAGACACATGCACACGTATGTTTATTGCAGCACTATTCACAATAGCAAAGACTTGGAATCAACCCAAATGTCCATCAGTGACAGATTGGATTAAGAAAATGTGGCACATATACACCATGGAATACTATGCAGCCATCAAAAAGGATGAGTTTGTGTCCTTTGTAGGGACATGGATGCAGCTGGAAACCATCATTCTTAGCAAACTATCACAAGAACAGAAAACCAAACACCGCATGTTCTCACTCATAGGTGGGAACTGAACAATGAGATCACTTGGACTCAGGAAGGGGAACATCACACACCGGGGCCTCTCATGGGGAGGGGGGAGAGGGGAGGGGGGAGGGATTGCATTGGGAGTTATACCTGATGTAAATGACGAGTTGATGGGTGCAGCACACCAATATGGCACAAGTATACATATGTAACAAACCTGCACATTATGCACATGTACCCTACAACTTAAGGTATAATAATAATAAATAAAATTTAAAAAAAAAGGAATTTTTCTGCATTAATTATCTTGGTTCTAACACATAGATACTATATATTACATTCCTATGTATATTATCATTATGGCCTTTTGAAAAATGCTTTAAAAATATTGATTGCTACAGGTAAGTCCACATAAATTCTAATTCATATATTAATGTGATACACCAAATCTATATGAATAAAAATAAGTATTAATGTCTTAAATATCATATCCTTTAAAACATGTAACAAATTCAATTACAAGTAAAACTATTGAAAGTAAGACTTGAACTCTTCTATATTAGGGTCCTGAATACTACTTTTAGTAAAGCTGTTACTCTAAAAACATTTACTAAATTATATGTCAATTCAAAAAGTAATTAAATCCAGAAGAAAATTTTGCTAAAAGTCTCCCTCAGCCTTAAAGGACACTGTTGAAAAGAATACTTTTCATAAACTTGCAATGAAAAATTGAGACATCCTTCCACAAAACAGTATAAAAACCATGAGTATTTTACATGGTTTTATATTTTAAATTACCCCAAGGTTTCACAACAGTATGTATATCCAGCAAGAAGAATAGGAAAAGAAACAATTTCCTAAAAGGGTCATAACTACCAAGAAATTCTGGGCAAGAAGTTCTTGACAATAAATTTCACATGGAAGATACAGAAAAAGAGTGAGGTAAAGCAATGTCAAATGATATTCCGTATCACTTCCAGAGTCAACATGCTTTACACAAAATAATTTTGTTTCCTTTATTTTTTTAGCTACTCTTCTTGTGTCTTTTTTATTTAAACTGCTTAAACCAAACTCTAGTAATATTATTTCTGGCACTTTTCAGAATCCATCTCTTTGTTCCAACCATCCACGCAAAAAAAATAATAATAATAATGCATAAAACATGATGTCATCCACTTTCTTCTTCTCTATGCTTACGAAAATCCAAGAAACTTATCCTATAGAGATTTATTTTTCACTATGAGTCTTGTACAATCTCACCTGATATAAACAAAAGCCAAGATGAGCTTAAAGAGCAGTCAAATAGCTGCATTATTTTATAATAAAATATATCCCCATCACTTCATAAACTTTATATTATATGCTGTTTTCAGTAAAACTATAGCTTTTTTAAATTCATTTAAAAATTCACTGATGAGTGAAAATCTTCCAAAGGGAATATAATTTACATGGTTATATAGAGAAATAAATATTGTTTATTATGAAGTAACAAACAAGATCCATATGAGAGTTGGGTAATAGATGAAAGAGAGGTGATTTCTGAACAATTGAACAACTGACAGTAAGTGGGAGGTGGTTCATAAATGTATTTTGGAACATCATTTTAATTGTTTGAGTCATTTCTAATTACCAAACTCAAGGTTAGCTGAATGTTAGTAGGTTTCAAACTTGACTTCTAAGGTGGACAAAGTTAAATATTTACATTTGTTGACAAGTGTTTATATTTTCAAAGACGATGAAAGGGATTTTCATATCCTCTCTCCTTAATCAAAATAATCATAACTATTTATGTAATAGAGCTAACTAACCAATACCCCAGTCATTGTTCAGGAACAAATATAGTAGTTTGCATGAAAGTTGTTAAGTGAAACTTCATTCTGTGATCATTTATTTTGACATGTAAACTATGTTAGACTATAGTCTAAGTTATTCCATCAAATACTAATCTAGTTGTTGCTATGTAGATACTTTGAGGAAGTCATAAAATTCTATAATCAATTGACTTTCAGTAAAGTTTATTTTAGATAATCTGAGTGATCTTGATTCAACTAGTTGAAAGAAAGGGTTTTTTTGTTGTTGTTGTTGTTTTTAGACGGAGTCTTGCTCTGTCACCCAGGCTGGATCTTGGCTCACTGCAACCTGTGCCTCCCGGGTTCAAGCAATTCTCTGCCTCAGCCTCCAGAGTGCTGGAAATACAGGAGCCTGTCACCACACCTGGCTACTTTTTGTGTTTTTCATAGAGACAGGCTTTCACCATCTTGGCCAGGCTGGTCTTGAACTCCTGACCTCGTGATACATCCACCTCGGTCTCCCAAAGTGCTGGGAATACAGGCATAAGCGAGCCATTGTGCCCAGCCGACAGTTTTGCTTTTCAAAAGCAGAACTGAGGCTTCCTTGAGAGGAGAAATTCTACCTGTGTACTGCAATTTCAGTTCATGACAAGAGTTTTAGCCTGCCCTCCCAGCTGGGCTGCCCTTCAGATTTCATACTTGCCTAACCAGAATGCACAATCATACTAAACCAATTCTTCACAATAAGTCTCTTGTTATATATCATTTACTTGCTCGACTCCTCTAGCTGAACACTGACTGATGCAATTCTAAATTGGAAAAAAAAAAACACACACACACAAAACTAATAATGGAAGAGAAAAGGAAGTTGCCATGATTTGGGACACTCTACCCAGGCTGTGTCTACATATGCCAAAAGACTCAAGCCAGACAAATAATACATGTATGTGCATACACACACACATACACACACACACACACACACACACATATCAAAAACACTATGTTCCCAAACTCAAACTCCTATGTTTAACAGACCTGAAATTTTTGAGACTTAATTAATCAAAAGTATCAATGAAAGATAACTACACGACAGGAGACTAGGACTCAGTAGCACATTCTAAATACTGAAGTCATTTGTAGAAGAAAGTAGCCATGCCACATTACTTACACCAAAGACATTTCACACTGTGATACAGAACAACAATCTTTAGAAAGCAAAAAAAATATGTCACCCAAAACATGATAGAAGTTGCTTGTCCAAGCAAAAGAAGAGTGGTTTTAATTTCCATTACACAAGTCAAATAATCCCATCACACTGATACAAGTACATGAGTACGTTTTTCAAACTCGTGGACAATAATTTGTTAAAAACAAGTTGTATCTACACAAACTAATTGGAAACACATTCCCTACTTCCTTTCCTTACCTGGACTGCATATCTTGTTGGGTTTTGGCCTGGCCAGCTTCCGATGGAGGGGAAGCGTGAGTAACTCGCTGCTGAAGTTCCACCAAGGACTGGTAGTACTGTTGTTGATGGTGTTGTTGCTGCTTATAGCGAGACAAACTGAAAAACAGCCCTAGAATGGCTTTTAAGTTTCCATTTCTTATTTCTGTATGAAATGAAAAATACAAAAGAAGCATCGTATGTATTCAGTGTCCTTTTTAACAAACTCTAGATGCAATCCTCTTGAACTAAATCTGTGAAGGTAGAGATACAACTTAATTCTCTCAGTCACAGTTGAGTCACAAATAAACCTGAATTTCTGAAACATGTTAACATTTCCAAATACCTTGGAATTTCAGGGAGAGAATCAAAGGATAGAGGGTGAAAAGAACAAAGCACGCTCAGAAGTGATATTCTTTGCTGACCTTGAACTACAATTTTTCTCGAGTTAGCTGCTGCTTAGAAATAAATGAGCTCTCTCTTGTGCTAACCATTTGATGTAGCACGTTGTTTTCCTCACAAATATACACAGCTGTTGCCAGCATAGCAGTGGCTACGAACTGCAGAAAGAAAGCCACTGAAATGTTGGTTGTCCTGCATTTATAAATATTGATGACGTGGGTGCACCTCGTAATACCAACTGGATTCGTTGCAATCA
Organism: Macaca thibetana thibetana; assembly: GCF_024542745.1. Taxonomy (NCBI): domain Eukaryota; kingdom Metazoa; phylum Chordata; class Mammalia; order Primates; family Cercopithecidae; genus Macaca; species Macaca thibetana. The sequence continues at coordinate 74,148,887 of NC_065588.1, read as the reverse complement.
ACTTTCTTTCTAAATCACCCACTTACCAACTCATTTATACATATTTATGTATGTATATATCTTCCAAATATATATCCATATATATCAAAATATATATGTGTGTATGTATATTTCCAAAAAACAGACATAATATCAATTATTAATGTTCCAATTATTTTATTTTTAATTTATGCTATATATTAATAAATAATGAAGATTAGCTTATGTTAGATAACATAATTGAATAAGTAGAAATCCTTGTTCTAACAGATGAAGTTCCTGTGTAAGATTTTCAAATATTGAATAAAAAAATTAAATTCACAATGTAGGCTACACATAAACCTACATTTTTCTCCTGTAGTTACAACCTAAAAAATAGGAAAAGAGAAGGAAGTGAAGCTTGAAAGTAAGCTACACAACCTGTAATCATATTTTAAATAAAACTTGCTGTTGGCAATAAAATACATCCTCCTCTGAGATCAAGGCTTTATGTCCCCTTTTGGAGTTTAGGAAAATTAACCAACTCTTTGGATTTCTTGATCTCTGATGGTTTATCATATAACTCAAACTATGCAGTAAAATAATTAATATAAAATGACCCTCTGAGTTGTTCTATTTCCTCCCCAAACATTTCTCATAGTTTCCGTCATATTGAAGAGTTGGCTTATCAATCTGAGGCTACATTGAGAGAGTGTTAATATTCTCCTATAAACCTGAAAGATTTTGTTTAAAGAGTTTTAAAAAAATTATTGTCTTATTATTTTGCATGTTTAATTAATTTAGAGAGTAAATTTTGAGCATTCATATATTTTTAAAAGATGAATGAAAATCAATAAGCTTATATTAATAAAGGTTTTTATAAGGAAGAGACACACAAAATGAATAAATGGCAGCAATTCTAGCCTGCCTTTAACTACTTAGCAACATATTATCCTGGGGAATTTTATTCAAATGTTATTCTAAGTTACAGAACTACCAGTTAGGTTTGAACCTGAGCTTCTTGGCCATTGAATGTGTAATTTAATTATATATTATAACATGTAAATATAAAAGAAATGTAAATATCAGGGTTCTCAAGTATGGCAAATTTTATCTTATGTGTGGCAAGCGTTTGCCAACTTTTGCCACTTTTATATGTGAAAGTAAAATAAACTCAGGAAAAGATAAACATCAAAACTTGTTCAAGTTTTCCCCATTTTACTATCTTTCAATTTTAATGATGATCTTTTGAATCTTTAATGATTTAAAACATTTATATGTAACAGTGATTAATGCTGTTAGTTCTAATTATTTAATACTTCATAGTGACTTATTTAAACTAACCAACTATTTTGACTATTTCTACCAACTTGAATAGATTATAGAAATGGTATTAATAAAATAATATTAAGACTTAATTAAAATATTTTACCTGTATTTATGTCATCCAACATTTATGTAATTATCTATTAATCTACTTAAGAAATCTAATTATACTATAAACTAGTAATAACATAAAGATGTTTTGTTGGTTCACTCCTCTCCCATATAGTTGGTTATGAAAAGAATAGTTCTGGCAAAATATGGAAAACATTTAAATATTTAAAGCACATAGTAATAACCATTATGTTTATGTTTCAGTTGTCTTGAAGACTTCACCAATTTCTTTTATCACATTAAGGAGCCGTATACTCCAATGTTACATTTCTTACATTATAAAAAATAATTTAAATACATTGATGCCATTTGTGACAATTCAGTCATTCTTTTTCTTACCTTCAGCAGATAGACCTTGAACATTTACCCCTCTGGCTGCAAGAAAACTAAGGCAGACATCAACATTTTCAATCTGCAACATGAAAAGCAGTGAAAAAGCAACTTAGGGGATTGTATTTTAATAAATGCATGTGCCAAAATGAAACCAGAAAGAACGATAAAGAATGAATAGTTTACATTCATTTCATACTAGAAGTCTTAACCAGACTTTAACTAGAATTATTTTGGCTAATTGCAGAATGAATATAAAGCTTTCATTGTCCAGCTGGTACTTACAAACAATTCATAAAGGCCTGATCAAGAATGGCATTCTTGCAGATTAGCAACCCACCTACTTAACATAAAACTGGATCTTGTGCTTTGCAAATAAGTCCCAGTGAAAGCATCCATACAGACTGAGATTGTTGCATGTGTGTCTTAGAATGTTAGGATGTGGGTAATTTAAACTCAACCAGCAGCATTTGTTAAGTACGTCAAAAGATAGATGGAGAAAGGATTGATACAATATGAAAATGAAGATATTTTCATCCTAAACCTAGCAAATATTTATTTTAAAAATTATATTTGTATTTCTAGAGGTGAATAATCTGCTGATTAAATATAGGTGTTGTCTTTGCTATTTTAAAAGGATGATTCCCGTAGCGCATTTTTGTTGGTTTGTTTTTGTTTTTGTTTTTGATTTTGAGACAGAATGTTGCTCTGTCACACAAGCTGGAGTGCAGTGGTGCGATCTTGGTTCACTGCAACCTCTCCCTCCCGGGTTCAAGCGATTCTCCAGCCTCACCCTCCCAAGTAGCTGGGACTACAGGTGCACACCACCATGCCCGGCTAATTTTTTATATTTTTATAGAGAGGGGTTTTGCCATGTTGGCCAGACTGGTATCGAGCTACTGACCTCGAGTGATCCACCCGCCTCAGCCTCTCAAAGTTTTAGGATTACAGGCGTGAGCCACTATGCCAGACCCCATGACTTTTAAATTGTTGATTTCAATATGATTACCAGTTTACAATCATTTGGGGTGAGAAGAAAAAAAAAATTGATCATGGCATTATATAGCAGTGACACAGCTAAGATTCGTAAGAGTATAGAAAGCTAAAAACTTCCAATTCTTTGTGATCCGTCTCCCTGGATTTGGGAGTATTCTATAAATATTTACATTCTACAGTAAAGATGAGATTTAAAATTAACAACTTGGCAAGGAACTATTGTCTGTTGTACTAAATTCTCATCAAAAGCTATGCATGAGGACACACACACAGAGTTCTGCCAATGTCCTCCCTAGCTTAGCTTCATAGTAAGGTCAAAATGTCTCTTAAAGAAAATAAAACGAAAAAAATAGATTCAAGAATCTATCCTTATAAAACAGAGAAACTATTTCTGTTCCTTTAAAATAGCAATTTTGTACAAAAAATGATAATATACAATGATATGCTTTTTCCTTAAAAATGACCACAGACAAGATATACTCATTTATTTTGAGGAAAAAAAGTCTTATATTAATTAACTTCAAAGTAAGTTTTACTGAATTTATTCTACTGAATAAATAATAGAGTTGAACATGCTGAATATAACATAATATAATAAATCTTATTGTTCTGCCGATCAGCATCTGAATATCCAATGAGGTGATAGTGCTGAAACATATATTAATTCTTTCCTTTCTTCATATTTCATTCTGCTACTAGCTATAAGATTATATAAGGAAGTAAAGGAGGAGGAACAATAACAAGGAATGAGGCAAATTGGATGTTCTCTATCCATCCACAGTGTTCTTTTAAATGTATTTCTTTCAGACCCACTAAAAATTAGTAAAAGAAAGATGCCAAATAATTATTGTGGCCTAATATTAAGAAGGATAATGTGATGTAATATTTTTAAATGTTTGCAAGAGCAGTCCTAAAGTTCTTGATTTCAATGCAATTATATGCCTTTTATAGAAAGAAGGAAGATTTCTGACCCAAATGCGATTTGCTACAAAATGTTAATAGGATATTATTACCTAAAATTTAGTTATTCATATTATACATGAACAGGTTAGCTCATTGAAAATCCAGAAAAGGTTCATCGAGTCTGTAGCTAAGTTTGTAAGATAATTTTTTTGTCTACCATTTAACCAGCATATAAAATAAACTGATTCCTAAATTGGGTGTTAGACACAACTCTTTCTTTCATCTTGCACCACAATCAGAAGGGGAATGTAAAAGAGAAGAAGGAGAAGGAGAAGGAGAAGGAGAAGGAAAGAAAGAAGAAGGAGAAGAAGGAGGAGCAGGGGGGAAGAGGAGGGAGGAAGAGGAAGTGGGGGGGAAGGAGAAGGAGGAAGGAGGAAGCAAGAGGAGGAAGGAGGAGGAGGAGGAGAAGGAGGAGAAGAAGGAAGGAGAAGGAAAGAGAAGGAAGGAGGAAGGAAGGAAGGAAGGAAGGAAGGAAGGAAGGAAGGAAGGAAGGAAGGAAGGAAGGAAGGAAGGAAGGAAGGAAGGAAGGAGGAGAACAAAAACAAACGATCGATAATACATTCTTTTTTATTTTCAAATCTATTTATCAGGAGCATTCAATCATTTTTACTATTCTCTCATAGTCATTCATTATGAGGACTGGCAATTTATGATAGTTATGTTCCCCATTATTGCCTGAGTAGCTAGGTAATAGCGACAGAATAAGTACTTGAATATAGTTTCCAATATGACTATTAAAGGCTAGTTCATTAAAGCTCATTTATTTATTCAACATTTATTGTTAAAATTAACAATTTACCAAAATTTATTTTCTCACAGTGTATCAGCATAATAAACATGACTTTCAAGAAAATAATACCTTCTCCCCACTTAATTCTAGTCTTTCTATAAATTCAATCACATTTGTTAGTACATACTAGGCTATATGTTTTATAGTAAAAATAAGTGGTTTTAACTTGTTAAATGTCATTTATATGGTCGCTTTCTCACCAGAGTCATACTTTTGAGTGGATTTTTTAATGATAAAATAACATTCTCTGGTTAATAATTGTATTTCAATAAATTCTAAAGATTTTATCATTCCTGTTTTTAATATAGATTTCCCCTGAACATCTCTCAGTTATTATAAACAGACCTAGTACAAACACCATTTTAATTGCTTTTTTCCATATTAAATGTCAATTTTTCTATAAACTAAAAACCTCTAAAACTTTTTGGTAACTTACAAATAAATAAAAGTTATTTTACCATCAAATTGAGCCAAGTAATTGTAATCTGTTTTATTTTCCTTCATTATTGTTTGAATCGGATATCAAACAAACTATCAAAATTCAAATCATATTTTAACACCAAAAATTTGGGTGAAATTTTAATTAGAATAACTTCATGTACCTTAATATTTTCTAGAATATTGACTGTAACCCACAGCAAGAAATAAATTGAATAGCACAACCCAATATGCTTATACATAATTATAATGGAGTCAAAGTTTCATGGAATAATACTTTAGCTTACTAAATACAGGTTACTGCGATGCTTCCTAGTGCACTGTACTGTCTTCTGTTTAGTCTATTTAGATGTTGCTTAAAATCTACTAGGTGGATTTCAGGGTCCATTCATGGAGGGTAATCCACTATATTGAAAACACTGCCCTAAGAAGACCAGGGCATTGCCATGCCTACAATGACTCTTTTCTGGTGGGGTTTGTAGCAGGTGGTATGCAGTAGGGGGCATATTCAAGGGTAGCAACAAGAGTAGTGAAGGGACAGTGAAGGTCATGAGAAATGGTCAGATTCTGGATGTTTTCTGAGATAAATTTATGGGAAGATATGGCATTTGAGAGAAAGAGAAGAGTCAAGAATAACTCCAAGGATTTGGGCTTTAATCAAAAGAAGGATGAAGTCTCTATCCACTGAGATGGAAAAGATCATGAATGGAAGTAGGAAGTTTCTTTTTTGACATGTTGACTGGTCCATCAAACATTCAAAAGGAGATGGTTAGTAGGCAGTAGGACACACAATCTGGAGTTCAACTGAGAGGTTGGAGTGAAGATCTAAATTCAAATTTTTTGGTGATGTGAATGAAATCTTGAGGGTGATTATCAACAAAAGTGTATAGACATAAAAGAAGAGGAACAAACACTGAGCCTTAGGAGATTATCATTGGAAAGAAGAGGAGGAACCAACAGAGAAGAGTGAACAAAGCCACCGGAAAGTATGAAGAAAATCAGGAGAGGATGAGGTACAGAAAACCACTTGAAGAAAGTATTTTAAGGACAAGGGAAAGATGAGCTCTATCAAAACAAGTCACGTAAGACAAGAGCTAAGAGTTGACTATTAGATTTAGAATTAAGTAAATTAATTAATGAAAGTTGCTCATAATAGTGCTTATCAAATAGTAAATGCCCAAATATCTAAATTAAATATTAAAGTATATCTTATAACATTGTACACAAATTAAATATTAAAGGATATGTTACATATTACATGTGTGTGTGTTTGTATGTGTGTAATGTATACATAGATGACCAGCCAGAATATAAGCTTCATGATGGTTCTTTTTTATTCTGTCTATATGCTCTCCCCAGTCTATTTAAATCATATATATGTAACATATATGTAATATGCGTTACTTATATAACATATATTACATTACATGCATGCAATATATTATATATAATTTAATAATATATTACATGTTATGTAATATATTACATATATAGTAATATAAAGATATATATTACAGATATGTAATATATAATCTACACTTTAATGATATACATTACATATAGTAATGTAAGTTATGAAAGTATATATTATAGTTAACATATTACATACATGTCTTATACATGTAATATATACATATGTCATATACACATATATTACATACATAAGATATATATTATGTATGCACATATTAAACATATTTATATTAAATATATATTTATATTAAATATTAGTATATTTAATATATTACATACATGCATATGTATAATATATACATATGTGTATATTGCATATATCATACAGATATGTAATATATAGCATATACTTTAATACTTTAATAATATATTACATACATAGTAATGTTATTAAAGTATATATTATGTATTTAATATATTACATGTCTTATACATTAATATGAACATGAACATAGTAATATATATTTACTAAAGTATATATTATATATTTAATGTATTACATATATGTCAGACATGTATATGCATGTATACATGCAACATATGTATATTAAATATATATTTATATTAAATATCAATATTAATACATTACATATATGTATATGTGCAATATATACATATGTGCATATCACACATACACATATGCATTTTTATTACATATATGCATTATATATTATATGTGTATATATCATACATATGCATATATTACATACATGACACATAGATGTATAGTATGTGTGACATAACATATACTTCGATTATATATTACTATATATGTAATAATATAATCATGTATGTATTGATGATATGTAATATACATTATTAAAGTATATATAATAGTATATTACATACATTACATATATATTACAGGTAATATATGTTGTATGTTATTAAAGTATATATCATGATATGTATTACATATATATTAAAGTATACATCATGATATATATTTAATGTGTTATATATGTATATATATTTATTTATATGCGTGTATCTATATATATGACTAGCCAGAATGTATACTGTCTATTGATTCTTTTTAATTTTGTCTACTGCTCTCTCCCCAGTCTAAATGTATGACTTAGGTGATCTACAAATAATTTCTGAGGAAATAAATGAACTACAGCAAGGATAATATAGTATTTTCATGCTTGAAGCAGTCAAATAAAAAAGAGAAATAATTAAACCCTAACTGGAAATAATATTAGTAGTCAACTTCATTATGTCTCCTGAACATTGACCCTGATGAGCTGACTTACTTGTATGACATCCTTAAGCCTCTCCTCTGAAATACTTGAACTCGTCTCTGCTGGTGGGAGCTGACGCCTCTCTTCTCACATTTACCCTCTTACCCCCAGAACCTCACACCATGGCCAGGCACAATCAATGCTTAATGCATTATTGTTGACTATCTGAATGAATTAATAAATTTAGACATAGCATCATTTATAAGCTGTAATAGCATTTGGCCTGCTATATGTTCAAAATTTAGTTTTTGGTCTTTTTTTTTTTTGTCGGGATAGGGAGGAAAATACTACTATGGAGTAGAAAAGATGTTGATGAGAGTAGAAAACCAAAACCTGATCATAACCGGCAAATTAGTGAGAAATGGAAATGCCAAGGGATTAGTCAAGTTTTGTGTTTTCAATTCACATTTAGAAAAATCAATAGTTCATAAAAATAGAAATGATGTGTGGGGAAAACTTGTTACCATTATATTTTGGGATTAATAGAAATAAATGATTTCAAAAAATTCCATGATGGTGGGGCCCATAATAATCATTTTAGCTGATTTTTTTCAATTTAAGAAATAAAAATTAAAAGCAGATAATATGAATAATTACTTAGAAGAGTCATTTAAATTTTACATGTAAAACACTTAGCACAATACAATGTACATAGTAGGGATTCAATAACTCAAAACAACAAAAAATGCCTACTGTTATTATAAAAGTGTTTAATATGAATGGAGGGTAATGATGCTATAATGGTATAAATGATGCCATTTCACATCATAGCCTCTTTCACTTTTGGTATTACACAGAGTTTCCTAAGAATTATCCGTATCCCAGTAAACTCAGTTCCCAAATTTTTAATCTAGTATTTCTTAAACTCTACTACACTTAAGAATTAACTGAGGATCTTTTAAAACCATAGATGCCCAATTTATACCCTCATAAGTTTAATCAGAATGTCAGCAGATAGGAGCCAGTTTTTCAGTATACATTACAAATCCCCAGGTGATTCCAATTTGTAGCAAAACTTGTAAATTACAACTTCCAAATATATTCTTCAAAGAAAGTAACTGCAGATAATTTCAGTTTACTACCATGTGGTTGCAGGAATTGCACTGCTCACACTAGAGTAATACATTATAATTTTTTTATTTGGACCATAATACTATATAATTCATGTGTTATTCCTGTGATATTAAAATATATTCCTTTGTAGCAGTAATACAAAGAAATTCATTATTATTTCAACAGACACCATGTTAATCAATTGGCTCAAGAAATAGTCACACATCTGTAGCTTACGGACAGTCACTCTCAGGACGTTTACTTGCCTAATTATTATGTTCGGCACAATTTCATGTCAAGCACAATTTCTTGGGCCCTTTTTTTCTACTTCTGGTTTATCTTTTATTGGCATGGAACACCTACTTTCCCTTCCTTTTTCATGTTAAATTTTAAGCATGGCTTGATAACTATAAAAATGTTGGCTGTGTGATGAAAATAAAATGAAAAGTTTCTGAGAGCTAGAGCCAGTCATTATTTTCAGAAGTATCCAAATGCACAGATACATTGAGCCTTGAGGTTTTGGGATTTCATCAAAATAGTTAATCTTATCATAATGCCCTAAAGAAAAACAGTTTTGTTAGAGTAATTCTTCAAATACACTGTTATTTTCTTTATTACAGAAACTAAACAAATGTAATAGAAATTGGTCCATATTTTTAGAATTGAGTAGTTTCTACATACATAATTAATATTAGCATCCTGTAACACTACTGGTTTTTCATGTTCTGTCAAGCAAACCATTTATTTATTCATTCGTCACACATTTATTAAACTTATTTTATGCCTGAAAATGTGCTCTGTGCTACAGACATCAATTTCAAAACACAGCCACGATTTTCATGTATTCTAAAGAGCACTGAATTATTTCAACTACTCACATAAAAAAATGGGACAGAAATTTTTCAAGGCAGAATTTTTCTGATTGTCTATTTTCATAGTTGTGTGTTTATACTGACCCTTACATATTTGCTAAATATGAGCATGTCTGATTGCTAAATTACAAATTGGGTTTCAAATGAGAAAAGGAAGAGTTTCATCATCTTCACATATGAAAACCCAAGACACTTACAAGTATATTTTTAACTACACTTATTATTTTAAACCTGAGAGTTAACATGCGTTCTCAACATATAAACCATAGAGTGTGTATTAGAAATACTGATATTGGCAGGGTGTGGTGGCTCACGCCTGTAATCCCAGCATTTGGGGAGGCCAAGGCAGGCAGACAACCTGAGGTAAGGAGTTTGAAACCAACCTGGCCAACATGGCAAAGTCCATCCCTACTAAAAATACAAAAATTAGCTGGGCATGGTGGCAGTCATCTGTAATCCTGGCTACTCCGAGGAGGCTAAGGCATGAGAATCACTTGAACCTGCAAGACAGAGGTTACAGTGAGCCGAGATCATCCCACTGTGCTCCAGCCAGGGGGACAGAGTGAGACTCTGTCTCAAAAAAAAAAAAAAAAAAAAAAAAAACACTGATATTTATTAATTTCAGGGATGAATAAACTATTCTAAATATGTAGTGCTTTTAATCAGCACAGCTCTTCATTGAACTCATACATTTTAAGCTATGTGTTTTATTACAGCCAGCCTTTTAGCATTTTTTACTGCAAATATAACCTGTTTCAGGACATGTAATTAGAAGTATCTATCACAATATTAACAAAGTAATATCTTGTCTATTCACATATTTTTACACTTACTTATGGATAGTTAATGAACATTACAGTTTGGTACTAAATATCAAGATATGATTAATAATCTCCTATAGTTTGTGATTAAATCTAAACAATGGCACAACACTTAACACCGAGTAATTAATTCATTCAGCAACTATCAACTGTTTATTATGGTCAAAGAGCTCTGCTCAATGGTGAAGGGATATAAAAATGCATAAGATCTTTGCCTTTGTGAGCTTGTAAAGTAGCTGAGGAGACAGAAAAGATTCATAAATTGTCATAACGCAAGGCATAACACAATAAATTTCAGAGAATTATAAACGACTCTGTAGAGCAGAGAGGAGAATGGAGTTATCAATTTCCACTACAGATATGGAGAAAGCTTCACAGAAGTGTCATTTAGACTTAAAAAGCTAAGTTAGGCCTGGGTGTGCTGGCTCACGCCTGTAATCCCAGGCCGAAGTGGGTGGATCAACTGAGGTGAGGAGTTTGAGACCAGCCTGGCCAACATGGTGAAACCCCATCTCTACTAAAAATACAAAAATCAGCCAGGTATGGTGGCATGTGTCTGTAATCCCAGCTACTCTGGAGGCTGAGGCAGGAGATTCGGCTTGAACCTGGGAGGAGGAGGTTGCAGTGAGCCCAGATCACGTAACTGCACTCCAGCCTGAGTGACAGAGTGAGACTCTGTCTCAAAAAAATTAATTAATAAAAACGTAAGTTGGATTTTATATAAGGTTAGACAAGCATCAGAAGGAGGAATGGGGCATATTAACCACAGTAACTATAAGGAAAACTGTTCACAAGGATGCTTGAAAATTGATCGCTCCAGTCCTTAACTTCTGCAATTATGCTTATAGGGTTGACTTTGACCTGGGATTTAAAACACTGAGTTTCCTATTGGACTCAAACCCTGCTACAATGTAAAAAGCTAAATAATCATAAACCATATAGCAGGTATAATGCCTCAAAGATTTATTTCTCTCTCCATAAGAAATGCATCCAAGTTAGAACATGGCTAAAGTGCTAGATATTGCTGTTGCCAATCATACATAGAGAATGTCTGGAAAAACATAAACCAATCCTAACTTTGGATATTTCAGGAAGGTAGATTCTTTTGTGACTTGTGCTATTTTTGTGAACTATACTTCTCATTTTTCACATTAAACATGTAATACTAGTGTCATTACATAAATTAAATAAAATTTCAATCAAAAAATAGATAAGATGGTTTAGTTTGAGCAAATGCCAATCCTAACATTGAATACAAGTAATTACATAGAATTTATCCTAAGATTTTAACTAGAAATAATTTTTTTTCTGGAGAGTTAAAGTAAAATACAGTAATATTTTTGCTTTGGTTAAAATTTGCAGGATGTTTGTTTTCCTTCGTTCATTTAAAAATTATTGGTTCCTTGAGATACTTCCAAGCCCTAAAAAATATATAGTTTTATAGGGGAGATAATTCCAATTTAATGCAATAAATACTATTATCACAGAGACATACACTCCTAGAAAAGAATGCAGAAGGGTCTTTTTTTTTTTTTTTGAGACAGGGTTTTACTCCCATTGCCCAGGCTGGCATGCAGTAGCACAGTCTCAGCCCACTACAGCCTCCACCCCCTGGGCTCAAACGATCCTCCTGCCTCAGCCTCCTTGCTAACTAGGACTACAGGTGTGCACCACCATGCCCAGTTAATTTTTGTATTTTTAGTAGAGATGTGGTTTCACCCTATTGGCCAGGCTGGTCTTGGACTCCTGACCTCAAGTGATCCACCATTCTCGGACTCTCAAAGTGCTGGGATTACAGGCGTGAGTCACTGCGGCTAGCCAGAAGGTCTATTTCTGATCAGAGGTCAAAAAGACTAGGAAAGGAGAAAGTTATTAGTAACTAAGACCTACCTAACATAGTAACAAAGATATATTATTTTGAAGTTGTCATTACTATACCAATATACAATGATAAAAGTGTTGATCAGAGAACTGAATTGATATGCCCAAGGTCACTCCAAGCCCATGTTCCTAACCCCTACATTTTGCTGCTTTAAGGGAAGCCTGAGTTAGTCCCTGAGAGGTTAGGAAGGGTTTGCTGAAGGAGATGTGGTATGAGGTGAACGCGGGAAGGAGCTATATGTGAACTGGTCACGGTTGAGAAAGAGCATAGGTTGAGGGATCTTTTAAGAGATCAGAATAGCCAGGAATATTTAATTGACTCTCATTTAAGTCTTTCTCCACAACTTCCCATTGTGTACTATTGTGAAACTGCTCAAAAGGTTAGCAGCCTTCAAATCAGTTTGAAGAACATGGGTAGAATGCGTCAGGCAGAAGGGACTCCAGGGCACGAATCCTGAAATCTAGAGAAAGACAGTGGCGGGAGATAAGGCCACAGAAATAAGTAGGGGCTCAATGAGGAACATCCTCCATGCCTTGCTAAGGGTCAGGCTTGATCTTAAAGATCAGAGATCCAAACGTGTGTTTTAATCAAAAAAGGGAAATGATCAGTATTGCAATGAATACATCCATTTAAATGACCACACAGTACATACATAAATTTATTAACAGATAGTAATAAACATTTCACAAATCAATTTTTACTCATATCTGAAATACTCTCTAATTTTTAAAAAATCCTATTTTAGTATATTTCATTTTTAAATTAAGTTGTAACACACTAACTCAAAAGATACTATGTGAGAAATTTGCAGTTTTAAAAATCCTATCATGCAGGGAAAATGATTTGGAGCTGCTCTATGTTCTCCTCAACCATTCAACAACCAAATACAAGAAGGAAGTTTATACAGAGTCGTAAGCAAGTATGCTATTTACTCCATATACAAAACCCTTTCATCTTCACTGTACGTTTTAGCAAAGTCGATATTATTTTGTTTGTTCACTAGAGGCTCAGAAAGATAGCATAGCTTACATAAGCTTACGCAGTTATGAGGAGCAGAGCCAGAACTAAAACTTAAACCTGTCTTTCTGCAATGAGCTTGCTCTTCTGCCTCATTATACTTACTACCACTATAATTTAAACATTCTCACTAAGCTATTCCCAGCCTCTGACTCAGGCTTACTACACAGTTGGAAGATGGCTAGGAAATAGTGCCAGGTACAAAGAAAGTAGGGGATCAAAAAATATTTGGTTGAATGTAAGAATGAACACTGTGTAGTGTAAAGGTAAAGTCGGAAATGGGTATGCAAAAATCCACTTGTTCCACATATTTCATAAGTTCACAAGTTGAACTACTTGTATATACTCAAATATCCAATGCATTTTATATGTTGGTAGATTAACATACAGAATGGTTGATGTGGCTTCAAGTAAAAGAATACTGGCATCCACCATAAGTTAGAAAAGGAAAGGAATGGATATCCCCTACAGCCTCTGGAAAACATACAGTACTGTTGACACCTTGATTCCAGTCCAGTGATACGGATTTCTGCCCTCCAGTACTGTGAGAAGTTAAATTTCTATTGTTTTAAGGCACCAAATTGGTGGTAATTTGTTACAGAAGCCACAGGAAACTAATACAAGGATCTACTCAGTAAAGCAGTAGAAATCAAAACTTTGGCAAGCCCAAAGATGAGCAGGAATCATTGTGAGCATGCATAATTCCAGGCCTTGTCCTCTGGAAATGTGATTTGTTAAGGGACAAAATTGCTAGGGACAGTGAAGATGAGAGGTGCAGTTTAGTTACCCCTGTGTCATTGCAAAGCAATGCCTTGCAGGCTTTCCTTTCCCATCTCAAATGTGTCTGTGTTGCAGAATAGGGAGAGGAATAAGGGATATTAATTGGGTTTTGCTCTTTGATTTCTGTTTGTTTATTTGCTTAGTTGATCCGTGATTAGATACAAGGAGTACGTTTATTAATTAGGTCCTATAGTGTAATTAAAAATTTTGCAGTTAAATAAAACTAGATTTGCATCATGGTATTACAATTTTCACATTGTAAGAAACTGAGAAGTTTTTACTCTCTCAAAGCTTCAGTTTCCTCATCTGTGACATGAGCATGAAAAGAATTCAAGTTCCCACATCAACATATCATGTGAGGATTAAAGATGCTTATAAATAGCTTGGCTCCATACTAGGTATGTGTGGGTGTGAGTGTATACACACACATATATCCACACTAGAAATGGAGAAGGGTATATTCAATTATTTATATGTATAGGTACTCTTCCTAATATGGAGCTAAGCTCTATAAACTCATGTATACTAGAACAGAATTGTGTGTGTATATGACTAGCTGTATAGACATAGATATGGAAAGTTCCTGAGGATATAATCAGATAAAATCTTTTTCAATTAGTAGGTTCAAAACCCTACTATTCTTATTTAACTTACTTGATAATTGGAGAATTATGAACATCATTTAATATTTTGTATCAGTTATAGGTGATATTAAATCCTCATTATAAACTACAATTGGCAATAGTGTTATAAGTATAACTTATTAAAAATTACATCAGTATTCATTGACCTGAAGATACATTCTTTTGTTTTTTAATAAATTTCTGCTTTTAAGTTTGTTCCAGAAAACAAAACCAAACAAGGGAATTTATTGTTTTATTATAAAGTTATTAAACTCTTCTAAACCTAAAATATGTATGTATATAAAGAGCTAAAGTTACATAAAACAACTTATTATTTGCCAAATTCATAATTTTACCATAAAATTTATAAATCATTATTTGTCTCACAAGACCACTCCCTCTCCCAGTTTCCTGAGAGTTTATATCCCTGCCACAGATAGAAGAAACAAGTGTAATATTGAAGAATAATTCTTATTTATATTGCAAGTTTGGGCATAGGAGAAGGAGAAGGAGGGGAGCCAAATAATTTTTTTTAGAAAGAGCAATCTCAATCAAAATCCAGGAAGTTATTTTGTGGATATCAACAAACTAATTTTAAACTTTATATGAAGAGTCAAAAGACCTAAATTGCCAATAGAATATTGAAGAAGTACAAAATTGGAGGACTGACACAACACAACTTTACAACCTACATGAAGTAAGTCATGTAATCAAGAGAGTAATCAAGACAGTATGGGGTTGGTGAAAAAATGGGAAAATAATGAGTGGAACAGAATAGAGAGCCCAGAAGTAGACCCAGATTAACATAGTCAATTGATATCTGAAGAAGCAGCAAAGGCAATACAATGAAGCAAAGATCACCTTTTCAACAAAGAGTGCTAGATGAGCTGGACATCTACATGCAACAAATATATGAAGAAAAATAGACACAACACTAAAGACATGATGTGTAATATAAATAATTGATAAGCTGGACTTCATAAAAATTAAAAACTTCTGCCCTGTAAAGCACAGTGTCAAAAGAATGAGAAGACAAACCACAGATTAGCAGAAACATTTACAGAAGACACAGTCATCACCCAAAGTTTACAAAGAACTCTTAAAACTCAACAAGAAAACAAACAACCCAACCTGGTTTTTAAAACTAGAGTCAAAGACCTTAACAGATACCTCACCAAAACAGATATAGTGAGACGTATAAGCATATGAAAAGATGCATATTTCCACAACATATGTCATCAGGGGAATTCAAATTAAAGTTACAATGAGATGCTATTACAAATCTATTAGGATGGCCAAAATCCAGAACACTGACAATACCAAATGCTAGTGAGGATGTGGAGCAGCAGGAATTCTCACTCATTGCTGGTGGGAATGCAAAATAAAACACTTTGGAAGACAGTTTGGTGGTTTCTTACAAAACTAAACAAATGTCATATGATCCATCAATCACACTTATTAGTATTTACCCAAAGGAGTTGAAAACTTAAGTTCACACAAGAATCTACCCATGGAAATGTATAGTAGTTTTCTTCATAATTGCCAAAACTTGGAATCAACTAAGATGTTCTTCAGTAGCAGAATGGATAAACTGTGGTACATTCAGACAATGGAATACTATTCAGCACTTAAAAGAAACGAGCTATCAAGCCATGAAAAGACATGAAGGAACCTTAAATCCACATTACTAAGTGAAAGAAGCCAACCTGAAAAGACTACATTCTGTATGACTCCAATAATGTAACAGCCTCTATAGAATAGGCAAAACCATAGGGACAGTAAAACAATCACTGGCTCCCAGGGGTTGGAGCACAGAGGATGTGTAGGGCAGTAAAACTACTCTGTATGACACTATAATGGTAGACATATGTCATTATACATTTGTCTAATGTACAATACCAAGAGTAAACTTTAATGTGAATCATGGATTCTGGGAGATACCAATGTTTCAATATATGTTTATTAATTATAATAAATACACTACTCTGTTGGGTGATGATGATATGGGGGGGCTATGCATGTGTGAGGGAAAGGGGTAGATGGGAAATCTGTACTTTTCTCTTAATTTTGCTGTGAACTTAAATTTGCTCTAAAAAAGTAGTTTTTAAAAAAATGAAGAGGAGGAGGAAGTGGAGGAGGAGGAGAAGGAAAAAAAGAAAGAGCTGAAGATCCAAAGACCCGAATTCCAGACCTTATTTTGTTAAATTTATTTGTTAGCAAGTCAAAAGACAATCTGGCCTAGACTAAATAGACTAAATAGAGTCCAAACCATAATTCTTCTACTTACTAAATAAAGGACACAGATTGTCTCAATGAGACACAGTTGTATTATAGGTTTACTGTGATGGCTAAATGAAAAGTATAAGCAAAACATCTAGCACAGCACTAGGTATATACCACTGATGTTCAATAAATAAGTGATAATAACATCGTTGAACTATCAGATCTTTCTCTGAAGTTGTATGTTTCTATGTAATGATTTCCCAGTATTTCTTGTTTGAAATATGGCTAATACAAGTCAGGTGGGAAATATGATTTTTCAAAGTATAACAAGGAATGTCAATATTTTTTCTATGTCTATCCACACAATTCAGTTTAACTGAAATCGTATTAAAATAATTTAAATATAACTTCATGAAACAACTAGCTTTGGCACTTCTACTAAATTTCAAAATACTTATCTAATCAGAGATAAATTTTGCATACAATTGCACTGAGGTTAAATGAACAAGATTTTCCCTATTTTATTTACTCCTTTTTCTTATTATTGAAATAATAGTAAATATATAAACTATCACAGATTTTTTCAGATAGGAGTATTACAATTCATACTGAAAATAGCTGCATATCTTAATATTTTGCTTCCTAAAATAAGATTGTTAAAATTGTCCTACTGTTAAATATTTTTCCACTGATTATTGTAAGTGATAATTTTATTAAGTTTGGCAGTGGGGGGGGCAATTGAGAAAGATGGACCAATAAGTTTCTTAAAAATACCAACTATTAAATGTAAAAAGTTAAAATTATAAAAGGATTCTTATATATATCTTCAAATACAATGATTGTATTTTGTGTTTACAGTAAAACTGGGCTGCCAATAAAAAACAATTTGTAGAATTTTAAGTACAAAAAAATCAGGATAAAGAATATGCCAGTTATTTATTAAAGTGGTCAGTATTCAAAGATATAGCAGAAACATCAACTACATTTTGCAATGGTTATATATGCATATATAAATTTTAATGTCCTTAAAAATTATATCTTCTCTTCAAAAACAAAGAAAAACTCTGTAATTCAAACCAAGTTACTTTATTCCAATTTCTATTTATCATATTAATTACACAAACAAGTATAAATATTGACAACAATGAGAACAACATTTAAGCTATTTATTCTATAATATAAAGTTAATACAACAAGGTGTTCTTGTATTTTTAACTTCTATTTAATTTCTAAATGGCAGACCAAAGAATTCCCGCAACAAAATGATTTCACGTTGCTGTTTTTCTTTGTAAATTAGACTTACTAAAACCGAAGAGAAATCATCCTCTTTGGCATTTTTTTTTAAAATCAAGGTAGCAAATCAGAGTTCCAATTGACTTTAGAGTTATCTGTCCAATTTCCTCATTGCAGAAATGAGCAGAGGCCCTGAGCATTTACTGAATGCCTTTTCCTGGGTCACATATACAAAATTAGAATTCCAGTGACCTTTGTCCTTTTAACAAAACACACTGCCTCTTAATGCCTCTATGTTATGTCAATTACTTCATTTGAACTTGACTAATGTGTGGAGCAACCTCTAGAGACAAGCAGATTTAAAAATCATTTAGGCAATATTCTAATAACTGAAATATAAATTCCCTATTACTAGTAGTTCATACACATTTTTGCAAAGTTTGAATCTGTATAAAAATAATGAAATCATTAAGAAAAATACAAAGTAAAGATTTTCAGTTAGTATTTCTTTACAGATCAGAGTTCTATTTGTAGTAAAGCATTTGTCTTCATTAAGCTATCTTTTTCTAGCCATTCCAGAAGATGAATATTTTCAAAGTCAAGGGATCATGTGACTGGACTAACTTAGCAATATTCCACTCCTCTGAGTCATAGTGCTACAATTTTGCAGTGTGCCATATATAAGATTTTATTAAACCTTTAAGAGCATTCCAGTATTTTATCTCTTCCCTATTTGGTTAAGAACCTCATCTTCTTATCTTACCTAAAAAACAAACAAACAAAAAATCCTTTAAAAGAAGAGTGATTACAAGCAGTAGCTGAAAAAAATAAAACTTTAAAGGACAGGCTACTGATAAAAGCCTGGGCTTTTTTTTACTATTCAGAATAGTTTCACTTTCCAGATAAATATAAACATTAGAAATAGGATCAAGAAATCTCTATCCCAAATGGGCTTAAAGATGTGAATTCCATAACAGTAATGATTCTGGGAGCCATAACCCTATGAGACGTGGAATCCGATAGGCAGGAAACACTTAAATCTAATTTTCCAGCTACTAGGAGTTAAAAAGGAATAAGGAGCCAAAAATATTCATATCAGCAAATTGTAAACAATATATATGTTATACTAAAAACTTAGGTTGAAGTTTGTGACTGGAAAACAATTGAGCTATTATGGTAAAATAGAGCCAAGAAAGAGGAAGGACAAGCTGTGAACTACACTTGCCAGATCCTTAGCTGTCTTACTTGGTTTGCAATTATTTCACATAATCAGATGTCCTCATTCTTCTGTGCATTTGTGAAGATCCTTAAATATAATGGTCTATTTAAAATTGTTTTTAAAAATGTCTTTGAAACAACTTTTACCCTACATGTCTAACATTTTTGTCTAAGAAACTTGCACTTGTGTCTCTGCATTCTAAGTAAATGTTGGGCATATTTTTGCTATTTTTAATTTGCTGGGCATTTGGGACATTCCTGGTATTTACAGTTTACTAATTTATTTCCTCATGTAAGCTCACCAAAGTTGGGATGTGCAATATATATTTTGAATCTTGATACCGCCCACCTAGGAATTACTCAACAGGTGCCATCCACATTAGTAACTTATCTTTGGATGAGGTTAAATTTAGTGTTGAGTAAGCTCCAACAAACTAAGTTGTTTTCCAGGACCAGTTTAGTCTCAAGCTCATCAAAGGAAAATAACCATGACTTCGAAACTTAAGATAAATATGAACCACAATATCTCAGTAATTATACTAATAAACTGCTAAAAGGACACATTCATACTTTTTAAAATATGTGCTCTTTAGACTATGCTATTCAAAAGAATTATTGTAGGGATTATATATACATGCATTATATATATATATCTCCACACACACACACATATTATATAGAGAGAGTTAAATTTTCTCCCTAAGTTGCGCACGCGCGCGCACACACACACACACATACACACACACACACGTGGTGAATTTTTCTTTATTATAAGGTAACCATGGCCAGCTGTGGTGGCTCATGCCTGTAATACCAGTACTTTGGGAGGCCGAGACAGGTGGCTCACCTGAGGTCAGGAGTTCGAAACCACCCTGGCCAACATGGTGAAACCCTGTCCTTATTAAAAATACAAAAAAAAAAAAAAAACTAGCCAGGCATGGTGGTGGGCGCCTGTAATCCCAGAGGCTGAGGCAAGGAGAATCGCTTGAACCCAGGAGGCGGAAGTCGCAATAAGCCGAGATCACACCATTGTACTCCAGCTTGGGTGACAGAGCAAGACTCCATCTCAAAAAATAATAATAATAAATAAATAAAGTAACCATTAAACCATTAGAAAATCACATGAAAAGAAAGTACATTCATATTATCTAAAATTCTAAAGTTGTTATATTAATTTAAATTCCTCTAGTTTCTATTTAATATACTTTCTTTTCTACTTTGAAATTATTTACTATATTTGATGTACACAAAATAATACATGTAACACTTATGTAAGTTGTAAAAGCAGAATAATAGAGTGCATTATACCCCACAGAACTAAAGTCCTTCAAATAACTTGCCTCTACTTATGTGTTTCTTCCCTGTCCCAGCCATAATCCTTTCAGTGGTAGCTACTATGGAGAGATTTGTGTTTATACAAATATGTTACATACATACTTTTTCAAGTATCAGTATCTTCACCCCGTCATAACCTTTTATGACATGATACAGAAGCAAATGTATCCCCATTGTTTTCCAGCATCAAATTTTCCACACAGACCAAAATTTCCTCCTCTTCTACTTCCTTTAGGACGTCATATAGTCACTTACCACTTCATTTCCCTGGACCCTTTCCTCTCCCTCTACTGCTTCCTCCTTCTCTGCTTACTTCCTGCCTTGCAAAACCTCCCCTCAACTCTGTCTTCTTCTCAAACTATTTATTTATTTTTTCTTCTCTAACAGTGTCTTAACAGGACACTCTTAGAAAAATTATTCATGACTCAATGTATATAGGCACTTCTCAGTTACTTCTTAACACATTATCACTCTACAGAAGATGTTCACATATATGTAATCAATGCCTATCCAATTACCAAAAATAAATACCTCATTCCAGTACACCAGCTATTTAGCTGCATAATATTTGACAGCATGTTACACATTCTGCTCATCTTACTTCACCCTAACTTGCTGGGGTAGTCCAAGTATTAGAGCTTCAACTACAGCATCTTCCCTAAGGATTAGCAGTCCACATCTGTGATTGTGTTCCTCAATGAGAGTCTCACTCTCTCAACATTCTTTCCCTTTCCTGACTCCTATACCTCTATCACATGAATATTTATATTTCCTAGAGTGAAAAACCTCAAGTTTCTTCTCCTGTGACTTTATGCAGACCTCCTGTAAGATTCCATTCTTGTCCATGGCTTTAACTATTACCTATTCTTTCAGTATATTCTAACCAATACCCTTTTCTGACCTTCAGAAACACATGTCTAATAGCCTAAAGTTACCTCCAAATTGATGTTTTAATAGATACATCAAGTCCACATGTTGAAAAATGAATTCACTACCTTCCCCCCCTCCACCTTTTTAAGACATTTTTTTCTGCTTCTATAATAATCATCTTGTTTATGGTAATTACTTACCCATTCAAGCTAAAAAATTGGGGCCATTTTAAGCTCCCTGTACTCTCCATCACCCACATTCAACTGGACACCAACATTTACTTACTTTATAATCCCCATGAAGCATCTAGGGTGATCTTTTAAAATATTTATATTAGATCATACCACATCCCAGCTTTAAAAATCTTCCAAAGGCTCTGTGACTGAGTTAGAATACCATAGCAACTCCTTACTTTGGCCCCACACTATCAGGCTTCCTTGTTCCCTTCAAACAACTCTCCTTGTGCCTAATCCACGGTTCTCTTCTATCTGTTTGTGGAATGCGCCAAACTTATTCCACTCTCAGTCTTTTTGTTCTTGCCTATGTAACTGTTGCTGTTATTTATCTAAACATTTGCTCCTCCAGTTCTCAAGTGTAGTTCATTCAAATGTCGTTATACCTTGTACTCAGTGCTCAGTAAATATTGATTACATGTGAATTATCTGGCTACTATGGAAATTTATCAATACATTGTAGATTCATACGACAAAAGGGATTTTTCTATCCTTAAAGGCTTAAAATGATTCAATAAAGGTTAGCAAGTTTAACATTTAAATAAAAACAATTTGTGATTAAAAATAGTAGCAGACCTAATTTTACTTTATCTTTTGTTATTAACCTCCAACAGCAACCAAAGGCCACAAAAGACCAGGTATAAGAAAGAGGTGGCCAAAGTAGTGCTATGAGTAAGTATACCACTCACTCTTACTAATGTAGCACCTGCCAGTGTTATGCAATCAAGGAGCAGGCAACATCCTGTTTGGAGTAGATACATGAAATTCTTAAGCCTAGTCTTGCTATCATAATTATCTTTCCTTTTTGTTCTTGTCTCAATTAAAGTCTGGAATTTGTATTCACTAATACTGCTTACACAAATTCTTAAGAACAGAGGCAAAAATAATTCAATCAAAAAAGTTACATTTATTTCATATGTATTTTTTCCGAATCAAGATATTGAAGGCATGCCAAATTCAGATTCAAAATTCAACTACATCATAAAGAAATGAGGATCTAAGTCATTCTTAGTCAATATTCAATATGATTCCAACTAATGCTTTTTGGCTGGATAAACTACCTTTTTTATAGCATTTGCGTTTCTCAGAGTTTAGTCTTTCTATTTTGTTTTAATCAGAAGTGGAAATATCAACATAACTTGCAAAATATCTGTAACATGATATTTTGCAGTTAACAGGAATAAGAAGTAATAAAAAATAACAGAGTCTGAAACTCAAGAGAATCTTTTCACAGACTTGTAGAGTCTCTAGAAACAGATGTTTCAGATAAATAGGTAAAAACAGCATCTCTATTAACCATTGTTATGAGCTTTGCAATTTTTTTTCCATCACTGAGTATAAGCTGGCCTGTTTATTGAATTCTCTGTAATCCCAGAATCAAATTGGAATGATAGCCAAGTAGGTGAGAATTTCTAGACTTAAAATGTTTTATATTATTCAACGCCTCCTCATGGTAAAAATAATGAAAGCAAAAGCAACCATGTTGGGTTTAAGAAACATAATTATGGTTTCGGGGGACTGTTGAGCTTTTTAACTGAAAGCCTTAAAAATCTTTTAACAGGTATTGATCTATACATGTGTCCTGTACAAAGTTTGTAGCAATACTATTCTGCATTGCATTTTAGTTTTGTTAATAAAGAATGTTCACATACATACTTCATTGTCACATTCTAATTAAGGTTCATTTTACAGATGAGAAAATGAGGCTCAAAGAAGTTACATATTTTTCTCAACATCACACAGCTTATTACTGTATCAAGGTCTAAATGTATTCTGATTTGGCTTGTTCACAGTAAAGCCTCAGAAAACAACTGTAATTAATTCCCACAGAGTCATTTTGTGCCCAAAGTAATTAGATCGGGAAGTTTTCTTAAAACTGAAGGATTGTATAGAAATCGTTTCTTTTACAGTGATTTTTTTCACAACCACATACACAGAGTTCATGACATTATAATAGGTCCTGGGAGTAATTATTTTTTATTTTTTAATTTATTTTATTATTTTATTTTATTTTATTATTTTTATTTATTTATTTATTTATTTTGAGAAGGAGTTTTGCTCTTATTGCCCAGGCTAGAGTGCAATGGCGCGATCTCGGCTCACCACAACCTCTGCCTCCCTGGTTCAAGTGATTCTCCTGCCTCAGCCTCCCGAGTAGCTGGGATTACAGGCATGCGCCACCATGCCCAGCTAATTTTATAATTTTAGTAGAGACGGGGTTTCTCCATGTTGGTCAGGCTGGTCTCGAACTCCTGACTTCAGGTGATCCACCCGCCTTGGCATCCCAAAGTGCTGGAATTACAGGTGTGAGCCACCACACCTGGCCAATTATTTTAAAAATAGACATGATAGTTAATCACTTTTAAAAATAAATTATGTTTATGATTCTGGATTTCAGTTTTCTGACATTAAGTAAAGCAGGTCAGCAGATTTTAAAAGTTGATAGATTTTTTTTATTCTTCCAAGTTTCTGACAACTAAGAACTCATTAAATTCATTTAAAATGCCTATTCTGTGCTGAAGAGTTTTGGAGAAAGCTTCATCTTGTGGATTTTGACTGTCATTCCTGATTGTATCTGCTTGATGTAACTTTAGTTAAGGCATTTTATATTTCAGGTTTTCCTATAAAACTAAGTCGTGACTTTTTAATTAAGAAATAGATTTTTATCTCTGTAGTTTATTACTCTTTGACTTTATTATAAAACTGTACGTTTTTATTAGTTGATAAAGATAAGAGATAGCTGGGAAAGACGCAGATATCCAGGCTGAAAGCTTTCTGGAAGAGACTATGAATCATATCTCAAAATCAGTCACTGCTCACCAAACTTACAGCAACATGCCTTGAGAACTATTTCCAGAAGTGTTGAAGAGTCCATGTGTTTACACTGGACTTTGTTATGAACAAAGAAAATACTATTTATATACTTTAAAATGCACATGGCAAGGCCTGTTCTTTAAGCCAGTTGTTCAGACAAAAATAATCCACTTAAAAGTAGAAATGAAATTTACTACCATTAAGACCAGTGTTAAATTAAATTATACAGAACAGCAGAACAAAAAAAAAGGCAAGGATCTAATAAGACATCTGGAAATATGTCATGTGTATATAGGAGTCACTTAATGATATTGATGTGCCTAAACTGAACCCACACAAATACATATGAGAGAATGGGATCAAATGGTTTCTTAAGCAGGAAGACATGCAGAAAAAAAAATAATATCCATTTACAAATGCAATTAATTCTGGAAGTGAAGATCAGCATTATATATTGAGAATAAATATGATTCTTACCATCTGAGACTGACTTCTAGGACATCCATTGATATCTTCAACTTTTTCATTTGCTAAAGCCAAGAGATAAAATAAAAGAGAGAAAAAAAGAACGACATGCTTAAGCAATGAAGTGAAACACACACATGAAAACAGGAAAAAAATACCAAGCAAAAATGCTCCTGCTACATATATTCTGTCTTCCAAGCAGTACACAAGAAGACACACTTGTTAACAGCCGCCAATTCTATATGCACAAATCAGGCAAAAAAAAAAAAAAAAAAAAAAAAAATGAGTGAGAAGGAAGTTGCTGCTAATTCTTTAGCCTGTGCCAAATGACTGCTGACATGAAGCCTTTCACAATTGTCCCTGTTGGATCAGGATACAGTTTCAAGGCATCTCAGAGTGTATGAGTTGCTCCAGCTAACGAAATACACACATGGGAGACATATGGTTTAATGAAGCATTCATTTCTGACAGTTCAATTCAAATGATTCAATAAAGGTTAGCAAGTTTATGTATACAAAGATACAGTTCCAGTTATTTAAAAGTATGGCCAAACTGCCTTTTTCAAACATCCTCACATAAACATTTTAATTAAATCAGGGGAGAGCTCCATGAATCTCAGAGACACATGGACCAGTTCAGTAAGGCGCTCAACTTAAGTTGTGCTTTACCAAACAGATGGCAGCAGAGACTTTTATGCTTTCTTTGAGAAGGAAGGTCTTACCAATAATCTGGATGATTTCTGCTAGGAGTACTCCATCTGCAATGTCTTGTTGCAAGTCCTTGATCAGTCGCTTGTGGCCCGATTTTGCTAGGTAGTGGTTGGCCCAGTCAGTGTAAATCTGTTGAACAGAGAGAAGGAAAAAGTGAGATGGGGTGAGGGAAAAGAGAGACAATAAAATGCTGAAGACAAATGTTGGATTCAAAGGGAAGCTATTCTGGATCACATTCCAGTTTAAGAAGTCATAGCTCTAAAGGAAATAGTTGTAAAGTAATTTTTAAACAGCTCTTTCCCCAACTTATCTCTCGTTTCAAAGGGGATGATTCACTCTCAAAATTAAGGGCTAGTCACTTGTGACAAAGCAAAACTTCCCTCCGGGATGACTACTGAGGAAACTCCCACTGCAAATCAGTTTGGGTTTTCTCTCTCTTTATTGTTTCTATCATTTTGAAAACAATCCTGCCTGTTCATGTAAAAGAAAGCCACCTGGACTGATTTACACAGAAACATTACTATAAAAAATTGTGCTTCTCTGAGAAGACTATTGAATTTGTCATGTGAGATACTGTATGTGTGACAAGATTTTGGCATCATTTTATGAAATAATTACAAATACCTTCCTGTCTAAGATATTTTATTTGGATTGTCATCTTCCATTTAAGCCTCTTGAAATGTGTTTATATGAGAGAATAGAGGCAGCAAATGGAGTTATTACATAGAAATTACAATGCAGAATTCAGAAGTGAATTGTAAGGCACAAAATTGAGAATTTGACATAGAATAGAGGTGTCTCTTCAACAGCAGATCATGATATACAAAAATTTTACAAAAATAAAACATTGTTAATCTTTTCAATTAAATAGAATACTTACTAATTTTAAGGGAAAAGATAAACATGAAGATTTCAGCTTCATGGGTGGTACATATGCATATATTAGTGGATTTATTACAAGGCAGACAATGATGTGATGTAACAGAAAAATGAAATACTTGAAATGAGAATAGAAGAAAGAAAACAAGATATATGCTTGTAAAAAGTATTATTAGAAGCACTGGAATTAGAACTGGAAATAAAATAGAACCTGAGCATGAGAAGCGGGGAGAAGGACCTTCCTTGCAGAGGGTATGACATATAGAAAAGCCGACAGGCAAAGAAATCTAGGACACAGCTGTAAAATCTGTAATTGAGGCAGAATGTCTAAAATTAGGGAAAATTAGGCTGAAAAGGTAAGTTGCATTTTATAGTCATGAACACTAAATGCCAAGCATATTAAAAACATTTTAAACATTTCTCACAAAGCAAATTCACATTTAAAAAGTAATAATAATAAATCAGAAGTATAGAAACTAAAAGGTCAAAGTCTCCCCACAACTTTCAACCCTGTCTATTTTTGAATAATTTGGTATGAAGAGTTCTAGAATTGATGTGTCTACACCCCACTTCACACTATACCACAGAACACACACACACACACACACATATATACCCATACACACACTAGATGACATTTTTAACCAAATCTGGCTCAAATTTTAAATATTATTTTACAGTTTCAAATTTATATGTAACAATATTTTAACAGCTTCTGTAAGAGCCATTTCATGTATATTCATCTATTGTTAATATTACATTATATATTATATCAATCCCCCAGTTGATAGATACTTAACTTGTTTAAATATGTTTCTATTACATCTAAAGTTGCAAGAGACAGCCTGATATATGTATCTTTCTGAACTCATATGCCAGTATTGTTATATGGCAAAAACCTAGAAATGGGACTGCGAAGCGTTTTGAATGAATCTTGGGTCCAAATATTACAAGATTACAACACAGAAGAAAAAGTGTTCATTTCTATTAGAAAATACAAAGTAGTCCTACTGTCATCAGAAGACTAATACATATCTGGTGGTGATTAAGTTTCCTGAAAGATGTAAACAACTAGAAGCATCCCGTTGCATAAGAAAAATAAACGTGAGAGCAAAATTGCATCTCCTTTTATTAATATCCATGATATCTATGTTGAAGATATTGAAGGGTAAGAAAAATTAGTTGCATAACTGTCTCCTGAATTAGCACACAAATACGTGATTTTTAGGTAGATGCTTTTATTTGGTAATAATTTTACTCAATTAAGATTTGATTGGCCGGGCGCAGTGACTCACGCCTTTAATCCCAGCACTTTGGGAGGCTGAGGTGGGCAGATCACAAGGTCAGGAGATCGAAACCATCCTGGCTAACACGGTGAGACCCCGTCTCTACTAAAAATACAAAAAAAATTAGCCAGGCGTGGTGGCGGGCGCCTGTAGTCCCAACTACTCGGGAGGCGGAGGCAGCAGAATGACATGAACCCAGCAGGCAGAGCTTGCAGTGAGCCGAGACAGCGACACTACACTCCATCCTGGGCCACAGTGCGAGACTCTGTCTCAAAAAAAAAAAAAAAAAAAAAGATTTGATTATATTTGTATGATCATACATTTTTTGTACGGATTTTATACTGTTCAGAATTTAAAACATTGAGCATATTCTCCTTCTTTACACATCCTTTTAATGATAGAATTGTTTTGGCCTTCTAGTGGAAACTTCAGGTTGAGTCCGTGAGTTGTGTTGATCTCTCCATAGGCAAAGAGTGGGGCCATGGGTTGAAAAAGGATTCACAAGGGTGACAAGAATGAGTTCTGGAGTCAGACAGATCTGACCTGAGACCACTTACTTCCAGTGGGACCTTGGACAAGTAACTTAACCTTCAGATTCTTCTTGTTTAAAAAAAAAAAAAAAAAAAAAGTAAAACAAGGAGAATGATAATACTTACATTATAGGATTGTGCCAGGACTAAATAAGATAGCACTTGTAAAGCATCTGTCGCAAAGCTAGTCATGAAAAAACATGCTTGCTATTATTATCATCACATGGCATCTAGTTTTATTTTGCTGTGATAGCTTTCCAACAAATACTTATTAAAGTTATAATTTCACAAAGGTTAAAAAAAATTGAGAGGGCAGGCATCAGAAGACTAAAGAAATTGTACTAATTGCTTCTGACACTACTTCTATCACTAACTCTTCCTGCCTTCCAATTCACAGGTGTCATGAATCTGTCTGCATCTGAACTCAGGGAAATCTAAGTAAAAGATTGAGGCTGTCATATTCTCATCCAGGCCTGTAATGTCTCTATTGTGACACCACTTCCATCAAACTGTATTGCATTGGTTTTGTTTTATGATGACATTAATTATACACAAGTATGTGTTTAAATAAAAAACAAACTGATATGTACTAAAAGTGAAAATAAGAATGCTTTCATTCTCCAAATGCATGTCAACAGTTCCTTAGCCTTTATCCTAATTCATCCTGGGACTTAGGTGTGAAAACAAATGGGAGGCCAGCTAGTTGGCTTCAAGATACCTTGTTGTTAACACCTGTGTTTTAGCTCACCAATCATTTTTTGTTTGATCCAGGATTTCTTCCAGAGAAAGCTCAACCTTAAGGGCTTTGATATGTCCAGCATCTCTAATATCTGAAATTTTGCTCAGGCCATAGTTCTAACTTCAGCTGCAATCAGTGAGAGCAATGACTATATAAAGAAATTTAAAGCAAATTTAAAAATAATTGCTGCACACTTTATTTACTCCTTCTAATAAACAGCTGTGTCTTCCATAAGTAAAAGATACTTGAGACCCTCCAAGGAAATGACCAGAGGGGGAAAACCAGTGCCTTCCAGAAGGATATTATAATCTAGATGGTGAAATATTTCAAAAATTACAAAGTAACATGTAAACATATTTTAAGATATTATATACAAACATATTTCTGTCTTTCAAAATTGTATATGTGTAAGCTGAATAAAAAGGTGGAAAAATGAGTTGTGTCTTTAAGGAGACTTCAAGCAAAGGACACATGGTATATAAACGTATTTAAAACTCATCAATAAATTTACTGTAATGCTCTGAGGAGAGAGAATACAAACAACCTTGTCAACTGTGATTAGAATGTGATCTTTAAATAAATACAAAAGGATGGTGAAATCAGGTCCTGAAATTGGATTTGAACTCCAAAATTGCCCCTGGTTCATTATCATAAAAATAATAATCACAGTATTTAACCTCTTAGCTTCAGCTGAATGAGTTATAAAATGTGCAGTAATGTGTCTTGCAGGATTATGCTATGAATTAATTATAGTTTTTTCAGTGAATAAATTGGTATAATTGGGAACAATATCAAACTAATCATAATTCAGTGTTTGGTAATTTTTGTAAAAGGGTCATTGAGGATTTTAATCATGAATGTTCTGGCTAAAGCTTCCAATACGGTTTATCTCTAGATATCTGAAGCCAGTCTTCTTCAACTGTTTTGATGAACTTCAATGTGATTAATATAAATATCATCCCATCTAATAATTTTATCTCAAGAAATTCAGAAGAATTAGTGAGATTGCATTTACAAGAGGGCTGCTTAGAAATTCTAGTACAATTGTATGCATAATCATTCATTTACCATAATTAAAAGTGATAAAAATCAAAGTTATCATGGTATATTTTACATTTATCAGTATGAATTTTAGGGTCTATCATGCAATAGCATATATTCTTTGAGGAACAATTCACATTGATGGGATGTCTGCTCTGCTACTTAATATTCGTGCAGACTTTGATTGAACATTGATTTTCTCTAAGTTCCACAGTATTCTCATCTGTAAAATGGCAATAATATTATACCCTACTGATATGGTTTAGCTCTGTGTCCCCACCCAAATCTCACGTTGAATTGTAATTCCCAGTATTGGAGGAGAGGCCTGGTGGGAGGTGACTGAATCATGGGGGCAGACTTCCCCCGTTGCTGTTCTGATAGAGTTCTCATGAGATCTGTTTTTTTGTTTTGTTTTGTTTTTAAGTGGGTAGCACATCCCTGTTGGCTCTCTCTCTTCCTCTGGCTCCCACCACGTAAGATGAGCTTGCTTCTCCTTCACCTGCCACCGTGACTGTAAGTTTCCTGAGGCCTCCCCAGACATGCTACCTATGGATCCTGCAGAACCGTGAGTCAATTAAATCTCTTCTCCTTATAAATTACCCAGTCTAGGGTATGTCTTTATAGCAGTGTGAAAACAGACTAATACCTCAACCAATGGAATTATTGTGAGGATTTAATGAATTTATACTTTGGAATATGGACTTTCACTTAAAATATATATTTGCTACATGATACATATTGTTATTAGTAACTCACTGCTTTAATATGAAATATATTTCCGTTAACCATGAGAAGTTTATTGATATTGTAAACCATTATTATTGTTAAATTCTTAAATCATAGATATTCATCCAAATATAGTTTACCTAACTAATTAAGGAAAATTGCAGGAAGCTATAATGACCTTGTAGCTTCATCATTTGCCTCTATGATATTTCTCTCACAGTACTTATTTCTCACTATAAATATGAGGATGAAATAGAAGGCAACGTATATGATAACATATTTCTTTTGTGCAGTGAACCTGCTATGAAGAAACAACATCAGAAGAAGATCTACTCTGATTTTCCATGAAGTCCTAAACATTTGTGACGACTTTTTTTTAGTACTGACAGTATTACATACTATCTTTGTCTGTCACAGCAAGCTCCTACATTTTTAAACATTATTTATTTTAGCGTTTGGTTAACGTTTTGTAAGTAACCTACCACTCAGTGGTATAAAAATGATTATGACTATTTTTGTTATTCCATGTACTACATAGAGGTATATGTGTTTCAATGGGATAAAGTAACTTATTTTTAAGGAATCATAAATAATCAAAGAAACAGGGAGAAATAATAGGGGAAAGACTGCCTCTTCTATGAAGTTAAAAGTCTGTTTGAATAAAAATACACTAATCTGTAACCTGATTAGAAAATATTATGAAATAATTAGATGATTTTAAAATACTAGCTGAGCTAATTTTAACCCTGTACTTATTTAAAACATTACTGTTTTCCTTCAACATTCAAGCAGTAGCATTACATTTCTATAAGCACTGCTCCCCGGTATATTCAAATTACTGGCTTTGTAAAGTTAAATAGGTTCTTCTAAGCCATAACAGAAATTGTGTTGAAGATCAAGGATTTCTATGACAATAACTGGACTTCTACATCTTAAAAAATAGCAAAAGACTAAACATATAAAGTGCAACTAGAAATCATATCTTAGGGAAGAGTGATCAGTGAGGTTAAGTGTTTTTCCCATAAAAAGAAAAACTAGTATAGGGAAGAGAATTGGAAGGAAAAGGAACCCCAGAACACACTGAAGAGGTTACCTCTCTGGGCTGGGTTTGAAAGTAGCACTTGGACCTGCGAATGGAATCACAAAGGACAACATTGACCACAACAGTATAGGAAAGCATACATTTTTTTTCTAATTCCCCAAGAGACATATGGAATTTTCCAGAAGAAAGAAGTGATCCTAGAGAGCACTTGAAATCAGGACAGGAAGGATGCATAGAGCTGGTACAGAAAAGCAAAAATGACACAGAAGATGTGAGGATAGGTTAAAATAACTCAAGTTATGTATGATAGGCATCCTACCTTTGGGCACTCATCAGACAGCAGCCTTGGTGGGTAGCAATGGCAATGAGCAAGCTGTGTCACCCCTGGTGCCATGATAATAGGTAACCACAATCAACAACTCCCCCTTCCCCCCCAGCCTATCACTGCAGAAAGAAAAGGAAGAATCTGGAACTGAATGAGCCTGGTCCTCAAACACTGAGTTTTAAACCAGAAGTGATTATGTTACTTTGAATTGAGAGAAATATATTTTCCCCTAAGGTACAGAGAAAGAGCCTTAAAAGGTAAAGTTAAATATTTTTTCAAAGATAAAATTTTGTATACCACAGTTTTAAGACTCAAAAATTCAAAAATGGTAGGCAACATTGGACAAAGAAGGTTGCAAAATGACAGTGTGGGATTAAGACACAATACATACTATTTTTGGATGTTTTGAAAAGTTTATCACAGACTCGATCTGCAGTTGTTGTTACAGAAGTGATATGACAAAAGATCTATGAATGAGTGCCATCTCATGACTCTTGAAGATCTTCTAGAAATCTCAATAGCTCATGTGGTATAATTATGAACTGAATCCATTAAAAGTTTTGGTAACATCAATATCATCACAATATATGTAATACATTCACCAACAGCTAGTTCACCTCAGTTTATATAGCTAGTTCACCTCAATTTTCACATCAAGATTAAAGCTGACACTGTATGAAGTTTTTCAAAAATCTCAACTTTGGAGTTTGATTTAAAAGTGAATATTAATGAGTTGACTACCCCATAAGATCAGTGGATAGTCTATGAAGGCAAGTAAATTATAAAGTAAACGTAAAGTGAAGTCTGATAATTTCCTTTTACTTTTTTTCTTTAATTCTCGTTCAGTCTCTGACACAGTGCTGTTAAATTTTATCTCCTTAACATCTCTTGACCCTTCCACTCATCCATTGCTACTATCATTGCCCTGGGTCACTTCTCATCGTCTCTCACCCAATTGCTCTAACAGTCCTAGAAATAGTTTCTGAGTGCAGGCAGGCTAAGCATTAAACTATTCTATACACTATAGATAGTGATTGCTTTAAAATGCAAATCTGATCAAGTAATTTAAAGTCTTACTAAAAATCACAAAATAGTTCCCACTTAACTTCAGACAAAAGGTCCCTTATGAAGTCAATTTATTTTATTTTTAAGAGAAAATTAGTTTAAATAAAAATGGCAAAAAGAGTAAAACTATGAAGGTGACAGAAGAATGATGATTGAGAAATGACACATAAAAGGATGAGCTTCGGCAACCAGAAAGAAGGGGAAAGCATAGTCCATGCAGAATATGCAGAAATAATTAAATCTACAAAGGAACAGAGCTATGAAATAGCCTCATGATTTCAGAGAATTTTGAATAATTCTATTTGGCCAGAGCATGGGGAAGGGGCACATGGAAACACTAGAAGAAAGAGATCAGGAATCAGGTAAGGGTGGGGCAAAAAGCAATAATATCTAAAGCTACGAAGGCTTTATTAAGATTTTTAGGTGAAAGTTTATTTTCATGTAGGGAACATGAAAATGACAGCCATGCTTCTGTTACTAAACTTGAACTTGAGTGCAGCTATGGAGTTTAGAGTCAAGTTTAGAGTCAAGAAAGTAAAGAGAGATTACTTACAAGACTTCTGTATTCTAGATGGTAAAATAGTTTTCTGCCCTATATTTACTAAGAAATTGCCCACAGGACAGCAAAAACAAAAAATCTTAACTCAGATTCTATCTTTCATGACCACAATATACGAGTATGGAAGGCAGATGAAAGGATGATACACACGTAGCAGAGTAGTAAAGGAAGATGGACCCACAGAAGCCTGCAGAGGGAGACAGAGTAATGCAAACAGTTTCCCACAGAACCCCAGAATGGCTCAGAAAGTGTGAGCATCAGATCAAATGGAAGGTAAGAGGAACCAAATTCAAGAGTTATATTACTGCCGGCCTACCTATCATCCCATTAAAAGCCAGGACATATTTTAGGGAAAATCTGGACTTACGGTTATCAGGAAGACAAAAGGTAAAGGCATGGAAATGAAAACAAAAGGATTAAATACAATTATGTACACTTATGTCGAGACCCCAGCAACTGACTTCGCTTCTCAGGCACCCTCTCCTTCAGGAATATAGGATTTCATGTCCTCCATCCTCACTCCAGACAGATTTAAAAATCTGTCTTTGACAACAATGATCATCCCTAAGATAAACAGAGAGTGACACTGATGGTACCCAGTGAATCAAGTAGCTGGTCATCATTATAGCATGGCCTGTAACGAATCACAAAAGATATTAACAATTACGTGCATGCAAACATACGCACGCACATGTGCACACACACACACGCACACACACACAGCTTCCAAGTAGATTATTATTATTATTTGAGATGGAGTGTCGCTCTGTAGCCCAGGCTGGAGTGCAGT
This sequence comes from Macaca thibetana thibetana, assembly GCF_024542745.1. NCBI lineage: Eukaryota > Metazoa > Chordata > Mammalia > Primates > Cercopithecidae > Macaca > Macaca thibetana. Next base: position 74,114,127 of record NC_065588.1, on the reverse strand, counting down.
GGCCCGATCTCGGCTCACCGCAAGCTCCGCCTCCCGGGTTCAGGCCATTCTCCTGCCTCAGCCTCTTAAGGAGCTGGAACTACCGGCACCCTGGGCCACCACGCGGCAAAAAAAATACACAAATAATTTTTCTGTATTTTTAATAGAGAAGGGGTTTCACCGTGTTAGCCATGATGGTCTCCATCTCCTCACCTTGTGATCCGCCCGCCTCGGCCCTACAAAGTGCTGGGATTACAGGTGTGAGCCACCACACCCCGCTGCTTGCAAGTAGATTTTTATTGTCTCATGTTTGATACAGAGAATTGAGGTTTACCAGGGATTTGGTAAAATTCTCTGAAATAAAATGTAGATACCAAAATAGACAGATAAAAAGAAGCCAGAATAAAATACAGACAAAGCTGAAGTATAAGAGAACTTAAAGGAAATTAAAATTAATACCCTGGGCTAGAAATGAGAGGTTGCATTCATCACAGGATGCAGAAGAAAATGAATGATACAAACACACATATGCATGCATGCACACTTACACCCACACACAAATACACACATATATATTTGAAGATCTAGGGATTAAGTAGAAGTTTTGTAAATTAAAAATATGATTGACTTTTTAAAGTTAAAAGGCTGGAAGGATAAATTGAGAAAGTTTATTGGAATGGAGATCAAAATTGAAAAAGATGAGCAATAATAGAAAAATATAGTCATATTAGAGGATTCAGTAAGTCCAATATCAAAAAAAAGTTTGTTCCAAAAAATGATAAGAAAAAATTATACCAAAGTGTTCATCACAATTAAGAAGATAAAAGTTGGTAACAATATCAGGGATAAAAAGAATATTCTAAAAGCTTCAGCAGGGTATGGCACAAAGAAACAAATTTTAAAAGTTCAGGTTACTGTCAAAGGATCAGAAATTATGACATCACAAGTCTTTACAGCGACATTGCAACCAGAAGATATACAGAAATTCCTATGAAATTCTGGAGGAAATTGATTTTCAATCTCAAATTCTATGCCTAGACAAACTTTCCAACAAGTAGGATAATAAAACAAGGAGATAACATACAAAAACATTCTAAAAGAAGAAAATTACTTTCATACATCCCTTGTAGGGAGGCTATCAGAAGTGAAAATAATGGAATCCAACAAACAGGTGACCAAATGTAAGACAGGCAAAGACGTTTTCAGGTGGCGACAAGGGAAGTTCAGTCTAACTGCTATGTAACAGATCGAGAGAGCAATCATTTTACATGGAACAAAGAGAAATGATTCTAGGATTGTTAACACTAGGGAAATAATAAAACTGATATACTGTATCAGAATTAGATAATAAGGAAAATTGCATAGGGATGGATTTTACAGATCTGTTGGTAATTGTTAAAAAAAAAAAAGGTAAATGTAGCCATAAAGTCAATATAAACTATACAAATAAAAAAGTGAGGCAATTATGAGTTCTACGGAAAAAACAACAAACTCTGTTTAAGAAAGAGACTTTGATCATGGGATAGTATTTGATCTGATAGTGAATAATATTTACATGGGAATAATGAAAACAATATGGATTTCACTCAAAATTATAATGTAAGTATATTGGGGGCAGGACAGAGAAGAAAGGGGTTACAAAGAAGTTAAGTTCTTATAAATCATCCTAAAAAGTCAATAGTCTCTAAAATTCATAAAGTAGGATATTAAAGTATATTACTTGGAAATACAAAAATAATCACCATAAGAAACTGCTAAATGGGTAGAAATTCATTCTGTTTGTTGGAGAGGAGCTAGGAATAGGGAAAACATAGGACTGCTCTTGTTTGTTTACTTGTAGAACTTTAGATGTTATTTCATTTTAATATTCTGATAACAATGAAAATCATTCATTTAAAAATAAAGGTTATGGACCAGGCATGGTGGCTCACGCCTATAATCCCAGCACTTTGGGAGGCCGAGGCAGGCAGATAATTTGAGATCAGGAGTTCAAGACTAGCCTGGCCAAAATGGTGAAAACCCATTGCTACTAAAAATACAAAAAAAAAAAAATTAGCTGGCCATGGTGATGGGTACCTGTAATCTCAGCTACTTGGGAGCCTGCAGCAGGAGAATCGCTTGAACCAGGAAAGCAGAGGTTGCAGTGAGCTGAGATCATGCCACTGCACCCCAGCCTGAGCGAAAGAATAAGACTCCATCTTAAAAGAAAATAAAAATAGATAAGTAAATAAATAAACAAAAATAAAAATAAGGTTATAAAAAGAGTCTGAGCAAAAGATGATGAGGTAGGGATACAGAAAACCAAAGGTGTGGGGATATAGAAGAGCCATATTTATGGAGTAGAATCAGCAAGACTTGAAAATGAAACAGATTTGACTCAAGATGGATAAATTCAAATTTCTGGTTTGGATTAGCTAGATACTGGTGTCTCCCACTTAGCAGTCATTCAATAAATCCTAGCTTATAGCTTATAGGGTCAATGACATGTCCCTGTCCATGATGCAGCCAGAGCTATGCAATGAGGTGGCTTTGATAGGCTAATGAAATGGAACTCTAAAAATCGAACTCTAAAAATTTATTTTTAGGTTTGAAGAAAATATACATATCTCCTAATTATTTTTTAAAAAGGTTTGCTTTTAGTTGCAAAGAGTCCAGATCCTTAATCAATATATTAAAATCCTGGTATATCTAACATATTACTAATAATATATTTCCTATGAAAAGATTAGCTGTTTTCAGACAAAATGAATAAACTACGTTGATATGCATAAATATCACTTTTCATTATTACTGCATTTAACTTTTCAAGTACGCTGAGAGTTATTTCCTACCCGAACAGAGAATTCACTGCAGAAGGCTACTGTACTTCTTTTGACTGTAAAGCCAGATGGGACAAATAATAAACATCGACCTCCTGAACTCTCCAGCACCCACCCCTACCCATCCCAGTGACACTTTGTTATGCAGACATCAAGTGCAGCATTTCACTCAGTTTCGGATTTTATCAGAGCTGAAATTACATCAATATTTTCATTTGCAACTGCATTTATCTGTTTAAAATTGTAGCCACAATTCATTAGCTTAGAATCTATTTACATATCTCTATTATTAGATTGGAAACAGGAAATTTTTAGATGAACAGAAATACAGGTAAGCTGATAGGAAAAGAAAGGGTAGGATTTACTATGCTAACTACAGTATGTTCTGATTTTTCTTTACATGCAGTTTTTTAATAAAGAAAAAAGCTGAAGCCGTAACACAAACCATGTCATTCATAGTCAAATCAAACCTGCCAACATTTACTGAGCAGTACTGTGCTTGGCACCGTGGGCAATACCAACAAGGAAAAGGCACATAGGTTTTCCTTAATGAGGAAGGGAAGGAGGGGGTCGGGAACAGGTCAGACAATTTTGAAATCCCAGTGGGGGTTCTCTGCAATGATGACTGCTTCATTTTTCCTCCATCTCCGTTATCCTTTGGCATTCTAGCTACCTAGTTCATGTCCAGATCATCATTGTGAGAACCCTCAGCATTCATTTGAAGTCATATATGTTGTTCTCTAATCTTTCTTGCTGTTCCAAATGTACTGAATACTTTGGAAACTGAGTCAGCATTTTCCTTCTCTCTCCCTTTTTTTTTTTTTTTTTTTTTTTTTGAGGCGGAGCCTAGCCCTGTAGCCCAGGCTGGAGTGCAGTGGCACAGTCTTGGCTTACTGCAACCTTTACCTCCCTGATTCAAGCAATTCCCTTGCCTCAGTCTCTCGAGTAGCTGGGATTACAGGCACACACCACCACGTCTGGCTAATTTTTTTGTTTTTTTTAGTAGAGACAGGGTTTCACCATGTTGGCCAGACTGGTTTCGAACTCCTGACCTCAGGCAATACGTTTGCCTCAGCCTCCCAAAGTGCTGGGATTACAGTTATGAGCCAGCATGCCCGTCCAGCATTTTCCTTCTCTGACCTTTGGTGATGCAGTCATACTGGGCAACCTAATGGCCAATATAGACAGTCAATCAAACACTCTGGCAGAAATAAAATATATAATGAAGAAACCAACTACTTGGTCTTAAATGCATGGAGCCTGACTAATGATCTTTTCTTCTACAAAAAAAAAAAAAAAATATTATATAAATTTTTGAAAAAGGAGTTGACTATTATAATTATAAGGTACAATTTGGTGGTAACTTAAATTTTATTTCACTTTAATTGCATTTCCACTGCTACCGGAAGTATGACAAGAAAGGGCTACATAACAGTCTTTCTCCAAGATGTAGTGTCTACTAATAACAGTGTTGAGAGTAAGCATTATTTTAAATACTTTAAATAGTTTAACTCATTCCATCCTTAAAGCTCCCTAAAATGAAGGTAACACTATTCCATTTTTAAAGATGAAGATTTTAAAACAGAGAGGTGAAGTATTTTCCCAAGGTGGCAACAGTAAGTACTACATAGAACACATACTTTCTGTTTCAATATTTATATTCTCAGCTCATACAAAAGGAAATGCTTTATTTATGAGCCTTTCTTAACTCCAGCCTTCTACATTATTTCTGTTACATCTTATGTCCATCTCAAAATGTGGAGAAAAGTCTCCTTTATTTGACTGCTGCAACATCTAGCACTAACAGACAGCTCCATGGGGAATTCATTTTAACAGTTTGTAAAGTCTAATAATGCAGGCGACAATATGAGCTAAAATCTAAATATTAATACCACAGAGTATGTTTTAAAAAACAGTTATGAAAGCTTTCCATTTCTACCCTTTTCTAAGAAAACAAGTGAGAATACTTGAGATTCTTTTACCTTCTTCTTGTATCAGTCTGATAAATTGACGTAAATTGTGCAAGTATATTCAAAGTAAAATCAGCTACCATCCTCCAAAGACCAAGTAACATGCTATAAATATGCATAAGAAAATACTGTTAATGAAACACAAAGTTAAAAGAGAATACATCTGTTTAAGCCTTAGCAGTTCAGAGTTTCCAGGCTTCTGACCTGAGTATTTCTCCTCACTTTCCAACAATTAGCAGAGGAAAATTGACTGATGGAAAGATTGGTTTAGCATAGACCATAGTTCTCAAAATGCAGTTTCTTGACCCACACATCAGAATCATCTAGGAACTTGTTACAAATGCAATTTACCAGGCCCCATCCTAGATCTACTGAATCCAAGGCTGGTAATGGGGCCCAACAAATGAGTTTTAAAAAGTCTGCCAGGTGATTCTGATCTGTGCTAATGTTTGAGAACCTCTGGCATGGATGGAATGCTGTTCACAAATTACAAGAGATTTAATTATAATACCTTAAACTGTCTTTCAATGTAAAGAATATGGTATTTTACTGTAAATGAGAAGTAATAAAACAGCCATGGCATATCTATATCTATATCTATCTATGTATCTATCTATGTATCTATCTATCTATGTATGTATCTATCTATCTGTATCTTCCCTTACCTCCCAAGCCTCTCTTGCTAGGAAGAAATGCTTTGTAGAAAGAGAGGCTTGGGAGGTAAAGGAAGGTAAGAGGCATAATGTAAGGTAAGCATTGCCTACAACCATGCTCCTTGCAAAGCATTCATTCTCATGTTTTAAATACTTTAAATTGTTAGTGACGAAGATAGATATCTACCTCAAAGTTGTTTCAAGATAGGATATAATTAATTAATAATTTAGAAAAAAGTGGCAAAGGGATGGTTTACTTTCACTTAGGCTAAAAACATAGAACTTGGAAGCTGAGAGAGAACACACTGCCTGCTGTGTTTAAAAGCCTCTGTGAAAAGTAATGGAAATAAAAATGCAGTGCACAGAGAGTACTAATCCAGCCATCAGTTGACAGGGAGCAGTAGAGAAATTTCCAGGAAAAAGTAAGCAGCTTTAAAAATATATTTGTTTTTTCAACAACTTTCTTTCCTTCTTACATCAACTCTAAGCAAATATTAGCCTACTTGGAAGATTCTGTTGATCCCCACTAGAGGACATCCTATTTTCATAAATACCTGAAAATTTTAAAACTACAATAAATTTTAGTAAAACATTGGTGAGATCTGTCATCTAGTTTGCTATTTGCTAAGGACACTTTGATGGTTTCATTTTGTATTCCAATCATACACGATTACGTATCAGCTTTCTGCTGTTGGTTTCTCTCCAGTGACATGCTGTAGCTCCACATCACCACGGGTAGGAGCTAGATCCACATACCTGCAAGACCATCAGCTCACAGTGGCTGCTGCTGCGCAGCCTTGTCAAACCGCAAAGCGATAGTGCTCAAATAACGAGCCAACCACAGGACCACTAAGAGAGCATGGAGACTTTGAAGTTACGCATTAACAGCCACTCTAAAAACCCCCCATTTCATCCTAAAATTCTTTCATTTGTAATGCACTGCAATTGCTGGAATGCACAATTGTTAAAATGCTAAGGATTCCATTTGAATCTCTTACAAATTATTGGAATATATTAACTAAAGGAAAATAAAAATAAAAACAGAAAACATACAGATTGCTCACTATATGACCTTGTACTGTTTCTATACAAATATAAGATAATGAATAAAAGTCAAAGATTTTAAATAAGCCCCAAATTTCAAGTTCAAGCCTCTAAATCAAATTTTAGAGAATTTTCTTTCTTGTAAATCTATTCGTATGATTAAAGTTGACCTTCAAAAGATATGTGAAATATGGTCTAAAACATTCATTCAACGTGTAAGATACAAGAAATAAAAATTCTTGCTAGTTACAGAAGCAGACACAAGTCAATGTTTTGTTTTTTCCAACCTTTCACCCTCCCCATCATTCCCCCACCCTTCAAAAAAGTAAAGTTAAATTTGTGAAGGGTTTCAGAAGTGGAAAGTATGGAGTCTGGAGTCAGAAATTCTGGGCTTTCTTCCAGGTTCCACCACTAACTACTGGATCTTGAGTTTTCTCTTTTATGCTAGGATCATATCCTTATCTACTCTGCCTATCTCATAGGATTATTGTGAGGATTAACTGTAATAGAAAACATGTGCAAAAGCAAAATGAGCTATACAATATAAGGCATCATTATTATAATCAATGGAATATGCTTACTCATGATTTACATTTAAAAACATATTCCCAGAAACAAATGTGTAGTAATTGCAAATAACTGTTGCGCATGTCAATATTTAGATTGACTACTTTCTTTTAATTACATTGAAACACAGAAACTAATTTACTTTCATAGAATATCCTTATCTTGAATTTCTTCTTTGTCCATATCTGACGTATTACCTGATATATTACAAGGAACATTATACTTTAGATATCTACATTGAAAATTAATGACTGTGCAAAAACTACTTTTTATGAAGAGTTGACCCAAGCGGGGATACACTTCCAGCTGCCTCATGCCTGGAAGTTCCCCGACTGCCACCCTTCATCAGAGAACCTATCACATTTTCAATGTTCACCAAAATTTGTGCTCCACCTTCCACAGCATAAAATATTCTCTAGAAAGTAGCTTCTCGGCCGGGCGCGGTGGTTCAAGCCTATAATCCCAGCACTTTGGGAGGCCGAGACGGGCGGATCACGAGGTCAGGAGATCGAGACGATCCTGGCTAACACGGTGAAACCCTGTCTCTACTAAAAGAAGTACAAAAAAACTAGCCGGGCGCGGTGTCGGGCGCCTGTAGTCCCAGCTACTCGGGAGGCCGAGGCAGGAGAATGGCGTGAACCCGGGAGGCGGAGCTTGCAGTGAGCTGAGATCCGGCCACTGCACTCCGGCCTGGGCGACAGAGAGAGACTCCGCCTCAGAAAACAACAACAACAACAACAACAAAAAACAAAAACAAAGAAAGTAGCTTCTCACTAAGGACTTCATTTCCAGCTCTCCTCTCCTTGTATTTAGGTGGATAAATATGGACTAGATATCACCAATGAAATAAGAACTAAGTATTATGCACCTCTTCCTACTCTAGCCCATAAAAATATACTCTAACCTATTCTTCATTTGTTTTGCCCATAGGCCACCTGGGAGTATATATCCAGATATATCCAGATAAAACAATGAGGCCACATAATGAAAATGTGTGTTTTCATTAGTCTGAGTTCTTGAGTGACTGTACATAACAAAGCAGCTCAACTCCTTACCCAACCCCCAGGAAATACTGTGGACTGTTGAAAGTCTACTGTGTACAGAGCCATTGAAATTCAGGAGTTTTTTAGAGCAGCTGGTTTTAATTTAAATGACAGAGATTCTCCTTGCAGCCAGACCCTTAGGAGAACAACTCCCTTATGTACAAGAATTCAATTACGACTCCTATAGAGAGCTAAAAATCCATTCCCCAATTCCCTACTTCCCTTGCAGAGATCGTTGTATTGTACCTACAGTTTTCTGGTTATCTTTTTATTAACTAATTTAATAGCATCTTCTGAGCACACATTATGAACTCTTCATCACTAGTAACTGCTCTCTCTTCCTTTTGAAGCTCTGAGCTTGATTTCCCAGCAGTTCCATTCATTTTTTACTGTTGATTCTGGGGTGGTAGTGTGAGTATTTGTTGGTCAAGTTTCCACTGCTGGGGTCCTTGGAATTTCATATAACCTTTTTTTTTTTTTTTTTTTTTTTTTTTTCTATTAAAATAGAACTAGGTACTGAATGTATCTAATATTCTAATTTTGCTTTACAATTTACAAGTAGGTCATTTTGTTTGTTATACTCATTTAAGGTATATACAGTAGGTGTTACAGTCCTACTTTACAAATCTACAGAAAAGGTGATACAGATTTAGGTGGGCAGTTCAAGAAAACTAACCATCATTTATTACATTATTTCTACATTAATGATGTTTCCAAATTTCAGTAAAATATATTTTTAAAACATTTGTAAGATTATCACTTTCTAAATCTCTCTCTCTCCTATTTTAGCTCTGGTGTGCGTGTGTGGGTGTGGGGTGTGTGTGTGTGTGTGTGTGAAATTAAATTCAATAGCTTAAAATGTATTTAAAAACATAAGCAATGACTTTTAATTCAAAATTCTTCACTATCATAATCAAGCTGGTAGAATACTGGAGCAATAGAAAATGTGCTTTATATTTCTTAAATTGACTTTAGACTTACCATATACCACTATGACATTCCTTTATTCTCTTTTTATGTGAACTGATATTCCAAAAATGTAATTTATATTAATTATAATATTTATAAATTAGAACTAAAACACCTACTGATAGGGAAATTGTTATTATCAAATTATGATTTATTCACTCTGCAAAATGTTAAGTAGCCATCAAAAACAAAAATCATGATACTTGTATAGTAAAATGAAAAATACGATGCAAAAAAAGTAGAATAGTAGAATAGAAAGCCATCTTGAGGTGTACCTATAAAAATACTAGAAGCAAATTCAGGGTGTAATAGTATTTACAATAGGGGTGATCTGATTTCAGATATTGTTCTTTATAATTAAAAATGCTCTGGATTAATATATTCCTTATAAAATTAAAATTGATTTCAAAGCATTATCTCATTGGTATTCTAAGGAAGTTAATGAGAACAGTTTAAGAGTATTTTTTGGTCTTCTAGAAAAACAAAGGTACAGTGAGACTTAGGATTCAAGTCAATGATAAAAACACTCATTATTATTCTCAAAGAGAGAACCACAAGTAACAAGAAGAGGTTTCTGGTTGAGGAACACAGGCCGAGGGGGCAAAAGTAAAGTCAATGCTGGACAAAGGTAGGATCCTAAGCTGGAACAGTGGTCTGAAAGGGCAAGGCACTTTGGAGTGGCCTGTTCAGGTCCAGAACGTCTGAGCAACACCTCCGTAGGATAACAATGGAGTAGGGCTCACAGGAATTGCAAAAGTCTGAATAAACGCTGATGAGGGATTTTCCCAAAAGTAGAGTAGTGGAGGTCAGAGAATAACTAAAAAATAAATGGATCAGTCAAAAACCAAACATTCACAAGAGCCCGAATGACCAGAAAATCTGTTAGGAGATGGAAAAGAAGCACTGGCTTCTTTTTATAGCACACAGCTCAAAGATTTTAAAACCAGAGGCAGGGAACCATATCAAGGTAGCTATTCTGTCATCTTCTGGGCTAATAGTTTTAATTGGAACTGGTGGCTAAATGGAAGTGTTTTCAGGGCTGACCAAGGAGGTAGCTTCTGCTATGCATATGACCAGGTCTTGCACTTCAAGTTCATTGACACAAAGATTCAGAGATAGAGCTTTGATGTAATTGCCACTGTTTCTACTAAGTCATAAAGGTCACCCTGTACAGCATTCTCTGCCCATGTGCTGAGCACTTTACAGACCTTATTTCATTTATCCTCCAAAGGACCTTATGAGATGGGCATTGTTATAGTTATATTACACATGAAACAATTGAGGATCAGATTCATTGACTAATTTGCCCCAAGTCATTAAGTAGCACGTCACAGAGCTAAGTTTAAAATTGCTTCTCTCTCTCTCTACAATACCCATACCTTTTCAGTGGCACCATACTACCTTTTTTGTTGGTATAAACAATAAAAAGAGAAACACTAAAATTTTTCAAGGTGTTTGGCAAAGTACTGCCCTGTATCCCCATAAAAATATATCATTTTAACCCTATTATTTCTAGTAGATTTTTCATCTTTCACGTTAGAAATTGTAACTGTCATTTTAATTCCAAGGAAAAGGAATTTAGCTACGAGAAAACTTGTCATAAGACAGTCTTTCCCAGGTCAGTTCCAAACTGCAGTTCTTAACAACTGCATTATTTTCCTGCTCTAACATATTCATTTAATGATAGTCACAATTTGTTGGTTAGTCCAGGCTGCCAATGTTTATGTAAGTATGGCTACTTCTGGGTTTCAGAATTCTTAAGTGAATGGTTCCTACATGGCTAATCCTTGTTCTTGAACATTTCTATCAATAATGAAAATAGAATTTTGAACTGCATCTCCATGACTTCATGAACTATTTCGCAGTTGGTATTGCCTTAACTGAAGAACATTTATTAGTCTCAAAAATTCCAAGTTAAAATTTAAGTAAATATTAACATTTTTAGAATTCCATATCTTGAATATTCATATCCTCAGGCACTAGATTTATGATGACCAAAAAATGTTTCTCATTTTTTCCTCAAAATACTTACCCTAGCTTTAAAGCTAAGCCTTTGACGAAGTCTGTTGAATATTTCACATACCACTAGACTTAAATTTCAGCTTCTCCACTGGCAGATAAGCCTTAAGGATAGGTATCCTTTTCATTTTCTTATGATGAGATTTTAGAAATCCAAATCTTCCAACACAGGTTCAAAATTCTCTACTTGAAAGTACCCACAGCCATTCTATTCCCTTTTGTGACAAGGATATGAACAAATAACTCATATGAATCCAAATGGTGACCTTTGAAGGTCTACTCTATCCACAGTCACAAGACGATTCAGTCATCCATCTGACATTATTTTCTGATAATATTCTCTTTCTCAAGACAAGAGGCATCTCCAGAGTAATTTTTTTTTGGATGACTTCCTTTTTTGTAACAAACATTGCTGGTTAACATTTGGACTCACACATGTGAATCAAGTGGAAAGAGATGACAAATATTTGCCTATATGAACCAGAAAGTGTTTGAGTATTGTACCTAAAAGCAAATTCAAAGGCTTGTTGTACCTGTTTTTCTGATAATTCTAATTTTCACAGTATATATTTACCTAAAAATGTATTTTAATTTTTCACAACAGCAAGTTAATTGTGTTTCCAGAAAATTGTCATGAAGGGTTTTTTTGGTACTATAAAATTTGTAAGTAAAAAGGTCAGATAGGACTTAATTCATCTTACAGTTTTGGGGCTTTTCGTTGTATGTTTTTTAAATCTGACTTTTCCATTTTTTTCATGTCCAATTTTAAGCCCCTGTTAAAACAAAATTCATTTTTCCAAACAAAATAAAACTGGTTGATTTTGATAAAGCAACTGAGAAAGCTAAGTACAATATATAGCATAGTATTCTTTATTCAAATATTAATTATGGGATTTAGAGCACTAATGTTAATTATGGTGTTTAGAACACTAATGCAACTCTCAAAACAACACATTAAACCAAGTTTTATTGTTACTCTTATTTTACAGATGAAGAAACTATGATTTAAAGATACTAAGCAATTTGCTAAATGTCACACAGTAAAGAGTGCCAGAACCTGGATTATTAACCAAACCTAACAACCTCTAGAGTTCATAACACCATGCTATATTTCACATGCAGTTGATAAATATTGCTTCAATTAGTGGTAAGTAATAAACCTGCCAAATTACAGCATCATTTTCAAAACTAAAAGATAAGTGATAATTCAGTCTTCTGCAGAAATCATGGGTTGTTCACTTCAAATTCCAATCTCACAGCTCCCACAATGACAAAAGGTCACCAAAGAATCCAAGCTTGATCAAATTTGCAATAGGGTAAATAAATAGTGTCCCTTTAAGAGCTAGATTTCTGTTAATCTGATCAACTATTAAGCAAAGGGAATATAATTGCCACTGAGAGCAGTGTACATGAAGACTGTCTCAATGAAAGCATGCCTAGCCTCATAAGAAAACAGATGTTTGCTAAATTAATATGAAGTATTTTGCCTTGAAAGATATAAAGATGTCCTTCAATGGTTGCTAGGTAACATATTTGAGGTTAAGAAATAAGCTAATTTACAGACTTTGGCATACTTTCCTTACTTATGTATTTTAGTAAAATGGGGGATTAAAAAGTAGATAAATACCAAAGAAAACAGCTTAATGTGACATGGTATCTTCCTTTCTAGCCCCATGTCCACAGATATGGAGTTGCAATGGTTACTGTGTGAGCATTTTCAGAAGTTAAGCTGTATACCCAACTCTTACGTTCCAATATAAGAATGTAGTAACATACAATTAAGCTTTCTGGTAAGGAAGTTCTAAATACATCAGTTCACACAGGTTTCCTTCATTCGTTGGGACTAATGTGGAAATTTATGTGGATACCATGTCAAGATTTAACAAAGCAAAGAAATACCTGACCACACTTTGACCTTCACTTTAGATTAATTAATGATTGAGTGCCTGCTCTCAAAGCATCCATTTCTCTGCCCATAGACATAAAATATTAGTTGTTTGTTCACTTTCTGTGATATCCATACCCAATCCAAGCCTAAGATAAAGTTTCTAATTCTTCCTCTATCTTGTTTTCTTTGAAAGTATTTTTTTTTTCATATGGTCCCTTCAAATCAACTCTCTGGTTCATTCTTTCCCCTAGTTTGAATGAAATACCTTGCCCCTTGTTTATATTCTCTATGGATTATAATAATGGTCCCAAGGTCTACTCTTCCTATAATGTTATAGACTGTTTCTTCCCATATGATATGGAGTCTATTTCTCCAATCTTGAATTTGGGTTGGTCATTTGGCTGGCTTTGCCCAATGTAACCTTAGCAAACGTAATACAAGCTGACCCTGGAAAATCCCTTGTATGATGGCTCTGGCTTACTTGCTGCTCTTGGAACTCTGAGCTGACATATGAACAAACCTGAGATATCCTACTGGATAATGACCATATGGAGGGAAGCTCCAGTCATTCCAGCTGTACCAAATGAGACTATCATAAACCAGCTTGCTGAGAGCCATATGACCCCCCAGAAACTATCACCTAGCTGATGGGCAGCCAACCACAAACTTGAGTGAGCCCATAGAGTAGGGATGAACTTCTCTGATGAACTAAGCCCAAACAGATAACCCACAAAAATGTGAATAAATGGTTGTTGTCTTAAGACATGGAGTTTTGGGTTCGTATTCTAGCAAAAGCTACCTGATACATTTTCCAATAACTCTACTAGGTGTGGATGTGCTAAGAAAATCAGTAGCTAACAGTTCTAGACTGGCTGACTTAAAAAGGTCCCTCTAATATTAGCTATAATGATACTCAGCCAAGTGGTTTTTCTTTATGGATCTAACAGAATGTATTTGCAATTACGCAAGCTAATACAGTTTCTAAAACAAAATAGCCCTGAGCATGGAAACTTGTCCAAAGGGAGTGTCACAAAGCAGTGTTTCATGTATTTTATTTAGGAAGAGCTTTAGTAATGACAGCCAGAAGAATCCTTAGCATCCAGAGGGAAGAGTGTAGTATCACAGTTAACCGTTCCATATGGAGGGAGAGATGCCAAAATATTGTTCTTTAGGTATAAACTCAAGTCTTAATAATTTATTTTGATTAATTCAATTTGGACTTTATTTAGTTTGTTGACACTCCTGCTGGAAAACAATGCTGCTGACTGTCTGCAGGTGAATTCAAGTTTTTTAAAATGCCATTCCATTTTGCTACCTTTAAGAATAGAAGTTATCAATTATAAGGATCCTTTTGGTCACTGCCTTTGGATGTAAAAAGTCACTGTATGAGTCAGGGCCTAGTCAAGAATATAGAAACCTTTCCAGGTATTTTAAATAGAAAGTATTTAATTTGGGGCTATGGGCTGAAACGTTTGTCTTCAAACAAACAGTTAATGTTTAAATAATCCAGATTTTAGTAAGAACAAGAAGCCACCATCACCTGAAAAAGAAACAGCCTGGCCTTTCTCTGCTTCCTGCCCTTTAACCTTCCATTAGTTCCATGCATAGCTGCATACACTGGCAAATTAAAATGTAGCTTTCGAGAAGGTCGGGGAATGCAAGGAGGGCAAACAGGCAGTACCCAGGCACTTCAAGTAAGACAATAGTAGAAAATAGGACTGTTACACATGCAAAACATTAGACATATTGCTATATAATCTTAAGTAGGGAAATATCCCTCGATACGTAAATAATTGAACAAAACTGATGATATAAAAGATGTGTAGTTCATCCATTTCTTGCTTTTATATATGGTGTTTTTTAAACCTTCTGAAAAGGTTATCAATAGTAGTTTAAAATTAATATTTAAAATAATGATGAAGAGAATGGGCTCTGGAGACAGCTTACCTAGGCTGCAATTCTGGTTCTGGTAATTCATACCTTTACAATCTTGGGTAAATTCGATAATTAAGTCCCAGATAATAATACTATGTGTGTCATTTAGTTATAATGAAGTTTAGAGTACTAATGCAGGCAAATCTGTTCCACAGCGTCTGGTTTGGAATAGACCAACAATAGATTTTAGTTATATTTTTAGCTTTTGTGTACAGAAATACAAGTTACATAAGCTTTATAATCTGTCAGATTTTTAAATTGCTACTTTTATTTTTCAGTATGATTTTTATATAATAATGCTATGTTTATAAGACTAGTTTATAAGACTAGTTAATTTTACACTAAATTAACAGTAAATATCCTATTGATGTGATATTTCCAGAGAAGAGACTGAATTCTGTTTTTTTAATGTCTCCTGATATTGAATTCTATCTTCTGTGTATTTGGTATTTAATATTTCACATTAAAAATTTCATCACTCTGAAAAGATTATATTTTTAACACTAATTGTAATCATAAAACAGTGGTGTTCTGAGCATTGAAATGAGATCAACATTTGTATTTTGATTTTCAGTAATTTCTATTGTCTGATCATAATGAAAATCAGCACCTCTTCTGAGTCAACTCTAAAGTCTGACGAAAAATGTGCATTTAATCAAACGTGTCTTTGAAAATGCCTTGTCTTTGAGTATTGTATGCAGAATGCCATTCATAGGTTAAAATACCTTTTACCACAGGAAAAAAAAAGCAGACATTAGTTGGATCTTGTGCTTTAGAGCTTTGTTGAAAATGTACAGTAAAATCTATGAAAAACATGCCACCCCCCTCCCCACATTGCAACACATGCCTAGTAGCCTTTCCTCTGTCTCTTTACATCTTTTCCTCTCTTGGTAGGATTAATCATTCCTTCCTCTTTGTTTCTGTTCCTTTTAGTTGAAGGGTATGGACTACACAAAGTACAACTAAAAAGAGACTTATGTTTAGTCTTTCCTTTCAAAACGGTCTCTGGATTTGTTCTTTCCTCTTCTCTGAAATAAATATTGGAGCAGTTGTCCATATTTTCCAAAGTCTTTCAAATAATAAATAGTTCCTTTTGTTTTGTTATTTAAAACATTCTGGTGCAATCTAAATCCTGTATAACTCCAGTCCAACTTCAGAGCTTTGCTTTCTCCGTTCCCTTTACTCATAACACTCTTTCACCAATATCCAAGTAGCTTACTTACTCATTTAAGTCATGTCTCTGATCAAATATCACCATCTCAGAGTGGCCTGTCTTAAATTTCTTGATAAAACAGCCTCTTCCCACTGCAGTTCCATCACTGCCTAACCCATTACATTGCTTTATTTTCTTCAAATGCTTATCATCACCTGATACACCATAACTTTGTCTCCTGATTACTTTCACTTGTCTCATTGGAAAGTAAGCTTCATGTTATTCAGCACCCTGTCTTGCTCACTGCTCTATGGCCAGTGGTGGGGACAGTATCTAGGTCACAGGAAACGATCAATAAACATTGATGGGACTAAATGAATGAATGAGGAATTCATGAAGCCACAGAATACACATATCAAAGATCTTTCCAATTTTGCAACTTTTTTGTCTTTACAACTCTACTAGAGACCATAATAATGCAGGGAATTTAATTATTTCATAGAGATAAAATAACTATCTTCAGGGATATAGAAAATGTACTCGCCTCATCCTGACAAAATTTTGCAGGTATAACATAGCAAAATTACATTAAAAACATGCAAATAATATACTAGCTAGATGAATTACTTGATTCTGGCTACAAGATCTTTTTTTTTTTTTTTTTAAGATGAAGAGATCCAGTGGGAAATCCCTGGCTTGCCTGTCTGTTTTTGTCAAACATTCAACAATAATTGATAATCTCTACATCTGTTATTTATTTGACAGATCTCTGGAGGGCCATACAAGTAGAAATTTCAGAGAAACCCTAAACAAACTCCATAGCTCTTTGCAATGCCAGGAGGAATTTTTATCATTATATAAATGTTAGGTTTAATTTAATCATTCACACAATGACTACTTATGCATTTCTTGCATAGCATGTGAAGTGAAATTTGTGATTTGTCCACTATTGTACTAAAAAAATAAGAATTAATTACACACTAAAATTAAGCCGTTTGAATCTAGGAGGAGACAAAAGCCAAAGAAAATGTGCAGCTGGTCAGGAAGTAAATCCAGGGTGGAGAAATTTTTTCAGAGAAGGAAGAGAAGATCCTAAGGCATGAAGGAAGACATACAGATTTTCTTAGTGTGTTTTCAAGAATCTGACAACTAGAATCCAAAAGATGCAACATATCGCTTAAATATATATTTTGTAACTAAACAAAAAGATCTTCAGAAATTAATGGAGCTGCATTTGGCTTGGATTTTTTAAAGCCATTTAAATGACTAATTTTGTAAGTAATATGCATACCGAAACACAGGCATTAGGCATAAAGCTGAAAGCATCAGATCATTTAAAAAAAAAAAAAAAAAAGACAAAGAATCTCTGCATTTCTTAACCTGGTAAAAGGTTTGTGTTTATTATTTTGAGCTTAAGATATCTGTTTACTGAATGAATCAAAACAGAAATCCAAAAATTGATTTTTACAAGCTATTCAATATTAACTTTACTCCACAATAGACTAGACAAAACCAATAGACTAGACAAAACCACATGTATTGTCACTCCATAATCATGCAAGGGGCGGGGGGAAAGCAAGAAATATAGGTTATCCCAAAGAGCACTAGCAAACCCTTTGAGGGAATTTAGTCCATGCCTCTGACCATAATTTATTTTAATGGAATCCCCAAAACAAAATGTTGCCCTTCAAATGTGATCTTTAGATAAAAGCAAAATCATTTATCTTGCTATTTCATGGCATGGAAACATCTGTAGGAAAACACTAGAGAGCATCCCTCACTAAGATATCAAAGTAACTGCTAAACTCAGAGGACAGCTGAAGCACAAGCAGTATAAATCACCTGGGTACCTCCAAAAAACATCTTGCACATTCTCGAATGATTGACTGATGGACTGCTTGATGTGTGAATAAATGAATGAAGCCTTTGACAGTGAATCAAAGGCATGATCACTTTATGTGCCAGTAAGACCAATAGTATTAGTCTGCAAAAGAGATTGTGAGATAATTCTCTCTTAAGGCAGTTTAAAACTTGGCACTGGTACAAAATATAAATTTATGGGAAGCATTAACCAGCTAAACATCTGCTGAAATTTTCATTCAATTAAAAGCAGAGCGTCTCATAAAACCTCCACTTGGCTTCCTTAAAATGTCATGGCTCAGAAGTGAAGGGGGACTTCTGTTGTGGATATGATTAAGATCCCCAAAGAATAAAGAAAAAAAAAGGACAATCAACATTCAATGAATCTATATTTTACACTCATCACAGTGCTTTTAAAAACGTACATGACAAATTCTAAATCCAGATCAGAATGAAAAAGTATGAAGTACAATAATCAGAAAGAAGGGAAACATAACTAAGGAAACATACTTTTAAAATTCTCTATCTGAAGCTTAGCACAAGCTAAGAATTATGTAAACTTTTAATTAGTTACATTGTGAAGATAGAGCTTAAGTGACAGACTGTAAAAACACTCAACTCCTATTTTGCTTCCAGCCTCTCAACCAAGGCTAGTATTATAGCAGAGTTTTTATCATTCACCCGCACACTTCCTGAATTCTGGGTCCAATCTTCCAAGAAACCATAACTTCTATAAGTCAAAATTTCCTGAATGAGTTTTAAAAATCAAACTATGTTAATATAGTATGTAATACAACTCTTAGAGTAATGCCTGGTACGGGAGGTTGCAGTGAGTCGAGATCGCGCCACTGCACTCCAGCTTGGGTAACAGAGTGAGACTCTGTGTCAAATAAAAAAAGAATAATGCCTAATTTATATGGTTAAATATTAGATAAATGTTAGCTATGATGATTGGATTATGGAGTAGAAAATTCTAAACAGTTCATAACATTTACTCTTTTTCATAAACTACAAGTTTAATGTATTTTTAAATAAGAATAAAGGTATTATATGACCATAGGTAACGTTTATCTAATATTTAACCATGTACTAGGCATTATTCCTTCTTTTAGACTAGCTAAGTGTACATGAGCAAAAAATTGCTGTGTACATGAGATATGGAATAAAAGTATGCATAGATGTAACACAAAACCATATAGACCATGTTTTGGGGCCAAGTATGCTATGTTAAGAATTTTCCGGCCGGGCACGGTGGCTCAAGCCTGTAATCCCAGCACTTTGGGAGGCCGAGGCGGGCGGATCACAAGGTCAGGAGATCGAGACCACAGTGAAACCCCGTCTCTACTAAAAATACAAAAAATTAGCCGGGCGCGGTGGCGGGCGCCTGTAGTCCCAGCTACTCAGGAGGCTGAGGCAGGAGAATGGCGGGAACCCGGGAGGCGGAGCTTGCAGTGAGCCGAGATCGCGCCACTGCACTCCAGCCTGGGCAACAGCGTGAGACTCCGTCTCAAAAAAAAAAAAAAAAAAAAAAAAAAAAAAAAAAAGAATTTTCCACCATGCATTTTTTTTTCATGTCACAAATTGACTTTGGAAGCTATTTAAACAAAACTGTGTCTCAAATATAAACTGAAAAGTATTAAGGGTCAATGAAATAACTGAAGATAAAAGACAATAAAAAGAATTATGAAAACACTTAAATGTACATATTATTTATTTCTCAGTTCTTGAAAAATGCATGTAAAATGGCAGGGCGAGGTGGCTCACACCTGTAATTCCAGCATTTTGGGAGGCTGAGGCAGGCGGATCACTTGAGGTCAAGAGTCGAGACCAGCCTGACCAATATGGTGAAACCCCATCTCTAGTAAAAATACAAAACTAATTTTTTAATCCCAGCTACTTGGGAGGCTGAGGCAGGAGAAATGCTTGAAACCGGGAGGCAGAATTTGCAGTCAGCTGAGATCGTGCCATTACACTCCAGCCTGGGCCATAAGAGTGAAACTCTGTCTCAAAAAACGAAAACAAACAAAAAACCCCCACAAAACTACAAATATAATAATACTACTGTAATAATATTATGTTTTAAAAGTAGAGATTGTTACAATTTTTAAAACTGGGACAAATATGTTTATGTAGATCACTATCTTGATGTTAATTTATGGAACTAGTCTAGTATAAATTACTGAGTAATTCATCTGTGAGCATTTTCAAATTAAAAGATAATTTTAGCAGTCAGACCTTGTTCACTGGGAACAAGTCAACTGAAAGGAACACCATATTTTGTTGTCAGATTATTAGGCCTTTCTTGGCTTGTAGACACATGGCTTCATTCTCTGCCTCGATAATTACATGTCATTTTCCTTGTGTGCATATGTCTAAATTCTCTCTTCTCATGAGGACACTAGTCATTGGATTATAGTACATTCTAATTGTGTGTGATCTTTAAATACACCTGCAAAGACCCATTTCCAAATAAGGTCACATTCGTGGGTGGTGACGGGGTTAGAACTTCAACGTATCTTTTTTGGTAGGCACAATTCCACCCCAAACAGTATTATATTCTAGGAAATTTACATTACCTTGCCTTAAGGAATGCTTGCCATAAACTCGATGGAGTAGGTATCATTCTTTTTTAACTTGGTGAAAAACAAATCTTGCTAAGGTTAAGCGACTTTTCCAGAATGACCACAGTAAATGTGAGGCAAAGGCTTGATTTAAACATAGAACTCTTTGATAATAAAGACTGTGTTTCTGAAATTAGGTTCTGAACACCCTGGAGTTAAAAAACATGTGATCAGTGGTATAAGAATCTTTCTAATTAGCATGGTTCAACTTGCTTGAAAATTACTTTAATGACAATGATTTAAACCATTAATTTTATACTAAAATAAACACATTTGGTCATATAATGTAAAATTCACATAGGGTACTATAAATAATTGATGCTTCAAATACATTTTTTCTGTTTCAAAAGACTGTTAATGACAGTGTCTAATTCAGTTCTTTAAGGGAATTCTGGAATTTCCAAAGACTAGGACAGATCATCTGTTTCTGGCCTCCTTTTGTCAAAAAGTCCAAAAGCATTTGATAACTTATTAGCTAGAGTTGGCTCTTTACTCCCTTCCCAAACACACTGCAACTTAGTTATTCTAAAGCTAATGTTGGGTTGAAACGGCACAGCACTGCTCTAAGGGTATTCATTCTTCCATTCATAAACGATCTCTATAGTACACGTAGTACTTCCTAGGTACAGTACCATCCTGAACTGGTTGAGGTATAAAAAGATGGTCATTCACTTCTCTCTCAAATACAAAAGTTTTAAAAGTTTTCCCTCTGCACGTCCATTGTTGTTTGTCGCTACTGATTATTGTCTATATTACTTCAGTATCTTACACTATCTTCATGCTTTAGGTTATTGTTTCACCTCTTTTCTTTCATGCTTCAGCTTTCAAGCAAAATGACTTTGGCGGCACACCACCAACCTATTAGGGGGTACATTATTACTCTGTCTCTAGGAGAATCTCCTGAACATAGAATATAAGGTGCAGCCTCTGTGCTTTCAGCCCTATTTTTCCACAAGGACTGACTTGTTTGGATGCCTGGGCTTTTTCCTTGACACCAATCTTAGGTACAGAGTGAGTTGTTGGAACTGCAGCTCCTCAGAGATAAGGAATGCTTCTGGTGGCCAGACACTAGTCAATTGCTAAAGTTCAGGTCAAACTTAACCTTAGACATAGATCATTTTTAAGTAATAACACCTTTTGCCCCCTCCAAATCTCATGTTGAAATGTGATCTCCAATACTGGAAGTAGAGCCTAATGGGAAGTGTTTGGGTCACAGGGGCATATCCCTAGTGAATGGCTTGGTGCCCTCCCTATGGTAATCAGTGAATTCTAACTCTGGTAGTTCAAGGAAGAATTGGTTGTTTAGACAGTTTGACACCTCCTCCCCTCTCTGTCCTGCTCCCCCTTCCATCATGTGACCTGCCTGCTCCCCCTTCACCTCCACCATGATTGGAAGCTTCCTGAGGCCTTCACCAGAAGCAGATGCTGGCACTGTGCTTCCTGTACAGTCTACAGAACTATGAGCCAAAATAAACCTCTTTTCTTTATAAATTACCCAGCCTCAAGTAATCCTTTATAACAATGTAAAATGAAATAACAGATATAAGAATACCCCAATTTCCTGTCTAATTAAACTCCCTATGAGACATATTTTAAGTATGCCTTGAGAGTAAAATAGTGCTATTCTGTTAAGAACCTTAACATCAAAATATTAGGAACATTGTAAAGATGTCTCAAACATGACAACAAAGGTATTTAAGTGATTGCACATATATATACACACACACATATATGTGTATATATAATTATATATGTATATATACACACACATATGTATATATAATTTTATATATATTTATATATAATTATATATATACGTGTATATATATATAATGATGTATTATATCTTAGTTCCCTAAAGGTATCCATGAAAAATTTATATGAAACCCATTTTTAGACATTCATTTTGTGAGTCTAAAGTAAATTGTGATACCATTAAGATTTTATGTTCTAACTATAGACTCTGAAGCTAGTCTAATTATTTCAATAAAATCTTTAATAGTCATAAAATTGATATTAATATACTTTATATAAAGCATCCATGAAGAAGCACTTGTACAAGAAAGTCATAAAACAAATTCTCCATTTCCATTGGGTCTTAGAAGATAATGGGCAATGTATTTGAAAGGTGGCTGAACTTCAGCCAGTAGCTTATTTTAAAAGACAAAAGTATGTTGCATCAGCTAATATTTTAGTAAAGAACTTGTTCTACCTGAAATATAAATAACAAGCTAATCTGCCTTTTTTTCCATGTGGCACCAGCATGCAGTGCCACAATTGCCTAATAACATATAGTCTCTTCTCTTTTCTTTCTTCCCTTTTTTTTTTGAATTAAAGATTTTAAGTTGGTATTTCTTATGCTTCTTCTTCCTGTCAGCATTCACTATGATCACCCTTGATCAGGGTGGAACAGTTGTTACCCAGATAGAAAAAGCTCTCCCCAAATTGAACTGATGTTTTGGTAAGATCACAGAAGAAAAATCTTCCTGAAAAGTTCTCTACTGCATATGTTAAGAATCAGATAGTGACTTTTATTTCCTGTTTAAAAAATTATCATCTTTAATTCTCAAACTATTATAAAGTCCTATACCCGAAAATGTAAATCTAGCAATAACAGTAGCCACATTTTGAGTACTTATAACATCTAGGACATATATAAGTGGATTTATATTCAGTTTTTATTTTAATCCTTCCATAAAACTATCAGCAAACATTATTATCCCCATTGTACAGATGAAGAAATTGAGGCTGAGAGAAATTAAGTAGCATGACCAGGGTGAAACGACAAATGAAAGGGTCATGATTTGGATCCAGTCAGCCCATTTCCACATCTATGTTATTTTTACTGAACTATGAAATGTATAGCTTGATTTTAATTACACTACTGAAACTTTTAAATTCTTTACAAACTATACAATCTATTTTCATAGGCAAAAGTTAAATGCCATTATTATAGATAAGGAACAATCTGATCTACAAATTATGCAAAGCAGAAAAATTTCTTAGAAGGGTTGAATGCTTCTCTGACATATTGAAAAGAGTAAAGCAGTGAAAAAATCTACTCATTAATCAGATATCTTAATGATCTCTAAGCCAGCTATCAAAGAAAGCAATGTGCTTTTCAGATGAGTAATATTTTGGGGAAAAAAGTACAAAATTCAAATATTACTACAAAATAAAATCAATACAATCATAAAAGACTAGACACTGGAAGCTAAAGAGTAAGGGATATATTCTTTTAAAATTGCTTTATCTTATCTTAAAAATATCTGTATCATTGTTTTTTCTCCTTCTAGGAAGCACATTTATGTGCATTTTGGTAAGTGATGCCCATTTGGAAACAATTTTATATTCCTTAAATAAGTGAATAAAAGATTTCCAAGCTTTTCAGTGAAACACAATATACTTAGCCCATAAGAAGTTATAAAGCATATGTCAGCTCCAATACTTTCTTGAAGCATATGTTTTTGGCTTCATATTATATTTACAATACAGTGAGTTTAATATTTATGTTTATTTTCCAATGTGTAATTAGTAGTCCATATGAAAATAAGCAATTTTGAATATAAGTTGTTTTGGAACATCATGCTGACAAATAAACATATAATTTGTGATTGCTACTTACATGCAACAGCTCATTATGTTTTAAAATAATAAAATATATAAATATTCTAAAAACCACTGTAAACCACAGCTCTATAGTTTCTACATGGGAGTGGTTTAGTTTCAGCTTTCAAAAATATTATGGAAGAAAATTCTGTGGCAATCACTTTGTGTTTAATATGCATGCCACCAATTTTATTCAGCCATTTACACTGAGAAAGCAAAGTTCATAAACATCCACACATCCTTATAAGTATGTGATACACATGTGATGTTATGTAGACCAGAAATAGTGTAGTGAGTTAACATTTACTGAGCCAGTGAACAGGCTCAGTATCATACATGTGTGGAAGATATTGACAAATTAGCTTGCTCTTAGGTGTTTAGTCTTAGGAAATGGTACTGGAGTCTTAGCTTTCTTAATTAAAAATCAGGTGTAATGATTCCTCTTATACAGGGCTGTTATGAGGACTCCTACATATAAAACAGATAAATAAAACATTGACGATTGTATAAAAGTATTTTCTCCTTCCACAAACACATTGCTACTTAGTTATTCTAAAGTTAATGTTTGGTTGAAATGGCACATCACTGCCCTAAAGGTTATTCATGCATTCTTCCATTCATATGATAGAGATAGCTAGTGACTCCTGTTACTAATTATTACAAGGAAACAATCAGGAAGTATGAAATGGGTAAGTTTTATAGTAGAGAAGAAATTGAGCTCGATTTTGAGACATGAGAAGGTTACCAAAATCTCTCACCTTGGAGGCAACTAGAAACGACTTCAACCAAAGTTCAACCTGTAGAAAGACAACGAGGAATGGCTTTCCACATAGATGAATAAAATCGGCAAAGACACAGACTTTGGAATACATACATGTTACCTGAATGAGCTATCATCTCTCCTGATGCCAGACCTTTGTGCACACTGTTCCTTTACACCTGGCTTTTGCCACCACCCTGGAACTCCATTATGTAAGAGACTGCGATTTACCTTTGTTTACCGAGTAGCTAGCATGAGCGTGTCACACAGGAAACTCAAGCTGGACAGAGGATGTCAGATTTGAAATCAGATTTAGAGTGTTTGATGGATGAGTGACAATCAGGATAGCTTCTTAGAAAGTAGAGATAATGGAGTCTGGGAGGGCTGCTTGAAGGGCACTGAAGCCATATAGATAGACCAGGATGGTGGCAAGTAAGTGAAAAAAAAAAAAAGATGTAACTATTAAGTAATGACAGAAGTTGGCAACTGAAATATTTCATATAGGTAAAATATTTATTGTCTTCAAAATTATATAGGGCTAGCAGTTTTACTCCTAGTCAATAAAAATGTTAGCAGTTCAATAGTTAACACTTATACAGATTTACTATGTGCCAGACATTCATCTGAACCCTTATATGAATTAAATCATTAAGTTATCACAACATCCCTGTAAGGTGAATACTATTATTACTTCCATTTTACTAAGGAAGAGAGATCAAGAAACATGTCCAAATCACATAGCTAGTGTCTGGTGCCACTGAGATCTGAACTCAGACTGTGTGGCTCAGTCGGAGTTTTAATAGTCTGCTAAAATACCTGGAGATTATTTCCTAATCCCTCAAACCTAGTCCAGTCCCACCAATTTCCCCCCCCCCCCCCCACTGGCAGTATTAATGATTGTCTCAATCAATGTATCATTCAAATATAAAATGCAGTGTGTTTTTTCATACTGATTGCAATGAACATAAACTCATGCAAAGAAAATTTAGGTGAAAATGGAATTTATTATAAGTATTCAGAGGTTTGTCTTTCCTAAGGGTGATCTGCTGGCTCTTTCCAATAAGCAGTTAATTGGAAATTAATTAGAAAGCATTGGGGAACAAAAGCTTGCTTGCTTTCTCTCATTTTTCTTTGTCTCTCTGTCTCTCTCTACCTTTCTCTGTATGTGTGTGTGTGTGTGTGTGTCTGTCTGTGTTTATCTCTAATGTATTTTGTGCCTGCTTTTCCCTGCTTTATTATTCTCTCATTGTATGTAAATTGGTTTTCTTTGCAAATTTGTGGCAAATTCAGCTCCTATATATCTGAGTTAACCAATTCAGCGCCTGTAGCTCTCTACTTTTCCTGCATGCTCCACAATTTTCAGAGAAAAGAAATGGAATTGGTATAGCTTGGATCAGAAGTTCACCCTCTGTCTAATCAGAAGTGACCAGAGGGAGCAAGGTCTAGTGACAGTTAACTACGCAGTAGATCGTGGGAACAGTACTCACAGAAGTGATGGGAGCTGGCAGGCCACCAAGTCATGTCCAGTAGTTAACAGCAGTCTAAATGTTCTAGTTAGCTCAAAATGTTTCCACCGTACTCAACGTAAAAAAGTAAATTAATGTAGTAATTTTTGTGCTCATATTATTATGGGTCTGGGCAGCTGTATTTAATATAGGTTTTACTAAACAATAAGACAATTACTATTATGAAAGCTAAATATACCATTCCTGGATTCTGGGTTGTATTGTCATTTATTCCGAAAACTTCCAAGAGTGAGAAATGCATTAAATTTGGACATAAAATATAGTGGATATAAATATATTACTCCATATGTAGAAAGAAAATATAAACGAATTATATTTGAAAGTAAATGTGAAAAAGGAAAAATAATACAGGAAGTTATGGCACCAACTATCCATGCTCTTGGACAAATCACACTAAGTCTCTAGGTTCTCAATAGTCCTGTAAGTGAGGGTCACTGGACTCATGTATTTTGAAGGTCTTCTCTACTTTTAAAATTTTATAGCAATTTTTTCCCTATAAAGAGTAGTTAGGGTAATGATCTAAAATCTAAAGAGAATTCCTTTCAAACAAAATGAATCACTGATGTTATAAAGAATGCATAGGAAAGAAAAAACATTTTTCCCACTTAAATACTGCTAGTAATAAATGCAGAGGCAATATATTTTGTGTTTTCCCCAAAGCAATTCTATAAATTGTAATACATCTATTCATCTTGAATCTCAAAATCCAAGATTTTGGTATTAGAAAAGCCCCAGATCCCTGAAGACATCCTTACCATTTTTGTATGCCAAAAGGTGAACTTTCAACGAAATAATTTGAGATATATTCAAAGGCATTTGGAGACCACGGGAAAATATACTGACTTCTTTATCACAAAGCAGTAAATATGAGAATAACTGATTTCTGCATTGAATACATACTCATTTCAGATTGCTTTCTTATTTTTTTTAAATAAGGTATTTGCTCAAATTAAAGCAACCATATGGCACGACCAGCACTGCAGAAAACAAACACCAACTCTTACACAGATAAAGTATAGAAGAAAAATTAGAGTAGACATAAGTGTAATGAAAAAGTCATGAAAACAACTTTTGGTCTTAAGTCCAAAATAAGATAGGATAGAATTAAAGTGAATCTGGCAGTAGTTCTGAAGTAAATTTAATAAATACTGCTGTGCCTTTCTGTTCCCTGTTAGCTTGGTTTTCATGACCACCTACCTTTTGGAATAATCTTTACCGCATTTTTCATAGGCTCAGTTTCAAAATCGTGGTCTGTCTATACAACATTAAAAAAACAAAATAGTTCTTTCTATGAAATGGCTTGTCACCCACTCAAACCCCTGCTTTGATGGAACTGAACAATTCACAGAGTGAAAACAATGAGTCTAGAAACCAATTTCAGGCAAAGTAGCATCCTGATTATAGATGATTAAGTTAGAGAGATGATTAAGAAATGTTCCACCACCAATAAAATAACTTGACAACTAAAGTTTCAGGAGATAATTTTTGAAAACAACATATTACAATTAAAATTTAATGTCAGATATGAAAATTTTATATATATGTGTGTATGTATGTGTGTGTGTATATATATATAAAATATATATATCTCACTGGTTTCAGAGGTAAATGTAGAGACAATTTTGAGGAAATCATTTATTAAATTCCTATATCTTCGTCCCCAAGTACTATTAAGCATATACACATGGTTGACAACTATTGTTACATCCAAAGGACACCCCTAACATGTTACCCAGAAAAACAATACTGGGGCATCTCAGAGCTGCAAATCCAAGCAAACTTGGGGACTCCAAACAGAAAGTAATGAGGAAGAGATGCCTCCTCTTTGAGGAGCCAAAGTAGCTCAGCTGAGACTGGTATCAACAGGCAGCCACAGACCTTGTGAAGAAGAATGAAACTGAACCCTTACCTTTCTTTTCTTTTTTTCTTTTTTGAGACAGAGTCTCACCCTATTGTCCAGGCTGGTGGTGGTGCGATCTCAGTTCACTGCAATCTCTGCCTCCTGGATTCAAGTGATTCTCGTGCCTAAGCCTCCCAAGTGTCTGGGATTACAGGCACCTGACACCACGCCTGGCTAATTTTTGTATTTTTAGTAGCGATGGGGTTTCACCATGTTGGCCAGGCTGGTCTCAAACTCCTAACCTCAGGTGATCCACCAGCCTCAGCCTCTCAAATTGCTGGGATTCCAGGCATGAGCCACTGTGCCTGGCCTGGAACCCTACCTTTCAGCATATACAAAAATCAACTCAAGGTGGATTAAAGATACACATGTAAGAACTCAAACTATAAAAATCCTAGAAGAAAATTTAGGAAATACAATTTTTGATATTGGCCTTGGGAAATTATTTATGACTACGTACTCAAAAGCAATTGCAACAAAAACAAAAATTGACAAGTGGGATCCATTTAAACTAAAGAGCTTCTGCAAAAGAAGCAAAAGAAACTATCAATAGAGTAAATAGGCAATCTATAAAATGGAAGAAAATATTCTCAAACTGTGCATACAACAAAGGTCTAATATCCAGAATCTATAAGGAACTTAATCAAAGCAAACAACAAACAACCTCATTAAAAAGTAGGCAAAGGACATGAACAGATACTCTGCAAAAGAGGACCTTCAAGGGGCCAACAAACATGAAAAAATGTTCCACATCACTAATCATCAGAGAAATGCAAATCAAGGCCACTATAAGATACCATCTCAAACCAGTGAGAATGGCTACTATGAAAACATCAACAAACAACAGATGCTAGCAAGGCTGCAGAGAAAAGAGAATGCTTACACGCTCTTGGTGAGATTATAAATGCTTATATACTCTTGGTGGGTGCCACTGTGGAAAGCAGTTTGGAGATTTCTCAAAGAACTTAAAACAGAACTACCATTTAACTCAGCAATCTCATTACTGGTTATATAACCAAAGGAACATAAACAATTCAACCAAAAGACATATGCTCTTGTATGTTAATCGCAGCACTATTCACAATAACAGACATGGAATCAACTTAGAAGACCATAAATGGTAGACTGGATAAAGAAAATGTGATACACACACACACACACACACACACACACACACACACACACACACACCATGGAATACTACGCAGACATAAAAAATAACAAAATCATGTACTTAGTTGTAACACGGATGTATCTGGAGGCCATTAGCCTAAGTGAATTAATGCAGGAACAGAAAAAGACTGCATGTCCTCACAAGTGGGAGCAAGGCACTGAGTACACATGGATATAAAGATGAGAACAGGCCAAGCATGGTAGCTCACGCCTGTAATCCCAGCACTTTGGGAGGCCGAGGCGGGTGGATCACGAGGTCAGGAGATTGAGACCATCCTGACTAACATGGTGAAACCTGGTCTCTACTAAAAATACAAAAAAAAAAAAAAAAAAAAAAAAAAAAAAAAAAGAAAGCCAGGCCCAGTGGCGGTCGCCTATAGTCCCAGCTACTTGGGAGGCTGAGAAAAGAGAATGGCGTAAACCTGGAAAGCAGAGGTTGCAGTGAGCCAAGATCGCGCCACTGCACTCCAGCCTGGGCGATGGAGTGAGACTCCATCTCAAAAACAAAAAAACAAAAAAAACAAACAGAAAACAAAAAATACAATGATAACAGTGACACTGAGGACCACTAAGAAGAGAAGGACAGGGGCAAGAACTGAAAAATTTCCTGTTGGATACTATTCTCACTATCTGGGTGACAGGATCATTGGTGCCCCACACCTCAGCCTCACACAATATACCCATGTAACAAGCGTGTACATGCACCTCCTAAATTTAAAATTAAAACAAGTAATAAATAAAGTGCTAGCACATTAAGGAAAAAAGAAATATGTATTACTAATAGATATTAAGTTGGTTGAATGATGGGTTTCTCATAGCTAGTGAATTAATGGTTTACTTTTTTAAAAAGGTATACAAACTTTTAAATTCTTGACAGGTAAAATATGCCTCATTTTGTGATTTAGATACAGGCACACCTTGGAGATATTGCACGTTCCATTCCAGAGCACTACATTAAACCAAATAGTGCAATAAAGCAAGTCACACAATTTTTAGTTTTTCCACCGCATGTAAAAGTTATGTTTGTATTATACTGTAGTCTATTAAGTATGCATGAGCATTACATCTAAAATGTAATGTGCATACCTTAATTACAAATACCTTATTGCTAAAAAGTGCTAACAATCATCTGAGGCTTCAGGGAGTTGTAATCTTCTTGCTGATTGAAAGTCTCTTCTCAAGGTCAACAGTTGCCGATTGATCAGGGTGGTGGTTGCTGAAATTGGGGTGACAGTGGCAATTTAAGTAAGATGACAGTGAAGTTTGCTGCATCGATTGACTTTCATGAAAGAGTTCTCTGTAGCATACAATGCTATTTGATAGCATTTTATCCACAATAGAACTTCTTTGAAAATTAGACCCAATCCTTTCAAACTCTGTTTTTGCTTTATCAACTAAGTTATGTAATATTGTAAATCCTTTTTGTCATTCCAACAATGTTTACAGCATCTTTACCAAGGGTAGATTCTATCTCAAGAATAGAAACCACTTCCTTTGCTCCTCTATAAGAAGCAACTCCTCATTCGTTCAAGTTTTGTCATGAGGTTGCAGCAGGTCAGTCACATCTTCAGGCTCCACTTCTGATTTCAGTTCTCTTGCTCTTTTGCTATTCCTACCACATCTGCAGTTACTTCCCATGGTGAGTTGTGAGCCCCTCCAAATCATCCAAAAGAGTTGGAAACAACGTCTTCCAAACTCCTGTTAATATTAACATTTTAACCTCCTTCCATGAATCACGAATGCCCTTTGACATCTGTAATGGTGAATCCTTTCCAGAAGGTTTTCAATTTACTCAGCTCAGATCCATCAGAGGAATCACTATGGCAGCTCTAGCCTTACGAAATGTATTTCTTAGAAAGTAAGAGTTGAAAGTCTTCAAAGCTATAGCAAGCTCATCTATATTTGTTCATGTTTTAGAAAATTAAAGTGATTTTTACTTTTAGAATGGACAACCATTTTGACAGGAAATTAAGTTGATTTTGTCTGTGTTCCTCAACCCATGATGTCAGGAGGCCTATGTTTGTCATCTTCCACTGATCACAGTGTGCCTAAGACAGTGAATAATACTGAAGGGAGACAATCAATAGTTGCTGAATGAATAAGTACACTTTTTAATTCTTTCAATTATTTACTTAAATTAAAGTGACCTACATCTTCATCAAGTTAATGTTTTTGAAAAATAATAAATACCTTATTTCAATGTGTTTGCATCTATATATTTGCTCCAAAATTTATTCATTTTCTCTTGTTGTAAATATAGCAGGACCATGTATTATATACTACATTTTTGCCAATTTGAAATATGTTTTAAGTATACTTAAGTCTATGATAAAAATTTATAATGTTTGACAAGTTTGATGATACTTAAAATGAAATGAAATGCAAATGCATTATTAGAGGCTTTCTCATGCTTGGGACAGAAATCATGATATAATATAAAAAATGACAAATGCCAAAAATCTAGTGTTTGTTCAAGTGTGTGTGATATTAGTCTAGGTAGTTAATTTCCATAATCATCTCATTTTCTTCTATAAAATGTGAAGACAAATGCCCAAACTGTAATGGTTATAAGAAACAAATGAAGTGAAAATAAAAAAGCAGCAAATCACCAAACAAATATAGGTGCTTAGAAGGAAAACTCCTGATGACCTAAAGCCATCCAGTGTGAGTTTAGCTGGGAGGCCAACCACTCGGAGGCAGAACTGTGAAGAAACAAAAGAATATGAGATTGGAAGTTGCATTTAACAAGGCTAGAATCGTTGGTAAATACAAAGATATATTCTCTTGAGCCTTCTTTAGCGTGGTAGCAATTCTCACAACACTTTGTGTAGCAAGCATGCCAATGAATAAAGACATATTACAGATATATATCCCCACAGACATCTGCCAACAATCCCCACCCCTAAAAGAAAAAACAAAACAAAACAAAAAAAGACAAAATAGGAACCTAGGATTGGCCAAGTCAAAGAGGGAGCCATAGGAGCCAGAGTAGTATGAAGCCTAGGACAGCCTACCAGCTTGCAATTCAAATTGTTGTGATGAAATAACTTGAAACTGAAGCCAACAGAAGTATAACCAAGGCCTGGCAAGGAAAAGACTTTGTTCATGGATATAGGAAATATCAAAAAGCAGAGATGAGGTGAAAGGGCAAAAGAGAATGGGGTCAGAGTTCTAGGATTACATAGAAAATGCCAGTCAATATTCAAAGCTATCACAATGAAAGGAGGCATGTGATGTGTGCTAGTGTGCACTAATCATTTACTGGAACTGCTGGTAGCAGGTACCAAAGATTTACTTCCATGAAAATTAAGATTTGCTGATTTCTAAAACAAACCAAGTATCCACGATATCGTCAACAGTGGACATGGGAAATCACAAGAGAAAATCACCAGGGAAGATTTAAAAGTCATGGTCTTTGGAGAAAAATCAATTTCTTCTTCTAGTTGCCTTCCTAGACTGGTGCTTGTCAAATATGAGACTACAAATCATGTGTGGGCTTGTTCAAATGCAGATTGTGTTTCACCAGGTCTGGAGCAGGATCTGAGATTCGATATTTTTAACAAGCTCTCAGGTGATGCCCATGCCTCTGGTCAACAGACCACACTTTGATCAGGGAGGTACAGAAGGGTGAGGGATTGAAGAGTCTGATGTAGATCTTTTGTGGCTATTCATTTTCCTCCCACAGGCCATGACCTAAAGGTTTGCTCTGTTTGGCCCAGACAGTTTAAATTCTACATGGAAAAAGCAAGGGTTCCACATCAAGATTGGGTTTCCTGGCTCTCTTAAGATCCTTAGGACAGCTGGCATTGAGCAGCTTGAAGTTTTACCTGGCAACCATCAACTGGAGCTGAGTGAGAGTTACCCCTTTAGAGGAAGCATGTTCCCTCCACTTCTCCATAGCCACCTTCACTACTAAATAAATCTCTGAGAGACCATTTGCTATTCATCATGCAATTGTTATGTTCATTTGTTTAGTAGAGAAATATTTTTCCACATTCCCCCATGTGTTTGTCAAAATTAAGAAGAAACAAACATAGAACAAATTGGGCCATATTCTATACTTTTTCCACATCAATTATTTATATTTACCTGTCAATCCTCTTTAAATTTTTGACTTTGTAACACCTGATCTTATCCACATTCAATTTCCAGTACCTGAGACAAAGTCTGAGATATAGTGTTGTGAATTTGAATCTCTAATGTAAAACACATCTAAGGAAAACAGAGACTCAGAATTAAGAGCCCGTGTTTGGGATCCTTTTGTGGTATCCTGTTTTGTTACATTATTATTTTCACTATGAAGCTGGTGATGATATTCAGGCAGACCCATGAGCTATCTTACTACATCTGCTTACAGTAAACCTCAGAGTTCACTGTTAATTTTTAGATTAATTTTGTGGCCTGGCAATTAAACCAGAAGATAAGGTAGTAGCGATCTGCCTCTTGAAAATGACTGTGGTTAGTGGTATTAGAAATGATAAAATTAAAAATACATCTTTACTATATTGTTTAATTCATTAATTTTCTAACATTGGCATTTTCTCATTTTCATAAAATGTTTTCACTCTCTTAAAAATAGCATAAAAGAGTTCTTCCTTTTTTTATTTTTACTGGAAATTGAGATCAAAAGGCAGTCTAAATGGCCATAAAAGCCAAGAATATAATTAGATCCCCATTTCAGTGGTTATAAATTATAATTTATACTTTCATATGAGTTCTTTGAAAAGGAGTGGGAAACATGACTCCTTTTATCAGATCTGAGTATTTTGTTTAAAAAAGAACATTGGGGTAAATGTTTCCAGACAGGATCAGAAAAAAAAAAAAAAGAGGGTACATATATGTGGTAGTAGAGGATGGGGTAGCATGGAAGGAAAACAGATTTGAAACAGAGTCATGATAACTATTTAATGCAGACACTTTTAAATATTTAAGAAAATACAAAACTTAGCATGTTTTATACATAGCTCAGGAGTAAAAGTTTCCAATGAGAAGAGAACTATTGAGAATATTAACACAAAATCAAAGCAAAAATAATAGAAAGGCAGGTTCTAATCATCATACTTAGCTTTTATTTGGAGAGTAGATTCTAAGTTTTATATCTTGCTGCATGCCCAAAACTCAAATAATGTTTCCTTTCTTATATACCATGAGATGGCTGACCAGCAAGTTTTACAAATTATATCACCCACAATCTACTATTCCTCACCTCCCTCCTCCCCACAAAATAAACACACACACACACACACACACCCCATGTCGTTCTAAACCTATTTTAAAATTGAAATGTCCTTAGACCAACCAGCAATCAATTTTCTGTTGACTTTCTATCTTCCTTTGTTGATTACTCTATTCATATTGAATATCTGCATTTCTGTCAGTAGGGTCATAGGAATGCAAAGTTTATATTAGATGAATCTGTGAGAGTATGCTTTTTTCAACAAACATTCCTGTCCTTTTTCTATCTCTCTTTCTTCTCTCAGATCTCATCATCACACATTTCTTTTCAATGTGCTTTAAGTTACTAATATTTTAATGAGTTACTCCTCTGCAGATGGGGGCATTTGGAGTCAATAAAACAGGGATATGGGAGGAATATCTGCTAGAGCATGGAGCGTGGTAGTGAACTGGATGAAGCTTTCCAAAGATGCTGTGTTTGGCAAGCACAGTGTTTCAAAAAGATTTTAGCCATTTTTTTAAACTCAAAACATTTTACATAAAATTCCAGGTTTCTGGCTTATTTTGAGAAATGAGAAGATCTGTCTACACTGAGTCCACATTCTTGCATGTCAGCAATGAGCAGGAGCTGTCCCTTTCATACAGAGCTTATACTCTTCAGTTACCCAACTCTCCTCACCACATTCTGTTGCTTCTACTCAGTGCTTTTCACTCATTTACTCTTCTTCAAGATAGGGATCTTGTCTTATCTCCATAGAC
Organism: Macaca thibetana thibetana; assembly: GCF_024542745.1. Lineage (NCBI taxonomy): Eukaryota > Metazoa > Chordata > Mammalia > Primates > Cercopithecidae > Macaca > Macaca thibetana. The sequence goes on along the minus strand of NC_065588.1, from coordinate 74,078,705 downwards.
ATTTATTTGAGTTTGCAACTTCTGTGGTAGCTACTGGCTAGTTCTAAATTTGCTGGTGGTAGCTAGTGAGGGCTGGTTAAAGTAATCAAATCTCAATGATTTGGTTCTTTCTACTAATCAAGTTTCTCTTTCATATTGTTATTATGTGTAGCTTATTGTTGTAAATCTAAATTATTAAAATTTTTATATTAACAAGAAATATCACTTTGACCAAGATTTAAAGACTATAATAACAGATGTACCTTTTCTCTAATCTTTATCTTGGGTTATAAACTTTATTTCTAATCTTTTGGGGATAGAAATCTCTCTAGGCTATGTTCAAAATTGTCATGCTGGGGTGGGAGGTGGTGACAACACCACCATCTCGTTAGTCAATTGGAAAAAGATCTGGGAAAGTGCTAGGCAAAGTTTCAACATCAACAAACCAAAGTTCATCTGCTGTAGTTTCTGGAAGTCAGGAGGCAAGGACGAAGCTGAAGTTCGGGAATTCAGTGGATCAAATCATGCCTTTGAAAGAGGAAACCAGGTAAGGGTCAAGGAGTAAATTAGAGGAAGGTAGCCTCACTGATAGGCAAAAATAACTTGTCCTGTGTGATCCTTGGTATTTTCTGCTGAAAATGAATAGATTTTGGTCTTTAGTTTTCTCGGAATACATTAATGTAACTCGATAGAGGAGATCAATATATAAGCAATACACTTGTAGTTTTAACATCAACAATTAAACAAAAATTCTTAGAGCAACTTGAAGATATTTCTCTGGCTCTTGACTTGCTTTGATTTAACAACCACTGCAAAACTTCTACATGGAAGTTGCTGTAGTCACTGTTCAAAAACCTCGTTTGAGCAAGGTATTATTCTTGCTAAATAACTCTGCTTGTTATTCTTGATTTTTGTCTTTGAGTAAAACTCACCCTTGAAAGTCAGAATAAGTTTGCGTACCATTACAATTCCCCCACCTTTTTTTTATTTGGGTATCTGAGTTTTTTCATTAATAAACTTTCTTTTTAATCAATTCATTTTTAATGAGATACCATGTATTAATATACACATGACAATGTCACTGTAAGTATTCTATGCATTTCAACTCTAATATCAATACATTAGTATTATAAGCTTCAACTGTGTCCTTTTTATTTAACAATCTCAATCCCTTCTCTCAGTTTTATTCTTGAGCAAAAACTTCATGTTAGTCAGCATAGCATATTGGTCAGTTACTGTTACCTACTCACCAGTAAACTCCAAAGTAAAGGTTTACTTTGATAGAATGTGCCCTCTATAAACTTTCTGATTAGAAAATTTACAGCATAATGTAACTGTAGTTGGTTATCTACCTCATTCCTGAATTTCTTAAAAATCCCAGTTTTCCTTCTTTGGTCCCTTTTTGTTTCTTTGCATCCTATTTTACATTTATAAAGATCCTTTACACACTATGCAAGTAAGAATCCTACAAGTAGAGATAGACAAAATTCTTATAACTAATTCAGTGCATCCAAACCCATGATCTTCAGAAACCTAACATCCAGTGAGATGTTAATAGGTGTCACTCAGTGGCACAGAAGGAATCTCATACAACTCATAATTTATAGTCATATTACTTCACTTAACTAATATCAAAGTTAATTAACTACTAACATGACTGCTATTTTCTTTTCCCTTTTAATAGCCAACATAAATTTATCACTTTTTACCAGGTACCATACTAAGCACTTTGCATATATTTTATCATCATCATCATTATAATTTTGAGATCAACAAAATGAGGTTTAATAGGTTTAAATAATTTTCTCAAAATCTACAGCCAGTAAGTGGAAATGCTGAAATAAAATTCGGATAGTTGGGCCGGGCGCAGTGGCTCAAGCCTCTAATCCCAGCACTTTGGGAGGCCAAGGTGGGCAGATCATGAGGTCAGAAGATTGAGACCATCCTGGCTAACATGGTGAAACCCCATCTCGACTAAAAATACAAAAAATTAGCCAGGTGTGGTGTCATGCACCTGTAGTCCCAGCTACTCAGGAGGCTGAAGCAAGAGAATTACTTGAACCCAAGAGGCAGATGTTGCAGTGGGCCCTGATCGTGCCACTGCACTCCAGTCTGGATGACAGAGCAAGACTCTATCTCAAAAAAAGAAAAAAAAATTCAAATAGTCTAATTTTAGGGCTTACCCCCTCTACAAATTTCAGGAAACCTTTGGTAACCTAGTGCACAAATAAATAATTTTCCATCAGCAAGAAAATATAGACAACATTTGCCAATTCACTTTTGCATTGAATGTTTCTACTCAACAATTACAACTATATCATGGATCCTGTCTTACAACTTCAACATCTTTATTGCACAATAAACATAAGTCAATCTTTGATCATTTATTTCAGCAATTAATTAATTTATGAAAGCATTTGCCTTCTATTTTAATGTCAGTTTGAATTATTTCCCCAGATTATCTGTATCTTTTCAATATGAGAATCTGACAAAAATAATTATAAAAAGTGTTCCATGTCAAATAAGTTTGAAAAATTTCTGTGTAGGTCAATTTTTCTAAACCCATGAAACTGACATAGAATACAGAAATGACTTCCCTCCCCAGAGGCTTCTGCTAGGCCAGTGGATGAGGAACCACACCTGCAAGGCTGTTCATCCTGGAGAAAAGAGGGGAGAGAATGAAGGGTTCAATGACACCTTCAAGGTAGAATAAAATAAATGGACAAAGGAGCCAGCACTTAAGATGAATGGTTCTTCTCTGGAAGGCAGCAGAGTGTAACACAGAAAAGCATTACACTGGAAAGTAAGACTTCAATGCCATGTCTACAGCTGTTGGCTTTGGGGTCATGCACAAGTCCTCAAACTCTCTAAGCTTCAGTTTCACTAAACAAGTGTTTGTTAAATTATTAGCCCTGTTTTTGATTTCTATGACCTAGTGCATTTTTTTAAGCCACTTTAACTTAGGTTGTTGCTGTTCAAAAAGATGTATCAAGTCATAAATAACAGGACTGGAAAGCTATTTAAAAGTACTGAAAAAAATCTGGATTTGAGAATAAGAGAAGGGAAATGGCCACTTGTCCATAAAGACTATATATATTTATCTGCCAAAGATACATAAAGAAAGAGATATAAAGACAAGGCACTTTTGAGGATATTTTGGGTTCAACATAATATGAAAAAGATGCCTACCACAGAAACATTTACTGAGTTAGTATCGAAGTAATCTTTGGTAATAATTTTATGTTAAATTACAGCATAGATACAAAAGGCCCCATCTAAATTACTGGGGAAATTATATTTAATATAAATTATTTTGCTATTTGAGTTTGTTTCATTTGTCAATATTTAAGACAGGAATAACAAGAAAAAGTTCTAATATTTCATCATGAATGCTAAATTAACAGGGAGTCCTACTTATGAAATGGAATAATCTTACTTTAAAAAAGGATGGAAAATATGTGACGAATCACAGGCTGCTTTGGAGAATTACCTTGTGTCTTAATTATTAAATCATTTATCATACTAGAATATTGTGCATGATTCCCCTCTTTGAACTAGTTTCTGCAACATTATAGGCATTTCAGATGTTGCTATAACTTGAATTTACTTTCAGGAGAACTTGTGCAGCTTTCCTGCAGAGTTTACAGATAGCTGTGTGAGATGTTTAGATATATTCACTGAATACTTATTGTGAAGTACCTACTTTGTGTAAGAAGCCATCTACATACTTTAAATTCTAATTTTATAGTTGTTATATTGCAATTTCTGGATTTTTTCTGAGTCAATATAGAGCAGGCATTTACTCTGTGAAGTAGCCTAAAAATATCAAAGTAAAAACAGATGTTCTCACTACATTTTTAAAGAAAGATAAAAAATATACATGGAAACAACTATTGATAACCATATAGGAAGCAAATACAAGCTAACATATAAATATTGTATTTATCATATTTATTTCATAATTTCTTTACAATTGAAGAAATGAAAATATGTTGCTAATAGCAGAGTTCTCAGGAAATGCATTCATCAAAAAATTCAACTGAGGCTGGTGCTGTGACTCATGCCTGTAATCCCAGCACTTTGGGAGGCAGAAGTGAGGGGATTGCTTGAGTTAAGGAGTTTGAGACCAGCCTGGGCAACATGGTGAAATCCCATCACTACTAAAAATACAAAAAATAAAAATAAAATAAAAAAGCTGGCCATAGTGACAGGCAGGCACCTGTGGTCTCAGCTACTTGGGAGGCTGAGGTAGAAAGAGTGCTTGAGCTGGGGAGCGGAGGTTGCAGTGATCAACTGAGAACTAAGATTTGATTGAATTTGAATTATAATTTGTTTAGAAGAATAATTTATAAAATAAAGCTTTATGAGACAAACATAAGATATAATTCGAGAATTCAGTTCAGCTTCTTAGGTTTCCCTTGCCTACTGGTTTTTGTGTTATTTCCCTCACCTACTGGTTTTGGTGTCAGTTTTGACTGGTTATTCAAATTGGACTTCAGACAGCTATAGGCCAAGAATATAACTACTGCATGTACTTATACAGAGTTCAAACTTATAATGGCTGATCTGAAAAATATAACAGATGCATAAGAACATCATAGCCATTGGACATATTTTCTTATGCTAATGTGAAGACTAGTATCTTCTTTCATGCTATACATGTAAATTGTACTTCAGAGTGATATTGAGAAAAATCTACAGTTATTAATTAATTTATATCTCTAATAACAACTGTGCTTCAACTATTTAATTGCCATTAATCCTAAACTGAAACTAATGGTCATGAATATGAATGATAAAGTACTTTATTTTATGTTCAAAATAACAACTTACAGAGTTCAATATAACATGAATCATTGCAGAGTAAAAGAGTATTTACTGAGTTATAATTGAACTAACTTAGAGTAGTTAAGATAGTCACATTTCCATTAATTGTCCAGTATTTCAGCCATAGATATGTCTACCTATATTACTCACAGTTTTTTGAGAGAAACAGAACTAATTATGAAGGCTGAAAAGGCCCAAGATCTGTAGCCAGCAAGCTAGAGATGAGGAAGGATGGTGGTGTAATTCCAGTGCAAGTCTGAGAGCATGAGAAGCAGGAGAGCTGATGGTGCAAGTTGCAGTCCCAAATCAGAAGACTGATGTCACAGCTCAAGTAGTCGGGCAGGTAAAGTTCTCTCTTATTAAACATTTTTGTTTTTCTTGGATCGTCAATTGATTGGATGAGGCCCACCAATAATAGGGAGGGCAATCTGCTTTATTCAGTCTACTGATTTAAATGTTAATCTCATCCAGACACCTTCATATAAACACCCAAAATAATGTTTGACCAAAAGTCTTGGCACTCCATGGTCCAGTCAAGTTGACACATAAAATACACCTTTGCACCACACAAAAGGTAGATGTTAACCATCATACTGGGCCCAGCAGATGCAGGTTTGGAGGGCATTGAGGTTATTCTGAGGTTAAAACACTCAACTGGCCAAATTTGCCCTAAAATGTTTTTGAAGAAATCACTTGTCCATATTACACAGAACAAGATGGAGTTCCCCCTGAGTATTTATGTTCTTAAGCAGAAGAACATTGGCCCTATCCACAGTCACATTCATATGACTCACCTCTCTGAGAAAACAAAGATAAAACATGTGAAGGCTTAGAACATTCAGTGACTCATGCCAATTATACATCCCGCATATACAATGCTTAATACATATAGGTCATTCTTAACATATCTATAGCATCTTCAGATACGTGTTAGATAATTCAACCAGGAATTGACTCCAACCCAAAGGGTTGGGACATAATATTTGAGGGCCAAACTCAATGACACTATTAACTTATGCTTCTCTTCATTACTTTATCTTACTGTATTAAGAGAAAGTATTTCAAAAACAAAATCAGCCATTAAGCTCACTGCAGCAATGTATTTAATTATTTAACTGATTAATTTTTAAAACAGGGTTTTGCTGTGTTGTCCAGGTTGGAGGGCAATGGCATGATCATGGCTCACTGCAGTCTTGATCTCCTAGTCCCAAACAATCCTCCTGCTTCAACCTCCCCAGTAGCTGGGACTACAGACACATGCTACTATGCCAGGCTAAATTTTATTTATTTCTTTGTAGATATAGCGGTCTCAGGTGAGTCCCAAACTCCTGGTCCCAAGCATTCCCCCTGCCTCCACCTCCTTGAGATTACAGGCATGAGCCACCATGTTTGGCCTATTGGATAATTGTATACAATTATAAACAGTTTACTTGGAGAATGAGTTTAAAATGTACATTTAAATAACCTTCCTAAATCTTTTGCAAAGCCATGGTTAAAAATCATCATATTTTACCCCATATTCCTCATTTAAGGAACCATGACCAGAAAGCACTTAAGGAATTCATTTCCAGTAAAAAACAACTCAACAACTTTTGTGTCTTTCGATATGCTTTATTGTTTGCCTTATTAGATAATAAAAACTATAACATTCAATGTATTCCCATTATCTCTTTTTCTCTCTTAGATATCTAAAAACTGAAATAATTAAATGCATAATTATAATAACTTATGATTTAAAAATTTCTGATAACATAAATTTTATTGCTTTGTTGGATAATGTTTCATATCTTAAAAAAACCTTGTTATAAGCTTCACTGAATTTTGTGGATGAAATGAGGTTTATTTATTTTAAAGTTTGCTACTGATTTTTAAGTTAATTTTTACATATTGAATGAATTTAAAACTCTAAAATGTTTCACAAAAGTATTAGCACTCTTTAAATAAGTCTCTCAAAGTGGAAAAAGGAGATTAACACAGAATAACTCCACTCATCCTTCCAACAAATATTTATTTTCTATTAAATCTTGGGGCTTTTGCAAAATGCTAACCATATAAGAATAAACATAGTACATATTGCCTTTGTTATCATGTAGTTTATAATCTAGTGGAGAAAAACAAGTGTCACATAATCACAAAAATAAATATGAATTTCAATAAGACTTAACCTCAGTCCTAATCATATTGTCATGATCTTTCACTGGATACTGGTTTTGAAGTTACCACATAAGGCAAAAAGTACTCATACTTAAATTTTCCCTTGAAAATTCTAAGTTCCCATTGAAGCAGAAGACACATAGTTGTAAGGATTGAACCCTATATAGTTGTGTAGAAATTGAAGCCAACTAAGGGATCCAAGTCTTCCATCTCATGATTACCAAACAGCAAAACTAAATGGAATGGTGGGCAGAAATGTTTCATAGCATTCACATTACTTTCTCTTTAAGTCTACCCTCACTCTCTCCCCTCTTATCAGCTCCTATCACTGAATTTCCTAATTAAATACACCTATGCTGAAAAACCATGTGAGAGGTTCCTCTGTTTCTCCAGAATGGGTTCTTCTCTAATGCAAGGCCAATACTTGTATCATTAGCTACTAACATTATACCTGGAACCTAATTCATGTTTGTTTAGTGAACATGAAAAACTGTTGCCAAAGTCCCATTCACCTAGAAAAGAATGTTCCATTCTCATAGAGCTTGGAATCCATACTGCATTAAATGAAAACAACTGAAAAATCTCATACAAAGGCATTTTAAGTTGACTATGATGATTAAAATCAAGGGGTAGAAACCAACATCTGACTGGAACCACAATATTATAGCTTATTTCAGCCCGATAATTATTTATTGATAGGCACTGTTCTAGATATTTATGTAAGAAAAAAAGAATTTTTTAAAAAAGCATATCCAAGTCCAGAAAGATTAAGAAAATGGCATTAAACATGGATCAAATTCAGCTGCGTTTATTCAGTAAGCTATGGTAGTTAAATGCAAGAATATCAGAAAACAGAAATGAGGGCTCTATCTGTATCCTTGAGAAAGATGAGTTCAGCAATGAGTTGTCCAGGGGTAGAAACAATAAAATGCTTAAGTGACATTCAAAATCAATTTGCTATAATTTTAAATTGAAATAATCTATAATCATTGAACATATATGAAGATAAGATAGCCCCTATCCTTGAGGGATTTATATTCCAACATGTTAGACCAATATGTATGTTGTGTTTAGCATGTTAAGTTTAGCATACAGACTAACACATACATTGTGGTGACAGTGGGGAATGTATGGGAGTTCAAAGGAGCTGGAGGGAAATAATTTAACCACTAAACAGCAGGCTGTATGAGGAGAAGCCATTCAATGTTACTAGAGCGGAGAAATGAGGCTATAATTGAATGCAGGACCAGGTCATGGCAGTCTTGTATGCCATACAGCACTTCACCCTGTGGCGATAGAGAGCATTCATATGGGTGCAGAATGGTCAGATTTACATTTCTCAGGCAGCAGTTGAAAGATTGGTTAGGAGGCAATAAGACTGAATTGAGACTAATGACTACCAACAAGGTGTCTTCAGAGAGAGATGTTGATAATTGAAACTAGGGCAGTGGTGATAGAGATAGACAAGGGGGGAATTGAAGATTTGATGTTTGGCTCAGATAGATAGATAAATGATGTTTCTTTTAACAGAGAGGAGGAATAGCCTAAAAAGGTTGTATTTATTTAAGTTAAATTATTCTTATTAGAAAGATTTAGTTACTATTATTGTCAAGAAAGGTGAGAAGGATGGTAGTACTAAAGGTATGTCTCCAGTTGGACTTAAACTCATCTTAAGCAAGAAGACAGTTAGAGAATAATTCAAATTTCAAATGGGTTCTTATGCTTTAGCAATGTTCTTTTAAGAACGTGGACACTCTGATGTGTTCAAGTGCATGTTAACAGATCATTACTCAACAGAGAAACTAAGAGAAGGAAATGGGCATAGGTAAAGAAATTTAGAAGCATACTGGAAGTCACTTCCCATTTAAGATCAGAGCATTTTCTTAAAATTTTTGATTCACAAAAACACTCCTCTAGGGCAGATACAACTTGTAAAAAGCAAGGAAACTCCATATATGGCCAATACAACATTTATTTTTACGTGGGTGTCTATTGTACAACAAATCAACATGCACTTATTGAGTACTTATTCTGCATAAGGTACGATCGGAAACTGCTAGGGTTATCTTTTTCTGAAAATAAGAGACATATATACAAAACTAGTAGCAGAAAAAAAAGTAGCAGTGCAACCTTTGGCATGCTACTTAGTTTCCTTAGACTTCAGATTAACAATTGATATAATTAGACCATTACATTTTAAGAGTGTTTCCAGCTCTGTGACTCTACGACGTAAATAGAGACACTCGATCACACTTCAGTGTAATAAAACACTTATTAACTCCTAAAAAGCTTAACATTTTAATTGTTTAACCCATATAGGTATAACCTCACTTTCAACAAAAATGATAAGAAAATGATGAGACTCATTAACCTTAAAGAAAATGACACAAAATTTGACATTATATAGTAGCCCTGATACATGTTGTGTTCCATGAATGTAGACTCTTCCAAAAATAAAGATGAGATTCCAGAAATGCTCCATCCATCATTAATATCATTAACAAAAATTACTTTAAGACATATTTTCATAATATTTCTGAAAGTTGGGGAAATTCATTAAAAATTTGGAATTGTCAATCTTTCTTTTCCTTCCTCGTAAGTTTTACTAAATTAACGGTGAACATCAGAATTGCTGAAACAATGAAATAATCAGGAGTACCTGGGATGGAATTTTAGTTGTCAAGTTGAGTGGATTAAGGAATACCTAGATGACTAGTAAAAGCATTCTTTCCGGGTATGTCTGAGAAGATGTTTCTGGAGAGACTGGTTTTTGAATTAAGAGACTGAATAAGGAAGATCTACCATCAATGTAAGTGGACATCATCCAAACAACTGAGATCCTGTTTGGATGAGAGAACACAAAAGGCAAAGGAAAGGTAAATTTGCTCTTTCTGTCCTGTAGCTGGTACACCCTTTTTCTGCTATTGGGCACCAGAACTCCAGGTTCTCCAGCATTTGGACTCCAGGGAATTACAACAGGACACACCAGATTCTCAGGCCTTTAGCTTCAGACTAAAGTCATACCATTGGCTTCCCTGGTTCTGGATCCTTTGGACTTGTACTGAGCCACACTACCAGCATCTATGAGCCTCCAGCTAGTAGACATCCTATTGTGGGATTTAGACTCCATAATTTGCATGAGAGAATTCTGAGGATATATCACCTCTTTATCTATCTATCTATCTATCTATCTATCTATCTATCTATCTATCTATCTATCTGGCATCATCATCTAATCTGTCCATTCATACAACCATCCATCCATCCCTCCCTCCCTTCCTCCCTCCATCTATCTATCAGTTCTACTGGTTCTATCTTTTTGGAGAATCCTGACTAAAACACGACCATTTTCCAAGAATTGACACTGCTTCTAGGCACCGTTCTAAAGATCATCCAGTTATCAAATAAATCAACAGGACTTAGGAGCCAGGTTTTCTTCCTTTACTTGAATGAATGAAACACATATCAAAGCTGTAGTTGGGTGCTGTACCTCCCAAAGAGGTTATCGTTGGCTTTACTTTAAATTATAACAGGATAATATGAACAAATATTTCATGTGGCCAAATACAGTTCATTTCATGCCTTGTTTATAAAATAATATCAGGAAAACACAGTCACATTTTTTCTAGGAAAGATTTCCATCTGGACACCTGACTTCCAATTTCCCTGTGGTAAACTGAAAGATAAAAGAGAAACAGAAAAACCAATAGAGTAACAACTGGTGATAGCAAAAACCCAATGGAACAAGACCATCTTCAAGATAAAGAAAAGAGGAAAGAACTCCCTTTATCATGAAATAACTAGTTAGTATGCATGTTCTTACCTGACTCTCTCTCATACACACTTTCTCTCTCTCATTTAGTAAATATGTTAGAAGAAAATAGCTTTTATTTTTCAAAAATTTCAACTTTTATTTTAGATACAGAGAGTATATGTACAGGTTTGTTACATGGGTATATTGCATAATGCTAGGGTTTGCGTATGGACCCGTCACCTATGTAGTGAGCATAGGACTCAATATGTGGTTTTTCAGCCCTTGCCTTCCTCTTTGTCTAACCTATCTAGTAGTCTAGCAGGGCCTATTGTTCCCACAGTTATGTCCATGTGCCCTCAAGGTTTAGCTCCCAGTTAGTGAGAACATACAGTATTTGGTTTTCCATTCCTGTGTTATTTGCTTGGGATACTGGCCTTCAGTTGCATACATGTTGCTGCAAAGGACGTGACTTTGTTCTTTTTATAGCAGCATAGTATTCCACAGTGTATATGTGTACTTTCTTTAACCAATCCACTGTTGATGGACTTTCTGTGTTCTTAGGTTCATTCCATGTCCTTTGTTATTGTGAACAGCATCGGGATGAACCTATGAGTGCATGTGTCTTTTTGGTAGAATAATTTATTTTCCTTTGAGTGTATAACCAGCAATAGAATTGCTGGGTCGAAATGGTTGCTCTGGTTTAAGTTCTTTGAGAAATCTCCAAACTGCTTTCCACAGAGGCTGACCTAATTTACATTCCTACCAAGAGTGTATAAGCATTTCCTTTTCTCTGCTGCCTCACTAGCCTAGCACCCGTGGTTTTTTGACTTTTTAGTAATAGCCATTCTGACTGATGTGAAAGGGTATCTCATAGGGTTTTTAATTTGCATTTCTCTGATGATCAGTGATGATGAGTGTTTTTTCCTGTGTTCGTTGGTGGCGTGTATGTCTTCTTTTGAGAACTATCTGTTCACATCCTTTGCTGATTTTTAATGGAGTTACTTGTTTTTGTTTGTTGAATTGTTTAAATTCCTTATAGATTCTAAATATTAGACCTTCATTAGATGCACAGTTTATGAATATTTTCTCCTATGCTCTAAGGTTGTCTGTTGATAGTTTCTTTTAATGTGCAGAAGGTCATTAGTTTAATTAGGTACAACTTGTCAATTTTTGTTTTTGTTGCGATTGCTTTTGGGGACTTAGCCAGAAATTCTTTATAAAGCCCGATGTCAAGAAGGGTATTTCCTAGGTTTTCTTGTAGGCTTTGTATAGTTTAAGGCCTTACATTTAAGTCAGTAATCCAGTTTGAGTTACTTTTTGTATATGGTGAACAGTAAAGGTCCAGTTTCATTCTTCTGCATATGGCTAGCCAGTTATCCCAGCACCATTTAATGAAATAGAGAGTCCTTCCCCACTGCTTGTTTTTGTCAGCCTTGTGGATGAACAGATGGTTGTAGGTATGCAGTTTTATTTCTGAGTTTTCTGTCATGTTGTATTGCTCTATGTGTCAACTGGTATTCTACCAGTACCATGCTGTTTTGGTTACTGTATCCATAGAGTGTAGTTTGAAGTCATGTAGTGCTATGCCTTCTGCTTTGTTCTTTCCGTGTGAGATCACTATGGCTGTCTGGACTCTTTTCTGTTCCATGTGAATTTTGGAATAGTTTGTTTTCTAATTCTATGAAAAATGCCATTTGTAGTTTGATAGGAATAGCATTGCACCTTTAAATTGCTTTGGGCAGTATGACCAGCTTAACATTATTGATTCTTCCAATTCATGAGCATGAATCTTTTCCCAATTATTTGTGTCCTCTCTGTTTTCTTTCAGCAGTGTTTTGTAGTTATCCTTGCAGAAGTCGTTCACCTCCTTGGTTAGCTGTATTCTTAGGTATTTCATTTCTTTGTGGCTATTGTAAGTGGCATTGTGTGCTTGATTTGACTCTCAGCATGGATGTTATTGGTGTATAGAAATGTTACTGATTTTTGTACATTGACTTTCTATCCCGAAACCTTACTAAAGTCACTTACCAGTTCTAGGAGTCTTTTGGAAGAGTCTTAGGGTTTTCTAGGTAGAAAATCTTATTGTCAGGGAAGAAAGATAGTTTGACTTATTTTCCTATTTGAATGCCAGTTGTTTCTTTCTGTTCACTAATTGCTCTGACTAGGACTTCCAATAATATGTTGAATAGGAGTGGCAAGAGTGGGCATCCTTGTCTTGTTCCAGTTTTCAAGAAGAACAGTTTTTTTACCAAGTATAATTTAAAATAATTTTGGTGACACAGTGGGAAAGCTGTAAAAGGTTGACTGTTATTTTCTAGGAATGCTGAGAGATTATCAAATCTGATTCTGATATACAGTTCAATAAAAAGTTCAGCTGAGCTACCAGCCATTTGCAAACACTATAGTGACTGAGGATTTCATCTCTAAATACAGAAAGTCAAGTATTAGACTGGGCTAGAGAGAGAGAGACCAATCTTAAAACAGTTCCTAAGGTCAAAATCCCTACGGTAAAAATTCCATTAAAAAGTGTTATATCCATAATAAATTCTTATATTATGCACACTTGAGTTTGAGGTCCACTGAGTAAAGGAAAGATGACAGGAATGAAGAAACTACACATATGTAGGCATTCTGCCTTACAGACACAGTCATGCTGGGCTAGCTACTCAGGAGGCTGAGGAGTTTGAGGCTATAATGCACTATGATGGTTCTTGTGAATAGCTGTGCCTTCTAGCCTGGGCAACATAGCAATAGCAAGACCTCAATTCAAACATAAATAAATAAATGAAATAAAATAAAGATAAAGTAATATGTCACTTCACGATGGGGCTATGTTCTACGAAATGCCTTCTTAGGTGATTTCATCATTTTGTGAACATCATAGAGTGTAGTTACACAAACCTAGATGGAACGGCCCACTAAACACTGAGGCTTTGTGGCCTGTGCTATTGTTCTTATGCTAGAAACCTGTACAGCATGTGACTATACTAAATATCATGGGCAATTGTTATACACGGGAAGTTTTGTGTATCCAAACATATCTGAACATAGAAAAGACAGAATAAAAATAAAGTACAGTATTATAATCTTATGGTACCACAATCATATATGCGGCATATCTTTGATGGAAATATCATTGTGTAGTACCTTACTGCAATTATAATATCTCTGGTCATAATTGGCAGAGTAGGTGGAAACAGCATCAATGAACCACATAACTCCAGAAGGCGTCACTCACTTTTCATTATCTCCTGATGGCGTCCAGTGATTAGTCTGAGCAATACAACATTGAGGCTCTGGATGGAGTAGTTAAAATATTTCTGTTTACTTGCAGGTTTTATCCATCTTCTACCCCATATAGAGCCTCTATGAAGTTACTGTACGTTAACAAAATTGTCCATTTTCCTGAAAATCACATTTTATATGATGTGATTTCACGAAAAGACAGCTATTTGCCAAGGACAGGTTTTCTTCCTTAGGCTTCCTGCTGATATCTTCCCCAAATGAGAAATAAAATAAAAGAAACAGAATTGTGCCATTCATGACTTCTTTATCACTTGAAAATGGAGGTTCAGATATATTCTTATGACATACCATTCGGAAGCTGGGAAGGCCTGGGCTCCTATTCATTGTCACCTATTGCTGAAGCATAAAAGGTAAACTTATTCATCATAACTACTGCTAATTATTAAACACTTAAGCCATGTACATTTTTACAAATATAATCACACTAACAACATTCCTATAAGGCAGGGATTATCACCATTATGCATGAATAAGGAAAATGAAAGTAGAGAATTTAAGTCATTTATCCAATGTATCAGAAGCATGAGCATTTGAACTCACATCTGTAGGACTTCGTTATCACCTACTGTGTACTACAAAATTGTAGAAAATATGACTTTGGCTTAACATGAGAAAGCACTTTTTGAAAAGTTATAGCTAACCAACATTAAAATAGATTAATTTGGTGATAGTGAACTCTAATAACTACAAATAATACTTGCAGAGAGTTTTATAGCTGTAAATAATGTTCTTTATTTTTGAGATGGAGTTTCACTTCGCTGTTTCGCCCAGGCAGTAGTGAAGTGGCTTGATCTTGGCTCACTGCAACCTCAACCCACCAGGTTCAAGCAATTCTCCTGCATCAGCCTCCTGAGTAGCTGGGATTATAGGTGTCCATCACCACACCTGGCTAATTTTTGTATTTTTAGTTGAGACAGCGTTTCTCCATGTTGGCCATGTGCCAGGCTGGTCTCAAACTCCTGAGCTCAGGTGATCCACCTGCCTCGGCCTCCCAAAATGTTAGGATTACAGGCATGAGCCCCTGCACCCGGCCGGAAATAATTTTCATATGCATGATATCATTCAGCCTATATAGCCCTGTTGATCAAATATTATTTTAATTCCAATTTAATATAAATTCTGTGGACATAAATCTTGTAGTGTGTAAAGAGTTTATTTATATATCTACTAAACAACTTGCTGCTCTAAAATTGCATGGTTCTGTACAGATGTAGAGGAGACATTTTTGAGCCTGGGGAATTTGCAGGGTAGCTATCCAAGCGGGTTCGCAACTCTCCCTTACTCATAAATAGTTCTTGCAGCAGCAGCTATATTTGGTGACTTAGGGCTACAAACCTCCACTGTGGGTTCCCTATATTTAGATCTGCTTCTCTTCTGCAAGGGTCAGTGAAAATAAAGAAATGACTGTCTGGGACAAAGTGTGTATAGGTAGCAGACACAAATATGCTCAACTGGGAAATAAAATTTTGCAAATTTGGTTCTACTTCCTATAAACATCTTACTGGAATGTAATGAGGTTGGTATGAAGGTTAGTTTATTTCAGCTATTCTGAGAAAATAATTCAAGTCCAAATTTGACAGCCAAAGACTATTTCAAGAGGAAAGAGTAAATACAATGAGAATGCTAAAAAACATGATAGAATTAAAACAGAGCAAATGTAATCAACATGTCTAAGCTCACGTGGCACTAGAGACTTCACAATCAAATCACATTAACTTTAAAAAAATAGACCTTGTTTTTTAGAAGTTTAAGCATTACAGAAGATTGAGGAGATAATACAGTTTCCATATGCTCAGTACCCAGTGTCTTCTATAATTACATATCTATCTTATATAACTATGGTGTGTATATTATAGTTAATACTGATGTTAATACATTACTAGCTGGGTGTGGTGGTTCACACCTGTAACCCCAGCATTTTGGGAGGCCGAGGTGGGCAGATCAGTGGAGGTCAGGAGTTTGAAACAAGCCTGGCCAACATGGTGAAACCCTGTTTCTACTAAAAATACTCCCCAAATTAGCCAGGCATGGTGGCACATGCCTGTAATCTTAGCCACTTGGGAGGCTGAGGCTGTAGAATTGCTTGAACCAGGGAAGTGGAGGTTGCAGTGAACTGAGATCTCGCTAGTGCACTCCAGCCTGGGCAACAGAGCAAGACACCATCTCAAAAAACAAAACAAAACAAAACAAAACTTACCAACTAATTCTGTATCTCATTCAGATTTCCTGAGATTTTACCTAATGTCGTTTCTCTTCCCATGTTCTCATTCAGGTACCACATTACTTTTTTTTTTTTTTTTTTTTTTAATTTATTTATTATTATTATACTTTAAGTTGTAGGGTACATGTGCATAACGTGCAGGTTTGTTACATATGTATACTTGTGCCTTGTTGCTGTGCTGCACATTTCTCAAAAGAAGACATTCATACAGCCAACAGACACATGAAAAAATGCTCATCATCACTGGCCATCAGAGAAATGCAAATCAAAACCACATTACTTTTAGTTGGCATATCCCCTCTGGCTCTTTTTCCTATCAGTTTCTTTGACTCCCCTTATTTTTGGTGACCTTGACAGCTTTGGGGAGCACTGGTTGGGTACTCTGTAGAATGCTCATTTATTGGAATTTGCCTCATACTTTCCTCATGATTTTACTGGGGTTATAAGCTTTTGGGAAAAAGACCAGAGATAAAGTGCCTTTCCTCACATCATATCAGAGGTAAAAACTATCCAAATGATGATACTGATCTTGCTAACCTGGCTGACACACTGTTTGTCTGGTTTCTCCACTATGAAGTTATTTGTTGCCTCTCCCTCCTCCTCCCCACCCCCACACCACGGTCACTTCCAATATGACACTGTACACTTCGGAAGACAGTCACTATGTATAGTCCACACTTAAGGAGTAAGGAGTTATGCTCCACTCCTTCAGGTGGAGAATTTTCATCACTTATTTGGAATTCTTATGCATGGGGGATTGGTCTATTATCCCCATTTATTTATTTCCTAATGTGAAACCTGATACCAGCTAGTTTCTTGCTTCTATTTAGATAGTCCACACTTTTTGCTCCAGAAATACTGCCAACAAAGCTCTGAGAAAAATATCTATAAACCTACTCTTTTATATCCAGTCAAGTTATTTGTTACCTATAAATGCAATATAAAATGAATTTTAGACATGAAAGGTTTCAAAATATACTGACAGAAAAGCATACTAGAAATAATTTGTAAAGAATTGATCTTAGATTTTAAAAATAAATCTATTAAAATAATTAAAAGAAATCCTGGTAAGCAAAGGCTATTGAAATTATTAATTTAAAACTTTTATTATTTTAATAATAAAATAACTGGGACTAAAATCTCAAATTATATTGATGTAGAGATGGAATCAGCAAGGTAGGGAAGATACAAAAGAGAAATGTTCTCTTGTTTTTGTTTTTATGCAATTTTTGAACTTTTTATAGCCTAATGTATTTTGACATTTCTTGTAAAACTTAAAATGCAGCAAATCAAGATTTTTACAATAAGTAACTTTAAAATATTACCTAAAAATTGTTAGTGAATTTTCTGAAAAGCTTTAATGGATATAAATGTTTAAGGAACATATAAAATGTTTTGTGGTGTGATTCTTACACTTAAAATTAAGACAACTCGTAAGTACTATAATTAACATCACAAAGGTGTCCAGTCTCATAACTTTCAAATATATACTGAGAATTCACTCTCGTTTTTGACAGACAGCTGAGGGAGGAAATATAACTTTTCATTAGAAACATAAAAAGCAGAAAAAAATTTAAGTAGGCAGCCCAAACGTAAGCCAAATTTTAATCCTAAATCCTAAGAAAAAGCCTTGACTGAACTTGATTAGCAAAGTTAACTTTCACAGTAAACTGAAAGACTCAAAAAGTGGCTTGTACATCATCCATATTTCTTACACTTTATCACAGGAAATATGAATGAAGCATTTGTTTCAAAATATAGTGCTTTGGTTTTTCTACTATCTATAGATCCCACTAATTGCAAAAGCACCTTCCTCTTTACATCTAAATGGTGTTACAAATGCAATTCATCATACTTAGTGACAGAGTCCTGTCAACTAAATTAAATGCACATGTGTATGCAGTGTTGCCTACCACGTTAAACTATTTTTAAACCAGTTAGGAAACTAGCAAAAAGACCTGATTCATGAAGAAACAGCCTCTTCATTTATTTAATGAACAATCTCAAATTATTATCCTTGTTCCTCCTGCTTCCCATATTCCTGCTCAAGTGCCTTGAGTGCACTAAACTCTGTTAAAAGTTAGAGCTATATAGAAGTCTTATTGCACATTAGCTTTCTCTCTTGTTTTCAGTGTTGGAGAAGTGGGAGGACAATGAACGCCCAGTTCATGTAATCATAAAATATAAAGGGAATGTTTATTTCAACTTTGGTGCTCAGGTGTAAATTTCATATCCAAAACAATTGACTATAAAATCATTTGTGATACAATATAATGATATAACACACAAAATCATGGCTACGAAATACTGATGGAAGCATAAATTAATTATATTTTCAACTTTATTTTCATATTTACGTTACTTATTTTGGTATTTACATGGAAATAAGGACAATAACAAATTTCAGTGTCATTCTCTCTATCCTATGCCTTGGAAAAGGGCTGAGGACCTGAGCCACTAAGTTACTCCCTGTAAATGCTGTATTTTCCTCAGAAGACTACAAGAGCAAGGAGGAAATGATCATGGATCCTCTTAAGTATTGCCTACTGATAGATGAACACATGAATAGAAAGTATAGACTACTTAATAATAACGTATTTAGATGAGAAAACAAGTAGAAACATAAAAGTACATTACAGACTAATTATTGCTAATATATTTGAAACGTATAACCTAGCCTTCTGTTTATATATAGGCTAAATACAGTCAACTAAATATATAAATCAGATGAGGCGGAATATAATAAAAATGCTGTCTATTTAGATAATCAAATTATAATTGTTTTCCTCATTGACTCAATGTATTCATTAATTCATAAATTCATTAATTTAACAAATATTTATTGTTTGTGTTCTATATGCTAGGCAGTATTTTGGGAACCAAAAACACAGTAGTGAAGGAAATGAAGTCCTTGTTCTCACAGAACTAATATTCTAATTGATAATTATAAAACATTAAATACAATAAAGAACATTGAAGCAAGATAATGAATAAGGAGTGACGAGGTGCTCTTTTGAGAAGGGTGGTAAGAGAAGACCTTTTTGAAGAGTTGTCATTTGACAGAAAGCAATATAATATACAAGGATGACCCTTCTGGATACTTAGGAATAAGGAATGTTAGGCAGAAAAACAGTAGGTGCAAAGGCCCTGAGGCCACCACATATGGGGTATTCAAGAATAACAATTTAAACATTTATAGCCTGCTGGAAGTGTGAAGGTAAAGGACTTTCTCAAAAATATTTTCTAATAAAAATATGTTTTAAATATTTTCTTATAAAAATATTTTTAAAATATTTTCTTTTGCATAAAAGCAAATAAACGTTCAGAAAGGCCTCAATTTGGTTTCTGCTCATAGCAGCTGATGTCTTGCCACACAAAACTTTAATCTTGTTAATTGGCTTGTACTCATAAGTTCAAATAAATGCATTCTTCCTATAATGAAATATAGATTAGTTGTGCCACTTTATTTCATTTCCTCTAATGTATACTTCTGCACACATTTCATGAAAGATGTAAACTTCAAAGTAACAAATCTATAAGAAAAACAGAATAAAATAATATTTTATTGATCCAAGTGTCTCTAATGCTTAATTCATTGATTCATTGTAATAACACAGTAAGGATGGTATTATTAATCTCATTTGAAATATGGTAATCTAGTGCATCACAGACCTGTGAAATTTGGTCCACAAAAACTCTCTATTGGTAATTATAATATATGAACACATTATGAGCTGTTCTTACACTTTACACACATTCACTAATAAGACAATACAGAGTGAAATTAGATTTTTTTACGATCCACAAGAAATTGTTTACTATTAATAAAGCAATGCAAATAAGTTCATATATTTTTAAAAATCTATGAATCTCATTTGCAAAGATTAAAAAGAATGCTGGCTGTGCACACTAACTCATGCCTGTAATCCCAGTACTTTGAGAGGCTGAGACAGGAAGGACTGCTTGAGCCCAGAAGTTCAAGACTAGCCTGGGCAACACAGTGAGACACCATCTTTACAAAACATTTTTAAAAAATTAGCTGAGGATGGTGGTGTGTGCCTATAGTCCTGGCTACTTGGGAGGCTGAGGCTAGAGGATTGCTTGAGCCTGCAAGGTTGAGGCTATAGTCATCCGTGATTGCAGCACTGCACTCCAACCTGGGCAACACCATGAGACCTCATCTCAAAATAAACAAATAAATAAAAATAAATAAAAAGAATACCAACACCTAGTGTTGGCTAGGTCAGCAGTCCCCAACCTTTTTGGCACTAGGAACCAGATTCATTGAAGACAAGTTTTTCACGGACTAGGGTGGGTGGGGGTTTGAGAAGAAACTGTTCTGCCTTAGATTCTCATAAGGAGTGCACAACCTAGATCCCTCACATCGCAGTTCACAATGGGATTCATTCTCCTGTGACAATCTAATGCCACTGCTGATCTGACAGGAGCTAGAACTCACTAGCCTGCTGCTCACCTCCTGCTGTGCAACCTGTTTCCTAAAGAGACCACAGACCGGTACCAGTCCATGGCCCAGGGGTTGTGGACCCCTGGGCTAGGTTATGGAGAAATGGACTTTCTTACATGTTATTCTTGAAAAAACGAATTGACACAATATATCTGGAGAGAAATTTCACATAATACATATGCTGTTATGTGTGTGTGTGTGTGTGTGTGTGTGTGTGTGTGTATGATTTGCTTATCTAAATATTTCCCCTAAGGAAAAGAAATAGTAAAGTCCTTTACTAAGACATTATAAAAACTGCAAAAAAGTTACATAAAACAGAAATGCCAAATATTAGAAATGTATTGAAATAGTCAAATCATGATTTATAATTTCAATCATTAAAAATGAAGTTTATCAAAATATACGTGGACATAGAAAAATATTTTGTTACAAAGTAACAATTTGTCACATTTGTTACATCATTTGTTACAAAGTAACAATAAGATCTGTATCAATTGTGTATCTTCACATATATTAAAACTGGCAATACATATACTAATATACCAAAAAGTAAATCTGAGAAATGGGTATTGTATTAATCCATTTTCATACTGCTATGAAGAAATACCTGAGACTGGGTAATTTATGAAGACAAAGACGTTTAAGGGACTTACAGTTCCACACGGTTGGAGAGGTCTCACAATCATCGTGGAAGGTGAAGAAGGAATAAAAGCATGTCTTATAATGGTGGCAGCCAAGAGCATGTGTGTGGGGAATTGCTCTTTATAAAACCATCAGATTTTGGGAGACTTATTCACTATCATGAGAATAGCATGGGAAAAGCCCCACCCCATGATCAATTACTTCCTCCTAGGTTCCTCTCATGACATGTGGGGATTATGGGAGCTACAATCAAGATGAGATTTGGGTGGGGACACAGCCAAACCATATCAGGGATAAAGGTTTGCAAAAACTTTTTTCTATATTTTTCAAATTCTCTAAACAGCATACATTGCATTAATTCAACACAGTGGAATATGAAAAAATGACGTAAATAAACAGCTCCTCATTGGTTGAAAGCAAAACAACAGTCATACAGGGTACTGAAATGTAAAAGTTCACAAACGCGTTATATTAAAATCTTGGTAAACATGATTTAAATAAAATAATGCGAGGCCAAAAGCCTTAATCCATTTTTCTCAGTACTTGTGCCTCTCTTGGACATTTCTTTGATTCCCTGGGACTGTCGTGAACTAGTGGTTCTGTCCTAAACCTAGACCTTGGATCCTGGACTCTCCAACCAGAACTTCCCCAAACATAAGGTCTCCTGCCCAAGACCATGGCCTTCCCAAAACATCAACCCTTCAAGGCTCACTTTTAGTTCTAACTCTTGTATTTCCACCAACTACTACCTACATCGGCCTCTTCTTTCTCTGAATGCTTTTATTTTTCAGAAGCATAGCACTTCAAGTGGAGTTAGATGACATTAATGTCTTTTTCCATATTAGCTAGTCTTACATACAAACCTACTTTATTTCAATGTTCAGTTAAAGAAATGGCAACCTGTTCTCATGCTAGAGAAGAAACTTGACCGATAAGTTGCAAGTTAATATAGTATACAAGAATATCATGTGTGTGATTCTTAATTTAAGAAAATGTCAAGTAAATTTGTTACAAAGAACTTAAACAAATTTACAAGAAAAAAAAAAAAAAAACACGACCCCACCAAAAAGTGGGTGAAGTATATGAACAGATACTTCTCAAAAGAAGACATTTATGCAGCCAATAAACATATGAAAAAACTCTCATCATCACTAGTCGTTAGAGAAATGCAAATCAAAACCACAATGGGATACCATCTCACACCAGTTAGAATGGCAATCATTAAAAAGCCAGAAAACAAGAGGTGCTGGAGAGGGTGTGGAGAAATAGGAACACTTTTACACCGTTGATGGGACTGTAAACTAGTTCAACCATTGTGGAAGACGGTGTGGCAATTCCTCAAGGATCTAGAACCAGAAATACCATTTGACCCAGCAATCCCATTACTGGGCATGTATCCAATGGATTACAAATCAATCTACTATAAAGACGCATGCACACATATGTTTATTGTGGCAGTGTCCACAATAGCAAAGGCTTGGAACCAACCCAAATGCCCATCAGTGATAGACTGGATAAAGAAAATGTGGCACATATATGCCAAGGAATACCATGCAGCCATAAAAAAGGATGAGTTTATGTCCTTTGCAGGGACATGGATAAAGCTAGAAACTATCATTCTCAGCAAACTAACACAGGAACAGAAAACCAAACGCTGCATGTTCTCACTCATAAGTGGGAGTTGAACAGTGAGAACACGTTACACACCCGGGCCTGTTGGGGGATGGGGGTTAGGGGAGGGATGACATTAGGAGAAATACCTAATGTAGATGACAGATTGATGGGTGCAGCAAACAATTGTGGCACATGTCTAGGAATGTAACAAACCTGCATATTCTGCACATGTATCCCAGAACTTAAAGTATAATAAACAAAATTTTAAAAATAGAAAATTTCAAAAGCAATCTTTAACTAAATTTTTTCTTCTTATATTTGACTTAGATAAGTTATTTCTCACGTGAAATTTATCCTTTAAGATCTGTATTGGAATGTATTTCATGTAAATTTTGCTTTCTTAAATTAACTATAAGCCACTAGGGAGTAAAGTTAAGCACAGACAGGTTCCCTTGTAAATGCTTAGATTCAAGAGCTGAAATAAATGGGTCTCCTATTGTGGGCCAGTTACTTTCATGTGCTTATTTCGTTCTTCATATATCTCTGTCTTGTGTGTGGGTGTGTACATGCTTGTGCATGCATGTGTGCATTTTTTATCTCTTTGTCTCCCTGTTGTATCCACGAAAACTTTAAGGATAGAACAAATCCTTGGTGTTAAAATGAACAAATGTTTACTTAGGCTTTCACTTTGCTTCTAAGTTATGCATGACGACTGCTCTTGAATTTTGTGAAAATAACCTGTGCTTTTCACAATTCAATTGAAACCCACCCCCTTTCTCAGTTTATAAGATCCTCATGGATTAGATTCTTCTTGTCAGATCTCCCACTGTCTTTCTTCCTCTTCCCAATTCTCCTTAAACATGTCTCTTTTTCCCACTCTGCTCACTTCCTTTTTTTTCCCCAGTGTGTGGTAGATTCTCATCCACACATTCTCCAGCATCTGTAACAGAAGCAGCAAGACTAATTGATTTTCTGAGTTGTTAAAATCTCATTTTAACCCCAATATTTCTCTTTTATCCCGATTCCTAAATGTCTCACTAATAAAAAGCAAAATGTTCTAATTTTCTAGGCTTTATTCTGGAGACTTCAATCTGTTAAAGCATACCAGTTTGTCCCCTATATATTCTTGCTTGAAATTTTAGAGATGTAGCAATTATTAGAAACTTTTTTTTTTTTTTTTTTTTTTTTTTTTTTTAGAAAGAGTCTCGCTCTGTCACCAAGCTGGAGTGCAGTGGTGAAATCACAGCTCACTGCAACCTCTGCCTCCTGGTTTCAAGCAATTCTCCTGCCTCAGCCTCCCAAGTAGCTGGGACTACACGCGTGCACCAACATGCCCAGCTAATTTTTGTATTTTTAGTTGAGACGGGGTTTCACCATGTTGCCCAGGATGGTCTCGAACTCTTGACCTTGTGATCCACCAGCCTCAGCCTCCCTAAGTGCTGGGATTACAGGCGTTAGCTACCGCGCCTGGTTTTTTAGAAACTTTTATACAACTACTTTTGCATTTTTCTATTGCAGAAATATTTAGATAATTCCTTGGTAAATTTTGTAGACATACAATTTGAGTTGAGTAATAACAAAAGAGCATATGTTTTATCTCCTAATCCAATGCAAAAATGATAGGTAAAATAGAATTGAACATATGCATCATGCATTCATTCATTCATTCATGACATAGTTATTGCATGCCTAATATGTGTTACATATTAGAAATACACTAGTGGATCAAACCAGGTTTTCTCTGCATAAAGCATAGAGCCTAAAGGACAAGAAAGATATTCAACAGATAATTAAAACAATAAATATATTATTAAAAATTGAATAAGGCCTCTGAATGAAAAGAACATGATATTATAAGTGAGCATAAAGCAAAAGAAACTGATCTAGACTTGGGGGCTGGGGACAGGGAGTCATGGAAGCTGGCCCTGAGAAAGTAAAGCTTAAACTGAAGTCTGAAAGTGAGTAAGACTTGCGAGGTTAAGAGCATTGGAAGGAAACTCCAGAAATGGGATTTCCAAAAACTCTTGAGAACAGGACAGACATGTCATATTCAAAATGGCTGACATGAGTAGGGGGTCACATGCGTTCAGAAAAATTTTCATTTACTCAATGATATATTATGCCCAATTATAATGGGCATAATATATGATTGCATTGAACTTCTAGTTTTGTAAAAATTATTACTACCATAACACACTTTTCAATTCAAAACTGTTTTTACTTAATATTTATTAATGATTCAAAAACCTTGCCCCCAATAGAATATGTACTACCTCTCGAGAACTTTACATTATTTGATTGAACCCTCAAAATAGTTGGGGAATCAAGGCTTAGAAAGGTTAGGCAATTCACCTGAGGCCACAGGGCTAAGAGGTAAATCTAAGAATTGAATCAGCCCTGCCTGTAGCCCAGCTTTATTTCCACTTGACCTTGTTTCCCCCATATTTACTCTTGCATCCTCAGCTAGTAGAGCAGAACAGAGCATTCTAAATTCTTTTTTTTTTTTTTTCTTTGGAGATAGAGTCTCTGTTGCCCAGACTGGAGTGCAGTGGCTCGATCTTGGCTCACTGCAACCTCTGCCTCCTAAGTTCAAGTGATTCTTCTGTCTCAGCCTCCCAAGTAGCTGGGACTACAGGTGCATGCTGCCATGCCCAGCTAATTTTTTTGTATTTTTAGTAGAGACGGGGTTTCACCATGTTGCCCAGGCTGGTCACGAACTTCTGAGCTCAGGCAATCCACCTGCCTTGGCCTCCCAAAGTGCTAGGATTACAGGTATGAGCCACCATGCCACCATGCCCAGCCTCTAACTTTTTTTTTTTTTTTTTTTTTTTTTGAGATGGAGTCTTACTCTGTCACCCAGGCTGGAGTGCAGTGGCCCCATCTCAGCTCACTGCAACCTCCATTTCCCAAGTTCAAGTGATCCTCCCACCTCAGCCTCCTGAGGAGCTGGGACTACAGGTGTATGCCACTATGCCCTGCTAATTTTTGCACTTTCAGTAGAGATGGGGTTTCACCATGTTGGCCAGGCTGGTCTGCAACTCCTGACCTCAGGTGATCCACCTGCCTCAACCTCCTAAAGTGCTAGGATTACAGGCATGAACCATAATACATATGGCTTGCACTGATCTGCAATGACAGTTTTCATATTTATTAAAGGGAATCATCTCTTTTTCTTTCTTATTCAAGAGAAACTTTTCACATATCAGTTTTTTCCTCTTAGTTCAAAGTAAAACAAAATAAGATAAAAATAGAAGAATAACATACATTATCATATTAACAATATTAACATATATTAAGTGACACTTAAGGCACTCATATAATTATGTAACCAGGTTTCAGGCAAGGGTTTTCTGTTGTTGTTGTTGTTTTAGGAGGGCCCATTTTTAGTGTACAGGAACATATGCCCTGATTATTTCTCTTCACACTGAAATCCTAGTAAGCTGCTCCTGTATTCTCAAATTCTTCCTAATTTTAATAGCTGAGTTAGAACCAACTGCAAGGTTTGACTGCAAGACAATGACTCAAACTTGGCTAAGATCACTTCCACTTTTGTTTATAATAGAACCACCAAATCTACAATTGAGGGCATGTGCCTGAGATGTGGGACAGTATCTGGTATGAGTCCACTTCCCTTTCTAATCCTCCCTAGTGATTTACTTAGCTTTGTCCATACTTGAGGGGCCCTCATCCCACAATCTACTAGGTCAGTGCAGTCCAGAACTGCAGGTTTCTTACTTTGTAAAATGTTTGGAGCCTGAGGCATAGGGTCACATTATTACTCTCTGTCTACTCTGACACAATGAAAGTAATTTTTTGCTATAATACTGTATTAGTCTGTTCTCACGCTGCTGATAAAGATATACCTGAGACTGGGTAATTTGTAAAGAAAAGGAGGTTTAATGAACTCACAGTTCCACATGGCTGGGGAGGTCTCACAATCACGGCAGAAGGTGAAAGGCATGTCTTAGATGGTGACCGGAAAGAGATCATGAGAGCAAGCGAAAAGGAAACCCCCTTATAAAACCATCAGATCTCATGAGACTTATTCACAACCACGAGAACAGTATGGTGGAACCTGCCCCCATGTTTCAATTACCTCCCACCAGGTCCCTCCCACAACACATGGAAATTATGGGAGCTACAATTCAAGATGAGATTTGGGTGAGGACACAGCCAAACATATCAACTGCAGTAACTCAAACTAGTTACTTTAGTGTTTTAGCTTTTATTCACCATCAGGTCTACTAAAATGTTTAGTGTCACAACTCTAGAGATGGCCTCTTTTTCATGCTTGGAGCCTTTCACAGTTCATTCTAATACTCTAGAATATTCTACAAGCCTGAACCTAATTACATTAAAGATGAAAGTAAATATATGTGAGAGGTTTTCAAAAATTTATTTTCATTAGGGTTGGATGTTTCATGTTATTTCATGGAAGAATTTGACTATAGATCTAAGCTTTGATTGCATGATAAGAGGATTTATTTACATTTGAATGTCATTCAAGTTATTCATGAACTTATACAAGAACAATATACAGTTACGATATACCATTCAAGCTTCAAACATATGAGGTTTTAAGTCCTAATCAAAGGATACACTTCTTGTAACATTAGCAGAGTAAATTTGTTACAAGTCACTTCTTAAAATTCATGTGTGATTGTAATTAAACTATAACATCTTATTTATTAGTCTTGATGTCGGATAGGAGGAAATGTTTGGTTTAGCCTTCAGTGGTTGCTGGATCATGTGAGTTTTCTGATTCAAATCAAAGTTACCTCTGTGGCTGCATAGACCAGGGGACCTGCGGAGTCTACATGAGCCAGCAGCCACTTAAGTTAACACATTCGTGCTGTAGTAAGTTCTTTTTAAAAATTGCATTCTTGTATCCACTAACATTGTATGAACTTTCAAAACCATTCAAATTAAACCTTAAGGCTAATATATTCAATTTCAATTCTTCAATAGAATGTATAAAGAAAATATTCTAGCACCCACTCAATTCCTCTACCACTATTTATGTTTTATCTATTTTGAATAATCATTTTAAAATGGTATAAATGCATTCAGGAATTACTTTTCTGTTGTAGATTTGGATTTTTGCTTTTTGTAAAGTTAAAGTATTTTCTGCTTTTGAACTATGTGCTTAGAAATTGTATTAATTACTCTTTGCAAAGTATATTTGGTAAACTAATATCGAAAACAATGCCATCACATATTGTTTTGGTGGCTGCTTGAAAAAAAATCTTATAATGTGAGGTCAATGGGTAATATTATAAGAGCAGCAGGCTGTCTTTTCATGCATTTAAAAAAAATATGTTGATTACCCACTATATTCAAAGTAAAGAATCACAATCTTAGAAAAAGCAGGAAGTGGCAAAGTTTGTTTCACAGTAGCCACTAAAAAAATTAGAATGACCATATATATATAATATATATATGTATATACACATGTGCACACATACACACACACACACACACACATATATATGTAGAGAGAGAGAGAGAAGCAACCAATTGTTTTTTATTATAGGGAGTTATATAGAAACTTTGTTCATTTGTTTTTTGTTAAATACATTATCTTAGAACATCTAAAGGCCCTCAATATTATTCTTAACAACATTGCCTTAAATTATAATAAGTAGAAAACTCAAACAAAATTAATTTTTTAATCACTGCAAACAGCAGTAACCACATCGATTTCAAAGGGGTCAAACATTAATTAATGAGGACATTTTCTTATATTTCGAAGACAGCTATAGTTTAAAAGAATCTCAAGTTCCCCCTTTGAAAGTATATTTGTAATAACAGATGAGAAGACAATAAAACAAGTTCCATTATAT
This sequence comes from Macaca thibetana thibetana, assembly GCF_024542745.1. Lineage (NCBI taxonomy): Eukaryota > Metazoa > Chordata > Mammalia > Primates > Cercopithecidae > Macaca > Macaca thibetana. The sequence goes on along the minus strand of NC_065588.1, from coordinate 74,049,900 downwards.
GTGTTAGAAAAGGGACCTGAACATTGTACACATGTACCCTAGAACTTAAAGTATAATTTAAACAAAGAAAAGAAAAGGGCTTGAAACACGTGGTATCTTATAGACATTATGAGGTAAAGGAAAGCATCTATTTTTCTTTCTCATTCAATAGAAACCTTTCACATATCAGTTTTGTCTCTCTCTTTAAAGTAAAATGAAAGTATAATAATATACAGACACATCTACATAAACTACAAGAGTTCTGAAAGTAGAATGAATAAATTTTAGTAAAATCATCTATTTTTACAGATGAAGTTAATGTAATAAACATATCTTAGAGTCCCTCACCCACTATATATATTTTACCTAAATTCCTCATTTATTGCCAATACAAGTGCTTTTCTCATAGATCTTACAGTGTTACATTTAGTGCCCATAAGTGATTAGAATAAAACATAAAATATGCCCAATTCCAGGAGGCTAATCCTAGAGAAGAGTAAATGCTCTGTACCTTTGTGGAGATACTTCTGGGTTAGCTCACTCATTCATTCATTATTTGAATAGATATTTACTGACCATTAACTTTGTGCAAGACACTACTGCAATCATCTTAGCACCAAGAATTAAAAAGAACAAGGCCAGTAAGACTTCTTCCCTCATCAAGCATACATTCTTAAAAAAAGAACAACAAGAACAACAAAAACAACAAATAAATTAATAGGAGAATTACAGATCGATGTACACACAATAAAGAAAATTTAACTGGGCAATATGATGCGTGGTAGATGGGCAGAGGGGACTTCAAATAGGAAAAAACGTTGCTTAAAAAGTGAGCAGAGACATTATTGGAATATGTTCCTGAAAGAGGTCTATTTCTAGTCAAGTTAGCCTCAAGAATTTACATAATCTTTGCTTCTCAGCCATCTCAGAAACTATGCCTCCTTGCGTCAAAGCTCCATTAATATTTATTTACTACGTAGGGTGACATTTGCATGGCAAGGCCCTTATTACACGAGGGAAATTATTGCAAGTGTATCTTAGAACATCTTTTAAAGGGGGTTTAAAGTTGGTTTAAATCAGAATTATTTGACATTAAATGTACCCAAAGCCATATCATAACAAGGTATGTTTTAACAAATTTTACTATCACAGTTAAATGCATTTGTGAATCACTAGGCCCTACAGCTGAGAAGGTCAGGGACTTACGGGTTAGGAAAAATATCAGTTGGCAGAATGCAGGAAAGGGCTGAACATGGAAAGAAAAAGAAAAAAAATATAATTAAGGGGTGACAGAAGAAGCTATAGAATGGTGAAAGTACAAACCAAATTGGGGGTGCCCTGATCACAGGATTTAAATGAATCTTCAAGTTTAGGTATTTTTTTTTGTGATGTACCAAAAATGTGCACCAGTCTTTCCCCATTTATATTGTAATCTCTGCCATAAAAGTTGTATTTTTACAGTTGCAGCTCAGATAAAATATAGTGTTTGAGAAATTGGAGATCTCTGACTATTAACTTGATTGTCCTGTATGACTCTCTCAAATAACTTTCATTTTCTGATTTTATAACTCTATTATAAAAAACAAAGAATGAAAGTAATTTGAGTAAACTGTCTTTAAGTAGCTATTTTCATCTTAATTCTAGATTTCCCTACCTTTCAAAGGATTGTCTTATCCTCAGAGTAGCCTTAAAACATGCGTCTTTGTGGTTATATAGATTTCTTTTTTCTTTTTCATTGTAAGACATTCAAACTTCTTCACTTAAAAGGACTTAAAGATGACAGAAATATTGCTAACTGGATGAATTCCATAAACATTTCTGTCAATGAATCAAGAAATCATAGCAAAGAGAAAATTGCCATTAGATGTGTTAAGACCCAGTCCAACAGATTTTAAAATTATCTTGCAAAACTGTCCTGTGGAATTACTTATGGTACAAGAAAATATGGGAGATTTTTATTTATTTATTTATATGAAATAATAGTTGAAATAATTATGAAGACTTCAAAAAGTTATCCATCAAATAGTGACTATAAAGAAGGAAATACTAAGTGATCAACAACACCTGATGGTCTATAAAAGTTTAACTAGTAGTCAGAAAATATTCTCCTAACATCTGCTGAAGAGACTTGAACTTCTACAATTTCAAATATAGATGGTTTATTGTAACAATTCTTAGAAAAGTTAAAAATTAACCTTTTCATACAAATATGTATTCTGATCTGCATATCTATGGCAGAATTGTTGTTTGTTTACACTTTGCATTTCCTTTCCGTAGTATTTGGACAGTTGGCATCCCCAGCCCTTTCATTTTAAATGTAAACCTGTTGGATTGGTCTTAGCAGCTGCAAATAATTTAACAAGGATTTTTAAGCCATCAAAATTCCTTAAATATATGCATACAGTTCATTAAGTCATGGACAAAAAGTTTTTATTAACCAAGAAGAATGGGAACTCAGAATGTAACTTGCAGTGTTTAATAGTACAGAAATAATGAAATGGAATACTTTATTCCTGTTTTGTTTTTTTTTTCAAGATGAGGGAAAAAAGAAGATGAAGCTTATATGACCTTCTAAAATTGAATATGACAGCATCCTCCTTCATCCTTTCCCTATTCAGGTCCTAAAATAAACAGTTGCTTCATCCAAGAAACTTCTGCCTGATTAATATGGAAACATTAGATAAGCTATTGTTTAATCAAAATAATGTTTTCAGAAGAAGGTCACATATCACCACTGATGAAATGATACTTTCCTTTCGGGCTTTCATTTATTGATAAATTCAAATGAAAGAGAACAATGATGCTCCGTTTTCTATAATTTTTTGTTATCATTTGCTTGGCACACCCATTAGACCTTGCTGGGAAGGATTACAGAAAGGATGATTAACTTAATAAACGTTTTCTCCTTTCATTCCATCTCAGAACAAAACATCAAGCCAAAGTAAACACTCTCAAATTATTCAACTGATTCTGCAGCCTGGCCGCAGTGGATTCAGCATCAGTTATAGATGATCCTCCAACTTTCCCTTCACCTCCCCCAAAACTCCTCTGGCATTACAAAACTCAAAACAAATTCATCTTGTTGACAAGCAGAACTGATTCAAGAAAGGCAAGATAGCTCATCATCTTTGTCATTAAACTTTAGATAATTAAAATGTCACACCAATTTTTCCTTGAATTAGCTGGTTAACTGCTCTTTTCTATACGTTTAACTTAAAAGCACTAAAAACCATTATTTTAATGATATAGAAAATGAAATTAGAGGACTGTTACATTATTCAGTACTCTTCAAAAGACCCATGACCAAAAAAAATTCATTTTAATGTGTGTCCTACATCTGTAGAAATCTCAGAACTGCATTTGCCTGTGATTTAAAGTAACTATCACAATATTATCTATTGGAAAAATTAGAAAACATGACAGAAATGGGAGAGTAGAAAAGTATATTTGTATGTGTGTGAAATACCTTCTGGACTTTTGATCGTATTTATTTTAAAGGTATTTCAGACAAAAAAAAAATCAATTGACAAAAATGGTTGAAATCCTACCTAATATGTATTCACATTGATTTTAGCCTTGGGGAGTAGGGAATATTCTTCTAGTTGCTCAAAAGAATAACTTAATTTTTACAATCGTGGACTATATACATAGAAAATGATAAAATATAGAACAGTAAACCTTCATGAAAATTACTTAAGATTTCAGGAAGTTTCTTTATAGCTTCCTCTAAGATTTCTGTTTTTTCAATAATCTACCCCCTTCCCAGCCCCAACAATTTAAAACCAAATAGGCTTTCATGAATATCTGGACAGAAGGTAATAGCAACTCTAAATTATGCATCCTATTGCTTATGTAGCAGATTGTAAATGTCCGGGGAATTCAGCAGAGGTCAAATTTCATGTGTTATTTAACTGTCTCTGCTTCATTTTTTTCACAACACAACATGACACTCTACTTGCAATGTTGAAACATTGCTTAAATAATGTGCTCTTAGGAGAGATGTATAAGCTGTTTTTATTAGTTCAACCATTCCAGATTTCTTAGCATTTGACCAGAATATAAATGGCATTAATTTAACTCATTAAATAGTGTCTTCATGACAGACGCCATGTGATAATAGAGAAGAATAGACAAAAACTCACAAAACTTCTGGTCAAGTTTGGCTAAGGAAGAGAGGGTCATGTAGACGGGTGCATATAATCATCTGTTGAAACAGAAAAAAAAAAAGAAGAAAGACACAGTTCCTCTTTTTAATATGGGAAATATTTTAATCAATTACGACCATGTAAATACCACAGAGTTATATGATTTTGCAACCACTTGCTAATTTTATCTCTACTACATGGGAGACAATCATGGTTATGGCTTCAAGCTGAACTCTCAGCTGAAGCAAATGAATGCTTGGGACAAATGTCTCTGTGATAAATGAATTAATGGAATTTTCCAATGTTATGCTTTTAAGTGACTCTTCTGCATGGTTTCGCAGACAGACATACACCAAATGAATACTGTAGAGTAAAGCCAAGTAATTCAGACTAAACTGATAAAGTGTGCCCTCTCTATAAAGGATAGTTGTGATCCTCAAGTCCTTTATTTCCCTTTTAGGACAATTAAAAGAGTTTCATTAAGAATTACTGGAATGCTAAGTTCATTGGCACTGAAAATCATATGAGAAACTGCCAGCAACCCGGCCCATTTGGTTTTAAAATCATGTAGAGCTCTATTTAAAATTTTAAACCTAACTTTCGGCATTCACATCTGCATCTATACCCAGAAAACATTAAACAAAAAAGAAATATTATCTAGCAATCTTGTTTAGCAAAAATAAAAAAATAAATATAAGCATTAATTGTTTGGATACTTATGACTATCTGCTTTGGTGTAGCACTACTTTAGAGATGGCTATTTCTAAATCAAATATGAAAAGCGTGTAACAGTTATTATTTGAACCTGTGCACCATTTTAATAGAGGTTTGCTAATTTTTAATAATACATGATAAAAAGCCTAAACAATATAAAACAATACAAAGTGAACATATATGTGTTGTATATTTTTATATATTTCACTTTTATATACATAATGTATATGTGGCTGGGCGTGGTGGCTCACGCCTGTAATCCCAGCACTTTGGGAGGCCGAGGTGGGTGGATCACAAGGTCAGGAGATCGAGACCATGGTGAAACCCCGTCTCTACTAAAAATAGAAAAAATTAGCCGAGCGCAGGGGCGGGCGCCTGTAGTCCCAGCTACTCGGGAGGCTGAGGCAGGAGAATGGCGTGAACCCGGGAGGCGGAGCTTGCAGTGAGCTGAGATTGCGCCACTGCACTCCAGCCTGGGCGACAGAGCGAGACTCCGTCTAAAAAAAAAAAAAAAAAAAAAAAAAAAAATTAATGTATATATGTGCATCTAGCACATAAAATTATAAATAAAATATAAACATAAAATGTATATATATGTATATATTATATATAAAAGTAAAGGAAGTCCATCTCTACCCTTGATCCTTAAGTTTCTTAGTTGTCCTTTCTTTCCTGGAGACAATCACTGTTACCACTTTCTTATGTATCCTACCAAAGATGATTTATGTTTAAATAAGTGCATATGTGCACACATACATACACATATATTTTTTATGTGTTTGGCTACAAAAGTAGAAGCACGCTACTTACAATGTTCTGCCCTTTGCTTTTTCCACTTAATAAATCTTGAGGCTAATTTATTATCAGTTCATATATAGCTGCCACATTCTTTATAATATACAGGGAAATATTTTAATTGTGCTTTACTTACTACCAGAAGCTGATGCAACTTGTGATGGAACTAAGTACGAAAGCTAATCAAAATTGTGATGGTGTGATAAGGAGAAAATAAAAAAAAATAAGAATTATGAGGCATGTCAAGGCTAAATTATCATTTTAAATAATTTCTTGAAAATTAGAAAGATATAGCAAAAAGATTATCAATTTAGTCTTTTGTCACCCAAAAAAACTGTTGTTCTAAGAAAGCCACATTTGATTTCCTTAAGCCTGAAAAATTACTGTCATAAAATCTTTGCCCTGGAGACCAAAAGCCGTATCTCAAAGAACTATATATTTCTCTTAGACAAAACTGAATGATTTTAAAGTAGGAGTCATGTGTTAGATTGTTTCTGAAACATGCTTGCAATAGTAGTTTCCAGGGCCTTACAATATAGTATTTAAGGTGGCAACTTAGGAATTAACTGAATCCCAAAGAAAGTTTATGAATATGATAAGATATGCTAAGATTTGCATGAATTAAAGGAAATTACAACTGCACTGAAATTTTATTCTCCCCTCTCTAAAAGACTGAAAAGAGATCTCAATTACTTGTGAAACTGACTTCTCATTCTTTGGTGGGCTGACTGAAATTATTTTATTGTGAATGACATACTCTTGTTCATTTAAAAATAAGAGTGAGGATCTACACTTTTTATAACTGCAGTGGAAGTAAATTAGAAGAAATAACCTGCCAACCCGCAATGCCAGTCAATCAACACAAAAGGTTTATGAACTGAAGTCAGAATAAAGAAACTTGCATCTCCCTCAGTAGGATATCATAGCAGAATTATTTAAGGCAACTTCTCTGCTAAGCACTGCACAGCCAGGTGAATACTTAATGAGACTTTGTTAGATTTTGTTTGGCTTGGGCTTTTGGTAGAACAGTTATTGTTACATGGATAAGCATGCTTATGTAGCAAGATTTTCTTTTTAAATCTCTTCCTGGGGTTTAACATGAGCAAACTTGATTTGTGAACCTTTGCCTTCCCTGAAGAAAAGTGGTCAGACTAAAATGAAAGTGGAGAGGCTCCCCTAGTCCTGGAAGTCGAATTCCCACAGTTGTGAAAAACCACAATGAGATAGTGTAATAAAATATGGCTATGAGTTCCCAATCTATCTCCAACCAAACTGTTTTCTCACCAATTCTTCTGGTAAATCTCTATTAAACTACTGTATGTAAATAGCTGGTCTTAGATATTAACTTTAAGTTACTGGTCATATGCATTCTGCCTCTTGAGAACCTGAGGCATTGTTGAACTTCTGGAAATCTTAATTAACTACACAGTCCTCACCAAACATTTCCTGGAACATTTGTATTTTGAGTCAAATTCCCACATGGAACCCAATTCCCCTTAAACCCCCTGTTTCCCATTTTCATGTTCTTTTCATGTTTTCCACCTCCCATGAATAGTGAATTTTTCAAGGCATACTCCAGAGCTTTAAACATTGTACTTTACACTGTGGATGATGGATAACTTTTTGAAATATTATAAGCGATTGTGTTTTATTTCAGAAGCCACTGCCAAAAGTAAAAATCACAGGCCAGATTCCTAACTCCCTTGGAACTCTCCTATAGAAGTGACCCCTTAAAATTCCTAAGCTCATGAAATAAATATGGATTGCATTTTGTCTCAAATGCAAAAAGTATATTTTTTTCTTGGCAAATTGCATGGATAGCATTTGGCACTCGAAACGAATTTCCTTCTTATCCGTGTAATGTGTGCCCTTACAAACATACCAGTAACAAATATGCAAACAAAACAATAATAAAACTCATCAACTTTGTGTCATATAAACATAACAAATTCCATGGCATTGTAAATATAAACATGTATGGGGGGGTTCAGTTTTCACCCATTTCCATCTATATAATGTATATTTTTATTATCCCTAGTTTTCAGACATTATTTTAGATATGGATATTTAATTAGTTTTTTACAAGAATACTAAAATATCATTAATTCTTTTGAGGAAAAGATTACCCAACGCAGACTTTTTCTAAAATCTTTTTTTCACATTAAAGAAACATCATATGTATAATTACAGATAATCGTTTAAAATTTAGATGAAAGGAACTGTTAGGAACCAAAATGATAATATTTTAATATTTATCAATATAAATATTGCTGAATGCTTGAAAGAAACAGAATTCATTACATTTTTATTTTAGTTAGGAAAAGCCCTACTTTTCCTAAGTTAATGAGATTTTTTAATAATTTAAAAGATTCAACTTCTTATTCCATGCAACCATCAACACTAAACACCAAAGAAAAATTACAATTATTATATAATTTCAAAAAAATGAAAACCAAAATCTTGGAATATATGATAGCTATCATTTATTAAAGATGCACGCTATTCCAGGCACTGAACAGCCATGTCTAACTCTTACAAAAACTCTAGGAATTTCATATTATGATCTTCATTTTAGAGACAAAGAAGCTGGAGCTCAGAGAGATTAAGTAACATATTCAAGTGTACTCCCTCATTAAAAGAGAGGGCTAGAATTTGCATGTAAAACAGTTGGATTCCAACTCTCATGCTTGAATTCTCCTCCAAATTTATTACAAATATGTGGGTTTGAATTTCCCTTGACTGGCGTCTCATTTTTCAGATCAGCCAAATAAATGCATTTGATGTTAAGAGTAACAGATTTATTCAATGCAAAGCCATAGAATAGTTTTAGATATTTGATACTGCTAAATGAAGTCTAAAAAATTAGCATTTTATCATTCCTAGCCTTCCATCCAAAGTAAGGCTAAAAATTTAGATCCACTTGATATCTGGAAAGGTTATTTTCAGAGAGTATAACTGCTTATTTTGAATTGAAACCATTCAAATTTTAAAGTGCATAATTCTAAATGTCTGGGTAAAATGTTTTTAAAAAGCCATTTCACAATACTCAAACATTGTTTAGAAATGTGGATAATTAACTGTGTTTTTCCTCTTCTCAAGTTAGCATTTTAATGTTATGCATTCACAACCATTGTAAAATAATTTAATATTAAGAATGCTATTTTATTATTTTATGTTTTAATTACATCATTTCAAAACTCTGTGGCATTGTTTCCATTGGAAAATTTTCTAAAATATAATATTTTAAAATTAGTTTTGGAGGTAAGATTTTAAATTCAAAGATTGAGTTAAACCAAATATAGTCTTATTCAAATAAATACATATTTCTCATGTATGTTTTTACACATTAGAACATAGGAAACAAATATTGGGTGGACTTCCTGTATAAGAAAACACCCCTTGGGGCCCAACAGCCAATGTGCACAATTTGTGAGCAAGTTACCAGTATTTCCTCCTAATTTTCACCTTGTCATTATCATTTCATAAAGCATTATTTATTCTAAGACTTAGATAGCTACATGTCACAAGAATAAATAATAATAATATTCTACTTCCTAGACAGCCAAGAACTGCAAGTCCTACTTCTCCTGAAAGAGAACAAAAGCAGGGAATGAAAGCTCTCATATATATCCACTGGTAAAAAGAATTACCAGTTATATCGTGCTCATTTTCACTCCATAACATATGTACAATAAAGTAGGTTTCTTAAAAATTATATTGAAGTGAAGATAATAATACTCTATAACCTATATAAATAGTAAATTCGCAGTGGTGCGATCTCAGCTCGCTACGACTTCCACCTCCTGGGTTCAAGCAATTCTCCCACCTCAGCCTCCCTCCCGAGTAGCTGGGATTACAGCCATGTGCCACTACGCTTGGTTAAGTTTTGTATTTTAAGTAGAGATGGGGTTTCACCATGTTGGCCAGACTGGTCTCAAATTCCTGACCTCAGGTGATCCACCTGCCTTAGCCTCCCAAAGTATTGGGATTACAGGTATGAGCCACCGCAACCAGTCAGTATAACAGAATTTTCAGTTTAAATTGTTATTTTGAAAACCAGTTATCCATTACTATACATGAACTTTATAATGAGCAGGCCACATCTATCCCTACTCTCAAAAACTGCTTTTTTATTTCGTAGGGGTCATCATTTTATTTATACTTTTGCTCTGATTTCCTAAATGAAGCTGTTGTTCCATTTCAGCTATTATAGTAACAGGTCTTACTCCGCCTAGCTTAGTCAATGGGAATTACAAAACAGGCAGTAGCTAGGTCGTCTTTCTTGTGTTTCTTAGCTCTAGTTATACTTTAGTTTCCTTATCTAAAAAGTGAAGATAATGGTAGTACACATGAAGACTAAATGAGAATGCATTTAAAGCACCTCTAACAGTGTCTGGCAAGTACTACCTAATATTAATAAATGAGAGCCAGTATTGTTAGTGATCTTTCATGAAGTTATAGTAATATAGACATTGAAGCTGGTATTAGAGAATGCTTTAAACATTCTAGGAAAAAAATACAATTAGTTGTGAATTTTACCATATCATAATATATAAATTTGTTATTCTTAAGTAGGAGGGAGTATCCATTTTACAGATAATAGCATAGCATTTTTTTGTTCCTGTTTCTTAGTTGATCTAAAGTTTCCCTAATCGTTAAATCATTAAAATAATGACAATCATTATTACAAGAAGACAGAATTCAGTCTATAAGATATAATTGATTGCTTAATATTATTGAAAATATTTTTAAGTTCATTGTGACAACATAGTCTCAAAAGTTAGGTTTCATTGAGCACAAAAGTGTTTTCCAAATTCAAAAACTTTTCTTTATCTATCAAATACAAAATCTCGCTTACCACAGCATATTTGTGACACTATTAACTGCAATGCATAGGGTGCAAGATATATTTCAGAGAACCTGTGACAGTGAGGTAAATAAAGGTTCAAATAGCAGGAAGGACACAAGGGGATTCAGAAGGGATATATCTAAAGATAAGATACAGTTTGAATCCCTGAGAAAGAATCTGGTGCCTCCACACCCTTGGGACTAGGCACAAGATTAACAGTTACATAAAAAATATTCGAGATAGGTCAAAGAGCAGGGTGAAAGCTGAAAGAATTTGTGCCCCACTTCCCATTTGATAGCTGGGAGGATCCGAATGCAGGGGTGCTCCTTGTCAATATGAAATAGCCACAGTAGAGGAAAATGATAAGACACAGTTAGGTAGATATGGCTTGAGACAGCATATCTGATGTGTATGAATCCAGAAGTTCCTATGTGCCCCAGTGGTGGTATGCAGGAATGCTCTGAGGACTAGTATGCCAAGAGAGCTGGCATCAGGACAGAGGCAGAATATGAGCAATAGTTGCCAACAAAGGGTGTCCACATAGTACTCAAGGCCCAAGTCTCACAGCACATGTCCAGCGACCAGGCTGGATGGGGCCAACTTGGCAGAGACCAGCAAGGACCCAAAGGGTAGCAAGAAAACCAGAGACTTTTTCTCCCTCCATCTGACATAACCCCGAGGACACAAAAACTTCCCTACACACACGGTATCCATCCATCTGAATAAGCCATTTTAAAAATGAGAAAGAAAGAGAGAAACTTCATAGAAAAGGGAAAAATGGTGCTGAAAAGAAATTTGACTTTGAAATTTACTAATCTTTTACTCTAAGGGTTTCTTGAACCAAAAGAAAATAGCTTAATTTAGGATTCCCCAATCATCACCAACCTCCTTTGCAACCACCACCAGCAGGAAAGATTTGAAAGCAAGAAGAGATATATTACAGAAAATACTGAGTTACATTTTCTATTACATTTGAGAAGTATCCTGTCTGAAATCCCTGTAAGTAAAACATATAAATTACAATGCACTTGGCTGATTTACTATACTATAACGGACTTATGATTACTTAGAGGAAGATCCATATCATACATCACCCTTGACAAGGAAAACTCTATTAACATCCATAAACCTACCCTGGCAATAGAGTATGTATACTGTTATTGAACAGAGGAATTTCACCAGTTATGTTCTGACAAGGAAATCAAAGAATGCCAAAAACACTTGTAAGTTTTGGAGGATGACTCAAACATGTTCCACCTCCTTACTGATTCTCTAGCACAAGGCTATGGCTGGCTTTCCATAAGATTATGAGTCTTGAATTTTATGTTAAAGTCATATTTATTTTTCTAAGCAGGTTTGTTAGAGTAACCTAACTAATAGTTATCAACAAATTGGACACTTAGGACATGGGCATAGAATTTTATATCCAATTTTTAAAATGCCATGGCTTTGAGATAACGCACTTCAATTTGCTGAGTCTTAATTTTAATCATGTACAAAAAGGAGACACTTGTGTTAGAAGATCCTCCCCTCTTTCTTCCATGTTCAGAATTAGAAGATTTGATGAGATAGGTTTGGAGACACATGTGGCCACCACTGGATTGGGGTAGCATCGCTCAAGGTAGGCTTAGTATACTCTACTAAGGCCACAATTATTAAGGTTTGGACTTTGGATCACTGATATATAGGTTGAGTATTTCTTATCTAAAATTCTTGAGACCAGAAGTGCTTCTAATTTTGAATTTTCTTTTCAGATTTTAGATTCTTTGCATATACATAATGAGGTATCTTTGGGATGGAAACTAAGTCTAAATAAGGAGTTTATGTTTCATATACACTCTGTACATTTAGCCTAAAGGTAATTTCTACAATAAATAATTTTGTGCATGAAAAAAAGTTTTGACTGTGTTTTGACTACAACTCATCACCTGAAATCAGGTATGGAATTTTCCATGTGTGGTGTCATGTTGACACCCAAAAAGTTTCAGATTTTGGAGAATTTCAGATTTTGAATTTTTGGATTATAAATACTTGACTGGTATAAAAATAGCATAGCTGGCATTTCTATCCAATAAATCATGAATAGGCTCTAGGATGGCTCTTTTTGCAATGTAGACATGAGGTAAATCGTGAGTCAAAGTAATATAATCATAAAAATAATTATATTTTATTCAACACATATGTTTAAATCACTATTACATGCAAGACATTGTGTTTGGGAAGCTCAAGAGATATAAACACGAGTCAAATTGACTTCTCATTAAAGAAAGTTTAAAGAAATTTAATTAAAGAGTTTAAATAAATTCAACTTTAATTACATTGGGGGAAACTTGAATGATTGCCAAGATTATGGCTATGCTCAGGAAGATTAGTTTGCCAACAATGTCTATGAAGGATTAGCCACCAAAATAAAATAAATCATCACTAATATGCAATAGTTCCCAAAAGACTCAAAAGCTATGATCTATAAATTTTGACTGCCTGGTAAACACAGCAATATCTCTTTTCAAGTATATATGAAATTGCATAGAATCATATTGAAAATATTGATTTTTCTGATCCTTATTAAGGAGATTTCTCTGCTTTCACCTGGGTTTCTTCCTCCAAAAATAAAGCGCAATCATGAAATTTAAATCGTTTAGCGTTCCAGATCCTACGGCAAACATAGCATATATCTTGCTCGACAGATAATAAGGCAGTTACCTCTTTATCCTGTATGCCACTACCAGGATGGATAAACTGTTCCAAAGTTCAGTAAACTATGTGCTGTATTAAAAATGATATGAACACATTATTCAATATTTGTAGTGGAGGACAAAGTTCCTGTGTGTCTCCAACTTGACTATATCCAGCAGAGAAAAGGTTTTGATTTATTCGGAATAAAACACTTGGAATACAATAGAAGGGAGCGAGGACTTCTCATGGATTTTTCCCATTAAGCATTTTTGGGCAAGCCTTAGAAGTTACTAAGGATGGATCTTATATTCATTCAGTGGCCTAGCTTTACAGCTAGTAGCAAAATTCATTGCCTTAACCCAGAGCAGTCTTGTTATTTTAACATGGCTGTTTCTATTTATAAAGTTACACAATCCAGTTGGTTCATTCTTCCTCCCTGTCTGAGACACAGTTTACAAAAAGAAACCACAGTCATTACAAAAATACACTGCCAGGAAATCTAAGTGTTGTTTTCTAGTGGAAACTGAAAGACCCACACCTTGACTTAGGTCTTACTCATCCTAAATCACATCTTTGCAGCACTTTCTCCTAGCTAAAGAATGTGCTCTGAAGTTTTACTACGTTCATTAGAAGGTCATCTTTTATATTCTGACTATTCTTGTTGTGGTTTTATAGGTGTTCTGTAAATAAGTCTGCTGTACAACAGGAAGCACCCTCTGCCAAGTCTTTTGGAGAGAGTAGCAACACATCCACAAGAGAATCCAGGTGGCAAGACATTTGAACAAAAGGTTTACGCAACAGCATTCAAAAGAAGAACGTAACAGACAAGACAGACATGGGAACTCATTCTAACTCTCCTTTCAGCTTCATGGCAGCTGCACTAGCTGGATGTTCATACAGGTCAACATTGTGATAGAGTGCTATATATGAGAACTTTCCTCTGAAAGCGAAAACAAGCTACAGATGCAGAGAACAAACACAAGGCTAAGACATCAGGGATTTTCTTGCAAGTCCTTGAAATATGAAATTTAATTAAAATTTAACTACCATTTGATCAAGGCTACAGAAGAGAAATAAAAATAGTGGTGTTTGTAATACCTACACTCTGTGTAGCATCTTCGTGCATGCAGAATGAATGAGAAAATATTACACAGAATTAATTGTAGATGAAGTCAGCACCTGGGGCACTCTCCATTTATTCTTCCTAGAAGGACTTCTTGCCTGTTGGATCCTCTGCACTGTTGCTTTCAGTTGGATTTCAACTTCCCATCCTTTTCATTTTCTCAGTTTGATTCACATAGATCATACATAAGAGCTAAAGAAAATGTGTTTAGTGCCTGAGGGAATTCATTTTCTGCCTGAGATAACTAGACAAACTGTGATGCAATTCCTCCCCTGAATTTAAAATGTTTTGTTATCTTGAAGGCAATTTTCTTCATCCAATAAAAACAGAGAAGGAAAATTGGTGACCTTAAAAAACATATTTTTGAAATCGAAGATTCTCACACACAGAAATGCCTCTGATAATTTTGGGTGTAGACAGATGCTCTCTTCCTCTTTGTACTCCCCAAACATTCTGTCAATGGCCTATTGTTAAAGTGTGGACTTTCTCCTAGACCACATCCTGTCTGTCTTACAGCGGAGAAGCATACTGTTGAAGTGAAATGAAAGTTTTGATCTCTGTGTGTAGTCTCTGAAGGTATAGAAAAAACAAATTCACTGCACTACCTCAAGATATCATTATATTCAACTCAGGGGCCATAAGATTTAGGTTGGAAATTGTCTGATGATGAACTCATGGAACTAAGACATGTTTGTTTTATTGAAAAATCAAAGCCTTTTTCATAAAAGGAAAGTGTATTATTTTCATTGCCAACACTGGTTAAAAATGGTAAGAAAAAGAAATGAAGAGCAAATGTTTATATTTGAACCTCCTTGAAAAAAATCATTCTCCTTTGAATAACTAAAACCTCCAAAAAAGCTACTTCTAATTTGAAAAATTCCTGTTAAAGAAAGGACATTTCCCATTAAATCTGAAATAGATAATTGTCAGCATCTAACAATGAATCCTTAATTAAACAAGGCAATAATATATTTAAAAATTGATAAACATAAAATCTCCAACTACTATAAAATTAGAACTATTTTATAATTAGAACTATAGAATAATTAGACTATTATAGAAAACTAGAATGAAATTAAGGAGAAAATCAAGGAAATCTGACTCATAACTCAAGTAACCAACCATCCCAGTTTGCCTGGGACTGAAGAATCTCCAAAACAAGAGTTTGAGCACTAAAATCAGGACAGTCTGAAGATAACCAGTACAGTTGGTCAGCCTATGTGATAACTCATTTCTTCTTCCAACATTTTCTTATTTATCCGTCAAGAGATTTTTCTGTTGGAATTAACTTCCTGTATATATCGTCCTCACTATTTCTAAATATGCATTCATTATGCAAGAACAAAATGAATTAACTTTTAGGGAATAAACTCCTGACAGTGGATTATCAGAGAGTTCATACCTAAAGCAGTAAACACAAAATCTGAATCTCTATTAATAGATATTAATGGAGGAGGATCTGACATTACAGAAACTCTATCATTTAGTATCGGATGTGTTTTTGGTGCTTATCACCTCTTGAGTGAATTAATTTCTCAGCTACATAAGCCTATCCCTTTCCTCTCCAATCTTCATTCAACCAGAATTGGAGATCTGGCTCAGAAACCAGCAATCTTTATGTGCTTTTTGGAGTGCACTGCATTTTAAAGCTCGTATTTTGGTACACTTAAAGAACTTTAAAGAACTAAACTAATTGGCCAGGCGCAGTGGCTCATGCCTGTAATCCCAGCTACTCGGGAGGCTGAGGCAGGAGAATCACTTGAACCCAGGAGGTGGAGGTTGCAGTGAGCTGAGATCGTGCCATTGCACTCCAGCCTGGGCAACAAGAGTGAAACTCCATCTCAAAAAAAAAAAAAAAAAGTATTAGCCTAATCAAACTTAATGAAAACATGAAAAAATAGAAAATCTTTAAAAGATATCACTAATATCCAAAACTTCAATGGATGAGAAAATTTCTATCTATTCCACAGTGTTTTTATAATTGACTTAAACATAGGAGGAAAAAACATTCAACAATGGTGAAGTAAAGCGTGATGATTTGTAGATACGCTTCTTTCAGCGATAAAAGAAATAAAGTACTTGAGTTCTTTTAAGTGTTGTAGCAAAAATCTGAAATAAAGTCATTCAATATTAGGATGTTATAGGCTCCTAGTCAAAGTCCAAGAGCACGTGGTCCTCTCTTCTAAAGACAGTGCCAGACTGCACTGAGCCCCAATCCAACCACAGACACATTTGCGGGATAGATCCCGCAAATCACTACTAAGATTATTGTTCTTCAAAATAAGACTGCCTGAATTTGGGAAGTGTATTTGTATTCCACAACATTCACTTTATTAAAATAGATGGAGCCAGGAGCTATTGAATATCATAGATATAATATACACATATACTTATTTATACAAAACTATGTGTAAATTTTTCTCCTTAGTTCTATGCTTATCGATATACTAAAACAGGAATAGCCCGTGCTAAAAATTATGTGTTTGTAGGTATCATCTGCTTCCAAAAAAGACAGGTAATTTCTTAACGTTATTATGATGCTATAACAGTATGCTTTTATTTCTGACTACAATTAGGTGATGTTGCTATTCTTGTCCTAATTCCAAAGTCAAGAAAATTGAGTAAAAACATGCAAGATTATACAGTTGGAGTAAAGGACTCCAATTCAGGCCACCTGACTAGAAGTTTAGTGATTTCATATTAACTACTGCTGCTGTAATGCTGTATGCAACATATACTCTACATATTTAGATTACAGGATGACTAAGCATGCGCATGTATCATATGTAGGTATATGTATATGACTATATTCTTTCAGCTCAATGAAAAAATATTTAATAGAACTATTAAAATATAAATTTAAATTAAGTCTATATAGAATGGAGGGATGAGGGGAGAAAACAATAGCTAAAATCTGGAATAAAAATGTTAGTGAGAGAATTTTTATTTAAACTACATCATATCATCCCTATAAATGCACCTCAAAAAATTTATTGCACACCTAGAAGCAAGTAAAGTTGTGAATCTCTTGACCAAATATTAGCTCATGCTTTGGGCATTGCTGTGATCTGAATGTGACCTTCAAATCCATATGTTGAAACTTAATCACCAATGTGATAGCTTTAGAGGTTGGGCCTTTAAGTAATGATTAAGTCATGAGGATGGAGCCCTCATAGGTGGGAATAAGGCCCCTATAAAAGGGCTTGAAAGAGTGGTTTCACCCTCTTTTGGCCTTCTGCTGTGTGAAGACATGGCATTCCTCCCCTGTGGACGATGCAGAAACAATGTGCCATTTTGGAAGCAGAGTGAGCCCTTACCAGACACCAAACCTGCCATCACCTTGATCTTAGACATCCCAGCCTCCAGAATTGTAAGAAATAAATTTCTGTTGTTCATAAATTACCCAGTCTGTAGTATTTTGTTGTAGCAGCACAAATGCACTGATTAAAGCAACATCATTCACTTAATCTTAATGTATCAGCAGCTCAGCAGCTCAGATCCAAATGTGTAGGCAACCCCTCGCCACTGTACAGAACTGCACAGCCAAAATTGTATGTATTGGCCTTTCCTCTAGCTTTCTCCTTTTCTAGTGTTCTTTTCTTCTTATAATCCCATTTTATTTGCATATGTTTTGAAATTTTATATATTTTGTATGTTTTTAATTCTACTAAATCTTTTTTTTTTCCCAAACAAGACAGGGTCTAAATTTGCTGTAAACTGGGGCAATGCCCCCCGCACTTTATGAGATGTTTGGCATTGGCCTTGTCTGGGTATATTTTTGATCATCACAATTAGAGAGGGCAACCTGTTCTAAATTAAACAATTACATCCAAATCTATAATAAAAGCTATTATTGTTTAAAATCTGCATTATAATCATTTCTGTGGCTTCTAGGCAATATTAAATAGGAATTAAATATTGAAAAAATGAATACTAAAAAGAACCTAAAAAGATTCCTAAAATGAATATAGATTCCTAAAAAGAAAAATAGGAATTTAATATTGAAAAAATGAATATAGATTCCTGGGTTCTTTTTAGGAATCTATATTCAATCTGTTTTTCTAAGTATATTTTCCATAATGCCTATAAGATACACACACACACACACACACACACACACACACACACACACACACAATGATTAACAAAGACGAGGAAAGTTACCTAAGGTCCACAGTGCAGACCTGAAGTGGTAACTGAAAGGGTTTACATTTACTGAAATAGCAGTCTTTTTTTGTAATACAATAGGTCTAGCTGGAATCAGAAGACAATAGCTGAGAGAACATATTGTTGGAGATAATAGTAAACCTTGTATTCAATGGAGGAACGCAACACACAAGTGTGGATATCAAAAAGCCAGCCAAAGAAAGGAAGAAACAGCTACAAAAAGCAGATGCTTTGAAGAGAAAAGAAATGTGAAATAGAATCCAAAGAATATATGGGTCAAAATAATAACATAAAAAGTTCTGGCAAAAATATCACCCTGTAGAAATTCAATAAATTGTCTGAAAAAAAGGCACAGCAAGTTTATATGAAAGATGTAAGCATTCAGGGACAATAAAGAGAAATATATAATCTGCACATTTTTAAGTCTAAAAAGTGAGAAATTTAACTTAATACAAGCTGAAGCTAAACAGTGAACACTCTTCAAGAGAAGGAGAAACCTGGATACAGATAGTCTTATACCACAACTAAATCTACAGACAAATTACCTCAGAAATTCACCTTGCATTTAAAAAGAGGTTGTTCTGTGTAATATTCTTTATATGTGCTTATCACAGTCTGAAAGGATTGTAATATGAGTTTCTTCTTTTGATGCTGGGTTTTCCAATGATCCATTCACATATTCCCACTTAGTGCCCCTCAGAACCAATTTGCAATGAGCTGACAGAAGTTTCACAATACCTCCAAGCCAAGAGAGAGGACCCTTCCTTACACAACTATGCAGTCACCTGTTTGGCATCATCTAGAATCCTGCAAATGCCTCCTTCTTGCTGGACACTTGACTTCACACGATTTGTTAAACTTCTCTTCTAGAATTCAGATCATACACGGCATTGGCCTTTCTGGTTCCCAGCTCTGACGGAGAGATCCCAGGTCCAGCAAGAAAATAATGCTAACAACAGGGTACTGAAGCAAGTAGAAGCAAGGGTGCAGGACCAAGAGAGAGACCTGCTTTCAGGATGTGAGACTGGATGAGCAGGTTGGAACAGAAGAAATCAAAATTAGCTAGAAAGATCCTAAGGTGGGAAACAGACCACAGTGAGCTTTTTATATGGTATTTGTATATATGTGGACCTGGTCTACTTTTAAAAGCTGGGTTAACAGCAAGATCTTTATTTAGTGACTTGAATGTCATTATGGTTCTTCTCTTATTCAGTGTTTTGCTTTTAAAGATATATCTTTTTAATTCTGGACAACTTATTGACAATCTGAGCACCTTAGCCTATTTTTTTATATGGTGAATTTTTGCTTAATCTTGAACATCTGACTAAATAGCCAGTTTCTAGCTAACTATATGCTGTCTAATAGTTTACCAAACTATTTCTCTTAATTTCTGGGTACACAGATACATGATATTTCCTAGTCTCTCTTGAAATTGAGTATTGTCATCTGATAGAGTTCTGACCAATGAAATAGAGCGGAAGTGATATGTGGAATTCCCAGCCTCTTATGCAATCTCGATTATCTCTCTTTCACCGATAGCTGGCTAGAGGTGAGATGATGAAACTATATGCTGGAGGGAACCTGGTTTCTTTGTTACCATATATGTGTGTCAGCAACCATTTTCTATAAATGGCCAGTTAGTACATATTTTAATCTTTGCAAGCCACATAGTCTCTATTGTGACTACTCATCTCTGCCATTATAGGATAAAAGCAGCCACAGGAAATGCATAAACCAGCGTCAGGGCTGTGTTCCAACAAGATTTGACTTTAGGAAAATGGGCACCAGGCCAGATTTGGCCCATGGACCATAGTTTGTTAACCCCTAACTATACAAGACCATTAAAAAAGTGGACGATAAATTTCTATTGTGTTAAGCCACTGAGACCTAGCTTGTATCTGTTATAGAAGTTAGCATTACCTTAACGAGTGCAATGCCATTTTGATTGCATATAAAATTTGCTTGGTCACATTTCATTACGAAAAATTTTGAACCTGTCCACCCCAGGTTTTTCAGTTTTACAAAAAAGTTCTTTACAATATCAAAATACAGCAAAAAGAAGAGATAGTCCCTAGTTTCTATTTATTTGTTTTTGCTTTTCGTTTATGGAGGTGGCATCATGTTGTTACACTGGGAAAATGTTACATTTTTTACATGACTCTTTCATCTGGTGACTTTTTTCCGGGCAGAATTGCAACACATTTTAACAAATAATTCTGTGATTTGCAGTGGGGAGGTCCTGTCATGTAACCAATTAATGAACTCTACCACAGATATCAAATTTTTCTATCAGTCCCAGTAACTAGTAATCCAAAGTAAAACACTTCTTACAGAAAAATGAAGTAACAGTGAGATTTGTAGAGAAGGAAGGGTTCAAAGTGAAATTTGTCAAAGATTAATTCAGTGCTTCTGGTAAGAATTTATTATTTTCTTTGTTTTCCTATTACGTGACTCAGTATCCACAAAGACAGTAAAGAATAACATTGATTTTGACTGCTGGTTGTCTATACATTGTTGTAAGGAAACATCAGAGAGGGAAGTCAAACAGACCTAGGTTGGCCTTCCAGCTCCGCCCTAGCATCTCTCTGAGATCAGTTGCTCTCTGAGATCAGCTGTTTGATTGGAATTATGGCTTGGGTATAGGCTTCCAACATGTGGTAGGCACTCAAAAAGTGTTAGTAATAATCCTTAGTTTTAACTACTACTTGCTACCCGGTTCACACAAATTATCACTTCCAACTAAACTACATTTCTGAGTGAAGAAAATGTATTTATCCTCCAAGACACAGAATTTTTGGATTGCTGATGATTAATAGCTTAATCCAAACATCCATAGCCTCTTTTACTAGACTCATCCCTCTTCCATTGCTCTTGGTGCTTTAGTCAAAACCTGGCTCCATCACACTCTCCTCATCTGTATTTTGGAAATGTTCCCCACCCATTTACTGGCTCTTTATATATTTTATTTTGTTGTCAGCTTTCAAAATATGAACTTAATCATGTCACTTTGATATTTAGCATACTTCTTCCATTCTGTACAGAGTAATTCCAAACTCTTTACAGTGGCATTTAATGCCCATTTTCCCACTGCCTTGAATCACCCTCATCTCTCTTGGTTGCATCCTACATCCTAAGATTGGTGAGTAATCTGCAGGTTTATAAACATGACACACTATTTTATAGCCTGGTAAATGCTATTCCATATAAAATGCTCTTTTTTTCCCATATTTACTTGACTAAATCAAATTCATTCTTTTTTTTTTTTTTTTTTTTGAGACAGATTCTTGGTCTATCCCCCAGGTTGGAGTACAGTGGCTTGATCTCTGCTCACTGCAACCTCCACCTCCTGGGGTCAAGTGATTCTCATGCCTCACTCAGCCTCCCAAGTAGCTGCGATGACAGGCACTTGCCACCATGCCTGGCTAATTTTTATATTTTTAGTGGAGATGGGTTTTCACCACGTTAGCCAGGCTGGTCTCAATGAACGCCTGACCTCAGGTGATCTGCCTGCCTCGACCTCTCGAAGTGTTGGGATTACAGGTGTGAGCCACCATGCCTGGCCTTCAAGACCTGGTTGAAATGTTACTTTTCCCATCTGTAGAGAATTAATCACTGCTTCCTCTATTCCACTACCAATTCTTAATTTTATCCATTTTTATATGAAAGTATCAG
The DNA here is from genome assembly GCF_024542745.1 of Macaca thibetana thibetana. Taxonomy (NCBI): domain Eukaryota; kingdom Metazoa; phylum Chordata; class Mammalia; order Primates; family Cercopithecidae; genus Macaca; species Macaca thibetana. Next base: position 74,027,780 of record NC_065588.1, on the reverse strand, counting down.
ATACTTTTATAATATTATAATACTAGTAGGCAATATATGCTGACCACCAACTATGTATTAGTCCTTCTGCTGACATATAGTTTATGTGCAATATCTCTTTAATCTTCACAAAAATTCTGTGTGCTCGTTTAGATTATTATCCACATTTTAAAGATGAAGAAATTGAGACTTAAGTATTAACTGCCTTGCCAAAGTCATTTTGCTAGTAAATATTGGAGTATTACAAAAGTGAGAGTTTTCCAGAAGTCAGAGATCAAGAAAAGTAAAGCAAATGCAAAGCTTGACACAGTGACCATAAATATAAACTATGCTTTCAAGAAATGTTTCTGTGAAATAGGAAATATAGAGTGATTGATATATGGTGAAGAAAATGATTATTGTTGTTATTACTATGATTTAAGTTAGTAAAGAAAAAAGAATTATTGGAAGCTGATTCTAAAGCAGCATTTCTCAGCTGTGTTTGATTTTGCCTTTCTCCCAGACTGAAGGATGCCACTGGTACTTAACAGCTTAACTGTGAAACCTGGAGGGTACATGGTGGATAGAGGAAGGCATGCTGCCAAATATCCTACACTGCTCATAACAGACTCCATCCCTATGCCTACTACAGGGTTATCAGTTCTAAATGTCACTGGTGCCACGGCTGAAACATCCTGGTCCAATGATGCACTGGGGCTGAAGACATTGACAATATGAGAAATGGGCTAACTGATGGAACAAAATCAGAAAGAAAGAGAAAGGGAGGAGACAAAAATGTTACTCTTAGAAAAGTTTTATAGGGGACTGTTATCCTCATTTCATTTTTTACAAGTACAGAGATTGAAGTCCAGAGAGTTTAAATGATTTACACTTTTAGCATCTAGCAGAAGCTTAATTCAAAATTTGAGCTCCTAATATAATGTTCTTTTAATTATACCACTTAATTTTTCAAGTTCAAAATTGGATATGGATAATTGTTGGTGATTTGATAGCATAAATGCCAAACATGTAGCAATTATTTTGCCTGGAAATTAATGACATATCTATTGATTTTGTGTTTCTATAAACAACATATTTAGATCCTTAGTTTTTATTAAATGAAAGAAAGATGTCTATGATACAAGAAAAAGAAACTAAGAAGAATATGTTTGGCAAATCGGCATCAAATATACACAAAATATTGAAACTTTCAAAAAAATTAAAAAGGATTGTATGAAATTTTCAGTAACATTTAATCCTGTAATTAACATCAACAATTTTAATAATTTCTAGTTCAAGGCATGAAATATAACCCTTTAAAGACACTAAAGCATGAAGTAAAATAATAGACAATATTGATGGCCACGTTTCTACCAATTGTTACTTAAGAGCAATAAATGTACAATAATGAAAAGCTGAGCCTTCTGCCAGTAGAGAAAATGTTAAAATTCCAGCATTATTTCAACATTCTCTGACCATTGCTACCACAAAAGCAAAAACAATTAAAATGACCATACAGTTTAACTGTGAAACCTGCAGAGTTATAACTAGAAAAAGAAATAATCATGTTTCTTTAAATACAAATAACTAAATGTGCAAGCACAGCAGAAACAGGCAAGGAAAGCAGAATCATCTGGGGACCCAAGAGCTGACCTATGCAGCTGTAGGCCTGGCCAGCTCTGGAAATGCTACCATATGAGCAAGCCAACAGGAGCATTGACAGTCCTCAGCAATCAGGCAGCTTCTCCAAGAAGGAAACAGCTGGAGACCAGAGCCAGTGATCTACTCTATTGACATCTGCTGCTATATTTCTATCATGGGGTTCCTTTTATTTATTTCTGTTACTCAAACAATTCAGTAGAGACCATGTGTCAACTTAATTGTCTTCTCCTGATAATTCTAGGCACTTCACACAACCACTGATTGATTTACAATTCACAAACAATGTTACTTTAACACCTAAAACAAACCCTACTATTAATTAAGTCAATCAGTAGTCCTCCTTCCCTTTCCCTAACCCCGAGAGAAGTATTTATTGTTGCAGTGTAGTTTATTGGTTAAGAATAATATCTTCTGTAGCCATACAGCCTTAGTTTGAATCTCTATTCTACCACATTCTAGCATTGAGATATTGGCAAGTAATTTAACCTCTCTAAGCTGCACTTTCTCCATCTGTAAAATGGGAAGAATAATAACTCCTATGCCATAAGGCTATTGTGAGGACTGAATGGAATACTCTATGAAGAGTTTGGCCCAGTACCTGACATACAGCCGGTCTCTAAACATTAGTTAATATTAAACCCTCTCTGCAACGATTTCTCGTAAATATCATTACCAGTGTCATTTGGTCTCATTCTTACATAAGATCTTTCTCTATTGTCTACCTGGTGTTTTCCATAAATATTATGCTTCATTAACAGTGGTTTACTTCCCTTTTGAGGAAAAGTTATGTAAACTTTTACAGTTTAAAGTTTAAACTGTAAAAGTTTACATAACTTTTCCTCAAAAGAATGTTTTTACTCTATGTATCTGAGTCCTATCTGCTCATTAAATTTCAAAAATTCAGTCTTTTCTGAATGCTCCATTCATATAGGATTTCTCTCAGTCCTAACCTTCTGCAAAAAGAATTGTCCACATTGGCAACACTATTTATACAATATATTTGTATGACAATATCATCAGTTATGTTTATTTTAAATATTCATTTTAACTAATGTTTTTGTGTGTCTTCTGTTTTCAAAGCATTCGTGCCAGCCCTGTGCGAACACAATAGCAAGGAAATAATTCCTACCCTGGTGGCCGTAACTGGCAGAGTGAATAGGAATTAAATAATCATACCTTCTACCATGGACATAAATGCCTCTACTCTTCCAATAAATTTCTTTGGATTGCCCCAAGTGGATGTAATCTCTCCTTCTTTATAGCATCCACAGCAATTTGTCTATACTTTTGACTTTTGAAATAATCTTAAATAGTGGGTAAGATTTGGATGATAGGGTAAACCTAGAAAAAATATTGCTGTTACATCATTAAGAGAAAGCATAAATAAAATAACATAGAAAAAAAGTCTTCCTATGAACAGATTTGAATTCAAATTTTGGATTTCGTTACTAGTTAACTGTGTGATTCTATGTATGACTCCTACTCTCTCTGTTTATTTCTCTGTAAATATAGATTATAATACTTAATTTGAAATGTCTTAAGAATAAAGTAAAAATTTTTCTATAAGGTACAAGACTTGTCCTCAAAAAAAATTGCTCTCTATAATAATGTAAAACAGAATCTTGAGTTTGCACAAGTAATCTGAGAGGGAAGGAATGAGTGAGCCCAAGACTGGAAAGAGTTGGAAATGAAAATAGGAGTAAAAGAAAGGTGGCAGACCAAGTTGGAAGGAGACTGGGGATTGAGAAGTAAAAGCCAGGGAGTGCTCCACAGTAAGTATGGCCAAGAAACTTTCATGAACAGGGATGTCTAATGCTTAATTGGATGTTGTTTGCTGAGCTGTGACAAAATAGAACACTCTTTCTTAACCTTAACCTCCAGAATGTTAAGTAAAGGTTCCAAGGCAAAGTGACTCTGTTCTTCATTTGGGTGTATGCCCAGGAAGAATGGAAAAACAAATCCATATGAGAGAGATTAGAAAATTTGAGATAAGAAAGAAATCAGAACACGATATAGCTAAGGAAAACATAAGCCCTTGAAATATTGTGGAGGATTTTCCAACTGCATATGACATAGAGTCTGGAACTAGTATTATTTATTTGTTAAAGGACAGTGGGACTAAACATTCTGAAGAAATTGGGACACCCAGGAAGAAGACATCTGGGATGTAGTAGCTAGATGGAGCTATGATAGAAATAGAGAAAGTGACAAGTGGGAGACAAGAATGCCTGAATGAAGATATTATAAGATATGAGAAGCCAATAAAGTTTTCTTCTTAAGCAGGATGGTGAATGTGTTGCATGGATGAGGGTAGAGAGACACAGGAGGAGAGGATACCAATTTGGAATCACTGAAATAATTGATAGAAAACTTTAAAAGGCCATCAAAGGATGGGCAAGTGCAGAAGAAGATAAACCCAAGCTATAATACCAAAACAAAATTCTCAATTTCTGGCAAGTTACGGGATGTGAAATGGTGATGTACTTTACCAGGTATTAGTCTAGGAATTCGGGATTAGATGACTGGAATGATGGCGTTTGCATTAATTGAATCAACAGGTGAAGGGAGTGACAACTGAACACACATTTCTGACACTGTCATATGTAAATTTGTTCTCTCAAACCAGATCATAAAACTGTTTGGTACAAGAACTGGCAGAGTACCCCACATAAATGTTTCTTAATGACAGTCATCTATTGTGGGTACTATCAATGGTATCTTTTTCTAGAAATTGAACCCATAATTTTTAGCTGAGCACATGGCTGCCTAGAACAAACACTACATTTTCCAGTCTCCATTGCAGCAAGGTAAGGCCTTGGAACTATAACTAGGCCAATGTGGAAGAAAATTTAATAAAACAGGGTGCATCTTTTTAATTAAGTGGACCGCAATTATCTACTCCAGACTGTGAGGTGTGAGCCACAAATGGATGATGGCAACCAAAATAGAGCCTGGTTCCCTGACAACTTCCTGAAGTCTCCCTACCAGCCATACATGGACTGCTCAACTCCAGATTTCCTTTATATGAAAATGAATTAAACTTCTATCTTCTTTACGCTATTGTTATGTTGACTTTTCTGCTTTTGCGGCCAAGTCTAATTCTAATATAACTACCTTGTTCGATTTTGCTATTTACTTCAGTTCTGGTTTTTATCTTTCAAAAGCTAAAATAAATCTACATATACTTCTTTTTAACATTTAGAAATATTCTGAACTGCTGACCAGGCGTTCTTTACATTTGTTTGAAAACATTTTTAATCTGATAAGTGGCATGGTGAAAACATCCCTATAAATACAACGTTGCTTACCACAGAGGCTTATTGGGATATCAGATGTTTGATTAATATGTTTGCTAACCAAAGAGATCAACCAAAATTATATTGAAAACAGTGCTTATAGTGCTCAAATCCTAGGCCAAGGTCATTTAGCAAAGTGGAAGTTTCACTAAACCTCCAGAAAAGATAGCCATGGTCAGCAGGGACAATGTGTCTCTCTATTCTTTCCATTGAATCCATACAGACTTGTGGATACACAGAACATTAGAATAGAATTTTATGGCATTTCTTTTAATTATTTGCAAAAAGTTAAATACTTTTAGTCTTTTGTGGATAATTTACCTTTCCCTGCTTTTTACTCTGAATTGTTCACACTGAACTGAGAACTATAAACTCATAAAAAATATTTTATTTTAACTGATTTTTCTCGCATGGACAATGCTTTGTTAGACATAGAACTCCACAAATATCCATTCCAAACCCCTTGTTTTATAGATAAAATTGATATGGGAAGCGGGCAGGGAAGTGCTGGGTACAGAAAGATGGGGTCCCTGGCTAGGGCTCCACCCCTGGCTCTGTGCCCATGGACCTAGTAAGGACAGGCATTTCTGTTTTCATGCCCAAATGTTGCATTATCTAAGACCACCCTGGCGCACCATGTCCGCATTCTGTGCCTATAAAAACCCCAAGATCCTAGCAGGCAGAGACACAAGTGGCTGGACATCGAGAGGAACACACCGGCGGAAGAACACACAAGCGGCTGGACGTCGAGAGGAACACACCAGCAGAAGAGCACACCGACAGGCACCTGCAGACACCGGCAGACCATTGACCACAGAACGACGTGGACCTGAGGGGAATCTAGCCGGCGAGGTCAGAGGAGAGTCTGGCTGCTGAGCGGCCCAATTCCAGGGGAAAATCACCTTTCCACTTCATCCTCCTTCTGGTTCCCCATCCATCTGCTGAGAGGTACTTCCAACATTCAATAGAACCTTGCACTCATCCTCCAAGCCCACATATGACTCAATTTTTCCGGTACACTAAGGCCAGAACCCAGGATACAGAAAGCCCTCTGTCCTTGCAATAAGGCAGAGGGTCTAATTGAGCTGATTAACACAAGCCACCTTCAGACTGCAAAACTAAAAGGACACACTGTAACACACGCCCACTGGAGCTTCAGGAGCTGTAAATACTCAACCCTAGATGCTGCTGTGGGGTCGAAGCTTCTCAACCTGCCCATCTGCATGGTCCCCCTAGGGGTTTGAGCAGCAGGGCATTGAAGAAGCAAGCCACTCCTGCTGTCACATGACCTGTGAGGGAGAGAAGGAAACACTTCCCGTTTCAAAATGATCCCAAAAGATGAACAAACCTAACTGAATCTTTCTCAAAATAACTGTTTGTTCATTCATTGATTCATTAATCCCTGTATTCACTCATCCAACTACTGTTTAATTCTTATCATGCATAAAGCATTGTACAGGGAGACAGCTGGAACACAGGATAAGATACGAGACCCGCCTTCTATACGTTTTCAACTTAGTGGGGATACAAATAAATTATCCAGATAATTAAAAGAAATTATCCAGACAATTAAAATACACAAGCATTTCTACAGACAAAGAATTTGGAAAGAGGAATGGTGGGGAAGAGATAGCTAGCAAAGACTTTATGAACAAAGTTGCATCTGGGATGAAGCTTAAAGGATATGAACAGGTGAAGGTGGAATGGGCATTGTAGAAAAAGGAGTGGCTTTCTTTTTCACTTCTAGAGTTGATTTTTATATAAAGGTTCTTTTCCTTAAATTATTTTAAACTAACATTTGGATAGCAGAGTAAAACCAAAATATTTCCTAAGAAGCCAGAGATGAGGCTGTGACTTTGGAAAGCTTGACATCATAGTTAATGCCGCATTAAAAAGTGATGCTTAGTAGAATGATGGTTACCAGAGGCTGGAAAGGGTAGTGGCGAGGGGTGGGGGTAGTGTGGGTGGTTAATGGGTACAAAAATACATTTAGATAGAATGAATTAGATCTAGTATTTGATAGCACAACAGGATGATTACTATCAACAATAACATTCTATATTTTAAAATAACTGAAAGAATATTAATTAGAATGTTTGCAATACAAAGACATGATAAATGTTTAAGGCGACAGATACCCCATTTACCTTGATATGATTGTTACACATTGTATGCCTGTATCAGAATATCTCATGAACCACATAAATATATACACCTAATATGTACCCATAAATATATACACCTAATATGTACCCATAAATATATACACCTAATATGTACCTATAGAAGTAAAAATACACAAAACAAAAGTGACGCTTATCAAGGTACAAACGAATCCCCATGAAGTTCAGCAGCTTCAGGGCCATGCTAGCATTCGTGACTGGAGGAAACGGTCACAGTATGCTTTAGAAACCAAGGGCTAAGAGCAACGACTCACAAAATACCATAAATTAAATGACTGAAAAGGATATCGGTAATAAGTAAAAGAGTAGGGTTTCAGTTTACAAGGGAGAATTCAGATAAATGTGCAGTATCATGGAAAACAGCATTTCATTTTCCTTCATATTGCAATGAATTAAGCAGCCTAGGATACAAATTTTCAAACAGAAATTCTTTGAAATGCAAATGACATTTAGAGAAAAGCGATGGTGTCTATATGTATTATTACAAGTAAATGTCTTTTGGAAAGTATCTATTTTCAGACATCGCAGTAAGTATGACAATAGGCTCTCTTTTTATCACATTTGTGATTGATTATGGTTACTAGTAATAGAGCAATATCTAGAACTAACTAGGCATTCATCAATAAGTAGTACTAAATGATTACAATAGATGCATATTCAGAAAATTTTGATCATGACTTTTACAACTCTAAACTAAGAATACAGTTTTTACATAAGCTAAATATTCAGCTTTTCAGCCATTGTAACTGCTTACATCCTTACACTGGTATTCCTCATCTACTCCCGATTTCATAACACGTTTTATAGTGCACTTAAAAAGAAATGCGCATTTTAGCTACATAAGTCTGCAGGTAACTTCAGCAACTAACCTTGCTGTCTTCTTTCTCCTTGGCTTTTCCTTGGAGGGGTTTCTTCTCTCCAAATTCACAGGTTGATTTCAATGCAAGCTGACAAGAAAGCATGGAGCTCTCTGTTTCAGCAAGTTCCAAAGGTCTTGAAGAACAGTGCTGTGACCCAGTAGTGCCAAGATTTGGTATCGGAAGAGCAGTATGCACAGGCTTTGACCCCACAGCTGGCTGCCTCAGTTTTGAGGCAACCCCAAAAACAGGCATGGCTTCTATAAAATTATCTTCTTGCTGCCAAAGAAAATGCTTCTAACCTCAGTCTGGTAGACTCCAACTTTAGTATTTCCAGAACAAATACTTTAAACAAAACTAGCAGTCATCCTGATTTTTTAAAAACTAATAATATAATTTTCAGGAAGAGGCAAAACTTCTCTGCATCTTTAGTTAAGTATCTTTCTTTCTTGCTGGCTGGGATTCATATTCATTCTCATTTCTCTCTCTCTCTCTCTCTCTCTCTCTCTCTCTCTCTCTCTCTGTTCAGTGACTCAGTGTCTAAGTAATACTAAATACTCCTTTGGGGAGTAAACTTTTCTTCAAGGTAACTGCTACAAAGCTCCTTCTTAGGATTAGACAGCTCTTAGTTTTGCTTTTTTCTTCTCACTAAAGCAGTCTGAGTCTGAACTTTGAGAGTGAAAAAGAGGAAAAAAACAAAAGGAGAAGCCCTTCAGTCCAACTGTCAGAGCAGCCAAAAGACCACAACAGTGGAAGGACAGGGGTTCTTCCTGATTTCAGAAATAGCCAGCCTGCATTCTCTTTTTAAAGAAAATTGTATTTCCCTCAGCTCAGAAAAAAATAAAAAGAATGGACATGTTAATGGCCAAAACAAACAGCTGTTGGAAGAACTTTTAGCCCGGAAACAATCTCAGCAATAAACTTGTTTGTCTGATTTCCAGCTATTTTTCACTACTGACAGCCATGAGCCACGATGTTCATTCTGTTGCATCCCATGAAATCAGGCTAAAATCATGCAATAGTGCAACTAGCTAAAGCAGTGAAATCATTCATCGGACCATAGCTGCCTAGGTTATGAAAATAGAGTAAACACAGGGAGCAGGGCACTAAATATATAGTAATCATTGTTCCCAAAATGAATAAGTCATGATTATAAAAACATTCAAAGCTAATACTTATGTGGAATATATTACAAAGCAGTTACTGAGCTAAACATTTTATGCATTATCACATTTAATCATTGGAATGACTCAAAGTATAGGCATATTTATTTTCTTCACTTTCTAGAAAGAATAGCTATGACTTGGAGACACTGAAAAATTTGACTAAAATGATGAAGCTAGAAATGGGGAAAGAATGTATGATTTTAGTTTATAAACCCATCTTTTAAAACGGTTGAAAATAACACTGTTATTCAAGCTTATTAAGTCCAACTTAAAATTCCAAGCTTCTAAAAAGTATCCAAACAGATACTCAGTGAGAATGAATGATGATGCTTCTATCCATAGAACTATTTTATTATAATCATAGCATGTTCTATTTCTGGTTAAAGCATGTCAGGAACTTTAAATAAACAATGGGTAAACTTTTAAGAAAACATCTAAGGTACTATGCATTATTGTTCTGAAAGTGATTCCACTCAGATAATGGATATAGAGAGTAATTACATTCACCAAATGTTGTAAAAATTAGTAATAATGTAACCAAAGATCTTAGAAAAAATGAGTGGTGGACACTTAGTATAGATAGATACAATGAATTATGGAAATTATTAAATCATAACCATTTTTATAGAAAATGTCTTTCTTTAGTGAAGAAATGGTCATCTTTGGCCTACTGTTTCCAGGTCTTTAAATCACTACGTACTTTTATCTAAGAGGCAGTAATTTATAGATGAAAGAGCCAATAAGTAAAATAACATGTATGTGTTCTGCTGATGCAGCATAGAAGACAGGAAATGCAAGTTAGAAGTCTTGCCGACTTTTAAAAAAAAAGTAACCCAAGTGGGCTTTACACAATGGGATAATACAAAACAAATACAATACTAGTGGTATCAAAGAAATGAAATAATCTCTCTGAGGAAGTAAGTTATTTTGCAATTTGCAAACCATTCAACACATTATAACTTTCAGAAACTATAAGATAATACAGAGCTGGAGAGGTTAATGTTCGTAAAATGAGGCTTAGTTCATAAGAAGACATATGCAACTTGTAATCCTCACAATGCAAAACAAAACAGCACCTAAATAATAGAACTTGTGGGAAAAACTGATTCTAGGAAGACCACTCAAAACATATGCAACTTTGGGAATATATTGCTAGCAAAAATAATATCGGCACCTCCGAAGGTAATTTGGACCACCCAAGGAAGTGACCCAGAATTACATAAAAGAAAAAATTGGGTAAAATGCTGGCAACACTTTAACTAGAATTGGTGGAAGAAATCCGGTTGGAAGGCAAACTTTCCAAGCAAGTAGGCTTGACATTGAAATTGGTACAGGGTCAGGGCAACTGCAAATATTCAAGAGCTGCACAAGGCCAGGGGCATGCCCCTTTGAAGAGGAAGCCCCAGATGCAGGCATTCATTTTTGTTTTTGTTTTTAGTTTTCTTAAAACTGAGCCAAAAGGGCTCCTGCTGACTATACAACATTCAGACTGAGGACTTCTTTGCCCACCCAAGGTAATAATTCTACTCTGACTATTCTGCCTCCCTTTGCCTAGAATAAATTGTATATAAAGCTATACAACTTCTACATTATACTAGTATAATATTCCTATTTGCCAGTTACAAATGAGCTAATTGGTGTTTTAGAAACATATGTTGGAGGAGAATGTATTGTAATTCCTGGAACAATTAGATTGAAAAAAAAAAAGGGTTCACATTCAATAAGATGTCTTTTCACTTTAAAATACCTTTTGCATAGTAGGCAATATCTTTCACTCTCACTGAAATACAAGATTGGTATTAGTAGCCACTGTCAACTAATTTTTTGCAATAATATCTACCACCAAAAGCAACAAAACCAAACTAACTTAACTATAAAAAATGTGCTTTGTGCCAGGAGTTGTCATCTCAATTTATCTTAAAAGAACCCCATTATTCTGAGACCTAGGAGACAAAGGCACTGAGAAAGTAAAAAATTAGCTTACGGTCACTGATACTTTGTAGATGAAGTTCAAAATGAGGTTTTACAAACTGAGTTCAACAAAGCAGATGGGATGGTGAGCTGAGTGCTTGCTAAAAATACAGATGATTGTATTCATCCCGAACCCACTGTGTCAGTCCATTTGTGCTACCATAACAGAATATCTAAAACTGGATAATTTATAAATAACAAGATATTTGCCTTTTACAGTTCTGGAGGCTGGGAAGTATAATACTGAGGGGCGCATATGTAGTGAGGGTCTTCTTGCTGCATCTACCCATGGTGGAAGCGGAAGAGCAAGAGAGCACTCATATAAGAGAGACAGAGAGGGCCAAAGTCGCTTTTCTAACAGCCTACTCTCATGATAATCCCACTACCACAATAACATTAATCCATGTGTGAAGTTACTGTTCTCATGGCCTAATTACCTTTTAATGTCTCCATCTCTTAGTACCATTTACAATGCCAACTAAATTTCAACATGAGTTTTTGGAGGGGACACAAAACTCATGTTGAAACCATCACAAGGGAGAGGGAAAGGTCTGAGAGTCATATTTAAGCGAATTGATTCTCCTAAACACTAGAATTTAAGACCTGTAAATTATAGGATTTGTAATTTGATAGTTCAGGCAATGGGCTGTAAAGTGGGAGTGCTTATAAGCAAATCTCGGCTTCCTTACTTACTAGTTATACGAATTTGGAAGTTGCTGTGTCTCCGTTTCATCCTCTATAAAATGGAGTAAAAAATAATTATACTTCCTTCACAGGGGTGCTGTGAGAATTAAAGGAAGTAAATGTATGATGTCGTTAGGACAGTTTTCCACATAGTAAGTGTTCAGTAAATGTTAGCTTTAAATGTTACAGGAAATATAGTTATGAGAATTAGAGAGATAAAGTCATGAAGCCTAATACGGCCATGATCATAAGGGTTAATCGAACAGAACTCAGGAAAAAATCCTGAAAATTAAAGTGAAATAAATTGGTTGTCATTGCATTCCTATCAAATCTAACAAGAAAAGTGGCAATGAGCCTTGAAATAGCTTCTGAAGCTAAGCTGGAGTTTTAGACAATAAGAGAATTCCAACCTGGCTAAATTTGAATATCAGTAATTTAAAAAACAAGTAATAAAATCTCATAAAATGGCAACTTGCAAACCACGATTTTTAAGAAAGAGTAGGAGAAAAAATATTCAACTGTCAACACAAAAGCATGCTCACTGAAAGGAAAAATATGATTGGATAGTCAACTCTGATATTTGCTAAAAATATAGAAAAGCCACATTACTTTTTTTTTTTTTTTTTTTTTTTTTGAGACATAGTCTTGCTCTATCCCCCAGGCTGGAGTAACTATACTCCACGATCTCGGCTCACTGCAACCTCTGCCTCCCGAGTTCAATGCTTCAGCCTCCCAAATAGCTGGGATTACAGGTACCTGCCACTATGCTGGCTAATTTTTGTATTTTTAGTAGAGACAAGTTTTTGCCGGGGTTTCGCTGTGTTGGCCTGACTGGTCTCGAACTCCTGATCTCAGGTGATTTGCCTGCCTTGGCCTCCCAAGGTGCTGGGATTACAAGCGTGAACCACCGTACCTGGCCTCACATTCCTATTTTTAACAGCTTGATTGAAGTGGAATTTACACATAAGTAAAATTCAACAAATACAAGGAAATAATTCAATATGGCCAGTACCACTATCAAGATGTAGAATATTCCCTTCATTCAAAATGTTCTCACATGCCCATGTCCCAGTCTCAACACAGGCAATGTCTGAAGTGACTTCTAATGCTAGTTTTGCCTTTTCTAAAATTTCACGGAAATGAAATCATTCAGTATTTTCGTTTTTGGCTGTTTTCACTTAGCATAATGTTTTTGAGATTTATCCATGTGTTGTATGTATCATTAGTTCTTTCTTTTGTATGGTTGAAATGCATAACATGGTGTGAATATGGCACAATTCATTTATGCATTTATCTGGTAAAGGACCCTTGATTTGTTTCCAGTTTGGGAAAGTTCTATAATTTTTGCAGGGGGAGGGGGACAGAGCCATGCTCTGTCACCCAGGCTGGAGTGCAGTGGCGTGATCTTGGCTCACTACAACTTCTGCCTGCGGGGTTCTAGCAATTCTTGTGTCCCAGCCTCCTGAGTAGCTTGGACTACAGATATGCACCATCTGTATTTTTAGTAGAGACAGGGTTTCACCATGTTGGCCAGGCTGGTCTCCAACTCCTGACCTCAAGTGATCCACCTGCCTCAGCCTCCCAACGTGCTGGGATTACAGACTTAAGCTACAATACCTGGCCCTATAAGTATTTATATATGTCTTATGTTGATATTTATTTTATTTTCTCATGGATAAATAACTCGAAGGGAATTTCTGAGTCATCTGATAACTATATATTTAATTGTGTAAGCAAGTACCACACTATTTTCCAAAACATACCATTCTGAACTCCCAATAGCAATGTATGGGAGGCCCACTTGCTCCACATACCTCGACTTTGTATCTTCAGTCTTTCATTTTAGCCATTCTATTCAGGGGTAGGGGTGTATCACTGCAGTTTTAATGTGAAATTTTCTAATAATTTATTGATGTTGACTATCTTTTCATGTGTGTGCTTGTCATTCATATATCATCTTTGGTGAAATATCTGTCAAAAACTCTTGCCTACTTTTTGTTTGTCTCATTATTACCGAGTTTTCTCAACAATTCTTTATATATTTCGGTATAGGTCCTATCTTAGATATATATTTGAATAGATTTTGTCCTAGTCTTCAGCTTGCTTTTTGTTAGAGGATGATTCTCCATATATCTCTCAAACTTCTGCAGGCTTGTGAGTGGGGATCCTAAATATCCCTTTGTGCTAAACTACTTTTTAAAGGATTTTGATTAGTGTTTAGTGTCATCTTTCCATTCTTTCAACTTTATCTGTATCTTTATAAAGTGGGATTCTTAGTGGGTGACACATATTTCATTTTATTCTTCTGTTTCCTGTAGGATTTACTATATAAACCATTAACTTACTAGAATATGCCTTCAAATTTTATTATGCCACTTTAGATATAATTTACAAACCTCACAGTATTTAATTTTACATTCCTGTACACATTCTTGTGCTAATGTTAGCATACATTTTCTTCTGCATATATTAACAGAGCACATTATTTTGTTATATTATCAATTCTGTTTTAAAAATTAAAAACCGAATAATCTTTATTTTTATCCACATAATTTCCATTTCTGGTGCTCTTCTTTCGTTTGCATAGATGCAAATTTTTATCTGGTATCATTTTCCTTTTATAAGCAACCTTTTATAACATTTTTCAAATTGCAGATTGCTGGAGATTAACTGTCTCAGCTTTTGTTTGGCTAAAAAAGAGTTTGCTTTGCCTCCATTTATGAAAGAATTTTTTTCTGGGTACAAAATTCTAAGTTAACAATTTTTCTTCTTCAGTAAAGATGCCACACCATTGTATTTTCACTTGCATAGTTTCTAAGGAGAAGTCCATCCTATGTCTGATCTTTGTTCCTTTCTATGTATCCTGACTGTATTATCCAACTTCTGATAAGAAATCTGAGAAGCATTTTTTATCACTCACTTTTAGCAAGTTGTTATTATTATTATTATTATTATTATTATTTGAGACGGAGTCTCGCTCTCTCACCAGGCTGGAATACAGTGGCGCTATCTTGGCTCACTGGAATCCCTGTCTCCTGGGTTCAAGCCATTCTGCTGCCTCGGTCTCCCAAGTAGCTTGGATTACAGGCACACACCACCACACCCGGCTAATTTTTGTATGTTTAGTAGATACACGGTTTTACCATATTGGCCAGGCTAGTCTCAAACTCCTGACTTCAGGTAATCCACCTTCCTCGGCCTCCCAAAGTGCTGGGATTACAGGTGTGAGCCACTGTGCCTGGTCAGCAATTTGATTTTTTTAACGTTTTATTCAGGTTGTGTTATGTTAATTGGCCTTTTTTATAGTTTATATCAAATTTTGGAAACTTTTGAGTTCTTTCTAAACTTATTTTCTGCCTCCCTCTTCCTTCTAGGGCTCCAGTTATGTATGCTAGACCACCTGCTTTCATGCACGGTTACTAATGCAATTAATTTTTTAAGGCTTTAAAAATCTTACCCTCAGCTGGGCACAGTGGCTCATACCTGTAATCCCAGCACTTTGGGAGGCCAAGGCGGATGGATTGCCTGAGCTCAGGAGTTTGAGACCAGCCTGGGCAACATGCTGAAACCCTGTCTCTACTAAAATTACATTAAAAAAAAAAAAATTAGTTGGGTGTAGTGGCATGCGCCTGCAGTCCCAGCTACTCAGGAGGCTGAGGCAGGAGAATCGCTTGAACCCGGGAGCTGGAGGTTGCAGTCAGCCAAGATTGTGCCACAACACACCAGCCTGGTGACAGAGTGAGACTCCCTATCAAAAAAAAAAAAAAAAAAAAAAAAACTCTCTGTGCTTCATTTCACTTTGCATTCACGTAACTTCTATTACTGTTTCCAAGTTCATTAATCTTTACTTCTATATGATTTAATCTGTTGTAATCCTATCTCGTGTATTTTTAATTTGCACACTACACTTTTTTATCTCTAGGAGTTCCATTTGGGTGTCTTTTCTTTCTTCCATGTCTCATAAAAAAAATTTATGTTTTTCTACCTTCTTGAACGTATGGAGCATATTTATAATAGTTGTTTTAACAACAATTTGTCTGCTAATTCCATCATCTCTGCCATTTCTTAAGTATGTTTCCATTAATGGATTTTTTTCCCTCCTGGATATGAGTCATGTCATACTGCTTTTTAACATGCCTGGTAATATTTTACTGGATGGGAGACATTTTGAGTTGTACACTTGAATACTGGATTTCAAGTAGTATTTGACTTTGTAATGGCACACAGTTAAGTAGGTTTTGAGCATTTGAAATACATTGTTAAAGAAGGTACAGATCAGATTGCCTAGAGCTAATTTTGCACCACTTGTAAAGAAATACAATTTTGTGAATCTAACACACGCCTCATGGTCTTTTCACTCTGACTGGGGAAAATGTCAATTATTCCCAACCTTGTATGAGTGCTAGCAATTATTTCTCATACTTCTTTCTGCTGGTCCTTTCTTTGGCATTTGCTTGTTTCCTCTAATACGTGTATGGATAAATCCTCTGCCAAAGATTAGAAGAAACACCTCTGTAAGTCTCTAGTGTTCATCCTCATTCTCTCACATCTCTTTGTATCTCTCTCTCTCTGTTTCTCTGTGTCTGTTTATCTATCTCATTTTATCTTTGTCTCTCTCTCTCTCTCTCTGTAGTTCCTTCCTTTCTGGTACTTTGGCTCCAAAATTTTAGCCCTCGAGCCTTTCCTAAACTTTGATCTCTATTTCCAAGACTCAGCAAAACTTCTGTACTCTATTTGGGTTCTCCGTTTCTACTCTGTGGTCTGGATATTGCCTCCAGGAAGTCAACTAGCACAACAGTAAGCCTTCCCCTTTGATGACCCTTCTTTCTGGAACCACTGTCCTGTATTGCCCGTTGTCCAATGGCTGAATAATATTGTTTTATACACTTTTGTTCAGTTTATACTTAAGGTGGGGGGAAGTAAATATGGTCCCTGTTAGTCTATAATAGAAGCACAAGTAAAGAGTCAAATTATTAACTGTTCTTTTTTTTTTTTCCAATCCATTCTGAAACTGTATTGTACATTATCACTTTCACATTCAACCTTAAGAATCTTCATTTTTAAAAATTATCCTTCATCCAGGTAAGAACTTCCCTTAAACCCCAGGGAATAAATGACTTGTACCAACAAGTTGCAAAATGTTTGAATAATTTGAACAGATTGTCTTCAGAACTAATGAGGAAATTTAAATAAGAAAAAATAAGATATGATAAAGATACGATATACTGAGCATGAAGTTAAAATTATTCTCCAGATCTGGCTTCTAATACTTAAGACACTAAGATCTGTTTTAGAATTTTTCTTACCAGTATTCCCACTGAAATCATTTTTTCAGATATCTCAGAAAAAAATTGATGCATAGAGAAGTATTAGGTATACTCTGCTCATACAGTGTATTTGTGGGGGCAAGGGGCAATGAGCCAAGATGTGCCTCTATTGTGGTATTGAATCAGGCAAAAGAAAGGTAAACTAGCTGGCTAAAACATAAAAGCAGGTGATGAGTACAAGGGATTACATAATAAGACAGCTAACGCATTTTTAAAGAATGCACACAATGTTCAATTACAATGAGGAACTTCTCAGGAGAGGTGGAAGTTGTTTATATATGCTCTATAGCATGCATTTACTGCCCTCCAGGCTTCCTTACAATATGCTACTGGTAGAGTTAGTTGAGCAAATAAAATTTATCAAAATCAGAGGGTCTCTTAACCATAAAGTATAATGAAAAGCAAATGTAGTCAGCTTTGGAATGGCATTGCATGTTAATACCCTCGCTTCAAGGATATCAGCTCCCTGAGTGAAAAAAAAAAAAAAATACATATCTGGAAAAAGGACAACTATTCCATTAAAACAAAATCATTGGATATTCTTGCCAGATAAATTTCAGTGTTCCAGTAAGACAGTAGACCCTTAAATATACAAATGAATGCTAAAAAATGCAACCTAAAAAATAATTATGCTTAAAAGAACCATTCTTGTTGGAATATGAGAACACAAATATAATGTGCTATAAAAAGATAAAGGAAGACATCTCAAACAAGTTGTAACAGTTTGGTCCTGCGAAATGCAGCCAAAAATTTTTAGATGTAACAATGTATAATAACATTGTTTTATAAAGGTATCATTTTCACTACTGCTTCCTTGCCAATTTTCTTATTTTCATATGTTTTTGAAAGTTATATACAAATAAAATTGGCTAAAACATAAAAGAGTGGCACACCAAAGCCAAGCCATTCAAAAGGTATCATAAAAATGTCATTTGCAATGGTTGTAACTTGTAATTGTGAAAGATTTATAGGACCACTTGGAATAGTGTGCATTTTCACATCCCAAGCACCATGGACTCAACATGTAACTATTGCTCTTGCCCCTTCAGAATCCACATGTTAACCATCTCCAGCTTTATTGCAGATATTCTGAGGGTGCATTAGGTTTCGTTCAGGGATTGAGAGTAAATCTTTTCTTAAACATTTAAACTTTATTCTTATGTTTTAACACAGGGTACCACTATAATTAGCCTATGATTTTAAGTAATGAGTTAAAGTAATCGCTGCCTGTAATCAGTTCCAGTTCCCAGTTCCAGTACAGGTTCTAAACTTCAGATCTAACTAACATCCAGATCCTTTCTAGGAACCACCCAGAAAAGCTATCCCATCAATAGCTTCAAAAGTTTGTCTTTATCAGATCATGTAGCATTTTTACTAGGAACTCTGAGGATATTTCAAAACAGCTGTGTGTGTGTTTATATGTTTGTGCGAACATGTGTGTGTGTAGGTGTGTGTGTATGTGTGACAGGTAGAGACAGATACAGATAATAAGAAAGAGAGAGAGGAATACTGAGAGGTTCAGCTAGATACCTCTTATTCGATCTATCTGAAGTCATAAAAGAAGAATAGGAAATTAGAAAGTACGATAATGAAAATGTAAGATCTGATTATGACTTTTCTATTATTTTGAGTATTTTATTCAGTACTGGGTCTATATTTAGCAAGTATAAATAAAATATAGATAAGTCACTTTAAGGAAATCTTATGGCACCATTTAAAAAGACAGCAACATGAAATTACATATACATCATTAATATCTACTTATTCCATTGAACAAAAGCAATGACTCAAGGTCAACAACTACTTGAGGTTGTAATGCCTTTCACTCACACAGTGGTAGAGTGTGCGATCTTCCCAGCTGTATGCAATGGTCATGTTCTTAATAGCCCAAAAATCAAATGAGACCATTAACTGGGAAACCACATCTCTCTGTCAGACATTGCAGTGGTTTCAATGTTTTCGTCCCCTTCAAATCGCACGCTGAAACTTAATCTTCAATGCAACAGTATTGGCGGTTGTGGGCTTTGGAAAGTGATGGAATCGTCAGGGCTCTGCCCTCATGAATGGGATTAGGTGCCTTTATAAAAAGACTTGATGGAGGGAGGTCTCCCCTCTCCTGCCCTTGCACCTTCTAACATGTGAAGATGCAGCCAGAAGACATCTGGTGAGGACCAGATGTCAGTGCCTTGATCTAGGATTTCCTAGCCTCCAGAACTATGAGATGTAAATTCCTGTTCTTACAGAAATTACCAGTCTGTGGTATTCTGTTATAACAGCACTAATGGACTAAGACAGGCATCTAATACATTAGATTCAGAAATATATAGAAACCTACTATAAAAGATGCAAAGTGATCAAATAGTTTAAGTAAACCCTTCAAAGTTTTCCTTTCCTTTTTTATCTGCTTCTTACCAGAATAGCCCCCCACACACACACACAGACACACACACACACACACACACACACACACACATATTTATTTTATTGACATTTTATTTTCTACTGACCTCATCATCCATTTTCTTTAGTCAATCATTTTTCTTACAAAAATGTTAATTTCCATGTAGACATTGCCCTTTACTTCCATATTATCAGTGACTCAAGAGTTCCTTTTCATGAAATTTCACAATGATTTCTGACAGCAACAGAAGTAGTTGCCGGGCTCTTTCTTGCATATACCCTGCTTATTGGTTTTATGAACCACACATATGTTGCCCTAAAATATCTTTCTCTTTCCTGTTTTAAGTGTATGGACCATGAGAACTGGTGAGTGAAAACACATAACATTGAAAAAGCAGAATAGATTTCTGTAAATATTATTTTTCATATAAAATTTTGTATCATTAGCAACATAAGATATATATGAGGAACTTCTTCATTTTTCCTGTGTCCATATTGTCTTGCTAAATATTTTCATAAAACATTTCATTTTTAATCCCCTCTTCAATGCTTTCCCAATGTATTTGTTAGATTTAGAGTATAGAGCAAGGATGAGAGTAGAAAAAATGGACAACTAAGTTTGGCATCTAAAACTTAACTCTTATTTTACTTTGTTCACTAGCTATATTTTAGTGAATTGAGGAGGTTTCGCAAACTTCAAAGAGATGAGAATAAAGAAAAATTTGTAGATAAACTTTAAGTAGCAAGTGACAAACTGGATTTTCACCTAAAGAAGTTTGACCCTGAGGGACCTCAGCTTAAAATCCTCATTATTAGTCAATACTTATACTTTCAGAATTAGTAGCATAATTATATTTTAGTTATGTTAATATTCAGTTGAGAAGTGAAGAAAAAGGAAATGAGTGAGGGGTAAACACGAAAAATCTTATAAGGCTCCTATTTTTCCCATAAAACGTTCCCAGTAAAACCTATTGCACTCATGAGTCCACTTTTTCCTAATTTCTACAATAGCTATGAGAAGATTTTAAATCCAACAGTTTCCTTTTCACTGATAGATATATTTTTAGGCATTGGAAATGCCTGCAATGCATTTTGATAATATTAAAGAAAGAAGTTTGCATAGCCAAAATTAAAAGGAATGAAGTTCATCTGATTTGCTGAAAATGGGATGGGCTGAAATCTATCAGTAGCTGGTATAATTAATATTACACAAAAATGTGTCATACATACAACCTGGGAAATGAGCTATTTGTTTACTTTTAAAATAATCTGACTTGGTCATTAATTAAACCTGGAATACTAATTAATACATTTATTTTCATATTCTTTATCATATGTAAAATAAAATCTCTCACATTTCTGGAATAGAAAGAACAAAAACTGCTTTCCTCAAATGCAGAACTGATGCAATATTAAATGTGAATGGTGAATGGTAATGTGTTATTCGTTTTCTTCCCTCTAAACACTTTTCTAATGGAGACCATCAGATACTAACCTGGATTCTTGTAAATGAATTGATTTCCTCCAGACTTTCCTAACATTCACATGAGGTCATTGAAAGCAAAGTGTGTTAGCAATCACATACTCCTCATCCCTGCAAAGACACTGCCAACTTTCCACACTTTCTGTCAAAAACAGGCAAACCAAACCAAACCAAACAAAACAAAAAACTTTGAACAAACATAAATGGAAAGTTTTGTAATTCTAATGTGATGGAATGGATTCTTCTCACATAAAAACAATTTCCCTGTTTCCTACTAAACACTAAAATTGCTCATTAGAGACTATATCATTTTCATAGGACAGTTTTAGAAATCATGACTTAATGCATGTACATTCTAGGAGTTTTATTCCTGCAACTCTTTCTATAATAATGGTATATTTGCACTCTTTATGGTAGAGACTTCAGATTCTTATGAAACAAAATATTTGTGATTTATAGAATAACTTTAGGAAAAATAAGTTCAATTGCATGGCTCACTAAGTATTGGTTAAATTATTAAACTTGCATTTGCCTTAAATTGTTTTTGTTTATATTCATCAGGAAGAAATCCTTACCTTCCTCTCTTCCACCTATCCCACCTATCCCTCCGAAAAGCTAGTTTATACATATATTTATATCATCACACTGTAGCTTCTACTTTACTGGCTTACTGTGTCTTTTATCTCAAAAGTACTATCTCAATAGCACAATGTTACTAGTGGCAAAATCAAGTTCTAGAGAGGCAGGCCTTTTCCTTCCTGTTGTGAGAAGAACTATATAAAAATATTTTCTGACAGGTGAAAGATGCTTAGGAACACATTTATCCAGCTGAATTTATCTTTGAGGGTTAAAATTAGATAAATAGGAGACCAGTGTTGATTTTTCCCCAACAGCTTGCATCTATCAGCTGGGTGTTAAGGGCTATGTTACATAACAAGCATATGGTGACCATAATTGCTACAGTGTACATAAACAAGAAAAATAATTTTTAAAATGCCACAAAAATATAATAAAGGTGAAATGACCATTTAATTATACATATGGCAATGTTAAAAGCTTCTGAAAAGAAGAAAATGCTTTGCTAGAGAAACCTCAGGTGAAGTTAATATTTGCTTCTGCAGTTTAAAAAAAAAAAAAAACCATAGTTTGGTCTTGACAGAATCACTAGAAGAACTTGGCAGAGCATTTTAATCAACAAGCAACTCTGTTAAGGAAACTTTAAATTAAAAAAAAAAAAACCCTTTATATTAAGTAAACTCAGCAGCTATTCGTTTTGAGATTTTCTCCAGAGGATTTGATTTAAACAAAGCATCTCTGGCAAAGAGCAGGGCTTATTATTCTACTGCAGAATATTCAATAGAAGTATAAAATTACAAGAGAATCTTACAGAGGGTGCAGCAATTCCAAACCTAAAATTGTCTGCTCCATTTAGATAAGCCTTAAAGCTTGCATGCTCTCATTTTCTCTTTCCCATTTATATTTTATTCATGCCATATCTTCCTCAGCATCTGAGCCCCAGCAAGGATCCTTCCATAAAGTCATCGCCAAAGTGTATGCAGTAAGTAAGGATTAAAGGTCAACAGATATCCACCAGAAGATAGAAAGAGGATAATAGATTGGAAAAGAGAATAAAAAGTCAAAATGGGAAAGAACCACTAGAGTTTGATAGTTGCAGATAAAATACCAGCCGTGCTGCCACATCTTCGCCCAATTCAATTTGTCAATGAGGAAGAATTCTTAGAGTTAACATATACATGGCACTTTACTGCTCTCTCTGAACTGTGAGCTTTAAATGTTCCCTGGAAAGCTTATCCTGCCATAGTTTAGGAATCATAAGGCTGTTTAGAATTGAGCTAAAACATAAAGTCCTAAACCCACATTATTTATTTCAAGTAATTTTTTGCATTTCTGCATATTGATCAATGATTTCGTTTTCTCTCTGGTTTAGGGAAGCAGAGGTAAAGGAGTGAGAGATGATAAAACAGAGTAAACATGGAGGTAAATGGCACAAGACCTTGTGTCCATAAATGATGTTCACAGCCTGTTAGCTGCAGAGAGGTGGCGGCAGATGATAGCCGAGCCCATGTGGAGTTCACAACCAAGCACCATGCAAGAAAGCTGCAGATAACAGTGCTTTTCAGAAGCTACCTGGTGGCTTCACCTGTGCTTTGTCTAGTAATTTGTGCTTGCATTGGATAAATACCTTCTGGATAATCCTTAATAATTAACTCAAAGGAAAGAGAGTCAAACGCTATCATCTCAGAGACTATCTGAAACTACTGTCCCAATATCAATCCTATTCAAATTGAAAGCAGCAACTTCCCATTTTCACTTTACTGGAGGCTGTCAAGTGTTCCTCTCTCTAAAAATGCACCTTTTGCTGTTACCGGGTTAAAACACTAATTTACGCATTGATCATATATGCAGGGTGTTGAACAAGTCTGAAACTATGGATTAATCCATCATAAAATCATGGTCTATGTTTCCAGACCTTCTGTGTCTAGTATTTGTAATAGTCTTCATTCTTAACCCCTTCCAATGAATATAAAGTTTATCTTCCCTTAGCGTTCCTTGCAATTATCCATGAATTTCCACCAATTCATTCTTAATTTTTTTCCCATCGGACTTCTTCCTGCCTTTGAAATTCTATCTTGTATTTCCCAGTACTCCTGCCCTTAACTCCTTGTCCTCTAAAATCATTTGATATATGATACCAGCTTGACATATAATAATGCATTTCAACTTCTAACCCTCCTCTGGTGCATACTCATATGAGGTTCCAAAAATACCATAAAATATTAATATAAAATTACCCAGTTTTCTTTAGACATTAGGTTGTTGTTTTATTGGTATATCTAAAAGTTGCTAAGTACCACACCCAAGTTTTCATTTTGATAGATCATACTTGGCAATCTAAAAATTACAGTGTACAGTTCAGAAAGGATGTGGAGATGCGATGTTGGGGAAAAAAACAGATTTGATGAATTATGACATCTCAGTAAGCCATGACCACATTTTATATTACAACTATGATAGTCTAATATAAAGTGGTCATTATATGAGACAATGATGTAATTTTAAAAGCTTCAACTTATTAGAGATGATACACATGATAATTTGGAAAGGCATTCATCAGAAGCTATATCAGGATTTTTAAATGCATTATATTTAACTTGTTTAATCATAGTAGAGACACTTAGCCTGCACAAATCTTTAGAAAAAAAGTCAATGTTTACTCTGTGCTCCTGAAAATCTACATGCTGTAATTCTAGTAATGAGAGAAAATAGTAGCATAATACCATAACAGTATCTTCACAGGGCAAGATATTCAAATTTCACCAAGAGGATTTCTAAAGTAATTGCATCACTGCGCACTCCAGGATCCTCCTGATCAAGACAGACCCTCATTTGCTTCAATATAAACAATATAAGTGACTGTAATCCCATTATTAAGACTATACTAAGTTAAAGAGTTTGTCATGACTAAAATTACTATCTGCAAGTTATTTGCTTTTTGCTTTACCTATTTATTCAGCCTAAAAAATTTACTTGGGAATAATGAAGAATGTCTGACTGGTAGTGAATAGAGCCAGAACTAAAATTCAAGGACTGTGTAACCCTTCTGCCACTGGGGCTCACTCGCTGTCTATCATACTTCTTTACTCTGATGATCAAGATAGGTTCATTTCCTGACAGTTTTCCAGGACTCCTCCATGAACAGTGCCAATGTAAATGATGGTACAGTCAGCATGTCTGGCTGCATGTATTTCCACTCTTAGGAAAAAGAAAAAAAACTCTCTTCCTCTCCTGAAACTGGGGCTGCACACTCAAGAAGATAGTGAAGTCCCCAACCTCACTGATTAACAGCAGCATACTAATTAGTGTCTTAAAACCATGGACGAGGTGAAAAGCTTAGATACAGTATGAACTTGGTTTAAAGTTGGCACATCCAGTATTTTACTTTTTGCCTGTTGCTGGTTTTTAATCACAGGTGAGTGCCACAGATGGGCAATTTCAGTCTAATTAAGAACGAAAGTAGGCCTGTGCTATTAAGGAGTCACTTTCTCAGTTTACAAACTGCTTCGCCACTGTCCCTCCCAAGGGATGTTTATTTTGTCCTTCTTTAACTGCCTCTGCTTACCACACATCAGCTGTTTTAATTGGCTGTAACCCAGCCATTCCCTTTGAATTCAACCTCCTCTCCTTATTGTTGTTTTCTTGGTGTAACATTTCAAATAAAGATCTCCATTGCTTTATTTATTTCTCTTTTAATTTGCATGGTATAGAGTTTGGTAGAAGTAGAGTTCAATGTCAAACCATGGCAGAAAAGCAGAATATGTGATTTGGAGGTCACATCTTCTTGAATGATTCTTGTGAAATTTGTCATAGGGCAGAAAATGTTAGGAGATGTTGGGATGTTGTATCAGCATCAGTTTTTTTCTCAACATACGAAGGGACATGAGTCTTCTTGGGCAGTGATACATTTCCTCCTTTAGGAGATTAGACTTGCGAGTGCCTGAGGACCTCTGGCAGAATATTCGATCAGTGGTCCTTTACTCTTAGTGAATCTCAGAATCACCTGGAGGGCTTGCAAAACACAGATGCTGGGCTCTACATGCCAGAGCCTCTGAAACAGCAGATGTGGGGTGCAGCCTGAGAATCTGCTTTTCTAACAAGTTCCTAAATGCTGCTACTAATGATGAAATGGAGACACTACTCTGCGTATCAGTTTTGTAATGAGCTACAAGGACAAGAGCAAGAAAAAGGTTTACTTTTAAAAATTATTGAGATGTATTTACATTAGATGCAAGAAAAAAATACTGAAATAAATGAGGGCATTGAAGTGTTAGAGTGTGCCACTCTTCACTGAAATATTTTGGATCAGTGACAGGCTCTAATCATTTGAGTACTTGCTTAGTCATATGAAGCAATCTAATGCCGACTGGTTGGTTTCTGACCCGTCCTATCCTTTTGCTTCCTTATGAACAACTTTTTCTTAGATACACATTTATTCTGTTTGACCTAAGCCCTTTTATTTTGATGGGTTTTTCTTTCTCTCAGGTTATTATCAGTGAGATAGCTTTAGGATTTGGGACAGTCCCTCCAAGTGTAAATATAGCTACTGGGAGGTGATGCAGAATTGCACAGAGAACTTCAGGATAAGTTAAATCAATGATATCTGGTGATCTGAATGACAAGAACTAATGGGCAATTTCTGCAGGGTCTTCTAAGATCAATACCAGATTTGCTACTCTTCTCAAACTTAACATTCCTAGAAAAGCAATTTGACTCATGAAACTTGGTTCACATCCCTACCCAACAACCTGGAAAGGCAGAGAACCTTGATATATAGCTCCACCAAGACAGTAATCAATTGAAGAATGGCTGGTTCTCCAAAGTAAAATGAGTATACAATCAGCAAATGAATGAGTAATCAATGTTGGGCTGAGAAAATCACATCGTGTCCCCTGCACATAGGCTCCTGGCTTGTATGTAAACTCTAACCAGGCACTGATGGGCTAAGAGTAATGCTATTACCTAAAAGAATTTGGTGTCTTTCAGGCCAGGCATGATGGCTTACACCTGTAATCTCAGCACTTTGGGAGGCTGAGGCGGATGGATCACTTGAGGCCAGGAGTTCAAGACCAGTCTGGTCTACATGGTAAAACCCCTTGTCTACTAAAAACATAAAAATTAGTCAGGCATGATAGTGCATGCCTGTAATCCCAGTTACTTGGGAGACTGAGGCATGAGAATCATTTGAACCCGGGAGGCAGAGGTTGCAGTGAGCCGAGATCATGCCACTGCACTCCAGCCTGGGCGACAGAGTGAGACTCTGTCTCTAAATTAATTAATTAATTAATTTGGCAACTTTCTATTTACAAAGAATATCTGTGTCAATCCCTGAGATTTGCTCAATGATGAAGTGTGACTGTTATCACATTAGAAATGGATTTCCTGACTGGGCACGGTGGCTCTCGCTTGTATTCCTAGCACTTTGGGAGGCCAGGCGGGAGCACCTTAGGTGAGCAGATCACTTGAGGTCAGGAGTTCAACACCAACCTGGCCAACATGGTGAAACCTCATCTCTACTAACGATACAAAAATCAGCCGGGCATAGTGGCAGGTGCCTGTAATCCCAGCTACTTGGAAGGCTGAGACAGGGGAATCGCTTGAACCCAGGAGGTGGAGGCTGCAGTGAGCCCCGACATAGTGCCACTGCACTCCAGCCTGGGTGACAGAGTGAGACTGTCTCAAAAAAAAAAAAAGTTAAAAAAAAAAGAAAGAAATGAAATTCCTCAGTTTTTCATTGGGACTAAATCTTTGATCTCTGAAATGATCATGAAAATTTAGAGGACGGAAATGAAAGTCACTGAATAAACACTATTTTTTAAGTTATTTATTTGTTTCACTCATTAATTGGGTTTCCATTAGAGGGGGTTTTCTAGATGCTTTCAGTCCCAGGAGGGCATAAGGTAAGTTGAAGGAACAGAAGCTAAAGTTTGTCTCAATTAAATAATTTGAACAGCATGGAGTTTAGCAATAGGATATGGGCTGTCGTTTCAAAGTAGAGGCTAGTAAAGAAACACAGTGAAAAATAGAGCATATCCACTGAGGAAAGAAATCCAAGAAGAGCAGAATAAAATTATCTATGATTATATTTATTCATTTGCTGAATATGATGAAGAAGTGTCAAGGGTGAAGGTAAATAAAAATATAGTGATGATGGAATCAGGGCTGGCAACAGCAGGTTACCTTTTTAGGTGATAAAAATGGGAACTAGTTTGAGTTGGCGAATTCACAATATTGCGAATGTATTAATGTCACTGAATTGTTCACTTTAAAATGCTTAGTTTTGTGTTATGCTGTCTTATTTTACCCGACTCTCAGCAAATGCTTCTCTTCCTTCTTTCCACCTATCACTTCTTTCCCTTTCTTTG
Organism: Macaca thibetana thibetana; assembly: GCF_024542745.1. Classification (NCBI taxonomy): domain Eukaryota; kingdom Metazoa; phylum Chordata; class Mammalia; order Primates; family Cercopithecidae; genus Macaca; species Macaca thibetana. The sequence goes on along the minus strand of NC_065588.1, from coordinate 73,999,852 downwards.
GTGTCAATTTAGTGTCATTCTCTTAAGACCTTCCCTGACAATTCCAACCCCAAGTTAACTTCTTTTTTTTTCTTTATTTTTTTTTTATTATATGTTAAGTTCTAGGGTACATGTGCACTACGTGCAGGTTTGTTACATATGTATACATGTGCTATGTTGGTGTGTTGCACCCATTTACTTGTCATTTACATTAGGTATATCTCCTAATGCTATCCCTCTACCCTCCCCCCACCCCATGACAGGCCACAGTGTATGATGTCCCCCTTCCTGTGTCCAAGTGTTCTCATTGTTCAATTCCCAACTATGAGTGAGAACATGTGGTGTTTGGTTTTCTGTTCTTGCGATAGCTTGCTGAGAATGATGGTTTCCAGCTGCATCCATGTCCCTACAAGGGACATGAATTCATCCTTTATTATGACTGCATAGTATTCCATAGCGTATATGTGCCACATTTTCTTTTCTTTTTTTTTTTTTTTTTTACTATACTTTAAGTTCTAGGGTACATGTGCACAATGTGCAGGTTTGTTACATATGTATACATGTGCCATGTTGGTGTGCTGCACCCATTAACTCGTCATTTACATTAGGCATATCTCCTAATGCTATCTCTCCCCCCTTCCCCCTCCCCACAATAGGACCCGTTGTGTGATGTTCCCCTTCCTGTGTCCAAGTGATCTCATTTTTCAATTCCCACCTATGAGTGAGAACATGCGGTATTTGGTTTTCTGTTCTTGAGATAGTTTGCTGAGAATGATGGTTTCCAGCTGCATCCATGTCCCTACAAAGGACATGAACTCTATGTGCCACATTTTCTTAATCCAGTCTGTCATTGATGGACATTTGGGTTGGTTCCAAGTCTTTGCTATTGTGAATAGTGCCGCAATAAACATACGTGCACATGTGTCTTTATAGCAGCATGACTTATAATCCTTTGGGTATATACCACGTAAGGGGATGGCTGGGTCATATGGTATTTCTAGTTCTAGATCCTTGAGGAATCGCCACACTGTCTTCCACAATGGTTGAACTAGTTTACAGTCCCACCAACAGTGTAAAAGGGTTCCTATTTCTCCACATCCTCTCCAGCACTTGTTGTTTCCTGACTTTTCAATGATTACCATTCTAATTGGTGTGAGATAGTATCTCATTGTGGTTTTGATTTGCATTTCTCTGATGGCCAGTGATGATGAGCATTTTGTCATGTGTCTGTTGGCTGCATACATTTCTTCTTTTGAGAAGTGTCTGTTCATATCCTTCACCCACTTTTTGATGGGTTGTTTGTTTTCTTCTTGTAAATTTGTTTGAGTTATTTGTAGGTTCTGGATAGTAGCCCTTTGTCAGATGAGTAGATTGCAAAAATTTTCTCCCATTCTGCAGGTTGCTTATTCACTCTGATGGTAGTTTCTTTTGCTGTGCAGAAGCTCTTTAGTTTAATGAGATCCCATTTGCAAATTTTGGCTTTTATTGCCATTGCTTTGGTGTTTTAGACATGAAGTCCTTGCCCATGCCTATGTCCTGAATGGTATTACCTAGGTTTTCTTCTAGGGTTTTTAATGGCTTTAGGTCTAACATTTAAGTTTCTAATCCATCTTGAATTAATTTTTGTATAAAGTGTAAGGAAGGGATCCAATTTCAGCTTTCTACATACAGCTAGCCAGTGTTCACAGCACCATTTATTAAATAGGGAATCCTTTCCCCATTTCTTGTTTTTGTCAGGTTTGTCAAAGATCAGATGGTTGTAGATGTGTGGTATTATTTCTGAGGGCTCTGTTGTGTTCCATTGGTCTATATCTGTGTTTTGGTAACAGTACCATGCTGTTTTGGTTACTGTAGCCTTGTAGTATAGTTTGAAGTCAGGTAGCATGATGCCTCCAGCTTTGTTCTTTTGGCTTAGGATTGTCTTGGCAATGTGGGCTCTTTTTTGGTTCTATATGAACTTTAAAGTAGTTTTTTTCCAATTCTGTGAAGAAAGACATTGGTACCTTAATGGGGATGGCATCGAATCTATAAATTACCTTGGGCAGTATGGCCATTTTCACAATATTGATTCTTCCTATCCATGAGCATGGAATGTTCACCTCTATGCAAATAAACTAGAAAACCTAGAAGAAATGGATAAATTCCTGGGCACATACACCCTCCCAAGACTAAATCAGGAAGAAGTTGAATCCCTGAATAGACCAATAACAGGCTCTGAAATTGAGGCAATAATTAATAGCCTACCAACCAAAAAAAGTCCAGGACCAGACATCTTCACAGCCGAATTCTACCAGAGGTACAAGGAGGAGCTGGAACCATTCCTTCTGAAACTATTTCAATCAATAGAAAAAGAGAGAATCCTCCCTAACTCATTTTAGGAGGCCAACATCATCCTGATACCAAAGCCTGGCAGTGAGACAACAAAAAAAGAGAATTTTAGACCAATATACCTGATGAACATCGGTGCAAAAATCCTCAAAAAATACTGGCAAACCAAATCCAGCAGCACATCAAAAAGCTTATCCACCATGATCAAGTGGGCTTCATCCCTGGGATGCAAGGCTGGTTCAACATACACAAATCAATAAACATAATCCAGCATATAAACAGAACCAAAGACAAAAACCACATGATTATCTCAATTGATGCGGAAAAGGCCTTTGACAAAATTCAACAGCCCTTCATGCTAAAAACTCTCAATAAATTCAGTATTGATGGAATGTATCTCAAAATAATAAGAGCTATTTGTGACAAACCCACAGCCAATATCATATTAAATGGGCAAAAACTGGAAAAATTCCCTTTGAAAACTGGCACAAGACAGGGATGCCCTCTCTCACCACTCCTATTCAACATAGTGTTGGAAGTTCTGGCCAGGGCAGTCAGGCAGGAGAAAGAAATCAAGGGTATTCAGTAGGAAAAGAAGAAGTCAAATTGTCCCTGTTTGCAGATGACATGATTGTATATTTAGAAAACCCCATCATATCAGCCCAAAATCTCCTTAAGCTGATAAGCAACTTCAGCAAAGTCTCAGGATACAAAATCAATGTGCAAAAATCACAAGCATTCTTATACACCAATAAAAGACAAACAGCCAAATCATGAGTGAACTCCCATTCACAATTGCTTCAAAGAGAATAAAATTTCTAGGAATCCAACTTACAAGGGATGTGAAGGACCTCTTCAAGGAGAACTACAAACCAAGCTAACTTCTTTGAATGCTTATGTTGTATTTTGTATTCATTCAGTCATTCAGTCAACAAGTGGTTATTAAACACCCTCTATGTGTTGGGCACTATGTTAGGTGCTGGGAAAGCCTAGGTGAGCCCCTTCTGACAAATGTGGAAGTTTAAATAATTTAGGTATATCATCAAACTAATGAAGGCCTAGTATCAAACTTAAAAAAGTGCTTTGATAAAAAGAAACGTTCCTTGAAAATGTACAACCAAATAAGTTGACAGAGACTTGATGGTGGTGGAGGTGAGGAAAAGCTTCCCTTAATACATGCTTTACAATATGCTCTCTTAACTATTAAGTCCTATAATTAGTCATTCCAACTAGATTTTAGGGTTCTAGAGAGGAGGGGCTTTTGTATGCTACAAAACCTTGTCAGAAAATATGTAAATCATCGTGCTCTTAAGTGATACTGAAACAATAAAAGTACGGATGAATAATGAGTAGATATTCATATACAATAAGAGTAGATGGTGAAGAATTGAATATAGAGAAAGTGGCACTACTACCTATAACTATAATACAACTAAGTTTTAGAATTTGTATTTTAGTATTAACTTATATTATTAGAGTTTTAACAATTCTTCTGTGTGTTTATTTTGTCATTGTTTAAGGAAATGTTTTAAATTTTAAAAGTTAAATTTCTTTATTTCAGAAATCGAATTGCCTTGCGTATTTGTTACCAATAGTCACATCAGGGGGATCTGTTTACACGGCTTCTTGTTTTGTTTTCATTACCCTACAAGTTTTGAAATAAGCAAATATTTTTGAATTTAAATAAGAAAACAATAAAGCTGATTTGACAAAAAGGGAACTTTTAAGTGGTAACTTAAGAAACCAAATTAATTTGTATATTTCTAACGTTGCTAGGCAGCAATATTTGTTAAAAATTGAAAAAAAAGTATTGAATGAAGAGGCTTAATAAGGAATATATTTGCTAGCATTTTAACTAAAGTATCTTAGTTCTATTTTAGTTAGCATTTTTGAAAACTACCTAATACCTAATCCTAGAAAGAAAATTCTGTTCAATCCTTGATCTGCAAAGTCACTGAGTTTTAAAATATTATTTGATTCTAAAAGTTATTAGTCTACAAATGGAATCATGTGCCAATTTAAACCATTCAACTATTCACTAAGTAATAAAAGATCAGATTATTGATATAAAAACATATAATAGGTCATGTACAAAAAAATGTGTAAACCAAGTAAATTCTAAACTTACTTAGAAGATTAGAAATTTACCAATAGAATTTGAAATTAAACTGAAAACAAAAGGCAAAACCTAGATCAATCCTGGGGAAAATAATTTGAATAGTCAGGTATTCAAGAATCAGGTTGCAATAGATAATTTATTATTTTTACAACATCAAAGGTGACAAACCACTAAAAATATGTTACAATTCAATTTTTTTTTCCTGTACTGGAAAATATACAAACCCAACCAAAGGCAGATTTGATACATTAACCAAGTATATATCTTACAAACACTAAGGTCAAACTGATTTGTAATTTGCCATGAAAAAAGCCATATAACAGTGGTTTTGCTATAAAATGGAAATTAGTAATTTAACTCCATTTAAAGGGCAGAATTCAAATATAAGAATTAAATAACATACAGTGAAGTATGTTTTATTTTGAATTATTTCCATAAGTGAGAAAACAAAAAAGATAGTAACTCATCCTCAGGTTCACTGGGTAAAACGTTAAAAATATAGATCAGGTAGCTGGCAAGCAAGATGGCCAAATAGGAACAGCTCCGGTTTGCAGCTCCTAGCGAGATCAACACAGAAGGCCGGTGATTTCTGTATTTAAAACTGAGGTACCCAACTCATCTCATGGGGACTGGACGGACAGTGGGTACAGTTCATGGAGGGCGAGCCAAAGCAGGGTGGGCCGTTGCCTCACCTGGGAAGCACAAGTGGTTGGGGAACTCTCTCCCCTATCCAAGAGAAGCTGTGAGGGACTGTACTGTGAGGAACGGTGCATTCTGGCCCAGATATGATGATTTTTCCATGGTCTTTGCAACCCACACACAACCCACACACTGCTTGGGCAGACACCCAGCTAGCTGATTTTTTTTTTTTTCCATAACCCAGTGGCACCTGAAAAGCCAGAGAGACAGAACAATTCAATCACCTGGAAAGGGGGCTAAAGCCAGGGAGCAAAGTGGTCTAACTCAGCAGATCCCACCCCACACAGATTCCAGCAAGGTAAGATCCACTGGCTGGAAATTGTTCCTGCCAGCACAGCATTCTGAAGTTGACCTGGGACCCTTGATCTTTGTGGGAGGGAGGTCTGCCATTACTGAGACCTGAGTAGGTGTTTTTCCCCTCACAGTGTAGAAAAAGCCACTGGGAAATTGGAACTGGGCAGAATCCACCGCAGCTCCGCAAAGCCACCATAGCCAGACTGCCTCTCTAGATTGCTTCTCTCTGGGAGGACATTTCTGAAAGAAAGGCAGCAGCCCCAATCAGGGGCTTATAGATAAAACTCCCAACTCCCTGGGACAGAGTACCTGGGGAAAGGGGGGCTATGGGCGCAACTTCAGCAGACTTAAACGTTCCTGTTTGCCCTCTCTGAAGAGAGCAGCAGAGCTCCCAGCACAGTGCTCGAGGTCTGCTAAGGAACAGACGGCCTCCTCAAGTGGGGTCCCTGATCCCTGTGCCTCCTGACTGGGAGACACCTCCCAGCAGGATTCAATAGACACCTCATACAGGAGAGCTCTGGCTGGCATCTGGCGGGTGCACCTCTGGGATGAAGCTTCCAGAGGAAGGAACAGGCAGAAATCTTTGCTGCTCTGCATCCTCTGCTGGTGATACCCAGGCAAACAGGGTCTGCAGCGGACCTCCAGCAAACTAGCAGACTGGCAGCAGAGGGGACTGTTAGCAGGAAAACTAACAAACAGAAAGGAATAGGAACAAAACCAACAAAAACGATGTCCACACAAAAACCCCATCCAAAGGTCACCAACATCAAAGAGAAGAGGTAGATAAATCCAGGAAAATCAGGAAAAATCAGCACAAAAAGGCAGAAAATTCCAAAAACCAGAATGCCTCTTCTCCAAAGGATCACAACTCCTCACCAGCAAGGGAACAAAACTGGACAGAGAATGAGTTTGACAAATTGACAAAAATAGGCTCGGAAGGTGGGTAATAACAAACTCCTCCAAGCTAAAGGGGCATGTTCTAGCCCAATGCAAGGAAACTAAGAACCTTGAAAAAAGGTTAGAGGAATTGCTAACTAGAATAACCAGTTTAGAGAAGAACATAAATGACCTGACGGAACTGACAAACACAGCATGAGAACTTACTGAAGCATACACAAATATCAATAGCCGAATCGATCAAGCAGAAGAAAGGATATCAGAGATTGAAGATCAACTTAATAAAATAAAGCATGCAGACAAGATTAGAGAAAAAAGAATAAAAAGGAACAAACAAAACCTCCAAGAAATACGGGACTACGTGAAAAGACCAAACCTACGTTTGATTGGTGTACCTGAAAGTAATGGGGAAAATGGAACCAAGTTGCAAATTCTTCAGGATGTTATCCAGGAGAACTTCCCCAACCTAGCAAGACAGGACAACATCCAGATTCAGGAAATACAGAGAACATCACAAAGATACTCCTCAAGAAGAGCAACCCCAAGACACATAATCGTCAGATTCACCAAGGTTGAAATGAAGGAAAAAAATGCTACAGGCAGCCAGAGAGAAAGGTCGGGTTACTCACAAAGGGAAGCCCATCAGACTAACAGCGGATCTCTCAGCAGAAACCCTTTAAGCCAGAAGACAGTAGGGGCCAATATTCAATATTCTCATAGAAAAGAATTTTCAACACACTATTTCATATCGAGCCAAACTAAGCTTCATAAGCAAAGGAGAAATGAAATCCTTTACAGACAAGCAAATGCTGAAAGATTTTTTCACCACCAGGCCTGTCTTACAATAGCTCCTGAAGGAAGCACTAAATATGGAAAGGAAAAACCAGTACCAGTCACTGCAAAAACATACCAAATTGTAAAGACAATTGACACTATGAAGAAACTGCATCAATCAATTAATGGGCAAAATAACCAGTTAGCATCATAATGACATGATCAAATTCACACATGACAATATTAACCTTAAATGTAAATGGGTTAAATGTCCCAATTAACATACATAGACTGGCAAATTGGATAAAGAGTCAAGACCCATCGGTGTGCTGTATTCAGGAGATCCATCTCATGTGCAAAGACACACATAGGCTCAAAACAAAGGGATGGAGGAATATTTACCAAGCAATGAAAAGCAAAAAAATAGCAGGGGTTGCAATCCTAGTCTCTGATAAAACAGTCTTTTTATCAGAGACCAACAAAGATCAAAAAAGACAAAGAAGGGCGTTACATACTGGTAAAGGGATCAACAAAACAAGAAGAGCTAACTATCCTAAATATATATACACCCAATACAGGAGCACCCAGATTCATAAAGTAAGTTCTTAGAGACAGACAAAGAGACTTAGACTCCCACACAATAATAGTGGGAGAATTTAACACCCCACTGTCAATATTAGACCAATCAACAAGACAGAAAATTAACAAGGATATGCAGGACTTGAACTCAGCCCTGGACCAAGCAGACCTAATAGACACCTACAGAACTCTCCATCCCCAATCAACAGACTATACATTCTTCTCAGCACCACATAGCAATTATTCTAAAATGACCACATAATGGAAAGTAAAATACTCCTCAGCAAATGCAAACTAATGGAAATCAAAACAAACAGTCACTCAGACCACAGTGCAATCAAATTAGAACTCAGGATTAAGAAACTCACTCAAAACCGCACAACTACATGGAAACTGAACAATCTGCTCCTGAATGACTAGTGGGTAAATAATGAAATGAAGGCAGAAATAAATAAGTTCTTTGAAACCAATGAGAACAAAGACACAATGTACCAGAATCTCTGGGACACAGCTAAACTAGTGTTTAGAGGGAAATTTATAGCACTAAATGCACCCAGGGGAAAGCAGGAAATATCTAAAATCAACACCCTAACATCACAATTAAAAGAACTAGAGAAGCAAGAGCAAACAAATTCAAAAGCTAGCAGAAGACAAGAAATAACTAAGATCAGAGCAGAACTGAAGGAGATAGGACACAAAAACCCTTCAAAACATCAATGAACCCAGGAGCTGGTTTTCTGAAAAGATCAACAAAATAGACAGCTAACCAGACTAATAAAGAAGAAAAGATAGAGGAATCATATAGACACAATAAAACATGATAAAGGGGATATCACCACTGATCCCACAGAAATATAAACTACTGTCAGAGAATACTATAAACACCTGTAAGCAAATAAACTAGAAAATCTAGAAGAAATGGATAAATTCCTGGATACATTCACCCTGTCAAAACTAAACCAGGAAGAAGTCAAATCCCTGAATAGACAAATAACAAGTTCTGAAATTCAGGCAGTAATTAATAGCCTACCAACCAAAAAAAAAAACCCAGGACCAGAAGGATTCACAGCCAAATTCTACCAGAGGTACAAAGAGGAGCTGGTACCATTCCTTCTGAAACTATTCCAATCAATAGAAAAAGACAGACTCCTCCCTAACTCATCTTATGAGGCCAGCATCATCCTGATACCAAAACCCGGCAGAGACACAACAAAAAAAGAAAATTTCAGCCCAATATCCCTGAAGAACATTGATGCAAAAATCCTCAATAAAATACTGGCAAACTAAATCCAGCAGCACATCAAAAAGCTTATTCACCACCATCAAGTCAGTTTCACCCCTGGGATGCAAGGCTGGTTCAACATATGCAAATCAATAAATGTAATCCATCAGATCAACAGAACCAATGACAAAAACCACATGATTATCTCAATAGATGCAGAAAAGGCGTTTGATAAAATTCAACACTCCTTCATGCTAAAAACTCTCAATAAACTAGGTATTGATGGAACATCTCTCAAATGAATAAAAGCTATTTATGACAAACCCACAGCCAACATCATACTAAATGGGCAAAAGCTGGAAGCATTTTCTTTGAAAACCGGCACAAGGAAAGGATGTCCTCTCTCACCACTCCTATTCAACATAGTATTGGAAGTTCTGGCCAGGACAATCGGGCAAGAGAAAGAAATAAAGGGTATTCAAATAAAGGAAGTCAAGTTGTCTCTGTTTACAGATGACATGATTGTATATTTAGAAAACCCCATTGTCTCAGCCCAAAATCTCCTTAAGCTAATAAGCAACTTCAGCAAAGTCTCAAGATACATAACCAACATGCAAAAATTACAAGCATTTCTATGCACCAATAATAGAAAAACAGAGAGCCAAATCATGAGTGAACTCCCATTCATAATTGCCACAAAAAGAATAAAATACCTAGGAATACAACTTATAAGGGATGTGAGGGACCTCTTCAAGGAGAACTACAAACCATTGTTCAAGGAAATAAGAGAGAACACAAACAAATGGAAGAACATTCCATGCTCATGGATAGGAAGAATCAGTATCATGAAAATGGCCATACTGCCCAAAGTAATTTAGAGATTAAATGCTATCCCCATCCAGCTACCATTGACTTTCTTCACAGAATTAGGAAAAAAAACACTTGAAATTTCATATGGAACCAAAAAAGTGCCCGTATAACCAAGACAATCTTAAGGAAAAAGAACAAAGCTGGAGGCATCATACTACATGACTTCAAACTATACTACAAGGCTATAGTAACCAAAACTGCATGGTACTGGTACCAAAACAGATATATAGACCAATAGAATAGAACAGAGGTCTCAGAAATAATGCAACACATCTACAACTGTCTGATCTTTGATAAACCTGACAAAAACAAGCAATGGGGAAATGATCCTTATTTAATAAATGGTTTTGGGAAAACTGGCTAGCCATATGCAGAAAACTGAAACTTTACCCCTTCCTTACACCTTACACAAAAATTAACTCAAGGTGGATTAAAGACTTAAACATAAGACCTAAAACCATAAAAACCCTTGAAGAAAACCTAGGAAATACCATTCAGAACATAGGCATGGACAAAGACTTCATGACTAAAACACCAAAACCAATGGCAACAAATGCAAAAATTGACAAACAGGACCAAATTACAGAGCTTCTGCACAGCAAAAAAAAAAAAAAAAAAAAAAACAAAAACAAACAAACAAAAAAACTATCATCAAAGTAAACAGGCAACCTACAGAATGGGAGAAAATTTTTGCAATCTATCCATCTGACAAAGGGCTAATATCCAGAATCTACAAGGAACCTAAACAAATTTATAAGAAAAACAAACAACTCCATCAAAACATGGGCAAAGGATATGAACAGACACTTCTCCAAAGAAGACATTTATGTGGTCAACAAACATATGAAAAGAAGTTCATCATCACTGGTCATTAGAGAAATGCAAATCAAAACCACAATGAGATACCATCTCACGCCAGTTAGAATCGTGATCATTAAAAAGTCAGGAAACAACAGATGCTGGAGAGGATGTCTAGAAATAGAAACACTTTTACACTGTTGGTGGGAGTGTAAATTAGTACAATCATTTTGGAAGACAGAGTGGTTATTCCTTAAGTGTCTAGAACCAGAAATACCATTTGACCCAGCAATCCCATTACTGGGCGTATATCCAAAGGATTTTAAATCGTTCTACTACAAAGACACAGGCACACGTATGTTTATTGTAGCACTATGCACAGTAGCGAAGACTTGGAACCAACCTAAATACCTGTCAATGACAGACTGGATAAAGAAAATGTGGCCCATATACACCACAGAATAGTATGCAGCCATAAAAAAGGATGAGTTCATGTCCCATGCAGGGACATGGATGAAGCTGGAAACCATTATTCTCAGCAAGCTAATACAGGAACGGAAAACCAAATACTACATGTTCTCACTCACACATGGGAGTTGAACAATGAAAATACATGGACACAGGGAGGGGAACATCAAACACTGGGGCCTGTCGGGGGTGTGGGGGGCTAGGGAAGGGATAGCATTAGGAGAAATACCTAATGTAGATGATGGGTTGATGGGTGTAGGAGAAATACCTAATGTAGATGACGGGTTGATGTGTGCAGCAAACCACCATGGCATGTGAATACCTATGTAACAAATATATGTTACATAAATATATATACATAAAGTATAATAAAATAACAAATATATATTACATAAATATATATACATAAAGTATAATAAAAAATGTTAAAAGTACTACAAAGGGGAAAGCTGTGCGATGTGTTTTTTGTTATTGAAATGTCATTGAATATAGAGTGTCATATAATAGATGCTCCCTTTTAAACTATCTTAAGGTGCCTTCAAAATACTAGGTGCAAAAGAGTAGTGTTTTTTTTAAAGTTGTTTTTTGCTTCATTTGTATCGTTTACTTGAAACACACTTACATTACTCTAGAATTTATTGCTAGAGAATAATTACTCAAATCTCTCTGGAAGGACTTCTGTTTTTCTTTACTATTTAGAAGTAACAGTAAACACATTTCTTCATTGTGTGTTTTTGCTTCTTAAAAGTCACAGATGACCTTGATTAAGCTACAAATGTAAAACACACAATTAACCTAATATGAAATCCATGATACATCTAAGTTCTCAAATAACTTCATGCTTGTGTCTCCTAGAATCAATTATAGCTGAAAGACAAACTGTATTGCTTTAGAAAGTTATTTGTGTCTCTTTTGCCAGTTCCTATCCAGTAATACCTGAACATCTAGGCTAAGTTGTAAAAGGAGAGAATGGCAGAAAAAGGTGATACATAAAATATATACCAAAATATAAACCGAAATATACACCAAATTTTCCGGGCTACTATTATTTCTTATATTCCTACATTTATGTAAATACTTTAGATCAAAGGCTCCTTCTAGAAGAGAGCTTCTTTTAAATCATGATTTAATACATTTTTGTGTCTACATGTATAATCCAAAGATGTTCAAAATAGGGTCGCTCAGAGACTACATGATCATTCATTTATTCGTTCATTCATCAAATATTTAGTCAGCAGCGACTATAAGCAAAAATGCTATGAAGAGTAGAGAGATGTAATACATGGTGCTTCTCACTCATCAGCGTAGTAACTGAAAAGGAGGCTAAGACAAGAACCATTTTGTTTAGAAATCATTAAAAAATAAAGATGAATGTCTCTGATGTACCAAGTCAATTACAGGCAGAGAGTTACGGAATGGGGTAGCTAGGACATCAGGAATAGATCTTAATTTCTCCAGGCAATAAACTGGGCATTGCAGGTCGAGTTACAGAAAAAAATTCAGGGTTCTGTATTGGAACAAAACTCAAGAAAAGTATTTTAAGTTTTATATACCAAGCTTTCCAATTTGGATAGGGTACACTACTTCTTTAGGGGCATAGTGTAATAAAATATATCCCAAGTTCCATTTTTATTCACCAGAGAAAGAATGAAAAAACATATTATTGCTTTGCACATCTCTGAAAATATGTACTGTAATAACATACTATCTAAACAGAAATTTCCAGAAATTCTGAAATAATGGAACAAAACAAACTCCTCTCTTTCTCAGCACGTATAGTGTGAGAGAGAGATGCAAATAAATGTTCAAAATGTGAATTTTAAAAATAGAAGAGGAAATCAGAGTTCATATAATAATTATTTTTTAACACCCAGTGTATACCTAAAACTACTGCCAGTTAAAGTTTAATTTTGCTGTAAAAGACAGTATATTTAATATATGCTGTGGAATAATGTAAATAGAAAAAGAAACTAATATCAATTGAGCAATTTCTATGAGACAGCCACTCTGCCAGGTTGCTATCATATATTTAGTTCATTGAACCTTCGCCACCACACTTGGAGATAGCTTATAATTATCATATAAGGTTTTCATTGTGGGAACTGGGAGATTAAGTATTGTACCTGAGGTCTATCTGGATTAGAATCTGAATTAGAAAATAATTTTTTAGATTCTCACTTTCAGGTACGCAAACCAAAGAAATAGTTATCAGTTCTAGTGAGAAAAGATGGTTGTGATATTTTTCCCTAATTACTTCTTTAATAAAATCTTAGAATCTTCTCTGAATAGTTCTAATGTTCCAAAAACTGATGAAGAGTGTCCTAGATGAATAAAGGATTTGAAAGTAAAGAAAAATCTAATAACTGCTAGCATCTATCTTTCAAAAAGAGCACAGAAAGAAATGAGGAGTTTTCTATTTGTGTGTTTTATCTTACAAAACTGTATCTCCTAAAAAGCAGATCTTAAAAATATTTCCCCAATTAAATCATCACAACTCATTCCGGTATAAGCTCATATGTATGGGCCAATTCTACAGATGCCAGTGTGTTACACAAGATCCAGTTACACAAGCAATCCTAAGTAGAACAGTAAACTTTAAACAGTAAACTTGTAAACTATAGCAGCTTCTATTGTACTTAAAATCCATAAGAATAAAATGTCTATTTTCTTTCTTTTGTTTATAAATATTAAAAACTGAGACAAAAATGAAGTTATAAATATTTAATAACTATCGGCCGGGCGCGGTGGCTCAAGCCTGTAATCCCAGCACTTTGGGAGGCTGAGACGGGTGGATCACGAGGTCAGGAGATCGAGACCATCCTGGCTAACACGGCGAAACCCCGTCTCTACTAAAAAATACAAAAAACTAGCCGGGCGCGGTGGCGGGTACCTGTAGTCCCAGCTACTCGGGAGGCTGAGGCAGGAGAACGGCGTAAACCCGGGAGGCGGAGCTTGCAGTGAGCTGAGATCCGGCCACTGCACTCCAGCCTGGGCGACAGAGTGAGACTCCGTATCAAAAAAAAAAAAAAAATATATATATATATATATATATATATAGACAAACACACACACACACACACATATATACACACACACACACATATATACACATATATATACACACACACATATATATATATTTAGTAGCTATCAAAAAATCCACATTCCCTAGGAAGAATGTGAGCACCAGGAACATTGAACCATTGTACAATCACTAGGATCCATTAACGTTTACACTATAGGAAAAAACACTTTCCTACAATGACAGCCTGACTGAAGTTGGTGTGATTTGATTTAAAAACCCTCAGATCTTTAGCTTTGGAAATTGAGTTTTATGTTCCGTTTCTGCATTAGGAACACTTCCATTTCTAAAGCCCACCCATAAATACAAAGTCCCTTCCTGCTCTTGCCTTCTCCCTTTTGGCCTTTACTATGCTTAGCAAGCCAAATGGAAGCTTAAAAGTGGCTGCCAAGTTCAAGGTTCAAGAGCCATTTCATAATACTACCACTGATGTTCCATGACAGGACGAGACTATTATTATTAAAATATTATTCACTTATAATTTGAATGTTTTCACTAAGTTATATCTTTATGAAAGCAAGTAGATGCTATGGTGAAAATGATACATTTTCGGACATTCATCTAATTGTGTAAGTTTTTGTGACATCAACTCCCAGTATTTGCTGAAATTACTGTTGAGATTCTAGGGAATCAAAAACTACAGTAGCATTATAACTAATAAGATCACATAAAAGATTATAATTACATATCTTTAGTATTATATATATATATATACACACACACGTGTAAAGATATATACATTCACATCCACATAGGTAACATTTGTGATACGGTACAGTATAGTGGTCAAAAGTATGTATTCTGGCATCAGAACAATTGATATCAAGTATCACCACCATCTGCTAGTACATGACCCAGGGAAGTTCATAGCCTCTCGGTATTTCATTTTCCTGTTTGAATCTAAAACAATAAAAAGCCTATGGTGGGAACAAAATAAGATAGTATGTAAAGAATTCAGCACAGTGTGTGACACACATTGAGAGCTCCTTTAATGTTAGGTGTAATCACCATCATTAGCATCCTCATCATCATCAGGGGAGGAATAAGCCTTCTTAGTATTTATCACCAATCATAGCTACTAATATTTGCCTCAGTCACATTCTGACCTAAAAGTTCGAATTGGACAATAATTCTAAATAAGAAAGTATGTTGATTAAAAGGTTTAAAATTAGGTTCCATCGTATGCCCATTTCATGAGTGTGAATATTAATGAAAGCATTTCACATAAATTAAAAATCCACTAAAGCAAGGGAGGCTTAAAAGTTATATTTGTGTTAGATTATTACAAGAAGGAACCCTAATAAATAATTTTTCCTACTATCTACATCCCTGTGTTGTCTCTTCTCGCAGTGACTTCTTCCACTCTTGCTTTGGCCAATGGAAAATCAGCAAATACTATACAAACAGACGCCTTCGTGGTGCTTGAACTTTGGGGTGTTCCCTCTCTCTTGCTGCTCAGGTTCAAGATAGGCTGCTATAGACATGTGGCCCAATTAAGAGCTAGTACCAACTGCCAGACATGTGAGCAAGGTTATCAGAGACCAGCGGCTGACTGCAAATGCATAAGTGCAATCAAAATACATGGAGCAGAGAAAATCCATCCCAGCCAAGCCACAGAACTATTTCCTAATAAATGGTTTGGGGTGTTTTGTTCTGCAGCAAAGCTAACACAGTATTTCTCCTCCAAATAGGTAATTTCTAAATTACTCATCTGGCTGAAACAGTAGTTCCATTTTATTAATGCCTTCATTGGTACATATTTATGTCACATCAACAGTGGCAATAAACACAGTAACAAACAAAGCCTAATCCTATGTGAATTTTGGCCTCAAGAACCTCCTCACAGTAACACGAGGTCAGACAATAGGAAGTTTCCTCCAACAATAATTATAGCATTTGTTATAATTTAAATAAAAATAATTTAAAAACTAATTTATATATTAAGGCACCATAATTATTTCATTTAGTCCTCACAACAGCCCATAAAAGAAGTTTTACTCTTATTCTCATTCCTCACGTGAGGAAACTGAGGTTCAAGAATTAAATAATTTGTCTAACATTATACAGCTATTAAATCAAATATTCTTCATAATTGCTATAAACAGTTTTACAACTTTATATTTTTATATTTATGCATTCCAGTAAGTTTATAAGTATAAAATTTTATTAAATTATACTTAGTAAATTTATTTATATATCTTAATAACAATAAGTTTCAAAAAATATTAGTAGAAATGCTTAATTTCAGCTTGCCCTTACTCAAATAAATTCAGTTAAATATCCAGTTTCTGTTACCGACTCTGAATCAAGTTTCTTTCTCACTCATCAAACAAAGTCATTTGTTTTTTGTTGTTTTTGTTGTTTTTGCTGTTGTTGTTGTTGCTGCTGCTGTTTGTTTGTTTTTGAGACACAGTCTCACTCTGGGACCCAGGAGGGTGTGCAGTGGCATAATCTCAGTGAGCTACAATCTCCACATCCCTGGTTCAAGCAAGTCTCCTGCCTCAGCCTCCCTAGTAGCTGGGATTACAGGCATGTGTCACCACTACTTTTTGTAATTTTAGTACAGACAGGGTTTCACCATGTTACCCAGGCTGGTCTCAAACTCCTAGCCTCAAGGGATCCGCTCACCTTGGCCTCCCAAAGTACTGGGATTACAGGCATGAGCTATTGTTCCGGCTAAAGTAAAGCTATTTGAATAAATGATCTTTAAGCCACATTTTTTTTTCTTTTTTTTTTTTTTTTTTTTTTTTTTTGAGACAGAGCCTCTCTTTGTCACCCAGACTAGAGTGCAGTGGCACAATCTTTGCTCACTGCAACCTCTGCCTCCCGTTCAAGCGATTCTCCTGCCTCAGCCTCCTGAGTGGCTGGGATTACAGACATGCGCCACCATGCCTAGCTAATTGTTGTATTTTTAGTAGAGACGGGGTTTCACCATATTGGGCAGGCTAGTCTCAAACTGCTGACCTTGTGATTCACCCACCCCGGCCTCCCAAAGTGCTGGGATTACAGGCATGAGCCACCGCACCCAACCTAAGCTATTTTAAAAAAAAAAATCTTTTTAAAGATACTATGTTTAAGACTTAGGTAAAGAGGAGTAAATAAGGAAACTAATGTGTTTACCAATTTATTTGCCCAAAATATATAATAAAATCTATAATAAACTTTTATTAAGTTTAATATTACATACATGAATATACTGAAAGGCACAAATGGGCTCTTTTATATAAAACCATATGTAGAAAGCAAATTATAGGAAAAACAAATGAGAGCCTAAGAACTTGAGTAATATTCTTACTATTTCTGCTACTGGGTAGCTGGGCAATTTGAGCTCTTTGCTTCAGTTTACTAATTAGTAAAATGGAGACAATAATGCAGATTCAGTGACAATTTTGTGAGGAGCAAATGAATAAAAAGCAATAAGATATATTGTTTATCTACCATTTAGTTCCTTTGTGGTAGGCATTATACACCCATTATCTCCATTCTCACAAATAGCATGAAAGTGGACTATAAGTTTTACCAAGTCTACACATCTTAGACAAAAGCAAGACACTGCTCAAATCCAGACATAGGCATACTCAGAGATTTGGAGAATTCATTTCAAGTCTACCACAATAAAGTAAATATTATGATAAAGTGAGTCATACCAACTTGTTGGTTTCCCAGTACATGTAAAAGTCATTTTTACATTGTAGTCTATTAAGTGTTCAATAGCATTATATCTAAAAAATAAATACATACCTTAATTAAAAATATTTCGTTGCTAAAAGTCTTAACAGTCATATGAGCCTTCAGCAAGTTCTAATCTTTTTGCTGGTGTAAAGTCCTGCCTCAGTATTGACTGCCACTGACTGATCAGCAAAGGTGGTGATTGCTAAGGTTGGGGTGGCTGTGGTAATCTCTTAATATAAGATATCAATAAAGTTTGCTGCATTGATTAACTCTTCCTTTCATGAAAATTTCTCTGTAGCATGCAATGCTAATTGATGGCATTTTACCCACAGTAGAACTTTCAAAATTGGACTCAGTCCTCTTGAACCCAGCCACTGACTTATCATCTAAGTTTTTGTAATATTCTGAATCCTTTATTGTCATTTCAAGAATGTTCACAACATCTTCACCCAGAGTAGACTGTGTTTCAGGAAACAACTTTCTTTGCTCATCTGTAAGTAGCAACTCCCTATCTGTTCATGTTTTATCATCAGATTGCAGCAATTCAGTCACACCTTCAGGCTCTACTTATAATTCTAGTTCTTGTGCTTTTTCCACATCTGCAGTTATTTACTCTGCTGAAGTCTTGAAACACCCAAAGTCATCTATAAGCATTGAAATAAACATTTTTTGAACTTTCATTAATGTTGATATTTTAACATCCTCCCATGAATCATAAAAGTTCTCAATGACATCTAGAATGGCAATTTTTTTCCAGAAGGTTTTTGATTTACTTTGCTTAGATCCATCAGAGGGATCTCTATCTAGAGCAGCTATAGCCTTATGAAATGTATTTCTTAAATAAGAAGACTTGAAAGTCAAAACTACTACTTGATCTTGACAGGATTCTGTGTTAGCATGCATGGAAACAACATGAATTTTCTTGTACATCTCTATCAGAACTGTGGAATTACTGAGTGGATTGTCAATGAGTTGTAATATTTTGAAAAAGTTCTTTTCTTTCTGAGAAGTAGGTCCCCAAAGTAGGCTTAAAATATTCAGTAAACTATGCTATAAACAGCAGTGCTGCCATCCAGGCTTTGTTGTTCTATTTATAGAGCACAGGCAGAGGAGATTTAGCATAATTCTTAAGGGAGTTAGGATCTTCAGAATGGTCAATGAGCACTGACTTCAACTTAAAGTCATCAGCTACATTAGCCCTTAACGTTAGAGTCAGTCCACCCTTTGAAGATTTGAAGCCAAGCATTGACTTTTTCTGTTATGAAAGTCTTAGATGACATATTCTTCCATATAAGACTATTTCATTTACTGTACATTGAAAGTCTGTTGTTTAGTGTAGCCATCTTCGTCAGATCTTCTGGATAACTTGCTGCAGATTGCACATCATCGCTTGCTGCTTCAACTTGAACTTTTAGGTTGTGGAGTTTGCTTCATTCCTTACACCTCACGAACCAGTCTCTGCTAGCTTCAAAATTCACCGACAGCTTCCTCACCTTTCTCAGCCTTGTTACAATGGAAGACAGTTAGGGCTTTGCTTTGGATTAGGCTTTGGGTTAAGGGAATGTTATGGCTGGTTGATCTATCTAGACCAGTAAAGTTTTCTTCAAATCAGTAATAAGGCAGTTTTGCTTTCTTATCATGCATATATTCATGGAATAGCACTTTTAATTGCCTTCTGTACTTTTCCTTTGCATTTGCAACTTGGCTAACTGGCTCAATAAGCCTAGCTTTCAGTCTATCTTGGCTTTCAATGTGCCTTCTTCAATAAGCTTAATCTTCTCCAGCTTTTGATTTCAAGTGAGAGGCATGTGACTTGCCCTTTCACTTGAACACTTACAAGCCACTGTAAAGTTATTAATTGGCCTAATTTCAATAAGGTTGTGTCTTAGAGAATAGTAAGACCCAAGGAGAGGGACAGAGATGGGGAAATGGTCGATTGGTGAAACGGTAAGAAACACGCAGCGTCTATCAATTAAGTTTGCCATTTTTTATGAGCATGATTTGTGCTGCCCCAAAACAATTATAATATAACATCAAAAGATACTGATCACAGATCACCATACCAGATACAATAATAATAAGAAAGCTGGAAATATCGTAAGAATCACCAACATCTGATGCAGAGACAAAAGTGAGCACATGCTGTTGAAAACTGGCACCCATAGATTTGCTGGATGCAGGGTTGCCACAAACCTTCAATTTGCTTTTTTTAAATGCAATGTTTGTGAAGCACAATAAAGCAAAGCACAATACAATGAAGTATGCCTGTATCTCTGGCTCTGCTGCATTGAGCTTTGAAAAATATTAAGGCTGGTGTTAAAATAACATGAATTTAGATACGTAGCTGGCTAGACTAATCTTCTAGATCAACCACCAGTTGACTGGGATCTTGACCAGAGACTGTTAAGGGTGTAAGGATCTTGAAAATGACTTAGTATAAGTGCAACAAGCAAATGAAGACCCTAAAAAGTGTACTTATTTGATCAAAATGTTACTGACAACTAGAAAACAAGATGGCTATGAACAGATTTCTTTTTTTTTTTTTTTTTTTGAGATGGAGTCTGTCTCCGTCGCCCAGGCTGGAGTGCAGTGGCCGGATCTCAGCTCACTGCAAGCTCCGCCTCCCGGGTTTACGCCATTCTCCTGCCTCAGCCTCCCGAGTAGCTGGGACTACAGGCGCCCGCCACCTCGCCCGGCTAGTTTTTTGTATTTTTTAGTAGAGATGGGGTTTCACCGTGTTAGCCAGGATGGTCTTGATCTCCTGACCTCGTGATCCGCCCGTCTCGGCCTCCCAAAGTGCTGGGATTACAAGCTTGAGCCACCGCGCCCGGCCATGAACAGATTTCTGACCTCAAATTCAGTGTTTTTCTTCCCTACTATAACACATTGGAAACTATAACATATCTATACCTTAAATAGATGATATAATCTACAAGGAACTTAAAAAATTTGTAAGAAAAGAAACAACCTCATCAAAAAGAGGGCGAAGGATATGAACAGACACTTCTCAAAAGAAGACATTTACATGGCCAAGAAACATATGAAAAAAAGCTCATCATCACTGGTCATTGGAGAAATGCAAATCAAAACCACAATGAGATCCATCTCATGCCAGTTGGAAAGGTGATCATTAAGAAGACAGGAAACAACAGATGCTGGTGAGGATGTGGGGAAATAGGAATGCTTTACACTGTTGGTGGGAGTGTAAATCAGTTCAACCATTATGGAAGACAGTGTGGCGATTCCTCAAAGATCTAGAACCAGAAATACCATTTGACCCAGCAATCCCATTACTGGGTATATACCCCAAGGATTATAAATCATTCTACTATAAAGACACATGTACATGTATGTTTATTGCAGCACTATTTAATACAATAGCAAATATTTGGACCCAACCCAAATGCCCAACAATGATAGACTGGATAAAGAAAATGTGGCCCATATACACCATGGAATACTATGCAGCCATAAAAAAGAATGAGTACATATCCTTTGCAGGGACATGGATGAAGCTGGAAACCATCATTCTCAGCAAACTAATACAGGAACAGAAAACCAAACACCGCATGATCTCACTCATAAGTGGAAGCTGAACAATGAGAACACATGGACACAGGGAGGGGAAGATCACACACCGGTGCCTGTCAGGGTGTAGGGGGCAAAGTGGAAACAGAGCATTAGGACAAATACCTAATGCACGTGGGGCTTAAAACCTACATGACAGGTTGATGGGTGCAGCAAACCACCATGGCACATGTATTGGTTACCTATGTAACAAACCTGCAAGTTCTGCACATGTACCCAAAACATAAAGTAAAATAAAAAAAATAAAAATAGAGAAATACTTACCATTTCTTTTTCAAATCTTAAGCAAAATACCACCTTTTCAATGAAATCTTCCTGATCTCAATGTAACATTACCCAATTTTTTATAACTATACTGCTTTTTTTCTTCTAAGATTACTAGCTATCATATTTTTTTATTTACTCATTCACTCATGCCATTATTGTTCATATTTTTCAACTACAGTGCATGCTCAGTGAGGGCATTTTTATGTGCTGTGTGGGTGGGAGAAGTTTGGTATTTACAAGGCCTAAGAAAGCTTTTAGCTTCCTGGGATAACTAAGCACATGGGACCATGAGAAGCCTCTCAGAAGATCCCACACTGAAATCATGGAATGAAGTAGCCAAGACCCAGCACACTTGAAGGGCCATAGAAACATGTCCACTGAGAGACATGCTTTTCAGTAGTAATTGTGGGATCAGATTATTTGCTGGCCAAATCTCCCGTCTATTAGTGTGGGCTTCTTAGAGACAGACATCAAGATAAGATTAAGTGTACAAAGATTTTAAGGGAAACACCTATAGGAGAAAATATGGAGAGTGTCTTCAGATTGTAATACAAGTCTGATCCCAAAGGAACAGAGCAGGAAAGAAGGCTGAAATGAATGTGTCTCAGGCTACTGTGTAATCTAAGGAAAGTTCTGCAAAATTTTCAGGGAGTACTTGAACGGAAGTTGCCCATCAAAGGAATCCTGTGTCTTCCAGAAACAGACTTGCCGTAGTATCTCTTAGCCATGCTTGATATGGCTGGGAGCAGCCCCTGGAAAGCATGTGTAAATGTGGCAATGGATTTCAAAACAGGGCAGCAGGGTCCTTGGGTGATGCTCCCTGTAGCTTGTGGTCTGAGTGACACCTACTCACGGCCACCATGACTGACATCCAATGTCTTAGAACTACATGATATTGGGGCAGCATGGTAGGTGGGCATATAAAGGAACCTTTTAAAAGCCTTAAGATTAATTTTCCACCAGCCCGACAGAATGTTGGTTAAAACAGAAAATAAAATTACTTAAAAAGCAAAGGTTGTTTTATTTCTTGCCCACCTGAGTTTGTGAACTGAGCTTTATACTTGCTACATGTAGGAGGATACAGCATTCCAAACAGAGTGAAATGCTTTTTTAAAAATCCAGAGAGTTTTTTAAAAAAGATAATTTGGAGGAATTGGAAGAAAATAAGTCCAGTTACAGCATACAGAGTGAGGAAGGGAATAGTCACAGATAATGATGAAAGACTTTAAGATGCCTTGTATTTAGCAGGCTTTTAGAATAGTAGTCTAGTTGTCACTCAATATCCACAGGGGATTGGTTCTGAAACCCCCCCAAATACCAAATCCATGGATGCTCAAGTCTCTGTTATAAAATGATGTTATATCTACATATAACCTACGCATATCCTTATAGACATACTTTAAATAATCTCTAGATTACTTATTATAAGTCACAGAATGTGAGTGCTATGCAAATAGTTGCTATATTTTATTGTTTAGGGAATGAACAAGAAATTATCTGTGAATGTGCAGTACAGTGCAGTACAGTGCAGGCCTAACTCTATTTTTTATCCATGATTGGTTGAATCTATGAATGAGGACTCCTTGGATATGGAGGGCTCGCTATATACACAGATGTAAGGAGTGTTAGGCCCTGCCATGTGCCTGAAGTCAACAATGGGACAGTTATTACCCTTTGGGAGCTTCAGTTCCTCTTCTGTAAAACAGGAAAAAAGATAGCACCTATGCCACAGGGGAGTTATATGGCTTAAATGAGACAATACGTTCAAACCATCAATATACATTTCTAAGACTAAGCCTGTTGGATCTTCTCACAGGTTTTGTTTAATAAAGCCAGGAAAATACCCTATTTTATCATTAGGGCCTATCCATAAGATTGAGTGAAGAAGAAAATAATAACAAAATAAAAAGGAATTTTTTTTTTTTGAGACGGAGTTTCGCTCTTGTCACCTAGGCTGCAGTGCAATGGTGCGATCTCGGCTCACTGCAACCTCCACCTCCCGGGTTCAAGCGACTCTCCTACCTAAGCCTCCTTAGTAGCTGGGACTACAGGCATCCGTTACCATGCCTGGCTAATTTTTGTATTTTCAGTAGAGACAAGGTTTCACCACATTGGCCAGGCTGGTCTAGAATTCCTAACCTCGTGATCCATTCACCTTGGCCTCCCAAAGTGCTGGGATTACAGGCATGAGCCACCATGCCCGGCCAAATGGAAAATATTTTTATTGTCCTGCAGGAACAAAGAAAGCACCAAGTTGAGATCAAGCTTCCTGCTTTGTTGTTGTTGTTTCCTTTTCCTTCTCCTTTGAGGGAAAACACTAAAAGGGTATATGCAGAGTAGGGAGGGAAGAGTAGTAAGAGGGATGCCCTTAAAACCATCAGTAGAGGAAAGCATGAAGGTACATAGACCTCAGTCAACACAGGTCGCCCTGAATGAAGTGGTCAGGTGAGAGAGGAGACGCTCTGGTTTGCACTCCTGAGTGTTCTTATATTACCTAGACACTGAGTTGAGAGTCACTGGGCCTACTGAAGTGCCCTCTGGATGATGAATTCCATAGGTTTAGGTAAATGGCCAGGTTCTCAGAGCCAGAGAGATGTTGCAGAGTCTGAAAGTCTAGCAAGCCTCCACCATAAGCAAGAGCTAAGAGAAGTCCTAGTAAACCTAAGAGAAGTACAAAGGTGGTTCCTGATCAAACCATGAAGCCAGACTGCAAATTACACAAGCCATTGCTCTCACCTGCAAAGATCAGCAACAAGCTGGACAAGGATCATTATCCCAGAGATCAGAGGAAACAAGTGCTCTGTATCCAAAACCAATTATTTCATGACAAGATTATGAAAATTACTCATTCCATGACAACTTATACCCAGAACCATCTAGGAAAGAAGCCTAAACTGTGGGCAGATGACTTCAAAATCAGAGACTGAATGTTTTCTCTTAGACATGCTGAGTACCACCTAAAGGGCCAGTGGAATATATCAAAACTATTTTTTTCCGGTGAGTCAAAAGATGTGATGTTTTGTGAAGAAAACCAGTTCAGTTTAATATGGCATATGCCCACTGTGCATCTCAGTTGTAGTATGAATAAATGTGTTGCTTTTTAAAATTGTTATTTGTATTAGAAATAACAGTAGGGGCGCTATCACTGAGAGGCTTATCACTGGTAGTGTAAGCTACTGTGGTGGTAAGAGAAGTTTCACAGGGGTGGAATCTGCTAAACAGACATGGATGTCTCAAAAGGTTACTGGGTACTCACCAGGTAGTCACTAGGTAGATGAGGAAAGTATATTCTAGACCAGGCTTTACCAACCTGCATCCCACATTCGGCACAGGACAGCTTTGAATGTGGCATGACACAAATTTGTCAGTTCTCTTAAAACTATGAGTTTTTTTTTGTGACTTTTTTCTTCTTTTCTCTTTTTTCTTTTTTCTTTTTTTTTTGAGATGAAGTTTTGCTCTTGTTGCCCAGGCTGCAGTGCAATAGCACGATCTCAGCTCACTGCAACCTCTGCCTCCCAGGTTCAAGTGATTCTCCTGCCTCAGCCTCCCAAGTAGCTGAGATGACAGGCACCCACCAACTCACCCGGCTAATTTTTTTTTTTTTTTTGTATTTTTAGTAGAGATGGGGCTTCATCATGTTGGCCAGGCTGGTCTTGAACTCCTGACCTCAGGTGCTCCACCTGCCCCTGCCTCCCAAAGTTGCTGGGATTACGGGCATGAGCTACTGCGCCCAGCTGACTCTATTTATTTATTTATTTTTAGCTCATTAGTGATCATTAGTGTTAGTGTATTTTATACAATTATTCTGCCAATGTGGCCAGGAAAGTAAAAAAATTGGACACCCCTGTTCTAGACAGTGGCAACAGGAGGATAAATCCAGGCAGCAGGTAATAGCAAGGAGTTCTGGGGAAAAGAAAGAAGTTCAGCAGTAGCTGGAGTGTCATTGGTAAGGAGAAGGAAGGGCTAAAGATTAATAAACCAAGTGATGCGGGCAGGAGGCAGCTATTAAAAGTTTGGCAAGAACTTGGACAAAACAATCAGACATACATTCAAGGAAATCTCACTCTGGCAAAGAAACAGGGAATTTGTTGGAGGGATTTTGGATCTGGATAAGGGAAACTGTTTAGTTAGAATAATACAAGCAAAATAATGATTAAAGCCTGAACTAAGGCAGTGGCGATCAAATGGAAAGTAGAGGATGAAGGATTAGGTACGTTAGGTAAGTAGAAGAGTCTTTGTTAACTAAGTAGGCTGACTTTGTTAATTAATTACTATGAGTAGGGTAGGAGATAAGGGGAAAGCATCTCTGTTGGTTTTCAGAGCTCTTGCTAGGGGAGATAGTCGAGAGGAGAAACTGGTCATGAAGAAATAAGTTTGGGGAGCTAGCGAATGGAAAAGATAGTGAGTTCAGTTAGGAGGCAGAATTAAACTTCCTTTCTGTTTTTATTTTGTTTTGT
Organism: Macaca thibetana thibetana; assembly: GCF_024542745.1. Taxonomy (NCBI): domain Eukaryota; kingdom Metazoa; phylum Chordata; class Mammalia; order Primates; family Cercopithecidae; genus Macaca; species Macaca thibetana. Next base: position 73,973,759 of record NC_065588.1, on the reverse strand, counting down.
TTCAACCTAGTACAAGAACTTAATCTTTTGGAATCTCAATTACTGTGTCTTAGAAATGGAAATCCTATTATTTATCCAACATGACAGCAGTACTCATGCCTGGAATCTCTACAAATTCTACATAATAGAAGGAAGAAGGAAGAAAAGGGGGGGTGGGAAGGAGGAGGAGGAAACACCTGAAAAAGTCTTTTTTTAGAAAAAAAAAAAAAAGCACCAAATGCTTTTAAGAGTATTCCATGTGCAAAACTCATTAAGTCAAAGTATACTGACAGATTCACAGACTTTCAGAGCTGAAAGACACCTTAGAGATCATGTAATCCAAGTTAGCATTTTTATGGATGAGGCCACAGGAGTGCAGAGAGGTTAAGAAACTTGGCCAAGATCACACAAGGGAGCCCATCACAGGATTGCTGCCCCAGTGGGCTTTGCTGCTGCATCTACTGGCCACACTCAGCACTGACTTAAGGCAAACACTGCCACAGATGAGAACTAAACGCCGCATTTAAACCTGCAGCACTGCATTCAGGATCTCTAATTTTACTATAAACATCTCAACATCATTCTGAATAATCTCTCACACAGGAAAGAAAAATTTAGGTATACATGTTATATACTTCAATCAAGTCCATCATAAATATGTTATTTGGGTCTATTGATATTCACTACAATTCCATGATGATGATTTATATTTTACAGACGAAGACACCAAGGCACAGAGATGATAAATGTCTTACTTGTGGTGACAGAACTAATAACTTGTGGAGTCAAGACCCAAACACTGGTAATCCAGCACCAGAGACTGTATTTTTTACCACTGTACTACACTGTCTCTTAATCACCTTTTTTGTTTGTTTCCAAATAACAGGGCTAATCAAACATTGTAATAATAGTGAAAACATTCTTAAATATGCTGCCATTTAAATCTAGACCTAATAATTGTCATAAGTCTGTGAATAATTTTGAAGTGTACATATTTATAGATTTATCAGACTGTATACCCATGTTAACTTTATGATGATCTGCAAAGCAAACTAGGTAAGTCACATTTACGTAAAATAAACAGTTTTCCCCATGATACAGTTTGGCTGTGTCCCCACCCAAATCTCATCTTGAATTGTAGTTCCCATAATCCTAGTGGCATGGGAAAGACCAAGTGGAGATAACTGAATAACGGGCGCAGCTTCCGCCTTGCTGCCTCTCATGATAGTGAGTGAGTTCTCATGAAATCTGATGGTTTTCTAAGGGGCTTTCCCTTTTGTTCAGCACTCACTTCTCTTCCTGCCACCATGTGAAGAAGGATGTGTTTGCTTCTCTTTCCACCATGATTGTAAGTTTCCTGAGGCCTCCCCAGCCATGCTGAACTGAGAGTCAATTAAACCTCTTTCCTTTATAAATTACCCCACAATTTCTAAATAATAAAGAAGGCTGCTTTTAAAAACTATTTATCTTAGCTCAAGGAATTGTTAGTAGGTGGAAGCTTATGAAATCAGATCCATTCGAAAATGAATATATCATGAACTATGCAATGCCAGTAAAATATGTTGGTCACATCAGTGTTTTTACATAAATGACTCTCCAGACATCTAAGCAATAGCTGCTGGTCTTAAAGGACAAGTGGGACAGGTGAGCCACATAAGAACTTCTCTGCTTCTTCCCAGCTGTCATGGCATTTATCCTCTCTTCGACCTCAGGATATCAGATCAGAGGTTCAAGTAGATAGGGCGTTAAAGGGAGTACTTTTCAACCAACTTATAGTAATTAATAATTATCAAACAACAAGGGCTATTTTTCTTGGATAATGTTAAGTAATGGGGAACAATGGGTGGAATCCGAGCAGAGGAATGGCATGACAGTACAGGAGATGAGGTGCAGCAAGACTAAAAGTCAGGACATCCTGTTGAAGAACAATGTGGGCTTCAAGGCCTTAACTCTGACGGTGGTGGGACTGGGAAAGAGAGATCCCGAGTAGTCAGAAATGAGAAAAGCTCATGACTACCTGGATACAGGAGTAGAAAAGAGGGCAATTTAAAAATTCAGGGATTCCTTCCATATAATCCTTCCATCTGTCACTCCCACTCTCAACATCAATTTTAAGAATACCTTTTTCAAGTGTCCACCTCATATGCTACCTCCATCTGAACTGCTTCAAAATATTAAAAGAAATTATGCTTATTGCTTGAGTTATATGGCTGTTGACATGCTGCCCAGATGAACAAAAATATTTTATTTGGCTCACTTTACCATGAAATAGAATGATGTTTCAAAAACATTCCCTTTAAATTATCCTAGTGTTACAAAGACAAAAAAAAAAGAAAAGTCACTTCAGTTTTAACATATGAACAATATTAAAATGACATATGAAGAATATTAAAATACATGTGTAACAGTCACCATTTGGAAATGATAGCAAACGAAGGGGTGTATGATGAACAATTCAAAAACATCAAGCTTTAACTAAGAAAAAAAAACAAAATAATATCCGTGTTCTCTTATTTCACTGTAATCCGAATTATCTTATTCTTTACCATACTTCTCTAAAAGAAATAAATAGTACCACATAGCAGTTAGGGGCATAATAAATAGACACTTTCAATTACTCTGAAGAAATGACTTAAATAGGGATTTTTTTAAGAGGCATTATTTGGCAAAAGTCTTAACTGCAGTGATTTTTACTGGAAAGACTTCATCGGCTCCCCACAGCTTAGGTGAGAGAATTTGATCCCAAACCCCAAGCCAAAATTCTTATAAATCTACACTCATCAAATAAGATCACTCAGCTCCTGCTAAGCCATAACTTGTTTAAGGTTGAATATAACAAACATCTCATCTCACATACATAGGCTCTGTTACTAAGAAATTTGTAACAAGAAGTAAAATTGGAGGAGGGATGACCACAGGTTTCTAGGGTTTCCAAAGTATGTCATTTGCAAATTGTTTCTCATAAAAGCCATCTTGAAATTAATACGGTAGCCCACACTATTCCTTTCATGAGAAAGACCATGAAGCAGGCGGTCGACGCCTACCACCACTCCGAGAATATTAATGCTTACAAACAAGGTAGCAATTGTCATGTGACTTTGTGCTTCTAGTCATACTTGTCCTGATATCTGCAATGTTCTCTTGTTTGTTCTCTCTTGACCCTTGAAAATCAGTTCAGTTTCTGCCTTCTCCTTGAACCTATCCTTAATACGGCAATTTGTTATCAGTACTGGAATTAATCTCCTGGAAGCTTACTTTTTTGTCCCTTTACCTTCTTTTGTCCCCTCCCTTCTCCTACTTCTTCATCTTAATGCCTCCTAGGAAGACATCTGTCTGCCTAACATCCAAGCCCTTTTACAATTAGGATTCCAGTCTTTGTTTAGGAGACTTCTTAGCACTGTACATTGTCATGGGAAACAGTGTCTCCCAGGAAGGAAGCCAAAGGAGTAATATCTTTATTACCCTGTTCAGGACAGACAGAGGCAACACATGGGCAAAGTCCAGGTCAATCTGAGGCTCTCTGAGAGTCTTTTCAAATACTGAACAAGTGATATCATGCTTAATATTTGGAGCACAGCATGGAGGCATGAGGACTACAAGATGTTCGCTGTAGTTGCCCTGTTGTGTGCCTGCGGCTCCTGTCTATTTTCCAAGTCTGAACCTCCAGCTTTCCATGGATTCACTGACCTGCATTATTCTGATTAATTCTCATTTTGCTTTTGTGAGTCAGCTTCTGTTATTTAATGCTCAGATCCCTGACTGATACTTTTCCCAATGTCAACTGTACCCAAATTCATCCTTCCAATTTATTGCTTATCCAGCCGCACAGGAACCTTAGAAAACACAAAATTCTAATTCACAGAACTGCTTCAGTGACCAAAGGGCTGAATCTGGTGTGGACTGAATTCCACTGCTGACTCTTACCTATACCCATATCCTTGTCATGCCCTTAGCAGATAACTACCTGCTTTCTATGACAAAATATTAGTTACATTGTCCTTACTTTAGATGTATTGTCCTGGTTTTGAGTTCCCTGAATGGCCTTATTTTCTAATACTTATATCTGATCAGCGACCATATTTTCAGATCCTGGCTTTAATGAGGGTCTAATCTAATCCTCCAATCATGATGTGCTGTTATTCAGAATGACAATCACAGATTGACAGGAGAGGTAAAGAACTATCCTGCCCCTCTCTCCAAGCCAGTGAAGTGCCCTAATAGACTTTTCCCTGCCCTACCCAAAGCAACAGACTTTTAAAATCTCTCTGCCAGATTTGCCTCTTCGATGAACTTATTCTAGGCTGATTTTCACAGACTTTCAATCTCCTTTAGTTTCCCTTTGACTTTTGGTTGCCTTCTTTCCAGATTCTCCCTCTTTTCATTGATAATTCTATTGTACATTCTACATGACTTTGATGTGAGTTTTTCTTAAAGATATCATTGAAGTCTGTTCTGAGTCCAGTGTTCTAATCCATCTGGCAACCAGCTAGGTCCAGCAGGATCAGTTTGCCTTATCTAGGGGAGAGGGGACATCATATCTGCAGCTAAAGAGAGTGCCTGTGTTGGGATTAGTGGAACTGCTGTCCTCTTTAGCACGATCACAGCTACTGAGTGCTGTTACTGAGTGGCAGGTCCTAACCTAAGCCCTTTGGGTACATAGTCTTATTTGTTCCTCAGAAAGTCTCTATTAAATTAGCATTATTGCTTATCATTTATTGATGAAAAACCTGAAGGTCAGAGTCATTACATATTCACACAAGTTGATATCACTAGGGGGAGGCAGAGTCATGATGGAAATCTATTACTTTGATCCCAAAGTCTGTGCTTTTACCCACTATAATTTTACCCTCTTCCCTGACACACACGCCCATGAAAAAGTCACCAACTTTTATGCTAGTAAGTAAGCCCTGCATGATTTCCCTCTATCTGCCTTTCTGAGTCATCTCTCCCTGTGTCCCCACTCACTTCAGTCACATAGAATCTGCACTCCAGGCATATTAAATTGTATGTATCTGCAAAGAAGCAATACACTTACACGGCCATCCTTTCTTTAAATGTAGTTTCCTCTAAGTAAAATATTCTCACTGTTATAAACTCCATTTCCAGTCCTATTCATTCCATGTGACCCAGATTAAATATTACCTTTTCCATGAAGCCTGCCCCATTTCCCCATTTGGAAATAACTGACCCCCTTTACTTTAATTCTCATATCACTTTATTTACTCTCTACATAGCCAAATCCCCCCTCATCTCCAGCTAAATGTTAGTTCCTTGGAGGTTCCCACTGTGGTCTTCTCTTCTCCACATGCCCTCTGTGTACCACACCCTTCCATGGTAGGTTTAACTGTTGGATTCACTTAAGTGAACTTCTGCCTGGTCATATTTCCAGCACATCTTGTGGGAAGAGAATGTGGCTGCCAGATACTGGCAATCAGAGGCCACCAAATCTGCACTTGCTCCTCATCTTTCACAGCCGCAGTCTCCACATACTCCATCTGGGAGGCTCCCTGCTGGATCTGGGAAGGTCATATGCTTACATTTTACAAATACAAAGGAGAGTACTCACAGTTCTAATAAGCAAAACATCAAACAGCAAACTGGAATCTATAGCCAGTACTGGTGTTAATCATCACCTTTTAAATGGCATTCTTAATACTACAAATTGTAAAAAGAAAAAGCAATTATATATAGAGTTGATGGTACAAATGAATTTTAAAAATATGTTTCAAGATGCTTGTGATGAGATGCCAAACAACGTAATGAGAAAAACAATTGCTAAGGAACTGTTTCTTCCCATGCTCCCTCCCAACTTCACCTCACACCCCAGAGAGCCTGTAAACACAGCCTGCGACATTGCATCAGCATATGTTCAATTTTCACACTAAGAGGAAGGGAAAGATAACTTTGCAAAGGAAAAGAGAAAAAAAAATAAAGTATTCTTTCAAATGTGGAAATCCCAAATAAGTAGTAAATATTCTAGTATAATAGCAACATGTTCCCCCCCACCACCACCACCATCCATTGCATATGGATACTACTTCAAGCTCACTAGGATTTTCTTAGACTTTCCCATTAAAAGTGAGATGATCCCTTTGGAAAAGATATAGCTATGAAAGACTCAGGGTATGCAGAGGATAAAAACTGTGTAAAAAGATTTGAACTGTTGCCTATGTGCCTCTGTGCAAAGTAAACTACCAGCTTACAGGCTGTTTGCTCAAACAGGGAATCCAAGTTCTTCCTAAGACAAGTCACATCATGACCATAACTGGTCAAATTCATGAAGTTAAGCATTAATTCATGAAGCAAGTTTTTAATTTTAAATTTTTATTTGAATCATAAGCTTTCCTAGCTAACGTGATCATGATTATTATGTGGTCTAATCCATTTTCAATTTTTTAAAAGAAATGGAAGACCTACATCAAAAGAAAAAAAGGAAGGAAGAAATAGAGGGAGGGAGGGAAGAAGAAAAGAAGGAAGGGAAGGAAAAGGAAGGGAAGGGGAGGGGAGGAGAGGGGAGAGGAGGTGAGGGAGGGGTGGGGGGAGGAGAGGGGAGGAATTTCATGAGGAATCTCAATGTGCTGCTTTGGTTGAAGTTGAGATAGGGACCCAGAGCTCTGTAACACGAGAATGCCTACCTCTATCAACAAACTGCTCCAGACGTGACTCTTGTCAGGAGACTCTTAGGAATCTAAGAAAATTATTACTAATAATATTGCTTTAGTTTGGCAAATGAAGAATGTGGCACATATATCTTTAGAGTGGCTTCAAGTGATCTTCTCCTCCTGCTATTTATATCCTCATGTAAATGCTCCCCATTCAGTGTGCATGGGACATGGGACTTGTTTCTAATCAATAGACTATAGCAAAAGTGATGCAGTGTTACTCCCATGATTATTTTATATTCCAGAAAACTTGTTCTTGCTAGCCAAACACTAGCCCTAGTCACTGTCTCTTCTCTTTCTCTCTTTGAAGAAGCAGATGCCATGAATTCACTAAATATTGCCAAGAACCATGCTTGTGGACACAAAGTTGCTTCCCTAATTGCACTTCCAGATTATAAACCAGAAGTGTGTGGGACAGGCCTCAATCAATTTAAGACATGTATTTTGCTAAGGTTAAGGACATGCCCATGACACAGCCTCAGGAGGTCCTGATGACATGTGCCCGAGGTGGTCGGGCACATCTTGGTTTTATACATTTTAGGGAGACATGAGACATTTGTCAATACATGTAAGTGTATATTGGTTCGTTTTGGAAAGGCAGGACAACTCAAAGCACGGGGTGGGGAGGTTCCAGGTCATAGGTAGATTTAAAGACTTTCTGCTTGGCAATTGGTTGAAAGAGTTATTGTCCATAGAAAGGAATGTCTGGGTTCTGATAAAGGGTTATAGATACCAAGACTTAACCAAGCAGATGATGCATCCAGGTAGCAGGCTTCAGGGAGAATAGATTGTAAATGTTTCTTGTCAGACTTAAAGAGCGTTTTATCCAGAATTCCAAAAGGGAGGAGGGTATAAAGAGGCATGTTCCATCCCCTATTCTTATCACAGCCTGAATTACTTTTTTCAGGCTAACTTTGGAATGCCCTTGGCTGAGATAAGAGGTCCATTCAGATGGTCGGGAGGCTTCAGAATCTTATTTTTTGGGTTTACAAGATGCAAACGTGGTCCTGGTCAACACCTTAATTGCAGCCTTGTGAGATCCTTAGCAGACTTCTAACCCACAGAAACCATGAAACAAATAAACCTGTGTTGTTTTAAGCCAATAAATGTGTGGTCATTGTTATGCCGCACAGACAACTAATAACAGGGAACCAACACCTAGGAAGTATACTTCAGCCAGAGCCAAGGATGCAACCGCTCCTCATGGATACAATTCTCAATTTCCATGCTGCCTCCCAGGAAAAGAATTGTAACCAAAACAGCCTTAAACCTTCCCTCAGCTTGGCTAAATTTTAGTCAAGTTTCTTCCCCTATAGGCCTCTGACCTCCCTTTTTTTAGAGAATTTACTTAAGAAAACTTCCTTTGCAGTGTAAAGCTTTTCCTGATCACTTGCCAGTTTTACAAGCCAGGAACCTTTGTGAAGGGCCTGGGAACCATCCCTTTGTAAGGCAATTATCAGGAAAGATAAGGCCCCTATCACAGTCCCTGTTGGGGGGTTGGGGACCCAGGAGCCTAACTTCAATAACTTGCCTTGTAGCAAATACACTGACCAACCTTCTCACCAACTTGGTTCAGGAATTTTCCACTAGCTCGCCTGAGCTTAAAACCTCTCCTGCCTTTTGTTTCAGTGGGGTTGAAACAATCTATTCTGTATAAACTTGACCTTTATTGCAATAAGTCTTGACCCTTATTGCAATCATTTTGAATAAAATCTATCTTGCTTGTTGAGTATTTTGACATTTGAAATAATCAAAATAATGAGAAGTTGATTTATAAGAAGATTTTAACATATTGAGGTTCTTAAAAAGAGGGTTCAATAGGGGGAAATAAAATGGCTCTTGCCTAACATGTGAGGGCTCTGGATAAAGGGGTACAAAAATGCTCCACTTGTCCTCGGGATTACTGGCTTTAAGACCAGGGAGAGTGCCACAGAAAATCTCAATGACTAGGTATTGTCTACTGCACAAACATACTCTGCTCACTTGTGTGCCTTGCTCCACTTCCTCTGCAACTTTGTCTGACAAACCCCACATGGCTGAAATCTAGAAATTCAGTAAGTAGAAACTGAAATAAGATAGAAACAATAAAAGGAAAAAAAAACTACACAAAATACAAAATCAAAACACTGCATTCCAAAGAAACTATCAAACAGGAGAAGCAAGCGGGCATGTCATAATGGGACATGTACCAATAATATGCACTGTGCCTTCCACAGGCATTGCTTCTTGTAGCTATTCAACCTTTTAAGATGCAAAGAGGCTGGAACAAGTTTAAACGAACATGCTGCCCCTTTCATATCAAATAATTGAAAACCACTGACAACGCAGGCCTCCCCTGCTTCTCCTATCTGCTTATTTGGCTGACAGAGAAAGAAAAGAACTTGCTTGTTGATGAAGGAAGAAGCTGGGTGGGATGACAGTAAAATCTAGAATTATAACCAAGCTGGCCCAAGGTGTCCTGAAGGATATAAATATACAGTTTAATCAGAGTGCCATTTTTTTTAGTTTAAATTATTTCAATTATTGGAATGTACAATTTTTAAATTATAGAAATAAGTTTTAAAACCTGAAAAAAAGAAAAAGGAAAACGATGATGCATTACCACATGTGTTTGCTCAGTTCCATGAGGGAACCATTCATACTTCATTCACATTGAACTTCATGGAGTTGTACAACATGGTGGCCTACCTGTTAGTTCTTACTAACAGTTTAAAGAAGTTGCAATTTCTCTTCTTCAGCAGTCCTAGATGACCTGAATATATATAAGCTATATAGAATTCAGTTTTGGAATATGTCCATTTTACTGGGATGGTTGGTTTTATACCATTTGAGATGTTATTTTAGTGTTAGCTTCACCCAACTGATATGCAGAAGCCAAAAATTTAATTTATACCCTTTGGGTGAGATTTTTCAGTGTTGTGACAAAATTTCAAACCCAAACCACAAATCTCAGTGGTTTCATAATATCTATCCCAAACCAATATTTGTAGCGGAAACAAGAAATATGACAGATTGCCACAAAAGTGTCATTACAAAACAAAATTTAAGTATGGATGCCAATAATTTATTTTCACATTTACAGAGTGGCACAAGGCTTGCAAGTAAGACTTTTTTTTAAATTTATATTTTCAAATTCCATTAATGTGTTTTCCTTAATAACTTGAGAAAATTACAAATTCCAACACACACATTACATACCACAACTTGGTCATTTGAGACATTCAATCTCAAAAATCACTAAACGAACAGATTCAGTTTCTTTTTGTCCCAAAGACAATACTTATCCTCTGATTTTTCAAATTGCATAAATATTCTGCCTTTTACCAAAGAGAATACTTGATGTTTTACAATTAAGTGAACATTTATTAGTGACATTTATTAGTGAGGATTGACAACTCTTCCCTTAAAGACAATTTCCCATTTGACTAATAGATACAACTTTTTCTCCAGCAAAGCTCTTTCTGTATTTAAAAAAAAAAAAAAAGTCTCTTTCCCATTGTTAATATAAATGCTTTTTTTTTGAGATGGAGTCTCGCTCTGTTGCCCAGTCTGGAGTACAGTGGCTCGATCTGGACTCACTGCAAGCTCCACCTCCTGGGTTCAGGCCATTCTGCTGCCTCAGCCTCCCGATTAGCTGGGACTACAGGCGCCCGCCACCATGCCTGGCTATTCTTTTTGTATTTTTTTTTTTTTTTTAGTAGAAATGGGGTTTCACCGTGTTAGCCAGGATGGTCTCGATCTCCTGACCTCATGATCTGCCTGCCTCGGCCTCCTAAAGTGCTGGGATTACAGGTGTGAGCCATCGCGCCCGGCCTATAAATGCATTTTCATTATGAAATTTGGAAAACAAAACAGGGGAAAGGAGAGAAAGAGGAAAGGAAGCAAGGACGGGAGGGAGGGACGAAGGGAGGGAAGGAAGGAAGGGAGTGAGGGAGGAAAGAAGGAAAGGAGGGAGGAAACTTATAATTTTCCCAAAGAAAATTAACATTTCTTTTAGAGGCTGAGGTGGGTGGATCACCTAAGGTCAGGAGTTCGAGACCAGCCTGACCAATATGGGGAAACCCCGTCACTACTAAAATACAAAAAATTAGCCTGTCATGGTGGTGCGTACCTGTAGTCCCAGCTACTTGGGAGGCTGACACAGGTGAATCGCTTGAACCTGGGAGGTGGAGGTTGCAATGAGCTGACAGCGTGCTACTGCACTCCAGCCTGGCAATAGAGCAAGACTCCATCTCAAAAAAAAAAAAAGAAAATTACTAACATTTTTGGTGAGGTGCCTTCTAGTCTTTTCTCCCCTCTCTGTGTAGTATTTGTTGAAGAAGTTGTGGTTATACTGATGGAACTATTTTGCAGTCTACTTAATTATCTTAAAAATATAATAGTACCACTTATCCACTGTTTCCGTTCCTGTGGTACAGTTATCCATGGTCAATCTCAGCCCAAAAATCTTAAACAGATATTACAAAAATAAACAATTCATTAGTTTTAAATTGTACTCCATTCTGAGTAGCATAATAAAGTCTTGGCCCATCCTGCTGTGTCCCACTCAAGATGTGAATCATCCTTTTGTCCAGTGTATCCACACTGCAGATGCTACACACCTGATAGGTCAATAGCAGCCGAACATGTCACAATGCCTACTCCATTCGCTTCATCTCATGACGTAGGCATTCTATTTCACATCATCACAAGGAAGGGTGAGCATAGTATAAGAAGATATTTTGACAGAGAATGATAGAATTCACATAACTTTTATTACAGTATATTGTTATGATTGTTCTATTTTGTTATTATTGTTAATTCCCTAGTGTGCCTATGTTATAAATTAAACTTTATCATAGGTATGTATGTGTATGGGGAAAAAAAAGAAAACAAATACATAGGGTTTGGTGCTATCTACAGTTTTAGATTTCCACTTGCGGTCCTAGAACAAGACCCCCACAGATAAAGGGAGACTAGTTGATAAGCAAGCATTTTTTTCTAGGTGATTACTAATTTTTTTCAAACATCATTTTAAGTTACTATACAATATTTCACTGAATAAATGTATAATGGTTTACTTAATTCTTGCTTTCCTATTAAACATATGCTTAAGCATCAGAATATACTAAGCAAAATCTCAACTACTGGGCTGGATAGATAAGGAAAAGATGTTGCAGCCTCCCAAGCAGCTGGGATTACAGGCATGAGCCACCAGGCCTGGCTAATTTTTGTATTTTCAGTAGAGGCAGGGTTTTCTCCATGTTGGTCAGGCTGGTCTCGAACTCCCAACCACAGGTGATCTGCCTGCCTCGGCCTCCCTGCATATTCGTTCGTATTTATCATGGTTTGAGTAGTATAAAACTCTCTAATTTGTTTAGATTTGGTCAGAAACCATGTTTGTCAGTGGTACAGTAACAGATCATGCTTTTAGTGAGCCTAGATAGTAGTGTGTTTTGAGGTACAGGGCAAGAGAGATGCAGATCTTCATAAGAAGATCACCCTTGTACTGAACAAAAAGTTGAATGAATAAATAAGCTCTCTACAGTTAATAGCTGGAATTTGTTACCTAAAATTGGATAACTTGGCAGAAACTCTATAAAAAAAGGTTTGCTTATGCCTTTGTGTGTTTTCCTATAGAAGGACCGCAGCCTTCGTTACATTCTCAATTGGTCTGTGATCAATCAAAATGTATGGAGCTATTAAATACAGAAAGACTTCAACATGTATCCAAAAAGTTTAACAAGTTTTTATGTGCGATATATCTATCTTATATTGTCTTATCTTCCTTTTATGTGAAATTAAAGCTGATTCCTTTATTTACCTGTTTTTAAAATGTTTTACATTTTTCAAATGTAAAATCAGGTAAATAAACACTTAGAATTTAACCCATTGGCTTTCACTGTTGTTTTTCTTGGTCAGGCACATGAGACAGATGAATTTTATAAGTAACACATTAATTGGGCTTCTATGAATGGTCCAGGAGGTTGTGCCTTCCCCAATACTTAATAATTCTTGGCCTCAGGGAGATAGGGGCTACAATCCTTGCCATGCTCTGAGGACAAAGGCATGAACACTGACCTTGGATTATATCCCTTGGAAAGATAAAATGTTCTTTTTTAATTCATGAAAAGATATAATTTTGCCAAAGAAAATTACTAACATTTCTTTGGGAGGCCAAGGTGGGTAGATCACCTAAGGTTGGGAGTTCAAGACCAGCCTGAACAATATGGTGAAACCCCATCTCTACTAAAATACAAAAGATTAGCCGGTCATGGTGGCGCATACCTGTAATCCCAGCTACTTGGGAGGCTGACATAGGAGAATCGCTTGAACCTGGGAGGTGGAGGTTGCAATGAGCTGACATTGTGCCACTGCACAATAATACAAGACAAGGCTCATGCCAATCATGCGTGTGCACAAAGGATAAACTTCTGTTTACATGCCACTCCCAGCTCCAGATGTAAATTTACCTTTATCACACTCAAGAACGTGAGCAATGGTCCCATTTATGATCTCATTATAAGAATTGTGCTTTATTATATTTAGTGACAAAAAAGATTGTCATTTCTGACTTACCTCATAGTACACTAACGTGCAACGTCATTGTGAGAAGAAAAATTTTGATCACTACAGATTTTGGAAGTTGTTTTTCTATTTATTTTTAATCTCACCTGTTCCAAAAGTTCTAACGTGGTATACATACTTATATATAATAAAACAAGATAAACTAACGGGCTACTATAAGATTTTAAATGAATGAGGAAAGGATGAGATAACATCAGAAATGAAATTGAAGACAAACTATATATTGTAAGATGAGCTCCATTGGCTAGATCTTGGTCATAAAGTGAGATTAAGTTTTGCAAGATACAGCTTAAAGAATCAAAAAATGACACACTTTTTTTTCGCCCCCGAGATGGAGTTTTTCTCCTGTCACCCAGACTGGAGTACAAGGGCCGGATCTTGGCTCACTGCAACCTCTGCCTCCAGGTTCAAGCAATTCTCGTGCCTCAGCCTCCCGAATAGCTGGAAATACAGACATGCACCAGCACGCCTGGCTAATTTTTGTATTTTTAGTGGAGATGGGGTTTCTCCATGTAGGTCAGACTGGTCTCAGACTCCCAAACTCAGGTGATCTGCCCACTTTGGCCTCCCAAAGTGCTGGGATTGCAGGTACGAGCCACCAAGCCCAGTCAAAATGACACACTTTTAAGTGGAATATCCATGTCTAAAGCCACTAGCTCCTGATATAAAATGGTAATGTCCATGTCTACTTATTTTATCCTTAATACAAAGTCAGCCATTTGTTTCCAGTGGAAGCACAACTTCCTCATACTATGACCAGACAGAAATTTATCCAATGGGTCCTCATGGGATGACACTATGATACAGAAATATACTAAATGGAACCCTTGGCTTCATAAGTCTTTGTCTCCTAATTTCTTCTACACAGACTGTTGAATTCACAGTACAATTACAATTTCAAAAATGTATTTTAAGAGAGATTAGAATAACACGGTTTGGGTATATAGACTTTTACAAGCTCATGTTAATCAGAGGGAGATTATAGTGTATGTAAATGCGGGGTTGCAAAGTGCTCATCTGCTTTCAGGAATTGACCTGCAGGAGTATTTTGCAGAGCTGAGGGATGACAGTCCCCTAGATAAGTACTTGCTCTCCAGCATGCCACAGGTCACATAATTGCCTTAATTCAATTTTGTTATGTTCTTGGCCTCTCTAGTCCTTAAAGATTTTAATCCCCAATCTAGAGGGGTGTGTATCCTGCCTCTCTTCCAAGGAATCCTCCACAAATACCCTGTCTCATTTCAGCTCTTTCTGTGAACATTTTGGAGAAGTGACTTCAAAATAATGTCCTCTGAGAAGTGCCTTGAATGTAGCTATTGTATATTGCTGTTGAGTAGTGATTATACAGAAAAGTAGGCAGGGATATGATCAGCATCAACTTGTGAAGGCTAAAATAGTCCATCCTACTGCTTCATGGAAGTGGATCAAAGGAAGGCAAGGATTGGATAATGGAAGGCACTTTACTTCCTATTGGGCCTTTCCTAATTTGGGAGAATATAACCAGTTGAGTGTCTGAAGATGGCATGTTTATTCTTTCTAGTCTCAACAGCTGGGCAACTTACATATGCTGTTTATATGGGCATAAAAATCACAACTATAAACTGATACTTAATCCTCAAAGGAAACCATTTCATTCATATTATCCCAGTAGTATTAATGTTAAAATATTATGTAAACACAATCTTTTTTAGCTCATGTGTAATTTCTGATTATGAGTTCATCAGGCAAAGTAAGTACAAAAATAGAATTTTATAATAAAAAGAATTTTGTAATAAAAAGCATAATAGTGATTAATACTAAAATAATCATACTAATGTCCAGCAGCTCCTGATA
Source organism: Macaca thibetana thibetana (assembly GCF_024542745.1). Taxonomy (NCBI): domain Eukaryota; kingdom Metazoa; phylum Chordata; class Mammalia; order Primates; family Cercopithecidae; genus Macaca; species Macaca thibetana. The sequence continues at coordinate 73,958,718 of NC_065588.1, read as the reverse complement.
CAGAAGAGTAGCCTATGAATGCACCAAATCCTACTGCTTTTTTATCCATTGAATAAATACAGGGATTAACTGACATGAAAAAGTAGGAAATAGTGTAATTACACAATTAAGTGGCTGCATACATCAAAACTATATATTATGTATACTGGGAAAATTGCATTTAAAGTTGTCAAAATACATATTTTAGGGTTATTCAATGAGATGTACATTATTAAAATTGTAATCCCCATACTCCTCAATAGCATTCTTTTTTTGCCTTTCCTGTTCTCTATTTACTCATAGGTCCTATCATTATCTAATATACTATGTATTTTACTTATTTCTCTTATTTTTACTGAGTCCATCACTAAATTTTAAATTCCATCAGGACAAGAATTCTTTTCCTTCTGTGTTGAGCCAGAGATTGTATATCTCCAGCATGTATAAATGTTCCTACCACTTAGTAAGTACTCAGTAAATATCTGCAAATCATTTACAGTTGATTTTCCTTAAAATGTATAACAGTTACAAATAATAGGGACATTAGAGTTTTTCCAATGGAAAATGTTATTGTTGATATTGCTTTTCTTTTTTTTTTAATTAATTTATTTATTTTTTATTATTATTATACTTTAAGTTCTAGGGTACATGTGCATAACGTGCAGGTTTGTTACATATGTATACTTGTGCCTTTTGAGATTTTTGTACCAACAGTCCTAGCCCTTTTGCTTTTGTCTACAATCATTTCAATACATTTTTTACCTGTGGCAATTATCACTAGACCAACCAACAAAAAAACTGATGCTTTTAGTGAAGGGAGTTCTGAAAAGATGATTCAGTAATGATCAACACTTTTGGTGAAAAACAAAATGTCTGATTGTTTATTACTGAAGGGCATGTCGACCAAATACATCTCACAGAATGATGTCATGTATATGTTACTGGATGTCCTTGTAGTCAGTGAGAGCACCCATCTGTTTCTGTCACTTAGGATGATTAAAAAATTGGGATGACAGAATCTCAGAACCTAAGCTATTTTTTTCAATATGACAATTTATTCGCATAATATATATGCTATTGAAATGTCCAGATTCATCTGTTGTTCATAAGAAGTCATAATGCCAACAATGAAAGGAGAGAGAACCAGCTGGTAGGAAAGACTAGCAATCTGTTTAGTGCGTTAAGTCAGGTCTGAGTGATATCATGTAACATACATGTCCCAAAAGCACATTTTGGCCATTGATGGTTATCCTAAACCACAGTAAAAATTCAACACAGATTCCAACTGTTTGAGCCATCAAGGAATTTCTTTTTAAAACAGGTTCTCATGTGACCATGAGTTTACCCATAGAAATAGAGCCTCTCAAACCAACCAAGGAGAATTTGAAATTTAAGGTATAACCAAACCAAAAATTAAGTTTGGCTTCAAAACAATATAAAAATCCTTAACTGCTAACTAGCATCTCCTTACTAGTTTTGCTCAGTGAAGGCAGTGTCAGTGGTAGCACTATTTATCATAAGTTTTAGCATGAATTTAATTCTGAGCATGAATTTTTTATCCTTATAAAAAGATAGATATTCATAAAAAAGTGACAAGTAGAGTTGAAGTCAAAAGTTTATTAATAAAATATTTAATTTGATGGCAAGTCATTGCTTTTTCCTAATTAACTAAAATATTTCAAAATTAATTTTATCTTATTTTTTTACTTGAAATATTCTTCACTTTTATAATCTGTTGCTCAGAGCATACAAAGCACACAAAGTTCTTGATATGCCTTGACAGAATCAGTGTGACATAGAAATCAGACAGGTCTAAGTTTGAATACTAGCTTTGTTACTCATTAGCACTGTTACCTGGACCAAGCTACACAACCCTTCTAAGCTCTAGTGCCCTCATCTATAAATGAAGTTAATAATGTTATCAAATTTGGAGTTGATATAAGGTCTAACTGAAATCCTTTGCACCATGTTTAGTACATTATAAAAGGATGATAAATATTAGCTGTTATTGGTAGATACCAATATCAAATATTATTAATTTTTCATACTTGGTCATATTTTGAAACAACCTAAATCCAAATGGTTACATTTTAGACTTCATATAAAAGCAGGGAACAGCTGGGTAAGCTCTAAAAGCTGTGGTGTAGGTGTGTGGTTGCTAGTCTATCATAAACTATTCAGAGTTGATGTTCTTGGCAACCACCGGGGCAAGCTGCCTCTAAGGCAAGTTCAGCTTTCTGGGTCTATTTCTTAAGAGCTCTAAAGAGCTCTTAAGGCAAAAATCCCACTGCACAATATTCTTCTGGCTGCTTGGAAGGCCAACTTTTTGATTGGCCTGGTTCCATGACATGCCCAAACTCAATGATATCCATCTCCAAGGCTACTTCAGCAGCAAACCTCTGGGATATCTCTAACTCAGCCATCTCTTCATCCAGAAGTGCTATACCTCTAAGATTGCAAGCTCATAATCTACTCTCCTGCCACAGGTACCGTAGCTTCCTCATTTGGGATTTCATCCATCACTCCTATGAATATTCTCCTCAGTGTCATTATTCCTTCTCATAAAGTAAAGAACCACTCCCCCTAGGTTTTCGACACCACTGGGGAAAAAACAATAAATAAAACAAAATTGGATCTCTAGCCCCAAGCACTCTGTTGAGCTCTAGCCTTACCTTTTCATATGCCTACTGGTATCTCAAATACAACATATCCAAATACAAAGCCACCATTTTGTCTAAAAAGACATTCCTTTCATCTTACTTATTTCTCTAACTCTAAACAGAAATGTCTGCCCTATATATTTAACATACTTTTTGTGTATCTGAAAAAGAAAACAAAAAAATCCTAGTTACCTGGTCAAACATTCATTTCACTAAACATACTTATTGATAATAAATCACTTTCTCATAATAGAAAGAGATGAATTTTTAAAATTAATGATATTCACTGCCTAGTTAACTAAAAGATATCAATACAGGATCTGCTCAATTACTGTCTAATAATAAAAACCGTAACTGTTCACTTCCTTGTTGACAAATCTGACTTTCCATAATGGCGGTTTATTTCATACCTTGGCATCAAAGACATTAATTAAATTACAAAAGTAATCCACTTGAGATAATTATTGAATTATTTTAATGATTCAAGTTTACTAACTATAAATTTACTAATTTATAAGTCTGTAACAATGTGTGTTATACAGAACTGTATCTTCAAACATTCCTGTGACTTTCTTTGATACTATTTACTCTTTTAGGATAAGAAAATGTATAGAGAAAGCTTACAATGTCTAAGTATTTATTGGGCCAACTTTACAACACAGATCAACATTCCTCTTTTCAAGTACAGTCACTACTGTGCTATCAGAAAATGCTTCTGACAGATTGCATGACCGCTCTGGGAGCTGTACTGTTCTGTTAGCTATTACTGATAAAATGGACATTTTACATATGTCTAAGGTTATATTAGAAATTAAATTTGAAAGGTTGGAAGTCATATTTGGCTGAGTTTTATATCAAATGTAATTTACATCAAACACAGTCTTGGCTAAGAATTATTTCATAAACATGTAGCAACTATATTGTAGTAGTTAAAAACACACCCTGGAAATGACCTGCCTTGATTTAAATTTGGAGTCAGCTATATACCATATAAGTTATCTTGAGCAAATTACTGAACCTTTCCATGCCTCAGTTTTCCCAATTATAAAATGGCAATGAAAAAATACCTGCCTCCTTGATTTTTACAAGGATTAAATATATATCAATTCATGTAAAGGATTAATGTATGACTCACAGTAAAGATTCACTAAGTCCTGACTATTATTTTTTGAGGAAGGGCAATGTTGATAAGTAAAATTAATTTAAGGAAGAAGAGAGTAATAAATAGTCCTTGATGGCTGTGGTGGCCCATCTGGAGCCAGACACTGGCTGCAGTAGGGGAGGTGCTGCCAGGGTTGCACACTATACAGACCTGGCAGGAACCAGGAACAGGTAGGAGCCCTGCCTGCCTCATTCTGAGTTTGCAGGGCAGGAGCCCCACCCTCCCAGGTGTAGCTGCAGCTCTTCAGCTGCAGCTGTGGATCTGAGCATCTGCTCTCCTGGTCCAGAAGCCCCCCTGCCCCCACAGACTCAGAAGTGCCTGTTCCCTCTGTCTGGCAGCTCCCCACTCCCAGCACCTGCTCTGATTTCAGAGCAAAGTTGAGGCCAAGCCCAGGTGCTGTTGTGTTCGCCCCAGCTGCGAGTGCGCATGCTTAGGGAGCTGCTGACACATCAGCCCCCTGCTGCCTCAGCCCCCTCCAGTCTTTGGGTGATGCTAAGCACAAGAGGGATGCCCAGGGGGCACTAATGGCAGCTTGGTAAAGGCCTGAAGGCATCCTCTGACACAAACAGCCTGGGCACCCTGGATGACATGTTAAATGGCAGCAGGAGGCAGACAGGCTCCTGGGCAGAAAGGGTCAGGTGCCTGGTAAAACCCCACCTTCAAGCCAGGGACTGTCGGAAGCCTCATAGCTTGACTGTCAGTTCCAGATGGAGTCCATCACCTGCAGTGAGAATTTATGGTGCTTTTTCCAGGCTGCCCATGGCCACCCAGGAACCAATCAGCATGTACTTCCGTCCCTCTGAAGTCCATAAAACCCCCAGACTCAGCCAGACTCAAGCAGATGATGGGATGACCTATCTGTGGATAGGTGCAACTGGACTCCTCTCCACTGAGGGCTGCACACTTGTCGGAACAACCTGCCTGTCAAAAGGAGCTACCTATTTCAGGTCTCTTGAGATCGGTACTGTCGCTCAATAAAGCACTTCTTCACCTTGCTCACTCTCCAGTTTTCTGCATACCTTGTTCTTCCTGGATGTGGGACAAGAACTTGGGACCTGCCAAATGGTGCAACTGAAAGAGCTGTAACACAAACAGGGCTGACACACACCTCCTTTGCTCACCACATTGCAGGCGATGAGAAGGAAAAAAGAGCTGCAGCCCTTTGGGGATCTCAGGCCTAGGTGCTCCCTGAGCCAGGGCTATGACCCCTCTTTGGCACTCTGCAGTTTCTGGTGTCTCCAAGCTCCTGGGTGCCACTGTGTTCCCCTCGTCTAGAGACAGGTGCCCACAGCTGAAGCTGCTTGCCATGCATCTGATTTAGCTGCATGCTCACACGGAGCCAGTGTCTGTGCTGGCGCCTGGAGCTGCCCACCCCACCTCAGTGACTAGTGTGCTTGGCAGTGTGCAGTGTCCGGACCTCACACTCACCTACTCACACATACCTTGCCACTCCACCCTTGGCTCCAGTGTCTTCAGAGGCATGGGAACTGGGCTGGTAGTGCTAGCCAAATGCAGACTATCAGGCCAAGTGGGTAGAACAAGCCCTGTGGGCCCTAGCAAAACTCAGGCTAAGGCGCCACTGGCCACAGAGGTTTCCAGCTGGAAAAGTGATACCCTAAGGATCCTATAACATCATTAGGAATCCATCACACATCACATTTGAACTGCCTGTTTTACAAGTATTATCTCACATGATTTTCACAACAATCCTTTAGGAAATCCTAAGTCTATCCATTATGAAAGATCAAAGTTGAGACTTAGTGAGTTCAAGTAACTTAGATAAGGATACAAAACTATCATACAAGTAGACAAGGTTTGGGCCTACCTCTCTGACTCTCTGACTTTCCATTGCACTTCTTAATAGCCAATTTTCCCTTGTAAAAAAATTACTGGCCGGGTGCAGTGGCTCATGCCCGTAATCTCAGCACTGGGAGGCCAAGGCAGGCTGATCACCTGAGGTCAGGAGTTCTAGACTAGCCTGGCCGACACTGCGAAATCCTGTCTCTACTAAAAATATAAAAATTAGCTGGGTGTGGTGATAGGTGCCTGTAATCCCAGCTACTCAGGAGAGTGAGGCAGGAAGAATTGCTGGAACCCAGGAGGTGGAGGTTTCCATGAGCCAAGATCACACCACTATACTCCAGCCTGGGCGAAAGAGTCAGACTCCATCTCAAAAAATAAAATAAAATAAAACAAAGATAAATAAAAACTAAAAAAAATTGATTGCCTATTTTTTAGAATCCTAGAATTTTTAAGTTGGAATAAACCCTAGATGTGATCTGGTCAAGATCACCATTTTAAAAAATTGAAAGAGACTGAAGTTGAGAATTTAAGTGACTTGTCAGATTCCCTGTAACTATCCTTTTATTTTTCTTCAATACAAACCTATCAATACATTTTAAATGCTAAAATTATCCTATTCTAATATTAAAAACACTCCATTGGCCATCATCACCATTAGACAGCAAGTTGATGAATGTGTATTTAGGCCAAGATAATTGGGAAATAAAATCGGCCAGCCACTAGAGAAAGTGTGAGACAAGTTCTGAGACTAAGATAAAAAGAATAGCTTTGTTGGTGACTTAGAGTTGTACCAAAGTGGGAGTTAAGTTTTGCTTGGAGAGGAAATGAAGAGAGAGAAAAAGGTAGTGTTCATGTGTGAAAGGAACAGAAAGATTTTTCACACCTTCTTTTAAAGTAATTATAATCTCTTCTATTTCCTGTCTCTTCATGGTCTTCCTTTTCCTCCAGCTCCTTCTTTTCCCTAATGTGATACACGTGAGCTAAGTTGTTTTTTTTTTTTTTTGCCACTTCCTTTCTCTCTTCTCTGTCAAGAAATTTGAACATTCAATATCTCCTCTTGCTCATATGCCTTAAATTTCTTAACCAATGCCAATTTCTGCCTCTCCCCCATCCCCATCAGCTGAGACAGATCTTGCTCTGAAATTCAACAATAATTTCACATTTCTTACTTGGTTTCATGTCCCTCTTGCAAATTTCACCACTGACCCCCCTCTTTTATTATATATATATATTTTTTTGTTTCTGTGTTATAATTTTATCTTGCTTGTCCCTATTCTCTAATTTTTGATCTCAGTATTCTTTTCATATCTAGTTGGATTCTTCAAGGCTTCTTTTTCTAACTTCTACACCCAGTCTGCATGCCTAACTTCAATGATCTTTCATTTCCTTTTCTTCAACTTTTTGCCTTCTCTACTTTTCCATTCTCAGTTCTCACCATCCCCCATGTGAACTCTAGGCTCTAGCCATAGTTGTTCTCCAATACCTCCTGTTCCTTCAGGACTGCATGTCGCTGTTCATGTTCTTTCTTTCATTTGGATGGCCCCTTTCATTTTTGGCTTCCTGATAAATAGCTTAAAATCACTTTAACTGAGTGGCTCAGATAGTCATCTACTGCTGCTTTTGTGCTCTTGTGAGTCTCTGCATCACTTACCATATTATTTTGTAATGGATTTCTCTTCCAGTAGTGTGTGTGCTTCACAGGCACCTCCTTGAAACTGATCATTCATCTTCATAGCACATGTTAACTGGCATGGTACCTAGATTTCAGGGGATCCTTTCACAATTAGGTTTTGATCAGTGAACAAATTTGGAGTTATAGAGCAAACAGCAGACAGTGGTATTTTGAGAGGCAATAGAGAACAGAACTGAGGCCAAAGTGGTTGGCAAAGGGTCTCAAAGAGATCAGAGAACTTTGGAGCACGAAGAATTCAGATTTGGTAGCAAAACTGAAGTCAGAAGTCCCCTTCAGCCCAGGTTATGACAACATTATGTTCTTTCAAAAAGATTTTAGCAGAGAAGGAAGTAGAAAATATCAGGATTTCTGGGGAATTCCCCTTTCGAAATACTATTTTAAAAATTTAATAGCCTTCATAATGTTTTATGATTCATGAAACCTTTTAAGCAGATTTCTATAACACAACTGATAACACACCATTAAAGGATTTTTACAAGAGGGCATGGAGAGGGCTTCCATGCAGCTACATACCCAGATGCTTCCTGAATGGGATGGATATATGTTATACTAACTAGGATAGTTTCCAAAACAATGACCTAGACTTGCTGTCGTAAATGTCACCTATACACTGACATGAATATACATAAGAATTTATGTAATTAGCTACTCCAGATCTCTTAGCTAATTCACAAACATACATCTCCTACAAGAGAGTAAAATAGTTAAGGAATAATAAAATTCAGTGAAGCTAACAATAATGGAACATTCTATTGGCTTTAAAAACACTGTAAAACCAATATAATAAACAAGGCTCTCTTTTGAAAAATCCTATGAAGTAATATAGAAAATTAATTTCCTGTTCAAATCAATGATGTATCAATTTAAATGTAGTTGAATTCTATTTTGGAACTTGATTAAAGTGATCTTGAAAGGTTTCTAAATTAAATTTGTCTTTAAATCCCTAAATCAAAATTGTTCAAACCTAGTTTATTTTCATATTCCTTTCAAAATCACCAATGACTGGTACCAATTACAAGATGGCCGGGGTCCTATGCATGAACCTTAAAACATGCAACAAAATTACTGTGATTGTCTATGTGGTAACACTTGCACTTGACAAGTGGCAAGCAGGGTGATTTAATTGATTTTGAACAGATTCTATTACTCAGTATATGAATACCAAATAAACACATAAACAATGCAGGTGATACAATGTACAATATAATTAGAAAAGACACTGGCTGTGCACTGATGGTCACACATATAAGAGAAATGCATCTAAAAATGTTGCCGTACTTCAGAAGGCATTTATCCACTTGTGAGAATAAAGAAGTGGAGAAGGACAAATTTAGTGAAAAGAAAAGATGACTTAGGGCAGAGAAGAAAACTGTTTCCACATAACTGAACATCTGTAGCAGGAGTGTCCCCTTCACAACCAGGAAAGTGAGGCCCCTCTCCTGGATCCCAGGCCTCAGGGTATTCCACGCTTTGAATGCTTTACTTGATATATTCACTGTCCCTCTCTGATAGCTGGACCAGCCAAGATCTGCAGTACTATCTGGGTGAGGTGCTTCAAACTCAGACTGGAACTGCGTGGGACCCATTCCTAATCATGTCTGGAGCCCTCTCCAACACTTTATCCCAAGTATGAGGTCAACCAGATGCTCCAAGGAGCTTAATGACACACTTATCTCAGGATTTGGTGACCTTGTCCTAGTTCCAAGAGAGCATCCTGGCAAGGGGTCCCTCCCACAGGGCAGTGTAATATTTCACTCAGAGAACTACACAATATTAGGCTGCAAAAATGGAGCATACATAATTAATTTTGACTGATGTCCATTCAGGTTGGACAGAGGATGAGTTCAGACCTCTGCACACCAATGGTTCAGTACTGGTATTTGGGTTTGAGCCTTGTGAGTTCACACCTCAGCTCTCACCTGCCCATGTTCTAGTCTACAGAGGATGCTAGTCTACAGAGGTTGAGGGTGGCAAGGGTTGCAGCAGGCGTTCTTTATCCTGTGAGTCCCTGACCCATGAAAACCAAAGCTGAAACTTCTCCTGTTTTGCAGGTTCTGTGCTAATAGTGAGGAAGTTCTCTGGTGATGACCATATTTACTTACTCCTCAGAGGCCTTTAAAAATCATTTTTTCTTTAATGCTAATGGCCCTTTTGATCAATGTCCTCTCCTACCTTCTATAATCTGTATGGTAAAGGGACCAATATTCCTTGCATAAAAGAGACCACTCTTCTCTCTCCACCTAAGGGCCAGTCACCTCTTCTCTCCTGAAGGCAGTATGTAGAAGGCAGGGTACAGTCTATACATACAGACATCATTCCATGAAGGCAGATATCATAGCCCAAAAAAGTTCAAGATATGATTGCAAAATGTGTTATTCTATGTTCATGCTCTAAAATTCTGAATGGGAAATGTAACATGACTAGAAACAAATTAAGGTTCACATTTCCCTCCATACTCTGAATAACTTATCCATGTGTGATTATAACTGTGTGCAGGAACAACCTCTCAGAGAGCCACTGGAAGCCTTTACTGGAGAGGCAAAGTCCATAATGCTTCAATATAAATAGGCTCTGAAGAGTAGTAGTATCAAGAGTAGTAACAACATTACTACCTTTTTCTCACAATGGAAAACAGCCAGAAACTACACACTTAATAACAACAACAACAACAAAAACTATGAAGCCTGGATGGAAATTTGAGAAGGAGTTCAATGGACTAAATACAACTTTATAACAACGATCCCTGTTTGAAAGTGGAATAGTCATCTTTTTAATTTTTTTTTTTTTTTTTTTTTTTTTTTTTTTTTTTTTTTTTGGAGGTGGAGTCTCGCTCTGTTGCTAGGCTGGAGAGAAATGGCACAATCTCGGCTCACTACAACCTCTGCCTCCCAGGTTCAAGCGATTCCCTTGCCTCAGCCTCTCGAATATCTGGGACTACATGCATGCACCACCATGCCTGGCTAATTTTTTTTTTTTATTATTATACTTTAAGTTCTGGGATACATGTGCAGAATGCGCAGGTTTGTTACATAGGTACACATGTGCCATAATTATTTGCTGCACCCATCCACTTGTCATCTATATTAGGTATTTCTCCTAATGCTATCCCTCCCCTAGCCCTCCACCCACCGACAGGCCCCAATGTGTGAAGTTCCCCTCACTGTGTCCATGTGTTCTCATTGTTCAATTTATACTTCTGAGTGAGAACATGTGGTGTTTCATTTTCTTTTCCTGTGTTAGTTTGTTGAGAATGATGGTTTCCAGCTTCATCAATATCCCTGCGAAGGACATGGACTCATCCTTTTTTATGGCTGCATAGTCTGCCATGGTGTGTATATGGGCCACATTTTCTTTATCCATTTTATCACTGATGGACATTTGGGTAGGTTCCAAGTCTTTGCTATTGTGAATAGTGCTGCAATAAATATACGTGTGTATGTGTCTCTATAGAATGATTTGTAATCCTTTGAGTAAATACCCAGTAATGGGATTGCTGGGTCAAATGGTATTTCTGGTTCTAGATCATTGATGGATTGCCACACTGTCTTCCACAATGGTTAAACTAATTTACACTCCCACCAACAGTGTAAAAGCATTCCTATTTCCTCACATCCTCTCCAGCATCTGTTGTTTTCTGACTTTTTAATGATTGCCATTCTAATTGGTATAAGATGGTATCTCATTGTGGTTGTGATTTGCATTTCTTTAATGACTAGTGATGATGAGTTTTTTTTCATACATTTGTTGGCCACATAAATGTCTTCTTTTGAGAAGTGTCTGTTCATATCCTTCACTCACTTTGTGAGGGGGTTGTTTGTTTTTTTCTTGTAAATTTGTTTAAGTTCCTTGTAGGTTCTGGATATTACCCTTTGTCAGATGGATAGATTGCAAAAATTTTCTCCCATTCTGTAGGTTGCCTGTTCACTCGGAATAGTCAGGTTTTAAACATTTTCCATGATAACAGAATTTAAGCAATGCTGATTAAATATAAACAGTGTTGGGAGATAACAGCTGAACTGTGTAGCAGTTTGAAATAGATGATCTTTAAAATACTACTGGCTGGGCATGATGGCTCACGCCTGTACTCCAAGCACTTTAGGAGGCTGAAGTGGGCAGATCACTTGAGGTCACCAGCCTGGCCAACATGGTGAAACACCATCTCTGCTAAAAATATTCTAAAAATTAGCCAGACTTGGTGGTGGGCACCTGGAATCCCAGCTACTCAGGAGGCTGAGGCAGGAGAATCGCTTGAACCCAGGAGGCAGAGGTTGCAGTGAGCTGAGATAGCACCGCTACACTCCAGCCTGGGTGACAGAGTGAGACTCCATCTCAAAAAATAAAAAGTAATAAATTCAATTAATAAAATAAAATAAGATGCTGCTGAATGGTTCTAGAGCTCTCCTCTTTCAGTGAGAGACAATGGAATTTCCAAAGTGGAGGGACAGCAGAAATAGGGTGGGGTTTCTTTTGCTTTCAAGTGGTCAGGAGTGACTTCACATTAATTTTATTTTCTAGAAATTCAGTTCTCTGTGCAAAATGCTATCACTCAAAACTTACGATGGTCCTGCTTTCTAGTATGCATAATTGCCTGACTCACACTTGAGCTTGATAATAGTTTTGAAACATTGTGGCCCAAAGCTTTGATTTTCTACCTTCTTCCCCTTCTTTGTATGCTTTGTGTTGTCCCAGACAAACACTAAAGCCTACCCCGTAAGTCAACACTGAAAAAAGTCACACACGAAGCCTCATATGACTGATAATTTTTTTTTAATTTATACCAAGAATTTCCTCTAAAATGGAGTTCATTTTCAATGCAACTTCTTCACAATGATGGCTTTGACGTTCTACTTACTGACAGCTAGACTAATATTAAAAACAAGGCTACAGATGCCTTTTCAAACTCTTCAACTGCTACTAGTACAAGTGACACTAAACAATAGCCAAAATCAACAGTGAAGGCTTAGAGATGCTAATGCAGCTGAGCATTCTACTTTGAAATTCACATGTATGGCAAGAAACTCTGTCTCCAAAGCAAACTTGCATGCTGCTCTGTGGTTCTCCAGAACTCAATCTTCCCATTCCTACACCACTTAGGACAGTGGTACCAAGGCCAAGATATTGCCTCAGCATAAAAATGATCTCCACCTGGATGTGAAACTAAAATCCTGACAATTGAAAAATTATTTGGAAGTTTTTACATGGCTACTCAGTGACTGTAAAAACATATTTGCTTTACACACATGCATATTTCCTGCCATATCTGGATTTAATATTGGTTCAAAATGAGATTTAAAATATCAAGCATATTCTACACCAGAGACATTCTGGTGCTCACAATGTTCAACAGTCTCAAATAGTCAAATCACCATTGAAAAGATTCCAATTCCCTCAGATTTATAACTGATCCTAGAAAGAAAACACATATGTATTAATATACAAAGAGAATACTTAAATTCCACTCTTTGGGTATCTGCTGCAAGCAGAAACTCAGTGCATATTGAATCACAACTTTAACCAAAAGTTATGATACAGATCTTCAGAATACAGAAACCAGCAATAAGGGCCAGATCAACTACTTTACTAGGAAAAAGTCATTAGTTCTTTTGGAATCAAACTGGGGTATGATCCAGAAATGTTAAAAAAAAATAAATAAATCAGACTGTCTTCACCAATGAGCAACTTTTTTTTACACTTGCACATTTGTTACTAGAGTGCTGAATACTCACACCATGGTGGTCAATATTTGTTCCACCGAACAAACATAACAGGTAGCTATATTAATGACATTTAATCCATTTAGTGCACACTTCTCAGGTTAACTTCAGCTACCTTTGGTGGTGACAATTATTTGATAAGTTATCTAGGCATCGGAGGACAATATTTGAAGCTTTACATGTATTTCAATTAACATCGTTTCATTATCAGATAAAGTTCAATTTATAGTTTCCTGGAATCTCAGGCCTACTGGCCCTACATATATTCCTAAATCAGTCAAAAAGACCTGAGATTGAATACCAGCTCCACTTTTAGCCATGTGAATTTAGGCAAGTTTTGTAACACTTCTGTACCCCATTTTCCCTTTTACATCTTTTTGCTTTTTGTAAAGAGCTAAATAATATTGGTAAAGCAACTACTATAGTTCTAACACACAGGTAACTCTCAATAAATAACAGTTACGAAAAATCTTTTTAATAATCAAAAATGTAAAGTAAAAACAAGGAAACATTGTTCTGTCTATTAAACTTAGAAAGAAATTAATAATCAATATAGGGATTAAAGATGTTATGAGGAAGCATTCTCATAGACTGGCGTGTCAGGATGCAGTGGGACTGCGCTGTCCAATGTGGCAGCTACTAGCCACAAGTGGCAACTGGGCACTTGGAATGGAGGCCAGCCCATTGAGACATGAGATAGGTGTAAATACATGTCATCTTTGGAAAAATAATTATGAAAAAATGAAAATGATTTCATTAACAATTTTGAGATTAAGAACATATTGAAATGATGCTTTGTCTTAAATGAAAAATCCTAGCCTCTTAAATAAAAAACCTTAAATTCTCAAACTTTTCAAATATTGCAAAATTATTTTACTTTTTTGCTATTGGATTCATTGTTCTTATTTCAAAATTTGATTTTTTTTCTCTCATTTATTTCCAAAAAATGAAGCAATTTTCCCCCCATCTCTAGCTCATTTGCCTAAGTGTATTTTATATTTTAAATAGACCAATTTCTGCCTATAACAAAGAACATTTCAAAGACTTTTTTGAAAAACTATTATAATAACATATTTTATATAGCTCTTTGTATTATCAGCAATTTCTAGCTATTTAGGCTGCATATAACTGGTTAGTTACTTGGGTAATAAATGTGTGCATACAAAAATTATGTATTAAGCAACTTTTGTTTAATACACACAACTAATGTTAATTATGTATTAACAACTATTGTCATTCCTATGACAAGTTTGGTGTATGCAGTGATAAAAAGAAGATATGGGGTCCCTGTGCTTGTTTTTTTTGGCCAAACATGTTGTTGATTTTCTTGAGTGACAGATTATATATTTCATTTATTTACTCATAATTTATTAACCACCCACTTAAGGGCTAACATTGTAGGTACTAGACTGTACAATGAACAAAATAGTCTCTGTTTTTTTGGAGTTTAAATTCCAGAGGGCAGACAATGCATAAACCAGTAAACAAATATGCATGTCAGGTGATAAGAAATCAAAACAGAAAAAAATATGTCCAGGTAAAAGGATAGAGAGTAATGAAAAGATTGATATCTTAAGTAGAATGGTCACAGGCCTCTCTGACGAAATGCCATTTATGCAGAATAAAATGATAAAGCAAGACTCATAGGTACTTAAGAAAAATATACTCTACTGGGAACAGCAGTGGCAAAGACACCAAGCCTGGAGTATGCTTTGTGCATTTTGGATTCTCAAGAAGTCCAAGGTAGTTGGAGCAAAGTAAGCAAGGAGAAGAGTCATGGGGTCAGATCATTTTGAAGTTTGTAGGATACAAAGAGAACTTCTACTTAATTCTGAGTGAAATGGCATCTTAGAGGGTTTTGATGAAAGTGAGACAAGATATGACTTGCATAAGGCTTTATAATGCATCAAGCATTACACCAGGTGATTCACATATTCTATGCAATTTAATGTCTGAGGTTATGATAGTTCCACCTTCCTGTTGAGGAAACTAAACATCCAAGAAAATCAATAATTTTACCAAGATCACATAGCCAATACATCCCAGAGTTAGAATTCCAATCATATTTTTCTTACTTAAAAAGTCCAAATCATCTCTGAAATTTGGCATCATAAAAGGTGAGCAAGGTGAAACTTTCAGGGAAAACATTATAAAAATTATTCAGTATGCATAGACATACCAGGAGAAGAATTAAGAATGTCAGTAGATATTTCTTTCCGTTTACAACGCTTGACATTAGAGTTTGCACAATTACTAATTTTGTGGCACCTGTAACAGATACTCAATATATCTTTAAGGAATGAACAGGTGATATTGTAGAATTAGAGAGAAGAAGGCACATTTCAACGTGCAAAGACAGAAATATGAAGGTAGTGTGGTAAACTAGTTTTGTCGAAATATTGTAGTACCACCCCTCCCACAGGCCCATTGCTACAGGAAAATTATACTTTCCCAGAAAGTTATCTTCCAGCTTTACTATGTGACTAACTTTGGCTAACGAAACGTGAGTAGGAGAGACATGAAACATGTGCCTCCCCTGAGAAGAAGGTGTAAGAACCAATGTGCAGTCTCACAACTTCTCTCTTTCCATCTGCCATTATCTTGGCAAGCCCCCGTTAAGGATTATTCCTCAATTTGAGTCTCAGGACGAAAAAGACTTTCAGAGGATCCTCAAATAATATTTAACATGAGCAAGAAATAAAACTTTGTTTTGATGGGGTTGTTAGTGTTATACCTAGCAAATGCCACCTAATAGAGGTAAAAGGTGAAAACTGAATAAATTGAAAATGGGAAAGTTTTCTTCTTATGGAAGTAGTAACTAAAATCTTATGCTGTGGGTGAGATTAGGGGATTCTAGCAAGTTGAATGACTAAGAAGGGTCTGTTTAGCATAAAGATAAAATCTACTATATATAATTTTTAATAGCAAGGAACATTTCAATAAATAACCCAGCTGAAATATACCAACTAAATATAGGTGGATACGGATATTGTGTATCTCTGACTTACAAAGTACATTCATATTTTAGTTATTAAAAACTATTTACTTTCAAATAAGAAAATTAAAAATAATTTAGAATCTCATTTTCAAACCATGACTAAAATGCTCAATCTCAAAAGAAAGCCAACTAATAATCTTATATAACCGTTAGCCACAAAATATAGAGTTAGGAATATTTCTTTTGTATATGACATTGCAGGCTCATAAACAACACAGTTCCTGAAGGAGCACGTCTTACTGACATCACTGAATATAACAAAAGAATGGCCGATATAATCTAGACATTTCCAAGCACCCCTTGATTCCTATATTCAGAATAATGAATAGGACAACAAACTGGGTAGAAAAATAAAAATACATCTCATTGAAAATAGGAGAAGGAATTAAAAATTTTTTAAAAGAAAAATTTATTAGTTAAATCAGCATGATATTCATAAACTGCGAAAGCCATCTGAGCCATAGGCTAAAGTTTATTTGTGCCTATGATTTTCAAATTTTATAACTCCTGTTTCTATAAGCGCTTGCTTTTAATAACAATAATAATAATAACATTAATAATGATACTTAAAAAAAGACACAGGCATTAAGAAACTACCTGGTAGTGGTCTTTGTATATATTACATCATATAGTCCTCACTCACCTCTAGGAGGATGATACTCTTATTATCTTTATTTTTTAAAGAGAACAAATTGAGTACAAAAAGATAAGTGTAATTTGTGCCTAATAAGCAAAGTGTGAGGATTCAAAAGTTGATCTATTTCAAAGACCATGCTAAGTTAGTATTTTAGAACTTTTTCTATGCTTTCCTGCAGGATATTCAGATATTTAAAGTGACATCTTATGTTCAAATATTTCTTAAAATTATTTTGAATTTGACATTATTTTAACCATAGTCCCAGGTACTTGGAAGGCTGAGGTGGTAGGATCGCTTGAGCCTGGCAGGTCGAGGCTGCAGTGAGCTGTGTTCATGCCACTGCACTCCAGCCTGGGTGACAAGGCAAGACCCTGATGAAGAAAAGAAAAAAGAAAAGAAAGGAAGAGAGAAAGAAAATAAAGAAAAAGGAAAGAAAATAAAGGAAGAAAGAGAGAAAGAGAGAGAGAGGAAGGAAGGAAGGAAGGAAGGAAGGAAGGAAGGAAGGAAGGAAGGAAGGAAGGAAGGAGAGAGACAGGAAGGAAGGAAAGGAGGAAGGGAGGAAGGAAGGAAAAGGAAAGGAAAGGAAAGGAAAGAAAAAAGGAAAGGAAAGGAAAGGAAAGGAGATCTTATCAACTGTAAGCAGAGGGCTTTGTGGCCCCTGGTATCCCCAGCACACAGTAGGTACAGAGTAGGTATGAATGAGCAAAGAGGTCAAAATATATATGGCCTCTATTAAATTAAAGTCATGTATTTCATTCATATCTTACAAGAGCCATATTAGAAAGCTATAAACTAGAAATTATTAATTATGATTTAAGAAATCTGTGATCTGTATAAATTTCAGAAATAATCTTTTTTGACATTAAAAAACAGTAAGCATAAGTGGTTTCAGGAACAAAGGAAAAGACTAGAAATATGAAGATGGTGAGATTCATATGTGTATGAAAAGGTCCACCTGTAGGCTGAGCTTCATAGCTAACTGAAAAAAGAAGGAAAATTAAATTATTTGGCTTTTGGATTTTTTTTAATTCAGCAAAAATACTCTCCCCGATATTGATAAAAAATTATTCAGAATATCACATTTAAATATTTTGATAAAAGATTTTATATTCTTGCCAGCGATTATAAGTTTATTTTCTTCTTTCACCAATCATTACCTGACTATGTCCTTGGCTTTAGTATAAAACCAGGAGCAAAATAACAGTATTATAAGGAATATGACTCTAGCAACACTTCTATCCCAAGGCAGAGGAAAACAAAACCTGATAGAATCACTGGTCTCGTAAGAAATCCAGGCAAAGTATCGCATAAATAGCTAAGCCATTGGAAGCACAGCCAAAAGGAACATTAACATCTTTGTAAGATTTTCACAAAGACTTACTAATACTAATCAATGGGGCTGCCATTCTTCCTGCTTTAGTAGCAGCAGGAAACACAAAATTGTATTAAGAAACATGTTTTCTGTAGCTGTCCAGGTTTTAATGGGTAAGAATGAGAAATTCAACTAAACCTAAATTCTGGGCTATATAGAAATGGAGAACGATAATTCTATGCTATGAATTGATAACATGAAAAGGGAAGACTAAGTCAAGTAGTCCTTCAGGAGCAATGACGGTCACCACAATAAGCCAGTGTGGGAAAATGGTTATAGCCATAGCTTGTATTGGAGTGTAGCTTGAAGAGGACTTTGAACTTTCACATATATTGTTATTCCTTTCCCATGTTAGCATACAAGGGGAATTAAGCCAATGAGTAATCCAATTAGTCTCTTCAACACTGGCTCCTTGTGACTGGGGCGTTGGTATTCCCTAATCTCATGCCAATATCAGCTTGAGGAGAGTGGAGCACCTGAGAGTAAATAGCCAAAATCGGAGCTCTAAATGGATGAAGCTGGAAGAAAGGTTTGCTCATTATTACATGAAATGATGCGATGTTTGCGATTTCTTTGGAGAGGCTATTCAGAAATATGTATAAAATAACATCAGTGATATGCCTAATTAATAATTTAAAAGTATTAAGTGTTTCTGAAACAAACTTGGGCATACCTAGCCTACTGTTTTCTATATGACAAGACTCAAAATAACAATTATGTGACATTTAATTGCACTAAAGGTGGCAGTCTGATTAATGTGAAGAAATTTAAATCTTTCTTAGTAAACCATGAGTAGAATGACAAAACATCTTTCATTCAATATTTTTGAATCTATTTCAACGTATTATTTCCTCAATAAGTACCAATAATCTTCATCTGTAAAACAATTTTGCATTAGATGGAATTTTTCTTACAGAGACATAAATAGTACCACATGATAAATAGTACCACTTCTGTGCCATTTCTTAAAAAGCAATGGTTTCAGTGCTGTAGAACAATAGCGACGGGCTTCCTTACTTCCCCCTCCTTTTTCTACTGACTGTGGCAAGGGATAAGAGAGAATATACAACACCTCATTTTTAATGCTATCATCATTTTCAATATGACCTAACCAGTAAAAACTGCAAAATCAGCAGTAGATGTAGACCTAGGGATTGCCTTTAAAAAGAGAGATGGAGATGGAACACACATGTGCTGCATCCAAGAAGCTGTCATTAGATTTCGGGATGAAGTTTGCTTTTGGCTACTGCTAAGTTCAACAGTTGCTACTGCCCCCTTTGGACTGGTTATCTACTTTAAAAGAAGTGATTTAGAGAATATTTTAAAAGGAACATTTACTGTGAAAAACATTGTCATAAATTTCAATTGAAAAAAAAATTTATTAGGTGCCTACAATGTGCAAGACAGGGCGCTCATGAGAATGGTCAGTAGTTTTCTTCACTGCTTAGATTCTAGACACTCAATAAATATGAATACATGGATTGATTTGGCAGGTCAAGGTTTGGAGGAATTCTTTTATACTTTCTATATGTTGTCAGTTTCTTGCTGCACAATTTTTACAGAAGATGGTCTGAAAAACTTCCAAAATTTGGATGAACTGAGCTTACAAAACCTAAATTATTCATGAAATATGACTGAAGGTTCACAGCTTAGAGGTTTAGTAGCACTTTCAGGTCATGGAGTTCCTGTTCAGTTTGACTGATAAAAAGTCTAAGACTGTATCTTTGGCTTAGTGAGTTAGAACTATATGGTAATGGACCCAGAATGCCCAAAGCCTGATCTTTAAGGGATCCTAACCTGACAGTCTCACCAAAAAGGGATGGAACTTGTGCATTCAATTTTACTGGCACATAGTTGTATGTTTTGTGCATTCAATTTTGAGAGATGAGGAGGAGGAAGAGGAGTATGATGCTCTGTCAGTCACTGTACTAAGTCGCTTGCCTTATTTAATTATTGTAAGAGCTCTATAAAGTAGACAATTAGTATCTCATTTTACAGTTGAGGGAAAAAAGGATTAGTGAGGCTCAATAACCTGCCTAGATATATAAGTGGTAAGGCCAGGATTCAGACTCACGTGGTCTAGATGTAAATCCTATACAGTAAGGAGTCAGTTCTGTAGAATTGCAGCAGTGAAAAGCCATTGGACTTGAGACTAGTATCTGTCCTGATTGCTCTGCATTCCAGCATTCCATTAAACTGAGTGATTTTTATGTGTCTTTATCTGTTTTTACCTATAAACTAAGAAAAACTGATTCTTGGCTACTTTTTTTTTGTTAATAGCCATGCCAACCCTGAACTTGTGGGCACTAGTATATTCAGGTAGCAGTTGTGTCCCTATAAAAGTGACACAAACATCCTGTCTATAGATTCCTTCAGAAAATGTCAAACAAATAGTTTCCTTCCCAGCTTCCATGCCAAAATGGAGTATGTTTTATGTTTTACACCAAAGACAGGATCTGTGCCAAGTTTAAATTAAGAACAAAAGTCAAAGTAATGGTGCATCAGTTGTGGGTTTGGCAATGGCAAGAAAAGATAGCCTCAAAGAAAACTCATACCTTTTATGGAAACCAAATATTGACCACAGTTGGCACACAGAAAAGTGCACAGACAAACAAAACTGCTGGATAAACAAATCAAAATTACATAGGAAGCTGACACCCATTCTTTACAGTGGAAAACCAAAGATAAAAATGAGTCACCAATTTTATATTCTTGGAAAGGAGAAATATTCACCCATCTGGTAATATGTTTTTAAAAATATCTCCCTGAAGATATCTAATATTTCTAATATTTTCTTAAATAACAAACCAAGAATAACTTCAAAGTGTTAATGTCACAGAACAACTGAGTATAAGCTCAGTTATGAAAGAAAATAACTTCAATTGAACAATGTGTAAATTGCATTGTGTAATTTAAGAATACAAAATGTATGCTCGCTTTGATATAATGCTTCTAGATTATAAAGGAACAATGTATGTATTAGTCCATTCTCACACTGCTAATAAAGACACACCTAAGACTGGTTAGTTTATAAAGGAAAGAGGTTTAATTGACTCACAGTTTGGCATGGCTGGGGGGGCCTCAGGAAATTTACCATCACGGTGGAAAGGGAAGCAAACACATCCTTCTTCACATGGTGGGAGGAAGAGGAGTGAGTAAAAGGGGGAAAAGCCCCTTATAAAACCATCAGATCTTGTGAGAATTCACTATCATGAGAACAGCATGAGGGTAACTGCCCCCACGATTCAATTACCTCCCACCAGATCTCTCCCAAATGTAGTTATGGGAACTACAGTTCAAATGAGATTTGGGTGGAGACACAGCCAAACCATATCAATGTGTATAGGTAGATATGACTAGGCAAGGGTGGATATTGGATTTCAGGAGAAAAAGAAGTCCTTTCAAAGATAGCTCTATGCAAGCCTAGTATTTTTAAAGTAGAAAAGCTCATAAGAGTATAACCCATTAGTCAAATTTTGTGCCTTTTGTTAGCCAGTGCACTTACGTTTACCCTGTCGTGACCAACACCAAACTCAACTTTCATATGCCTAAAGGATTCTAAAGAAATAGGACCAGTTCATTCAATCTAAGATCTATATGTTTGTGAAACTATATATAACAAAACCCTTTAGCCCAACTCCATTAATAAATAAAACAAAAAGAGAAAAAGAAAATTCTCACAGTTAGTTGTGAGACTGCAGGAATCTATAGCAAATAAGAATAAGTCATGTAGCCAGAGGCACCCTCATTTTCAATTCCACTGCTCAGTGAAATAAAAGAGGATACAAACAAATGGAAGAACATTCCATGCTCATGGATAGGAAGAACAATATCGTGAAAATGGCCATATTACCCAAGGTAATCTATAGATTCAATGCCATCCCCATCAAGCT
Organism: Macaca thibetana thibetana; assembly: GCF_024542745.1. Classification (NCBI taxonomy): domain Eukaryota; kingdom Metazoa; phylum Chordata; class Mammalia; order Primates; family Cercopithecidae; genus Macaca; species Macaca thibetana. Next base: position 73,936,807 of record NC_065588.1, on the reverse strand, counting down.
ACCAATGACTTTCTTCACAGAATTGGAAAAACTGCTTTAAAGTTCATATGGAACCAAAAAAGACCCTGCATTGCCAAGACAACCTTAAGCCAAAAGAACAAAGCTGGAGGCATCATGCTACCTGACTTCAAACTATACTACAAGGCTACAGTAACCAAAACAGCATGGTACTGGTACCAAAACAGAGATATAGACCAATGGAACAGAACAGAGACCTCAGAAATAATACCACGCATCTACAGCCATCTGATCTTTGACAAACCGAGAAAAACAAGAAATGGGGAAAGGATTCCCTATTTAATAAATGGTGCTGGGAAAATTGGCTAGCCATAAGTAGAAAGCTGAAACTGGATCCTTTCCTTACTCCTTATATGAAAATTAAATTCAAGATGGATTAGAGACTTAAATGTTAGACCTAAACCCATAAAAACCCTAGAAGAAAACCTAGGTAATACCATTAAGGACATAGGCATGGGCAAGGACTTCATGTCAAAAACACCAAAAGCAATGGCAACAAAAGCCATAATTGACAAATGGGATCTAATTAAACTAAAGAGCTTCTGCACAGCAAAAGAAACTACCATCAGAGTGAACAGGCAACCTACAGAATGGGAGAAAATTTTTGCAATCTACTCATCTGACAAAGGGCTAATATCCAGAACCTACAAAGAACTCAAACAAATTTACAAGAAGAAAACAAACAACCCCATCAAAAAGTGGGCAAAGGATATGAACAGACACTTCTCAAAAGAAGAAATGTATGCAGCCAACAGACACATGACAAAATGCTCATTATCACTGGCCATCAGCGAAATGCAAATCAAAACCACAATGAGATACCATCTCACACCAGTTAGAATGGCAATCATTCAAAAGTCAGGAAACAACAAGTGCTGGAGAGGATGTGGAAAAATAGGAACACCTTTACACTGTTGGTGGGATTGTAAACTGGTTCAACCATCGTGGAAAACAGTATGGCGATTCCTCAAGGATCTAGAACTAGAAATACCATATGACCCAGCCATCCCATTACTGGGTATATACCCAAAGGATTATAAATCATTATAAATCATGCTGCTATAAAGACACATGCACACATATGTTTATTGCAGGACTATTCACAATAGCAAAGACTTGGAATCAACCCAAATGTCCATCAGTGACAGACTGGATTAAGAAAAATGTGGCACATAAACACCATGGAATACTATGCAGCCATAAAAAAGGATGAGTTCGTGTCCTTTGTAGGGACATGGATGCAGCTGGAAACCATCATTCTCAGCAAACTATCACAAGAACAGAAAACTAAACGCCACATGTTCTCACTCATAGATGGGAACTGAACAATGAGATCACTTGGACACAGGAAGGGGAACATCACACACTGGGGCCTATTATGGGGAGGGGGGGGGAGGGATGGCATTGGGAGTTATACCTGATGTAAATGACGAGTTGATGGGTGCTGACGAGTTGATGGGTGCAGCACCCCAACATGGCACAAGTATACATATGTAATAAACCTGCACGTTGTATACATGTACCCTAGAACTTAAAGTATAATAATAATAAAAAAAAAAACTGCCATTCTGTTAGTTCCTAAAAACTTTGAAAATTGATTATGGCTTCTTGTGAGTGCTATGTTCTGCCTTTCTTAAATTTTTTTTTTGTGCCAGATTTGGAATAAAATCAATACGAAAGTATTTATCTTTTTAATGATAACAGCATGCCTTGCCATATGCTATTGTACCACTTGTCACTGTATGTCACAATTATTAAAATCCACTTCAGACTTTAAATGGAGCCCTGAGATCCACCCAATTTGCTTTACAAGACCCAGAAAGCCAAACAAGACAGTCATGTCCTATATCCCTCCCACCTCTGTACTTACCCAAGGTTATCTTTCATATTTCTTTCTTTTTACCTTTTTTTTTTAGAGACAGGGTCTCACTGTATTGCCCAGGTTGGAGCGCAATGGCTATTCGTAGGTGTGATCAGAGCGTACTGCAGACTCAAACTCCTGATCTCAAACAATCCTCCTACCTCAGCCTTCCAAGCAGCTGGGACTACAGGTGCAAGCCAACAGAGGTTATCTTTTTTTTTTTTCCTTTGAGATGGAGTCTTGCTTTGTCACCCAGGCTGGAGTGCAGTGGCATGATCTCAGCTCACTGAAACCTCTGCTTCCCGGGTTCAAAGTATTCTCCTGCATCAGCCTCCTGAGTAGCTGGGACTACAGGCACGTGCTACTATGCCTGGCTAATTTTTTGTACTTTTAGTAGAGATAGGGTTTCACCGTGTTAGCCAGGATGGTCTTGATCTCCTGACCTCATGATCCGCCTGCCTCGGCCTCCCAAAGTGCTGGGATTACAGGTGTGAGCCACCGCGAGTGGCCAACAGAGGTTATCTTTATGCCTTCCCATAATTTTCATTTATACTGTATTAAAATAAATTGGCATCTTTGACTTTATTGAACTGAAGAATCACCTGAAATATATCTCTCTAGCAGCAGCTGCCCATGACTTCCCAGGGGACTCAAGTCTACTTCCAAAGCTGTAACTTGAAAGAAAAGACCTCTAGCATTCTGTTCCATTGGTAATTCAAATATTTGAAAAAACACCTGGTCAGTCTCTTTTGGACCCACTCTGATATGTAGAGAGAGCACTCTCTTAAAATATGGCCCAAAGACAGCAGCACAACCTGCTGGATGTGGTCTAAATATCACAGAATGCAAAAAGTGCATGACTTCTTTTGGTCTTTACTATATTGCTATTATGCCTAAGGTTTTTATTTTTATTTTTAGCAGGCACTTCATATTTCTGGCTCATATTAAACTTATAGACTTAAAAAAAAAAAGCCCAGCTGAACCTTTTCAAAAAATATTTGTTATCAAGCTATGTCTTCACTATCTTAAATTGTGTAAATAGATTTTAAAAAATATTTACATTTAAATTCAGTCCCGTAATTTTGATGCAACCCATCAACTCAGCAGATTAACTTTGTGTACGGCCTTTCCCATCCATCATACGAATACTCACTCTCATCTTTTTCTCACCTGTAACATCTTTTATAACTTCATCTAAGTTTTAATATTTTTAAATTGTTCTAAATGTTAAGCCCCATTACAGGGCTGGACCCTTCTAGGTTTGATCCCTGAATGTCTCTCAACATAATAGAATTGTTAGAAATGTGACATTGCCCTTCCATATATAATGATATTTCTGTTTCTGTTCATTGGACTCTGTTCTCCTTAGAAATGTAGTTCATATGAAGTAGTCCTTTATCATGTCTGTCATTGCTGAACAATAACACATCTTTCCAGTAGTTCTGGGTAAAACTAAGTTGGGAGAATCTTTCTTACTTCACTTGGTGGCATGGATAGCTCATTTCCAACAACGTGGATGGTTTCTAGTATGAGTTTGTACATCACACTTACCATTTTTCCTCCCGCTTTACTGAGGTATAATTGACAAATAAAATTGTATACATTTAACATGTATAATGTAAGGATTTAATTCACATATATAGTGAAATGATTATACAGTTAGATAAGACATCACCTCATCTAATTATCAATTTTATTTTTATTTTGTGGTGAGAACATTTAAGCTCTAGTCTCTCAGCTAGTTTCAAACACACAATACAATATCATTGACAAGAGTCACCATGCTGTACAGTAGATCTCTAGAACTTATTTATAACTGAAAGTGTGTACCCTTTGACCAACATCTCCCAATCACTCCCAAGTCCTAGGCCCTGGCAACCACCATCCTACTCTTTAAGTTGGACTCTTGTAGACTCCACATTTAAGTGAGATTATTCAGTGTTTGCCTTTTTCTACCTGATTTATTTCACTTAGCATCATGCCCTCAGTTTCATTTATGCTGTCACAAATGTCAGGATTTTCTGCTTCATGGCTGAATAATATTCCACTGTATATATGTCCACCACATTTTCTTTATTCATTCATCCATCAACAGACACTGAGGGTGTTTTCACGTATTGCCAACATTTATTTTAATTTAAAAGGGCAATTTAAATCTTATTCACAATCTTGAAAGCTTGATGTATACATTTATTTTTGTCATGTAAAGTAATATAAATCTTGGATTTGACAGCAAGTAAATCAAACCACAAATGGAACATGCATAATGAATGTGGCAACCAATTTGCTCAAGCAGCTTTATAGAGGAACCGCCATGACACTGAATGACTGATACAATTTTCCATCTCAAATCACAGACTGTATTTTATTATAAAATTGCCAGTAGCAGGAGATCAGCACTGGACCCTTCCAGAATACTTTTCTATGATATCAAAATGAAGCATATTTATACCACTGTTATATTCACATGCTACTTTCTGATTACTTTTGAAATACAATTTTTAAAACTTAAAATCAATGTTTTAATATGGAAAACAGTAAAATTTATCTACTACACTATTTTTTAGATAAATTTCACAAAACATAAACAACAGACCCAAGAATCTACTGTCATGTAAATGTATGTTATAATTCAATAAAATGTTTACTTAAAATTAAGAAAAAGAGTCCATATCAAATGCAGCAAGATACTATTTTCAAAGCCTCAAACATTTTAGGAGACCAAAATCATACCTGTCCAAGTGCAATTGAATTTGACAAGTATCCCTCTAATTTTTCATTTTTTTCCACTTTAATAACTATTCAGACTATATGACATTCAGCAGAACTAAGAAGTAGAAATAGTAATACAGGAAAAATAAGTCATTGTTTCATCTCTCCAAAGAAAGAGAGTAGCTGAAATGATGTATGTAAGAAAAGAGTTCCCAGTTGGCTACTTCCTTGAATCACCTCAACTTCAAAGGCAGAGAAATATTCCTTCCTAATGTACTACCCTTCTATATTCAAAGTCATTGTGTCACTTTTTATCAGTAAATCCACTGTTCAAATATATAGAATTTTATAATTACTTCCATTCCCTCAATCCTCCTTTCTCCATCTCTTCCTCCAAATAGAATGACATTTCTCAGAAGACAGAGATTATTTAATTTCTACATAATTCTCACAGGGCTCAACACAGTGTTGGTGACGTAATATATATACACATACATATATACACACATATAGATGTACTTGTAGATAGATTGAAAACAGTTCCTTAACATCCCCGTAGGCCAGGAAACCCATTTTTACAATGCCCTCATCACTGCTTATACCAAACAGGTGCGGCTTGTCTGTGTTGACTTCTGATGGGGATTTCCCACTAGTGTTTCTAGGAAACCACCTGTGGTTTTCATGTTAATACATTTGTGTATTGTCTAAGGCTGTTTTCACAGAGTACAGTTGAATAATTGTGACAGAGAACATATGGTTTGCTAAGCCAAACATATTTACTATCTATCCCTGTGAGAAAATATTTGCCAACTCCTGATGTAGGTAAAGTACACAGCTCAGAGTAGCCAACAGCCAATGGTAGAAACCATTAGAGACTAGAGACTTTTTTTTTTCTTTTGACTGGTCTTTTAATACAGTTATTATTATCAGCTTGCTGACTGCGCATCAGGTTACCATCATTTACTACTGGATTATAGGATAGACATGTTCCTATTTTTTTACCTTAAGTCTTTAACCAATTTTGTGGGTCTGCCTGGATTTCTAGTCTAAGTTTTTATAGCTGAGCCTTCTTGACCCCTGTGCCATTTACCCAGAGAAATCCCTGGTCTCCTATGCACTTGAGAGTTCACTGTTATTCCATTTATTTTGGAAGTGTATTGTTCTTTGTCCTTCTCTGTCAAGGATTACCAGAAGGGTTACAAAGTCATGCTGATTGATTCACAATACACATGTAACCTCACTGAGACCTCACCATTGCTCACAAGCCTTTGATTCAGCCCTAATTGACTCCTTATTGCATTCTTCACCACAATTGACCGCAAGCTCTCTTACTGTCATAAACTGTCCTCAGTTTTCCTTCCCTCCCAAGATGACTTCAACTCATCAAGAAGTATTTATGAAGCAGATGGTCCAGCTTCTTAATTTCCAGAGATTATCGTCCCAGGCATGACATCTTACCATCTCCTTTCTCTCCACCTGAATATCTGGTTATCTTCATATCCATGCATCCTTACACGCAACCACATTTTCTAAGGCAATATGTTTTATCTGTGTTCATGGGCTTACCCCCAGTCTTCCCCTAGGCAATCTGTCCTATCAATTGGTCTTTGCTCCTTCATCATTATCTCTTTCAGTCACCAAACTGACTCAAATATTCCCAGTTTTTACAAGAACCAATGAATGCCACCTGGCTAAGTGGTCCAAACTGCTATGTATAAGATGACAAGAGAAAACCTCAGTTGCATGCAGAATGAATGATACAATACTTACCATTAACAAAGTATTGGTTTTAATGACTAATTTGATACTCAGCTATTAAACCCAGCAAAAATTACTGCAACCCTTAGGTTTAAACCAAAAGACAACTCTTACATTCTAGATTGTTAATTTTTAAGATAACATGAGGCAACATTAGTGTTCCTAATTCACTAATGACTAATTTGATACTCAGATATTAAAACCAGCAAAAAGTACTGCAACCCTTAGGTTTAAACCAAAAGACAACACTTACATTCTAGATTGTTAATTTTTAAGATAACATGAGGCTACATTAGTGTTCCTTATCACACTATGTAGCAGCACCTCACTGTCCAAAATGAGACACACAGATAAGGTGATGGCTTACCCTTTGAAATGCAAATATTACATAGAAAGGTAGAGTTATCTAGTATCAAATGACATTGTTATGATGTATTTTAGGACCACTGTACTCTTTTTAAAAAGCTCATCTTCAAAAAAAGTTCACTACGACTTCTGATTTTAAAATAAAACACATACATACACTTAACATTATTGTTATTAGTTTTCTGACACATCTTACCACAGCTTTTTATTAACATATCATTTAAATCAATGAAAATTTAAAAACTCAAACCACAATAAAAACTATGGCAAAGACCCTATCTAAAACATTATAGGAGGTTTGATACTCTATAAGCTCCTTAAAATTTGGTTGCAAAATCATTCAGTGTTCTATATATGCATCCACTGATTAAACGGAAGTCATTTCCTTGAAAGAAGTTTGTAAAACGTGAATTTTCTAGTTTACCCCTCTACTTCCTGTTCAGAAAGTCAAAGCCTTGAAAAACTAGAACTAGACAACTGTTTTCCATCATGTAGATACCTGTAATGTCTTATTAATAAGCTTATATTAATAAGCATATGTTATTAATAAGCTTCTTATTAAATTTTCATATCTTATAAATAAGAAATTAATAAGCTTATTAATAAGCTTTCATATCATAAATACGGAATCATATAGATGTGTTCTTTGGTGTCTTGTTTCTTTCATTCAGTATATTTCTCAGGTCTATTTTGCTATGGATATCAGCAGTTTTTTCCTTTTTATTTATGAATAGTATTTCATTTTATGACTACATCACAAATTGTTCATCCACTCACTTATGAATGAACATTCATTTATGCTCTTTCTAGTTTCTGAAGATTCTGAATGATGTATCTATGAATATTTGAGTATAACTCTTTGTGTGGACATATGGTTTTATATCTCCTTGGGTGAACACCAAGGAGTAAATTGCTGTGTCATATGTAGGTATATGTTTAACTTATGCAGTTGACTCTTGAACAACATGGAGTTTAGGGATACCAACCCCCAGTCGAAAATCCTCATGTAACTGTTGACTTCTCAAAAAATTAACTAAGAATAGTCTACTGTTGACTAGAAACTTACCAATGATATAAACTGTCATTTAACACATATTTCATATGTTATATGCATTACATATGGCTACAGAAAAGAAAATATTATAAATCACAAGGAAGGGAAAAGACATTTACAGTACTATACTTACTGATACTGTAAGTTTATATCATCTGTTTACAAGATGAATCATCCATCTGAAATGGCAAGCCACCCGAACTGCAAAAATCTCAATCTATGGTAAGTAGTAAGTAATTCAACTTTTTCTTGTATAACTTTTCTCTGCTTCTTGGGAGCATTCCAACATCACTAGTGGCACTTTGGGTCCCATGGTATTATTCAGGTTTACAGTATTGCACTAAACATGATGATAAATACATGAGAACCATGAGAGATCACTTTTTACCTTTTTTTATTTGTAATTTACTGGAGAGATGAATGACTCAGGGTCACATGACGTTTTAAGCAAATATTTGTAACATTTGAGCTAATCCCAATAGCAACAGCAGGTAACTACAAAATTATTACAGAAGTACAGTATGTACTACAGTTAATTTTATGCAGCTTTAATTTAATACTCCATGTTTATACTTGTTTATTTTTCTCTGGATTCCTAATAGTGCCACGTACAATTTGTGTTTGTATGTACAAGTTTTGATACATTTTAACTGTTTATAATAGATTTGTTTGTATTTTATGGTAGTAAATGATAAAATAGACTAGTATCTACATATATTTTATATATTTAAGACATCCCTAACTCTTTCTTTATTTTTTGATATTTCTAATCTATGTGGTTCATCTGCAATTTTTTCAAATTGTCACAAATCTCCAAAAAATTTCCAATGTATTTATCAAAACAATCTGTGTATAAGTGGACCTGCACAGTTCAAAGCTGTGTTGTTCAAGGATCAACTCTAAAGATGTTGCACCATTTTACATTGCCACCAGCAAAGACAATATGCTGAGATAAATTCAGTGAGGAAGGATTGCAACGAAACTGAAATTGTACCAGATGAAAAAGGAGCATAACTTATCCTGTGGCTAAAACCCTAACATATACATCAAACTTGAAAAACTCTCCCAAAGTCAACAGAAAAAAATGCAAAGACCTAAGAATTATGCAATAAGACAACTCATACAGAGGATGAAGAATGGATCACTAATCAAATATTTTTTGGTATACTAGTGAAGAAACCATAAAAATAAGCAATATGATATTATGAATATTAATTGAGTAAATAGTAATAAGTAAAGAAAATGCTAATAATCAAAGAAAACTTCGTGAAGCTGTATATGAAGGTCAAAAGAGATTGTGGTCATGTTAAAGGAATATAAATTAAATAAATACAATTCTAATTAAATAAGATTCTCATTAAATGAGATGATATACCCATAGACATCTTAGATTTTCTTTTGTATAAGCATCAATTAATGTCAAAAAACATTAAGACAGGAAAAGGAATTAGTGATCAGTGATAAAACAACATGAATTTGTCACCACACTCATTTGTAAAACTACATTCCTAAGAAAATATTGAGCAGTGTCTACAATTTTAAGGGAAAAATAATTGGACAAACAATAATTGTTTATATTGTGCCACATTTTTATTCAAATATGAAGGCAAGGAAAAGACATCTTCAATAACGCAAATTTTCTATTTATCAAACAAACTATTGGAAAATACACTCCATGTGGTTGAGTAATGAATCCTGGCAGTGAGACTAAAAACTAGTTAAATGAACTGGTTTAACTGTTGTCAATATAGTCAAATACAAAAACAGAACACTGACAACAACACACACACACAAAAAATGAATGTATGTGTGACCAGGATATGTGTGTGTGTTTATGTAAAATGTATGTAAAATTAATAACTTAGTAACAATCTAAATACCAATCCTCAGACTATCATATTTATAATAATAAAATGTAGTGGATAAACTGATGAGAATAAGTTTTTTTAAAAATGTGTGAGGGGATTAACACTTTATAAGGATTCTCTTTTTTCTCTGTTTATCCTTCTGCCCACTTCCTCCTCTATCTTTGCGAATTGGATTTTCTTTTTTTTTTTTTTCTGTTCTTTTTTTTTTTTTTTGGTATTTCTAAAATCAACAAATAGTGGCTCCAATTCTTTATACCTAGTTAGAAAGAATATATCAAGGAATACTTTCCCCACAAACTATCCATCAGAGAGTTGCTCAAGAGTCTTCTACTCTTTTCTCCCAAGCAGGAATCCTTAGTCCCTGGTGTGGAGCCACCCAACCTCTGATAAAGTACTCACAGCGTTTGGGAACTCACATCTTTGCGGGCAACTTACACTATACTCGGTGTAAGAGGTTTCACTTCTAGGAGCTGTCTTTGCCTCTCATTTTTTTCTACTTCTAATCCATCACTCAGGTAGAACCAATGTTCAACTTCTGCCTTCTCATAGCCACCTGGTAAGCCTCCTGTTTTCTAAGGTAATTACAGCAGCCTATCCTCAATAGAAATGGTTAAAGACTTCTTATCCTCCCATCTATCCTCTTAGAAAGTGGCTCCAAGTTTCAACACTCCAGATGTAGTCTTAACCTGAAAATGGGATTTATCATTACACTACCATGGGTGAAATACATCCTTTACTAGGAAACATACCTTTATTAGTGTTTGATGAGCCCTAATTCCATTGTTATTCTTTTTGTGACCAATAATGTTTACAATACTGTCTCAAAAATAACTTGTACTGGAGTAACTGGCTCACCACCACCACACAAACATCACACATTTTTTCCTATGGATATTTTTTTTTTTTTCAAAATCAGGTTTCCTTCAATCAATAGCCAAGAAAAAGCTTTTTGATGTCTAAAATTGCCCTTATCTCTGTTGCATATCATCTTATCACTTTCTAGATGGCTGTTTCTATAGTATTTTAATACTCCACACCAGTTTACCCCACAATAGAAATGTCAAATTAAAGAAGAAAATTTCCACACATTCCATGTATAGGAACTGAAAAGTAGTTGGTATGCATAAGAAATAGTAATGGCATATAATAAATGGTAAGGGTATAATGGTCATGTTCAGTTCTCAGTTCCAAAACCGGAAGTAAAGTGGCATTCTTTTACCCTTTATTTTACAGCTAATATTAAAAAGGAAAGAATTGCCAACATTGTTATTTGATAACTTAATTGAAGAATATCAAAGCTTGTACATTTTCTTTTAAAGCACTGAAGAAATTATTCTAATTCACATAAATAACTGTTAAATCGTATTTCGCACTTTGTATTAAAATTCAATTTAAATAATGTAAATTTATAGTGAAAAAGTTACTGCGTGAGTCATTATAAAACCCTGGGACATTTGTCTTTTAGATTTGAATGTTTAAAGCTCCAGAATCATAGCCACTCTCTACTTATGAGACAATTATCCATGTGGATCTGAATTTTCCATCATCTGACATTATTCCAATTTAGTATTACTATAATTTTCTGGGATCTGAAGAGTTGAGTAGAATAGTTGAGGTTACAATAAAATCTGTTTACTTCTCACAAACTTATTTTCATAAAATTTTAAAATTTGCTGCTAAAGGAATTGTTATGCTTTGGGTCAATGTGATTTAAATCAGTAACACACAATTTTCACTAGTAGTTGTGAATATTCAATTTAATTAGTTTTTCTAATAAAAAGTGTTTTCTTGTTATCTGATATGACCTTAATGTTCAGTCAGAGTCAATGAATGCTAACTTTGCTCTTATTAAAAGTGGCATCAGATTAAATGCTAGAGATACACAGAAGTAACAAAAAGCTATAAATCTTATTCTGTTCATGAAGAAACATACTAACTAAGTATTGATATGGGATATACACAGAAAAGGATACATAGCCTAGAAATGTATAATGTCTTTATTTTAAGAAAATATATACTATCTTTTTTAAAGCATTGATACATTCGTCAAACTAATATTGCAGTTTATCAGGATACAGAATGATAAAACAATAGCTGACATTTATATACTATATAAGATGTAGTAGGCAGTATTTTAAATTATATCTTTTAATCCTCACAACAACTCTTTGAGATACATACTTTTATCCAGGTTTAACTACTGTGGAAATTGGGATAACGAAGGCTAATTCCTGCCTCAAATCACACAACTAGTTAGTGCCAGAGCCAGTATTGAACAGAAGTCTAGTTCCAGAACCTGTAGTCTTAACGACTCTCTTATTCTGCCTCTAATTACATGTTTTCCCAAGTAATTTATTGAAGTATTATTTCCATATAGAAAATACATAAATTGTGAGTATACAAAATGTATATGCCTGTGTAATCATCACTCAAATCAACGTGTGTGTGTGTGTGTGTGTGTGTGTGTGTGTGTGTGTGTGTGTGTGTATGGTGTATGGGCTTGCATACTTCCTTCTGTTAATTATACATTGGTCAATTTATTTAGAAAAGTGACTTAAACTTTAGAAGAAGGTGAGTTATAATTAAGAAGTCATGATAATAACTAATATTTATTGAACACTCACTAACTGGCTGCTATTGTTGTATGAGCTTTACATCTAGTGTCTCCTATAACCCTATGAAGAAGATGCTGAAATTGTCTCCATTTTACAGATGAAGAACTGAAGCAAAGAGAGGTTGAGGAGAAATCCATAGGATTCGGCGTTTTCACTCCACTAACTGATTGATTAAATTTGTGAAGTAAAAAGAGATGACTAGATGGATGGATATTAGGAGCAATCTTAAAAACCCAATAAAGAATTCTGCCATTATCCTTTTAAATTTAACTTGCCATACAGAATCCAGTTAGACCTGAATTGGATGTATATGGTAAGTGATTCGCTATTAAACAAACAGAAAGAAGCTAAAGTTAAAGTAGACATCTAGAAACCTGAGGAGGAAAATGACTTGAAGACAGGAAATATTCTTGAAGGATGCACAAATTCAGAAGGATGGGGTAGGATGTCAAGGGAGGAAAAGAGAAAAGAGCAAGCACAGGAAATGCTGCATGATTGAAAAATGGTAAAATTGTCACCAAAAAGGAAACTAGAGAAGCACAAAAAAGTATATTTGAACCACTCCAGGATATGATCATATTCCATCACTAGACCAATGTGAAAAACTGAAAACACACGTCTCTAGAAAAACAGTGGCTGTTGAATTCTTACATGGTGGAAGGTAGACCAATTGTTGAAAAACCCAATGAATGGCTATGGGACCTTAACAGAAATTATATATACAAAATTTGTCCTTTAATCTGTGACAGATTTTTTTTTAAATAGTTGTAGTTGCCATCTAAATATTACAATATCGGGTTTGGCCTTGCTCTTTTGACTTTTGTTGCTCTGGATGAAATGTTCACCCTTACTCCCTCCTCACTTTCCTTTAGTGATTCTTAATCCTCGATGTACAGCAGAATCTCCTGGGGAGCTTTTAAAATTGTGTCAATACCTATATCCCCTGGAAGAAAAAGGTAAAGCAGCACCTAGGAGCCTGTTCCTAGTATACTTGCCTCCTACCCTACCCTTGCAACGCTGGGGCCTGGAAGAGTATTAGAACATAGAGTTGGCAATTTTCCCTACTGGACCCTGATACATGCCACCTTCCTTTTTAAGAAACACTGTTCTATGCATTTTTTTTGGTGAGTACAGCATTTCCAAAAGCCTGAAAGACTAATGACCCTTCAGTCTTCATCTGTGTCCTAGATCCTTCTCTTGATCCAAATCCACACAACCATATGACTCCTACATAGTTATACCTGAACACCAATAGAAACATCAACTTTAATAGATATTTTTTAAAAAGTGTTTCCTCTGCCTCCCTCATCTGAGTGAATAGTGTTACTAGCCACAGAATTACGCAAAATTTTTCTTTTCCCCTATATACTTATTTCTTTACCCTCTTCAAATTAGGAGGCCAAAGGAAAGTTTATGGGGAAAATAGTAACCTAGATGTAGGCTCAAATCATTTCTCATCTCAATTATGGCACTACTGTTGAATTGGTCTCATTGACTCTAGTCTTGTTCTGAAATCCATTCTCCAAGTGCTACCCAAGAGACCTACCTGACCATTTCACTCACTTATCTAAATTCATGCAATGGGTTCATCCACCTTGTTGGGCATAACCAACATTCCTGTGGTGACATGTAGTGCCCCATAAGGGCAGTGAGAATACACACTCTATCTTGAACTTAGTGTCACTGGAGGCATCCTCCAGTGAATCACAGCTTCCAGTATTCACGGCCTTGTGTAGTTCTTTCCCCATGAATCTGCACTTCACTTTAACCATAACCAGTTCCAAGTCTAAATTTTTACATTCCCATGAGCCCTAAATTACCATGTAAGAAATATATCTATCCCGCTTTGGAGTGGCCACATGGAAAGAAGTGGCTTTGGAATTACATGGCAGGGCAAAAAGAGAAGCCCTGTTGTCTCAAGGGCCAGTTGATCCCAGATCCCTAGTTAATCTTTCAACTGGTACAATCACATAAGTTACCACCAGCAAGACCGACATAAGAACCATTCAGCTGAGCCCAGCCAAAGTTGCAGAATCATGAGCAAATAAAACGATTGTGTTTTGAAAATGCTGTATTGAGGTATTTGTTAAGAAATAATAGAAAACTGAAACAGTTTGCTTCTAGCTTTGGAAGGGTTTTTGTGTCTATTCCCCATATAGGTGTGTGTATACACTGACCTTCACTAGAATAAAATTGGTTTAATAGAACTTGACTGAGTATTTGATAAGACAGAACAAATAAGGTTGTTTTTAAAGAAATAACTTCTCATGCATATAGCCTAAAATATGTTTACTTGGCTATATCTCACAAAGTGTGTAATGGTGGTCAACAATTACAGATATTTTTACAAGTTTTTACAAAGTGTAGTAAAGATACACTGAAAGACAATATAAGTTAGCTGAAGTGTGAATGAGTTTGGTAAATGCAGTTTAAAATCTGTTTTCAGATAGCAGAGGGGAAATGCAGACATCAGAAAGATGCAGGTAGACTAAGCCTATGAATGGTAGCATTAAAAATATTATATTGTAATTTTAGTAGTTCTTTCTAAATATGTTTTATTTTTAAGCTCATGGTATGTTGTGCATTTATGTATTGTATATGGCATTCCATTCATTCTATCAAGGGAAGTGTTTGGAGATATAACAGTAGATAGATTCAAGCAATGGGTATTTCTATGCTCCATGAAAAATCCAATTTTAAAGTAAAATCCCATGTAAGGAAGTGAAATTTTACAATATGTCTTTCCAAAATCATTTTTTCTGATCATAGTGATAAAATAACATCTAATAATGGAGAAAATTGAAGGAATACTGACAAATTTAAAGGAGGAAAAACAACTACCCCAAAGCCTAGGAAGATCTTTTAATTAAACTAAAAAAGAATGGGCTCCTGTCAGGGAGTATCTTTTGTTTATAGGAGGGCTTAAAACTTTTTTCTTCTTATTTTTAAGTTGTTCAAATCCAGCTAACAATTTCTGAGCTCCTACTGTGAGCAGTGACCTACACTTCTCTTTATGTTAACTAATTCATTAATGATATTCTTTACACATAGTCATTTGTATTGCAGTTCAAATTATAATTAAGAATCATTAAACCAAATGTTTATGCTCAGAGGCAAATATTTTCTAGTACTCTCATTACTAAAATGACATATAAATAAATGATCAGTGCACTCATTTTCAACATGTATCTTAGAAGACTTTAAAATATCATGTCAAAATTTTCATACTTTCCTATATTTTTAAATATCCTTTTCATTCTACTGTACATAAATACTTGCAATTATGTGAACAATATCATGTCCTTGATATCTGTACAAACATAATACCTTGTAGGTGCCTATCCACAGTATATTCACTGACATTTATATATCAATTTGCATATTATTAGGTTTTTTAGAGAGAAAATTGATTCAACTTCATCTTGTCCTTGGTAAAATGAATTATATCTGACTCTTCTTGTAAAACATCAAGGCTATTAAAACAAACAGATTTTCAAAACCAAATGAAGGAAATAACCTTGCTCCTGCCCTTCAGTAGTAATTCTGTTGTTTTTGCTTTCTAATATTTACTTTCACTTAAAAGAAACTGGTCAAGGTTAACACATTAGGCAGTCCTGCCTAGCAGAAAATATTTTTAATAGTAATTTGCTGGAGGCAATGGCTTGGAGTTGTGCAGTGTCCCTGGAACTGGCAGTTTAAAATCTCAGATAGGCTGACTCATCCCTTCCACATTTGGAAGTTTAAATAAATAAATAAATAAATAAATAAATAAATAAATAAGGTCCATCTTGCAATTTATTGCATGCAGATCTTTGAGGCCAGGTTGTAGATCATCTGCTCAGGCTGTAAAATTACAACACAATACGCACATTTAAAACCTTAAACTCAGTTGTTTTGATTTGTCTGACTTCTATAAGGGTCATCAGCCAATGCTTCAAAATTTAGTTTTATTCTAGACCAGGTATTAATGATGCATAGTTTGAGCTATCTGCAGAATTTTCTTCAAAGATTTTCATGTGGCTAACATACACACAGAAACTGGAAATTAGAAAGACAAACAGGCAAGGCCTGTGATTTCAACTTCACAGTTGTCATAAAGATTTAAAAGTGTGCACATGAAAAAGACCATGAATAAAACAAGAATTGAGAGAAAAAAAAGAAATGACTGGTTCATCAAAAATAGAATATAACAGAAGTAGAGTTCATAAAGTTGATGGATTGCTGGATTTTTGGCACCAACCTGTACTTTTATCCTCATAGCATAAGTGAACAATGATATTCTCACTTCAAATGGCTCAGTCTGTACTCTGGATGCTATCCTATTGAAATGTTCCTCCCCTATTTCTTTTTTATTCAGGGTCTTCTCTTTTTGTCTCTCTTTTCTAATTATTTCCCTTAAGTCTCTCTGATCCTGAAACAAACAAACAAAAATCTTGACTTACCTTTTCTGATTTTGTCTCCTAACATCTTAAATATCTAGTTTCTCCACAAATTGAGTTTACTCCCTTACCTCTCATTTATTTAGAAAACTGAAAACAAGCTTTTAAATCAACCTCTTCAAAAAAAAAAAAAAATCTAAACCAAGTCAATTAGGGCTTGCTAATTATCAAACAGTTGAGTGGTCTATTAGTGAAATTTGATCACTTTCTCCTTGAAACTACTCACAGTATCCTTTGCTTTCATGAAGCCATGCTTTGTTGGTTTCCCTCAGAAATCTGGCCCCTCTTCAATCTTCTCTGTGGTCTTTGTTTCTAGCCACCATTTAAGTGTAACTTTTTCCCTGAAATCATAACCACATTCTGCTTCAACATTTAGCTTACATTTGTCAAGTGATCACAGACGATGTTCTGGAACATTGCTTTATCTCTCTGAGATGGTTGCAACCATGTCCAATTTATACAGGTGATTTATATGGTGAAACCCAAAGCCAGATCAATAAAGGTCATACACATTCTCTCTCTCTCTTTCTCTGACTTTAAACCAAGTACCTAGTGAATATTTTTATTTCTCCAGATCACACAAATAAAATCTACCTCAAAGTATATTCGTATTTTTCTTATCTCCCAAATGCTCTTCTTCTTGTTTTTCTCATATTGATAAATGGTTTTTCATCTAATTACCCAAGCCACAAATACTCTTCATGCCCTATTCCAATCTTTCACTAAATCTTATTAAATGTACCTCCTTATTGCCTCTCAGATTTGTTCCCTCCTCTCTGTGCCCACTGGCACACTTTGCCTCAACCAATGCCAGTCTCATAAATGTTCTCATTGCTATATCCCCTCCTCTGATATTTCCAATTAATTTTCTATAATATTGCAAGAAGGTGCTTTCTGAAAAAAAAATCAATCATATTATTCTCCCAGTTAAAATCCTTCAATGGCTTCTTTTAGCTATCAGGCTAAAACCCAGAGGTCTTCACTATGACAAGGCTTTTCATGAACCAGTTTCTCTTGTCTTCACACTCTTCCTCCACCAGTTCCCCACATGTACTCTTTAAATGTGCATCATACATCTATGCTCCAGCCCTACTTAGCTACTCTCAATTCCTCTGCTTTTTCAACAAATGCCATGTGCATTAGCTATTCCTTCATCTACAGTGCAGTTACTGCAGACATAGGATAATGAATAATCTACACAGGCTTAGTAGTCAGGCTACTTAGGTGCAAATATCAGCTTCACTGCTCACTTGCTCAGTGACCTTTGCCAACTAAACTATATGTGCCTCATTTTTACCATTTGCAAAATGGGAATGAAAACAATTTGTGCCCCACAGGGTTGTAGTGAGGCTCAGATGAGATAATCCATATTTAGCAATTAAATTAGGGTCAGCAACAACCTCTCAGTAAATGTTAGCAATGATTACCAAACCTACATGTAATAAATGTATACAGGAAGTATTTAATTTTATCTGTTTTGGGGAGTGTTTCACAAAAAAATTAAGCAGTTCATATGCACTGCTGAGGTCCTGTAGCTTGAATCACCCACCCACGGAAGCACGTTATAAAGCAGTGAGAAGAGCCTCTCTTCAAATCTCCCTCTCTATAGGAATTTTCCCTGTGTGTATCAAATTCTTCTAAGTTCAGTAATGTCTACTGCCCTTCTTAAGTCCCTCCTCGTCTGTTCTTATTCATCACAAGTCAGCAACCCAACACCATGATCTTTCTCTGAAAACTCTCACCAACAGATAAACAGCCCCACTTCATAACTTCTGCACATGGGCTACTGAGGAGGCCATTAAATTTGAGGAGGAAAAGGCACTAGGAAACCTTTATGAAGAAAAAGAACATAAATTAGGAGCAACCTCAGCGTTTTCCAGTGATTCCAATCAATCCATGCTTTATCTTGTAAGGTGTTTTTTTTCCTTGTTTTCAAACTGTTCCTTTCTACTGACTCGTTCTCTGTAGCCTATAAACCTATTCAAGCTCCAAGCTCCTCCTATACAAAAACTGTCCTTCCCCTCAATGCTAAATGTAGTAACAGTTCCTCAATTCTCTTTCCTCTGCCCCTGGTAACTCAAGTCTTGCTGCAATTGTACTACATTTGCAATCTCCATTTCTTTAGCACCTACCCACTATTTTTTAATTAAAATATAATTTTATATTGAAAATTTTACACATAAACATTTTAAAGGTTGAATAATTTTGTAAAGATTTTTAATAAGAACTGCACTACTCCGTGTCACCAGCAGGTTTCATTCCTGAAAGGCAACCATTTTAACTCTTTTATTTGTGTCTTCTTGAATTTTTCTCAAGTTGATAAATGATATCCATGCTGTTTCCCATTAAAAGTTCAACAATCTCTTGAATTCCTACATGGAAGATGAAGATTCCCCTCTCTCTCTCTTAGTCTTAGTTTTACACCCTGGCTAGAATTTGCCAATCACAATTTTGGTAGTAATTAACATTCAGTGTTTATGTTATACTAACTAGGTAAATATGTTTCCTGCTGGGTTACATATTGTATCATAAAATCATTTACTTTCTTGTGCAACTTTTTTTTTGTATAACTGAGTACCTCTTCAAGAAAACTGTACAATTTTCTATGTTCTTGTCATTAATTCTTCTATAACTCTCTACAATAGAACATATAGGATAATCCATTATTGTAAATTTTTTCTCTGAAAGACCTTCCCCTGGAACCCTCCCTCCTCCTCCAAAACTTAGGACTGGCTGCTGTGTGGGACTGGTATTCAGGTGTTATCCTTTTCTTCAACTTCATTGTTCTGGGATTACCTTTGTTTCCTTTCTGCATTGAATCCTCCAATTTCTGAATCTCATGCTATCTTCATTCTTGATTTATTCTTAGTTTGATGAACCACAAATGATATGAGTGGAAGAATTTTGAGGCCGTGTGTTTTCTGAAATACTTTTATTTTTCTTTGTTTTGTAATCCTTATGTCATTCAGAAATTAGCTGAATACAAATTCTAGGTTGGCAATCATTTTCCTTTTGAGTATTTGAGTCATTGTTATGTTTTTATTCTAGTTTCTGGTACTTCTATTAAGAATATTCACCTTCAAATGTGCCCTTTACTTGTGAGCTATTAAGATTTTCTCTTTATCCCAAGTATTTTAAAATGTCATGATTTTGTGCCTTTTTGTCTTCTTTTTTCTGGGTGGGGGGGGAAGCACTATACCATCCCATTCAATGGGCACTTTTCATCTGGAAATAGTAATTCAGAGAGGCTTGTTTTATCTTTTGGCATTATTTCACTCCTCATTATTTCACTTACATTTTCTCAATTCTGTCTCATCGGAACTCCTGAGCATAGGATTTTATTTTATTCTGCTGTGATATCCTCAGTACCTAGAACAATGCAAGACACATAACAATGCTCAATAAACATTTATTGTATAAATTAGAATTCTAGACTACTTGGTTTACTTTTCTCAATTTTCTTGCCTATTATGATTCTCCTTTGTTTTCTTATTAGCTGTTTCTATGTTTTTCTCACTTTTAATTTCTAATCCTTACATTTTTTTTAAATTTCCAGAATCACGTGTTTTCATATCTAAAAATCTTTTTGTTCACTAAATGTTCTTTCTAAATTTCATCCTATTCATCTTTCCTGTGTCTTTTATTTTTCCTCTGAGCATATCAGTTATTGCTTTTTAAAGTTTTTCTTTTGCTAACTGTATTGTGAATGTTTCAGTTTTTCTGAGTGATTATTCCTGATTTTCCCATTTTCCTTTGTCTTGCATTAAAGGAATTTCTCAAATTCCCTGGAATACTTAGCAATTTGCATGTTAAAGTGAGGCTTAAAGAGTAGAGAGTGAGGTTTGTGTGACTAGGTAGAGTTTACTTGATCACAGGTCTTAGAATAATTGGGTAGGACCTGAATGTTTTCAACAAGCTTCAAATGTCACTATTTAGAAATTAATTCTATACCCCTCATTCCCATATACACATGTCTTCCTTTAAATAGGAATCTATTATGCTCCTGTCTGGAGAACTAAAAGCTTGGATATAGCATCCTGGGTAAAGAAGGAGTTGATGGCTTTTCTATTTGGTACCTAGATTTTTCATCAATTACCTTGTTTTCAGGCCCTCTACTGTGTCTGATATCCTGAAGTCTAGAATATTTCTGATTTAATTTTACCAGTAGGTAAGCCTCCTGCTTTATATTAGGATTTAGGAGGAGTTGTCACTTGGCTGTGGAGGAAATCTGAAAGACGAATTGCTGCTGCAGATTTTCAACCTTCTTTCCTCTTCCTTGTTTCAGTGATTCTTGTTGCCTCCAATTCCAGGGCCCAGAGGTAAAACGTTTATTTCTTGCAGGACCTTCCTTCTTCAGTTAGTTACAAGCTTCCTATGCTCTGATCACCATGTTTCTCTTACATTTCACTTCCCAAATGTCATAGACCTTACTTTTCCCCTCCTTTCCCCATCACTTTTTCTTGTAGGTTTTAATTCTTTGCTAATAGTTTAGAAGGGTTTGAGAGGAAGTAAACACACATATATGAACTCAGTCTTCTATGTCTAAGTAGAAGATTTCCCTTCACTCTTCAAGTACGAAATCAGGCTTCTGTGCCTTCCTTGCCATTAAAACTACTTTAGGAAGGATCAATAATGGCGTTCCACATTCTAAGACCAACACACTGATGATTGCCAAACCAATATATACCAAGCATACGTCTCTCTTCACATCGATATACACTTGATCCTTGAACAACACAAGGACTGGGGTGCCGATCCCCTACACAGTCAAAAATCCACATATAAGTTTTGACTCCCCCAAGAACTTATCAACTAATAACTGAGCATTGACTGGAAGCCTTACTGATAACATAGCCAATTAACATATATTCTGCATGTTAGATGTATTATAAACTGTATTCTTACAACAAAAATAAAATGTCAAGAAAGTCACAAGAAATAGAAAAATATATTTACTATTGATTAAGTGGAAGCAGATTATCATAAAGGTCTTCATCCCCATTGCCTTCACGCTGAGTAGGCTGAGGAGGAGGATGAGTAGGGGTTGGTCTTGGGGTCTCAGGGGTAGCAGAGGCAGAAGTGAAGCAGGTAGAAGGGGAGGCAGGAGAAGGGGCAGGTATACTTGGTATAATTTTGTTGAAAAAAGATCCATATATAAGTGGACCTGTGTAGTTCAAACCCATGCTATTCCAGGGTCAACTGTATATAAGTGTGTTCTGGACATCACTTATATGTAAAATTGGATATCATCCAATTTTACCATTGGATAAGTAAAATTGGATTCATCATTTCCTCTACCACCTTCAAACTATTACTGCCTAAATGATACTCTATCTACCATACTTCTCCAGCTGTAAACCTGTGCATTTCCTCCCTCACTCTGACCCTTTCCATCCAGTAACAAAATTCAATCAGTATTACCATACTGACGTGTTTTATATCATTTTCTTCACTTCCTCAGTGGAGAACATGAAGAAGTGGACTAAATATTGAAGAAGTAAACTAAAGCATCCTCAGTGCTGATGCTTTAGCCCACTTCTTCACTATTCACTGGAGTTATAGAAATAGTCCAATTATTCTTTCTGTCTCCAGTCTTGCACTTTTCACACTCTTGCAAGTGTTACCTTTCTTAAACACAAGTCTACCCATGCCAATTGCTGTTTTAACTGCAATAAATCAGCCATATATTAGTCAAAACACTTTTGACCACAAATCATCGTAACCAACTCAGACAGGCTTAGGCATTTTGTGATTCACATGACCAAATTGCTGAAAAGGAAGTCTTGTCCCAACAGGACTGGAGTGAGTTGGGGATTTAAGTACCACCAGGAGGCTCACTGGATCTCATCTCTGCTTCTCTCAGTAGGTTAGGTTTACAAATTCACCATAGCTATGTCTACTAGGTTGGAACCATAGCCATTTGCACATTTCACTAGCTTTGCTATCAGAGGAGCAGAAATATTTTGTTCTTTTTTTCCAACTTTAAAACCTCTAAAAAAAATACTGATAAGGCCAGCTTGGGTGTTTTGCCCACTCCTATAGCAGTGGGGATGGATAATATTGGCAGACTTCATTAGGAAGAAAAGGGAAACAGTCACCACTAAATGAGAGTAATTAGAAGAGTACTTGGCAATAGCAGTTGTCCATTATGTAATACAGCCTGCCTGGGCTTGAATTCTAGCACAATTTCCTAACAATATAACTGGCAAAAGCTACTTATCTTCTTAGTGCCTCAGTTGTCTCATCTATAAAATGAGGTAATTATAGTAATTACCTCACAGACTCGTTGATTTAATAAGTGTAAAATTTTTAGAACAGAATTTTTAGAACCTGGGCCTTGTCATATCACACTTCTAAACTCTGCTGAACAATGTGCGTCTCCATGTTTCTTGGCCATTGCCCATGTTATTCTGTCTCCCTGGAATATCCTTCCTTAAATCTGTCTGCCTGTTTGTCATTTAAGCTTCATTTCAACATTAAAATATTTATACCCTCGACTTGGTAATGTTCTAAATGATACAAAAAGGGGTCAATGATTCATGTAATTTTAAAAAATTGTTCCTCTTAAGAGCTGAAATAAGAAGCAACCTTTTCCCTTTTTCCTTTTTAGTTTTCTCCATGCCTATGGTTGCTGTCTACAAAGCTTCCACAGATAAAGCTCCAGTCCACAGGAAACATCAGGCCTTGACTATACTAATAAACTTCTCATTGGAACCTCCATGTTTATGACCCAGAAACCTCTGAAATATAATGCGTCCAAAATTGTACTCAGTCCTCCTACTATAACAGCTTTCTTTCAGTCTATACTAGTCCTAGTAAATGGAATCATGGCATCACCAACCTTTCAGTGGCTCCCACCATCCTGACCATCTCCTCTATCTACAAATCTGTGAATATTTCTCAATATGGTCCCCACCTCCTCATCTCTCCTTCTGCTGTATATAGTTTAGAAGGGTTTGAGAGGAAGTGCTATAGCCAGAGGGATCATTTTGAATATAATCATATTGTGTTTCTCCTTTGATTAAAATTCTTCTATAGCTTTCCTTGTTTTTAACATGAAATCCACTATTATTACCTTGGCATACGAAGTCTTATATGAGATGGCTTTTTCTCACCTCTCTGTCTTCATCCTGAGCCATTTTTCTTACCAAACACCTGCCAGTTTGTCTCACTTCATACTCATCCACTGAGCCAAGCAGCTTCCTGACGTTGGGTCTTTACTCGTGTTCTGCTTGTTGTTATTGTTGTTTTACTCTTGTTCTTTTTGTTGTTATTGTTGCTTTTTGTTGTTTTGCCTCAAACACTCTTTCCCTGGCTTCTAAAGTGGATAAATCTCTTCACTCTCTAGCCCCAGCAAACATGTCACTTTATTAGGGAAACCATGCCTGACTCTCCATTTAAGAAATATTCTTTCCATTTTTATGGTAACCTGTTCTCCACTGTCATGCCCACATCAGAATTTTAATAAATTTATACTCTGACTAATCCCTTACTTTCTTTCTTCCTCTCTTTCCCATTAGTTCCCCCAAAGGCAGAGACTTTGTCTTATCAATGACTAAAATTCCATTTATTTGCAGGGCACCTGTCACACAACTCATATACAATACATATTTTTAAATAAGTTAAGTGGCCAATGTCAGGTGAATGGGTAGGAAAACGATGGTAAATTCTTTCCATATAGTGTTCTGTGACTGTGAAAAAATATTCACTGAAAAGCACTAACATGAGAAAATTCAAACCACAAGTGTAGGGGGACAATGCTAAACAAATTACATATATAGTATTTCAACTCTGGAAAAACGCATAGAAGGTAGATGTGGAAGGGAGAAGAATGATCCTCTCTCCAAAGATGTCCACATTCTAATCCTTCAAACCTGTGAATATATTAGATGGAAAGGGAAAATTAAGATTGCTAATCAGTTGACCTCAAAGTAAGCAGTCTGTCTTGGAGTATCTGGTTAGGCCGTATGTAATTAAAAGTGTTCTTTCGGTGTGGAGGATGAGCCACAAGGGTCAGATTCAGAGTGATGCAGCATGAAAAAGATTCAGTCAGCCATTGGAGGCTTTGAAGATGGAAGGGAAACACAGCCAAGAGACAGGACAGCCTTTAGGGCTAGAAACAGCAATGAAATGGATTCTCCCACAGATCTTCCAGAAGGAATGCAGCCCTGTAGACACCTAAATTTAACCCAGTGAGGCCCATTTTGGACTTCTGAATTCCAGAACAGTAAGATAAATATTTTTGTGGTCTTAAGCCATCAAGTTTGTGGTATTTTGTTATAGCAACAACAGGAAACTAATACAATAGTTTACATGAGCATAGATGAGTTCACTTACTTTTTCTTTCCAAATTTTGCATGGTTTTGAGAGGTGACAACATGCTAGCAGCCCTCGCTCTTGAGGCCTCCGCGGCCTCATGTGTCCACTCTGGCGGTCCTTTAGGAGCCCTTCAGCCCACCATGGCACTGTGGGAGCCCCTTTCTGGGCAGTCCGAGGCTGAGGCCGAAGCCGGTCCCTCTGCTTGAGGGGAGGTGTGGAGGGACAGGCGCGGGCGGGAACCAGGCTGCACACAGCGCTGGTGGGCCAGCGCAAGTTCAGGGTGGGTGTGGGCTGGGCTGGCCCTGCACTGGAGCAGCGGGCCAGCCAGCACCACAGGCCCCAAGCAGTGAGGGGCTTAGCACCCGGGCCAGCAGGTGCAGAGGGTGCGCCAGGTTCCCTAACAGTGACGGCCCACCGGCACTGTGGTCGAATTCTCGCTGGGCCTTAGCTCCCTCCCCATGAGGCTTTGTTCTTTCCCTCTTTGCAATAAATCTTGCTGCTGCTCACTCTTTGGGTCCACGCTGCCTTTATGAGCTGTAACACTCACCGCGAAGGTCTGCAGCTTCACTCTTGAAGTCAGCCAGACCAGGAACCCACCAGAAAGAATAAACTGCGGATACACCATCTTTAAGAACTGTAACACTCACCGCCAGGGTCCCCGGCTTCATTCTTGAAGTCAGCAAGACTGAGAACCCACCAATTCCGGACACAGTTTTGCAGGCAAGCTCTCTACAACTACCACTTTCTCTGACTTCCACCCTACTTTACCAGTATAGTTTGCAGCATTAGGCGTAAGACTGCCACCTTTTTACTGAACACATGAAATTAAAAGAAAAAAAAAATGGGGAAACCATCTAACTTGCAAAGGCATGTTAAAGGAAAATGTAGATGGTAAATGTCCAGAAAAATATCCAGAGAAATTTTATACTTTTTCCTGCTGAAATGATAAATGAACACATTTTCGTCAGTTATATTAATATTACAAAAGAACTTTTAAAAATGTCTATAGAGTTTGATGGCTTTTAGCACGGAGATACAGAAATAGCTCCCAGGATAATATTATTACCCTTTTACTATTTTATTCTCTTCTTATCCTTTTATAGTAGTCATAAAATTAAGCAGTGAAATTTGGAATCTGGGAAGCATGTTGTATTTCCCAAATGGAAAAGAAAAGGGAATTCCTTGATGGAAAAAAAACGTTTAATACCAGTATCTCCTAGATGCTTAAACTATCTTGAAATAAACTGTGTGAAGAAAATACACACAGACACCTGGTAATATTTTATACTTAGGAAAGCTTAACGACAATAAACCTTTTAAGGTTAGTGAATTTACTGACAAGATTATAAAATGTACTCGCTCTAGAATTATGCATTCCACAACATTCTCAGTTCTACCATATTTTAAAGGGAGTGTAAATTCACTTTTGAAAGATTTGACATCTGAATTAGCATAGAACATAAACTTTCTTTATCAAGTTGACTTTAAGGGAAATTGTAAAACTTAAAATTTATACAGTATCTTCAATTACATGAATATTATGTTCTCAAATAAAGACTTCTCTATTTCCTGCTTTTTTTCCCCATGGTCAGCTCCTTACACTTTCATAGATAGGATATCGATACCATATGAAAATCTATCACTGAATGGAGGAAATTATCTAGAGAGGACATCACCAAGAGCAAATGGCAAAATACTAGTACAAAGCATTCAAACAGGCTGGTTTTATTTCCCTTTAGCACCTTCTGGTGGCAAACACAGTGTATTGCTGAATCCTCTAGCACTGAAAAGAAGGATATAGCAAATATTATTTAGCACTTGAGATATTATTTAATAAACTGATTACCACCAAAGTGGCCTAAATACATTTTTAAATTTTTTTTGTTCCTACAGTTATATATTCATAATATGAGCATATCAGGCAAGATAATTTGTAAGTTTCCTTCTAGAATTGAACCCCTTTGAGTTAATTTATTTGCAGCTACTGAATGAAAGTTTTTTTAAAATTTCTATTCTCAGAAAAAAAATACAGGAAAACTAGAATCAACTGAGAGATCTGTAAATACATAAGTGCCCATATATGTGGTCACAGCCAAAATTTTATGTGAAAAAAGCAATTTTAAGAGAAATTTGTAATATTTTCCCTAATTAGATAGAGAATGTGGTATTATTTAGTATTGGTAATATCTAACATGTCTTGAGACTTTACATGTGTATCTAGAATAATGTTAAAATGTGTTATATACTTTATCCCAGTTAGTTACACAATAAAGTATTGAGATAAGGGTTATTATCACCATTTAATGGATGTAGAAAAGTAATAATTTATTTGGCATTTAAAATTAATGAACAGAAATATACAAAAACTCAAATGTACTTCCATATTTTCAAGAATAAATGAATGAACATGCGTATTCATCACTTTAAATCTCATATATATGAAGCAATTCAACATGAAAAAGGCTTTTCATTATACTGCAAGGACTTACTGTTTAAGTTGCAGAAGATTGAAATAGAAAAATTCTAACTCATGGGACCTATTATAATAGAGATATATGTAAAAAATGTCAAGATTGCTAAGAAGATACGCCTCTAAATCTGTGTGGAGACTCAGAAAGGGCATCAACTGACTATGGATCAGGGTCTTCCAATTGATCCTCCTTTATTTTCATGACCAGTAAGCAAACAAGGTTGCCTCTGCACCCGGATTTCTGGCAGGGAGAAGGTGTGTGAACCAGAAGATTCAAGCCCTTCACAGCATCCATCATAAGTTGAAATTTATTTGTATAACTGGGCAGAGATCATGTCTATTTTGTTTATCATTGGTTTCTTAATAGCCAGCAGAGTGCTGGGCACATAGCATGACTAAGTATCTGCTCAGTGACTCCGTGCAGTCTAAGTAGCATGCCAGCCTCTTTAAGGAGGCTCATCATAATCCCTCCATAAATCAATTAAAAAAAAAAAAAACAACTTTTCAATAACATTTAGTGTAAGAATTAATTATTATGGTTTTGCAAAACTGAAATGTTGTTAAGGCATATAAAGATCTACTCCTTGGTTTACTTTATTGACAGTCACTTCTGTAAAATGTAGGGCTTAGTAAAGGAAAGAGGACTGAGAGGAAATGTTTGGTATATCACACCATCCCAGTACCACTGTCACTTCTACATGGGGAGAGCATGTGCTTTCTCTCTCTCTCTCTCTGGCTCTGTCTTTCTGAATAGAGACACTATAAATATATTTTACAGAAAATTAATAACATAGTAGAAAAACATTTAGTAAAAACCCAAAAGGCAAAAAAAAAAAAAATCTTGTAAAAATTACTGTAGCTGATCACACAAAAGCTACAATCATGCCCCTCAAAAAATCATATTCAGAATGATAATCTGTATACATTTACCTGAGCCTAACTTTACTGAGGTTTGTGCCAAGTATGTATGCATGAAGAAAAAGAACAATCATTTCTAAAGTTGGAGAGCTGAACTTCATGAGTGAGATTTTGGCTAGAAAATTTCTATCCTCATAAACACTGCATGATATCCAAGTAACAAGACAAAATTTCTATCCATGCCATAATATAAACATTTGGATTAATTCAAGAATAGTTCAGTTCATGCTTTTATTCCAATCATTTCCCTATATAAACAAAGCATGGAAACAGCCTGGACACTCTTCAAAAGACTCCGAAGAACTTAACAACCCATATAATAACATGATTTAACAAAATTTCTCCCAGACTATAGCAGAATATTTTTTATTTTTTCTATGACTGCAATTCATATGCAATCTGAATACTGCCCATTTTTAAAAATTACCACAACTAGGCCCATAATAACCAAAAGTTATTGCTAAACAGCTAGACCAGCATAATGCTTTGTAGAAGCAAAGGCTGAAGTATCAAAAAGCTGAGAACTACTACCACACACAATATCAACAAAATTTTATAGTACCTGTTGCTTTAATGTGTAAATACACGGCATGTAGTTTTCCTGAAAGAGTACAAGTAGACCAATTATAGAAAGTCCTGAATTAGTCTTTTCCTGAACAAAGGATGATTATAATTCCTATCAAATAAAGTATATTAGACACAGCCCACTACACAGTGTAGAAAATACTACCAAACACGATTGAACTCATTTTTATATCTTTCCTTCTATATAGAATTCCCATTCTTACAACCCAACAAGAGGATAAACAAAAATGTACGTCATGTAAAAGGGTTGTTTGTGCGCTTCGTTACTTTTTTCAGTTTAAACATTTGTGCAGCAGAAAATTGAGCTGGGGTTTTCAGTTCCATTGAAACCCACGGAGCACACAGTTTATGACAATTGGCTCACTGTGAAATGACAATTCTTCTAGGTGTGCTGTCTTTGAATTTCCTGCTGACAAAAACCATTAGTAGTATTGTGCGTTCCAGATCTGGTTAGGGTTGGCTGTCCTGAATCAGAAAAGTCTATAAAGAGACTTCGTGATTCAATTCATAGACTTTGGGATTTCAAATAATGACAAATGTATATTACCCCCCACAAATTACATAAGGGTCATGAACTGCTCTGAATTCCTTGGGAAAATGTGCCATGTAAATTGCTACATTCCCATAGAGCACTTTCCAAAAATGGCTGGTTAGCTTATATGACTCTCAGCATTATGGACCTTGAATTACTGGCTTAGTTATCTCAACATAAAAGATAAATTATGAAAATCACTAGTTTATAAGATAAATAACTAAGGCTATTCTGTTCACCTTTGATTATATTTCATGTTTTTATACCCATGTTCCTTCCAAATATCTAGAATTAATTTAAGTGTAAAACATTTATATAAGTAATTGAATTTTCAGGTTCTTAGCATATCTTAAATGGCTATAAATACATTCAGATATATAAGGGAATTGAGAATTAATTTAAGTGTAAAACATTTATATAAGTAATTGAATTTTCAGGTTCTTAGCATATCTTAAATGGCTATAAATACATTCAGATATATAAGGGAATTAAGCAAAATACAAAGAAGAGATAAAACAAAAAGGTTAATTACCCAGATTTTTCAATACACTTTTTTTGTTGTTTTTTTGTTTTGCTGTGCTCGTTATACTTAGGAAAAAGTAGCAACCAGTCAAAATGAACCAGCTGTATGAATTAGGTTGGTAAAAAACAACATACACATCTTTTGGATCTATCCTGTAGTTATTATATATAATAAATAAATATTATATATATTAATTTGTTGTTTTACAAATTTACAAAGGTCCTAATGAATATTTGACAATATTCACACTTTCTAAATGAAAGAATAGAGTTTCAGAGCTATTAAATGAATAGTCCTAGCTTCACAGCTTACAGTGGGACCACTGGGTCCAGATGTGGACTATAGTCCTCTCACTCAATAGCACATGCTCCTCCCATTACCAGAAACAAAAATATAAGCAAACAAATCAAAAACACAAACCATTCTAGAGCAGACTCAGACCACACTTGCTGAGCTTATATCTATGGCCCTGAAGAATTAAAACTGATGTGCAAAATATCTCTGTTAATTAACATTTTAAGAAATCATAGACAGATGTGATGTTAGCAAGATGATAAAAGAGAAAGTCCCAGACCCTCCTTCCCTCCATGGAGACAATGACTGCACAATAGTACATGGACAAACTCCCTTTGCGAGAAATCTAGAAACCAGTTAAGAGGCTCCTACACCTCAGTGAGCATGAAACCACGGCATTGAAAATGGCAGAAAAATGTGTTGCAATCCCTGGCCGTAGCTGCTTACTGGCTCCACATGGAACAAGTGGGGAAAACTCTCAGCTTCTTCCTAGAGAGGGAAAGAATTACAGCTTGCAGCTAACATTCTGGTGTTTGAGGATGCTGCCCAAGATTCTAGTTATTCTATTTTGGAGTGCTGATGGGACTGGCATACTCTAGAAGCCAGGGAACTGCTGAAAAGAATGGAGAGCTGAGCAGCATATGGCAGCTGCAGAGAACCTGTAGTACTTCAAACAGACACAAGAGGAAGAAACAGAGTACAGTTTCCTGCAAAAAGAAGTCAGTAAATCCTTCTAATTGGAAATTTATGTGCACATTTCCTGAGAAGACACCTACAGAAAAGGCTTGAGTGGCCCCCAGAATCTCTAGCCAGCTGATTGGTAAAGGCCTTCCTCTGTGAAGAGCCTGGGAAAAGTGACAGTTTTTTCAAATGTGTAGATCGTAATAGAAAGTTACAAGGCTCATTTAAAAAACAGGAAAACATAACTCAACCAAAGAAAAAAATTATAAACCATTAGCCATGTTAAAGAGAGAGAAAGAGAGAGAGAGAGAGAAACTCAAGTAAAATAAGAAACTGATGCCAGAAATACAAAAGATAACAAGAGGCTCCCATGAACAATTATGTGCCAATAAGTTGGATAACGTAGGAGAAATGGATGAACTCATAGAAACACACAACCTATGAATACTGAACCAGAAAGAAATAGAAAATCCGAACATCTGTAACTAGTTAAGACATTGAATCAGTAATAAAAATAATAATAATTTTAAAATCTCAGCAAAGAAAAGCCAAGAACAAGATGGCTTCACTGAAGAATTCTACCAAACATTAAAAAAAAAAAAAAATGCAAATTCTTCCCAAATTCTTTCAAAAACTTTAAAAGGAGGAAATACTTCCAGACTCATTTTAGGAAGCTAGTATTACCCTGATACCAAGGCTAGACAAAGACATTACAAGACAAGAATACTACAGGTCATTATCACTGAATAGTATCAATCCCAAAATCCTCAACAAAATGCTAGCAAACTGAATTTAACAACATATTAAAAGGATCATACACCATGGCCAAGGGAAATTTACCTCCGGGATACAAGGGGGGTTCAACATATGCAACTCAGTCAATGTTATTTAACAGAACAAAAAATAAAAGTCACATGATTATGTCAACAGGGGCAGAAAAATCATCTGACAAAATTCAACACCCTTTCATAAAAACACTCAGTGTACTAGGTGTATAAGATAATTACCTCAAAATAATAAAGAGCGCATATAAAAACCCATGGCTAAAATCATACTCAACCGTTTAAAAAAACTCTGAAAGATTTGCCTTAGAAAAGGGGCAAAGATTCCCACTCTCACAATTTCTATTCAACATAGTACAGGAAGTTTTCACAAAGGCAATTAGGCAAGAAGGAGAGAAAAGGCATCCAAGTCATAAAGGAAAAGTAAAACTATCTGTTTTTGCAGATGATATAATCATAAATGTAGAAAACCCTAAAGATTTCAAAAAAGTTAGAAAAAAACAAATTTAGTAAAGTTGCAAACTACAAAGTCAGCATGCAAAAATTAGTTGCATTTCCATACACTAACAATGAACAATCCAAAATGGAAAATAAGAAAGCAACACCATTTACAATAGTACCAAAAAGAATAAAATACTTAGGAATAAACTTAACTAAGGAGGCAAAGACTTGTACATGAAAAGTACAAAAGATTGCTGAAAGAAATCAGTGAAAGAATAAATAAGTGGAAAGATATCCTGACCAGGTGCAGTGGCTAATGCTTGTAATCCCAGTACTCTGGGAGGCTGAGGTGGGCAGATCACCTGAGGTTGGGAGTTTGAGACCACCTGACCAACATGGAGAAATCCTGTCTCTACAAAAAATACAAAATGTTCAGGCATGGTGGTGCATGCCTGTAATCCCAGCTACTTGGGAAGCTGAGGCAGGAGAATCGCTTGAACCTGGGAGGCAGATGTTGTGGTGAGCCGAGATGGTGCCATTGCACTTCAGCCTGGGCAACAAAGGCAAAACTCTGTCTCAAAAAAAAAAGAAAGAAAGAAAGAAAAAAAAGACATCCTATATACATGAATTGGATATTCAAATAAATCTCTATCAAAATCCAAATGGCATTTTTGTAGAGATAGAAATAATCTTTATGGAACATAAAGGACCCCAAATAGC
This sequence comes from Macaca thibetana thibetana, assembly GCF_024542745.1. Classification (NCBI taxonomy): domain Eukaryota; kingdom Metazoa; phylum Chordata; class Mammalia; order Primates; family Cercopithecidae; genus Macaca; species Macaca thibetana. The sequence continues at coordinate 73,903,851 of NC_065588.1, read as the reverse complement.
CAAAACAATATAGAGCAATAAGAACAAAGCCAAAGGCCTCACACTGCCTAACCTCCAAACATATTACAAAGTTACAGTAATCAAAATGATGTGGCACTGGCATAAGGAAAGGCATATAAACCAATGGAGCAGAATAGAGAAGCCAGAAATAAATCCATGAATAAATTGGTCAAATGATGTTTGACAAGGGTGTCAAGGCTACATAATGGTGAAACAACAGTCTCTTAAACAAATGGTGATGGGAAAAGTGGAAAATCCACATGCAAAAAAAATAAAATTTGAGGCTTATTGTACACCATACAAAAAAATTAACTCAAAATGGATTAAAGACATGAACATAGAACTGAAACTATAAAATCTCTAGAAGAAAATGGAGGAAATCTTCCTAAATTTGGTCTTGGTAGTGATTTCATGGATTATGACACAAAAAGCACAAGATACAAAAGCAAAAGAAACAACTATCATGATATCAAATCAATAAGCTTTTGTATAGCAAAGAAAACAATCAAGAGAATAAAAAGGCAAACTATGGAATGGGAGGGAATGTTTGCAATTCACATATCTGATACAGGGTTAATATCCAACATATATAAGGAACTCCTACAACTCAGTGACAAAATACCTGTTAATTCAATTTAAAAATGGGCAAAAGGTTTCAATAGACAAAAGGGTCAACAGGTATATAAAAGTTATTCAACATCACTAGTAATCAAGGACATGCAAATCAAAACCAACTGAGACACTGCCTCACACTCGTTTGGGTAGGTGTTATTGAAAAGTTAAAAGATAACACGTGTTGGTAAGGATGTAGAAAATTGAGATTCTTGTGTGCTCTTGGTGGGAATGTAAAATAATGCAGCCAATATGGAAAACAGTATGAACAGCGTGAACCCGAAAGGCGGAGCTTGCAGTGAGCTGAGATTGCGCCACTGCACTCTAGCCTGGGCAACAGAGCGAAACTCTGTCTAAAAAAAAAAAAGAAAGAAAGAAAGAAAGAAAGCTCCTTTAAAAATAAAAATAAAACTACCATATGATCCAGCAATCCCACTGCTGGATATTTATTCAAAATAATTACGAATATTTTGCAGCATTGCAACATTAGTCATACTAGCTAAGATATGTAAACAACATAAATGTCCATTGATAAATGAGTAAAGAAAATGTAGTACATGCACACAATGGAATATTATCGAACTTTAATAAAGAAGGAAATCCTATAATACACTACAACATGAATGAAACTTGAGGACATCATGCTGAGTGAAATAAGCCAGATGCTGAAGGACAAATACTGCATGATTCCACTTATATAAGGTATTTAAAGTAGTCGAACTCATAGAAGGAGAAAGTAGCATACAGATTTCTAGCAGCTGAGGAGAGGGGAAAATGGGGAGTTGCTGTTCAATGGGTATAGAGTTTTGGTCATGCAAGATGAAAAAGTTCTAGAGCTCTGCGGTACAATAATATGCATATAGTTAATGGTACTGCATCATATACTTAAACATTTGTCAACAAGGTAGATTTTATGTCATGTGGTTTTTACCCCAATAGAAAAAGAAGTATAAAAAGTCAGAGATGCTCGATAATTCACCACATACACCTACTCACACACTCATAAGCCCAGGCACAGACATATGTTTAATTTTTAGCAAGCTGCAAAGCATGATTGGTTTACTTTTTTTTTTTTTTTTTTTTTTTTTTTTTTTTACCATGATGCTCTATAAAAAACGTTACAGGAAATTTCCTGAAAGCTTTGTCCCATCGGATTTCTGCTCTCAACAGAAGTTGCCTAATTTGCTTCCCAGACAGCGTTTGCTTCATGAATATCACATTTAATATTCATGATAGCCTACTATGGTGGTAGTTACAGGACCCTTTTTATAGGTAAGAAAATTAGGCATAAAAATATTAAAAGAGAATAAGTTGTATGATTTAGGCTGAAATTAGATATGTCAAACTCTAACATCTAGAACACTATCCGGAATTTTAATCCAAGAGAATAATTGGCAATTTTGATTATTTGTAATCTGAGTTATTACTAGGAGATCCTGGGCAAGAAAATAACTTCATTTATACTTCTATATTTATACTAAAATGTAAGTAAAAAATATAAAGTCAAGGAGTTATATAAGGATAAGAATTAAAAAATACGTTTATTACAATTAATTAATCCTGTAGAAAAATTATAAAAACACGAAATTACTGATTTTGATTTTTGCACGATATACTCTGAACAATATTATGCCACTTGTATCATTTATTTTTAATAATTTTTCTCTTGCAACTCTGTGAGTTTCTTGAGAACATGGTACATTCCTTATTCATTCTTTTATATCTAGCACAAGTACAGTGTAACAAATAATTTCCAAAAATACCAAAGGAAAAAAAAACTTGCTATTACTTTTCTGGAAACGTAATTAGATTTCTTGAAGTCCAAAACTTATAAAACATAAACACTTAGATATTATGACGTTTAATTTAAAGTCTTATATAGAAAAAAATATTTATGACTTCAAGATTTACATAGATAGGAAAGAAACTTGAAACTGAGACTGTTCAAATTTCATCTTAGGAGTATGACAAATTGCAAGAGATTCAAAGTTACAATTATAGATCTTGCACAACTGTAAATATAACACATAGATATATGTTACAAGAGAAGTAAAAGACTTTCCTTTTGCCTTTAAATCTTGATAATGGCCCCAACTCTATATAGCTCTGAAAATTTTGTTCTAGGTATGAAACAGTACCAGTAATGTACCTGAGGTATAATTTTATGAAGACCCCATGCTCTCATTATGTACATAAATGGCATTCTGCAGCAATGATTGAAAGCTACAATAACTTTTTTTTACTCTCAGCAAAATAGCACAGTGTGCAGAAAAATACACAACATGAAGTAAAAAAAATGACCAAATCAGCAGTGGTTTTATACTCAGCCTCTATGTGCCTATTTAGTAATGAGACACCCTGTGGTGCAGCTACAAAATACATTGATAAAATAACTCTGCCTCAAAAATTATAAATGGTTTAGTTTAACATATCTAAAAATAGCATCCTCAGTAATTATATATTTCATTTCACTGATAATGTCTTTATCATAGTAATTTAATAACCCTATTTATTTTTTGGTAAAAACAATATTTTATCCACTGTGAATTTTGAAAATTATATTGTAATAATTTATAATGTATGTAAATGCATAGGTACATATACATATTTGTTTTAGACATGTTTAAAAATAGTAGACATTCATGCTCAAAAAGCAATACAAATAAGATAGAAATATAATACAAAAAAGACATAGAAAGCATAGTTTTAAAGATAATTTTAATACATAAAATGTGTATAATTTTACTGAAGATTCGATTCCACTATATACCAACAATATACTAACCAACTAAAGGTGTCATTTTCAATGTTACACTAAAGATTGGGTCCATTTTATTCAAATTTCATTGTTAAATCATGCTTTCTATTAAATATTTCTTCTTAGCTCTATGGATTTAATATCACAATTTCAGGATTACCAAGACAAATATATGGACACAAAGTATTATAACTAATGTTTTTATAGTTCTTGCTTTTACAACTTCAATGGGAGAACCAAATCAATACCAAATGTAACCTACCATTTATCTACACTTACAGGGTACCTAATACCCTAACTTTACACTAAATTAAATATTTGTCAGTTAAATAAATCAGGAAAAGTAAATACCATATTTTTAAGTAAAGGTACTTTGTGAATCTAAAAATTATGTTATGTATTTTTAAATGTTTAACTCTTTATGCCAAGTGCGACTTTTAACAATACTTATGTGCTTTTTTCTATAATCTATTTGAAATGGCAAAGATTTCCAAATTGTTAGAGATACTACGTAAAAGGAATAGATTAAATGTCTTTGAAAGATGTAAGATTAGAAACAAAACCTTTTAATCCCAAAATTAAAAATGAATTTCATAGATGTTTAGTAGACATTTAATTATAAGCAAAACTGTAGGTAAATCATATGAAGTCTAATACATTTTAACAATTTTTCAATATTTAATGGGCACATGCCTTTTATAAGAGGTCCTATTACAGAAATCTCTAAAGGAATTAATTACTAGCGGAGTAAGACAAGAATGAAACCAAACCTCAAGCAAGGCTGTACCTTCAATTCTAAAAAGATTTGATGGGCTGTAGGACACAAAGTTGGATAAAGTCAGACAGATCAGGAACCAGATCTATTAATCTATGATTCTGTACAGGACTCAGCAGAGTTCTGCACATAATTAGCAAGTTAGCAACAACAACAACAAAATAGCCTGAACTGAGGAATTTTGTAGGGTTAATTTTAGTATAGGATAGAGTTGCTTTGAACTCTCTTCCTTACCCATTCATGAAATATTTTGGATATTTCTTCACAGTTTCACTTCCCAAATTTCTAAGTTACTGAGATCTGACATCTCTGTGCCTTATATCCCCAACCTCTCAGGAAGATTTTGAGAAACGGAGCCTATAACATTAATTTATTTACAATTTCTCCAAAATGCCAGTCACAAGTCATGCCCTCTAGATGTAATATTCTTCTATATTCCCAGAAGCAGCTAAGAAAATATATAGACTTCAAAAAAAAGTATATTTTCTACCATGCAGAAAATGTATCTTCAATGTAATATTATACAAAGTAATGATGACAATAATATTAGCAACTGATGTTTATTGGGCACATAATTTTGCTAGGAAATACTATCTTCCTAATTTTAGAAATGAGAAAAATTATTCTAAATGATTAATTACCTAGTCCACAATAACCAAGAAACTGGTAAGTATAGAGGTAGGATTCAGATCCACAGTATCTATGATCTTAGTTACTACAAGATATTATACACGATTGTTTTGTTTTCAATTCTTGCTGGTACATTTTTATAACTGATCTTAGACTGGAGACAGATAAAATGCAAGAGTGCAACAGGGGAAATAAAGACATCAAAGGTCATACAGAAAAGGTTTAAGGAAGATCGTAAAAGGAAGCTTGAAAACATAAACAGAATAAGCAGTAGTACTTCTGCTCAACATTTAACAAGCTTCATATATTCTACAGATTTCACTAAACACCATTTCTACTTCTGAATTCATTCACTTTCACTTAAATGTATAATTAATAATGGATACATTATCAAAATCATTTCATTATAAGAAAAGTATTCACTATGTAAGTCACAAACAGTATGTAAAACTGAATATACAGTATAAAACCAAATCTGAAAACTCTATTAATAAGGCAATATGTAGGTACAGTTGTATAGCATAGTCAGATAATTTCTGCTTACACCATACTTTAGCCACTGAAGAAAATGGTATTTTATAAATGGAGAGAAACACAAATACTTAAAAAATCAGAAGCCGGTACACATACACATCAACCTCTGTCTATAATAAGATAAATTACTTGTTGATATTTTTCACACCTAAATAAATGTGCAAACGCACAGACCAGGCATGCATAGGTGTGACCATTAAGTGAAGTGTGATCAATTGAAAAAGCCATTTCTTGGGCCTGGCAATTTCTCAGTTGGTAGACATTGAGTTATGCTAGCTGCAGAGGTCTGGGCCTCAGCTGGCTTTTGTGGTGACCCTAGTATCAGAGGGGGTCAACATCAGACAGTGACTGTGAGTGCTGCAGCAATCACATACACCCACAAAGAACTGAGTCACTTGCTCACCTTGCTGAGAAAACCAGCTATTAGCCTTGGAGTATGATCTGTAAAACGTAAGCATATGTAATCTTAAGTGATTTCCACTAACTTGCTTGCCTGTATGTCAATATGAGTCATTTGTTTGTATGAATTTCTTTTGTTTCTACACAAAATCTAGTTTACAGAATTCTGAGGCAATGATTGCTATCTCTGAGAGAAGTGAATTGGTTGACATTTTATATTCATTAAAATAAACCCCATTTGTAAAGAAAAATCAATAGTTGGGGACTTACTACAGTTATCAGTTACTAAGACTCCAACAGGCAAAACAGAGACTATAGCACCATTGGATCACTATAAACATGTTCTGGTTAGGATATCAGGCTAACATTTATCTTACTGAAGTCTCATTTCTAGTGATAATGATTCCTTTTCTTTTTTCCCTTTTTTTTTTTTTTTTTTTGAGATGGAGTCTCCCTCTGTCGCCCAGACTGGAATGCAGTGGCATGATCTCGGATCACTACAAGCTCCACCTACCGGGTTCACACCATTCTCCTGCCTCAGCCTCCCGAATAGCTGGGACTACAGGCGCCCGCCAACACGCCTGGCTAATTTTTTTTTTTTTTTTTTTTTTGTATTTTTAAAATATGTTGGTCCCTAATTCATTAAAGACTGCTTCTTTTTGTTTCACAAGCTTTGATTTAAGGATAGGGTCTCCAATAGATTTCACCATAGAGGGATCCCATGTGCATTAAACTGGTGCTTTCTGGAAACAGTGTACATTCTTACAAGAAGAATAAATTTATGAAGGAAAAATAATATATGATAAATATGGAATTATATCCTCCCTCTATGTAAATGGCAGAATCTTTCATTGGTCCAGTGATTTTGTTTTCCTCTCTCTCTCTCTGCTTCCCCTTAGTTTCTGTTGATGATGTTCAAAAAAATATATCCCTTTCGCTCTGAAAGGGAGATTGTGGCTTAAGGGGTGGACCAAAGTTAGATATGATAATATGCAATAATGAAAAATAATACAAAACAGTTAAAACTCCTGTTTGCTTTTAACATGCTCAAGTTGCAGGTGGCTTAAATGACCTGGGGGTTAAAGGACAGACACACACAGACTTAATTCAAAAGAGCCAAGTTTTTAAATGAAGTTGTGGGTTTTAAGAAAAAGAAGAGAGAACACAGAGTGAGTTTATTAGAAGTGGAGGGCTATAGAAACAGCCCACCAGAGAAATGATAAAACCCAATACAGGAGACACAAATAGGATGCAGGAAGATCAAGACAAATGGGAAAGAACCTCAACTGTATATGTCATGACGGGGGCTTGGTAGCCAAACACAAATCAGAAAATTTCCTAAAAGCAGACTTAATGGCTGCTTAGTGCCTAGTGGGATAGCAGTAAAAGCTTCCAGTCAAAATCTTCCAGTCTGTGGGTGCCCACCTACCTCAGAGATCCCCTGTTCCACAGACACCCTGCCTAATCTCGTTCAGGGCAGCTGAGTAGGGCTGACAGGACATCAGGGTACCTGCCCTTTAGTTGCTCCTGACACCACATTCCATACCATGGCCAAAAAAGGACCAGATCCTGTTTGTAATTTCTTCCAGTTTGTAAGTGATAATTTTGAGATCAGTTTAAAGTTCTTGACCCTTCTCCCATTTTCAGCAGTAAAGAGATTTAAAAAAAAATTAGCACAACATTCTCTCAGCTTTGACCAATTCCGCTGAAGTCAGGGAAAGGACATCATAACAGGAATAACAAAGACTGGGAATTTCCTATGGGACTAGAGATGCACAGACAGCAAAAGGCAGAGCAGAGGCCATAAGCAGAAAAAGCCTCCACTTCAATCCATAAGTGTGGGGTTAGGCCACATTAACAAGACTGAAGACCACATGGGTCTCTGAGGCTCACCATGGTAATTCTGATGCAAAGTAAGAAAAAGACTACAGCTCACTGGGAAAATCTAAGTGGGTCTGATATTTCACAAAATTCAAAGCACTCAAATAATTTTGTTGCGTACTGAGTCAATTCAATTGGCAATTATTTCCAAAATACATAATTTCCAGTTAATTCATTTTTTTGAGAAGTGCAAAGTGACATAATACTTAAAGAGTGTTTTAATTCAGCTTGTTTTATAAGGTCATTGATTTGGGATGAGATCAAGACATATCATGGTACAAAAGTTCTGACCAACAAAAATTAAATAACTTTAAAATTTGTAGAATAATTTTTTAAAATTATGTTTAAATGTAGCTGTCAAAGAAAGCTCAAATAAATTTTGCCAAATAGATTAGTTCATTTAATCTATTGCCAAGAACGAGAACAAAAACAGGACTTAATTTTTTTTCTAGAAATAAAAATAATATAAAGTGCCATTTTTCTATTATGTCAGAATTATATAAAAATTCAAGACAGCAGAAACAAAGTACTCAAGTCCGTGTCTGTGTGCATGTCTGAGATACTCTTCCATGACTTCGTTCTCAAAAAGTCACATCGTAACATTTCTATTGATATGCTAATTAAGTAATGATTATGCCATATATTATATTTCTAAGCACTTTTAAGTAATTTCTACTGGCATCTTTGGGGAGAAGGTACAAAAATCAAATTAACATTAATTTTCCCCATGAAAAAACTGGTATAAAAAATACAAGTGAGTTTCAACATCACAAGAACGTTGGCAGATTCAAATTTGAACTCAGTTTTTAATTTTTATTTTAATCCACGGAGTCAGCAATCTGTGCATCTAAAATGATAGTTATCTAGAAGAGCTCCACACAGGTAACAGTTGCCCAGAGTCAAGTCGAGGAAAGCTCAACAGTTTTAGATTCACAAGCTAAGCCTACGTTAGGATTCGTAATTTTGCTTCACAAATGAGAAAATCCATGCAAAAGCCTTTTGTTTCTGAAATACTTTTCCGTGATCTGGAAAGAGCAGAAACTTTTAATGATTTGAAGTTTGTTATGTTTGGAATACATGTGGATATTTAAAAGAAAAAAGTGCACGCCCTATTAAGAATAGTCATTGGCTTTTTTTTTATTAGAATCTATTAAATACTGGCTTTCAAAATGTGGATTTCTAAGACACAGATTACTATACTTTTAAAACTAATGCAAGCTGACATTTTTCTGTGCTGATGCTCATATTAGAGCCACATTAGAAGAGTTTATGATTCCATAATAGCTCATTTGGGTCCATGTTGTATAACTGGGTCTGCAGGGTTTGGCTCAGTCTTCAATGCTGGCGGACTGCACAGAGATAGCTTAAAAGATAGTTTGAAAATGCATATGGAAGGGAAAACAAACCTTTTAATTAAGTGTCTACTCTATGCCAGGCACAATGTTAATTGCTGGAAATACAAATCAATATTGCAAAGGTTGCAATTTAACGAGGGAGATGGACGACAGCAAATAGGGAGTGCTTGTGTCCAAAAGCTGTTTGCCAGACTATGATGATGGGCATGTTATGTAATTTAGTTTTTAAGTTGTCAAATGGGAATATACTTAACTCATCATTTTGTAAGCAAAGATTTTATACTTAGGGACTTTTTACAATTTAAAACATTGTTTGATATGATCCCTTCCTATATCTAGAAAGTATCTTCATGGCACCCATAATAGTTTATTAAATTTATTTACATAATGTTTCCCTTTTACTCTGCTATAAGTCTGTTAAAGAAGGTAGCAATTCAAGCTGGGTCCTGAAGAGGAAGTAGGAATTTCGTAGGTAGACATATTTCACCCCAAGCAGGTGAAATATGCACGGACTTGTTTTAATCAGTATGTCAAGAGGGCATGCTTTTTCGTTTTTCTTTTTCTTTTATTTTTATTTTTTATTTTTTGAGACGAAGTCTTCCTCTATCGCCCAGACTGGAGTGCAAGTGGCGCCATCTCAGCTCACTGCAAGCTCAGCCTCCCGGGTTTACGCCATTCTCCTGTCTCAGCCTCCCTCCCGAGTAGCTGGGACTACAGGTACCCGCCACCACGCCCGGCTAGTTTTTTGTATTTTTAATAGAGACGGGGTTTCACCGTGTTAGCCAGGATGGTCTTGATTTCCTGACCTCGTGATCTGTCCGCCTCGGTATCCCAAAGTGTTGTGATTACAGGCGTGAGCCACCGCGCCTGGCCTTTCCCAGATATTTTAATTATGGATCTCTCATATCTTTTGAATTTCACTGTGGGATGATTGATCAGGATCAGCCAAGATAATCATAACTTACCAACTGGCAGGCATTAGAGTATACACATGAAAAGTGGAGTTTCAAAGTAGGTCTCAACAGTGGATTGAAGGCATAGATCAATGTATTGAATCGACCCCCAATTTGAAGAAAGTCGTTTTATGTGGAAGAGAGACAAGTATCTCATAGTCTTTGAATAACTATTGAGAAATGTAGTATGTACTCCTAGAAGTTTAATTTACTTACTAAAGTTATAGCATTATTTTTTCAGCATTCATAAGGGAGATCTATTAATGTTAATTTAGTTTCCCCAAATGATTAACTAGGCTCTTTGGAGTAGTTTGCATGGTGATAAGTATACCTGAATTTCATTAACTTTTTATTAATTCATATCTCCTAGCTACCGAAAATCTTTTTTTAATTTGAAGTATGTGTCATAAAAGTTAGAGTTGGTTTAATAATAACTTTCCTCTTTTTATAAAAGCACCGTATTTCCTCAATGTTAGAGATCATGGACTATAAGATCACCATCTATTACAATAGCTTTGAAGGAAAAAAAACAACTACAATGGATGAACACATCAAATGTTTATTCTAATTTAAAAAGAAACACATTTAAAAAAATGCAGTTTGCAATCAGAAATAAGATACTTATTACAAAATATCTGAAAACATAAGACAAAGAAAAAAATCACCTGTAATCCAGCTATAATAAATTTTCATGAATAATAACAGAGAGTGATACCTCAATCTGTGGTCAGGACAAAACGCCCTTGATGGTATAAACTTATACTACATAATTACCAGCTCTTAGAATAGCACATGTGACTTTGGAGGGGCTGAATTCATCTTTGACCCCCGGGGGAATAAACAATCCAGGTGAAATCAACTAATATGCCACATCAGGCTAGAGCTGTTGATGGTCATATTTGTCTTGTCCTTTTCTAGAAAGTGTGCCTGATGTAGCCATGCACTGGAAGGCAATGACAAAAAATGGAGATACAGCATCCTAAGAGTATAATTTTGGGGACTGGGTCGAAAGTCATTTCATAATTTTAAGTTCTCCTATTTTTTTAGCCCATAAAATCCCCTTTTAATTTCAGGGTAGTCTGAGATAGTTTTGTTTGTTTGTTTTTTGAGACAGAGTCTCGTTCTGTCACCCAGGCTGGAGTGTAGTGGTGCAATCTCTGCCTCCTGGGTTCAAGCGATTCTTGTGCCTCAGCCTCCTGAATAGTTAGAATTACAAGCACCCACTAACACACCCAGTTAATTTTTTTGTATTTTTAGTAGAGACAGGGTTTCACTATGTTGACCATGCTGGTCTCGAACTCCTGACCTAAGTTGATACACCTACCTTGGCCTCCAAAATGCTGGGATTATAGGCAGAAGCGACTGTGCCCAACCTGAGATAGCTTTTTTTTTCCCTCTTAAAAAAGAGTCTTGATTAATACAATACACAAATGTTACAAAGACACATTATCTCAGAGCAAAAAGGAGACTACTCCATCCTGCTTCTCTCTGTCTCTTGCACCTTAAAAAATGACTTACTATTTCCTGTAATACAAAGTTCCTAAAATAGTATCATAAAATATTTCATTTCACAAATATAAACTAGGTTTGAAATTCCAATATCCTAGGGAAAATCCACAGTGAAGTAGGAAGTTAGCACACCTTTGAAACAATTGGACAAGACAGAGAGAGCAGAAATATGAATATATCTTCAACATGTGAGAAGTAAACCATTTATATACCTTCTCTGGTCTACTTATATTATATTTTGTAATATACCTTTTAACCACTCTAATTTACTAATGCTCAGTCTCTTAAAGTGGAGTCCATTTCACTCCACTTTAGCAACGATTGAATGCTGGTTTTTTAAATTATTATTTCCCTTAGCAATTAAGGACTATGGAAAATCTGAAGACTCACTAAGAGGAACATTTTCACCAGAAAAAAAGATTATGTGTTTTGCTTTATATGAGGTAATTTTGATAGAATAGCATAAAATTGTTAAAGGATTTAACTGCAACAATTGCTGGATTGTCATAAGATTTCTAGACCATATGTACATGATACTATTTTGGATATCAAGCAAGTAGGAATCAGGGCTGCTTGATGGAGTAGCATTTGGGATACGGCGTCTTCATTTGTTCTTCAAAATGTAATCTCTGTTAATAATATCTTAAAAGTTTCAGATTGGCACTACTGCTACAAATGTGATCTATGTAAATCACTTGCCAATTATTTATAAATGCCACACACACAGGCACACCCTCACACACTCATATACACACAAAAGCATATTTGTAATCCTAAAGCATTTTAATAACTGTAAATATTATTAAAACTCATAGAGTAGAAAGCTTTTTATCTAATTTAGAAATGGCAGTAAACAAAACTCATTAAGATAGAATAGAAAAGACCTTAGGCTCTGCAGCCTTTTAAATGTGTTTACTCAATATATGTTTAATTAATATTCTATGGCTCAGATTAATCACAGAAGCTCAAGATGGCAGTGACCTCAACAAGATCATCCATTCCCTTACTCTAGCATTACAAGTGAGAACAGTGTTACACTGAGAAGTCAAATGCGGTATAGATGGTCATGAAATGATTATTGGCAAGCCAGGAGTCGTATTAAAAACACAGTCAGTGGTCCAATAGTCTTCTCACTTGTATAGCATTTTAAGTAACTTATGTTGCAAAAGATACGTCTGTTTTTATCTGTTCCACAGTCATTCTTCTACTGACAGGATCTTATTTTCACATTGAAAATGACTACCTTCTCATGGAATTTAATTTTGTGAAATTGTCAAAAAGAAATTTTATTCTCTCCTGACCAAGGTGTGCACATATGGCCAGGCCAATTGGACTGGTTCTCTTGGGAGGGAATTTGAATCCTCATATTTTGCTTGTGAAAATGGAAAATGTTATAACTATTTTGTAAAATTTTGGCAGTTTCTTAGAAGGTTACAATAACTTGCCATATTACTCAGTAACCGTATTCCTAGATATTTATCATGATAATGGAAACATCTATCAACAAAATAATCTGCATGCAAATGTTCAAACAGCTTTATTCAGAATAGCCAAAAACCAGGAACAACTTGAATGCCTCCCAGCTGAAGAATGGATAAATGAATTGTGATTAATCTATACAATGGAATACTACTCAAACAATATAATAAATGAACTGCGAATACATGTAATAACACAGATGAATCTCACAAGTATTATGCTATGTGAAAGGAGACAGACACGCAATCATGTACGATATAATCCTGTTTACATAAAATTGTGGAATAAGATAAACTTTAGGGATAGAAAACAGATCAGCTTTTGCCAGGAGTAGAAAGGGAGAAGGGGTCTGGCTTCGAAGATTCATGAGAAAACTGTGAGATAAAGAAATGTTCTATATCCACATTGTTGTAGTGGAGCAGGACTGAACAGATCTATACAACTTATCAAACTACATGATAAAATGACTGACTTTTATGAATGTATCTTAAGCCTCAATAAACCTGGCATTAAAAATTATTTTAAAAAGAAAAATAAAGACATTATCCAAATAAAGAAAAATGGAAGCAGTTGGTCAGCAGCAGACCATCACACTACAAGAAATATTAAAAGTAGTTCTTCAGACTAAAGGGAATTGATACCAGATGAAAAATCAGATTTATAGAAAGGAATAGAGAGAAATGAAAATATTTCATATAGAGGCAAGTATAAAATACTATCCATTTTTCTTTCTATTAACTTACTTGAAAGGCCCTTGTCTATTTAAAGTATTGATAATATTGTATAATGGAATTTCTAATATCTATAAAACTAAAATATAACAGTAGCACAAAGAATGGGGTAAGTAGAAATATACTTTTATTTGTTTCTTACATTTCATGTGAAATGATATAATATTAACCATAAGTAGAGTGTGAGAGCTTAGGATGGATATTGTAATACCTAGAGCAAAAAACAAAAAGCAAACTTAAAGGAATAAAAAAAATTCAAATCTGTTTATTATGAAAGAAAGCAGGAAAAGGAAAGAGGCACAAAAATACACAAGACAAATACAAAACTAATAGCAAGATGGTAAACTTGTTTCCAGAGTAAGAATAAATACAATGTACATATTTTAATAAATACTCCAAATAAAAAGGCAGAAATTGTCAGGTACAATAAAGAACAACACTCAACTATATCCTCTGCAAGAGATAGACTTTAAATAGAAAAGGACAGAAAGGTAGAGAATAAAAAGTTAACAAGCTATACCATGGTGTCAGCAAGCATAAGAATGCAGGTGTGGCTATATTGACGTCAAAGTAAACTTCAAGACAGAAAGTACTATAAGAGATAAAGAAAAACATTTTGTACTAATGATAGAGTCAATTCATCAGGAAGACAGAAAAATTCCAAGGGTGTGTGCACTTAATGACAGAATTTCATATTGCACAAATCAAAATCTCATAAATAAAGGGAAAATGAATAACTTCATAGTTATCATTGGAGATATTAATATCTTTCTCTTGGTAATTTATAACACAACTAGAATAATCAATAATCAATAAAGCTATAAGAAAGAATGAACAAAATTATTAACCAATTTCACAACAGATGCTTAGAACACTATACCCAATAACAATAGAGTACATATTTTGCTCCTGGTACACATGATGCATTTATTAAGGTAAACCATGGGCTGGGCCATAAAATAGGTCTTACTAAATTTCAAAATATTTAACTCTTACAAAACATGTTCTCTGACCACTAAAATAATGAAATTTTAGAAATAAACAAAATATATAGCAAAGCCACCCAGATTTGGAATGAACACACTACTAAAATGACCTATGAGTCAGAGACAAAATTACAATGGATACTGAAAAATATTTTGAATTCAAGTATAGTGAAAACACAACATATCAAAATTAGTGAGGTGCAGTACAAATAATGCTTAAGGAAAATTTATACATTCAAATACTTATATTAGAAAAATTAACTAAGATAATTCTCACTTAAGTTTCTAACCTAAGAATCTAAAAGAATGAGCAATTTAAAGTGAAGAGCATGAAAAAATAAAAAAATGAAAACAACAGTCAAAAGTTGTTTCCTTGAAAACATTAATATAACTGATAAACCTCTAGCAAGACTGATCAAGAAAAAAAGAGAAAATACATATCACAAGTATCAGGAATGAAAGAAGCAACATTGCCAAATATCTTCATGGAAGCCTACAGAAAGTAGTATGGCTAACATTCTGCTAATAAATTTGACAACTTTGATTACATCGTCAAATTCCCTGAAAATACAACTATAAGAATGATAATACAATACAAAGAGAAAATCTAAATAGCTTTGCATCATTAAACAAATTAAACTTGTACTCAAACATTCTACAAAGAAAAATCCATTTCCAAATGTTTTCTGTGGTGAATTCCATCAAGATATAGAAAGAAACAATATCAGTCCTACACAAACTTTCAGAAATAGAGAAGTAGGAAATACTTCCAACTCATTTAACAGGCCAATATAATCCTGATACCAAATCTCACAGGCAAAAAATAATTACAAGAAAATATTTTGGACAATAAACCTTCTCATTATTAATATAAAATTGTTTAATGAAATATTAGAAAGTTAAATATAAAAGTTTATAATATATAATATAAAAGAGTTCATAATATATAATGACTAAATTGGGTTTATTACAGGAATACAAGGTTGTATTTGAAAACCAATCAATGCAATTAACTGTATTAATAGAATAAAAAGAAAAGTCATATGATCATTTCCATAGCCATACGAAGGCATGTGATAAAATTAAATACCCATTCATAACAAATAATAAAAACTCTCAATGAATGAGAACAGAAAGGAATTTCCTCAATCCGATAAAGGACATTCATTAAAACCCTATAGGTACAAGTCATACTCAATAGTAAAAGAGTACAAATCATCCTCAGTAGTAAAAGACTAAGTGATAGGTACAAGTCATACTCAATAGTAAAAGAGTACAAATCATCCTCAGTAGTAAAAGACTAAGTGTTTTTCCCTAATATCACAAATATGACAAGAACATCTGCCCTCACTATTTCTATTCAACATTGTAATAGATATCTTCACCAGCGCAGTGATGCGGGAAAAATAAAGTTTAAAATCATGAAGACTAGACAGAAAAAATTTAAACTGTCTGTATTCTCAAACAATGTGATTGTTTTCATGGAAAATTTTAGGGCGAAACACATACACAACTGTAGAACTAATTTTAATTTATTTTCTCCCTATCAAATTGCTTATTTGTCTCTTCCAAATGCTCACAAACTCTCCTTCATGCTCTCATTTCTGCTTAGCATTGATATTCTCTATATTGTGACTATAGCACATGGGGCAGATCCCTTCCAACTCCAAGGTCATTTCAAGGATGAGATTTTTGTATGTTAATCCTACACTATGTAAAAGCCAGAGTTTGCCCACCTCTCACTCTTTCTTCAAAGATGACTGTGAGTGTTAATCATTTCAATACAAATTAAATATAACACAAGAATTAAGGTCTTGATCTCATTAGGTTCGTATTGAAGCACAGAAATCAAGTCCCAGAATTTCAGAAAGAAAATAATGAGGTATCCAAATAATGTGGCAGTTTACCTCCACACATTAGACTGTAGGCCTGTGCCAAATCAAAACTGGCTGGGTCAGAATTTCATGAGCTCTCATACCATCTGATTTTAAAACATAGCTGTAAATTCTTCAACATTTGTTCCATCTACAAGTGGATTCTATACCCCTCATCCCTGAATTTGGATAGACACCTTCAATCTATGGAGTGCTGTAGAGGTGACTGATTTCAGAGACTTGTTCACTAAAACAAAAGGCCATGAAGACATGGCCTTGCTCACTGGGGCATTCACTCTTGGTGCCTTGAGCCACCAGGGAAGTTCAACTACCCTGAAGCCACTTAGCTGTGATAAAGCCCAGGTCACATATAGAAGCCACATATAAGTGCTCTGGTTGAGTTCCAGATGAGCCCAGCCTGAAAGTCATACCAGACCTGAACCAGACTTAGAAAAAAAGAAGCTCTAGATTATTCCATCCCCCAGTCATTCAAGTACACTCCTGTCTTTCAAGTCTTTTCAGCTTAGGCCTCAGACATCATAGAGACAAGATATCCCTACCATGCTGAGTCCAAATTCCTGATTACAGAATCCAAGGATATAATAAGATAGTTATTGTTTTACTCTGTTACATTTCAGGTGATTTGTTTTGCAGCAATTGATATTAGAATATTTGACAACTACAAGATTTCATTGGGGAATCATATTAGAATACTACCGTAGGAATAGGCACTTGTGAGAACCAGAACATTGAGAATAATGCACAAACATCTGCTCCTCATTCAGGCAAAAAAGATCCAGGATGGAATATGAGTTCAAGGCCAGACAACCCTGTTAGTTATCTCCCTAATCTTGTCCTGCAAGATTCTTAGGCATGGAATAAATAATTCTATGTTCCATGCCAGTGAAATATATCAAATAAAAGTGGATACAACACTAAATCAAATACATATCCTCTAAGAACTAACAGGGTATCCTGAATCTAGAGTATATATTAATGCTACATATTTAGGTTTACGATTTAAGTTAGAATATTCTGACTATGTGGAGATGAAACATTCTAACGTGAAGCACTTGGAAGAAATTGTGCACAAGTATTCTAGGACAAACAGTAAACAATAAAAAACCAAACCCCTGCTATTCCAGCCTCATCTGATAGGGCTGATGGATAGGTGAATCATTTTAAAATTATTTGCTAGCAAATGTAAATTCTAGCTGTTAGGGCTTGAATATCAATAGCCATGCCATTCATGTAGAGAGTTTTACCAGCCTTCAGGAGGATACCTCAACTGTATTCTCACCCCTTAAATATTAATTATCTTGAGGGTCATGTCTCTAATCCTTCTATGGTCTCACTTTCTACATATTCTAGGTGGCCACACTCATTCCATTCTCACAGCTTCAACTAACAGCATTCCCACTTTGAATCTACTTAATCTACAAATCATCTCAGGCATTTCTCATCAACTCTTGGCTTTGATCTCTAGTTGCTTGGTTGACACATTTGGTTAGAGATCCACTGGATCCCTATACCCAAATTCAACATAATCATAGCTTGTTTTCTATCTACACTCTTTCTCGGCCCACAATCTGTTCCACCTGTATGCTCTATTTGCATTGACACTATCAGTCATTCTTCTTCCAGTGACAGGTGATATAATTGGAATAAGAGTTGAGCCCTAGAAAAATAAATGGAGAAATGACTTGCAGGCAAGCCAGCTGACAGAAAGATATACTCAACTAGGCCTCCCAAAGCCAAAAAAGCTACCCAAGATGTTAACGCTGTGGTGGATCTCATAGAATGGAACAGGATGAGAGGGAGTAATAGGCAGCTCAATGACAGGCAGGTAAATCAAGAAACCAGCTGCCAGTTGTTTAAGCTAAAAACTTTAGTCATCCTCCACTTCTCTGTCACCTTTAGATACCACATCCTGGATCATTCTCAATCTGATGACAGCTTCTTTTCTCATCCCTTTATCCCCTCCCTGGATGAAAAAACATTCTCTTCTCAATTCTTTACCTAACATTATAACTTGCCATGTTCTTGCATAATGCTATGCCTTTTAAAGATTCTGTTTTCTCTAACTACATTATCATCTCCACTGCTTTTTAACTTATAAATTCCTACTCACATTTCAAGTTCCAGTTCAACTCTCACTTCTTCTGGGAATCCCTGGATTCCAAGCTAATTGTTCACACATCTATTTTCTCAAGCTCTTGGCACATATTTTATTTCTTAACTAATGGCGTTGTTTATAATTGTATTCCTTCCATTCTAGGCTATAAGAACTTTGAGGTCAGGAATGAAATTTCATTATTCTTTTAATTCAGGGTGTTTGTTATACAATCTGCTATATATAACCACTTACTAAAATCTTAATGCATGAGTGATTAATAAAATGAGCCAGAGTAAAATTCAAAACCATGAGTCTATACAATTCTGAAATCATGAAAATGTAAAATGAAAAAGATATTTCTGGAAGTTTAATATGAGAAATAAAGATTGGGGCAAAAAAGCTCACACAAAGCATTAACATACTCATTTTATAGATTTAAAAATTGAGAAAGAGAGATTAAGCAACTTGCTTATGGTTATAGCTCATAAGGAATCAGGAATTACATCTAGGACTGTCTTACTCTAACCTCTGTGCTTTCAGCCACTGTGATTAGTCAGTGAGTTGAAGCCATTTTGACCTGCCCATCACTGTTGGCAGATGCCTCACGACAAGCCTGAGGATAGTGGTAGAGAGAAGGAAGAGGGGGTGGACTATTACATGGTGATAGTGCATCTACAGGCCCAGGTAGGGCTGGGAGAGAAATGGACTCAGGGAAGCCTGAAGAGAAAGGTGACTGGAAGGTAACAGGGCTGAAGGAGTGAATTAGACATCCCAGGCTCCTCCAGGCCAGCAGAATTTACACAGGATACCAAGATGTGCTGACTTCTCTGGGAGAAGGAAACTGGGTCAGAAACAGAAAAACACAGCTCTATAATAAGGTGAAGCATCCAGCTGCCAGAGGAAACATGCCAGCAAGAGAAGGTTTCAACTATATCACCAAAGATGAAGCTAGTGAACTAAATAAGTACTGCTATAGAAGCATAAGATTTTGAACTGGCAGTAGATGGAAATAATTAGTAAATGTACATGAGTCAAACTCTTTAACCAACTAGAAGTTATTGAAGAAGCGCAATCACTTCTAGTATGTTTATATTCAAGCATTAGATTATAAACAGGTGAACAATGAGTGCAGGAAGCCTATGCATGTAGGAAGCCTTGTCATTATTGACTTGTTCAGCAAATGCAACTCTGTTCTATGTATTTAACCTCCCAATTTTCCCAAGGGCTAGTCTGGTATATTAATTATATGTGGCAGCTTAACAAATTGCCATAAGCTTAGTAACTTAGAGTAACCCATGTTTATTATCTCATAATTCCCGTGGAACAAGAGACTAGGCCCAAATGAACCTCATCCTCTGCTTCAGTGTCTCTCCAAGGTGCTAGACAGGGCTTTGGTCTTATCTGAGGAATCAACTAGGGAGAAATCTGCTTCTGAATGCACATGGTTATTGGCAGAATTCAGTTCTTTGTAGGTTGTTAGACTGAGGGCCTTGTTCCTTCCTGGCTGTTGTCCAGAGGCCTCTTTTAGTTTCTCACCACATGAATCTCTCCAACATAGCAGCTAGTTTCATCAAAGCCAATGAGGAAGAGTCTCTACTAGCAAGATGGAAGTCGCAGTCTTATGTAACCTAATCATAGAAATAGCATCCTGTCCCCTTTGCCATATTCTATTGGTTATAAGCAAGTCACTAGGACAGCATACACTCAAGGAAAGGGGATTACATGTGGGCATAGGTACTAAGAGGAAAAATTATTGGGATCCTTTTAGAGACTGCTTGCCACATGTAGTTTGGTGCATCTCAGTGTGATTGAATTAGGTAAGATTTAGTAGATAATCTTTCTACTGTACTTTTTATTCTCTCTTCTTGGACTGACATAGTGTTATTCCTACCTTTAAAGATAAGGATGGACACAAAAGGATTTTTGCATACCTAGAACCAAGGACATGACAAATTATAGCTTCAAAGTAAGGAGAAAGTACTTTCATAATCTCCTCTGGGGTAGAAAATATAGGCCATGACGACATCTGATCACAAAATTCTCACCTTTCTTTATTTGAGGCACTGAGGGTAGGATTTTTTAAAAGTTCGCCCTTTAATATACTAAAAGGGAGAAGGTGTATAATTTCTGGTCAGAGAGAAAGTCTAATAAAACCTTTACACAGCTTTATACTTCCCTTCAACATCTTGCAATATATATGGGATGGGGAGTGGAGGAGAGGGACATTTAGAGTTTTGTGCATGATAAATTAGGAACCATAGTCAGTAATTATTCATCATATTTTGTACCATACAGGTGAACAAAGAATAGTCATCCAGCCAAGTTTTCAACAAGTCCTGGCCTAAAGAGCTACAGTAACCAAAACAGCATGGTATTGGCATAAGCAGACACACAGACTCATGGAACAGAATGGAAAATCCAGAAACAAATTCACACACCTAAAATGAAATCATTTTTGACAAAGGTGCCAAGAACATACACTGGGGAAAAGACAGTTTCTTCAATAAATGGTGCAGAAAAACTGGATATTCCTATGCAGAACAATGAAACTTGACCACTGTCTCTCGTCATATACAAAAGTCAAATCAAAATTGATTAAAGATTTAAATCTAAGACCCCAAACCATGCAACTACTACAGAAAACATTGGGGAAATCTCCATGACATTGGTCTGGGAAAAACATTGCTTGAGCCATACCCCACAAGCACAACCAAAGAAAAATGGACAAATGGGATCATATTAGTTGAAAAGCTTCTGCACAGCAAAGGATATAATCAAAAAGGTGAAAAGAAAACCCACAGAATGGGATTAACAAAGGATTTTTTGAGAATGTTTTAGCATGGTTTATGAAGTTCTTAGGGCAGCTTCTGGCACTTACGTACTCAGTGAATGCCAGCCATTGTTGTCAGTGGAAGGATTATCCTCCACCCAGTGGGGTAATACAACTTCCATTGGAAAGAACCTTGCTGTGTCCCTGAGTTCCTATATCTTAGTCTCTTTCCATGTGAAGGCAACATGTTATCTCATGGATTTGACACTCAAAACATCTCCAAAATATCTTGGCATAATTATGGACAAAGCCCAGAAAGGTAGATTGGCCTGGTTTCCTTGTTGTGTCCACAAGTGACCCCATCTCTCTTCTCTATTGTGACAGTCTTGACATCGATCACAATAGGTCTGAACAAAGCCTTCCTTACTATGTTAATAAATGTCAGAATACTTTTTTTTTAACAATATTAAGTATCTAAAAGGGCCACAAAGACTGGAGATAACTCAAGGAGATACTAGTTGTGTTAAGTGTAGATTGGTAGTAGGCTATCATCTGTTACTCATTGTCTGGACACTGAACTTGGTTGTTAAGGTTTGTGTGCATTAAATGTTACAGCTTCAAAGGAAGAAGAAACTGCCTTTTTTTTTTTTTTTTTTTTTTTTTCATTGAGACGGAGTCTTACTTTGTTGCCCAGGCTGGAGTGCAGTGGCTTGATCCCAGTTCACTGCAACCTCCGCCTCCCAGGTTCAAGCAATTCTCCTGCCTCAGCCTCCTGAGTAGCTGAGACTGTAGGCACACACTGCCAGACCTGGCTAATTTTTGTATTTTTGGTAGAGACAGGGTTTCACCATGTTAGCCAGGCTGGTGTTGAAATCCTGACCTCAATTGTTCCGCCCGCCTCAGCCTCCCAAACTGGTGGGATTACAGGCATTAGCCACTGCACCCGGTCCTTATCATTTAATAATTTTGGTCATATCATTTAATAATTTTGTCTCACCAATAAGAAGCCATAATTACAATAAATTATTGCAACTATGAGAAAAACAAAATCGACATGCAAACATATTCTGGAACAAAAGAACAAATAAATAGCTCCATCTCTGACCTGTTTCTCTGGGTTGTGACATCAGTACATTCTGAGACAGCTAAGTATTAGCTTTTAGTTTGTAGGAGAGATACATAGCTGAGGTTTCAATCTAAGTAGCACCTTTTTTTTTTTTTTTTTTTTTTTTTGAGAAGGAGTCTCGCTCTGTCGCCCAGGCTGGAGTGCCAGTAGTGCAATCTTGACCCACTGCAAGCTCTGCCTCCTGGGTTCAGGCCATTCTCCTGCCTCAGCCTCCCGAGTAGCTGGGACTACAGGCGCCTGGCACCACACCCATCTAATTTTTTGTATTTTTAGTAGAGACTTCTACTAAAAATTTCACTGTGTTAGCCAGGATGGTTTTGATTTCCTGACCTCGTGATCCACCTGCCTCGGCCTCCCAAAGTGCTGGGATTACAGGCATGGCACCACCACGCCCAGCTGAAGAGATTGCTTTTATAATCATCCTAGGATATAAATTATTGGCCATGATGATATACAATCATCATGAACTCTAGGATTATAGAAGAGAAAAGAGAGATATATAGGAATAGAGATCACAGGTATCATGAAGAGTGATATTAAGGATGGAATAGGGGATTGCATTACTGTAGCAAAACCCTCAGGAATATGCAAGGTGTCCCAGTTATTCTATTAATAAGGGACATAAGATCATAAGTATTTATTGTATATACAATCAGATCATCGTGTCAGTTGGGATTAAAGATTGTAAACACAGGCAGATGTCTTTGTATATGAAGAACATTAAAAATGGCACACAGAAAAAATAAAATAAACTGATGGTGGTGGTCCGGAAAGTTATGCGGCATGATGACTTGAGAGAAGAGAGAAAGTCCAGAGCAGAGGAAAAAGGGGGTCTTTTGTAAGCATTAACTACCAGCACAAGCAGGTTGTGAACTTGGCACCCTCAAGGCTAATCGGGCATAACAAATGGTAACAGGTGTTGCCTCATGTCAGAAGAACTGGTGGAATAATTTGTTCAGCCCCAAGATTTCACCAAAACAATGTGAAAGTCTAACTGTAATAAAGTTCTCAGAGTCCCGTGCAAGTAACAAGAAGCTATAATGGGTAACAAGTTGTCAATAAAATAAACCTCAATCTAGGAGCAATTGCATGGTTGGCATGAATGGAACTTCACAAAGTAGTCATTCAACTGATGCTAGATAGGGATGTTGGAGCAAATGATTTCTAGATTACAGACGGGATTATAAAGTGCAGAATATTGTACATAGCAAGGACTATGAGGTTGTATCATGGCCTAGTGTTGGGTTACTGGGTTAAGATATTGACATGGTGGTATTTGGTCATGGACTACAGGTATCTAGAAGTTGCACACTATTATTTCTTTTATAAAATAACAGCACTCAAGAACAAAAAATAAGTGAATGAACGTTGAAACATAATTACTATAACTTTATTTAAATAGCTATACATGCTTCTTTACTTAGATACTCATGCAGAAGTCAGGATTCTGCATGGAGTGGCACTAACTACCCCTTTTCTCTCCTTTCTCTGTGCTCTGGACACTTTGGCTTTCTTTCTATCTTTTGGAGGGCTTTTATACACGCTGCTTCCCTAATAGGAATGTTCCCATCTTTATCCACCACATTTGCTTGGTTAACTCCTATTCTTCAGATTTTAACTCAGACACAACTTGTTTAGGGAAGCTTTCACTGATCTCTCACATTGGGTCAGGTCTCCCTGATGTTATGTTTCTAGTATTATATTATTGTATCCCACAGCTTTATCATAGTTAAAATTTCTGTGCATCTTTGGTGTGTATCTTTTTCTCTCAATGCACA
Source organism: Macaca thibetana thibetana (assembly GCF_024542745.1). Lineage (NCBI taxonomy): Eukaryota > Metazoa > Chordata > Mammalia > Primates > Cercopithecidae > Macaca > Macaca thibetana. The sequence goes on along the minus strand of NC_065588.1, from coordinate 73,879,585 downwards.
ATTAAGCTTTATAAGCACAGAGACACATTATCTTTTTTAAAAATGTATTTTTGCACACTATTATTTCTTTTGTAAAATAATGGCACTCAATAACAAAAAATAAATGACTGAACAACGAAACATAATTACTATACCTTTATACAAATAGCTAAACATGCTTCTTTAGGCATTGGCAGCAGCTCAGCACCTTTATTAAGTAATGGTGCTAGATGGTAAAGACAAGGAGCTTTTATATTCATCATGATTAGTACATAGTGCAAGGTTTAGTGTATCATACCCCATGCTCAGTAAAGCACTTTGACAAATTAAATTAGTCATTAGTACAGCCTATTGGTGACATCATTGCCATCTTACAGATTGACAAACTGAGGGCTAGAAAGGAAACGATTTCCTTAATGGAATAAAGCTATTAAATGGTAGAACAGTGCCTTTGACCCAAGGTGTTTGGGTCCTGGTCTATTTCCTCTTCAAAATGGTATTATAAAATAAATTCTTATATAGTAAAACCATAAATGCAAAATATTTTATTATGGATTTCTCGTGGAACATTACAATATAATCATGGTATTCCTATAAAAATAATATAGTCACTGTATAAACAGATATATTTCATGCTTAGTACTCCCAGTACTTCTTATTTTTGTCTCCCATTTATATATATCAATGTTTATTGAGCAACGATTATAAGCGATTTCCCAGCTTGGCTGTACACTAGAATCACTAGAGAAACCTTTATACAAATACAGGGTATCATCTGGCATCCATGGATAAACATATAATGTCATTGCTAATGGTGATACCATAGGGTTAAAAGTATAGTCTCTACCTTTAAATATTCTCTCCTTTTAATAAGGAGGAATATATATATATATATAATTCCTATATAACATAGGAAAGTGATGTGGGTAACAACCTAGGTGCTTTGATTTCTGACAGATCTGAGTTCAAATCTCAAATCCTCTATTTACCAGCTGTACAACGTTGGAGAAGTTAATTTCTGAGCCTCAATATGTGAATAGTATACCATCACATATAAATTATGATATGAGGAAATCAACTTTAAAGTGTATCTAATACAAAGCAATAACTCAAAAATGAAAACAGTAAGATACACCTTAATAAAGGTACACCATTTGTGAAAATTCAAGAAAGAAAAAACATAGTTGTTATAAAGGCTCATTGTCATTAATGTCTGGTCGTTCATATCAAGTATTTTTTAATCTGTCTATACTATGAAATTCATGTCATTCTTTCATTATGGAGATGAAGCATAATATTGAATAACTATAATAAGGATTACTTGCAAGAAATGGCAAGGAAAAAAGTCATCTTTTATGATAGAGAAGATTGGCCAGAACACTGAGATTTAACACTTAGTAAATAATAATTTCTGGTTAAAGAAATAAAATTTATGTTTGAGCAGAAAAAGTACAAGAATGGATATATATATACACACACACATATATATATACATACACAGATATATGACTATGTATATTCCTCTACCACAACTTTTCTAGATCATTAATTCATTATAAGAATTTGATAACAAAAAATTCTCAGAACTGTATGTAAAAAAATCCAAACCATAGACTTACACGATTTTTCAACTATATTTATGAGATAGAATTACTTAGTTTTTTGTGAAACAACATCCCATCTTATAATTTTCATAGTTACTTCCTCTTGTGAAACAGCAATATTCAACCTTCCGTACAGTGATGTCACATCCTGTCATCAGAACCGCTATTTGACACCTAAACTGTTAAAGACAGAGTTTCAAATAAATCAAGCAGAAATGAAAGATGCCATAAAAATACATAGAAGAAAAATTAGGAGCACAATTTATTGCTAATCTTGAGGTATTTTGAAGACTTTAGTTTTAACTTTAGCAATAAAAACTAATGAATCAGAAACTCAGAAAATTGTTAACACTGAATAAGTGCTCCTTTTTATATTAGGAAGAGAGGGAAAAGAGGCAGTTTTTGAGTGAATATTATTCTAGACACTATATATATATAGTGTCTAGAATGTATATATAATATATAATATATATTTTATATATAAATATATATAATCATTTACAATCATCCATGGTTGTAGCTTAAAATAATTCCCACTTTAATGGAGGAGAAAATTGAGGCCCTAGAAAATTATTAATAACTTGCCTATGATATTATATGACAGAGTTGAGCTTGGAATGCACAGATTTCTAGCTGCAAAAACCTAATTCTTTTCATTATATTGCCCCATTTACAGCAGAGATGAGATAAAAATGCCTTTGACAGTAAGAAGAAATAAAAATATTAAGTTTTAGAAATTTAAAATATATTTTAATGATGCTTACAAAGCCTCAAAACATTTTAAATGATTAATACCATTTTAATTACTTTGTTAATAATTACATTATCCTTTCTAAACAATGAGTTTTCTAGAAAATGTTAGTAGCCTTTTAACGTTCCAAACTCACACAATCACTGCTAAATTTATCTATATCCTTTGGAGTCTCTCATTTGTCAAAGTGACCCAAGACTTCCCTGGTGTATCAAGCTGAGACAGTTCGTTTCTTCAGTGTTTTGTAGGAACCATATGCATCAGAACAACTTGTAAAACTGAAAATATTCAGCCCCAATGAATCAGGATGTTTGAGAACATGAACTGAAAACCTGTATTTTATCAGGCACAGTAAATTACTCTGATACAGATGACCTGATGAACCTGTTAAAGCTGAATGTTATTATACACTAAAGCACAAGAACCACTTACCTATGAGAGGGAAAAAATAGCTTAATATTGGTAATTATTCCATTTCATTCCAGAATGAGAAATAGAAAAGACTACTTGTGATTATATTTATTTATCATATGATCATTATTTTTAGAGATGGGTATGGTAACAAATATTTAACATGCTATCATTAATTGCTGACTTTGCAATAATTAGTGCTAGTATGATTTCTAGAAATATTAAAATATTCAATTTTATGAAATTCTAGTAGTATGAAATATATGCATTATGTAAAATGTTTATTTCTCATTTTAATTATTGCCTTAAATAAAAATGCCTAAAAGTGAAACTTCAATTTAGTAATGGTGATTTGATGATGTCACCTTTATGATAAACCTTTACCTCAGTTTAGGTTCCTTCTAATTTTTTCTTTTCACTACATCTGAACACTAGAATAGCATTTCTACAATCAGCTTTCAGAGAAAAACATCTAAGTATAGTGCACTGCAACAGTTGCTAAGGTAACCACCATCTGCTACTCCTTTAAAAGTTTTGAGTTCACAGACATCTTAACACACCTTCCTGAAACATCCAACATAAAAGCCACTGCCTAGAGAAATGTGGGTTCTCTTGTATTGGTTTTACATCTCAGACTGGATGGTAGTATATGGCATCAAAAGAGGCTGATATTTTTAGTTACAATTTTCATTGCACTTCAACCATCGGTAGAAGACTAGATATGTTCTAAAATGGAATCTTGGATGAGCTCATCTTGATTCATTCAGTGATTTTAGTGCTACTTTGACTTGAACACTGGCATATCATGTTGAGCTTTCTGAGACTTTTCTTTCCCCTGGCAGCAGATGTTCAAGACATGAGAATAACATATTTTGCTTTGGAAAAGAAGCAATTTCAGCAGGAAATGTTATCGTTTTTAGACTTGTTAATGCTTGGAAATATCTGCTGAGTGTGTTGAGATCTTTCATATTTGGTCCTATTGGTAAGGTGTTTAATAGCGCTCTCAACCCCATCACTTCCTTAACCCTTCTGCTTATGCCGTCCTAAATCCTGGACTGCCTCCATTACCCACTTCCTATTATCCTGGTTTCAGCTGATTTGTTTCAGAGAAAGTTATGAAACTATGTAAATTTGGCCACCTGAAAATACAGGTTTTCCAACTTCAGTTGGCTTATCACTTCTTAGTAATCCTTTTATTTACCCCTTATTAATCATGCGGCACACTGTTCAGAGAACTCAGACATAACCTTCTTTTCCCTACACTGTATATCTCCAATCCATTGAATTTCTCATTTTTTTTTACAGCCTCTCCTTCATTATCTCTCAGTCTTTAAGATACTCTACAATCTAACTCTCATTAACACTCTTCTACTAAAACTTTATTCTCCAAAGTCATAAATAACCTGCCCATCACCAATGCAACTGCAATACATTATTTCTAATAACTGTACTTTGACCACTGGTATTTGAACTATTCCACCCTCTTAGTCGTATTTCTGTCACCTCATACTCTGTCTCCTTCACTTACTGATTCCTCAATCAAAATCAGTTGAACAAATATTCATTGTGCACCTACTATTATTTTGTCCCTAGACTAGCACTTGGAAATGAAACAAGATAACAAGGTCCTTATCCTCATCCTCATGGTACTTACAGCCTAGTGAGGAAAGTAGACAATAAAAAAGTAATCAAAATATTAAGAAAGAAGTGGCATAGGGTAGAATGTGTACATATAGTAAGCATGTCTAACCTAATCTAGGGGGTCACGGATAGTCTTTTTGAAGTGTCTGTGTCCCCCTTATCAAACACCATTTGAGCCATCTCTTTATCTCATTAAGAAGTATGTTCCAGATAAATTTTTAGCAATGATACAACTTTTAAATACATTCTTTTTTTTTTAACCTTTGGATACTAATATTAATGGGGGGTAATGAACTGAAATGAAAGATTCAAAAAGCAAACAGAATAATTTAACATATCCATGTGTTAAAATTGAGCTTGTACTTACACTATTTAAAAGGAAATCTGTGGGTCTTAATTGGCTATGATATTTATATTCTATTGGATACAGGAAAGAGTGTGATATAATGTTTTTACATACAACTAATATATACAAAATGCTGACAATTTTATCTTTATGATACACTTTGAAAACAAGACATGGATTAAGTTGTTTATAAAAGTATTTTGAAGGACTATTCTATCAAAAATGTTGAAATCCCTATATGATATACTGATTTAAAATTTGCTATTAAGCCATAAGACAATGTGTAACATTCTATCCTGATCCTCAAATGGCTTAAATTCAAGAGAGGCATTACCATTTCTTTGGTACAGAGAGGCTTATGGAACTGATCTAAGTTTATACTACTTGTGAACTTAGTCTAATAGTCCAGTTTTTTCTCATGAGTTTCTCTTTTTATTAGGCTAGAATGCTTCCATATGCTGTTCTTTTTGCTCAAATTTGATCTGTTATTGAGCAACTCAATAGTCCGTTTAAAACTCTGGCAGATATAAGCTTGATTAATTAAGTTTCTTGCATTATCTCCAGGCATTTCTTGGGTTCATTGCCAAACTCTGGATTGTCCACAGATTCAGGCATTTTAGATCTTGGATTCTCAGAAATGAGTTTGGGATGCACCCAAAGGAAGAAAAATCAAGTGTATACTTATGGACTCACTGATGAATACGGGCTCTAGCACGGCTTTCTTATGCCCCCTACCACCCCACCACAAGCATTCGTACACATGAACACATAGTGTGTCCAAATAATGCAATAATACCCCTAATAAAAAGAAGGTATCAGATCTAAGGCAATAAAATGTGCCAGGCTACTTTCTGTTTTATAAACGGTTATCTGTCATACAAAAGGAGAGAATGCTCCACATCAGCCACTCACAGTTTTCCAGCCTGATAGTATAAAAGAAGTAGTAAACTTCTCCCCTAGACCAGGGATAAGACATTAGAAAATGTTAGTAAGAAAAATCAAACCTTGTAAACAGGGAGGAATACGCATATGGTAATACTTGTAGGAAATTACAGATTTAGTTAATATGACTTGCCCAGAAGCTAATGGGATAGTGAAGATGTAAAGACTGTTATGGAAAAAAGACCCCACCAAGAGGCAGCATTGAGTCATGGACATGCACACATGTTTAGGTTTGTTTTGTTTTTTTAAAAAAATTCTTCTACAACTCTGTTTGCATATTACAACACAAATCTTAATTAGGAAAAAAAAACTATTCAAGCCTGTAATCCCAGCACTTTGGGAGGCCGAGGCGGGTGGATCACGAGGTCAGGAGATCGAGACTATCCTGGCTAACATGGTGAAACCCCGTCTCTACTAAAAAAATACAAAAAACTAGCCGGGCGTGGTGGCGGGCGCCTGTAGTCTCAGCTACTTGGGAGGCTGAGGCGGGAAAATGGCGTGAACCCGGGAGGCGGAGCTTGCAGTGGGCCGAGATCACGCCACTGCACTCCAGCCTGGGAGACACAGCGAGACTCCATCTCAAAAAAAAAAAAAAAAAAAAAAAAAAAAAAAGAAAAAAAAACCTATTAATTGAAAGCTTCCTCAGAGCTTTTATTTGGAAAGGCAGTAAAATAGAGAAACAGGCAGTGGTGTGTATTAAGACCTCGTACTATAAAGTCAGATGAACCTAGGTAAACTCGTGGCTTCACTCACCATATGCTTATGATCTGAATAAGTTACTTCAGCCATCTGCGCTCAGTGTCCTCATCTATAAATGGGCATAATAACGAAATGAAATAATACATGAAAAGTACTAAGCACCTATGGATGCTGTGTGTCATGGATGCATCATCGACTGAGGCTTAAAATATCCTGTCAAATCAAAGTCTGATAAGTCAAATATTACATATATAGGAAAAGTATAAAAAATTTTTTTAAACAGAGCCAAACTACAAAACCAACTTGAGAACAAAGCCTCTGATTGAAACAAAAAAAAAAAATCCAGTGGGGCATGGTGGCTCACATCTGTAATCCTAGCACTTTGGGAGGCTGATGCAAGCAGATCACCTGAGGTCAGGAGTTCAAGACCAGCCTGGCCAACATGGTGAAACCCCGTCTCTACTAAAAATACGAAAACTAGCCAGGTGTGGTGGCACATGCCCGTAATCCCAGCTACTTGAGAGGCTGAGGCAGGAGAATCGCTTAAATCCAGGAGGCAGTTGCTGCAGTGAGCTCAGATTGCTAAATAAATAAATAAATAAATAAATAAATAAATAAATCCCTTAATAATCACTATATCTAGGCTCTGGATATATCAGGACAGTTAAAATTAGGCATGATGGGGGAGGAGGAATTCCACATCTAGAGAGTCAAATCCATCCATTTCATTCCAATAAAACGTCAGCTTTCAAAAACTAGACACTTCTGTTGACAATGTTAAAGAGATACTACTATACTGGCTAAGAATAGCTCTGCGCCTACAGCATATATATTCAATGCTTTGTCAAGATTTCTAAACACTCTAAATGGCAACAGCATAGTGAGGCAAAATGTATTCATTGTGTTTAAATTTTTCTATTTATAAATTATCGTATGTAAACACAACTTTGAAAGCTGTTAATGGACCCCATTAGGCTTAGACACTACACAGGGTAGTTTAATAAACACTAAAACTAATTATTTTTAATGAGGTTTGAAATGCGTTGGCAATGACCTGACAAACAGCCATTCTTACAGTTCTCTGAGGCTTGCTGGGTGGAGATGCGAATCGTCCGGGCTATTCATTTCAAAAAGCTCTTGAAAATGGGAAAATGGGAAAATTGGTAATTAGGTATGAAGGATAAAAGTGGATAGGAAGCAAAAAGATATAAATGGAATATAAAAACAATAGTGTGTGTTTGTGTGTGTGTGTGTGTGTGTGTGTGTGTGTGTGTGTGTGTGTGTGTATCTTAAAGATATGGGCTGGAGAATCTGTCGTTGAAGACAGTGAATGAACAAAGAGAGAAATGAAGTTAAGAGTTCTTCACCATGATATGATGCCACTGGAAATGTCGACCGGCAGATGGCGCACATGTCAGGAAACTTGTTTCACTGCACAAAAGAATTGCTCTAAGGCGCTTAGCAAATTTCGTGGCATGTTACACACTGCCTATAGGAAGCATGGTTAAAAGATTTATGCATATTTATCTGTTTGATTTTTTCAATAACCCATTCATAAAAATACTTTTCTATGAGAACACAGTAACAATAGTAGGTTTCATATAAGTACTCAAAGCAACTCATTAAAAATTTCAGCTTCAGAATCTTAAAAAGGAAGAATGAAATTAGAGGAGCAATATTATCTGACATTCCCCATAAACACCAAATAATCACGACAGTGTGACGTTGGTATTAGGATACATGAATAGATCAATGGAACAGGTTACAGAGTCTGTAATGATTCTGACAAAGGTGTCAGCAACAGGGAATTCAATGGTGAAAGGAAAATTTTTTCAAAATATTTTGCTGGGTTAAATGTATATCTGTATGGAAAAAAACAGAACCATGATTTATACCTCAGGCCATTTGCAAACATTCAACTGTGGGTAAATTACAGACCTTGGTCAAAATATAAAGTTCAGTAAAGAAAACATAAAAAGAATATCTTGGCAATTAGTTATATAAGATTTTTAGAACAACAAAAAAAGGAACCATCAGAAAAAAATTATAATAAATCTGACTTTTTCAAATGCAGTAATTCTGCTCATTAAAACACACCATTAAGAAAATTAAAAGTCAACTGGGCATGGTGGCTTATGCCTGTAATCCTAGATAATTTGGGGGGCTGAGGCATGAGAATTTCTTGAGGCCAGGAGTTCAAGAACAGCCTAGGCAACATAGAAAGACCCTGTCTCTACAAAAAAAAAAAAAAAAAAAAAGAGATAGGAGGTTCACTTGAGCCCAGGATTTGGACACTGCTTACCACTGTACTCTAGCCTGGACAAGAGAGTAAAACACTGTCAAAAAACAAGAAAAAGAAAGACAGAGAGAGAGAGAGAAATGAAGAAAGAGTCAAGCCCCACAAAATAAGAAAATATTTATAATACATAAATCATACTTGTATCCATATTATCTAAATAACAACAATAAATAATAATAATAATAGTTAAAAATGGGCAAGAGACTTGAGCAAACCCTTCAGAAGAGTATATGTGAAAGCCAATGAGCACATAAAAACATGCTCAACATAGTCATCAGGAAAATGCAAATTAAATCCACAACAAGATTATCACTTCACACTCATTAGAACAGCTGAAATTAAACAGTGATAATGCCGAATGTAGGTCTGAATGCAGATCACTGGGATCACTCAGATATTGCTGCTGAGAGTGTAAAATTGTTCAACATCTGTAGAAAATCATTAAGCAGTTTCTTTTAAAATTATACTTACCTTATGACCCAGCAATTCTACTCCTACATATTTACCGAAAAGAAATCATAAAACATATGTCCCCCAAAATATTATACACAAATGTTTAGAGTAACCCTATTCATAATAATCTAAAACTGAAAAAAACTCAAATGTCCATCAGTAGGAGGGGGATATACAACTGTAACATATTCATACAATGGAACAATACTCAAGAAATAAAAAAATTAATTTCTGATGCACAGTAAATAAAAGAATCTCAAAAACATTATGCTTAGCAGACAAAGCCAGACATAAAAACACACCGACTGTCTAACTGATTGTTGCAATGTTTAAGAACAAATAATAATTTAAAATATTGTTTAAAATAATATTGTTAAAATGCCCATATTACCCAAAGCAATCTACAGATTCAGTACAATCTCTATCAAAATTCCAATGACATTTTTCACAGAAATATAAAAACCAATCCTAAAATTCATGTGGAATCACAAAAGATCCCAAATAGCAGAAGCAATCCTGAGCAAAAAGAACAAAGCTGGAGGCATCATACTACCTGACTACCAGTTTTCAAAATCTACTGCAGAGTTCAAGTAATCAAAACAGCATGGTACTGGCATAAAAACAGATACAAAGACCAATGGAAAAAAATACAGTATCCAGAGATAAAACTAAGCATTTATGATCAATTAATTTTTGACAAAGATGCCAAGAATACCCAATGGGCAAAGACAGTATCTTTAATAAATGGTGCTTGGAAAACTAGACAGCTACATGCAAAAGAATGAAATTAGACCCTCATCTTATACCATATAAAAACAACTCAAAATGGATTAAAGAACTCAAATATAAGATCTGAAACTATAAAATTATTGGAAGAAAACATAGGAGAAAAGCTCCATGACATTGGTTTTGACAATACTTTTTTGGATATCACCCCAAAAGCACAGGCAACGAAAGCAGAATTACACAAATGGGATTACATCAAACTAAAAGCCTCAGTACAGCAAATGAAACAATCAGCAAAGTAAAGAGACAAGCTACAGAATGGAAGAATATATTGGCAGATCATACATTTGATAAAGGATTAATATCCAAAATATATTATTAATAGCAACTTAAGCACCGCAACAGCAAGAAAACAAATAATCCAATTTAAAAAAATGTGTGAAGGACCTGAGTAAACAGTTTTCCAAATAAGACATACAAACGGCCAACAGACATTTGAAAAAATACTCAGTATCACTAATGATTAGGAAACTGCAAATCCAAACCACAGTGAAGTATCACCTCACTATTATTGAGGAATAAAAGGGAAAACTATTTTAATAGAGTCTCATCTCCACTGGATAAAAAATGCTATTCAGTACTCTTTCTGGGTGTCCATATTTGACTCTTTCTTCAGCCTCTACTCCACTTTCGACTCCTTCTGGCATTGGTTGTTGTCTCCTATATGAAACCAAGACTCTCTTAACTTTCTATTCTCATGTGTATAGAGATATTTTTCTTATATTGTCACCTACTTTGCACATACCATGGAAGAAAAGTTTCCTGAAAATCAATGAAAGGCACAAAGAAGATAACATTCTTCTTCCTTGCTTGAATTCTGGGCCAACAGAGAAACAGGATAAAAGACTTTGGCAATGAAGTACAAAATACCATCTTTCTTATTGTTAATGCTAACATTGGTAACTGTGGCTTAAGTGTAAAAGCTGAATATGTTTCCTAATATAGAAAATGAAAGCTAGGCAGTCTTACTAACCTAACAGAGAAATAGAGAATTCCTGATAGGAAGGAAAGAGAAAAGGTAGGCCATGAATCCAGTTCAGTATATAATGCCTCCCTCTTCCCCTAGGGGAAGTGTGGGTGAGGTGGAAAGATGCAAATAGCGTTACCCTAATAGATATTCTTTCTTCAAGGAAGGAAAAAAATCAGCATTGGGTTGGGAAAGAAGTACACCTCAATTCCCAGTCCCTTACTCTCCTGCCCATGCTTACATCACTCCCCACTGACATAAAAGTATCTGTTCTGAAATTTTATCACAAGCGAATTCAGACACTGGAACTCTGGATCCTATTCTTCTGTCTGTCCTTCTATCAGTCAATACCCCCTTCCCCTGTACCTTCTAACTTTCTTCCTCCCTCAGTATAACACTATAAAATCTCTATTGTTCAAAAGTTTCCCTTTCACTTGTGCATTCTCTTATTTCTATAAATCTTCTCTCTTCATTCTCACTCAGTTTAGCTTATGAAAGGCAAGGACATGATGCATACCTCCACAATGCCCATTACTTCTGGTTCGATGGTAAGCTGGCCTTCTTCCTACCCACTGATCCACTGACAATACCTATCTAAAGTCAGCAATTGCCTCTGAGTCATCCAAGATTCTGAGCATACAGCACTCCTAATCCAACTTGATTTTTCTGGGTCACTTGACACTGTTGATCGCTCTTCCTTCTCAAATGCATCTTGTCTTTTCTGACACTGTCTTTTCCCACTACTTCTTGCCTTCCAGGCTGCTGTTTCTCAATTTTCTCAGAGTTCATTCTCTTCTTCCACTAGTTGGTGCTCCCTAGTCCCATCTCCAGCCTTCCCTTTTCATACTCTGCATCCTTGCTGAGTTGGCTCTTCCAGCACCCTGGAGTAAACTATCACTTAATAAGTAACTAATTGATTTTTTAACTGTCCTCTGGGCCTCTCTTTTGAGATCCAGACTTACGTATGTACCCCCGCTACAAGTGAAGCAAACTCAACATGATGAGAAGGGAACAACTCATCTTCTCTTTCATCCCTTTCTATGTGTTCCATTGCCGTGAATGGCATCAAACTCTAACTATTCATTTGTAAGTCATCCTAAGGATTCAATCTCTCATCCATCTCCCTCCATCCAGTCAACACCACATCCTTTTAAACCTTCTCATAAAATCTTCCTATCCTTTGTATTGTTTCCCCCATAAACTGTTAGTGCCCTAGTAGAGGCCTTCAGTGACTCTTGGACTATTATGATATTCAAATGTATATTGTATTATCCCAGTTATATTGCAACTTAACAGAGCTTAATATAAAGTCCTGAATTGGGGTTTTAAAAAAATCGAGAGTTAGTAACCTGCAAATTCAAAATGAGTTAACATTGAATAGTAACTAATGTAGATTATGCCTAAAGTAGACATAGTCGTACTTAAGATGCTTTTGTTCACAAGTGAAATAACACGAATTCAAACTACATTTTTGAAAGTTTTGGAGTTACTTAAAAGATAATGGGATATTAAAGACTCTCAAAGGATAATGAGATACTTAAAGAATCATAAAGGTTCTAGACAAACAGAAGCCAGAAGGCTTTCAGGAACTAGGCACACTCCTTTAATTTCTCCTCTTTTTCCTCTCTGTCCTTCTGTCTCCTTCTGATCACTCTGGGATTAGATTTCTCTGCTTCTTAGGGTACCATATGGTATAAGATGGCTGAGATAATGCTCCTGAGTTTTTACAGATCTATTAATTCTAACCACATAAAGAGACTGACAAAACTCAAATATATTTTTAAAATCCTGAGAAAGGGGTAAACAGCAGAAACAGCCTACCTACAATTGAGCTGGTCATTAGAAATTTGATGCTATACCAGCAAATGGAACAAATAAGCACCAGCTAGCATTCCACAGAAAGTTGAGGAAATTCCTATAAAGGAAGTAGGGAATTCCTATGATCCTTTCAAGTCCCCAAAGATAAAGCACTATAAAGATATGATAGAATGATGACCTTGAGTCATTAATAAAAAACAATTCTTAATATATTCTATTTTTGTAATCAGATGCCTGCAATATCTAAGATTTCCATAGAAACAATAATTTCCACTAAAATATGTTAGTAAACATTAAAAGTTTAAGTGCTTAAGCTTTAGATATTAAAAAAAAAAAGTCAATCCATTCCTCTGGTGATGCTGAATAAGTGAAATATTCTGCTCCAATCCTTTCTCAAATAAGATTGGTTATACATTTTTTAAATAATACATTACTGTATTATATCTGTTGCTTCCTCCTAACTTACCACTTCCATTTGTCCGTGTGCTTCCTCTTGTTTTACTTAGTGGAATTTGTGTGTACTTCATTTATTTATAAATCTATATTAAATATTAATGCCTTAAAATAGAAGCTAAATTGTCAAACTCCTAACAGCAAATCAGTGCTAACAAGGCATAAAATCAGAGCCTGCTATCTGTCCTTTAGAAAATCATACCGTTTAAGAATCTTAAAGTTGTAAGAAAAAAAAATTATTTCAAATTTAATAAATTTGTGAAAAAGAATCTGTTTACTATAAGAAAACTAACCAGTGACTAGTAAAATAAAGCTGGCTGTCTCGGCAATATCTTGAATTTTTAAAAATGACTTTATGTAGTTTTTATTTTTGAACAGTGAAATGCATTTGTTACATTAGTAGTTTGTTTAGACCTAAAAAATAGTTCGGTTCCAAAACACATATATTTATGTAGTAGTAACAGCAGCAGCAGCTGCCAACATTTACTGCATGCTTGCTAATAGTGAAGCAATGCACTGATTACTCCATTCACACATCTCATTTTCTCTTCTCAGCAATCCCTTGCAGGCACTGGTACATGCCCATTTTACAGATAAGACAATGAAATTTAGAGTAGTTAAGTAACTTGCTTAAGAGCTAGTAAGTGAAGTCAGCATTAGAAGTCAAATTATTCTGTTGAGGACAAGATATATAATTTGCTGTGCTAGCACAGAATGAGTATGTGTGGCGACCCTTGTTTAAAAATTAAGAATTTTAAGATGGCAACAGCAGGGTATTAAATCAGAGCAGGACCCTTCTAAGCATATCCATGGAGCCAACCCTACCATCAGGGCACAGAATGCTTGGCATCTCATTTTTTATCTATCTAAATTATCTTTGTAAAAGAATCAGTTTTTGTAATGCATAGTCAATTATAAACTGAGACTATTTCACATTATTCATGCATTCATTCAGTATTTCATATTATATGCTGTGCCTAGATATACTGAATAAATATTTGTCGAATAAGTGAATTACTTCTTAGCCTCAAACTGAAACTATCTCTTTAATATTTCATGTTGAAAATACCTCTGGTTAAATGTGGGGATGGGTTAAAAAGAGATCAATGGGTCATGAGGAATCAATCCCCACCACTGGTAGATACACTTCATGTTCCTTTGTGCTGGTTTAGGAGTTTTTAATGACTGTGAGAACCATTTTAAAATCTAATTATCATATCATGTCTATCTAGAGTCAACATTTAAATTCTGGGGATCTAAGCAAAGCTTAAAGGATGCTGTGCTCATTTCCCCTTCCTCCTCATACACCTCACCCTAACCCTAACCCTAGGTCCTTAACTTTCCCTCATAAATAGGGTTTTTTTGGAGGGAAGGGGGCCTTTTCTCCTCAATCCATGCCTGGTGAAGGGCAACATGATTGATACTTAAAATGTGCTTTTCAAAAGACTTGAAAGATTTTCAGACCTGCATGTGTTAGGTATTTGTCCTAATGCCCCTGGCCTAGATGACAGTTGATGGGTGCAGCAAACCACCATGGCACATGCATACCTATGTAACAAGCCTGCATGTTCTGCACATGTATCCAGAACTTATTTTTTTTAAGTTAAAAAAAAAGAGAGACTTTAAAGGGGTAGTCTTGCCAGCCACACAGGACTAGTTCTGCAAAAAGAAAAGAAAGCCCACTCCTTTCTAACCCTGGGAGATTGGTGGAAGGAAAATTAAAGAGAAAAACGAATATAATATGTGCTTGTCAGCTATGCCAGGGGTGTTAAGGACAGCCCATCATCTGCCTGGAACAGGCCATGGGAGGACGCCACCTTCCAAGCCCCCTCTGGATCTAGGGAGCAGCAATATCAAGGTGAAGCACTCCTTTCAGGAAGAGAGAGTATCCTTAAAGCTAGCACACTGGGGCCTGTCGTGGGGCGGGGGGCAAGGGAAGGGAAAGCATTAGGACAAATACCCAATGCACGTGGAGCTTAAAACCTAGATGACGGGTTGATAAGTGCAGCAAACCACTGTGGCACATGCATACCTATGTAACAAACCTGCACGTTCTGCACATGTATCCCAGAACTTAAAGTAAAACAAACAAACAAACAAACAAAATGCTAGCACTCCTAAGCTGCTTGCTTCCCATGTGAAGTAGATGATGTGACGACAGCCCTTCTGGTGGGTGAGGAACTGTGGAAATTCCCAGGCAGGGCCAAGCGCAGCGGAGAGCAGAAGTCCAGAGCTCAACGTCATTGACCATTGAGGGGAGACTGGCAGTACTGGCCAGGATCAAAGTCCATGACAGAAGGCCATGTGTCAAGCAGGTAGATCAGGGACAGAAACCTATAGTCCACAAACACACAAGGACCAGCACAGGAGGAAGCCTGAGGCCCTCCCAGGACTTCAGATCTCACAAGGCACAACCTTCCCAGAACACTCACCCACTGACAACTGGACACCATCATAGCAGGGGAAGGTGGTTGAGGGGAAGGTGGTTGAGAGGAAGGTGGTCTGAGGAGCGTATTTTTATGTAAATGAGAGGCTGATGTTTACCTAAAAGGATTGCCTAAATGTTCAAATTGGAAAATTTAAATTGCATTGGAGTGATGGTCAATTTTACATGACAATCTTTCTAGGTACAGTTTCCAGTTATTCAAACAAATGGGAATCTAGGTGTTGCTGTGAAGGTATTTTATGAATATGATTAAAATCCATAATCAGTAGGCTTTAAGTAAGAGAGACTATCCTCGATATCCCAGGTGGGCCTTTTAGTTGAAAGGTCTTAAAAGCAGAAGCTGAAGGAAATTCTGCCTTTTGAATAGCACCTTCAGCTCCTGCTGGAGAGTTCCAGCCCATCCTTGAAAATCTACTCTAAGAACTGTCAACTTGCCTAGCCTGTCCCCACAATCATGTAAGCCAATTCCTTGCAATAAATCTCTTAATATATATCCCCTAACAGTTCTGTTTCTCTGGCTGAAACCTGACTGCTACAACTGAATATCCACAAAGAAGACTGAATTAATAATGAACAATATAAAATGCTACATTTTTCTTTACTTCTGATTTGTTGCATGAGTTATTTAATATGTGTAAATAAGCCCTGTGTACCTCAAGGACATCATTCATGGTCCCTGTCTTTGCCTGAAATTCACTTACTGTATGCTCTATCCTTCCAGTTCTCACCTAAAAATCTACTTCCTTGAGAATACCTTCTTTGACCACCCATCTGTCAATTCAGATCCTGTTGTTAGAGACACGACATTTGTTCTCTCTTGTGGCATTTACACAGTTCAAATACAAATACAGAATATTTGTTTGCCACTCAACTTTCTTTTCCTCCAGAGTTTCAGCTCTATGAAGACAGAAGTCAGGTCTGATTTGGTCACCAATATATCTTCATTATCAAGCCTAGAACATATAGTGAGTACTCAATGAATAATAATTGAATGAACGCATGGATATAAATGGATGTGCAATTTAACAAAAACCACTGAGTTTAAAATTGGAGTATAGACTGGGCGTGGTGGCTAATGTCTATAATTCACCACTCTGGGAGGCTGAAGTGGGTGGATTGCATGGGCTCAGGAGTTTGAGGTCATCTGGGGCAACATGGTGAAACTCCATCTCTACAAAAAATATAAAAATTAGCCACATGTGGTGGTGCACGCCTGTAGTGCCAGCTACTTGCTACTTAGGAGGCTAAGGTGGGAGGATCACCTGAGCCTGGGAGGTTGAGGCTACAGTGAGCCGTGATCATGCCAACGTACTTCAAGGGCAACACAGTGAGACTCTATCTCAAAAAAAAAAAAAAAAAAAAAAAAAAAAAAAAGAGTATAATTTGAAAATATCTCCATTTGGTGTTAGTTGAACTTGAGCTATATCTTCCAAAGAACACATGGGTAGAGTTCAGAATGTGTAATTAAGGGGCAAGAAATCCAAATGTCATTTAGATTTGTCTATGTAGTCAGCCCACTGAATATTACAAACTTCTTTTAGTTAAGATGACCCAAACCACATGAGCTAAAGATAGCCCAAAGCCAAAGCCAGTGTTGTATGAAGAAAACCTAATAAAACGATTTGCTATTTTTACATTTATATAGAAACATTGATTTTATGGCTCTGTAAGAGAGCAAAATGGCACAACATTTTATAATATTCTTAATAGTATTTTAAGACCCCTTTGGAAATGATGATTCATTTCATGCCCTGGGATATTAATTTGAAAGTTAAAATTAGGGAATGAGAATTCAGGGAGTTAATATTTTTAACAAAAACATATGCAGTGTATTAAGACTCTGAAGGCTAACCAAATTCTTGTTCTTTTGGTTTAAAAAAAAAGTTGAATCTAAATATTAATTACCACTTTAAAAAGCAAAAGTTCATTATGTGTTAATCACAACATAGTAAAAGAAAAATAGATATGCAATAGAACTCATAATTATTATAGGTATGTCACAGTTTATAAAATGAAATATTTTCTATAGAAAATTCTTCCCATAAGAGAAGGATATGTAACTTCCTCCTCACCTATTTCTTTTTTAAATGGGTAAATCCTAGGAAAGGTTGATATTAAACACCATACAAAAGTTCAGGAATAGTTGTTTGCTTTCAAATGAACTTGATGTCATTGTGCATCAGATTACTTGGATGAGTGTTCAAACAATTATTGCATCTTTCATATTTATCAAAATAAATGTCTTCAATGGCTCAAGTAAGATTTGTTGCTTCAAAATAAATGTAGGAAGTTGAAAATGTTATACCTTAGGTATAATATTAAAAGAAAATCTTAACGGTTATTACTAGTGTTTATTAATGTTTCTCCTTTCAGTGAATAATAAAAAAATTACTATATGTACTATAATAAAAATTACTATTAAGTTCATTAAGCTCTGTTGAATCATTCATACGAGACCCTGAGTATGAGTCTCTTGCAATGCAATCTGATCATAAAAGAGGAAATTTTAAATGTAATATATGTATGAATAGTAAAGCCAAATTCATTGTTAATGGAGTTTTGAGAGAAATACTCAACAAAAAAAGATGAGCAAGAAAGGCTGATATTTCCACAAGTTTATATCCCTGGTGTAATGTTTATGTGTGAACATTTTTAAAAAGTAAAAATGTATATAGCAAAATACACTTGATTACTTCTAAATATGTAGAGACATACAAGTAATAACTACTAATTTCTACAATACTAAGAACTGTGAATGTAAAAATACATATCAAGAAAAAAGTGGAGAAAAATAACAAAAAGAACAAAAAGAACAAAAGGCAAACATTTTCTTTGGAAGCCCTTAGTTGCTATTTTCCTTATCTCTTACTATCCTTCAAAATAGTCATACAGTTTTAAAATCAGTTTTACACTAACTAAAACTAGTAGCTCCTTTCCCACAATTTTTTACTTTTTTAAATTTTATTTTTTATTTCAATAGGTTTTCAGGGAGCAGGTTCTTTAGTTGTGATTTCTGAGATTTTGGTGCACCTGTCACCTGAGCAGTGTACACTATACCCAATGTGTAGTCATTTATCCCTGACCCCATACCCACCCTTTCCTCTGAGTCTGCAAAGTCCAATGTATCATTCTTATGCTTTTGTGTCCTCATAGTTTATTCATATACATACATATGTATATGTGTATGCACCATGGACTACTCAGTCATACACACACACACACACACACACACACACACACACACACACACACACTTATCACCTTTTCTTTATCCACTCATTGATTAATGGGCATTTGGGTTGGTTTCACATTTTTGTAATTTCAAGTTGTGCTGCTGTAAGCATGCGTGTGCAAGTATCCTTTTCATATAGTGACTAATTTTCCTCTGGGTAGATACCTAGTAGTGGGATTGTTGGATCAAATGGTAGATCTACTTTCAGTTATTTAAGGAATCTCCACACTATTTTCCATAATGCTTTCACTAGTTTACATTCCCACCAAGAGTGTAAAAGTGTTCTCTTTTCACCACATCCATGCAAACATCTATTTTTTAAAATTATTTTTGGTTATGACCATTCTTGCAGGACGCATTGTGGTTTTGATTTGAATTTCCCTGATCATTAGTGATGTTGAGCATTTTTCATGATTGTTGGCCATTTGTATATCTTCTTTTAAGAATTGTCTATTCATGTCCTTAGCCCATTTTTTCATGGGATTGCTTGTTTGTTTCTTGCTGATTTGTTTGAGTTCTTTATAGCTTCTGGATATTGGTCCTTTGTCGGATGCATAGATTGTGAAAATTTTCTCCCACTCTGTGGGTTGTCTGTTAACTCTACTGATTATTTATTTTGCTGTGCAGAAGCTTTTTATTTTAATTAAGTGCTATCTATTTATCTTTGTTTTTGTTGCATTTGCTTTTGGGTTCCCAGTCATTAAGTCTTTGCCTAAGCCAGTATCTAGAAGGGTTTTCCTGATGTTATCTTCTAGAATTTTTATGATTTCATGTCTTAGATTTAAGTATGATCCATCTTGAGTCAATTTTTGTATAAGCTGAGAGATGAAAATCCAGTTTCATTCTTCTACATGTGACTTGCCAATTATCCGACCATCATTTGTTGAATAGGGTGTCCTTTCCCCACTCTGTGTTTTTGTTTGCTTTATCAAAGATCAGTTGGCGGTAACTATTTGGTTTTATTTCTGGAATCTCTATTCTGTTCGATTAGTCTAGATGCCTATTGTTATACCAGTACCATGCTGTTTTGGTGATCACGGCCTTATAGTATTGTTTGAAGTCAGGTAATATGATGCCTCCAGATTTATTATTTTTGCTTAGTCTTGCTTTGGCTATGCAAGTTCCTTTTTTGTTCCATACGAATTTTAGGATCATTTTTTCTAGTTTCTTGAAGAATCATGGTGGTATTTTGAGGGGAATTGCACTGAATTTGTAGATTGCTTTTGGCAATGTGGCCATTTTCACTGTTTGTGTCATCTATGATTTCTTCCAGCAGGGTTTTGTAGTTTTCCTTGTAGAGGTCTTTCACCTCCTTGGTTAGGTATAGTCCTAAGTATTGTTTTTGGTTTTGTTTCTTGTTTGTTTGTTTGCAGTTCTTGTAAAAGGGGTTGAGTTCTTTATTTGATTCTCAGCTTGGTCACTGTTGGTGTATAGCAGAGCTATGATTTGTATACATGAATTTTTTATCCTAAAACTTTGCTGATTTCATTTACCAGTTCTAGGAGCTTTTTGGATGAGTCTTTAGAGTTTTTTAGGTATATGACCATATCACCAGCAAGTGGCAACAGTTCGACTTCCTCTTTACTGATCTGGATGTCCTTTATTTCTTTCTCTTATCTTGTTGCTCTGGCTAGGACTTTCAGTACTGTGTTGAATATAAGTGGTGAAAGTACCCATCCTTGTCTTGTTCCACTTCTTAGGGAGAATGCTTTCAACTTTTTCCCATTCAGTATAATGTTGTCTATGGGTTTGTCACAGATGGCATTTATTACCCTAAGATTTGCCTCTTCTATGCCAATTTTGCTGATGGTTTTAATCATAATGGGATGCTGGATTTTGTCAAATGCTTTTTCTGCATCTATTGAGAAGATTGCGTGATTTTGTTTTTAATTCTGCTTATGTGGTGTATCACATTTATTGACTTATGTATGTTAAACTATCCCTGCATCCCTAGTATGAAACCCAGTTGATCATGGTGGATTACCTTTTTGATATGCTGTTGGATTTGGTTTGCTTGTATTTTGTTGAGGATTTTTGCATCTATGTTCATAGGGAATATTGGTATGTAGTTTTCTTTTTTTGTTATGTCTCTCCCTAGTTTTGGTACTAGAGTGATACTGACTTCATAGAAGGATGTAGGGAGGACTCCCTCTATCTTGTGGAATAGTGTCAATAGGATTGGAACCAGTTCTTCCTTGAATGTCTGACAGAATTCAGCTATAAATCCATCTGGTCCTGCACTTTTTTGGTTGATAATTTTTTAATTACCATTTCAATCTTGGTGCTTGTTATTGGTCTGTTCAGAGTTTCTCTATCTCTTCCTGATTTAACCTTGGAAGGTGGTATATCCCTGAATTTATTCATCTCCTCTAGGTTTTCTAGTTTATGCATGTAAAGGTGTTCACAGTAGCCTTCAATAATCTTTTGTATTTCTGTGGTATCAATTGTAATATCTCCCATTTCATTTCCAATTGAGCTTATTTGGATATCCTTCTTCTTTTCCTGGTTAACATCAAGAAAGGTCTATCAGTTTTATTTAGCTTTTGAAAGAACAAGATTTTTGCTTCATTTATCTTTTGTATTTTGTTTGTTTGTTTCAATTTCATTTAGTTCTGCGCTGATCTTCGTTCTTCTGCTAGGTTTGGGTTTCGATTGTTCTTGAATAAAATCTATATTCTGCAGTTGTTGGGTAGAATGTTCAGTAAATATCTGTTAAGTCCATTTGTTGTAGGGTCTAGTTTAAGTCTACTGTTTCTTTGTAGACTTTCTGTCTGGATGACCCATGTAGTGCTGTCAATAGAGTATTAAATCCTTTACTATTATTAGGTTGCCACTTATCTTATTTCTTAGGTCTAGTAGTAATTGTTTTATAAATTTGAGAGCTCCAGTGTCAGGTGCATATATATTTAGGATTGTGATATTTTCCTGTTGTACTTATCTTTTATCATTATAAAACATCCCTCTTTGTCTTTTTTAACTGCTGTTGCTTTAAAATTTGTTTTGTCTGATGTAAGAATAGCTACTCCTGCTTGCTTTTGGTGTCCATTTGCATGGAATATCTTTTTCTGCCCCTTTACCTTAAGTTTGTATGAGTCCTTATGTGTCAGGTGAGTCTCCTGAAGATAGCAGAAACTTGGTTGGTGAATTCTTATCCATTCTGTCATTCTGTATTTTTTAAGTGGACCATTTAAGCCACTTACATTCAATGTTAGTATTGAGATGTGAGGTACTACTGTACTCACCGTACTATTTGCTGCCTGAATACCTTGTTTTTTTCTTCATTGTGTTGTTAGTTAGACCCTGTGAGATTTATGCTTTAAGGAGGTCCTATTTTGGTGTATTTTGAGGATTCATTTCAAGATTTAGAGCTCCTTTGAGCAGTTCTTGTAGCGTTGGCTTGGTAGTAGCAAAATCTTTCAACATTTGTTTGTCTGGAAAAGACTGTAGACCATATCTTTCCTTAATTTATGAAACTTAGTTTTGCTAGACACAAAATTCTCGGCTGATAATTGTTTTATTTAAGGAGAATAAAAATAGGACCCCAATCCCTTCTAGCTTGTAGGGTTTCTGCTGAGAAATCTGCTGTTAATCTCATAGTTTTCCTTTATAGGTTACCTGATACTTTTGCCTCACATCTCTTAAGATTCTTTTCTTCATCTTGACTTTAGATAACCTGATGACTATGTGTCTAGGCAATGATCTTTTTGTGATGAATTTCCAGGTGGTTCTTTGAGCTTCTTGTACTGGACATCTAGATCTCTAGCAAGGCCAGGTAAGTTTTCCTCCATTGTTCTCTAAAATATGTTTTCCAAACTTTTTAGATTTCTCTTTTTCTTCAAGAACACCAATTATTCTTAGGTTTGGACATTAACACAGATCCATACTTCTTGGAGGCTTTGTTCATTTTTTTTATTATTATTCTTTATTCTTTTCTCTTTGTCTCTGATGGATTGGGTTAATTCAAAAGCCTTGTCTTTGAGCTCTGAAATTCTTTCTTCTTGTTGTTCAATTCTATTGCTGAGATTCTTCAGTGCATTTTGCATTTATCTAAGTGTGTCCTTGATTTCTAGAAGTTGAGAAAATTTTTTATTTATGCTAACTATTTCACTGAAGATTTTTCCTTTCATACCCTGTATTATGTTTTTCATTTTTTTAAGTTGGGCTTCACCTTTCTCTGGTGCCTTCTTAATTAGCTTAATAATCGACCTTCTGAATTCTTTTTCTGGCAATTCAGAGATTTTGTAATGGTTTGGATCCACTGCTGATAAGCTGGTGTGATCTTTTGGGGGTAATCAAGAACCTTGTTTTGTCATATTACTAGTATGTTCTTCTGATTCCTTCTCATTTGGGTAGACTAGGTCAGATGCAGAACTCAAGGGCTGCTGTTCAGATTCTTTTGTCCCATGGGATGCTCCCTTGATGCGGTGGTCTCCCCTTTCTCCTAGGAATAGAGCTTCCTGAGAGTCAAACTGCGGTGACTATTTTTGCTCTTCTGGGTCTAGCCACCCAGTGGAGCTACCAGGTGGTACTGGGGAGTGTCTGCAAAGAGCCCTGTGATGTGATCTGTCTTCAGGTCTTTCAGCCATGGATACCAGCACCTGCTCCAGTGGAGGTAGCAGGGGAGTGAAGAAGATTCTCTGAGTCTTGGTTGTATTTTTGTTTAGTGCACTAGTTTTGTGTTGGTTGGCCTCCAGACAGAAGGTGGTGCTTTCAAGAGCACATCAGCTGTGGTCCTACAGGGAGGATGCAAATTTGCCTTAGGGATGCCTGGTTTAGTATTCAGGTTTCTCAAGTGGTGGACAGGACCATAGAGCTCCCAAGAGATTATGCCCTTTGTCATCAGCTACCAGAGTGGTTAGAGAAAGACTATCAGGTTGGGGCAGGATTGGGTATGTCTGAGCTCAGAGTCTCCCTAGCTGACGCTTGCTATGTGACTGCTGTGGGGGATGGGGTTGTGGTTCCCAAGTCAATGGACTTACATTACCAGTGGTATTATGGCTGCCTCTGCTGAGTCATACAGGTCCCCAGGGAAGTTGGGGAAAGCCAGCAGTCACCGGCCTCACCCCACTTCCATTCAGCCAGCAGTCCTAAAGGCCGGTCTAACTCCCACCATGCCCCACCAATAGCACGGAGTCTATTTCCAGGCAGCCAGTGACCAGGGCTGAGAACTTGCCTCAGACCACCACCTATGAAAGCAAGCTGACTCAGTTTTTTGGCATATCAGGGAGCCTGCAGCAGCAATTCAGTTCCTTCAAAGGGTCTGTGGATTCTCTTGCCTTTCCTGTTTTGTTCCTGTGGTAGTTCTTGAAGCAAAAGTTCATGATGTGAGTCTTCACATGCTGCTCTGTCTGTCTGAGCAGGAGCTGCAAGCTAGTCCTGCCTCCTACTCACCATCTTAATCTCCACATCACCATCTCCCGCAAAAATTTTTGCATTCAGACTTTACATTCTGCACAATTAGGAATGTACAATTAGAAATGTCTTCTTAGGATTTGGACATGGGACTGATAAATCTAAAGCAAAGTATACACATACACACATTCCATTTTAGTTCATACAATTTGTAACAAAAGTTTCATTTATAAGATAACCTTATATTAAGGTGGCCATTAAATGTTTTGACTTATATATGAAATTAAATATGAAACATCTATCAAATCTACTTCCAAAAGAAATCCATTGTTACCCAACATAAGCAGCAGATAGAAAATACTCAATAGAAGTATGATTAATCAAATCAACCTTACAAGAATATCTTTGAAACAAATTTTATCCTCCTATCTGATGTGAATACCAAAGTAAAATGCTATATTAAATAAAATGGTAATCTGGATAGCGTAAACCTCAAAGAAGAACAATACATCCATTTAAATAAGAGGATTTAAATCCTAATTCAATTTAATACCTTGAGCAGAATATTTAGACTTACTTAGCACAAGCCAATTGCTTTACCATCTTTGAATTTATTCTCAGAATGCATTAAATTAAATCTGCCATTTTCTTGTGGAATATTCTCTTTTTTCTAATAGATACTTTGCAACATTTGGCTTTTTATTTAACAGACATTAGATTAAATAGTGTCTCTCTTCATATAATTGGAGTCATCTGATTTTTGTTTGTAGTCTAGCCATTATAAATACATTAATTAATTCTACAAATATTTGTTGCATGTTTACTATGTACAAGGCATTTGGTTTCAAAATGAGAAGTTACTGAAATACAAGTTAATGAAACCAAGATCTACTGTTTGGCCAATAATTAGAAGAGATATTGTTAATGAGTGATTTGAAAGACTCAGTAAAGGGACCCCTGACTAGATTTAAAAAAAAAAAACAAAACTGTAAACATGTTGCTATTGGAAGCATCTAAGGTGTGTTTACATGAGTATACCTGAAAGAGTGGAAGATGGAATTTTACAAAACAGAAGAGATTAGAAGAAATTTTACATATAAATTATGATTAACAGATAATAAACTAATTAAAGTCATAATTACACAAGTTTCTCATTTTTGCAATCTGTCAAATAAAAAGAGTTTATCCTAGGCACTAGATAAATAATTTTGAGTAAATGAATTCAAGTGAAATGTGTAAAGATTTTGAGATGTCATACGATGTGTACTTTTTCCTAATTTGAAAAATTATCAAAATAACATTTCTTTTGTGATTCCAGGCAAACTACATTAACTTGAAGTGGAACGGTTAGGATCAGAGGTATAAAGCCAGAGAGATTGACAGGGATCACAGTGTGCCCTCTTTGAGTAATTACTGACTGAGCCTCAGTTGCTTCAACTGTAAATAGGAATTAGAAACAATCATGTATACATCTAGTGTTTTTATGAGAATGAATGCAATGATGCTCTAAGCCTGGTATAAAGTAAATGTTTAACAGTTTATATGTATAATTCAAAGAAAGCACATCAAATTTTGAAGATATTATGAGATCTCTTCAGTCTTTATCTTCCCAAGATATGGGAATTTTTACCAATAAAAGAGACTTTCTCACAACTTCCTAACAAAAAAGAATAAATATTATCATCTTCATAGAAAAATATGTTTCAGAAAGCATAACTCTTAAAAAAGTATTAATTCTCATACAAAAATTAATATGAAATAAAACCATAAGGCCCTCATGTGAAAGAGAAAAGTAAATAAGAATTCTGTGATGCTGACTAAATATAATTATGGAGTTTTGATAATTTTCCTTGGTTTACATGGAAGTATTAGAATTGGGTTTCCTAAAGAAGTGAGTTTAATAATATAGATATGTCCTTGACTGAGCTTAGGGGATCAAGTAATTCAGTCAAACTGTAAACACAATTTTATTTGCATATGCACCTACATGCTTTTTTCAGAGGAAAAGTTCCAGGGGTTTATAAACTACAAAAGGTCAAGTATCCCAACTTCAAAGGTGTTGAAATAAATTAAAACTCTTTGG
Source organism: Macaca thibetana thibetana (assembly GCF_024542745.1). Lineage (NCBI taxonomy): Eukaryota > Metazoa > Chordata > Mammalia > Primates > Cercopithecidae > Macaca > Macaca thibetana. The sequence continues at coordinate 73,853,323 of NC_065588.1, read as the reverse complement.
TGAAGAACAATGAAGTAGCGCAAACTTGTTTACACAACTTTCATCAATATTTATTTTTAGGCAGGTCAGGTGGTGTGCACCTGTTGTCCCAGCTACTTGGGAGGCTGAGGCAGGAATAGCTACTGCAACTCCAGCCTGGACAACATCACAAGACCTTGTCTCTTAGAAAATAAATAAATAAGTAAAATAAAAATCTGTGTTTACTGTACAAAAATAATGTGTTGTCACAGAAGAATCTATTATATGCAGATTAAGATTTTAGAGTGTTTTCTCCTTTTTGTTTTTTAATCTGAACAAATATAAATAAATTGATGGTCAGGTTTTCTTCCTTTTTTCATTTTTTAATCTGAACCAATATAAATAAGTCAAAGGGGAGTTAAGATACTACATCTTAACTGACAAGTTTGAACAAAGATTTATTGATTAATTCAGCACTTAACTTTTGAAGTTCAACAAAAATTCATGACTTAGGAGTTGTAATAGAACTGTAAGTGTAAACCTTATCATCTGTGACTTTAGCAGAGTACTATTAAAATAATATATTTTCCCTAGAACATGTTTGTCATTATTAACGATACTGTCAAATTATCAACTACTTTAACATAATTATAAGTGCACATTAAAAGTGTCAAAAAGAAAAAGTATTTAAATATCCTCAAGCATTGTGGGGCAGCACTGGATACAGATCTATTGAATATTTAGCCAACTCTTCCAGGAAATAAAATTAATAATACATTAAGCAGTACCTCATTCTTCATTGACTATCACAATTATTTGGTGCAGGACTAGCAAACTGTTCTGATATATAAGTATGATGATTTTCACTGATATTTAAAGGAATTATTTTCAGTTCTTATTGTATTGCTAAAATAATTTAGATCCATTTTACATGACGTCAGTGTAACAAAGACTACACCAGGACTTTTCAATCAGGTTTAATAATAATGGCAAAAATATATTGATTGCTTATTATATACCAGGCACTATTGTTCAAAACAACATGTACACATATATATCTACATATACCTATATACATGGATATATAGACACATATATCAGCTTACTCATGCTCACTTAAAAGAAATACTGCTAGCCACGAGCGGTGGCTCACGCCTGCAATCCCAGCACTTTGAAAGACCAAGGTGGGCGAATTACCTGAGGTCAGGAGTTCAAGACCAGCCTGACCAACATGAAGAAACCTCGTCTCTACTAAAAATACAAAATTAGCTGGGCGTGGTGGTGCATGCCTGTAATCCCAGCTACTCAGGGGGCTGAGGCAGGGGAATCGCTTGAACTTGAGAGGCCAAAGCTGCAGTGAGCCTAGATCATGCCATTGCACTCCAGTCTGGGCAACAAGAGTGAAACTCTGTCTCCAAAAAAAGAGAAAGAAATACTGCTTTATATGTAGTATAATCCTCACTCACAGTCGAAAAAGTTAGCTTTGCAGGTTGCATCTTTTTGTTTGTATGTGTGTTTTGTGAATACTTTTTTCTTTGTGCCCTTAGTTTCCAACTGATGCACTCAGTGTCAAAACCGACAAATTGAAAACTCCATAAACCTGTTTTTGACTTGAAAAATGAGGGATGTTTTCATATACCTCACATAGTAGTCAGAATATGATGTATGTTATCATTATATCAGTTATGACTGGGAGGAAAACAGGTGTTTGTAATTTATATAGTTAAAAATCTTTATTCAAAAATTATTTAAGAAAAAATATTCTCCTAGTTAAGTGTGAGATGTCTAAAATGACTCTGATTGTTAGTTTTAACAAAAAACTTAATAAGAAAGATTTGTGCTTAATGTATTCTTAAAGACTGTAATTTACAACATTTAAGTGAAAATTAAATAGATGTATTATTGTTGTAAATTGCAAATTATGCAATAAACATGATAAGGTATAAGCATTTTTCTTTAATGAAATCAAAGCCTGACAGTAAGAAATGCTTCCTTAATGCACTTAGCATTGATCACATATTCACTTAAATACTTATCCTCTGGGGAAAAAAAAGGAAAATGTGAATTTTATCATCAACATGCTCTTGGATAAAACAAAATTATTAATATTTAATTGTCAATTTCTGTTTTCTTTTTTTTCTGCACATTGTCTAAGTAGCCTAGGAATGGTATTTAAAGCTTGAAACATTTACAATTTTAGTCCTTAGGAAATGTAAATATATAATCATCAAACCTATGTGTAAAGTCTCATTTTTATAAAGTTAAAATACATATTAATCATAGTTAGGAAAAGCATAATACTCTGGAGAAATTTATGCAAAAATCCATTCTCTCACCCAACAAGCGTTTATTAAACAAGTAGTAGGCACAGGTATCTGTTTCCCAGTGGCATAATCTGTTTCTGGGAGAATTTCAGAATTAGACTTTTTTTTAGTCCTAAGGGCTTTACAAAAAAGTTACTACTAAATACAGCAAGTTTACATAATCAATATAAAAAAATCAATTGTATTTGTATATACTTTGAACAATCTGAAAATGTAATTAAGAAACAACTTATAATTTAAAAGGATAGAACATTTCAGAATAAATCTAACAGAAGTATAAGACCCATAAACTGAAAATTATAAAGCACTGCCGAGAGAAATTAAAGATCTAAAATAAGGTGATATATATATATATAAAATATATATATGAAGTTATATAATAAGGTGAGATATGCCATTTTCATGGATTTTAATGGATACAAGACTCAATATCGTTAAGATGTCATTCTCCTCAGGCTGATCTACAAGTTCAACAGAATCTCTGTCAAAATCCCAGCAAACATTATTGTAAAAATTAACAACCTAATTCTAAATTTTATATGGAATGACAAAAAATCTGGAATAGTTAAATTTTGAAAAAGAAAGTCAAAGGTGGAGGATTTTTAAAATTTAATATAAAGCTACAGTAATCAAGTAACATTGTGCTATTTTTATAAAGACAGACACATGTATGCATGTGCACCACAAAATACAAAATCTAGAAATATACTCACATTATATCAATTTTTTTTATAAAGGTTACTCAATGAGAACAAGGAATGTCTTTTCAATAAATAATATTGGGATGATTGGATATCTATATGAAAAAAAAGCACTTAGAATGTAGTCTCACACCATGTACCAAAAAAGAACTTCAAAATGGATTATATTTTTAAAGGTACAAGCTAAGATTATAAACATCCAGTAGAAATAGGAGAAAATTTGGGGGACCTGGCATTAAGCAAAGATTTCTTAGATATTATACAAAGGGCATGAACCATCAAAGAAACAAACGGTTAAACTGAGCTTCAGAAAAATTATAAACCTATGTCTCCAAAAAATGCCATTAAGAAAGTGAAAAGACAAGCCACAGAATGAGAGAAAACATTGGCAACTCATATATCTAATAAAGCACTTCTGCCTACAATATATCAATAATTCAACTCAATTCAAAATGGCAAAATATCTGAGCATGTATCTTATTGAAGACAATATATAAATGATTAGTGCAAAAAACATTTTCAACATTATTAGTCATTATGAAATATAAATTAAAATGAAATTTATACTCACACTAGAATGACTAAAATAAAGAGACTGACAAACTGAAGTTGTTGAGGGTATGCAAAATTAGAACTCTCAGACATGGCTCGCGGGAATGTAAAATGGTATGTCCACATTGAAAAGCAGTTATCCAGTTATTCAAAAAGTTAAATATAAACTTAGCATACTAGTCAACAATCTCTCTCCAGAAAAAATTAAAACATGTATTTTAAACACATTTAAAGACTTAAAGGTGAGTATTTATGGCAGCATTATTCATAATATCTTTAAATTGGAAACATTTCAAATGGCCATCAACTGGTGAATGGATAAACAAAATGGTATATCCAGACAATGGAATATTCTTCGGCAATAAAAAGAAATGAACTATGGTTCATCCAACAATATGGATGAGCCTTTATAATATCACACTGAATCTAAGAAGTCATGCAAAAAACCATATTGTATGATTTCATTTTACAATATTTATAGGAAAGGCAAAACTATAGAGACAAAAACTAGTTCCATGGTTGGTTGGGATGGAATCAATAAGTGACTCTCAAACAGTCACAGAGAAACGTTTGGTGAAGTTGGATACATTCTAAAATTAGACCGAAGTAATGGTATACATATATACATACTTATACATAAACACGTATGTATATATGCACGTATATAATAGACACATATATGCATACAATCATATCTGTTTCCTCAAAATTATCAACTTGTAAACTAATAGTGAATTTTGTGGTTTATAAACTATACTTTAATAAAACTCTTTAAAATAAAATGGATACGTTTAGAGAATTTGTGTGGAAACCCTTGGAGTATAAAAATGAAGAAGTATGTCTAATCCATTGGAAGACACAAAATTGGTTCATAAAAGTGAATCTCTCTGATTTGTTTTCCAGATTCCCAGCTCTAATAATTTAGTTTATGATACTACAATATTTGACTTAAATTCTGAGATAAAACAAATTTGATTCAAAATGGGAAAATGGGAATAAGATCTGCTCGGTAAAATGTTTCTGTTCTATTTAACAAAGCATATCTTTAAACTGATGGTAGTAGCTGAATTAAAGAACTTCAGTTAAACTTTTCCCCACCCACTATAAGTAATTTCTGATACATTAATTTTATATATGTAATTACCATAAAATAAGATGATTATCTCATATTCTTTACTTCAGGGGATATCTGCATGCTTTTTCTTGGTTAAGAAAACTAGAATTTTTTTCATTACTTGTCCCACATATATACATATGTACATGTTCAAACTTAAAAACAAATATGTATGTATGTATGTGTACAGGACTGTAATGCGTTTGTGTATATTACACGTGTTTATATATAAGAATATATTTCCATTGATGTATAAATATAAAGATAGAGCATTATTTTGTATTCACCCAAAAGTACCACACTACACACTGACAATATAGCACCTTCTGGAAACTCCTCCCAGCAACAGCCCATGTCAAGAAGAAACTCAAGAAAATGATCCAATACTTTGTTTTGCACATATCAGTAGTGTTATATGGCTATAAAAAAATGTGTTCTGTAAAATTTTTCCAACACACGATAATATCAAGGAATTTATTAATTTTCAGTTAATTTAAATTTGATTTTCAAATCCAATTAGAACCATGAACTTCCCTTTCTCAAATCAAAAAGAACAACTAAAATATGTAAGTAATTTTAAGTCAGATTTGAGACAGCCTCCTCTTTTCAAACACATGTATGATCATATAATCAAGATATCAGTCTATCATTTTCTTTAGGGTTCTACTGAATATTTATTTATTCATTCAGTCAGTCAACAAATACTCAATTAGCATCTGTCAGTATCAGGCACTCTGCTAGGTACCAGTGATAGAAAGGGGAACAGGGACAGGTTCTGCTCTTGAGCAGCCAAAGCAGGTGCTTAAGTAAGTCTACCTGAGTATTTTGCCAGTTTAGAACATAAGATTCTCAAGATTCATCATAGAATCCGCTTTTGCTATGTTGCATTCTATAACTCTTCTTGAAAATCAGCAATATTAAAGGCTCTGACCAGTTCTATAGTAAATAAATCTGTTTTATCTTCTGTATTCCAGTTTCTTAAATTTATTTGACTAGGTAATTTTTTTCAGCCACATAACCCTATTAACATCCATTGAACACACTTTGAAAAACACTAAAAGCTTTGTAAATTCCCTGTATAAAATAAATAACTCTTTTATAAAAGAAAAACAGACATATCTAGCATTGCTTTCATTTCACAGACACATGCCGATTATAGTATTTGTAAACTGACAAACACTGATTGCTTGATAATGGGCTCTACTATTTTTCCAGCCAGTGCTGAAGTATGGGAGTTATCTTGAACAATCTATAATTTTAAAACTTTTTCTTTTATTAAAGACGGATCTATTTATTTTTTACTATACCTTAGGTCTATCCTTTGTCCTTTTCCAAAATCAAAGATTATGATACTTTTGTCTCAGGTATTTAGTTAAGTGTTTAATGGCAATGCATCTGGACATATGAATTTGGGTACATTTTGATAAATGTATGTTTTTTTCTTGGTATTACAGGCCTACATCTTTTTAGTATTCTAGTTTGGCTTTCGATTGTTCCTGTCAGTTGTTTACATCTTTATTGCTTTGAAAAGAGAGATTATTCGAGATTGTAAAAAGTGAAGGAGTAGAATTAAAATGTTTCTTTAAAATGACAGCTATTAGGTACTAGGGAGACAGAAGTAGTACAATAAAGAGAAAGGTGAACTTTAGGGAGTAGGCTTTATGGACTCTTGAAGCAACACGGCATAGTGTTTTAGAATGAATCTATAATGAGAGTGTCTGACTGCCAGCTTAACCAATCCCTATCAGCGTGACTTTGGGCGGGGTATTTAAACCTCTCAGAACCACAGTTTCTCATCTGTAAAATGGAGGTAATAATGATATTGGGAATTTGCTGTTTGTTAAATACTGTTCTGAGTACTTCTAGTTTCACTGGTGTTAGCAACCTATGAAATAGGTGGTAGTAGTATTACACTTTTATAGGTAAGGACACTAGAGAGATGTTAAACCCCAAAAAGCATAGTAGAAAGGTACTATTTTTTGCCTTCTCTGCATTTTTCTAGTTTTTTTATGATCATCACACCCCCACCACTACTTTGAAAGCTCCACTTTTCCCACTAGTACCCTTCCTTTCCCTGTACACAGTTGGAGAATTGACCACACAAAAGGTGACCAGATTTTCTCTGAAATTAGATTCCCAAGCCCAGGACACCAGTTGTTGCTACACACAGCCCAGCACCTCTGACTCTTTCTTTTCTAAAGCCTGGATCTTCAGCTGTTCTTCTATTACATGAGTTACCAATTTAATGACATGAGTTAGTAGATTTAATTTTTCCATGAATGGTCACATTTTACTCTGTCGTATACAACTGACATAGACTAAAAAGTAATAACCACCAGCTTGGCTAACATTCCAATTCTAGCCTGTGAAACCCTAAAATCTGGAAAGATCATTGGCTTTCAGATGAAGCAGTCTCACAAACATGGTCTCAGGAAGTTAAGCACAGAGGCAAGCACTGTACAAATAACGTACAAGGTTTCAGAGGTTTTGTTTTGTTTTGACTTAAAGTATTTCAAAATCCCTGTGGCTATTAAATGATCTATTCCAATCATCATTCGTATAAGAAGTAAGAGAGGCTGAAGAAAAAAAAGGCATGGGAAAATATTTGGGGAGTAACAAGCTAAATCACCAACAAAATGGATAAAACACAAGAATGGATCAGTCAGAATAAGTCTGAAAGGATTAAGGGCTCACAGAGAAAAAGCATTTGAAATGTTACTTCAATCATTTTAAAGTCAGTATAAATATGGTAGGATGTTCTCTTGGGTTTTAAAGGCCAAAATTTTCTAAGGAATTGATAAAGTAATGTTTGCCAAAAAAGTAATTATGCAAGCAGCCAGACTGAAAAGTAGAATTTTTTTTTTATAATTAACTTGAGTCAAAGGGAATGTATAGTTTCAGACATTTTTCATGATGATGCACCAGCAATGTGCGATATAGTTGTATCTTCATTTTTATTAAGTCTGTCACTGAACTAATAATAGATATTAATAAGACTTTCTCTATGATCTTCATCAGTCTGTTATTAAACAATACCATAAAAAGGAAATTTAAGTCATTAACTAATGTTTATGTACAACTGACATCAGGCTCCAAGAACATGAAACAAAAATCTCTTTACAAAAGTGAATTATAATATACATAGTTTTTAAATTGAAGTAATAAACCACACTAAATAACTAAAGTCAAGCACATACAGAAATAGTATAATGGTTCACGATAAACGTAAAATGTTCTTTTCTCCATCAGATTTTTAAATTTAAATCTTTTAAAATTCTGCATTGGGTTAATTAAACACATTTAATATCAAGGCTTCCAACTGTATCTCCTTGAAACTCAACATCATATGAAACTACCTCATGACAGCAGAGAAGTGGCGATCAGAGATTGTTCTCAGGTTGTTTGTTGGTCTCTCCAAGTATTTATCAAGATTCAGCTTAAATACTGATCTTCACAGAAGACTTTCTTGATCCATCCTCTCCTCCACAGTAGAGGGTTAACTTCCCCTACTACACCTCTCAAAACATACCATAGTTCTTCTTTAAAGATATTAAAACAAGAAATTAAACTACCCTGTGTGTGATTATTTGTGTAAGGAACATTTTTATTACAAGTTTCATGGGGATCCAATTGACTGCTTTCTGGCTACATCTGAAGAAGCCAGCACAAAGCTTGACACTTGGGAAGCACTTAGGAAATACAAATCTAAAACAGGAGGGAACAATAGAAGGTATGACATGGGTCAAATCTAGAGAAGGCAAACTTAGAAGACAAAAAGAACACAGGGAGAAAAGAGACCGGGGCCATACTACTGAAATGAGACAACGTATCTCACTGTATGTGAACAAAAAGATTGCTGTTTCAGCTTATTCTGGCTAAATGATTCATGAAGGAACCCTAACCAAAATAAAATAGCAACCCAAGGTCTTCTTGGTAAAGAAAATAAAACTATTGCAAAGGCTAAACAAAAGTAGAGACTGTCACTTTAAAAAATATACTAAATCATTTACTTTCAAAGGCATATGTCAAAATCTTTGGTCATAAAAAATATAGCAGAAAGGAAGTGATACAGGTAAAATGATCTTATATTTGTCACAGTACAGAAGATTAACTGCTCAAATTTAGTTATTATTACAAATTTTTTTTTTCTTTTTTTTTTTTGAGGCAGAGTCTCGCTCTGTTGACCAGGCTGGAGTGCAGTAGCGTGATCTCGGCCCACTGCAAGCTCTGCCTCCCAGGTTCACGCCATTCTCCTGCCTCAGCCTCCCGAGTAGCTGGGACTACAGGCGCCTGCCACCACGCTCGGCTAATTTTTTTGTACTTTTTAGTAGAGATGAGGTTTCACTGTGTTAGCCAGGATGGTCTCGATCTCCTGACCTCATGATCCACCCACCTCGGCCTCCCAAAGTGCTGGGATTACAGGCTTGAGCCACCCCGCCTGGCCTACAAAATCATTTTTAAATAAGATTAAAATATGAGGGTCACAATAATATATTGTTACAGTAAACATGAATTTCATTCTTTTATCTTAAAATTCAAAGTCTATCTTTCTATTTCAGATTTACTCTTCTTGTTAGTATGTTGAGTTGTACTTTGTGAATCAAAGATAATCCAAGAACTCAGCTGTATAATTAGATGCAAACAGCATGATGTGCTAATTTATGCCTTTTAATTAAACAAGATAAATTAAGACTTGAAATACCAATGGAACCCATGGAATGAAAAATAACATAGTGTGTGATGTGTTACTATACTGGGTTTACATTTAACCAATTATCTCTCTTTTTACTAAAAATCTATACAAAAATAGAAATACAAAAATACTATAAGACTGTCTACAGCCACAGGTCAAATGACCACCTATGTGTTACTCAATATATTATCCTCAACACTTAGCGGTATGTCTACCATATAGTAGAAACTCAAGAAATATTCATTGGTTGAACAAATGAATGAACATTTCATTTCTAATCTGGGTCCATCTATGAGCAGTGGTCTCTCTGTAAAGCTGTTGGCTTAAACAAAGTCCAAGAATATAGTTTATATTCTAACTATATTATAACATTTTATTTAGGAAATTGAAAATAGGCCACTGAAGAAGCCCAGTTACTGGGAATAATCTGTGATTACAGCAGATCCCCTGAGCCTGATTTTATCTGGACCATGTTCCTCATACTGTCCTATTTCCCAGTGACTGACTCTATGACTTGCTAGAAGAATGAATTATGTCAGAAACAATGTATGTTCCAATCAGAGCATTTCTAATCAGTTCCAGAAGAAATCCCATATTTACTCAATAGGCACCCTAACCAGTGAAATGTGGCAGAAGTAGAAAATTCAGGATGCTGGAATCATAGAAATTACTGTTAAAAACAATCTTAAAAGGCCTCATCAGGTCTACTCTTTCTCATGAGGCAAAAGTGAGATAGTTATTGCAAGCAAATAAAATAAATTGTCACCAACATTTTTACAATGGCAGATATTCGGGGCCCCATTGGCTACAGATATCTTCATAGTTTCCTTCACAAATGAATGAGCAATATGGAGTTCAGGATAGCTCTTCCACTGAATGCTGGGCTCATAAGCAGGAAGCAGATATACTTGAATAATCAGTTTGGCCCTAATTCAACTAGTATCACTTAATAACCAGTCAGTAATTTATTCTAAGACTCTGTAATTTGAGAGATATAAATAATATAAATACTGCTATTAAACTACTTGTGTGCAATGTTCACTACCTTTGATATTTTTGACGTAAAACACCATACGTGACTTAAAGTCTCCAACCAACAGCCCAATTAGTTAAGCAAAATTAGGGGTGTCTGTGTGTGTGTATATGAGTATGTGTGCTTCTGAAAAGATAATAAAGACCAGGCCTCTAACTATAGCAGAACTAAAGCATAATTCAGGATCAGACTCTGTTTGATAATAAATTCTAGCAGGTTCTTGGCCTTTATACTCCCGTAAAGAAATCTTTGAAACCAAGCCTTTACTTTTACTGGACAAAGTTGAAATATTCTATTTTATTTTGCATGACTTTCCAAATAGGCATGATTTTTCAAATCAACCAAAATCTGTTTAGCCATTGACAGAGAGTTCAACATCAGGGAAATACCAGAACCTGTTTTCTTCTCTTTGTTGTGTCATTGTTTTTGAACTGTTGCCAGGTTCTTCCTTGATCTGAAGGGCCCAAAATTTAATATTATTGCATTTTCCCATCTGTTAGGAGAAGTTGAGATATACACTGCAAATTAAAGTACAGAAAACCACATTTTTATTTTATATGTTATAGAAATGGTAGATCTGTGCTTTAAAATCAAGTAATTTCCTGAGTGGCAGGCTTCATTTTTCTGAGGTAACACAGTAAAACATAATATAGGAGTAGTATCAGTGGGAAAAAATGGTACATCTACAATACATCGTTCCATACGTTAGAGAGAGTTGAGATAGCGTAACAATAGTGCTAACTGTAAAATGTTAATAAATCACTTTATTTTATATGAAGTAGAATATGATAAAAAAACAGCACTAAACAGTGACTTGATTTTGTTCACTGGTCTTTTCAAGTGTCTAAGGAATGATACAAGGAGGGTAAAATAGACATAATATCTCAAGTCCTAATCTCAAATTTCTGAGATTAAAAAAAAATCATCTAGTTTGGGCAAAAGAAACAAAAACAAAAACAAAAGCATGCTACAAATCTGCAGCTGGTTGTAGCACAGAGCTGTTTCAGAAGATGAATTACTTGAGATGATTGGGATTTTAGCTGATGCAGAAACAAGATAAAATGTAATTTGGTGTACCCGCTAAGGCATTTAAAACCTTTCTAACACATAGGGAATTGCTCTCCTTTTACCAAGAAATGTTACTCCTTTATTTTTTTCTAACTGTAAATAAGTTACATGCTTAGTTTTTTAACTATTTTCATTGCATATGTATGTCATAACTTATTTTTCCATTCTCTTATTAATGGAACTTAGATTATTTCCAAAGTTTTGCTGCTACAGTCGTACTTTTTGTACACATGGACAAATCTCTGTAAGGCACATATGCATGCATGTGTGTGTGTGCGTGTGTATATATATATATGTTCACACATACACCATGAATATATGTGTGTGTATGTCCAGGTATATACATTTTAAAACATATGAAACTGCCATTTTTATAGGTCAAAAACCAAAACGGTAAAAGTCAAGCATCAGCAAGCTCAGATGGTCCAAACTAGTACTTAGAAGTGGAACTGATGGGCCACTTCGAGACTACTGGACTTTCCCAAATTAATCTCCAAAATGATTTTGCCATTTACATACACATTTAAAATTTCTTTTTATTGTATTTATTTAAGGTATACAGCATGATCTTTTGACATACATAGTGAAATGATTACTACAGTTGAGCAGGCTTCAAAGCGACCCTCCTACCCTGCACACCCCAACCCCAACATATGAGCTCCTCCCAGACTTGCACCTGGACAACCAAACCCTTGGTGTCCTTCCACCTCTGAGAGTATTGATGAGTGTACGGGGCGAGTCTACCTGAATTTGGACCTTTTTACTTTTTGGTGAGGCCTAGACTTTGCCCAAGCTTAGTTCTTTCCAATCCTCCTTTTATAGAACAGAGATGTCTGTCTCTATCTGCAGGAGATTTGGGTTTAAGGGAAAGAAAGAGAAAGAGAAGAATGCCTTCTTCACCTCTGCTTCGGGACACGAGGTTTGGGTCACAGTCACACAAAGGGCTCAACAGAAAATGTCTGCTTTCTCTGCCTTTGTCTCACAGCAGGAAGGCTGGGTTACAGTGCTGACAGTAAAGCACCACAGGTTTCACTCCTTTTCACCTAAAATTATATAGCGTGCTTTAAAAATTGCAGCTGCTTCTTATTGCTTTTAATTTGGACTTGCCTTTTAATCAGTGACCAATTCTTGTTAGTGTCAAACAGAAAGATGCATGAAAGTGAGTTTTCTCGTTCTGAAATTGAGAAACATTTGCTCTCTCTGGCCCAGTCAGATGTTCTAAGTGACTGGAGAATATCCAGAAATGCCATGACGTTTGTCCGTGATGCTCATATCAAAACATCATGTTGTATACCTTAAATAAATACAAAATAAATTTAAATATATATAGGGCATAACCATTTTGGAGTTTAGCTTGATAAAATTCAGTAATCCTAAGGTCACCCCTCAATTCCACTCCTAAAATGTTACTCCAAGATGCCCAAAAAGCATCACTTTGCCTGATACAGTGTTCTGGCCTTGGTCACTTTTTGAAAAGGAAATTCTAAAATTTATGAGAAACTCTTCCTCAAAACTGATCTTTCCCTTAAGGTACAACCCCCTCTTGGAGACACTAGCTGGTTTTATGTATAACACCTATGGAGCTCCCATCTTGCAAATAACCTAGGTAAATGAAACATTACTTCACATGACCACAAAATGCAATATCCAAGAATAAGGGTCTTTTGAAATTCCAAAATTAATATATTTGCACACACAAATAGGAAAAGCAGGTTTTAGAACACAATGGGATGGGAGGACCACTTTCTGTTTGTCCTGGCTAATATCTGAAAATAAGAGATTTGAAAGTATTTTATTTTTAGAGAGAGCTCTCCATGAATTCCCCAAGAAAGCCCTTAAATACTCAAACTGCCTACTTGATGGAAAGGCACTCCAGCCTTCTCCAAGTCTTTTTCAGTCCCTTAGAGATGTAAATCTCACCCTCTTACCCTGTCTTTGAAGTATTAACATCCAGGGAATTAAGTAAGCAGAATTCCAGCTGAGGTATAATTTGAAACAGTTAAAGTTCTTTGGACCTACCACAAAATTCTATTTCTCAACGGACACCTTTAGCTCAGAAGAAAAAGAATCATAAGATTTAAATTATTCATTTTGAATTATTTGTGTGACTCTCAACCTTTTGTAATTCCTTTCTACCCCCGTCGGCAGCTTTTATTTTCTGTTTCACTGTCTCTTTTAATCTCCCATCTGGCCTTTGTGGGTAGATGGCCAGCTGAGAAGCTGAGATCCTAGAAAACATGGCGTAACAGATGTGGGTTTCACCCAACTTGTAGTGAACAAAACTTTCCTTTTTTTAAAGCTGTTCTTGGGAGGGGTCAGGATCTTGGAAGGGCTACAAATTTTTGCCCCTTTTTTAGAGACCTTGGGTAAAGCCATAACAAACTTAATCGTTTTGGTATTATATATGCTTATTTGTGTTGGTTTTTAGTCATTTATTCAGGTATGCCTTTGACTTAAAATTTCGGTTTATATTTAGAATGTAATAGAAAATTTTTTGTTGCTTTGTTTGTTTAGCCTACTCTTCTAAGCGAAATAAATCCATATACTCAGAAAGAAAGGACCCAGTTTATTTAAAGAAAAATTTTAGAGACAAATGGCTTTAAACAATGATTACCCTAGACCTGTAATAAACAAACATGCCCCACCTCAAAAATTCCTTCTTAGTGTAAATTTCAGAAAGGAAAAGCCAAGACACAGTAATGCTTGTTATTTGCCCAGCTAAAACCTGATAAAAATATTTTTTAAGAGCTTTATCGCCAAAAGTCGACTTAAAAGCTGACATTTAGGCTGTATATGTACACATATATTTTTGAGGCCTCTGTTCTATGAAAGCCTCTCAGTCTATTGAATTGCTTTCTTCTTAAGCCCCTGATAATTCTGTGCACTCCTTCTGTTTCTTCTCTTGATATGATTTTTGCCAAGAATAATGTAAAACGTCATTGGTTTTTCAGAAGACAAAATCTCAAACAGGCTTCTCCAAGACTTGTTTCATTTCCTTCTAGCTGTCCCTCCTTCCTCTTGCCACCTTAGATACCACATGAGGGGACCTAAAGAAATCTTCTAACATCCTGGGGACCTCTAAAGACAACAGAAAAGGTGAACAGACTTTCCTCTTTTGGGGGGAAGTCTGTTTGACCTCATGGAGCCCCAAGAATTATGGGTGGACAGGTGCCTCTCAGGTATAAAGTTCTACTTTCTTTTACATTGAATCCCTTGATCTCTTCAGCTTTTAGATGAATACATGCGTACATGTGTATATGTTGTCTCTGTATGTGTGCATATGTCCATACTGTGTTTATATATTGTCTACATGGTACCAAATTAACTTAAAGATAAATTAGTGCTCATAAAAGTAATAAGTAAGCTAAAATATTTTTCAAGTTCATGTGACTTGAATAGATCTTTTGGCAAATAAGACTAGTTTAATATTGTTGATTTAATAAAAACTACTATGTCTCTGAGTTATTAGCAAAATACACATGTATTTAACTTTAAGGTTCTTGCTTTTATGATACTTGCCTAACACAGTAACATAAAAATGATTAATAGGAAATGTAACTTGAGATAGTGATTAGGTTTATGTAATGCCTCATGAAATTTTCCAAATATAATTGTTAAGAATGAATAAATTCAGTAAATGTAAATAGGATAAAAATTGATAAATAAACTTTTAATAGTTATTATATTTTATAATACATCTACTTTAAAGATTTCTCAAATCTTTTTTTGGCAAATAAGGTTTCCCAAATCTTTTTGGTAACTATATCATTAGAATTTTGCTAAACTAATTTAAATGAATGATATTCATTGAACATCTAAATCATTTCCAAATAAGATATGATGCTAAGACAGTAATTACTAAATATGAGTTTAAGTTTATATAGTTTTAGTTTTTTATTCCAGGTAAACAAAAGATATTTAGATCTGTTAGTAAATATGTCCTGCTCCACATTGAAAAACTGTTCCACTAGAAAGCTTTTATTTCTAAAATTTAAAAAATATGTATTTATAAACTCATAAAGTATGTGACTAAGAGTTAAAAACTGCTTGCTTCTTAGGTTTTCTATATGAATTTAGGTTATTAAAAGTTACAATGCTAACTACTATATGAAACTAAAGCTAGACATAGGAAGTAAAACAATTCTGTATATAGAACATACGAGGAATTTAAGACATGTTTTATCAAGGAGTTTATAGAGTATGAGAATATGTTTTTGTTGAAAAAAAAGAGTGATTTTGTCTAGATTACAGATTATTTGAAGATTGTCCAGAACAAATGAAAGAGAAAAAAGTGGCATAAAACTTAATAGACATAGAAAGTTGGGAAAAGAAAGATAATAGGAAAAATTGCAAGAAGTTATAAAAGATTTATGAAAATCCTATCCTGTTGGGTCAAAGTGGATTGTGATTAGATGAATATGTTTATGAAGTTTTACTAAAATTAGCTTTCAGGTTAATAATATACTATTATAAGAGTAAAACTTGGTTTTCTCTTTGAAGCAAGATTTTGATGAAGTATTAATAAGAGATAACCAAAGACTTTTTTTCACCTTTTGAGTAAACTACAAAAGAAAAAGGACGGCTCGGTGCGGTGGCTCAAGCCTGTAATCCCAGCACTTTGGGAGGCCGAGACGGGCGGATCACGAGGTCAGGAGATCGAGACCATCCTGGCTAACACGGTGAAACCCCGTCTCTACTAAAAAGTACAAAAAACTAGCCGGGCGAGGTTGCGGGCGCCTGTAGTCCCAGCTACTCGGGAGGCTGAGGCAGGAGAATGGCGTAAGCCCAGGAGGCGGAGCTTGCAGTGAGCTGAGATCCGGCCACTGCACTCCAGCCTGGGCGACAGAGCGAGACTTCGTCTCAAAAAAAAAAAAAAAAAAAAAAGAAAGAAAGAAAAAGGAAATGATCAAATTTCTTTGTCAACAGCATCTTTCATCATTGCCATTTTATGTCTTGTGCTATTCCTTCTAGAGGAGTTCCTTCTAAGCTTCACACACAGTAACCAAGGAACCCATTTCCAGGTCATGCAATTCAATCTATTTGTAATATATGACTGATTTTTAAGCATTCCCATTGTGCGTACTACCCTCAGTCTTCCAGACTGTGGGAACACACAAAAGGGGTAATGAAAAATCAATTAACAAAGCTTACTGAAAGTTGTAACCTTCCCTGGCTGTTTCTTCCACTAGAATTGTGTAATTTACCTTCTATCCCATTTGGGAAACATCCACATTCTCCCTTTAAAATAATAATAGGAAAGCCCATGTAGCTGATTGAAGGAGCCTACAAACCAACTCTCCTAAAAGGTAATGTTCTTCATTATTGCCAAGGCCATATAAAGCTGTTAAAAAAACAATAATAATTAAAGAGTTTTAAAACACTGAGCTCTTGGGAGACAAAGACATCAAAGATCATGGCCTCCAACCTGGATATTTTGTTTATTGGAAACACCATCAAATAAAAGATTCCTTCCAACCCCATTGGAAGGGGCCATATCAGGTACTGTTGACCAATCTTTGTGACACTAAACTGAACGGCAGCGTCTCTTAGAATATTTGGTCATTCCTCTATCTATACATAGCTCTGAAGAAATCCAACACCAAACTATTTCCCTCAAACTTTTCTTGAGGCCTGGCTGCCCGTCTATTTAAGACTGAGATTCTATTTGGGGGAAACCTGCTAAATATCTCCCCGCCCTTAATTCTGCCTAACAAGATAGCTCGATACATTTCATTGGGAGAATGCTTTTGCCTTGGTGAAGTGTTGCTTTCCCCGAGCATATACGTGGAAATATTCCTATAAATGTAGGATATATTGCTAATGAAACAGCTTGCCTCAATTGCAGCTCAACAAATAGCTATGGATTCCCTGGTTAAGGTTGTACTAGACAATTGCATTGCTATAGATGATATATGAGTTGAAGAAGGAGGTGTATGTATAACGGCAAATACCTCTTGTTATGTATACATAAATACTTCCCATGAAGTAGAAACTCATCTAGGAAAAATGAGAAAAGAAGCCACTTTGTTACAAGCCTCTAGACAAGAACTGGGATATAACTTTTTTCATGATGTTTTTAGTTGGCTCCCTAATGGAATAGGTTATTTTTTGTTCTAGCATACAAATTCCTTTTTATTATAATGTTTTATGCATTTTATTTCTACTATTTCAATTATTAAAACTGTGTATCTCTCATTGTTTTCCTTCTTCTGTGAAAACTAAAATCACAGCATTCTGAAGACTAGAGATGATTCAACAAGTAACAGCAGACTTGTCAATTAAAGTCTTGGCTGAGGTCTCATTTCTGCCACTCTGTGATGTCATCCCAACTCAGCTTTGGGGCACTGTTAAAATTTCTCACTGAGATGTCTCCTCCTCCCCACCAACGCCTATAGGACAAGACCATCCAAGAATGAGCCTTCCCAGAGATGAAGACAACTTGACACTCAGATTTTGCTCATCAATGCTTTTGAGAAAAAAGATTTTGATCAAAAAGGGGAAATGAGAAAGAAGAAAACTTTTGATCTGAGGAATGTAAACTTCCTCTAAATTATCAGGCCCAGACAGGCATAAGAATGAGACAGCAATCACATCCTTCCTACTTACCCCCTTGAAATAAGTAATCCTCTCTAGAAGCTGCTTGCTATGTAAACTCCTATATAGCCAATTACTAATCAATGTTATTTCCGCAAACCAATGAGAATTTCTGACAAATAACTTTGTATCAGCCCACTCTTCATACTTCTCTTTGCCTTTAAAAACCTGCTTATAACAAAAGTTGAATGGAGCTCATATCCAAGGTTACTTGGGTGCGAGTCTTAAGAGTAGCTGCCCTCATTTCGGCTCCAGTAAACTCTTTTAAATTATATTTTGTGTCTCAGCTTCTTCCTTTAGGTTGAGGCATTTAAATAAATTAATATATCTATCACCTTTCATAGCTACATTTTGTGTGTGGGATAACAGCACATAAAATCTACTTTCTCAGCAAATTTTCAGTATACCATATTATTAACTTTAGTATTCATGCTGTACTTGAGATTCTAGACTTATTCGTTTTATTGAATTGCCATTTGGGACAACATGGATTAAACTGGCAGATATTATGCTAAATAAGCAAAAACACAGAGAGAAAAATACTGTATGATATCACTTATATGCATAATCTTTTAAAAATGTCAAATAAATAGGAAGAGAGAGAAGCATGATGGTTACCAGGGGTGGGGAAGAGATGGAAATGGAGAGAAGTAGGTGAAAAGATATCAATTTATATTTTATCTAGATTAATATTTAAATAAAGTTTTGCTTTATTCAATTCTTCTCTGCAAAATGATTACTCTTCCTCAATTCACCAAGAAATTGCTTCCTCCTGTGTGTTGTACCACAACTGACACACACACTCTCTCTCCCTCTCTCTGCTGTATGTCTCTGTGATTAGATTTCTAAATGCATCATTTCTTTTTTACAGTACACTTGGCAATTACAATTTTCTACTTTTCTAGAAGTTTAACATCATAATTTTGTTAAAGGGAACAAAGAAACTACATCTGTATAACAGAGGAGATGTCTGATGTAAGAATCATCAACAAGCCTTAATCTCTAAGATCTGGATCTTAGAATGTGCCTGATAGTCTAAAAGACATACAAGTCTCTTTGTCTGGAGTCATTCCCTACGCCATGGAGATTGCCCTAAACTCTTCTCCAAAACTAGTGCCCCCCTTTTGACAGCTCAGGCTGAGTTTCTCCTTGTCAAAATCTTTTTAGGCCTCCAGTCAGATTTGAGTCTCTGCTTCTTCTGTGCCATGAGAGCAACTGTGCATGTGACACATTTCTGTGTAAGCAAATTTATTCCTCACATTTGAAGCACAAGGTTATTATTTTTCCTTTGTGCTTCTCCAGGCACCTAATGTCTGTCTCTGCCATTGCTTGTAACCACCTCTCAGTATACTGTATGTTCATATACCAGCTTCCCTTTTACCTGTGGTTCCTTTGTCTTTCTATAGCCAACACTGAGCACTCTCATACTTAAAAGACAAATAATACATGTGTGTACCTTAATTATTCTCCTTCACATCAACTTTGCAGCATGAGCCAACCACTGTTCTAACATGTGAGTGACATCAATTTTAATGAACAAAGTAGAAAAATCTCTGCTCTCATACAATTTACATCTGGTTAGAGGAGATGGCTGATAAATAAACCAGTGAATATATAATGTCTCAGATCATAATGAGTGCTATAGAGAAAAATAAAATGTGCTGAATAAATTAATGAAGTTTCTGCTTCATTGTTCCACTATAGATTATGAATTACATAAGAGCAAAAAGTGGGTCTATTTTGGTCATTTCTGAATCAGCAGCACCTAGACAAGTACACCTGACTAAATTGTTGGCTAAGTTAATGAATGAAGGACATTCATGTAGTCCTTTAAACATATAAGATGAGGATAAAAAAATTTTAAAAATCTGTTTACAGATTCTAGATTTATTGGGAATCCAAATCCAAATGGAGATAGTCCGGCTACCTGAAACATAATCTCAACAGGCATTTTGCCTGCATCTAACTCTGTAGTTCAAAATGAGTATGTTCTGTGCCCATCTCTAATTGTCAATGTGTAAAATATTTTGGCCATATATACATACTGTTACCCCTATGTTCTTTAAATAGAACCTTGACCATGCTCTGTGGAATACAGTGGAGGTAAAAAAAAAAAAAAAAAAAAAAAAAAAAAAAAAAAAAAAAAAAAAAAAAATACCATGGTTCCAAATAAATACTGCATTCTTCCTAGAAAATGTTTAAACATTGTCTCTTAAGTGCATTAGAAAGCACATTTAACGCAAATACTTATACTCTAATAGTGACTTGATGTAAAGAATTAACAAATTCATATGATATCTATGACCTGGCCATTGCAGACAATGCAATATCACTATGATGGTGACACTATAAATATTCCTGATTTTATTGTTTAGAGAATTGTAATCTATTCAAGTACAATGACAAAACAATTATTATATAAACTGTCACAAATTCAAAAACAGTATATGAATCCTCTCAAGTTGCTCCATTCTCCAATCACCGCAATATTCAGATTAGGTGCTTAGTAGATGAGAGAATTGCACTTCGTGCAGTAAGTCTGTAGGTTTTTCTGAAAGACTATGCATACTTACTACATACATGAGACTCTGACTTCTCATAGAAAGCAGATGCAGCACTGCTTCGCTGGATGGGGCAGTAAAGGAGATGAGATGCAAAGAATAGAAGAGGTATGAGAAAGTAGTAAACTGACAATAAGCACACTGCATGAATTTCTAGTCTTCAACAAAAACAATGATGAAGTAAAGCAAAGCCTATCTTTCTTGAGGGTGGTAAGATCTATGAAGAGAAATCCCAAATTTTGTCCTTTGTTTTCAAACAAAGCAGGGGGGGACCATTCCCTCATAATTCCCAGAATGAGACTGTGTTATGAAGTGAAGTTTGACAATTCAAAAAATTATTCAAAGATTCTAGTTTTTAATTAATGCATCTAATTGGAACATGACATTAATTTTCCTCATAAGGCTTAGCTACACTATGTTTCTCAATTAATGATCAATTGCTAAAGAAATCCCTATAGACAAGAAACATTATGTTCTACGCTCTAGTGCACAAATAAGATGGCAAATGCCATCAAAGCACACCACAAAGGTTGTTTTATGATGCATCAAATAGTGTCTGTTGAGAACCTTTGACTTGTTAATTAAAATGTCAATTAATTCAGAAATTTTCTATGACACTACTCAAATAAGGAAACACTACTTAAAAGCATGACTGCCATATCACAGTACCATTTAAAAAGTAATTACCTTCTTTGGAATTATGGCTAGCATACATCAGTTTCTTAATAGAACACATAACATTGTGAAACATAATGTAAAACATTTAAAATAAGAATACTGACTGAACTATTAAATTAGGCATTTAGAAGATATTTGTGAGAGGCAGCATTTAGCATAGACTCTGGAATTAGCTTAGATGTAAATTCAAAAGCTGTACTTGCTAGCTATTTAAAGAGCAGCCTATTTTTATACCTCATTTCCACTTCCGTAAAATGGGGATAATAATAATGCTTACTCCATGGGCTGAATATGAGGATTAAATAAGTTAATATTTATAGTGTTTAGGACAATTACTTGTACATAGCAGTTGCTTATATACATATATGATAAAAATAACTTTAAAAATACGTATCTTTGAAACATTTATATTTTGTTTCAATATTAGAAATTATGTTCAGTTTGGCCCTGAAGACAAAAAAGAGTAAAATTTCTGCAATTTTCCTGATCATGGTGATATTTTTCCCTAATACTATAATAAACACTTAATCTTTAAAATTGCAAGTAAAATTTCATAAATAATTTTTACACCTCAGTGATGGTTTGCAAATGCTATGGTCAATTTTTTGCTATGGACCATAGCAAATTGCTATGGTCATTCTTTTTTTGTCACAAGTATTAAAAATCTCCCAAAGTCAAACATTTATTAAATTTGTTTATTTATTTTTCCTTTTTTTTTTTAAATCATACTTTAAGTTCTGGGATACATGTATAGAACATACAGGTTTGTAATATAGGTATACATGTGCCATGGTGGTTTGCTGCCCCCATCAACCCGTCATCTCTATGAGGTATTTCTCCCAATGCTATCCCTCTCCTAAGTCCCCATCCCCCAACAGGCCCCGGTGTGTGATGTTCCCCTCCCTGTGCCCATATGTTCTCAAGGTTCGACTCCCACTTATCCGTGAGCACATGTGGTGTTTGGTTTTCTGTTCCTGTGTTAGTTTGCTGAGAATGATGGTTTTTAGCCTCATCCATGTCCCTTCAAAGGACATTAACTCATTCTTTTTTATGGCTGCATAGTATTCCATGGTGTATATGTGCCACATTTTCTTTATCCAGTCTATCATTGATGGACATTTGGGTTGGTTTCAAGTCTTTGCTATTGTGAATAGTGCCGCAGTAAACATACATGTGCATGTGTCTTTATAGTAGAATGGTTTATAATCCTTTTGGTATATACCCAGTAAAGGGATGGCTGGGTCAAATGGTATTTCTAGTTCTAGATCCTTGAGGAATTGCCACACTGTCTTCCACAATGGTTGAACTAATTTACACTCCCACCAACAGGGCAAAAGCATTCCTATTTCTCCACATCCTCTTCAGTATCTGTTGTTTCCTGACTTTTTAATGATCGCCATTCTAACTGGCGTGAGATGTTATCTCATTGCGGTTTTGATTTGCATTTCTCTAATGACCAGTGATGATTAGTTTTTTTTTTAAATATGTTTGTTGGCTGCATAATGTCTTCTTTTGGATTTATTTCACATATTAAAGCAATTAAGTCATCCCTGTATGCTTATAAACTGGTTGAATATTTTTAAAGAAAAATTAATTATGTTACTGTTTTTGTTATAATAAAACAGACTATGGAGAGTAAGAGGCTGACTTTGGAATTCAACTAAGATTCAAGTATTGTACTAGCTTTATATTAACTCTGTTACTTTGGGAAGTTTATTTTGTTTCACAGAGCTTTAATTTTCTCATCTTCAAAATAGGAATTCTAATTGTTCCTACCTCACAGTGGCTTTTTTTTAGAAGAATAAATGAAGCAATTTAAGGATAATATTTATAGCAGAGTCTAGACCATAGTAAGTGCTCAATAAATGTTAGCTATTTTTAGTTTTTACAGTAAAATGCTCTTTAATTAATTTTTAAGTTGTCTCTTCAGTAAGCCAGATAAATTAATCAGTCCCAATGTATCAGGAAATTCAAAGTAAAGCTTATTGTTATGAAGACTTAGGACATGTGAAAACATCCACTGTATTTTATATTTTAATCAAATATTGCTATTGACACAAAACAGAATATACCTTTAAAAACACATAAAGATTTCAGGAGAAAATTTTGTCTACATATATTTACCCAACTTAAATTACATTTCTCATCCTACATAAAGCATTCCCTTCTTTTAGAAGGTAAATTTGTCCTTAAAACAATATTTGCTAGAAGTTGGGTACTGTGGCACATGTTTGTAGTCTGAGCTACTCAAGAGACTGAGATAGGGAGATTGCTTGAGCTCAAGAGTATGAGGCCAGCCTGGGCAACATAGCAAGACCCCATTTCTCTTTCTTTTTATTATTATTATTTTTTTTTTGAGACAGAATCTTGCTCTGTCACCCAGGTTGGAGTGCAGTGGTACGATCTTGGCTCACTGCAGCCTCTGCCTCCCAGGTTCCAGTGATTCTCCTGCCTCAGCCTTCCAGGTAGCTGGTTCTACAGGCACACACCATTATGCCTGGCTAGTTTTTGTGTTCTTAGTAGAGACAGGGTTTCACCATGTTGGCCAGGCTGGTCTCGGTGATCTGCCTGCCTCGGCCTCCCAAAGTGCAGAATTACAGACGTGAGCCACCGTGCCTGGCCACAAGACCTCATTTCTTAAAAAATAAATAAATAATACTTGCTAGAGTTACCATGTGAAACTCACTATTCATAAATCCTTAAATATAAATGACATATTTTCTCATTGTTTTCCTTTTAGACTTTCATCTTATTAAATTTATCAGTCATATAGATAATACATTTTTAAAAAATTACTGTTAAAAATGAGAATTAAAAAAATTACCACTAAAATGGTTTAATACATAAGACTAGAATGTAGAATTCCCATGATTAATATCCATAGATAATATTTTTAAGGAAATTTCAAAATGGAAATAGGTGACACCTATTCTAAAATTTTACACTATAAAGTTTCATGTTTTACATATTAAAATACAAATGTTCTTGCAAGATGCTACAAAAAGAAGAATGTCTCTTTTTCAACATTTTTTATAACCATCTTGCTTACAACTGACTGCAGTCCCAAACTAAGATTAATCTTCAGTTGGTCCCTTGTAGTAATGTTTATGATATGACACCATTTAAAACAAAGAAATTATTGCATAGGCTACTCCAAATATTATCAAAAATTACCTTCTATGTAAAAATCAACGAACATAATTGCAGAAAAACTAAGACGAACTGCTTAAATCATAAAATAGCAAAGCCTGCAATGAATGCTGGTGAGGATGATCCATAGACAAGGACAATGCAGTCTGAAAGTACAATCAGAAGTTATTAAAAGAGCCACTGTTTACTGAGCACCTGCTTTGTGTCAGGGACCAGTTAAGCTATTTAACAGTGTCTGCATTTTAATGTTCTCAAAATCCCAAATAACTCTGGTAAAAAAAAAAAAAAAAAAATGAGAGATTTGCCAAGGTGGTTGGAAACAAGATGAAAATACACACAAAAATAAAAAAAAATGGAAATAGAAATATTCCATTTATGTTAGCAATAAATTAAACATCTACAGTTCTTTAATGAATAACTTTATGAATCTCATCAGAATGTTCATTTTAAGGGAAAAATGCCCGTTTTAGTTATTCATTTACCGTCTCCATCAAGAATAACACTTGATATACAATTGTAGATTAGCTTCAGAAAAATGTTATTTTACATTACGTATATATTTGCTTTAACAATGAGTATTATGAAAATACTAAGTGTTTAAGAGTCTAACTATGGTAATGATGATTAATCTTTGGAACTCTATTCTGCTTAAGTGAAAAATATAGTCAAATATTCACAGATTTATAGGAGTATTATAGTTGCAATCTAACTTAAGTTACTAAATGGAGATAATAAAACATACAACTGTTAGGAATATTGTGAGAATACAATTAGATAATACTTGTAAAGTATTCAATGTGCTGTCTAGCATATTATCTAAAAATCATTAAAATTCACCTAATAACTGAGTTTATTCTAATAGAAACATTTTTTCATTTATCTCTGAATATGAACCCCTAAATCAAAATTGCAAATATCTTGAAAAATAATTTTGTTCAAATTAGTGTTACATGAAAGAGAAGACCAGTTGCAATAATAGTTAATATTTCTAGGTACCTATCAGGCACAAGGCTAAACATCAGTAAAGATTTTAAATTATGAGATATCCCTGTATTTCCTAAATCCACTAGTTATCAGAAAACACTTATACCTACCTTATTTAAAAATCAATATACATATAAATTTATAGAATAAGAAAAAGACAAAAATTGGTATATTGCTTTTAAAAGGCTCATTACTATTACAGTAGTGTAAGAGACAGATTTCAGAACTGTCTCCTTGACTTACCCAGTAAAGATAGTAGCAATAATAAACATTTGACAGTGATATGGTTTGGCTGTGTCCCTTCTCAAATCTCATCTTGAATTGTAGCTCCCACAACTCCCACGTGTCGTGGGAGGGACACAGTGGGAGGTAAATGAATCATGGGGGTGGGTCTTTGCCTTGATGTTTTTGTGATAGTGATAAGTCTGGTTTTATAAAGTGATGGTTTTATAACGGGGAGTTCCCCTGCGCAAGCTATCTATCTTTGCCTGCCGCCATCCATGATGACGTCACTTGTTCCTCCTTGCCATTCGCCATGATTGTGAGGCCTGCCCAGCCATGTGGAACTGTGAGTCCATTAAACTTCTTTTTCTTCCCAGTCTTGGGTATGTGTTTACCACCAGCATGAAAACAGACTAATATAGACATATATATTAATATTATTATATATATTAATTATATGTTATATATCATTATATATAACATATATATTAATATTATATATTATATACAATATATATATTATATATAACATATATATTAATATTAACCTTTTTTACAAAGAACATCAAAAGCATACTTCATTTTTTCTCACAACCCCTTGGGAAAAACACGCAAATGTCACCATTCTGATTGAAGCTAGATAAGCAGAATAGCATGATTAAGCATCCAGGTTATGTCTCTCAATGGAATGAGTAGGATATACAACAATTTTCTTTATTTCCTACCTTAACTCAATCCTTCCATGAAGCTCTGAATTGAGAAAGCAATAGCAGGCCAGCTGCCCATAATTCTGTTCCCCAGTATATTCTACCACTACCCAGTTGATAACTGGAAAAGGAAAAGGTACTGATGATTTCCGGGTGCCTGCAATGTTCCAGGCAACATGGGTTATTTAGGCAAACAGTACATTTTGGTGGTTTAGGAAAATGGAATAGGCCCTGGTATACCACTGCTGGATCCTGTGACATTAGATCTCTTGCTTGACCTCTCTGTGCCTGAGTGTCTCTCCCTTCTATGAAGCTGAATTATACGAAATGAGTATTTTTAAGGTTAAAAATCGTTGAATGCTGGTAATTAAATAAGGTTTTTGCCTCTGACATAATCCATGTGAAGGGGTGGCACAGAGTAAGAATGTCAATGTCAATATTATTATCATCCCCACAGAAGGGGAAACTGGTGTTTTCAGTCTCGGCTTCTTTGTGGAGTGGCTTCCATTTGAACTTGGATCTGTGACTCCAAAGGCATTGCTGTCTCCTCTATAGCATGTTGTCAGCCACAGTTTCTGAGACTCTGCTAATGAGATCTAAGCTTTTTTTCTTTTTTTTCCAAAAGATTAACATAAAGCCAATTTTGCTTTCCAGGGACACTTTACAAATTAAAGCAACACTGATTTAATCGCTATAAAATGGCCTTTGTTTCTTTTCTTTCTTTTTTTTCTTTTTCCGTGATGGATTTGTTCCCTGGAGTAGCTGCTTGCCAAATGGTACCCTGGTGTCCTGAAAGAGTTAAGGCAGCTTGTATATTTGCATAATTTACAACCAGGGAGTAGCTGAGGGACTGGAGAATCTGGTTCAGTAGGCCATTTAGAAATTCATTAAAATGTATTCAGCTTCACTAATAGTTATGTCCAGAACCTAAAAACATCAAAAATGTATTTCCAAAAGTAAAGTAGAAAATAAGGTAAACTTGACATGCTTACATCTGTAACTGCAAACTCTTAAATCACCCTGTTGTTTGGGGGTTTCTCCTTAAACACAGAAACTTATTCATATATTCACATTAGGCAGTTAATTGAACAGAATAGAAGTTGCTATGGAAACAGTGTGGTATGCCCTAGTACTTAGTGAGGAAATGAACACTACTAATTATCACCAAATGTATGATATTTCTGCTTTTGTACTCTATAGTTTTTAATGTACAATCTGTTTAATGAGCAGCAAGTTGTTCACCCAGCATGCAGAGGGTGAAAGCAGCCTAAAAATAGAAGAGTAAATCCTCAGGTGTGAATCTGCAAATTTTATTGAAATAAAGCAATAAAAGACTTGTCTTTCTCCCATCTATCTTAGCAAGGATGGAAGACTTACTGGAGCCTGAAGCCTCAAATATAAACCATTAAGGTAATAGGAAAATACCGCCAAGAAAAAAAGAAAACTACCCTATTCTTCCTTCATGTCTTTAATATATTTCACACAGCCAGTTATACTTAAAAGACATGTATGGCATACTAAGGGCAAGGTACTGGGGAGGAGGAGAAGCTGGTCTGAAGGCACATGATTTATTCTGTTACAAAGCTAACCATATCAGGTGACATAAAAGAGTTACAGCAATACATTCTACGGAGAGTACAGAAGATAAGCAGATTAAACCCAGGAAACTAAAGGAAATAGTTTTCAGTTGAAATCCTTGAAGGATGGTGCAACTCCAGACAGACATGTGCTCATAATGGTTAGAAGTAATAATTTGCTAATCTATAGGAATAGTCAGTAAAAAGTTGCTAATCTAGAGACAGTCTCTCCCTGAACTCAACCAGCAAGATGGCATAGACACTGAATTAGGAGGTTCCTCACCACCAATGAGAGGAATTTGAAAATGATGTGGCCTGCTGTTTGCACGCCTACTCCTCAGAATTTCTGGAAGACAATCTAGCTCTAGCTTCCCTATCTTACTTTAACCCTAGTCAGTTGACTCCTGGAGTCCATTGTCCAGATCCTGACCGTTTATCTGTCATGTTGCTTTCATTAGCCTCTTAAGTTAAATCCATGGGACTGCTTTCAAAAACTACTTCTGTAACCATTGTTGCCATTCATTGACCCTGACACAGACTCCTTTGAAAAGACCTTGGTTATGCCATAATAGAAATTTTGAGGATGCTGGTGTTGGTAGTAATATTTGTTTGCAGTACCCTATCAAGGACTCATCTTTTTATGGATTCGTCCGACCTATCTTCTCCCAAGCCTGCTTTGTTCCTATTTTCAACGTGGTAGGCACTCAGAGCTTATCCAAAACGCAGAAGTAGCGAGCAGAATGTCATTTTAAGCAGAGGGGAGAGTTTTTAACTAATGTACAAAAGTTTACATGGCATATTTTTAAGAAATAGTACATCATGAGAGTAATATAGGATATTACTACATAAAACATTCTTAGACAGGAAGGTTGGTGCCACATTGCAGAGAACATTTAATTGTTTTGGACTTTATTTTAGGGAAAAATTAGAGTGAAAAGGTATTGCAATAGTCTAGTCTAAGCAAGAGATAAAGAGAACCAGATAGAAAAGAGCTCTATTACCCAAAACTTTACAAGTGAAAATTTTAAGCTCCAATCACAATGCACATTAAATAATGGGCACTGAATAAATATTTGTGGATGATCTCAGCATTGCCAGGTCAGCTTAAAAATGTCAAATGAAAGGCCACTTACCACAATTACACTTTAAAAGCCACATTATTTTCTGCTCTATTTGTATAATTAATACAGCATTCTCAAAATTTCTATTTCACTTCATTTAGCACATAAAATTTATAATTAGAGATAAATCATGCTGCAAATATTTATTGAATACTTATGTCCAAGCCAGTTGGGATCTTGTTGCTACACTGTAAAGAAAGACAATATTTATGGGCTTAAAAATAAATCAACTCTCATTTTTTACAACTTTATTGCTTTCATGCCAGGATAAATTGTTCTGAAGTATTATAGATATTAGACAACATTTGAAAAACTGTTCTAGACATTCTTAACATTTGCAACATAAAATTATTTTAATTGTATGAGCAATTAAGGTTTACCTACTAAGTACATTAAATTTAGTATCTCCAATGGATTTGAGAATGCATTAAGAAATTTGTAATTCTGTAAAACGCAGAGGATACATTTTGATTTTGGATTTTTTTTTTTTTTTTGAGACAGGGTCTCACTCCTATTTCCCAGGCTGGACTGCAGTGGTGATGAGATCATGGCTTACTGCTGCCTTGACTTCCTGGGCACAGGTGATTCTCCCATCTCAGCCTCCCCAGTAGCTGGGACCACAAGCATTCTCCACTGTGCCCGGCTAATTTTTTGTATTTTTTTAGTAGAGATAGGGTTTCACCATGTTGCCCAGGCCGATCTCCAACTCCTGGGCTCAAACAATTCGCCTGCCTTGACCTCTCAAAGTGCTGGGATTACAGGCATGAACCACCACACCTGGAAAGATTTTGGATTCTTGAAAAGCAATTTGCAAATAGGAAAAAAAAAGAAAATAGATAACATAATGAATAGTTTAATTATACAAATTACTATTGAAAAATTCATGTATTTTACTGATAATTGTGTTTCTTCTCTCAGGTTACAAATCTAAATCATGTTAAGCAAGAATAATCTATTTTTAACTTTTTAATCATTAATTTTAAGTATAGTTTATTTCCAGTTACTCATTTTGGCTTCTTTAGTTCATGGGTTATTGAAGCCTCT
Organism: Macaca thibetana thibetana; assembly: GCF_024542745.1. Classification (NCBI taxonomy): domain Eukaryota; kingdom Metazoa; phylum Chordata; class Mammalia; order Primates; family Cercopithecidae; genus Macaca; species Macaca thibetana. The sequence continues at coordinate 73,823,242 of NC_065588.1, read as the reverse complement.
TGCTTCTGAAACCATCTCTTTTCTCATATTTTGGGGTGTTAAAATATTTTTATTGATACATAATAGTTGTACATATTTATGGAGTACTTGTGATATTTTAATACCTGCATACAATGTGTAATAATCACATCAGAGGATTTAAGATATCCATCAACTCAAACATGTATCATTTATTTGTGTTGGGAACATTGTAAGTTTTCTAGCTATTTTGAAATATATAACAAAATACTATTAACTATAGTCACCCTACTGTGTTATCAAACACTAGAACTTACTCCTCCTGTTTGTTTGTACCCACTAACTAATCACTCTTCACCACCTCCTACCTTTCCCAGCCTCTGGTAGCCATTATTCCACTTTCTACCTCCATGACATCAACTTCCTAAGCTCCTTCATATGATTGAGAACATGTGATATTTTCATTTCTGTTCTTGGCTTATTTCACTTAACATAATAACCTTCAATTTCAACCATGTTGCTGCAAAAGACTTAATGGCTTAATGGTTTACCATTGTATATATATACCACATTTTCTTTATCCCTTCATCCATTAATGGATATGTAGGTTGATTCCATATTTTGGCTATTGTTAATAGTGCTGCAATAGATATGGGGGTGCAGGTATCCCTTCGATATGCTGATTTCCTTTCCTTTGGATAAATATCCAGTAGTGGAATTGCTGGATTATGTTTTACTTTGATTTTAGAGTTCAGAGAAACCTTCACATTGTTTTCTATAATAGGTTTACTAATTTACATTCCCATTAACAGTTTATAAGAGTTTGCTTTTCTCCACATCCTTGCCAGCAATTGTTTATTTTTGATAGTAGTCATTCTAACTGGGGTGATATAGTATCTCATTATGGTTTTGATTTGCATTTCCCTGATGATTAGTAATGTTGTGCATTTTTTCATATACCTTTTAGCCATTTGTGTCTTCTTTTGAGAAATGTTTGTTCGTGTCTTTTGTCCACTTTTTAATGGGATTTTTATTACTATTATTATTAAGTTGTTTGAATTCCTTTGTTGTCCCTTCACCCTGTTGACTGTTGCCTTTGCTGTGCAGAAGCTCAGACGTTTTTTAGCTTGATGGAATCCCATTTGTATGTATTTGTTTTTGTTACCTCCGCTTTTGAGGTTTGAGACATAAAATCTTTGCTTACATCAATGTCCTGAGCATTTTCCAGATATTTTCTTCTCGTAGTTTTATAGTTTTGGATCTTACATTTTAGTCTTTGATCTACTTTAAATTGATTTTTTAATATGGTGAGATATAGTGGTCTAGTTTCATTCTACTAAATACAGATACCCAGTTTTACCAGTCCTATTTATTGAGAGGGTATTCTTTCCCCAATGCATGTTCTTGGCACCTTTGTTGCAAATCAGTCCACCCTAAATATGTGGATTTATTTCTGGGTTATCTATTCTGATCCATATGTCTCTGTGTCTATTTTTATATTAATACCATGCTATTTGTTTACCATAGCTCTGTAGTATATTTTGAAGTCAGATAGTGTGATGCCTACAGCTTTGTTACTTGTGCTCATAATTGCTTTGGCTATTCAGGCTCTTTTGTGTTTCCATAAAAATTTTAGAATTGCTTTTCTTTTTCTGTGGAAAATGGTATTGGCATTTTGATAGGCATTGTATTGAATCTGTAGATTTCTTTGGGTACTATGGTCATTTTAACAGTATTAACTATTTCAATCCATGAGAATGGTTATGTCTCCATTTGTTTGTATTTTTTTCAATTCTTTCATCAATATTTTATAGATTTTTGTTGTAGAAGTCTTTCACTTTCTTAAATTTATTCCTAAGTATTTTTGTAGCTATTAGAAATGGAATTGATTTCTTGATTTTTCTGCTAGTTCATTATTAATCTATAGAAACACTACTGATTTTTATATGTTGAATTTTTATCCTGTAACTTTTATAAATTTGGTTATCAGTTCTAAGAGGGTTTCTTTGGTAAAGTTTTTAGGGTTTTTTTTTTTTTTTTTTTTTCCTGTATAAAAAACTGTTGTTTGCAATGAGGGACAATTTGATTTCTTTTATCCTATTTGGGTGTCTTTTATTTCTTTCTGTTGCCTGATTGCTCTGGTTAGGACTTCCAGGAATAAGTTTAATAAGAGTGGTAATACGAGGCATCTTGGTCTTGTTCCAGTTCTTAGAGAAAAGGCTTTCATCTTTTCCCTATTCAGTGCCATGTTAGCTGTGGTTTGCCATATATGACCTTTGCAATGTTAAGGTATCTTTCTTTGATGTCTGAATTGTTGAGAGTTTTTATCATTAAGAGATGTTGAATATTATCAAATGCTTTTTCTGGATCTATGAAGATGATCTAGTTTTTTGTCTTTTATTTTGTTGATGTGATATATCACATTTATTGATTTGCATATGTTGAACTATCCTTGCATCCCTCAAATAAATACCACCTGATCACCATGTGTTATCTTTCTGATGGATTTATTGGATTTGATTTACTGATATTTTGTTGAGGATTTTTGCATCTATGCTCGTGAGTGATACTGGCCTGTAATTTTCTTTTCTGTTGTTGTATATTTGCCTAATTTTGGTAATAGGGAAATGCTGGGATTATGGAAGAATTGCCTTCTCCTTATGGAAGATACTTTGGGAAGAATTGGTGTTAGTTCTTCTTTATATGTTCAATAGAAAACCATCCAGTCCTGAGCTTTTCTTTGTTGGAAGTCTTTTTACTACTAACTTATCCTCATTACTTAGTTGGTCTGTTTACTTTTCTGTTTCTTCCTGGTTCAGTCTTGAAAGGTTGTATGTGTCCAGCAACGTATCCATTTGCTCTTTTTCCAACTTTTTAGGGTATAGTTGCCTGTAATAGTCTCTAGTGATCTTTGTATTTCTGTACTATCAGTTGTAATATGTCCTTTTACATTTTCTACTTTGAGTCTTCTTTTTCATGGTTAGTCTAGCTAGTAGTTTATCAGTTTCATCTTCACAAAAAGTATTTTGTTTAATGATTGTATTGATTTTTAGTCACTGTTTCATATAGTGGAACATATGTGTTTATATATTTTTTACTTAAAGTCTATTTTGTCTGATGTAACTATAGTTGTTCCTGCACACTTCTGTTTTCCGTTTGTGTGAAACTTTTTATTTCATCCCTTCACTTTCAGTCTATGTGTATCTTTGCAGGGGAAGTGTATTTCTTATGGGCAGCATATAGTTTTTTTTGTTTTGTTTTGTTTTTGTAAATCTATTCAGCCAGTCCGTATCTTTTAGTTGAGAAATTTCAACCATTTACATTCTAGGATGTTACTGATAGGTGAGGACTACTTCTGTCATTTTGCTAATTGTTTTGTTTTGTATATCCTTTATCCCTTTTTCTTTTATTGTTTAGCTTTACAATTTGGATGTAGTGATATCTTGTAACTCCCTTCTCTTTTTCATTTGTGTATCAGTTCTACTAGTGAGTTTTATACTTTTGTGTGTTTTCATTATATTAGATACCATGTTTTTATGTCCAGAAGTAGGACTCCCTTAAGCATTTATATTAGGACTGGTCTAGTAGAGATGAGTTCCCTGTTTTTGCTTGTCTGGGGAAGACTTTATTTATTTATATAGTTTTCATTTTGGAAGGATAGCATTGCTGGGAATAGTATTATTGGCTAGCAGGTTTTTTTCTTCTTTATGCAGCACTTTGAATACATCATACTATTCACTCCTGGCCTGTATGGTTTCCGTTGAAAAATCCATTGTTGGTCTGATGGGGATGCCCTTATATGTGACTGAATGCTTTCTTTCTTGCTGTTTTTAGAATTCTCTCTGACTTTTGACAGTTTGACTATATTTTGCTATGAAGACTTTTTTGGATTGAGACTATTTGGAAATCTTTGAACTTCCTGTATTTGGATGTTTATAACTCTTGCAAAACTTAAAGATTTGTCAGCTATTATTTTGTGAATAGGTTTTCTACACCCTTCTCTTTTCTTTCTGGAATTCCCAAAATTCATATGATTGGTCACTTTATCATGTCCCATAGGCCCATATGTCATATACCATGCCCTGTTTTTTCATACTCTTTTATCTTTTTTTTTCTGGTCTGACTTGATTATTTCAAAACACCTATCTTCAAGTTCAGAAATTTTTCTCTTATACTTAATCTCATCTTTCCTATAGCTCTCAATTGTATCTGCTACTTTTACCATTGAATTCTTCAGTTCTAGGATTTCTCTTTGCTTCTTTTTATACCTATCTCTTTGTTGATTTCTCACTTAGACCATGAGTTGTTTTTCTGATTTCTTTGCATTATTTATCTGTGTTCTCCTGTATCTCATGAGTTAATTTATTTTCATTATTTTGAATTATTTTTCAGGCATTTTATAGATTTTTCTGTGTGTGTTTACCCATTATTGGAAAATAATTGTGTTCCTTTGGAGGTCTCATGTTTCATTGCTTTTTCATGTTTCTTGTGTCCTTATGTTGATATATAAGCACTTGCTGTAACAGTTGCATCTTTCAATTTTAAGGATTGGATTTCACAGGGAAAAACTTTTTCCTACAGATTTATCTATAGTGTTGGTTGAGTAGGATACTTTGGCTTTGATTAGGGATGGGTGCAATAGTGTATTCTCCATGTGATTTCTTCTGCTGTAATCAGCACCAGTAGTGTCTGTTTCTCAGTGGCTTAAGCTGCAGTAGTTAGTGAAGGCTGTGACGAGGCTTTGCTGGGTACTGGGAAACGAGGTGGGTCATTCCTTGGGCATTAGTGGTAATGGCAGTGGGCCGGATGTGGATGAGTTAAGATGCAAAATTTCTTTCTATAATCATTTCACAAGTATAATGAGAAACAAGTCTAGTTTTTTATAATCTTCTTTTCTTTAAGGAGATTGAGCTTTAAATTCACACCCTGAGGTTTTTCACAGATACTTTCAACTATAATTCTTTCTTTCACAAAGTATTTTCATACATATTTTTAAAACTAAAAACAATGAGTTATTAAATACATATGGTTCATATTCAGGTTCATAAAGTACTCCTAGAAATGAGTAAAAATAATTAAAAACTCAGTAGAATAACAAATATAACATGTTATTCTCTGAAGAGGAAATGAAAGTGAACATATGAAGAGATACTGAACCTCATTTATTTTATACATACATATATATTAGTTTTGTTGAAGACTTTAAGTACTTACTTTTATTGAAGATATTAATGCAAATATTTTTACCATTTTAAAAGTTTTAAATTTGTTAAAAAAATTTTTTTCCAAATTTTAAGTTCTGGGTACATGTGCATGATGTGTGCTTTGTTACATAGGTAAATGTCTGCCATGGTTGTTTGCTGCACAGATTATTTTATCACCCAGGTATTAAGCCCAGTATCTATTAATTAAATATATATTTTTAAACCTCACTGTATCTGTTGACTTTTTTACTATAAACCCATGGAAGGCAAAATCAAAGGTTGGAAAAACATACAATCTAAAATAAGCCACTGAAATACTAAGAATTAGGGATGGCTGCCTTGAATTACACTACAGTATTTGAAAGGGCTTGAAGAGCTAATGGTTAAAGCTAATGGTTAATGTCAATTTTAATTTTGGGATAAATGTTACCTTCTCAAATGAATGTCCCATAAATTGAAGAAAATGTATAAAACTTGGAGTCATTCTTCTCTCTCAGCCTCCATTTCATCCAGCAGCATATCCTGTAAACTTCACCTTCAACAGCCACTTCATACCTTCTGCATGTCCACCACTTGGTCCAAGTCCAACCTCATCGTTCATAGACTATGGTACTAGCCTACCTGCTTTCACTCTTCCCAGACCACAGGCTTTTTAATATAGAGTGCAGAGTGTTCCTTTTGAAACATTTGACAGACTGGATCCTTTTTATACTTAGGATCTTCCAGTGGCTTCTGAGGTGACTCTGAGTAAAAGCTGCTTCTATGGGCTACCACAGAGTTCCCACGTGTTTGGCACTTGGGCTACCTCTCCACCTTTATTTCTTGCAACTTTCCTCTAGTTCTCTCGTCCCCTACTGTTCCTCACATGAACGACTATGCTTACAGCTTATGCACTGAGTGATTGCTCTACTGAACTGATTTCCTCCCAGATATTCACATGCTTGTATCTGCCCTTTGTTTCATTTCTACTTTTCAAATCGTCACCTCTTCAGACAATCCTTTCCTGGCTAGCCCATCTAAAATAACATACTCTGTCATTTTCAACTGACTTACCCTGCTTTTCTGGTGCTTACTGAGCTATCTGACATTTTTTTTTCTGTCTTCCTTTTATTATGTAGGTTCCCTTGACATTATTGTATGCCTGACTCCTAGAGCAGTGAATGACACACAATGGATGCTTAAAAAGCATTTGTTGAAAGAATGGATGAGTTTAGATACAGAATTACTTCCTATAATCATTTTACTAGTGTGGTAAGAAATGAATCTAGTTCCTTGTAATCTTATTTTCTTTAAGGAGAATGATTCTTAAATTCATGCTCTGAAGTTTTTTATAGACACTTCCATCTATAATTCTCCCTGGGGAAATGCTATCAATTTAATTTAAAGGTTGAAATGTTTGTCTTTATGATACTGATAAGGATTATGTCCCTCATTGTTTTCAAGAGAAAACTCAAGGAAAATCCTGTCATTTTAGTATTCTTTGAGACAACAAGTGTATAAAGATATCTTTCTCTCAGAGAACAGGCTAGACCCAAATAATGGTGAGCAGGGATAAAATAGATTTCCATGAATACTTTTTTATCTCTAATTATGCTACCTCTTAGATAATATTCATCTAAACTATTACTGACTTTGTTACACAATTTGTGCAAGAGCTGTGCAGGCACTTTGGATAGGAAATTCTCTGTCATACAGGAGATCTGTCACAGTGCAGAATGCTTCAGACTTCTACCAATTCAAAACCAGAGGTATTCTACAAGTTCAAAAACAATTCAAAACCAGAGGTATTCTACAAGTTCAAAAACAATTCAAAACCAGAGGTATTCTACAAGTTCAAAAACAATTCAAAACCAGAGGTACCAACTCAAAATCAGAGGTAAATCTCTAATCAAGATGCTGCCATGGCTCTCTGGTGCCTTAAGAAACACTGGGTAAACACAGGCCTTTCTTATTTTTGAACTAATTTTGTTATTTTAATTTTGATCTTATCTAATTTTAATATAAAAATCAATCTTTTTTCAGTTACAGAAAGATACTATATTTTAATTTGCAAAGGACATATTCGTGCTCTTACAAATGTGTTCAAGTCTCAAAGTCCATCCTATACGAAGACATCCAAAACAGACACTGATGAGTCACTTCTATCACTCGATGTTTAGCGAGTCACACTTCTGTCAACATGGTTTGGTAACCATCACTTTCTAATGTGACATTGTCTAAGAAAAAATTGTATTACAGATATTACTGACTGAAAGTCACTGTGAAAACAACCTTCTCTGAACACATACAAATATGCATTTTATGCACCTATCTAGATGACAATAGAATTGCTACCTCTGTGTCTAATCTCAATAGTGTTTTAGACACCAGATAGCGTCTTTACTAGAAAGTTTTTAAACCATATAAGTTACAGATATACATTTATATATGTCATCCAGCTTTATGTTTCATAAATTTTCTATATCAAAATTAATAAATGTAACACAATTTTACTCAGAGGTCACAGTAGTTCACAGTGATTAATATAATGTGGCAAAACCAGGAATTAAGATATGAGGATTTTATTGCTTTTCTACATATTTTGGAACAAGTACAACTAACAAGTCTCCTGTCTTCTGGATAATTACATAATCATTATCCTCCAACTTCCAGGAAAAAAAAAAATCCATATGGATGAACATAGTTCATCAAGGAACATAGCTGCAGAGCACTATGTACCTTGATTAATGTGGTATTGTAGAAAAACAGACAACTTGGGGGCCGGGTGCAGTGGCTCAGGCCTGTAATCCCAGCACTTTGGGAGGCTGTCTTTGGCGGGCAGATCACAAGGTCAGGAGATCGAGACCATCCTGGCTAACACGGTGAAACCCCGCCTCTACTAAAAATACAAAAACTTAGCTAGGTGTGGTGTCGGGCGCCTTTAGTCCCAGCTACTGGGAGGCTAAGGCAGGAGAATGGCGTGAACCCAGGAGGCGGAGCTTGCAGTGAGCCGAGATTGCGCCACTGCAGTCCAGCCTGGGAGACAGAGTGACAGAAAGAAAGAAAAGAAAGAAAGGAAAGAAAGGAAGGAAAGGAAGGAAAGGAAGGAAAGGAAGGAAAGGAAGGAAAGGAAGGAAAGGAAGGAAAGGAAGAAAGAAGGAAGGAAGGAAGGAAGGAAGGAAGGAAGGAAGGAAGGAAGGAAGGAAGGAAGGAAGGAAGGAAGGAAGGAAGGAAGGAAGGAAGGAAAGAAAGAAAGAAAGAAAGAAAGAAAGAAAGAAAGAAAGAAAGAAAGAAAGAAAGAAAGAAAGAGAGAAAGAGAGAGGCCGGGCGCGGTGGCTCAAGCCTGTAATCCCAGCACTTTGGGAGGCCGAGATGTGTGGATCATGAGGTCAGGAGATCGAGACCATCCTGGCTAATACGGTGAAACCCCGTCTCTACTAAAAAATACAAAAACCTAGCCGGGCGAAGTGGCGGGCGCCTGTAGTCCCAGCTACTCGGGAGGCTGAGGCAGGAGAATGGCGTGAACCCGAGAGGAGGAGCTTGCAGTGAGCTGAGATCCGGCCACTGCACTCCAGCCTGGGTGACAGAGCGAGACTCCGTCTCAAAAAAAAAAAAAAAAAAAAAAAAGAAAGAAAGAAAGAAAGAAAGGAAAAGAAAAAAGAAAAACAGACAGCTTGGAATCAGAAGTTATGAGTTTCCTGCCTCTTCTACTCAGTTCCCTCATCAGTGTAATGAAATAATACAAATAACTGGAGCAAGTACCTTGCTAGAAAGATAAGAAAGACAGAACATTTCTCCTCAGAAAACCATAAAACGTAAATTTAAATATTTCTATCATCCCCAATCCTCATCATAGATGCCCATATACTATATTAACTCGTGACTTATTATTCCTCTGGTTCTAAGATATCAAACGATAAAATATTGGGTAATGAAATATTAATTATATGATTGTCATTGTAGTTTCATTTTCCTTTGCTGGGACTTCTTGAGATCGAGAAAGGTATGTAATCAATCTATGTGGTTAAGAGTAGAGTTCAGGCTGAGCGTGGTGGCTCACGCCTGTAATCCCAGCACTTTGGGAGGCCAAGGTGGGTGGATCACGAGGTCAAGAGAGCAAGACCATTCTGGCCAACATGGTGAAACCCCGTCTCTAATAAAAATACAAAAATTAGCTGGGCGTGGTGGCTTGTGCCTGTTGTCCCAGCTACTTGGGAGGCTGAGGCAGGAGAATCGCTTGACACGGGAGGTGGAGATTGCAGTAAGCCGAGATGGCGCCACTGCACTCCAGCCTGGGCAACAGAGCGAGACTCTGTCTCATAAAAAAAAAAAAGAAAAGAGAAAAAAAGAGGTAGAGTTCACTGGCTATTATTGTATTAGCTTCTTGATTCTTCTTCAGAAGTTCAACAAAGTGAGTGTCAGATTTTACTCAGAGGTCACAGTGGTTCATTTCTCAGAGCTGATGGGTGTTGAGAACGTTGATGGGTAGGAGGGCATAACTTCTACATATGTTAGAGTCTGTAACCACAACAACAAAATAGGGCCTAGCAGCTAGAGGAGAGCTTCTAGTGTTAACTGTCCCTTGGGATTTAACAGTGCTTGATCTAGAAAATATAGGAGAAATAATTTTATAAACGGTAAACCTGTACAAGATAAACACAGTTGTTTATCATTTTAATTTATATCACAGAAATACTGAGCCTCAGGATGAACTCAAACAAATCATGAACTCAAACCTTCTTCAAGAATATCTTATTTGATGCATTAAACATTTGAGCTACTAATTTCACCCCTTCTCAGTTTGTCCAACTTCTTTAACACTTGTGCCACCACATCTGCTCATTGTTTCAAAGTTTTACCACTATGTCACCAATGTTTCTGAGATCTTTTAATTAATTCCAAATACTTTATGTCTATTGGTTTTTGTAACTTGCCAAATTTTCTACTTCTCATTCAACTTTTTTGTATAAATGCCAAAATATTTTCTTTTTGTAGTCTTTCAGCAGCCAGATATCTTGGTTCCTTTTTCCTAGCAACACAAGAATAGTCAGGCACAATGGCTCATGCCTGTAATCCCAGCACTTTGGGAGGCTAAGTGGGGTGGATCACCTGAGGTCAGGCGTTCAAGACCAGCCTGGCCAATGTGGTGAAACCCCATCTCTACTAAAAATACAAAAATTAACCAGGAGTGTTGGCATGCTCCTGTAATCCCAGCTGCTCAGGAAGCTGAGGCAGGAGAATCACTTGAATAAGGAGGTGGAGATTGCAGTAAGCCGAGATCGTGCCACTGCACTCCAGCCTAGGTAACAGAGTGAGACTTAGTCTAAAAAAAAAATGTTCAAATCATAAATGAAAAGTGTTAATCTGAAGACTTGACACAAGCATAAGTAATGAGTTTTTACATGAATGAATTCCACTGAGATATCTGCATTTTTTCCTCAGCAACACTGTCCAGCATCATCATGATTAATAAAAACTATTACATTTATCGAGCAACTACTATATATGAAGTAGCATGTGATAAGCAGTTTTCAGCATTTTATAATGTTCATAAAATCCTATTAAAAAGATCAGGAAACTGAGACTCAAGGAGACAAGTTGCCCAAGGTTTCATAGCTAGTTAATGAGTGGCAAAGTTAGGGACAGGAGGAGGTGAAAGCTGAATCTCAGAAGTATGACTACATCATTTGTAGTCTTTCCAAAAATTATACTTATTTTTAGTACTTGTTCTAAATGTCCTCTCCAAATGAAAAGACTCCTTAATTTTACAATGAAGAAAATCTGTTTGTTTGCAATTTGGGCAATAGAAGTAAATTCATAATTATCTACCTTTCACATCCTTTAACATCTCCTTTACTAAAATAGAACATTTAAACATTTGAAAATTTCCAAAGAGAGAGAGAGAGAGAGAGTGTGTGTGTGTGTGTGAGAGAGAGAGAGACTTTTTGTCACATTAACGTGCAATTTCCCTCTCCCTAAAATAATTACTTTCACTCCAAAGTCATTTTGAGAATGGAATATCTCATGTTGCTTAAAAAAAAAGAGAAAGAGACACGTGAAGATCAATGGTGATTTACAGAAAGTAATTTGCACCATGACAACTCTACTTATTTATTTTTCTTCCCCATGTGTCCCCTGTGATAGCAAAGGCATTTATCCCTTCAATAGTCCAAAAACAATTAATGCCATACATCATGTGTGAATCAGACTGACAGGACACACCATCTGCAGCACCCATGCAATGCCTGCTTAGAAGGCCAAGCACACCTGCAATCAAAGCTCAAAGACAAGGAAGTGTGCTGAGAGTCACAGCTAGATTTTTAACACATATGTTTTATTTACTTTACCAATAAAGAATATTGTCAGAGTAAATGGAAAAATGAAATGCAATTTTTCTGGTCAGAACAAAGGGCCAGTAGAAAAGATTTAGTCTGATTTCTGAATCTGCCTGACGTCATTCATGGCCTTAATCAGCAGAAGCTAAAGGAATCTAAAAAATACTATTGATGGACATAAATTCTTTTTTAAATATTTCAGGAAGCTTCATGGCTTCCTACAGCATTAATAAACCTAAGGGGGGTTGATGAGACAGCTCTATTTTCTGAAGAAGCACAAAGAATCATGGTTGGCAGTGATCATATGCCAATGTAAGAAGCCACTTTCCAAAATATGACAAAGTATAATAAACGCTTTTATGAAGGCAGAATATTATGGTAAGTGTCCAATATAGTACTAACCCGGGTTATAAAAGTATATTCTTTTCAATGATTATGACAAGAAGATTCTTATTTTGGGAGCAAATCTCCTAAGGCAATTCTTATGTCCTTTAGATTTCAAAGCTATATTTTCTGGTTGCATAACACAAAGCTTATCCTGACAATGAAACTGAAAGAAACATAAGCCCCTTGGATACTAGAAGAAACCTCAAGTAGGATACTGACAATCTGTTTATTTAGATTTTGTGTGCTTTTTTTTTTTTTTTTTTGAGACGGAGTCTCACTCTGTCACCCAGGCTGGAGTGCAGTGGCGGGATCTCGGCTCACAGCAAGCTCCGCCTCCCGGGTTTACGCCATTCTCCTGCCTCAGCCTCCCGAGTAGCTGGGACTACAGGCGCCCACCACCTTGCCCGGCTAGTTTTTCGTATTTTTTAGTAGAGAGGGGGTTTCACCATGTTAGCCAGGATGGTCTCGATCTCCTGACCTCGTGATCCACCCGTCTCGGCCTCCCAAAGTGCTGGGATTACAGGCTGAGCCACCGTACCCGGCCGATTTTGTGTGCTTTTAATTCTTGATTTGTAGATGGTGAGTGCTAGTAATATTTACAGCCTTGTCTTCCTTGCTATCTTCTTCCTTCTTTCTCTGTTTCTCTGGAGCATTACAAAATCAATGAATATATTCTACAAAATACTGACATGAAAGTAATATTCAAGGATTACTGCCATTTTTATTACAGTAGAATCTATTCAAGCTATTTTGTTGATATGAGAAATTATACATACACATGTTAAACACACTGCAAAATTTTAGAGATAAATTTAGATAGTATTTAGTTGTATAACACTTTAATTTGATACTTTCCACATATCTCATTTATTTTAAACTTAAAATACTAACAATAGTATCAACTAATATAATTATTATTCAATCCAATATTGAGTGTCTGTGAACAAAAAATGTAAGCCATTTCTAGTAGACAAAACATATGAAGAGTAATTAATATTTTGCTTGTATTTTAGTAGTGCCTATCTAGAAATTTAAAATCATTCCAAAGAAGTATTGTATAGTTGACTATTGCTCAGGGTAACTAATTATTCCAAAACTTAATGGCTGAAAGTAGTAAACATTTATTATTTTGTAGTTTCTATGGGCTATGAATTTGTTAGTAGCTTAGCTAAATGATTCTGTCTTAGCATCTCTAATGAGGCTGCAGTTGAGATGTCAGCCGAGGTTACAGTCATCTGAAGGCTCAACTGGGGCTGGGGAATCCATTGCCTAGATGGTTTACTCACCTGGTCTAGATAGGAGTGAAGCCATCTCTAAAAATTCTATACAATTAATCAGGGAAGAATGGAAGAGACAAAACCAAACCAAACTTTTAGCACACTCAGCATTAATCATTAGGTCAGCTTGCTCTCTGGCCTGCTTTCTCATAGTTGTTTGCTGACTATTGCCTCAGAATCACATAGACACTGTCACAAGATTATTGTTTCCCTTAACTGCTCTGTAGATAATGACTTGAAAATTATAAAATTTAAGTTTTCCATTTGAGATACTATTTCAGGTCTTGCATACTGGTGAAACTACTGAGGTGAGATCACTGACACCAGCTGGTCTGAAGGAACCCACTAGGAGCTGAACAAATAATGCAGTTTTCATATCTGTTATTTTCATCCATCTTACTGAGACCAATCAATAGATCCAATTTTCCAGCCCCTCACTCTCCATGATACCCTTAAAAGCTCCAGCCCAGAATTTCTCAGGGAGGTGGATTTAAGGATCCCTCCTGTCTCCTTGCTTACTGCCCTGAAATCATTAGACTGCTTCTCTGCTGCAAACCCTGTTGTCTCAGTGTATTGGTATGTTACTGCATAGTAGGCATACAAACCTGGTGGTTCTATACAAGGAAGTCTCAGTTTTTTATCATATGCATCTCTCCATAGTGCTGTTTAAGTCACCTCATAAGATGGCAGCCAGAATCTCCCTAGGACAAGTGATCCAAAGGAACAAGACAGGGGCCTCAATGAGTTTTACAATCTATACCTGAAGTCACATTCCATCTTTCTGGCAACTGCCTATTCATTACACAAGTCAGCTGTACTCCATTTAGGAAGGCATGTCAAAAGCATGAACACCAGATGGTGGGGATCACTAGGGAACATCTGGGGACTGGCTACTACAGTTATCAAAATTTTTAAAATATCAAAATTCACATTTCAATAATTTACCAAAATTTCAAAATTTAAGAATTGTCCAGTATACCCTAGCAAAACAATATTCAGCTGTCCAAAGAGTTTCCAATACATGTGAAACTCAATGAGAAAAACTGTGAAATGTATTAAAGTCACAGAAGATGTGCTTGGGAAGCTTACAAGAATAGAAAAGATAAATGACTATTTAGTATCATGTAAATGCTATAGCAAAATCTATTATGTTCTTTTGGAGCTGCAAAAAATTATGAAACCAGTGACAAGTTAAAACAATCAGTAATTCAAGTCTACGAGCAGTCTCTTAGGATTATAAAATATAAAAGAAATGTAGAAAAGATGTTGAGATTTTCTGCAGAATATCATTCCACCTACACAGCTAGCAAGAGGTTTTTTAAGGAGGAGGTGACTAACTGCATGGAGCATATTTTAATACATAATCGTGTGTGTCTGTGTGTGTCTGTGTGCCTGTGTGTAGTACAAATAGCAGGTTTTGTAGGTGCATGTAGTACAAATAGCAGGCTTTGGAGGGAGGAAGATCTAGTCTCCCAGCTCAGTTCTGATATTTACTGAGTCAACTTAGGCAAGAAACTTAGCATTTCTGAGCCCAATTTCCTCACCTGTAAACTGGTCCCCCCTACCCCATTGGTTATTCTGTGAGTCACAGAAGCCTATGCATATGTTGGTGATTGTACCACATCATATATACAAAGGGTCTTCAAAAAGTTCAAGAAAAATGCATATTATGAAAAAACTATGCAGGGATTTAAAATTTTTGCACCAAAATACCCATACTAACTTCTTTTATTGCCCAGGCTAGAGTACAGTGGTGTGATTTCAGCTCACTGCAACCTCTGCCTCCCTATTCAAGTGATTCTTCTGTCTCAGCCTCCTGAGTAGTTGGGATTACAGGTGCCTGCCACCATGCCTGGCTAAGTTTTGTATTTTTAGTAGAGACGGGGTATCACCACATTGGCCAGTCTAGTCTCAAACTCCTGACCTCAGGTAATCTACCCACCTTGGCCTCCCAAAATGCTGGGATTATAGGAGTGAGCCACAGTGCCCAGCCTCATACTAACTTCTTATGTCTGAATACTATATAGTTTGAGGCACTAAGAAGGATAAAACATCAGTTAGAAAAAATACTCCAACATGAATTCTGCTAAAATGGAAGAACTAATATGAAATTTATGGTGAAGCTTGGGTGAAGACTAGTGAAATCACTGATGCTTTATACAAAGTTTATGAGGACAATGTCCCCCTCTGCCCTGCAAATAAGTTAGTGTACAAATGGATAACTCATTTAAAGAAGGGAAGAGATGATATTGAAATGAAATGCCACAGCAGCGGAGAGAGGAAACTATACCAATTGGAGAAGAAAAAATTAAATTTGTCTGTGCCCTAATTGAAGAAGACTGACAATTAACAGCAAAAACAAGATTCCACACTATAAATATCTCAGTTGGTTTAATTAGTATATACCCAAAGGAAAATAAATTGTTCTACTAAAAGACACATGAATTCATATGTTCATTGCAGCAGCATTCACAATAGCAAATAATGGAATCAATAAAGATGCCCATCAGCGGTGGACTTTATCAGGAGAATGTGGTACATATACACAATGGGAATGCTATGCAACCATAAAAAGAATGAAATCATGCCCTCTACAGGAGTAAGGATGCAGCTGGAGATCATTTTCCTATGCAAACTAACCCAGGAACAGAAAAACAAACGCTGCACGCTCACACTTGAAAGTGGGAGCTAAACGCTGAATACGCAGGGACACAAAGATGGGAACAACAGACAGTGTAAACACTGATCCATAAATCAGGTACTATCATGATCACTATCTTGGTAATGAGGTCATTTTTACACCAAACTTTAGTGACACACAGTTCACCCATGTAACAAACCTGTACATGTACTCCCAAACTCGAAAAAATAAATAAAATACTTCATTAAAATGGTATAAATAGTCCTTCATGAAATTTTTCTAATTACAAAATTAACGTTTATAAATTATAGAGTTGTGGTTTCAGAAATACAAGTTGAGGAAAATTGACTGCATTTTAAAATATTTCAAAAAACCCAAGAAATATTTACTTGTTTCTATATCTCAAATTATACATACAAAGAAAAAACAACATTTGCATGTGATGTCCTTGCTCTACTTCATCACCTAGCTATCCTTTGGCTGACCTTCTCATCCAGGGCTCAGCTTAGAGCTTATATTTTCCAATAAGTCTCCAGATGTTGCTACCACCTCTCCATTCAGGATTAGTAGCTGCTCTCCTGAAGGAGCACATCCTTGATGAGAACACTATTGATAAAGATAATGATGACATCTACTATAACGCAGTGAACATTCTTTGAGTACTTACTATGCACCAAGCACTGGGCTAAGTACTTTATATCTATGATTGTGTTCAATCCTAACAAGTGTGTGAAAGCTCGTAGTTTTACTACTACCATTTACATAGGTTAAAACTGAGGCACTCATTGTGGAAGGTCACACAGCCAGAAGGCCCAGAACCAGGCTTTCAACTTAGGCAGTCTGACTCTACAATTCGTGGTCTTAAATGTTCAGTGAATACTGCCTCATATGATTTGTTTATGAATGCTGATTGCATAGGACAGTGCCTGCTCAACACAGAACTCAATTCCATTTTTCAAAGAATAAATGATTTAAAATATATTACATTACATAATAGTGATAAATATTTAAAAAAAAAATTTTAATGTCTTTTTGCAAGGATAGTCAGGCTGAGGACAAAAGGGGCCTAGAAGATACAGGGCTACTAACATCCACATTGAAAGGGTGACACTTTCATTACAAAAAACTGTATGTATAAGAGGTGATCTGTGCCCAGGCTTCCTTTCCTTAAAGAGCAGTGATTCTCAACCAAGGACAATTTCACCCCCCAGAGGACATTTGGCAATGTCTGGGTCCATTTTTGGTTGTCACTACTGGGAAGGTTGTGCTACTGACATCTGATGGGTAGTGGCCAGGGATGCTGCTAAGATTACGTTCCCCACATAATGCATTGAATAGCGCCACTGCACCCCAGCCTGGGTGAAGGAGCGAGACCCTGTATTTAAAAAAAAGAGAGAGAAAGAAAAGAAAGCAGGAAAAGAAAGGCAAAGACAAAGAGGCGTTGCTAGAATCACAAGTCCAGTAGCAAGGCGCACATCCATATGTGTTGAAAAACAATTCCCACTTTTACGTAATATACACTTCATGTTATGTTTTAGTTACATGGGGAAGCCCAGCGGGTGGAAGAGATAACTAGAATCACGGGTGCATCATCACATGGATCAAATCAAACAAGGGCCGTCAGGTAAACTTGGTTTGTGGTTAAATAAATGGCGTTTCAGAGAAAAACTTGGAAGTTCCTAATGGACAAAACGGTAACACCAAAGGAAAGTTACAAATCTTCAGTAAATTTCCAAAGGACACAAAAACAAATGGAAGTGTGTGGGGGTTTGTACTGTGAAAAGGCCATTTTTCTTCACATACTGCTCTTCCAGCCTCACCCACAAACACTGAGAACAATACACTTTTCTAACTTACAGGCAGGAGTGCTGGAAGAATACTGGCTGCCTTGAATACCAAGAATTTCCCTTCGCTGTACTCTGTAAAGCAAACATCAAATAATGACAAGAAAGAATAATAGGAAACAAGAAGGCAGACTTCAAGGACAGGGGATACCCTGAGTCTTTGAAACATGATTTTCATGTAAAAATGTTGTTTACCCCTCACTGTCACTGGCCCTGCTGCTAACTCTTTATTTCCCATACCTCTTTCTTGACTGCATTGCTCCCAATGCCCTAAAATTATGCACCACTGTGTTCGACTGATTTAGAAACCAGCAATGCTGGTCAAGTGAAATGAAAGTTGTTGAGTTCTTTTTTTAAAAAAAAGAACACATTTGAAGAATGCAGAAGAATCATCTATGCATAAAATGCTCTCATTGTACTGTTTATAATTCTATTCTGAGCAAACTCTGCCAACAACTATCCAATAAACCAATAAGTACAATCTAGCATATTTTGTTTCCATGGCAAAATGTGTCTATAGGTTAATGAGATTGATAATTGCTGCTAAGGCAGACTATTTTTGTTTTATTTCGTTCTCATGCTGCTAATAAAGACATACCTTAAACTGGGTAATTTATAAAGGAAAGAGATTTAATTGACTCACAGTTCAGCATGGCTGGGGAGGCTCAGGAAACTTACAATCATGGCAGAAGGGGAAGTAAACACGTCCTTCTTCACATGGAGGCAGCAAGAGGAAGTGTTGAGCAAAAGGGGGAAAAGCCCCTTATAAAACAATCAGATCTCATAAGAACTCACTCACTATCATGAGAACAGCATGGGGGAACAGTCTCCATGATTCAATTACCTCCCACCAGGTCCCTTCCACAACACATGAGGATTATGGTAACTACCATTCAAGATGAGATTTGGGTGGGGATGAAACTAGGCCGCATAAAACTTAGAAACTAGGCCTCATAAAAAAAGAACTTAAAAAAATTAACACCAGGTGGCTCTGGATAGGGTCCCACCCTGCCTCAATAAGGTCCCACCCTGATAGGGTCCCACCCTGCCAATTCCGGGAAACAACCTCATGGGGTCCCACCCTGCCAATTCCGGGGGTCCCACCCTGCCTCGAAGTTCCCGGAATCAACAACTCCAGGAAAAAACCTCATAAGGTCCTGCTCTAACCAATTAGAACAAGACACCTTGCTCAGGCCATAGACAGACCCAATTACCACGCGCCTAAAGCTTTGTTTGAATTTCGCGCCCTAAGCTGTGTTTGAACTTGTGTTTGCCTATATAAACAGCCTGTAACAAGCAGTCAGGGTCCCAGGGCCAACTTAGAGCTTGGGACCCTAGCGCGCTAGTAATAAATAACTCTCTGCTGTGAATCTCGTGTCGGTGATCCTTCGCGGCGACCCCTGCCCAGGAAGGAATCGACAGTTTGGTTCCAACAGGGACACAGCTAAATCATATCACTTTTCATACTGAAGGGGTTGGCACTTTAAAATTGAGAAGCAATAACAGGCTATGAGAATATTTCTGGAAAACCTTAATTCTATAAAATAAAACCATGTTAGGGAAAGTATCTTCTTGTTCTAAAATCTGTTGTGATGCCTTATAAATCTACAAGGAGTAATGTTAAGTTTCGATAAAGGCACACACCCATTAAGCCAAATTATACAGGGAAAGCAATGCAGATACTACCAAAGGGACACCTGGTCTCTCCTGTTGCCGCTCACCTCCAGGGTGTGTAAGGAAACACTAATTCTGAGGACGAGAGACTGAAAAGTGCAAAGCCTCTCTCTGTGAGAACACATCACTTGCCTTCACGTAACTACCTCTGCCTGGAAATTATACATTTATCCAGCAATAGATCAAATATCTAATCTCCACTTTATAAAAATTCAAAATTGTGTATTATCTACAAGTGCACATAATGATTGGAGACATCTATGAGAACTGATTCTTCCACAAGTAGGGTCAAATAATGGCTGTGTTTCCATGCAAGTCACATAGTACAGTGAATTTAAAATAATAATATAATATAATTTATCCAACAATTATGCCATACTTTAAAAAGTCTGTTCACACTTTTTACTCTAGGATTATGAACTCATGCAGTCTAGTCTTTTCTAAAAAATAAGCTAAAAGCATTTTTTTCTAACAGTTCATTAAGCAATAAAACTAGACTTGTACAGTGAAATCATATGAATAAATATTTCCTAAGATATGTGGCACAATATTTCCAGGATCATTATCTGTTGAGCTCAACATTTTACGGGACAACAAAAAGCAATGAATAGTAGCAAACATCTTTGAATAAATGAATACTAGCTTATTCAATCAATATATTAAAGCACGAAGAGAAGCTTGGTCCTTTTTCTCCCAATGGGCAGAACACTGTTAATTTGTTTAAGTAAAAAAAATTATACTTAATAACCTATACTCATTTATTTATTTTTATTAAAGCACTTTTTGCTCATCATTGTAAAATATGCACTTTTAAAATACTCCAGGAAAAATTAAGACTGTGCTATATATATATATATATATATATAGCATGATTCCATTTCTGATATATGTAAATAGATTATAATTATTTAAGGATACACACAGGCCTGTTAACTATAGTTGCTTCTAGGGAGTAGAACTGGTGATTGAGAAGAAATTTCTGAAAGACTTCATTTTATATTTTTTATGCATTTGAATTTTCTACTATGGGCACATATTTCTTTTAAAATAAAAACTTGTTTTAAAATGTTTTAAGAAAATATTTTATAGGAGAAAAAATAGCTACTATTTACATTTAATGTTTCAATATTTTGCGTGTCCTCACCAAACTCACTTGAAATTATAACTTCTTTTTTTCCAGAAAGTGAAGGCATAAAAATCTAGGCCTGGCAACTAATTTTTTCCAACTCAAGGAAAAGCTTTCTGACAAGAAGAACAGATAAACAAAATGGTCCAGGAATATAAACAGAAAATTAGAAAACAAAATTGCTTGTCAGGATGGAGATTTTGCTTGGAAGCACTGACTTACAAAGCGCCCTAGTTAAAGTAATTTTGTTTTTACTCTCCGATGTGGCTTATTAGATATAAAACTAAACTCTTCTTTTTTCACACTGGCATTTCAAATAAAGAAAATATATATTATTAAACACTCAAAATTAGCAAACATAAATGTAACTCTTAAGCAGAGCTAAACAGTTTTTTTTTTTTTCTAATAGGCTTTTTTATTCTAATGGAGGATTTCGATATTATCTGAAGACTGGACATCCTGTATTCTCAAAGGTTTAGTTTTCACTTCTCTCTTACTCTATTTTCTTGTCTATTTTATTTCTCAAAGTTTATAGATCATACACATCTTCATCAAATATACACACACTTAAAATATCTCACTTTGCAAATAAAAAAGGGAAAAAAGAGCTGCTTTGCTTCTCTCTGTACATGGAGACCAGGCTCACTTTCGCTGGCAGCCTACTCAGCAGAACTTTGCCTCTTTCAGTGCAGTGGGGACACAGAAAGCCTCATAGTCAGTCACATATGAAATGTTCTTTGAAATTCTGAGTGTCAATAAATGGAGTCCAACTGATTCCAGGTCTCTAGGATGAGATCTTAACCACAGAATTATGGCTCTGTGACCACTTCTATCTGTGTGCAGCCAGCACAAGTCTCATCGTACATGACTTGTCTATTGATCTATAAATGAGAAATTGGATGAATTCCACAAACTGACACATCTCTTTCAACATTACAGTTCGGGTTCTGAGTGAACCAGAGTAGCTACTTGCTATTTATTTGCCCATTAGCAAATAAATTGAACAAAATGCCATATAATACCAAACGCACTTATCCACACAGATACCTGACAAGGAGGACATCGAGATTAAGTAAAAGGTGTACTTAAATGTGTATATATGAGAGACATGGCAGGAAGATAACTTCGGACAAATGTTTTCTACGTGACAGCACTTGAGGTTAATTAAGAATGACTAAGAAAATAACATTTTTCAAAGACTGTAGGCAAGTATTAGCATATCTCAGAAATCAGTAGTTCAATAGCATCGTTTATCCTCCTGAAAATAGTATTCGGCAGCCTTCTAAAATTTTAAACGATGACTATTCAAGAACACCTTGTGAGATTAAACAAAAATACATTGAAAACGGAAATGTGAGGCCACAAGTAAAATATCAAAAAGACTAGGAGAGAATAAATTTTCATGTGGCTGACATTCATTCAAAAACGTATATTGAACTTCCCCGTCTTGTACTAATCGTTGACCCACAGAAGTGGAGATATGATATTGTATGGGAAATGAAGTAAGGGCTCAAGGAGCTTACAAATCTAACTTTGTTTAAAGTATGTGATAATATGATAAGAAAGGCCTAAATAAAGTGTCGAGCAGCATCCTGACAGAGAGCTTCTGAGACCGTGAGGATTGCCCTGTGAAGGCAGTATCGGAATGATGGTTCACATGTTGGTAGGTAAAGATGATTACAACATGTCACTCAGGGAAAGGTACTAGCATAAACCAGTGGTTCCCAAAGTGTGTTCTACAGACCAACAGCATCAATATCACCTGGGAAGTTGTTTAAAATGCAAATTCTCAGGCCCCATCTCTAACGTATTAAATCAGCAACTCAGGGATTGGGCCCTGTAAGCTAACTTTTCATAATCCTTCCGGGTCATTATGATGTGGACTGAAGTTTAAGCATCACTGTCATAAAGACATACTGAGGTAAATACAATGCTTTTCAAACATTTAACAGTGGATCAGCAGCATCAGAATCAACTATAAGGAATAAAAGAAACTTTCAGTTCCACATTTGATGTCTCTTAATCCATAGGAAAAAATTCTCCAGGTAATATTGCTTTATAGCCAGACTCTGGAACTACTGGAATTGCAGGAGCTTAAATAGGAATTTAAAAATGATGCCAGGTTGTTGAGGGGGGACCTTAAATGCAAGTTTGATGAATCAGATTTCAGCAGGAAGCCACTGAAAGCATTTAAGTGTTTTTCGGTTTTGGTTTTTCGGTTTTGGTTTTGACTCTCAAATTGAAATATGACACCCATGCATAGAATTGTGCACAAATCATCTGTGTGAAACTCAAAGGATTATCAGAACATAAATAGTATTGCAAGATTTGGAAGCAGATAAAGCAATGTTTCCAAAATATTTATATGCCAGTGGTCAGAGGTCCTGTATTAGGAGGCAGAGAATCAGGTAGAGACACCAAATAAAAATGTGATTACCACTTCTATGTATGTATATTAAAAAGATGGCTTGTTTTCAGGAAAATCACAGAAGGACCTTTGATCTGGAAGGACCTTGAAAATGGGGAAACTGAGGCCAATAAATGTTAGGTGACTTGATGGAGGTCATACAAATGCCTAGAGAAAAAGCTAAACTAAAGCCAGACTATCTGACTCCCAGTCTAGGGGTAGTTCTACTATGTCACACTGCATGCCAGAAAAAAATATAGCCAAGATTTTCAAAGGGAGGATTGATGGAACTTGACAAATGACCAGATGAAGAGACTAAAATAGAGAACTCCCAGTTCATTCTAGAATTCTTGGATCGATGCAACTGAGGAAATATTGCTACCAGCTTGGACAAATTAGGCTGTAGACCTAGAAAATATTTTTGCCTCATATAAGAAGGTGTAACCTCAGCTGCTTAGCATTTTGAGTCTCAGCAAGACCAGAAGATTCTCATTCTCTTATTAGCATCTTGTTATGGCCCAAGTCCATATCTAAAACAAAGCAAATATTTTGCACACAGGATATAACAGTCTGCCTAAATTACATGGAAAGGATAATACTGTCTCAATTGACACTTGTGATTAATTCTACTAAGGACTTGCTTTAGAAGGTTTTTGGCAGAACATTCTAAGCTGTCAGTTCACAAAACACAAGGACTTCATTGTTTACAACAACAAATATGGGAACAATAATGAGATTGCACATCTTTCCTCATTTTCCTGGATCGGTTTAAGAAGAAGAATGTTCAAATAACATTATAGTATGTCCATATCTTGACAATTTTATGGATTTTATGGAAGTAATATAACTGCAGTGACATGCCCATAAAGTTTCTTCCTTATTTTCTATTTGGAAATCATTAGAAATCTGGCATTAGAAAAGCAACGAAAACATTTCAAATGGTTCTATTCCCTTTGAAAGTCTTTCAACAGTCTCATTTCTTATTGGATCTTTTACTTTGCCTGTCAATATTCAGGTTTTAATATGTTTCTTAGCAAAAAGAAGTTACACTTTCACATCATTATAATTCAACCACCTTTGTACAAACCACTGTGAAATAATAGATCATTTGATTTAATCCCCGTAAGCATTTATTCAGCACCAATTATTTACTTTACAAAATGCTGGGGCTAATTCCAAAGGAGGGTAAGACACAGTTCTTGCTCTCAAAATGTTTACATTCTGTGTAAGGAGACAAGACATGCAAATGAAAACAGTTAAATAATTTTGCAAGGCAGTCAGGGATTAAGAGGAGAATGGATCAGACAATAGAAATGGTATGGGGTTCAGACAGAAGAAAATAAGGCTGCAATTGCAGTTGAATGCTTGATAATTAGACATTCTAAAAGAAGATAACTTGAGTTTTACACACAATCAACACCACCCCCACCATACTGGTTTTGACTACCTGGCTACAATCCCCTCTCTTAGGCAATTTAAGAAATGTCCATCTCCTTTCAAAATGTAAATGCACACACAAAAAAATCAAGTTTTAAAGATGTCAAAAACATCAGGGATAGCTCTAGGCAAAAATCATGGATCTGAAAATTTTGATTCCCTTTCTTTTGTCTTTTCCATGTTTGCTTTTCCTTATCCAGTTGTTCAGTTGTCTTCCTATTATCAAAAGAAAATGCATCCCTTGTTGAGACTAAAATTCCTCATTGAGTTAAGGGGATAGCCCGGTAAGTTCTGGGGTAGTAGAAGATTCTTCCTAAATTATAGCATAGAGAAAACTGCTCACTATAACTTTTCCTTAGGTAACTCTTGAACTTCAGCTAATTGTACAGCCAGTGTTATTACCAACAGATTTGAAAATTCTTACATAAATGTGTAAAAATATTTTTGAATTATTAAAGGGCAGTATTTTTCAGATGTCTTTAAGAAAACTTAGAAAAAATGTAGTCTCATTTCTATACATACACTTTATTATGTACTAGGGGCTTAGAATTCCATTTATTAATTATAGTAAATGTTTTTCATTGCTTCCTCACATTTATTTGTCTCCTGAATCCAATCAGTTTTCAAGAACAGAACACATAATCTCAGCAAACTCAATCAACATATTCTATACCTGACCACAGTTATTAGTTCAAGAAGGGCTTATGACCTAAAGGAATGCAATCGAAGTGGGTTTCAAGACTGTTGCTAGTAGTTTGGGACATATATTGTTTCTCTGCTCTAACGGATTACGGACATTTTGTTCCCTTAAGGGATGCCAGCATAAGAGTGGAGTTTTGACATGTGATGTAAAGAACTAAATGCACTGTAGAAAATATGACGGGAGTCTTCATCAAAGCAAGCCTAAATTATTGCATCAAATTCCTTTATTGTTGAAGACATTTTTCATGGGGTTTTCCTCTACCTGAAGCTAACATACATATACATATAACAAATGAACTCAGTAAATATTTATTGAGCTCATACTATGTGCAAGGTTCCAGGACTGCAGCAGAGTGAGACATAATTTCTGTCCTGAAGTTACTCACATTCCAGCAGAAAAGTTAGAAAAGCTAACAGACTAAATCAATATAGTGTGATAATTAACTAAGAAGGATAAACAGAGGATAATGAGACATGATGAAATAGTGGCACCTAAATCAGCACAACAAAAACAAGTTTAAAAGACAATACAAAGTCAGGCTAAGTTACACCATTATTTTATGTATAACCATTGGCCAGTTAATAGCATGGTTTGTTCCTTCGCATTCAGTATACAATGACTGTGGTTTAAATGGCAAATACTAATATTCTCATCCAACATTGAGCCCCTTGATTGAAACAGCCAACTTATTCTTGAAACAAATCATCATTTCTTGTGTGTCATGATAAAGACTTCCCAGTAGACAAAATACAAAATATTAACTCTTAAGCCATTACCAAGTACTTATTTTTACCTATGAGGCTTTTCAGAAGGTATCTCTAGAGACCTGAAACTCAACAAATTCTGGGAGGGAAAAATTAACTACTGTCTTAAAAAACCAAAGCAGTAAAATAGTGATTGTATGTTAAAATTTATTCCTGTATGTGCAGAATGTTCCCTGTGGAATCACATGCAATAAAGAATATGAAAGAAAGGCAAAGATTATAAAGAACTTAAGACAAATGCCAGTTAATGCCATTCTTCTAGGGTATACGTTTTTTTTTGTTTGTTTGTTTTTGTTTTTGTTTTTGTTTTTTGAGACAAGAGTTTCCCTCTTGTTGCCCAGGCTGGAGTGCAATGCCCCAATCTCAGCTCACTGCAACCTCTGCCTCTGGGTTCAAGCGATTCTCCTGCCCCAGCCTCTCGAGTAGCTGGGATTACAGGCATGTGCTGCCACATAGGATGTATTCGTGCTGCCACATAGGATGTATTCTTTTACTACAATCAGAGATCCAAGAAGTATGATTATTTTGTGCACTTCCCTCTAAGAAAAGATTATGTCTTTAATCTTACAGGACAAAATGAACACATTAAAGAAATCTCAATACAAGTTATCTTTAATCTTATTGAGCAAAATAACAGGTTAAAGAAGTTCCAATACACATTAATGTGTTGAAATAAAGAACTGTTATCTTTCTTCTTACTTGGGTTTGAACAAATAAAACTAAATGGCCTGGAGCTTTGTTCCCTTTTAGTCACTGAGAAAAAAAATATTATGATAACCAATTGCTTGAACCTTCTTATATAAAGAAAAGTGGGCAAAGGACTTTATATTTATAGGTAGTTAGAGGAGATTATGATCAGGCAAGTGCTATTGATTCTCATAATTATAATACCTATAATACCTTGTGGGGATGATTTTTCCATTTCACAGAAGAGTAAACTGAGAGTATAGAAGCTTTATTGAGATGGCTGAATGAATGATTGCAGAGTATTTTGCAAGGCATGATTTCATTTTATCTTATATTATTTAAAATTGCTATAGCTAAGGGACATTTCTACAGCATAGACAATTCAAGTGCTTTTGGAATGACTCATCATTAGTCAAGATATAACCCCTTCTCTCCTGTCCCCTTGCTATTGAATCCTCAGTCCATCCTTCATAATTTAAGCTTGATTTGAATACTAGACTCTCGATAAGTGTTGAATGAAGAATGGCAACATGAAGTCTAAAGCCAACCATTTCGCAGTGTTCCATTTGTTTTTGTTTAGAGTTTAAAGGAAGAAAGTTCAGTTTTTTCAAACAATGAGTGTTAACACAAGAGTACAGTTCTGTGCAGACCGTGATTAAATCTTAATAAGCTACCTAAATATCCCCAAGCTAATTGGAACTTACCAAGAAGCACCATTTAAACCTGGCTATCTAAATAAGGGCACAAGAAACAGAAGTGAGCTGAGGATTATACTAGCACCATCTGATATAAACAGCCTTCTAGACACTCAAAGGAAGGAAAGTTATCACAAAAAAGAAACCTACAATCCAATGCCCAATTTGCATCTCAACTGCATTCTAAAGAACTATTTTTCCCAAATGCACCCCCACCTAAAAAAAACTACATAAGATTTAATTTATGGTTCCTAGAAGGAAAATAATACTTATATATAAAATACTTCTTTGTGGCTACACTGTGCCAGGCCCTGGTCTAGGTTCTGTATCATAGTTTTATTAAGGTATCTCTATGTATGATTTTAAACATTCTTCATCTTTCTGAGAATGTTAATCCTTTGTTCCTATTACTTTTTCATTTTCATTACAACTGCACTTACTTTCCTAGATCAATTCTTCCAGCATTCTTGATTCAATTTTCTTTTGTCTTTCTGCTATACTCATTGATCCTTTCACCCTAGACAAAAAAGTATCCAGTCTGTCCTGAATGCTTGAAACTGCAAATGTTGAAGAAAATTGTCTATGCAGATTGGCTGTATGATTGATGGTTTCTGACTCCATCTGGGCCTTGGCACTGCTCTGCCCTCATCATATTTATCCTTAGTGAGTTTCTTTTCATATATCTCTCTGCAACCTATCACTCCTCAGTCCTTCACTCCACTGGTCACATTATTCTCAGCTGATAAATTAGCTTTCTGATTCAGAAGAAAAAATAAAATATCAACCAAGAACTCTCCAAACCTGTCTCTGCAAACTCCATCTCTAAATTTATCCAGTAGGGAATCTTTAATTATTCCCTTTGCTTCTAGCTTTTGTATGAGGGACTTCATCAATACATTAAATATCTCCCACCTATAACTTAAGCATCTCCCCTTGTACTGGCTTCTTTTCCTCAGCCTATAAGCACATTTAAAGGAAGGAAAGGAGCGAGGAGAGAAGGAAGAATGAGAGAGGGAGAAAGAATGTAATTCATTATAGATCCACCCATAATTCAAGGTTCAATCCTGCCTCTCCCTTCATCATGACGATCCATCCAGCTTCTGCTCATCAAAGTATCTGAAAGCAGATCTATATTTTCTGACAATTTTTATTAATCAATAGATCAAGGTGCATTATTCCACAAGTTATGATCCTCTGGCTTTGAAACTAGGCCTCATAAAACTTAGAAACTAGGCCTCATATAGAAAAAATTAACACCAGGTGGCTCTGGATAGGGTCCCACCCTGCCTCAATAGGGACCCACCCTGATAGGGTCCCACCCTGCCAATTCCGGGAAACAACCTCATGGGGTCCCACCCTGCCAATTCCGGGGGTCCCACCCTGCCTCGAAGTTCCCGGAATCAACAACTCCAGGAAAAAAACCTCATAAGGTCCTGCTCTAACCAATTAGCATAAGACACCTTGCTCAGGCCATAGCTAGACCCAATCATTTTGCGCCTTAAGCTTTGTTTGAATTTCGCGCCATAAGCTGTGTTTGAACTTGTGTTTGCCTATATAAACAGCCTGTAACAAACAGTCGGGGTCCCAGGGCCAACTTAGAGCTTGGGACCCTAGCGCGCTAGTAATAAATAACTCTCTGCTGTGAATCTCGTGTCGGTGATCCTTCGCGGCGACCCCTGCCCAGGAGGGAATCGACAGTTCGGTTCCAACAGCTTCTACTTATACCAGTGTACTAAAATGTCTTTTGATGGGATCACCAAAGAGTTAATTCATGTCATACTGCAGGCCCTAATCTTAGTTATTACCTTACTTGCTCTCTCTTTATTACATAGTACTTCTGAACACTCACTTCTTAGTTTCCACATACGAAAGAGCATGAATTGTTGTGCTTATGGGTAAACCTAAGGGCACACCTTTCAGTCAGTTCTAAAGTCTCCACCCTTGAAAGCCAACATGGACATCATGAGAAGGTTCAGGGTGCACACAACATTGTTTTTACCATTCCCTTAATAAGAACAACTAGAAAGAAGAATAACAAAAGGTAATATCAAGATAGCATGCTTATACTCCCTGCCAGGGTTGGCTCTGTTTACAGATGCTAAGTGGTGAATTACTGCAAGAAACTGAGGGAGAGTCTATCATTCAGTTCTCTGAATTGAGGGCAAGAGCTTCACAATTTCTTGGAATTCCCTGTTGCATGGGTCTTTGATTCCCATGAGTAAAATGAGCTGTAGATCAAAGATATATTTGAAGGTTTTTGTGATTAGGCCCTTGGAGAATTGGGAAGTTGTTTTCTGATAGGTAAGAGGCTGAGAGTGCACTCACTTTTATGGGCATGGTAATTTATGCCATGAAGTTATAGACTGCTATTATGGGAGTAGTGAAATGGGGTCCAAAACTTAGAAGGAGAATCCTAACACATTCTTCCCTATCTGTCTACCCATCTCCCCATCTGGTATCTTTACAACATGTCTGATTTGCTTTCTGTGCCTATTTCCTACCATTCTTCCCAGTGTTATCCTTTGGATCTCCACTTTTAATCCCCTCTTTAGTTCATTGGACATAGCTTCAAATTGCTGATGGCTGTCAAATGTATTTCTCTATCACAACCAAAATCCTTTTTCAAACAACCTGTTGGACATAGCTATCGAATGGTCTGACAAAAACTTCAAACTCAATATATCTAAAATGGAACTTATTATATCACCATGTCGCTCTAAATCTGTTCTACCTCCTCCATCTCAGGTCTCTGTTAGTGTGGTAATCAGACATTCTGTAGCTGAACTGCTACCTTGATATTCACTAGCCCTCTCTTTCTTTAATAATTCAATTTCCCAGTTTTAGCTGGGTACATTGGCATCCAGACCAGAGACTATAATTCCCAGACTTTCTTACTGCTAGAAATGGCTATGTGACTAAATTACAGCCAATAGAATGTGAGCAAAAACTACCAGATCATGTTTCTTCTCACATTTGCTTCTTCCTCCTTGATTGACTATGGAACTGACAGTCTTGGGGATAAAACCTCATGCAACCAGATGCATGAGAATATCACCTTAATGGAAGGTAGAGCAAAAAGAAAAATATAAGTGTCTCTGTAACACTGCCAAACTCCCTATTATCCACAGTTTGCTAAGCCTGGAGTGTTTGGCTGACAGAGAAATAAACTTCTGCCTTGTTTAAACTAGACTATTTAAAATATGACTGTTAAATTGGATCTTTGGTATGGCAGCTAAACAAGCCAGAATTTCAAAGGCTTTGTTCCTCACAAAACTTCATCACCTACGTTCAATCACTTATCAAATCTTGTCAATTCTACCTGAGAAAAAGCTCTCAAATCCATTTCTTTTGTCCAATTTCATGGATACTGCTTGAGCTTTAGCTCTCAAAATCCCTGGCTTAGAATTTTCTAAGTCACATAAGCAATGGCCCTCAAAACACAGTCTATTCTTCAGCAGCCTAAGGTATAATCTTTCTATAAAGCATGTCTTTTGACTCCTCTTCATCAAACCTTCTGAAAGTTTCCTACTATCTACCAAGTACAATACAAATCCCTCAGCTTGACATAGGTACATGTTTGAAATCCTTCTTACTTCTTACCACTCCTTACTATGTACCACATGCTCCTACTACGAAGAAGTCTCATTAATTCTGAAACAATCTCAGCCTTTATGATATGATGCCTTTGTTCACAGAGTCTCTTCAGATGAACTACCCTTTTTCCTCTTCTTGGTCAGGGAAATATCTACTTAACCTTTAAGTCCCACTACAAGCATCATATCCCCAGTGAGGTCTCTTAGAAATCTTATAGTAGAGATTATTAGTTTATCTGTCTTGATTATAGTACTTTGCTCATAATTTCATAACAGTAATAAATTACATTTTATCTGTTTGCATGTCTAACTCACTCTAGATTTCCAAAGAATAGAAATCATTTCTTATTCATCTTTGTGTCTCTGTCATCCTGACATGTATTAGATAAGAGTGAATATTTGTTGAATGACTGAATGGACTCTACAAAAGTTCAAGGAGGCCTACAAGGTTTGTTTTAATGCATGTAAGAAAGCATCCTGCTAGTGTGAAAATATAAAATGGTTATAACCTTCCCTTATATTCAGTCTGGATTTCCCCCATCATATATACTTTCTTCTGGTTATAAAAAGGAGAAGCATTAGTTCAGACTGTAGCTTAGCAATTGTAAAGTACATGAGCTTTGAAACCACAGTACCTAGTTTCAAATCCTAACTTTGCCACTCATCAGCTGATGACCCTGGGCATGTCACTTCCCCTGTCTAAGCTTCAGTTATCTCACCTGAAATGCAGATAATAATTATCCCTACATTCCTACATCAGAGGGTATTTGTGAGGATAAAATGAGTTAATACATATAAAGCACTTAAATCAAGCATTGCCACACTAAGCACTAAATAAGCATTAGCTATTATTAGTTTCAGTAAGGAAATGGTACAAGAAAGGCTCAGGAGGGTCCTGGAAGATTTGAGTGACCAGTAGAGATAGCTGATAATTTGTATCTTCTTTCCTCATCATCTAATAGAGGTATATTTCTAAAACTAACTAATTATTATGTAGATTATGTACTAGGTTTTAAGCAGAAGCCTGCCACTTTAAGGCTCAGAATGTGTAAAAATACCCATAAAGTTACCTGAAAAGATAGTAGGAGCCAGAGCCCAATGTCTGCTAGATTGGCCTTGAATTGGACCCTTCATCCCTATCTAAAGGTCATCCATTATCTTTGTCCTGGGATGAATCTGATGTACCCTCTCTGACCATGTTTCTGTTCTCTTTTCTCTAGCTCTGCCATCCAAAACGAATGCTTTTCCTTTAGATCCCTGTGAGACAAACTTACTCCCCGATTTATGACATGCACTCTTCCCCTTCTGAAATAATGCACTTGCCAATTGTGTTTCTACTAAGTTCTCCTCTCTCCTTGTCTGATCTCAAGACCGTATATACAATGTGGCTTTTCCCCATGGTGAGAACAGCCAATATGAAATTGTCTTACCTACTTCCTGCATCAGAAGAACTGAAGCTTGGGGGAGACTTGAAGGTGACAAATGATGGGTTGGAGAGAAGACACAGTCAAGGAAGACAAAAGGGCCTGGGTTAGAAACTTTAGTAAGAGAGAGACAGCTGAGATATCCTGGGCCAGTCAGTAGTCAGTATAAGATCACAGACCTAAGCCTAGCACATCAGTGATTCTATATAGAAAGGAGCTAAAATAAGATGAGAATGCCAAAGATATGCGTACCAATTCTGCCTAGAGCTGGCCCAGGTACTAAATATTTAAGCATAAACATCAAAACT
The DNA here is from genome assembly GCF_024542745.1 of Macaca thibetana thibetana. NCBI lineage: Eukaryota > Metazoa > Chordata > Mammalia > Primates > Cercopithecidae > Macaca > Macaca thibetana. Next base: position 73,790,799 of record NC_065588.1, on the reverse strand, counting down.
CTAGTTTTGCATTCCCTGAGGTAAACTTACATTTATGCTGCATTACTTTGACCACATGTTTTACACATTTGCTTAAGCATCAATGTTTCTAAATATATTCTGACAGCAAGCACAGCTACAAAGGAGAAGAAAATCTGTGATGTTGTGCAGTTCTTCAAAGATCTGACAGGCATCTTTAATAATTAAAAAGCTGCTATACTGGCCTAATGGCAAAATATTTCTGCAAATTGACTTTCTATTCACAGTGTGAGAGGATTGGACTAAAAACTGGATAATCATTAACGGGCCTTCCTGTACCATATTTCTTAGTATTTGTTTGTGTTTGACTTCCTATAAACTGAAAACTAAGCTGGATTAAACATTTACAGTGTCTCAAATATATCTCACAGCATTTTATTATAGAAGAAACCTGATTTTAATAATAGTAATACATTAAAAAAAATAAGAAAATGTAAGGAAATTATTGAAACCTTATAACTTATCATTAAGGAGGCTATGATAACTGATGATAAAAACAACTGTTTGAAAATACTTGAACACATATATATCACACATATATATCTCTACTAACCCCAAATTTAAAAATCTGTCTTGGAATGGTTTTTAGCCTACAAAATTTTGTTTTATCTTAAACCAGTGAGATCATGGGTATTAAAATTATATTTTAACAAACAGAATCAGCATTACTCTCAGAAGTCACTGTACTGGTAAGTATGCCAGATAAAAGGTCACAAAGTACAATATTCAAAAGTGATACTTTTGAAAAGCATACATTTTTATGGTTATATTCCCTGCACCCAGGACAATGCCCAACACCCAATATTTGTTCAATGAATTTTGAATAAAAGTCTACTAAAATTCCTCCTTGAAGATACAATTGAGTAATTCAAGATCATCTGAATTATAATCACATACATACTAAATGTGATATAGATAGTGTCAATGGAATATTGTTCAGCATTAAAAATGAAGAAAATTCTGCCACACGTGATGACATGGATAAAGCTGGTGGATGTAATGCTGAGGGAAACAAGCCAGTTACAGAAGGACAGATATTACCTGATTCCACTCACATGAGGTATCTAAATTATACTCATAGAAGCAGACAGTAGAACGTTGGTTGCCAGGGGCTTAGTAGGGGTAGGTGGGATATGGGGACGTGGAGAGATGGCATGGAGAGCTGCTAATCAATGGATACAAACATTCAGTTATGCAAGGTGAATATGTTCTAGAAATCTGTTGTACAATGTAGTACTTATACTTAACAATACCATATTGTGCAATTTTAAACAATTGTTAAGAAGGTATATCTTATGTTAAATATTCTTATCACAAAAATAAACAAAAACCCAAAGGGGTATGGGTAAACTTTTAGAGGTGATGGACAATTATATGGTATGCAAATTATATTTTTATAAATAAAATCAAAATGAGCACTACAGTTGTAAGTCACTTTACAGGTATGTACACCAGACAAAATGTGTACTTTTATTACCTTGATTGTGGTAATGGTTTCCTGAGTATATCCATATGACCAAATTCTCCAAATTATACACATTAAAGATGTGCAGATTTTTGCATATCAATTATACTTCAGTAAAGCTAGGTGAAAATAAATAAAGTCACTCAAGCTAAAATTGTTACAGGATTTCTGAAGGACAATCAGACCCTGCTACAAAAAGCTTCAAATGTATGAGTGTACTGTCATCTAACAATTCTACTTCTGCAAATGTATCCTAAAAAATTAAGTATATATAGAAGGATTTGGCAACTGTTGAGTTATTAAGATTGTCAATGGAATGACACATTACTGGACCAAATAAAAATAGAAACAATTTAATTCTCAACAATAATGAAATGGTCAATAGATTGGGATACATCCATACAAAGATTACTCAGCCATTTCAAATGATCTTGTAAACTAATATTTATTTTAAATATGGATACTTTCTCATGAAATGAGAATTTCTAGTGACAAAATAGCACTGAGGATCACAAGTTTTCGGAAAATGTACATATAAATTTATTCAAAGATAACATTCTCAAAACAATATTCTAGCTAAAATAAATGTATATGGGTATTTATTTTTAAAATTTTAAGCTATTCATAGGATAGTGGCATAAATTGTTATACAATTGAAGTAGAGTGATTACTATGGATGTATTTTTTTCAGTGCTCAGAGCCTTTTTCACAAATGTATTCCATCTGCACCTGTCTTGTTTCTTCCATTCCCCTTTTTACTTCTTCCACCTGGTCAGAGATATAGGGAGGCTTGCTTTCTCCTTTATAAGACTGTCTCCACCATAAAACTGTATGCTTAACTGAAAATTAGTATCTTTCTACAGGTAAAATGTTACTTCCTCTGTCGGTTTTTTAATCATCTCAGGGTGACTTGGGAGCTGCTTTATCTTATTGCACTTTGTACATCCTTCTGTTTTCTTATTCCATTTCAATTGTTTGCATATATTAGAGAGAAAAACCTAGAAGCTATTTAATATCAGAAGGCATGCATTTTCATGGTTATATCTCCTGCACCCAGGAAAATGCCCAACACCCAATATTTGATCAATGAATTTTGAATAAAAGTCTATTAAAATTCCTCCTTGAAAATACAGTAACTCAAGATTCTCTGAATTATAAGCACCTACATACTTAATATGGTAGCCAAAATCTTATTCAATTGATAAAATAGTGACATTTTTCTTAGTGTCACTGAAAATTACTAAGCCTCGTCTACGCCCTAGAAGATAAAGAGTTTGAATATTTATTGAGCACCTGCCCTCTGCATTAGGGATATCAAGACTCTATGGCTTACTGGAAGAGACAGGCCTAGAAGCAAGTCATTTCACATCATATGAGTAATACTGATTAGAGGCCACTGCAATGTGATACTGGAATACAGAGAAGTGAGCGACAACATACAGTATCTTGTTGGTGATGCCAAGCTTATAGCAACAAAGAGAAAACAGGCTGAAGAAAGGGACTGTTAACTTTAGTTCAGGACTCTCACCTCAAATGAGGTCTTCAACATTGCATGTCAGACATCACTATATACCTAAAACCCAGCAAATGTGCATCAATTTTGAGTAATAATGTACTTGGATCTCTATCAGAATATTGCTCTTTGAGTTAAAGAAAGTGATCATTATTCCATTCTCTTGACTTGGCAAAGGATAGATTCAATGGATACACATAGAAGTACTCAAGCCTTGACTATAAGACTTTTCATGTTTTCACTATTACCAACAACTTTTATTGTACCCCTTTCCACCCCACCAATTTACTTTACTTTCTGACAAAGCCAAACTGCACATGGATTCCCCAAAATGCCAACCCAGTTCAGGTTTCTGCATCTTTAAGCACAACCATGACTTTTTTCCCGCAAAAAGTCACCCAAGCACACTCCTTCGATAGTTAATGACTACTTCCTCTATGTTATCTCTGTACATTATAGAAACTTCCTTCATGTAATTGATTACTCTGTATTAAAACTATTAAAATGTTTTTCTCTCTTGTTCTTTGAGTGGCTTGCAAGCTGAGAAAGTGTCATTATTATTTCATGAATGGATTTGTGCTAAGCTTTAATTTTAAAATAAAAATATATGCTAAAATATTCTGATATACCCTGTATAAAACTGTTTCAAACATGTGATTATCAAAAATAAATCTGAGAATAAAATTTTATGCAATTTTACTAGATATTTTAGAAATCTGAACCATGACTTATATATCTTAAGTATTTGTGTCACTGTTAATGAGCAAAATATTTATGTTCTAATATATCAAACAATAAATATTAAGATGGATTCGATAAAAGGCTAAACTTTGATTAAATAGATGTCTATAAAGAATAAAAGCAGTTAATGTGATCTCAAATAATAAAAAACTACTATTTTTGAGTTCTTACAAAAAATGTAATACATTGCCTCATTTATCTTCCCAGCAACTGTTATAATTGTCATCCTCATTGAATACAAGAGACCCAGAGAGATCAAGCCTCTTATGCAAGGTCAAACAGCCAGGAAAGTGCCAGAGCTGTGATATGGGCCCAGATTTGCTTGGTCCCAGAGCCCAACCTCATTGTCACTACTAGTTATCTGACTGAAATGACACATTGCTCACAGATTGCTAGAATGGACCAGACAATTGAATGAAAAGTATAAGTCCAGTGAATCCACGATGTTCTTAATTTAAGGTAATCATCTTCCTACTTAACACATACAATTTAAAATTCTTCTTTCATAATATTTATGTCTAGGCAAATGTCATAGAGTTAATTAGAACAATGTGAACATAACAAATATTCAAGTTAAACATATACATGGCAAAGCAAATATACTTCATATTTTTGTATTCTGGTTTATTTATTTATAAACTTTTTTATGATACTATAAACTATGTGGCAAAATAAGTATAAATTATGAAGGTATTTGCTCAATAGTCATTTAAAATCTACTATATTTAAGTAACTAGACTAGAAAAGAAAAATTGGTAAGATATGTTCTTTTTTGTAATGGAAATTGTATATATTTAGGCTTATGACATATGTTTTGATATTCATATACATAGTAAAATGATTACTACAGTTAAGCTAATTAATATATCCATCTTTTCCCAGTTATTTTTTTATACGTGTGATGAGAACTGAAATCTACTGTCTTGGCAAATCTTGAGTATGCAATACAATATTATTATTTATAGTCATTATGCTTACATTAGGTCTCTAGGCTTACCCATTCTAGATAACTGCAACTTTGTAGCCTCTTATCAACATCTCCCCATTTCTCCCACCTTCCCAACCATGGTAATCAATTTTCTGCTGTCTGCCTCTGTGTATTTTATTTTTTAAGATTCCACATGTATGTGAGATCATGCAGTATTTGTCTTTCTCTGTTTGGCTTATTGCACTTAGCATAATGTTCATCCAGGTTGTCCCAAATGGCAAGATCTTTTGTTTTAAAGCTGAACAATATTCCATAATATACACATAATACAATATCTTTATCCATTAACCCATCAATGAACACTTGGGTTATTTCCATATCCTGGCTATTGTGAATAATTCTGTAATCAACATGAGATGCAGATATCTCTTTGAGGTACTGACTTCATTTTCTTTTGGTATATACCTAGAAGAGGGATTGCTAGATCATATGATAACTCTATTTTTAATTTTTTGAGAAACCTCCATACTTGTTTTCCATAATGGCCAGCAATTTATATGCTCACCAACAATGTAAGAACATTATCCCTTTTCTCAGTACTGCATTCCAATCGACAGGATCTTCTACCACAGAAGCAATTTATAAGTATTATAGTTATTGGTAATGAGTTATTTTCTTCTCATAATGGAGATTTACTTACTGGAATTTATTAAAGTAAAACTCCATTTAAGAAAAAGAATGGCTGTTTATAAATTATATGAAGTAAAATGATTATTCTACTGTATGTTGCTGGGTTTCCATTTTGAAACCAGTAAGGAGATCCTGGGAAAAAAAAAAAAAAAAAGGTCTTCTAACTTTGGTGCATATGTGAAAAGAGTCTCATCTCTTTTTCATTTTCTTTTATGACTCACTCACCTGTTGTCATCTATGTGTTTTATTCCCAGAGAACCATAATCTGGCATGTTAATGTCCTAAAACCCAATAGCAAACTTAGTCCAGTTGGGGAACATTCCTTCCAAGTAAATATCCAGGCTGTTCTGCCAGATGTTCAACTAACAAAATCAATTACTGTACAGTATTTCTGTCCAGTCTTGCTGCTGGCAGACCATTATTATACACAAGGATTTTTGACAGGTCAATGGAAACTGGTTGAAATAATTGGGCACATTTACTTAAGGCCTGGAAGAAGGGCTAAACTGATTTTTTTTTCTTTTTTTTCCTAGCACGGATAGAAAACTATGAAAATTGGAGTGGATCTTCTTTTCTCTGTGATAATACTTTCAATACGGAAGACTAGAGACTTCCTCCCCACCTCCACATCCCCCATGGGTAATAGGAATGATTAAATAAAGTGCCTACGATTGTAAATATGTGAGATAATATCCATAATTCCTCTGCTAAAAGATGTGAAATTTATTAGGGTTTTTTGTTGTTGTTACGAGAAGCGTGAGGACTTAGATTTTCATTTTATAAATTTTTTAGTTATTGGCGTTAAGTAGAACTGTGAAAATGAGAACAAATATATATTATGTAAAATATTTGTTCAAAAATTAGTAGTAAACACCATATGACAGCAGCTGGGCCAGTATATACTTAAGTTTCACATGTTCAGGATTGCAAAGGTAGAAGAATCATGTTACTTTAGAGAAAAATATTGAGAAATGAACATTAAGACATTTAACAAACTAGTAAGCTCTACAGTTAATTTCTCTTCCTTTCATCTAAAATCTCTTCCCCTCTACAAATCACAAAGGAGAGGCCGGGCGTGGTGGCTCACACCTCTAATTCCAGCACTTTGGGAGGCCAAGGCAGGCGGATCATGAGGTCAGGAGATCTAGACCATCCTGGCCAACATGGTGAAACCCTGTCTCTACTAAAAACACAAAAATTAGCTGGACATGGTGGCACACACCTGTAATCCCAGCTACTGGGGAGGCTGAGGCAGGAGAATCGCTTGAACCCGGGAGGTGGAGATTGCAGTGGGCTGAGATCGCGCCACTGCACTCTAGCCTGGCGACAGAGTGAGCCTCTGTCTAAAACATAAAAAAAAAAAAAAAAAAAAAAAATAATAATAATAATAATAATAATAATAATAAAAAAAACAAGGGAGAACACTTTGGCTATTTGGGAGAGAGAAAGACAGGGAGAGAACAAGGGGAGAGAGAAGAGGCAGATGTGTTAAAAATAAGTTGTAATCAGCCTTATATTGTTTCAGTCCTAAGGGATACACACACACACACACACACACACACACACACACACACACACTCATGTATATTCACACCATAGAATTAATGTGTTAATAGTCTTGGTGTACCAGTAGCATTCCTTTTAAGCAGATTCATTATTTTTTAAACTGCAATCATTTCTAGACACCCATGGGCCGATTTGGGTTTCCCTTCTCTGAGAGGCCCACTCTTCCCTGAAAGCTGGCTTGTATGCTCGTTACAGGCTGGAAAAAAGCAGGGCTGTTTGCGTGGCACAGCACCAAGCCCTTTAACTTAGAGACTCATGCCATTTAGAAGCTCAGTTTTCACCACCTCCATCTGCTGCACGAGAAGAATTAGATCCCAATTGTCTAGGCCACTGAGAAAAGATATTTGTAGAATTCCTCTGGTATTTTCTAAGGCCTCTGGCCTTTCCATTTAAATGTCAGCATTTTCTTTTCATGCAATAGGCTTTGCTAAACAAAAATATGCCACTGTATGAAATGATCTGATAAATGTAGGACACATTCAGAATACCCAATACACAGACAACCTGGGTAATCGACTGCCAGAAGAAATCATCCAGCCAAAAAAATTAGAGGAATTTAGGAGAATTTAGCAACTTAGCGCATGTGAACAAGTACAACACATGCAGGAACACTGACCAAGATATCACACCAAATGACTAGTAACAACTGCTAGGCTGCAGGACATAATATGATTATCTCCATTAAGGGAGGCTAAAAAAATAAATCACCCCTTGAGGCTTTACAATATTATAAAAAGGATTGTGTGAGCACGATTGGACCTCTGTAGGAAAAGTAAAGGGCAGGGAGCTATTTTGATTATAGTTTCAGAGTGACACAAAAAAAGCCCCTCGCTTCAGCCATAAAAAGGCTTAGGTGAAACCAAAGAATGACCATTCTCCTATTCTGAACTTTGTTCCAAATGTCCCCAGCTATGACATGTATCAAAAAATATTTAACATCCTGAAACTGGTATTTCTTCTCTGCTTTAGATCAGGAACATATGTACCTAGTCCTAGGCAGCCTTAGCAAAGCCCTCTCTAGGTGGCTGTTTAGCCAGAGTGCAGACAGTGCACCATCAGCCCCTGCCAGCCAGTCTCCAGCCCCATGTTGACTTTCACTAAGCTTCCTAATGACAGGCAGCAGCTGGCCTTCAATTTTCTGATCTGGAAACCTGGGAGGGAAGCCGAATGAGCTAGGCAGAATCCAAAGCTGGTTTTGGAGACAGACACTGTACGAAGCTCCTGTGGTGCCTGCCCATCAAGTGACCCAGAATTTCTAGTTTCTAACAACAATGATGCATCCTACCATTGAATTCTACTTAAGATGCCTTGCTTCATCAGAATGAAAAATATAGTTTACAATTTACAAATCATTACAGAAATTTATGACATTTAATTTTGCCAAAAATCAGGTAGACTTTCTAATTAATCAATAGTAAAGAAAATATGACATATGGACTTAAACATATATGTATACATTAGGCTGTAGATATATACACATATATAGGTACACAAACATACACATATATAAATTCAAGCTTAATATAAATACATGTGCATACATCTTTATATTTATATGGGATTACCCCTTGGATACACACGTTTTTAAACATGCACATGTAGAATAACGTGTTATAGGTTTAAATGGTTTTGAAATCAATTGACACACTTGAATATGGCTGATCAAATTGTTATGGATAATGTTTCCAGGTTCCTCAATTTATCTGTATTGGTTGGTTCTATAGACTCAAGAAATCACTTATTCTCCAACTATAAGCTTTTTCCTTCTGTGTAGAGGTAAGACTATGAACTGTATACTTTATACACTTTCTAGAAATATCTTCAACTTTGGAGTTTGTGTAAAACAATTAAATAATGAACATCACAAACATTTCTCATACTATATATTTCCCCATAGGGAATAATCCTAAAAACCTCAAAAGGAACTATGGCAGTTAAAATTCATCCTATCAACCACAGAAGTAAATAAAACAGATGAATATGTTACCATATTTGAGAAAGATAGAAGTAACAGATTTTTCCAACAAATCACTATTTTTTTTTAAGCAGTAAGTTTTCAAATGGAAAATGATTCATTGATGGAATTTATTAAGAAGACAAATTTTAGTGAGCAGTCAACTTATGCAAAATACACAAAAGGAAACAGTTTTTATCTCATATACTTTGTTTTCTCCCAACATTTTCCAGTTGAATGACTATTAGCAGCATTCAGGAAAACCAATTTGGTGAGAAGACAGGTTGTCTGTCTGAAAACTGTATTTCCACCTTCTCTATTTCCTGAGCCATTCTTCCACAGCAGGTACTATACAAAGGTCTTCACATGGTTTATTACCTTTGTTATCACAACCACCTAATGATGTCGAGTATTATTATTATTCCCATCTTTCAAATGAATAAACTGAAACTAAAAGAACTACAACCACAAGAAAAAGGAGTAATCTTTGCACTCACACCCAGATCTATAGGACGCTACAACCTGCTTTCTTAATAACTATAAAAACCTGTGTCTATACACAAATTATTTTAAAGCTTTTATGTATAAACTCTTGACTATAATCTCTATGAATGAGCATATTTATGTGAATAATAGCCACCACAAGTGTGGGGGTCTTTAACTTTTAAGTTCAGAGGTACAAGTGTAGGTTTGTTACACAGGTAAACTTGTGTCATGGGGATTTGTTGTACAGATTATTTCATCACTCAGGTATTAAGTCTAGTACCCATTAGTTAATTTTTCCCCATCCTCTGTCTCCTCCTACTGCCCACCCTTTGGTAACCCCAGGGTATGTTGTTCCCCTCTGTGTGTTCAAATGTTCTCATCATTTAGCTCCACTTACAAGTGAGAACATTTGGTATCTGGTTTTATGTTCCTGTGTTAGTTTGCTAAGGGTAATGGCCTCCAACTTTGGTGTGGGGGTCTTAACTTCATTCCTTCTGCTGGAGAATTTGCTATTGAGCTGTCTCATTTTATCGGGCTTTTGTTGAAGCAAAAGGCAGGCCAGGAGCTTAGTCCATCATTGATGAATCATCCATAGATCTGTCCCCCACCCATCCAAGTTCCGCCATCCTAAATCCTGACCAAAAGTGCTGAATGCAAATTTAAGTGCCTTCAAAAGACAGCCTCTACTGGTCCTTTGCCATTTATGATATGGAAAGATGATTCTAATCTATACATAGACAACTTTTGCTTCCTGTTAGAGGTTTAAGATTGTGTTTTAGTTGTACCATGCAGGAGTTATAGTAGTCAATACAACTAATCTTTAATGGAGGCTTACTCTGGTCCAAGCTTACATAAGTTCTCTCAATAGTCTCAAAAAACCCTACGAGAAAAGACTGTTATTGTCTCAATTTTACAGAGAAATGTGATTAAGCAAATTGATCAAGGTGATACAGCTACGGAAGAGCAGAAATGGTGTCCAAATCCAGGCTAACCCCAAAGCCTGTGCTCTTCACCTCTACTCTTTGGAAAAGATACTTGGTGGACGATCAAATTCAGAGTCAATTTAAGATGTCTGATACGGTTTGGCTGTGTCCCCACACAGATCTCATCTTGAATTGCAGTTCCCATAACTCCCACATGTGGTGGGAGGGACCTGGGGGAGGGTGATTGAATCATGGGGGCAGTTTCCCCCATGCTATTCTCACAATAGCGAGTAAATTCTCATGAGATCGGATGGTTTTATAAGGGGCTTCCCTCTTCACTCAGCTCTCATTCTTCTCCTTCCTGCCTCCATGTGAAGAAGGATGTGTTTACTTCCCCTTCTGCCATGATCATAAGTTTCCTGAGGCCTCCCCAGTCCTGTTGAATTGCGGGTCAAATTAAACCTCTTTCCTGCATAAATTGTCCAGTCTCAGGTATGTCCTCATAGCAGAGGGAGAACAGACTACTAATACAGTAAATTGGTACCCACAGAGAAGGGGGTGCTACCATAAAGATACATGAAAATCTGGAAGTAACCTTGGAACTGAGTAACAGACAGAGGATGGGACAGTTTGGAGGGCTCGGAAGAAGACAGGAGGTCTGAAGTTAAGGTTCAATGTTATTAACTCACTGAACAAATTTCACAGAGCTATTAAGTGGTGGAGCCGGGATTTGAACTATTGTCTTCCTCTTCCCAAAGTGTTTTTCCTATTATTTCATGCTGCCAAGGTCTTCCTACTGGAGAAAAACTATAAAGTGTTTTCTTCCTGGAGTAATTGTTGTCTTAGTACCCAGATCCTTTATCTGTATCCTCTGTGAATCCAGGCTGCTTTGGCTTTGATGGAGATTGAAGCTTCTATAACACTTTAAAAGCTCAGTCCAGGGTTTAGGACTCCTGGTACTCATTCTCAGGGATAGCTTTGCTGTGTCCAGTCCTAACATACAGACCACTGCCTTCATTCCCTAGTGCTCAGTATGCAGAGAGCCCACTAAAACTCTAGTCCAAAAGGGATTTAACATTTTACAAACAGAATCAAAGTTATAGCATTTTCTTCTTCTCAAATAAAAATATTTTATTAAAATTATAATTTTTTCCTTAAAATGTATTTTCACAATTCATACCTGTACTTTTCATGTGAATTATTTTCTTTGTAAGTACTTGCCAAATTAAGGTCCCTATTGTAAAATAGATTATAATCATTCATTCATTCACCACACATAGTGGATAGTCTGCACTAGGCCCTAGGCTAGATACTGGGGATACAGGGATGCTTAGGGCCTGGGCCTTAAGGTGCCTGAAACCTTGTGATTAGAAACAAAAGGTATCCATGAAAAATGCAACATCAGGTGTGGTGTGAACACCAGTATGAGAAAGCACCAAAGAGAAGGCAAAAGAAGCTCAATTTAAGTGTCCCATGGGGATCCTCCTACCCTATTTCTGGTCAAATGTAACAGTAAATACTTATTGGTTGGGTGTGGTTGCTCACACCTGTAATCCCAGCACTTTAGGAGGCCAAGGCAAGATGATCGCTTGAGCTCAGGAGTTCAAGACCAGCCCGGGCAACGTAGTGGGACCCTTTCTCTACCAAAAAAAAAAAAAAAAAAATTAGCTGCATATGGTGGTGTGCACCTGTAGTCCCAGCTACTCAGGAGGCTGAGGCAGATTACTTGAGCTCATGAAGTCAAGGCTGCAGTGAACTGTGATCACACCACTGCACTTCAGCCTAGGTGACAGAATGAGACCTCATCTCAACAAAATAGTTATATTTACTGACCCATAACATTATGGCTTGCTTTTCTAGGTACATTAAATTTAGGAATGATTGATATGCACAAATTAATGTTTAAAATATATATGGAAATTATAAGATGTTAAACATTATATTAGCCTGATTTAAAAATAACAGAATATACCTGATGGACTGGAAACTATTATATATGTATCTTTGGTCACAACTCTAACATTATCCAGCAGTTAACCTCGGGAAAGTTACATAGCCACTCTGGGCCTCAGATTCCTCATTTTCAGAGTGATCTATGTAATCTCTAAGGTTTTCATTGGCTTTAAAATTCTGTAACTATTACATGGAACGCTTCTACTTCAGTCTACCAAATCTTAACATTCCTGGCAAATTAACTATTCATGCATCTTATTTGTATCATTAAACTGCATGCTGATCTTTCATTCTTAATGAATGCAATAGTTTCACCAAGCTTTTCTGTGACTCCTTTAATTTTACATTTTGTAACTAAAGTTGTCTAACTCAATGAAAATGAACTTCTATAATATATATTTTTGAACAACACTGCTGGGAATATGAATTTAACTGATTCCTTTGCTGATTAACATTTTACTTGTTCTAGCTTTAGCAAAATTTCTGTCCAAAAAGAGCTTACGAAACATATGGCTCTGTTGATCTTATCATTTGGCAAGAAGACAATAAGTGTATGTGACAGATGAATTGCACTATCATATAAATGGATATAATCACAATTTTAAATCATTTGTTAAAATGATGGAAAATATTATGCATGTATTTTTCTAAGTATTTTATGATTTCTTTTTACCTTAATGCTTTTGCCCTGATACTAATTTGTTGGCTGATCTTATTGTATTCGAAAATTTGAAACAGCATTTCATCCCCCATGAGATCATGGAATGCATTTTTGGAAAGTCTGCACATTGGTTCAACAGTGAAAATTTATTATCAAATAATTTATTATAAATAATAATTTATGATAATACAATTTTTTACATAGATGATGCAAAACTGATTATCTCATTCATTGCTTGTGTATATACTTCTTAAGGTTGGGAGCTTCTGGTTACTTCTAAGCAAAAATAAGCAATATAAATAATTCATTTACTAATTTAGTAATGCGTCTAACTCATCTCTAAAATCCTTTCAAACACTCCATAACTGCTCTTGTTCCTCTGACTTTCATTGATCAAACTCTGATTCTGATTATCCTAACTTCCCATCCTACGTTGTATTCTCACCAGAACATTCAGCAGCACTGTCCTATAGAGCTTTCTGCACGGATGAAAATGTTCTGTATGTGTGCTGTCCAACATAACAGCCACTAGTCACATATGATGATTGAGCACTTGAAACAGCTAGTGTGACTGAAGAACTGAATTTTTAATTAAATTTTGATTAATTTAAATCTAAATAGCCACATGTGGTGAGTGGATACTGTATCAGTCCGCATAAAAAGACCTTTCAAATCTTTGCCAAGCTCCTGTTCCTATTTTGCAATAGTTAGTTGCTCTAGATTTACTTTCTCTTAGGAAAAAAATCCTAAACTTCTAGTAGATGCTCTCTAAGACTTTAAGAAAAATCAAATAACACTTCAGTTAATCAACATTCTATTAGAATTGAATTCCTCTCTACAAAAGCCCATTTTTTATTATGTTTGTAAACAAGTGTATGAAAAGCCCATTATCTTTGAGTAAAAATAAAACAACAGTGTGTGCTAATGAAACCCTAGTCTTTCTGAATTTTGGAAAGAATTTTACCATGTAAAACAAGCATATAAAAAGCTGATTATAATATTCATTTTCTTATCTTGGAAAGCACTTTCCCAAGCATCAAAAATAGTTTCTCTTCCAGGGAAAAATCTTAATACTCTTGGCCAATTGGTATTGTAAGAAGATACAGAATAGAGTACCAGGAGCCAGTTATCAGTGTAAATTATAACCTTACAGCAAATTTTTGAGAATAGACATTTATAATATTTCAGAGGTAAAGGGATTAAAAAGCCTATTGACATCATATACTTTATATCAAGGGTGCCCAACTCCCAGGCTGGACCAGTACCGGCTTGTGGCCTGTTAGGAACCGGGCTGCACGGCAGGAGGTGAGTGGCAGGCAAGGAGCATTACTGTCTGAGCACCTCCTGTAGGATCAGCCGAGGCACTAGATTCTCGTAGGAGTGAGTACAAACCCTACTGTGAACTACACACACGAGGGATCTAGGTTGCACGCTCCTTATGAGAATCTAATGTCTGATGATCTGAGGTAAAACAGTTTCATCCCCAAACCATCCATACCCCTCCATCCTATCAGAGAATAATGTGTTTTCATTTTTGTCTTTTTCCTTTCTTAACAAGAGATTTTCTGGGAATTTATCTTGGAGCCATTGAAACCAACTCTGCTAGGGTCCGAGGAAATGTTCCTAGAAGCCCACTACCCAGGTAAAAGAAATAGAATCAAACACACTGTGTTTGAGAGTAGAAAAGAAAAACGATGGCTGACATTTAGGAGTGAAGACCCTGGAAACAGGTCTGATGCAGTGTCTCTGGTGCCAGCTGATACCCTGGAGGTGGTTATGTGACCTGAAGAGGATGAATGCTGAGCACTGCAGCTACAGTTGCTGAAGTACCATCCAGCTTAGCCCTAGGAAGCAGGATCATCTTCTCTCTGAGACCATCCTGGACCAGCAATAGACAAGCATCACCAGTCAGGCAATGCAGAAACACCTGCCAGCACCATCTGCCAGCAAAAAACAACGGCATAGACATGTGAGAAGGGGGTTTATCTTGTCTTGGATGTGTAGCAGGACTGAGGCTGCCCCTCCCTACTTTCAGTTGTATCATACCTCAGGGTTCTTGAATGTCACTCAAAAATTAGATACTAGACTCTGTGCTAACATGGTAGCTGGAGGCATGCATAATTATTACAAAACCTGAACAAAATTTGACCATCCTTTTACCCTACATTTTTTTTGGGGGGGGGGAATCAAAGATTAAATGTTAAATAACTTTAGTCTTTAATTTTTTATGCAACCCATATATAGATTGAGAGTCCAAGTCGCACATACTGTCCATATTCAAAATTCTAAATCCTAAGTATGCTATCACTTCTGCCTATAAAATATCATGGATGAATTCATAATTAAACAGCTAGGTAATTTGTAATGGAAATTGTAAAACATTTAAAACTGTCATTTTTCTCACTTGTAAGAGTTGGAAGGATATGGAGAGTCAATGGAAAATGCAGGAGGCTGCTTTGATTGCCTTGCTTTGAAAGTTCTGCCCTTCCCTCATAGGAAGAAATAAAGGTACACTGGTATGTAGAGACAGCATGGCCATAAGCATTTAATCTAACCAAAGAGACTCTGCTTTAAGATTTTCATTAAAAAAATTTTTTTGGTATACTATACTGTGAGAGCTGCTTTGGAGCAAGCTCAGTGTTTAGCTTATCTGTTTTGTTTACCTTTTATTAAAAAATTACAATCCAATGTGATAAGTGCTCATGAGACATTTGCTGAATAAATGGTATTTTATGTACCTATATAGGCTTTTCTTTTTTGTGCCATAGCAACAGTTCCTGAGTACGTATCATATACAAAGCATCGATACAAGGATGAATGAGACAAGCAATGCCCCTGACCCGGTAGAGGCTGACTGCAAACAAACAATACATGAGTAAAAATACAAACTGAATCATTCTTAAGAAGGCAGCCAACAGGGTGCTATTATAGAATATAATGATGGAGTGGTGGGAAAGCATTTTCTTGAGGAAATTACAGTAATACTGGATACATGAATGATGAAGCAGCAGTCACCCATGCAAAAAATAGAGCAACGAGTATTCCAGGCAGAAGGGGCAGTCAGTACAAAGGCCTTAAGCTAAGACGGTAGGTAGTACTGAACTTGCATTTTTCAAGGAACTTAGAGATGGGTTGTCAATATGTCTGGAAGAGAATGAATTGAAGAAAGAGTGGCAGGAGATGAGGTTGGAGGGGGAATGGGATGAGATTATGCAGGGTCCCATGGGCCAAGTTAAAGAGTTCAGAGTGTGCTAAAAAGTCATCAGAGTTGTAGGAAGGTGAGTGATAAATCTGGATGTGCCAGGCATTTAAAAGGTCATTGCTATTTCCACATACACTCTTAGTATCATATATTTAGTCAAACCACTAATTTAGAACCTGATGATGGGTATGGAAGAAATTCCTAAAATGGTAAGTGTTTCGGAAATGTCTGAGTACATCTTCATTTATCCTCATTTTGTAGTTTTTCCCCAAAACAGCATGGTACACTACATTAGTTCATAATTACCTAAAAATATTTTACAGAGTAAAGCAGATTAACACATTAATTATGAAGTTCACATTGTTTTTAAAGTATAACCCTAGATCATTTTCCAGTGTTAATTAGAAAATAACATGTACATACAAGGTGTTATTTATCTGTTATTTACAAACATTACAATTTGCCAATATCAGCAACTGTTAAAAGATGGAGGTCTTACTTACTGAGATAGTATGAGGTAAAACTGCTACATCGTACCTGACAATATTGTCTAATCAAGCAGCTAGTAAGACTTTAAACAAGAACATCTAATTTTAATGAAAAATATTAAGTAGGAATTAATTACCAGCGCAAAATTTGAAAAGCAGGCAGAAGTATTGATGTGGTTTGGTGACATTCTTAAGAGACATCCTGATCTTGGAACTGAATGTATACCCTTTGGGGAGTACTCTACAACTAAGGTAAGCATTTGCAAAACCACAAACGTTAGCAAAGTGTAATGCTTGCAAATGAAGTCTTTTTAAGAATATTTATCAAAGTGGAAAAACAAAGGAGCCATTTATATAAACACTATTCTTACCTTCATTGTGTGTCAGACAAATCAAGCATACTGTAAATTAGGCACTTAAATGGTCACATATGTATTTTATTTAATATTTCCTCGAAAATGATGTGGATATGCCTTGAAGTGGCTAGCAGTCTCACCTCTGTGACAGGCCCCAGTTCCCATTCATTTCCACCATGGTGAACAAATACCAAATGTGAACGTGGTCCAATAGAACATCCTGCTTCACTACAGGAGAGCAAGGTGGCTCACATACATGCATGTACTCACATGTGTCACTGGCACCACTAAGAGACCAGGGAGCCAAGCCTTGTGGGTTATCTGGTGGCTGATGGGCTGGCAAAAACTCATGGTCCTTCCTGTGTGGACTGTTGATGAATTTTCTTTGTGTAGCTTATCGAATTTAAATGTAACCTGTGTTTCTACAACACATTTTCCTAACAATTAATAAAACTTCCTAAAGTAATTTTCCAAAATCTGTCACCTCTAATAAGATAGAAGGAGAAACTTAAATCTAAATTCTCAGGTATCACAAGTATAATATGATCAAACCAGTTTTATGTCAACAAAGAACTGTGGTTTCCCAAATCTGGACTATTTTTCACACCCTTTCAAAGTCATTTGGGGAGTAGCTCTTGAAAAACATTTGCACAAAGAAAGTATACCATATGCCAACTCATGTGGCATGAAAGTTGAATAGAAAAACTAGAAAGGCTTTGTAGATTAATGTCCTTTAAACATGCTTTTAACAACACATTAGTAAATTAGATGTTATTAAGGAAGAAATAATTTGATATGTAATTTCTATGCACATAGAAAGTGTGCTAAATACAAGTGGATTTAAAGAAACCACTAAGTAAAATAAAAAGATGCAACCTGGTGAGTTGCATGATCTTGGGAAAGTCTCTGTCCCTCATATGGATGTAAAGAATACCTGACCTACAGCTTTACAGAACTGTAAAGTGTAAGAATGGAAGAAAATGCAAGAAAAAGTGCTTTGTAAGTGTATGTTGCTATTCACATATTACCTAGAAGCCTAACCCACACTGTTATGCAAAGGAGAGGTGATGAGTATGAATGAATAAACCCATTAGTAATGCAGTTAACATAGTAGTTTTACTATTACCTACCACAGAGCATAAGTAGGTACCCCATAAATGCACAAAACACATTGAGTTCAGCTAGAATATTGTATCATTTAAATCTGTGTGCAATTTGATTTCCTTTTTCAAACAAAATACTATGTTAAAATCCAATATATAAAACACATTATAAGAGCAGAATTACAAATCTGAGTGGATCAAAACTATCTCATGTTCTGAAACAATTACTTAACAAAACCTGGCGAGTTTACTGGAAACTAGCAAACAATATGTAGAAATGTCTGAATATACTGGAGAACATTCTTAGCAAAGAGCTATACCTACTGTGTACTAAAGAACTACTTTACCATTATACAAAAATACACATAAGAAATTGATTCTAAACAAGCAATATAACATCACATTTTGAATTGATTTTTAACCAACTACATTATTCAGTGTAATATGTGGCAAGAAACATTTATAAAGGATAGTTTATCCCATGAAAGATGAAAAATTGATCATGAAGAATTACTAACTATAAAAAGTCATTTATTTTTATTTGTTTAATGCTTGGAACTGACATTCCCAGATTTAAATCAGAGCACAATAAAAGTATTCTATGGAATGTACAAATGATTGAATACATAAAATATTTAAGTCAAGAAAAAAAATCAGTAGGTGTGGGATGGAGTCTTAAAATTTGTTTCTAAGTTATTGAAAATTCTTAGTAAATTTTCCATATAGATCATGCAACAAACGCTGGTTAGCATTCCAGTACAACTGAAAAGACTGCATACTACAGCTAAAAGGCAAGTAATAGCATTCCTGGGCCAGCCTCCCTTAACTTCTCAAAAATCCTCTAAGCCCTCTTGATCCCCAGGTTACACTGTTAGGGAGAATCAAGTTTGGAGAAGTAGGGCAGGGGAACTATAGCTATGCTACTAAATACCTTGAAAACAAGCATTACATCTTACTAACATATTCCCCATGTGGATTTATAAATATTTTCAAATATACAGAAAAGTTGAAAGAATTTTACAGTGAACATCTCTATGACTGCCACTAGAGTCTATAATTAACATTTTATTATGTTTGCTTTATCACATAGTTTTTACATTCTTTATCTCACTTTGAAAATGGTAAAGATAAAGCATGAGTCACTTCATGTATTGAGAATTTCTCCCATGTTCAATGTTCTTTTTCTCCTCTTGAAAATAGAAACAAAACTCTAATATTTAGGCTTTAGAGAGTAAACACTATTTAAATGTACCATGAATTAAGGGTAACCTTGCTCTTGTCAATATGCCATGGCCATAGAATATTTTGGTTTATTAAATGTGTCATCCTAAGGGAAATAAAGTCTTTGAACACAGACTTCTCTTCTGACTAGCTGTAGGGTTGAGTACTAGTTACAGGTGATTGATGTTGTATCCATATATCAGGATGAAATATCATGAGCATTAATTCTCCTCTGACTCTCTCCAGGGACCCAGCAGAAGGCATCATGGCCTGAAATGAACCACTAAGATGCAGCTCAATGGAAGCCAGGAAGAATGACCAGACCCACAGGGAAATTCTATCCTGGGGCTAGGGTGGAAAATCAAGGATTGATTTATTAGTTACACTTCAATCTGTGTGTGTGTGTGTGTGTTCCCACCCCACCCCACACCCAAATAAAGAAAGCCTTCACTTTTAGGGGAGCCTGGTATTAAAAGTGCTTAAATCATTTGTTATATGCAGTTTGGAGAGGGAAATCCAAAATGGGGTGCTATGATTTGAGCAAACTAAGAAGCCATTCAACACTAGCACTGCTGGAGCCCCATAGGAAGTCAGTGATGAGAAAAGAGTAATGATTCTGCCCCCAGAAGAGAAAACACAACCAACTCCTTAGTCCACCTCCAATAGCTACCAGTTATTGTTTTTCACATGTGAAGCACTGTTTCAACTGCTGTAACTATCACTTTAAGAAGTAACACAAATGAGAAAACTAGAGGAAGACAGAAGTTCAGTAATTTGACAAAGTGTCCGATTCAAGAACCAAACTCACGTGGTCTTATTGTAGATTCTGTGCTTTTAACTCTTTGCTATACTATGTTTTACTGGATCTTCCCAAAGGCATTGCTAGTTTCATTAGGTATTGAGTGAAATAGTAAGCCACGTTGTATTAGGAAGCAGTGGTTGTTTCTGCTAAAGGTAGTACTATGGTTTGTATGTTAATCTCCTCCAAAACTCATGCTGAAATTTTTTTTTTTTTTTTTTTTTTTTTTTTTTTTTGAGACGGAGTCTCCCTCTGTCGCCCAGGCTGGAGTGCAGTGGCCGGATCTCAGCTCACTGCAAGCTCCGCCTCCCGGGTTTACGCCATTCTCCTGCCTCAGCCTCCCGAGTAGCTGGGACTACAGGCACCTGCCACCTCGCCCGGCTAGTTTTTTTGTATTTTTTTAGTAGAGACGGGGTTTCACCGGGTTAGCCAGGATGGTCTCGATCTCCTGATCTCGTGATCCGCCCGTCTCGGCCTCCCAAAGTGCTGGGATTACAGGCTTGAGCCACCGTGCCCGGCCTCATGTTGAAATTTAATTGTCATTATTACAGTATTAAGAGGTGGGACTTTTAAGAGGTAATTATGTGCTGAGGGCTCCATCCTCACGGTTGGGTTGGTGCTGTTGTAAAAGAGTGATTTCAGCCACCATTTGCTCTTTTCTAGCTCTCTCTTGCCTCTTCTGTGATGATGCGGCAAGAGGCCCTCACCAGGTGCCAGCACCTCAGCACTGGACTTGCCAGCATCCAGAACTGTGAGCAAAGGAATTTCTATTTCTTATAGATGACACAGTCTGTTCCTGCAGCACAAGACAAAGTAAGGTAGGGTCATGGGCACCACCACTTCTTTTCAATGTATTGCTCATTGGTGATAAGCTCAACTAACAGGGTCCCCATCTTTAGGCAAGCTCTGTCCCTCTTCATCCACACAACTAATTTGGTTAGTGTGTGGTTTGCTCAGTGAAGTGGGGATTCCAGCTTTGAGGGATGCGAAAACCCAGATTTGGCTTTTGGACCTAAAGTCCTAACGCTTTTTCGAAATGATCCACTTTTAGGAGAGTTAGAGACATTCCTACACATCCTCTTTTTATAATGCCAGTCATTTTTTCCCATTTAGTCACTGTTTCATGGATATATAGCTTCCTCATAGGGAGCTCCAAGAAGGAGAGAGGAATGAATAGAAAAATTTTGCCTGAAAACCCACCCCAGATTCCAAGCACCAAATATCTGATTCAATAAATGTCTCCTAATTGTGTCTTGTTTGTTTTTTAATGAATAGAATAAAGGTAGGACGTGGAAAGAGGGACTGGCAGCTCTGTCAGCAGCTGCTTGCTTGTGACAATGTCAGTTGCAAAGGACATCAACAATTGAGAGGGCGTGAGTGATGGCAGCAGCTGTTCTTTGTGTGGGTCACACATAAATTGCCTGTTTATTTTTAAAAATGACCGACCATACTGAACAAGTGTTGATATTATCATTAGTCTGGGTATACACTTAGGATATCCAAGAATAAAATAGAAATGAATAATAAGGATGAAAGAATTCTTGAAAAGCTTAAATTCCAAACAGCTGTGCTAACAGAGTCCAACATTAGCTGACTGAAACAAATCTGAATACCAGAAACTCTAGATATAGAATGTCATAGTTTAGGTTTCCTGAGAGCAGACCCCGAAACAATGATCCAAGTGCAAGTAATTTATTTGGCTGATGATTCCAGGAAATACTGGGAAGGGAGTTAGGGAGACAGAAACCAGAAGATAGAAAATAAAGGCCACCTCATTGAACACATCACAGTGGTGAGTAACTAAAACTTAATCCTCCTGGGGTGCTCTCAGAAACAGTCAGTAGGGCAAGGGTTCTCAAATATTGCTGTGCATTAGAGTCACCTGGGGATCTTAAAATGCACATTCCCATTCAATAGGTTTAACGTAGGACCTGAGACTTTGTATTTCTTATAAGCTCCCAGGTGACAGTGATGCTGTTGGTCCTCAGAATATACTTGGAAAATCAAATATATTGATTTTTTTTAACTTTTCAGTCATACTGTAAAAAATTATATGTAAAAATAGGCAGAATTTCTTATGTCTATCACTTTTGTAACATATCATTAAATTGGCTTTGTTTCATTTTAATTCTTATCCCAGGCATTGCATATTCCTGAAATAGAATCAATCTTGGAGACAATTAGTCAGTCCCTGTGTAATAAAACCACAAAAATTTTTGTCCACCCTGTCTTATTGCTATTAAATCAGATGGCCCGGCTCACCAGCAGGCAGTCTGCTATCCAGAGAAACAAATGGGAAATATTTTAGAAGAAAAATGTTAGTCTTAGTATATTCATTCCTTTATGAAATGATAAAAGCCAGAACTCACATGTTAGTATCGAGACAGAGGAATGGACTTAAGAGAAATCAGAATTAAAACTGAGAAAACTTTAAATGTTCATAATAATTAGTATAATTATAATTACAGTCATAATTAATGGCAACTAATACTCAGAGATTTTCATACAATTCTGCCTTCAAAATGTTCAAAATATATTGAGTGTTATGTATCTTGGGACTGTATATTTTATCTATTCATTTTTATGAAGATATAGGCTCACTAGATCTATTGACATCTTAAATCAACCAATCAGAAGAAAGCACATAGTCTAGTCTAGAACAAAATGGTGAAACCATAAAGTATGCATATGTCCCATTCACTTCTATCCATTTCCAGTTTTTTTTCTGTTATACCAAGTCCATATACCTCAAAAATGTGTGCTGCCAGGTCCAAAAGGCCACCACATGAATTTCTAGATTTGTATGACATGGTGGAGAAAAAAATGAAAAGAGGTTCTATCCAAGTTCAAATCTGAGAAAGAAGTTTCTAGAATCACTTCTGAGTGGAAAAAGAGTCGCTTTATCTAATTCATCCGTAGAGGATGCCAGGTGAAGTATCCGGGAGACAGCTTTTGTGGAATCATCTTATAGAAGAATGAAGCAGAGGTAGAAATTAGGAATAGTCTTAATCTGCATCTGAGTATGCTACGATTACAGCACGAGTTTCTTTGGGAATTTGATGTTCATATTTATGTCTGCACATTAATTCCAGATTTATATAATAACATTATAAAATGACTATGTTTCCAAAATGAAAAGTTTAGATAATCAACAATCGAATGAGTAACCACTTTTGTTGAAACTGACACTACAATTCATTCTCACTAGAGCTGTGCTTCAGGACTGGCTGATAATAAATGATATGATGTGGTTTTAGAAACCTCATCATCCTTCATGGTCCCTATAACTTATTGTAATATACACTAAATAAGGAAGTGAGGTAGATTTACAAAAATAATTAAATGGCCTCATTTAATGAGGCCATTTTTTAAAGAAAATCAACAAATATTAGGGCTAGATCTATCCTCACTAAACTTTCTTTTTTTATGGACTTACGATCATATTTTCTTTAAAGAAAGGCCTTTGAAAAAATTCAACAGCCCTTCATGCTAAAAAACTCTCAATAAATTCAGTATTGATGGAACATATCTCAAAATAATAAGAGCTATGTATGACAGACCCACAGCCAATATCACACTGAATGGGCAAAAACTGGAAGCATTCTCCCTGAAAACTGGCACAAGACAGGGATACCCTCTCTCACCACTCCTATTCAACAGAGTGTTGGAAGTTCTGGCCAGGACAATCAGGCAGGAGAAAGAAATAAAGGGTATTCAATTAGGAAAAGAGGAAGTCAAATTGTCCCTGTTTGCAGATGACATGATTTTGTATTTAGAAAACCCCATCATCTCAGCCCAAAATCTCCTTAAGCTGATAAGCAACTTCAGCAAAGTCTCAGGATACAAAATCAATGTGAAAAAATCACAAGCATTCTTATACACCAATAACAGACAAACAGAGAGCCAAATCATGAGTGAACTCCCATTCACAATAGCTTCAAAGAGAATAAAATACCTAGGAATCCAACATGCAAGGGATGTGAAGGACCTTTTCAAGGAGAACCACAAACCACTGCTCAATGAAATAAAAGAGAACACAAACAAATGGAAGAACATTCCATGCTCATGGACAGGAAGATCAATGTCGTGAAAATGGCCATACTGCCCAAGGTAATTTATAGATTCAATGCCATTCCTATTAAGTACCAATGACTTTCTTCACAGAATTGGAAAAAACTGCTTTAAAGTTCATATGCAACCAAAAAAGAGCCCGCATTGCCAAGACAATCCTAAGCCAAAAAAGAAAAGCTGGAGGCGTCATGCTACCTGACTTCAAACTACACTACAAGGCTACAGTAACCAAAACAGCATGGTACTGGTACCAAAACAGAGATATAGACCAATGGAACACAACAGAGCCCTCAGAAATAATACCACACATCTACAACCATCTGATCTTTGACAAAAAGCTGACAAAAACAAGAAATGGGGAAAGGATTCCCTATTTAATAAATGGTGCTGGGAAAACTGGCTAGTCATAAGTAGAAAGCTGAAACTGGATCCTTTCCTTACTCCTTATACGAAAATTAATTCAAGATGGTTTAGAGACTTAAATGTTAGACCTAAAACCATAAAAACCCTAGAAGAAAACCTTTCAGGACATAGGCATGGGCAAGGACTTCATGTCTAAAACACCAAAAGCAACGGCAACAAAAGCCAAAATTAACAAATGGGATCTAATTAAACTAAAGAGCTTCTGCACAGCAAAAGAAACTACCATCAGAGTGAACAGGCAACCTACATAATGAGAGAAAATTTTTGCAATCTACCCATCTGACAAAGGGCTAATATCCAGAACCTACAAAGAACTCAAACAAATTTACAAGAACAAAACAACCCCATCAAAAAGTGGGTGAAGGATATGAACAGACACTTCTCAAAAGAAGACATTTATGCAGCCAACAGACACATGAAAAAATGCTCATCACTAGCCATCAGAGAAATGCAAATCAAAACCACAATGAGACACCATCTCACACCTGTTAGAATGGCGATCATTAAAAAGTCAGGAAACAACACATGCTGGAGAGGATGTGGAGAAACAGGAATCCTTTTACACTGTTGGTGGAACTGTAAACTAGTTCAACCTTTGTGGAAGGCAGTGTGGCGATTCCTCAAGGACCTAGAACTAGAAATACCATTTGACCCAACCATCCCATTGCTGGCTATATACCCAAAGGATTATAAATCATGCTGCTATAAAGACACATGCACATGTATGTTTATTGTGGCACTATTCACAATAGCAAAGACTGGGAACCAACCCAGATGTCCATCAATGACAGACTGGATTAAGAAAATGTGGCACATATACACCATGGAATAATATGCAGTCATAAAAAAGGATGAGTCCATGTCCTTTGTAGGGACATGGATGCAGCTGGAAACCATCATTCTCAGCAAACTATCGCAAGGACAGAAAACCAAACACCGCATGTTCTCACTCATAGGTGGGAATTGAACAGTGAGAACACTTGGACACAGGAAGGGGAACATCACACACCGGGGCCTGTTGTAGGGTGGGGGATGGGGGAGGGATAGCATTAGGACATATACCTAATGTAAATGATGAGTTAATGGGTGCAGCACACCGACATGGCACATGTATACATATGTAGCAAACCTGCACGTTGTGCACATGTACCCCAGAATATAAACTATAATAAAAAAAAAAGAAAACAGAGTTTTGTTTAGTTTCCAACATAAACAATCTTAAGTCATCTACATCTGCAAGAATAATCTGAAGAACACTTTTTGACTTTTATATAATGTTATTTTATCATCACTGCAAGAAAATGCAAAAATAAAGTGAAAAGAATCAGCACACTAAACGAAATAAATAGCAACAAGAACCAGGCTAGCTTTAAATTGATAAAGTACTTCTACTCTGTAGAGCTCTGGCAATCATAAGTGGGTGATGTTTCCAGGAAAATTATTAAAGTAACCTAACATAGTCACATGCAGACATCCATGCCCGGACCACACTTCTGTTTGATGTCAGTTGAAAGAGAAAGAACAAAACAGGTCTATGTGAATTGACATTGATGAAGCACTCATTGCTACTTGAAGACGATGCTTTCTCTAACCCTCCGCTTAAACCTGATTTTAAGTCAAAAAAAAAATCACAGGAGCAGCCCTTAAAATAATAGTCTTTTTCAGTATCAGTATTATTCCTTTCTATCAATTAATATAATAATTTCTCTCATTTTACATAATTCTTCACATCTCAAACACTATACCCAGAATATGTCACTTCTGAAGTAATCTGAAGTCTCATAGGACAGATGTGATGTGTTGGAATTTATCATGAACTTTTTCATGGCAATGTGAAAATAACTCTGGCAAACTGAATATGTAAAATATGTGATTTGGGGAAGTGAAAAACTGAGATTGTACTAATCTTAAAACATTTCCATAAAAGCAAAACACCTCTACATATACACAATAATATTGCTCATCTCTTTCTAGTTTAGAGAATAGAGCAACAAAATACATCCAACAGATCACCAAATACTTATTACACTTTTTTTGCCATTATTCTGAAGTGTGTATCCTGCTACCTTTTTATCACTACATCGTAAAATATTGACTATGACAAATGCTTTGGTTTAATACACAAAATATTCATGGAGCAATAAAACAGTGTTTCAGGGTGGTCTGAATTGCAAAATGCTGCAATTAGACTGACAGTAAAATCTACTACGCTCTGCTTTTCATTTCAAGGTCATGATTCATTACATAGCAGTATCATTTGTACCTATCGAGCTTTCACTGTTCTGGGTTTGTTTTGCAGAAATAATCCGACAAAGCAATAAAATTAGTGGACAGCAATATACAAACCTCATTGGCTTTGATTGTGCAAACAAAAGTCAAAAAGTCATATTATCAAAAATAAAACACTTCATTATTGGCATTCAGGTAGTTTGAGATGCCATGATAATTTTCCTATCTGGGACATTCCAGAACCTGAATGCCAAGAGCCAGGTTATGGCCCAATACTAACTGAAAGTTCTAATGAAAAAAAAATCAAAGAATAAGAAAAAAGCCATTAAATTTCACCTAGTCCTACACTAATCCAAGCTGATTTGAGATCCTTAAAAGTATCTTCTTCAACTTCTATAAGTCCTATATGATCCACATCTATAGTTGATCTGTAATGAAGAGCACTTCAGATACAATTTGTGGATATGATACCTTGTAACTTTCAAGTATGTGCTCCTCTGTTCAGATTTAGTAAGGTGATAAGGCATTATTTAAAAGAAACCAATAAAGTCAAACACTTTTGAATGCTTTGATTTTGAATAATAGTATATATATATTAAATACATATTTTATTTATATACATTTAAGGAATAGATAATTATTTTTACAAGACCCAAACTCTTAAGGAGATAAAAGCAGCTTTTATCGTTGTAGGAAGATACTATCTTAATAAACCAAAAGGGGCCATGCATGTTCCTGACATATGATGAGCACCCTATAAATGACCAACCTCGTCCCTGACATTCACCTACTCATTCAGTAGAACACATACTCACAAACTCATACAAGCAGTATCCTAAGAGTTTCTACTTAGAAGTAGAACATAATAAGTACAAATCTACACATCTTAAATTAACAAAAGCTAGTGATTTATTGTAGGCTGAATAAGAGATCAGTTGTGTAGTGCTTAGAATAGGTGCTTATTCAGTCCATTTCAATGTACTTTGCTTTGAATGTACAATATGCCAAACACCATGAAAAGTTGACACTTTTTCAGTAATATTAAAAAGATGCTTCACCACTCAATGAAGCAGGAGTCAGGCTAAATGCGTTCTGTTTCACCAATGTGGATCACTATGCCTGCTAAATTAATTCATCAGGAAGGACTATAAACACTTGAAGTAATTAAATAAATGACCTTCTAATCTCTACTAGCGATTACATGGTGGCAGGGACATGGCCAGAGCTTCATCTACAAAGATTTATGATGTTACATTTCAATTTTTCTTTAATTTAAACTCATTGTGACTCATTGTGTCATTGAGACTAGGTGTTCCTGCTGACATTTCAGATTCAAAAATTTTGAATCTTAAATCTTTATCTATACATATCAAGTTTCTGGTTTATTTGCAGATCTCACACATCAAGGCTACTTTTTAGGTGCCCACACCAATGAGGGAGCCAAGAGGTCATTAGAACTCCATTTACCACTCTTGATACTGCTGATTGAAAACGTTCATTCCTCTTCCATTCCCTTACCGAGGAGAAGGCGAGGCTATAGTGAAATGGGGGTCTTCCTGTGCCACATCACCAAGATAGTATTTTTACATTTCTTACAGAATTATGGTTCTCCAAGATTTGTCTAAATTCTATTACCATTAGTACATTGTGTATGAGCTGAGCAGTTTTGTGTGAGTTGGCCTAGTAAACCAAGTGTCATTACAAAACACTGTTTAAAGTTCCACCCAAAGAACTCAGAGAATGCCTTTAAGAATTCATTCCATTCTTCAGCTTTAATCCCTTTTGTGTTTGCAGAAAATCTGTCTTAGACAGGGAATGAAAAGATAGCACTGGTAGAGGTACTCATCTTTTTTGTCATGAAAGCAGCATCTCCATCAGAAATTATAACCCTGTAATTAATCACTCACCTATTACCTCCCTCCCTCTTTACCCACCCAATATAGTACCCAAATTGCCATCAGAGTTAAGGACATTAAAAACATGTAGATAGAAAAAGATGATTAAATGGCTTCTTAGTAGTTAAATTGCAGAGAATGCTTTAGATTGAAATTTACTGTGCCATCTCCTCTGGGTAAACACCCCAGTGCCAGCAGGAAAAAAGGCAGGCTGAACATTTGGTAACACCAACAAACTTATTCGTAACACAAGTATTTGTGTAGAAATTTATATCCACATTAAAGCGAAAATTGATTTCAGGCACCTTGAATTTTATAGTATTTAGTATTTTCTGAGATATACTGCACAAAAAATGAACCAAACTGGGAATAAACAATCTATGCATTTCTGCCTCTATTAATGACAAAAGGATTACTGTAGCCCCATGCTAGTTGCATTAATCATATTGGCGAAACAAAATTAATAAGCCATTGACTCAGCACAGCCTCTTCTAAACTTACCTCCACCACTGTGAAAGACCTAGCTAGTTGTTTTTCAGGATGTGAGAAGTGAACAGTATACAAAATTTCTAAGACAGATGTAAAAACAAAGCTTAGTTATGGCCCTTAGATCCACATCTTACTAAAAATTTCCTTCCTTTTATCTCATTTCTTGCGAGCGCCATTGCTACTGGGTCCCCACACACCTATCCTGTACTAACAGAGTCCATAAGAGCACTGCAAAAGATGATACATTTCAGTATGAGTGGGGCTCTCTGCCATCTCTGACCCTTCTGATAAGCATTCTTTAGGTGCTTCTCACTCCAATGGAGCAATTCAGCAGGTAAGAGTTTCTAAAAAGCTAGAAAAATAAAGTCGAAGTGCATCCCTTAGTATTCAATCCCCACTTCTTACTAAAAAGCTCGCTAAACCCTTTCTTTTAAAATAAAGTTAGCACAGTTCTTTTTTCTATCAGTTCTTTTGACATCACGTAGAATCAAAACAAAGCTTGCAGTTGCCTCACAATTTTCTTTCCAGGCCAGCTGTATAATTCAGAAGGCCTAAGTTGATGTGTCCCAAGGATATGAAATTGGAGAATTTAAAATGCTACTTATGCTTTCCAATGGCAGTAGGGCAGGTGTTCTCTTTAAGGAGAGCTCTAGCCTGCTCCATTACTCCAGAGGTGCCTGAGACTCATGCCTCACCCTGGGTCTCAGAGAACTGTTCCTACAAGGTCAGTTCAATAGGTCCCTAGTATGAAGTCAAGGGTGAGAGAACACAGTAGAATCCTTGCCAGCCCACTGGATGGATAAATTCAGAGGACTTTAGAAACAAAATCACCAACGGGTAATGAAATCCAGACCCACAGAAACACATTGCTATACAGCAGGGTTGATTTCCGTGAAATAGTATGTTATTTTATTTCATAAGGTGCATTCATTTGCAATTTCAAAAGTTCTCTTTAAGCATAAACAAAAAGGACTAAGCAAAGAGAAATATTTTTTACCTTCTTCTGATCTTCTAGCTTGTGACTCACTGGATTCTTCCCATGTCTGTTCATTTCTGAAGATAAATCCATCACATTAGGTTCTTGCCCTTCAAAATGGAATCTGTTCAAAAAAGCAGCAAACTAATCCAAGATGCAAATTCTAGGAACACACTGGCCCGCCACGTTCCCCATCACACACCGTTTCCGAACTTCATCGACTCCAAGGAATGATTAAAAAATCCATTGATTGAATGGAAAAAATAAGGTTTGCAGTTTACTCCCAGAACCTTCCAAATCAGCATATCGTTTTTAAATGCTGACTCCTCAAAAGCAAAATAGTCATCCGAGAATTTTAACTTCAACTGCTATCTTTTTCTTTCTTCACGGTTTTCCATTTTAATAAAAAATGACAGATTTCCTGTAAACCTATGATTTAAAGAAATAAATGCGCAGTTAATTCTCTTTCACCATTTTTGTTACAATTAGTAAAATAAATGATTATTTCAAAATTTCAAAATATTTTAGGCATAAGCAATATTTGACTTAAAAATAATGGCATTATTCTTCACCCTTATGACCTTTAAAATACCAAGCTAAAAAGTAACAAAGAAGACACAACTACTCATCAAACATGTATATATGATTTACTGTTCCACTCGAATTTCTGCATGTATAGAACCACAGAATTTTAGAAGACAGACCAATATGGCCAGATATTATGTTGTAGTTTGATAACTTTCATAGACAATTTTATTTAGACTTTGAAAAGGATCTGTAACACGGTTATTATCATTCCATTTTAAGATGACATAATTAAGATTAAGAGGGTAAATTTTTATAAGTCTAGTAAGTAACAGAACTATAATTAGAATTCAGATTACTCTGACATCAAAAAACCATTATTTCTCCTATGTGTACTCTTCTTGACTCATATGACACATTTTGTCCCACAGGGATAACATAAACAAATTTGTCAAGTGCCTTACTGGGTTATAGATACACTATGCACAGTACTTCTTCTTAAAGGGATCATATAATCCAGTGGTTTCCAAGGCCAGCTAGACAATAGAATCACCTGAGAATAATCATAAACATACAGATTTCTGAGGTACACTCTTAACTCTGCTAATTTAGAAGCTACAGAGAAGTGCTTGGACACCTGTATTCTTTTCATCTCTTTTAGATACTTGTGATATAGAAAAACCACTCTTGAAACCTCTCCTTAATGCAGGGCTTCCTCAACTTGTCTGCATATTAGACTCACATAGGAGGCTTCCAAAACTACTGGAAGCCCCACATACTGTGTTTTGGCACCACTGTCTCAATATATAAATTCCCTTTGTAATTGACCAATTACTTCCTGAAGAAACCTATCATCTCAGGAGGTTTCTGTCCATTTGTAATTATTCATAATCTTCATAGTCATCAATGTGCACAAAATATGTTTAATTTGTTTTATATGACAGTTCTTCAAGTATCACCTTAGCCAGGTTAACCATACCTAGCACCTGCAAAAATTCCTTAGCACCATGGTTACTTCCTTCAGAACAGGTTGCACTTTGCACAAGGCCCATAAACAGTGCTGTCCAGCACTGAGCACAGGGGTCAAGCACAACTTGCTCCCTTTAAGAATTCACCTCCAGATCCCTCAACACAAGCCATGACAAGCATAAAACAACTGATAAACATACTTTAAGTCAACAGTAAATTAAATGTTAATACGTATGAAAAATCAGCTTCTAAATTGCCCTTTGCACTTCTCTATACATTTTTTTTTTCTTATCTGGCATCATTTTCCCAATCCCTGTTCTATCTTCAGCACCTCTGCTCTGCCATGCAGATATTTTAGTTTGTGCACTACTGTGAAAGTTTCCAGCATAGTAAACAACGTAGACAAGGACTTTGGCATAAGAAAATATGATCAATTTGAGGAGCTGAAAGAAATCCAGTGAGGAGCCACTGCTAAATTTTAAGAAGGCATGCACTATAATAGGGTTTGTGATTTTAACAGTTCACCTGAACTGCCATACAGAAAATAGGAGGGAGCCAAACTTGTACCAGAAAAATCTTACAGGCATTGTTAGAGCAATCCGAGAAATATACAATAGCATCCCAAACTAGTGTAGGAGCTGACCAGGCGGAAAGAATGACCAAACTGAGTGATACGTCACGTAAGAGGCAGAGTTGACAGAATTGGTAATTGACTGAACATGAGTGTGAGTGTGTGGATTAAGGGTGCAGGAACATTACCTAATACAGCAAACTCATGAGAGACACACTTTGAACAAGAGAAGAAGAAAGGCATGGTAAAACAAAAGATACCTGCTAAAATCCAGGAAATTATAAGCTAATCTCACTGATGTTCATAGATGCAAAAATCCTAAACAAACATTAGCAAACTGAATCCAGGAATGTATAAAATGAATCATGAATCAATTCCAAATTGATACTATCCCAGGAATAAAGGTTAGTTTAAGATTTAAAAATAAATCAGTGTAACTCACCATATTTACAAAACAAGAAAAATTATATGCTCATCTCTATGGGTGTAGACATATACTTTGATAAATTAAACATTGATTCATGACCTAAAATTTATCTTGGCAAATGAGGAATAGAAGGGGACTTTCATAATCTTCCTTTATCTGATAAAGTGTATTCACCAAAAAAAAAAAAAACTACTGCAAACATTAAACATATTGGTGAAAAGTTAAAAACTTTTCATATGATCAAGAACAACACACAAGTGGCTACTAATATGACTGTACTTAAAGTCTAACCATGCAGTAAGACAAGAAAATATGAGATGAGGGAGGAAGGGGAGGGAGATGGGGAGAGCAAACAAGCAGTATAAACACTGGAAAGAAAGAAATAAAACTGTTATTTGAAAATGTTATGGTAATATATACAGAAAATATTAAAGAATCAAGAGATAAATTACTAGGATCAATAAGTGAGTTTGGTAAGTTTCTGGATACAAAGTCAATATATAAAAATCCTTTATATTTCTTTATAATATCAACAAATATTTAGAAAATGAAACTTTGAAAATATACTATTTATAATAGCATTAAAAATATCAAATGCCCTGGAACAAATCTCACAAGAGAGTGTAAAAACTTTATGATAAAGCAATAAAACAACATCAAAAGAAAATAGAGATTTAAATAGAGGGCTGTGCCATATTCAGAAATTATAAGACTCAATAATGTAGAAATAACTCATACCTAAAATATTTATTACATTAAATGCAATACCTATCAAAATCCCCACTTTTCTCTTTATAACTTTAGAAGATGCTTCTAAAAGGTATATGGAAATGCAAACAATCAAGAAAATCCAAGACACTGATGAAGAAGAACAAGTTAAAACTATTTGCTCTACTGGATGTTAAGGCATATTTTAAATCAACAGTAAAAAAATGATAATAACAAGGGTAGAAAACTCAACCAATGGAACATAGAAATCCCCGAACCAGACTTTAACAGATATGGCCACTTTATTTGATAAAAGGTTGAATTGCAAAACCATGGAGAAAAAGTCTTTTCAAAAAAGAATGCCAGGTCAGTTGGATAGAAAAAAGTTAAACCTGACTTCTACTTCACACTAACAATTTCAGGTGGACTGCTGATATAAATCTGACAAAAAATAAAGCTTCTGGGAAAATGCCTTCATTATCTGAGGGTAGGGGAAAATTTCTCAAGAGCTCAAAAGCACTGAACATGAAGAAAAATAACTATAATATCAAAAACTTGCATTAATCATAATACGCCAATAAGAAAATATAAATTCAACTCATGGACTAGGAAAAGTTACTTGTTATATACATAATTACATGTAAAAATATCTAAAAAGTCAGTAATAAAAATACAATAGACAAAAATATCTGAATAGATGCTTCTAAAAAATAGTAATATAGATGAAGAACAGATTAGTCATTGCCGTGGCTTAGGGATGAGGTTGAGATGAGTCCAAAAGAGGCAGGAAATAGGAGCCCTGTGGTACGGTGTTAACAGCATTGTATCTTGATTGTAAGGGTGGTTACATGAATCTACGTATGTGATTAAGTTGCATAGACAATACACATAAACAATTCAGTGTCTATAAAACTGGTGAAATATGAATCTGCTTACTCTGTGGACTGTACCAATGCCAACTTCCTAGTTTTTATCTTATACTATAGTTATGCAAGATGTTAACACCATAGTAAACTAATTAATGGGTACACAATACTTCCCTGTCCTTTTTTTGCTTATCTTGACACTTCCTGTGACTCTAAAATGATTTAAATAATTTAAACATGAAAAGTTAAAAAGGATGGACAAATGGCCCATAGATACATGTAAAAATGAATACTCTTACTAGTAATCAGCACAATGCTAAGCAAAACTACATGAGATATAACTTCTCGTCTACCTAAGTTAATAAAAGGAATGACACTATCAACTGTTAGCAAAGACATAAAACAAATGGAACACTGCTGGTCAAAATGTAAATTAGTATAATTATTTTGGGAAAATGTTTAGTATTATCTACTAAGTTTAAAGATACACATACTTAATAACCCAGCAATAATATTCCTAGGTATGTACTCTTCAGAAATACATGCATATGTTCATTAAGAGTCACAACAGGAAAGTACCTTCAACATAACCATAAAAAAAACTCAAAACAATCTGGAAACAAAGTTCAACATTAGAATAGATAAATAACGTATGGTATGCTTATGCAGCAGACAATTATACATTAATTAATATTAACAAACTATGGACACTCTTATCAATATGTATGAATCTTGAAAATATTAAGGAAGCCAAAACCAAAGCAAAAGAAATACATATACTACACGATTCCATTTATACGAAGTTGCAAAAACTGGTAAAACTAAACCATGGTGTTAGAAGTCAGGATACTGGTTACCTTCGGTGAGTGAGAGGGAATGATGTTTTAATAGCAATTTGATTACAGTGTTATCCATATTCATTTTTTTGACTTGGGTGGGCAGTACATTAATATAAGCTTTGTAATAATTCACTGAGCTGTAAATTAAAATTTTGTATAGTTTTCTCTTTGTAAATTATGCTTCACGATCAGAAAAAAAGCTAAGAAAAACCTCAGATACATCTATGTGTTTAGTGTTCCCATAAATGGTCTCTCCAATAAGCAACAATAAAAAAAAATGTTAGACTGATTAAACTTGTTATTATTAGGTGTCATTGTTATTTTTTAACGTTATAGACCAGCTGCTTCACTATGGCATAGAATTTTGCCTAAGCACAATGTCAAGCTCATCAATAGCATGGTTTATCAAATGTCAGAAAATGTATTTATCTCCTAACTTTCAAAATATCTCCCCCTCTCTTTAGAGTAGTAAGGCATTACAGTCTGTCAACCATATTTTCCATACACATTATTTTATATTAGCATGAAATAATTTTTCCAAAAGCATTGCTGAAGTTCTAAATTATTCAAATTTATCTACATTACCTAATACCTTCCTCGTAGTAGGAAAAAACATATGGAAGACACAAAGCACTGTGTGCCTAATGTGTGCACAGCATAGTGCAGGCCCCAAATCATCAGATTTTAAATGCTCCTACTTGTCTTTATACAGTTTATAGTCCATCAGAGAGTCAGATGTAATGAAAACAAAGGAGCACCAGCATATTCTTGTCAAATATCAAAACCTTAGAATACCAATGAGTTTACACCAATGCTAAAAGGCAATTTCATGTGGACAGAATTATGGACAATTATGCACATAAAAATTAATTTATGATTTCAGTTCATTTTAAATTAATAATTTAAGAAGACTTATCCTTACTTTTGCACAATAAAAATGATTTACGATAAAATTACAAAGCTGCTGGAATGTACATAAAGATATTGAAAAGTTGTTCCCTCATACGAAGGTAATTGTCAATATGTAATATAAATTCTCTACCACTTTTATTCAATATAATACAGTGGTTGGGTTTGGTAGTGAAATCCAATGCCTTTATGTATAAGTATAAATAGTTTCATGTTTTTATAGCTTAAAAGAATGTTTCCATACTGCTCAGATTCACCCAGGAGTCTCTCATCAGATAAAGGATAAATGTTTTCAGTGAGATTTTGAAAGGATTTGTGAAGATTACTTTAGAGAGTGATTGGAGTATGTGCTACTCCTACCTCAGTCTGTGACAGGGATTTTACAGGGACCACTCAGAGAGATTGATGGATATTTTCAGCAGTTGAGGGGACACAGAAACCTAGTACCTGGGCAAGGTGAAGCGGCCTGTGACCGCAGGGCAATGACACATCTGAGAAGTAATTTGCAGTCTTCTCTGATTGTGAATCAAAATGTACACATCTTAGGGACCTGATAAAGAATGTGTGTAAAAATGTTTCCCTGAATTCATTTAGTAAAACCGATCCTGCTCAAAAGGGTAATTAGCCAGGGTAAGGGAACTCCTGAAGGAGGAAGCTGTGGGAACTATAGCTGGAAGGAGGAGCTGAGGAGACATCCGGAATATCTGGCTCAAAGAGAGGCTACTATCCAGTTCAAGGGAGATGAGGTGAGGGAGGTCTAGCAGTACGGTTTTCAAAATTCTTAGACAAATAACCAGGAAAGTCAGTTTTAAACATCCCCCTGGCATACAGTCAATGAGCCATCTTACAATATTAAGATTTTCTTACCTCTCCTCTTTTCCTCACCTACCCTGCAAACACCCTAGTAAGTGTGGAGGAGGTGAAAGGAGAAAGAACTTTCCAAATAGCAGAGGTATGGTAGCAAAGGGCAGTAGTCTCTGGTCTTGGTTTGGGTAAAGAGGAAGAAGCTTTTGGATAAAGATGTGTTTACAGATATATTGAAAAAAATATTCAAATTCTGAATTGAAACCTGTTGTGTGACCAACAGTGAGACAGTGATCATAACTCTTTTTTTTTTTTTTTTTTTTTTTTTTAGATGGAGTCTTGCTCTGTCTCCCAGCCTGGAGTGCAGTAGTGCAATTTCGGCTCACTGCAAGCTCCACCTCCCGGGTTCACGCCATTCTCCTGCCTCAGCCTCCCGAGTAGCTGGGACTACAGGCACCCACCACCATGCCAGGCTAATTTTTTGTATTTTTAGTAGAGACGGGGTTTCATCATGTTAGCCAGATGGTCTCGATCTCCTGACCTTGTGATCTGCCCACCTCAGCCTCCCAAAGTGCTGGGATTACAGGTGTGAGCCACCACACCCAGCCAATCATAAATCTTACAGTATGTAAAAGTGAATGAAGCACAATTATATGATCCAAATTTACATCCATAGATAGAGAAGCAATTAATTCTATGAAGAAGTTTAAAGAAACAAGAAAGAAGTTTGGAATAGAGATTTAGATTTGTGAGTCATCAATCTCAAAAGGAGATCATGCATAGAAGTTACATGGGTTGAGAAAAGTACCAAAGACAGGCCTCTTGAAAAGATTCAAATTGCCTTAGGTACTATTTTCAAAATTAGCTCTTAATCCCATCCACTTAGCAAACTTAATCATACCACTTAATTAAAATTCATCAATGGTTCTCTAATACCTGGAGCCCAAAAGAAAACAAAAATCAAAATTTCTCAGCATGATATTCAACACTCTACCCATTCTGTTTTTTTAACTTCCCAGCTCCTATTTTATTGTAGCTGTACAAAACAAGTTATAATACCTCAATATAACTTGTCATCTCACACCTTGGACATTTATAGATCCATGTATGCCACACGATCCACTTGGAAAGTTCCTACTTCATGTTTACAAAGTTTCCTCAACTCATTTCCTCTCTGAAAGCTTTGCATTGTAACCCCACTCACCCAGACATGTTCTACAAGCATACACACACACACACACACACACACTCACACACACCAATCATTGCCTATAAGGCTGAAAAGGTTATGCCAAAATTGTCTTATTCTAGTAGAAATAAATTTATAGTTTAGAAAGGCCATAAGTCAGGTGCGGTGGCTCACGCCTGTAATCTCAGCACTTTGGGAAGCTGAGGGGGGGCAGATCACTAGGTCAGGAGATCAAGACCATCCTGGCTAACACAGTGAAACGCTGTCTCTTCTAAAATTACAAAAAATTAGCTGGGCATGGTGGTACACACCTGTAGTCCCAGCTACTTGGGAGGCTGAAGCAGAATTGCTTGAACCCAGGAGGCAGAGGTTGCAGTGAGCCAACGTCGTACCACTGCAGTCCAGCCTGGATAACAGAGTGCGACTCCATCTCAATTAAAAAAAAAAATAGAAAAAGAAAAAGAAAAAAAAAGAAAGAAAGGCCATAGGCCTCTTCTGAGCTTATTATTTTAGCCATATTCTCTTTGAGATAGTACATGCATACAACAAAGTACAAAAATCTTTAGTACACAGTCTATGACACATGCATCTACTGAGTTAACCATGCATATCAAGATACAGAACATTTCCCAAATTTCAGAAGACTCCCTTATTTATCCTTTCACATAATAGCCCTAACGGTATCCACTACTCTGAGTTTTATCAGCATAGTTTCCCTGTTCCTGAAACTTCAATATAACGAATACTACAGTGCCTACAGTATGTACTCATTTGTTTCTCCTCTTTTCTTTTCTCAACATTAAATCTGGAAATTGTATCTGTGTTGTTACAAGTAGCAGTAGCTCATTCTTTTTTATTCCTTTACGAAGTGGAAGGTTGTGCTCATATGTCCCAATTCATGTAATTGACCAAAATAATGCTTAATTAAACTGGAATTTTTAATCATCCTGAATTCTGTATCCTAATTCAGGCTTTCTGGACTCTTCATGTTTACACATGAAGAAAATAAAGAAGTTCATTTTACTTCACCTATTTTTTTCCCAGGCTTTGTGACTTCTATTCAAGTCAAGAGAATACAAGAAGTTCCTGTGACCAGACTATTAACAGAGTAACAAATCTCAAATCCAGAAACTGTTTAAAAAAATGACTGAAAATTTATTTAGGAATTTTAACTATTAGTCAGAGGTGATATGGTCATTATATACTCTTTAAATTCTCATATTGTGTTGTTGCTTCATCTTTATGTGGCTAAATCAGCATGTCTAAAGGGCAAAGAAAGGATCCAAGCCCAAATGGGAAGGGTTAAGCTGTTCTAGCAGACCCATGGCCTTGGGTCAGAAGTTCCACTTGGTATCCCACCGTGCCCCAGATCCAAGACTCATTGTTACACATAACAAAGTATTCTACCCACAGTAAAAATATTAGAAGCCTAACAGAATAATATGACTGTTCAAAATATATTTTTTAAAAAATATTTAAAAATATTTTAAAGGGATTATTTTAAAAGGTTATTTAAACATCAACATCTATTTGTGATTTAAATATTTTTAAAAGCAAAAAAAAAAATAGAAACAGGAATAAAAGAAAGTCAAATAGCTACAGCAGAAAATATTGTACTCACTAATGAACTGTCAAAAGAATATGTAGAGTATGATACCATTTATATAAAGTTTAAAAATCATTACTAAATATTGTGTGTAAATACAAACAAATATAGTAAAAGTAGAAAAACATGTATGCAATGATAAATTCTTTAAAAGTCAAAAATAAAGATGCTTAACACTACCATTTACATAAACCATTATGTTATAGGTCCTTATCACCATGTCAAGACAAAGAGAAATCAATACAAAATATAAGAATAGAAAAGGTAGAAAAAAATGTATATATTATTGACCAGAGACAGTACAGGAAAATTTATAAACAAATTATTTAGAATAATCAAGGTTATCTTTTATGATACACCAACAAAATGTACATTTGTATCATCAACAATAAAAACAGTAATAAAATGCAATTTTAAAACAAATTCTACTAGTAAGAGAAACAAAAATTATAACGTCCTTAGAGCTAAGACTAGAACAATATATGACCTTTACAAGAAATATTTGTTTGTTTTCATTGAAAGATATGAAGAGTATTTATATAAATGGAGAGATATAACATGTTTATGAATAGGAGGATTCAATATAATAAAGGTGCCAGTTGTCTTTTATAATTCCCTAAGTTCAATTCCAATCCAAATCTCCATATGTAACTTTTTAATGTAACTTAAAAAGCTGATTATGAAATTTATATGTAAGAGCAAAGGAAAACGAATAGGCAAGACCATTTTGAAAAATGCATGCTTTCGAGATTTTCAAGATACCAAGATTTATGAAAAATAGTGATATTTAAAACTGGGGAGAAATTGGCCAAAGGAAAAGGCAAATAAATTATTAGAATAGACTATATTGCTCAGAAACAGAAACATACTACACAGATTATTAATATGCAGTCCAATGAGGAAAAAAATTGACAATTAAAAAATGTTTCTGAGACAATTGGCTAAACATATGGGAAAATAAAACTAATAAAAAATAATTCTTAAATGAGACATAAAAAAATACAAACCCTAATGAAAAAGACTGATAAAACTGACTATATCCATGTGTACAACAAAGTGTCAGCATATAAAATAGAAAACCCAGAGACTGGAAAAATATAGTATATGTGTCTCAGGATCCTTAGGGTGTCGCTTTTCCAGGCGGAAACTTCTGTTGTTCGTGGTGCCTTTCCCTGGGTTTTGCCTGGGCCTGTGGGCTCTATCCGCTCACTCAGTCCAGCAGGCTGGCATCAGCTAGTGCTACCAGCCAGATGACACGTCCGCCAAGGGCGGAGCCAGAAGTGCAGCAGTGAGGAGTGTGTGAATGAGCACAAGGTCTGGTCACAGCGCACACAGCCAGGATTGCTGGCTGTGGCAGGGCAAGCAGCTCCAGGCACCCACACAGATGCTTGACTCATGCAAGGCTGCAGGTGAACCGGGCATTCAGAAAGCTGCTTCCACTGCGGGGACCAGGGAACACAGTGGTACCTGGAAGCTTGGACCTGCCAGGAACTGCAGAACCCCAAAGAGGGTGTCACAGCCCGGCCTGGGGAGCCCCTAGTTCTGGGATCCCCAGAGGGATGCAGCTCTTCTCTCCTTCTCCTCGCCTGCAACATGATGAGCAGGGGTGCATGTTTCAACCCTGTATGTGTTATAGCTCTTTCAGTTCTGCCACCCGGCAGGTCCCAAATTCTTGTCCCATTTCAAGGAAGAAGGAAGCATGCAGACAACTGGAGTAGAAACGAGGCAGAGAGGAGCTTCACTGAGACACAGAACAGCTCTCAGGATACCCAAAGTGGCTAGCTCCTTTCTGCAGGTAGGTCATCCGGACAAGAGTCCAGTTCTCAGCAGAGAGGAGACCCGGAGTGGGTAGCTCCTTTCCACAGGCAGGTCATCCAGGTGAGTTGAGAAGACTTGAAGTGGGTAGCTGCTTCTCACAGCTGGTAGTCCCAATGTCTCTGTGAGTCTGGCTGAGTCCAGGGCTTTTTGTGGGCTTCAGAAGGGAGGAAGTGCATGCTGATTGGTCTATGGGTGGCCATGGGTGGGCGCTGAAAAGCACCATAAGTTTTCACTCCTGGCACAGATTCCACCTGCAACTGACAGCCTGGGCTCCATGCTTCAGGCCATCCCCGGCTTGAAGATGGGACTTAACTCACCCCTTTCTGCCCAGGAGCCTGTCTGCTTCCTGCTGCTCTCAATCATGTCAGCCACAGCACCCACCCACCCAGGCTGTTCAAGCAGAGGGCATGTCAAACCACCCTCAATCCACCCTGTGCCCCCGCTCCCATGCTCCTCAGTGCCCAAAGTCTGGAGGGGGCTGAGGAGGCAGGGACCTAATGTGTCAGTACTACCCTGAGCAAGCATACACCCAGCCAAGTTGTGACAGTGCCTGGGCTCAGCCTCAACTGTGCTCCAAAATCAGAGCAGGCACTGGGAGCGAGGAGAGGCCAGGCCACGGGAGCAGGCAGAGGGGCTTCGTGGCCCGAGAGTGCAGGGATGTCTCGGTCTGGAACTGCAACAGGGCAGTTGCAGCTGTGCCTGGTGAGCAGAGGGATCCTGACCCACCGACTTAGAAGGGGGCAAATCTCTCCCTCTTGCCCCCCATCACCCCCACATGGAGCACAAGCACGCAGCCCCAGACACGCCTTCCCGGCTACAGCCCGAGTCTTCACAGTGGCCGTTCTAGATGGGCTGCCACTGCCATCATATATACGTGTATACGTACTAAAAATAGAATTCTTACAAAGTAACTAAAAACAAAGAAGACAAGTGACCCAGCAGAAAAAGAAGCCGAGTATATATACATATATGATGAAGCAATTCACACAAGAACAAACATGGATGGTGATATAGTTTGGCTGTGTGTCCCCACCCACATTTTATCTAGAATCGTAATCCCCACATGTCGGAGGAGTGGCCTGGTTGGAGGTGATTGGATCATGGGGGCACATTTCCCCCTCGCTGTTCTGATAGTGGATAAGTTATCACAAGACCTGATAGTTTACCAGTATGTGGCACTTCTTCTCTCTCTCTCCTGCTCCACAATGTGAAAATGCACTTGCTTCCCCTTCCCCTTCTGCCGTAATTGTAAGGTTCCTGAGGCCTCCCAAGCCATGCTTCCTGTTAAGCCTACAGAACTGTGAGTCAATTAAACCTCTTTTCTTCATAAATTACCCAGTCTCAGGTATTTCTTTATAACAGTTTGAGAACGGATTAATACAGATGGCCAACAAGCACATGAAAAGCAGTAACTGACAAATTACACATCTTTTTTTTAAAAAAAAGATAGTAGCAGAGTCCCATCTAAAAGAGTATTTAAAAAGTTTAAATGTTACCAATATCAACTGTTGGCAAACATGGGCTAATACTAAAACTTCCGTAAACTGCCAGTGAGTATGTAACTGGTGCAAATACTTTTAGTGAGTTATCTGGCAAAATCCAATAAAATTTAATGTCAACAGACCTTATCATGCATCCATTGAATTTCTTGGGAGAAATACATACACTAAAATACATGAATGAGAATGTTCATTGTAGCCTCTTTGGCATTGGTAAAACATTTGAAATATTCTAAATATTCATTATCAGGTATCTAGATCAGTAAATTATGACATGTATCTGTATAATGGCATGTTTTATAATATTTAAAATTTATGTATTAAACTTTGAGCTACTCACACAAACAAATCTTAATATAATCATGCATCAAACAAGTTGCACAAGAATAGAGAATGATGTCACTTACAAATTTAGAAACATGTAAAACAGTAATAAATACCATTTGGATACAAATACAGATATGGTAAAAGCATTAAAAATGTGTTAGAAATGACAAATCCTAAATCGGGATTGCAGTTGTTTTCTGGAATGAGGACATGGAAATAAAAAGAGTTACAACAGGAGCATTTAGTAATTCCAGTATTCCATTTAGGAATTCCAATATTTTAT
The DNA here is from genome assembly GCF_024542745.1 of Macaca thibetana thibetana. NCBI lineage: Eukaryota > Metazoa > Chordata > Mammalia > Primates > Cercopithecidae > Macaca > Macaca thibetana. The sequence goes on along the minus strand of NC_065588.1, from coordinate 73,747,309 downwards.
ATCTTTAAAAAAAATTCTGAAGCAAAATGTTAAAATATGGCAAAGCTAGATGTTGAGTACATGAAAGTTAATCATTATTATTCACTCTGTTTTTCTTAATCATTATTATTCACACTGTTTTCCTTAACACCTAAAATAGTTCCCCCATAAGAAATGTTAAAAAAAGTTATAGAATGCAAAATTATTTTTAATAGATAAGTCAATCAAACAACCTACCATTAGACTATAACATGGGGTTTTCAACAGGGATAAGATCTCTTCATGTGGCATTTGGCATTGTGCTGGAGGACTCTCTTTTTCATTGTACTGGAGAGTACTGCTGGCATTTACCAGGGGAGGGAGATGATAAATGTCTTGCCATGCATTGGTACAATCCAGTACCAATAAAAATTGCCCACAGATCACCTATCAACAGACACAGCCACCATACCAATCTGTCTCAGAAGTACTTAACTTGACCACAGTCTTATCTCAAGCCCCTTACCATGAGAAGATGGCTTATTTCTCGGGATCCTTTCCTTAATAACATTATTTCCCTCAGAGCATCCTGTGCGTCAGAGGTTGTTCTAGGATCAGGCAGGAAGAGAAAGATGCATAAGGCTCTGCCCCAATACCTACCCCGTAAGCTGAATTCCTACCTCACCCTCTCAGCTAAAGTGTTGGGCTCCATCAAGTCAACCCTAGGAAATCTTTATTGCCACCTGATTCAGATGCAAACAATCAAACAAAGTCTCAGTGCCATTGATTGCCCTACAAATGCCCCTCCACACAAATGTATTCCTTTTTTGGTATCATGAAGAATCAGACAACCAGAAAGTAAACACTAATGCAATACAATTTTGTGGGTGAGTTTTCAGAAAACTGTAATATAAGACAAAACAAGCTTTTCTCTTGTATACTATGTATTCATAAAAGGTATTTTTTAAAACTGCCTTGCATCATGCTTTATAAACTAAGTTATTGCAAAATGTCATCTTTCCCACTTGTGATACACAGGAGAAATAAAAACAGCAGGGGAAAACATTATGTTCCTTGCAACATGGCTGTTCTGCCTCATTTCTGTAGCCTGCAAATGATAGGCTATTTGCCCTTATCAGATAAATTGGCTCTGCAGCCACATTTAAAAGAACATACACTGGTTTTCAGCAGGAAGTTTGGACTTGATTACTTCAAGATAAAAGGACGTAAGGAAGGTTGAGTATCATTTTGAGACAATAATTGTATGTGTAATGGGGATTGAACAGTATAATACATCTATATTCTTAGGTACTAATGATAAGTAGAAAAAAGCTTGCATCTTTCAGCTAAATTTGTTTATTTCCTGAAAAGTCAATGTAGTAATTCAAGGCCAAGTGACAGGAAATTACAGTTTCCTGGTTGACATCAATTCAATCTTCAGTAATAGTTCTTAAATGGAGTTTCTATGCTCAGAAGAGAGGGAAACACACACACACACACAATATTTCCAATAACTCAGGTCACAACCCAGGTGATATGGCAAACATTATGTGGCTAATACTATGATGTATGCCTACAAACATGCATTGCCTTATTATGCAATTTTAATCAAACCTATTTTTTGATCAGGTTCTTACATTTAGTCTTGTATATGAGCTTGGTTATTTAGAGAACATAGGCTCTCATAAGCAAGATTTGAAACACATGGCTGTTTCTTATTATAACATTAGATAGATAATCATTTTATCTAGGTAGTCACAAAAGTAAATACGCTAAATAAAGTTTTTAAAAATTAAATTAAAAACAAAAATTGATTTCTAGTCTCCTTGCTCAAGTGTTATCAATAATACATAGTTCTCTCTTGGGAGAAGGGAGCCTTTCTCACCTTTCCTACCCATGCTCAGGACCCCATCCTCTATATCATCTGTTTAAACTCTCCTGATAGAAGAGACTACTAATTTTCACCCAATATCCATTCTCCATTTATCCTCAAGGTTTCAGCTGCACATAGGGCCTCAAAATGGGAGACCACGTTCCCAGTTTCCCTCTTTGCAAGATCTGGCCATTTGATGATGCTGTAGCCAATAGAATGCACACGCCACTTTCAGATGACGTAATTTCAAAAGGAAATTACAATTTTCTCTCTTTCCCCCAAACACATGGCTGTTTCTTATTGCAATAGCAACAAAATAGGTGATCGAGTCAGGTTAGGTAACATTATTGAAGCAAACCTAAAATATACTGAAAAAAGATCTGATGACATATCAAAAGAAACAATTTGGACTTCATAAATTTTGAAATAGAAATTTTAAAAACTTCTATGTGTTACTCATCATGGTTTCAATTCAGTTTATTAATTTTCCAATAAAAGGGTTATACACTTTTAAGAATCCTTACAGTTTTAATATTCTAAGATTTTATACATTGCTTCCTAATTTCTGCCACTTTCTTAGCCAAAGCCTTTCATTATCTTGATTAGTGCACTGCAACCTACAGATACTCTGAGGAGAAGCACACTTCCCTTGTTAAGAGATGTTCTCATCCTTCCTTGAGTTCAGATAATCATAAGCCATGATTTGCTGCCATTTGTAACCCAGTCATCTACATTTTACTTCCTATTATATCCAACCTTTGGGCACTAGTCCAACACCAATAAAGAAGCAGATGCTATTTATCCAGTATCAAAAATTCCAAATTAAGTAGAGAATAAAAAGGCTAGCCAGCAGATAAAACTGTAGAAATTTTCTACTAGAGAAACCAATGGTATATTCTGGAGAGGGAGATCAAAGAGAAAGCAGCCCTTAGTAGAGTCATTCCTTCATGTAATACAATTTGTAAAAGGATGGGGAGGGGAGAAGGCCTTTAGAAAACAGTCAGTAGTATTTTATGTCCCATACAAATCCTGCCTTGTGTATCTTTTCTTCTTGATATAGCAGAGTATTTTTATATTTTACTTTTAACAGTTTTAGAAGAGACTATGCTGCATATTCTGCACATCATTTTTTCCTCCTGTGCATATGGAAAGACCACATTTTAGCATGTGGTAAATAATATTACTCAGGCCCAGTAAGTATGAGAACCAGAAGCTTGGGCTCATCCAATTCATTTTTTGGGTTAGTGTACCTGATATCTCTGACAGACACCACTGGTTTTTCATGAATATACACCATCCATCATCCGCTTCTTCCTTTGGTTGTGGATACCCCAAATTAAAAGATGCAAATTAAAAAGACAAAGAACTGTCTAGCTAGAGGCTCTTCCCAGTCTCCCTTGCAACTAAGGATGACCATATGACAGATTTTTCATTAGTGAGATATAGGCAGAATTCATTCATGCCACCACTTGTAGATGAAACAGATATATGCTCACCTGACCTTTCCCTTCCCACTAGCTAGATTATAAATGGTACAGGAGGAACCAGAGCAGCTATCGTGGACCATGACATGAAAGCTGCATGTTAAGAAGGACATATCAATGAGATTGAGTGAGTCTGAGTCCCTGGGTGGCTATGTGAGTGGTAATACACTACCAGCCCTGGACTGTCTTTGGACTACAACGTAAGAATGAAACACACAAACCAAAACACTTTTCTCTTTGGGAGGTGGGCAAGATTACTTATAACAGCAACTTGGACTGTACCTTAACTGATATTCATCCTTACTCCATGTAACATCACCCTAAGAGTATTCCAGTAACTGTCCTGTCTTATTTTGGATTGGGGTTCATTCTACTCCCACTACCTCCCACTTACAGAAAGTTTAACCACATTTCTCTTTCCGAGTTTTTCTTGGAAAAAATTGTTTTCATGCCTCAGTTTGGAATCCTGATTTGGCCTCACATTCTGTCTCACTATCCTCAATCCCTCTTGGGTCATGCTGGCTGGATGTATACTTGGTTTCAGCAATGTCCCAGCTTGAATATGGCTGTGATGCTCTCACAGTCTTCCTCAAAAAAGAAGTTTGCCTCATTTTTCTAGGACTTATGATCTCACATTTTCCCTAGTCCTTTTTCCACTGAACCTCTTTCCCTAATGCATATGTAAATACATTACAACCACAAAAGAAAATTGCTACAGTAAGAGAAGTAAGGTATACTCTTGGCAGTTTCATTTTCATGTCTGTAGTTTCAGCATTTGTCAGCTCTTTGCAGTAACTTTAAGTGGCCATGGCATTTAATGACCTACAGTTTTGCTTTGACTTTGCTAGTCATTGTTGTCATGGTATTGCACTTTCTAGTACAGAGGGGAAAGAAAGAGGTAGAGCGGAAGGAGACGGAGGAAATGCAAGATGGCCAGAGAGAGGAGAGAGAGAAAGAAAAGTGAAATGAGGAAACAGAGCAAGGATTTGGAGAGACCAGGGGAGAGAGGCTGATGGCGGGGAGGACAGGGTAGAGAAGGAGAGATGAGAACTCTCAGTCAAGGCTCTTCATAGATTGGAAGCCTACAAAACAAATATAACTCGAATATATGTTAAGAGGGCAGATAAATACTTACATGGGCCTGCCCCTCTATTGCCACAGTCAGAGAGGGGAATAACTAAAATACTTCACAAATTCCTCCATTTCCAAGGAAACTGAAAGCAATTCTAAGAAACAAATGGCATGCCTTGTGCATCCCAGAAAAGATCTCTTACCAGTACCTCGCCTGAGAAAGTTAAAAAGAAGTGATTCCTCAGTAAGTGAGATTGTTCCACTTCCTATGAAAGCAACAAAATACCTTATTGACCCAAAGATTGGAAAATAAAAGCATTTTCTTGACCATGTTGGAGGAGTAGAAATATTTATTCCCTTATCATTCTGGTTTCCATTGTAACCTCTAATGCTAGAAAGAAATGTGTTTTTTTGGTAAAGAAAAATCAAATTCAGAAAGGAGAAATATTTTTAAGGGAACTGGGTCTGAGAAATCTAACCTATGGAAATGAAGTACAGAATTCTCCAAAGGGGTTTTAGAATCTGACTTTGATTAAAAATCCACTCCTTCAAAATAATAGGAATTCCTATTTTCCAATGAGAATTTCAAGCAAACATTTATTTTTAGAAAGTTACCGACTTATGTTGAGAGTAGTCCAGGTCTGTTGACCCAATAGGAGGTAGCTATTGAGTGTTTTACTTTGGTTTGGCAGCATTTTTTAAATTATTAATAGTTTAGAAATGAGTCCAGTAATCAGTAAAATTTTTCAACAGAAATTTACTTATTATACAGCAAATAAAAACTTAAAGTGCATGATTGTTTACTAACTTCTTACAGAGTTTAAGGTGGAGAATTAAAATGCAATTTGACAAAGCACTGATAACATCAAACAATTGGGGGAAACATTAAGATTTTTAATAAATGTTGAGATATATCCTATTGGAAAAATGTTTCTGGAATTATAGCAAAAGTCACTATAGAATATGACACAATATAAAAATACTGTGAACTAAACACTGCTTAGTTGTAGACAACCAAGTGCAAGTTTTAAAGGAGGTATTAATGAAAAAAATCTTTAGTCACATATTATGTTTGCCCAGTGATATCATTTAATATTTCTATCCAAACAAAACCAAACTGGCAACTAACCTGGTAGTATAATTTGTGATAAACCTAAATTTTAAAATGTCAGGATTTCTAAAACCCAGATTAGACTTTAAAATATTCTATTACTTAAGATATTCTAAGTTGCTGCCACTATATCAGTGAACCAACATAGGTCACGGAGTTTAAGAACATGCACAAATGTGGTTGCTCCAAGCTTCTACAACAGAACTCACTGACACTTTGCAGAGTAAAATGTTTTTGCTTAGTATCATAATTCCCTCTTTTGTGTGTCTTGCTCAGAATTGCTTTACGGGTACTGTATCAAGTTTTATTATTATCACAGGGTAGGAAAAATAAAAGAACACTCAAATGTTAACAGGGAATAAATGTTTAAAATAAACAGGCATTAAGAGAATGCAGTTATGTGGAAAAGTATACTGTGAGTGTTCAGAACTTTGTATCTCTCTATTGTCCTGGAAGAACTAATCAAGAATGACTGTGCAAAGGAATTCAACACTCAGGGACATGGATTATACTGAGAAAAATACTTTAAAATTATACAGGCAATTGATTCATAAATCTAGCCGTATTTCCCATAATCAATGTGATTGTTGTTTTCCATGCCTAAACCTGTATCTTCCTCTAGTTTTCTCAAGGTTAGTGTAGAATTGATAACAGCCAATTGACCAAGAATGCTTCTCACACACTTGTAGGAAATAAACTCATTTCCACAAAGTTGGAATCATGTATTTCTGTCAAGGACCTAAGTTAAAAGAACTTTAGATATTTGTAATTAAATGTCTGTATAGGAATTATCTTTTAGAAAGTTGATTAGCCCCTGGAGGATCCCTTAAACCATCTCACCAAAGGATCTGTCCTGGAAGTTTTATTTTTAGAAAAAAATATTTTGTTATCAGCCTGGGAAATGGAAAGAAACATGTACATATGAAATTGACATATGCTTGAGCTTGGGTTGGTGACAGTACATGGAGGAGGCTAGGGAAAAGAGAAGCAAAAGGCAGTCCAATTCTTTAATTCCTCATTCTCTGAATAAAACCACTCTGAAGTTCTGCTCAGTTTTCTCTCCATTTCTACTGTCAGGGAAAATAAGGAAGGGAGAAAAAAGGAAGAGAGAACAAATAGTACCAAATAAGTATGAGAATGAGATAGCTTCTTATATCTTTTCTAGTTTTCCCCACATCTCTTCCTATAGAAGATACTCAAGCTCTGTCTAAACACAGCACAAAAAGCAAGTGTATACTAAATTTTTCTCATAGTTTAGTATCAGTATACAGCGGAGTTGTGTTTTGAAACCCAGTAATTGAGTACACAGTAGCTTTATTTATCACCAAACCTAAACATCCAATAAAGAGTCAACAATCTCCAGTGGACGCTCTGTACACGAGCCTACCCAGGATATTTTAGAAGAGCAACTTAGGTCTCTATTTAACAACTGTGGGGTAGCTCAACTGTCTTTAAATTAAAAAGTGTAGGTTTGTGTAAGTGTATTTCTCTGCATATGTATATGTAGAGAAGAATTAGTTGTCTCTGAGAAGTATGACTACAAGTGTTTTTTTTTTTTTCCTTTTTCTAACAGAAAATTTCAAAAGTATATAGAAGTAAAGAGAACAGCATAATGAACCTCTGTTCTTCACCTAGTTTCAATCCTTATCATGGTCAATATAGTTTCATCTAGACCCCACCTCCTCTCCCACTAGAAACTATTTTGAATCAAATCCTATCATATTTCATTACAAATGCATTTCCTTAATTTTTTACTTTACATATTTTCCAATGTTTTCCATATGAATGCTTACTTTACATTAGAAAAAATATGAATGCTATCAAACAAAATTATGAAATCCAAGTCAGGACAAAGAGACTATTAAAGGCTAAATATAAATTATAAATTAATAAAGAACATGGCTCATTATTATAATGCTTATTACCTTGGCATTGGAGACTTTTTATTAAAATTTTCTATTTTGATTATCTTTTTACCTCTTTATATGTTCACAATTTGGAAAGATGTTCAGAGCTTTGAATTGTGCTAAAGAACATATGAAATACAGATACTTATGAAATACTTCTTCCGTTATACATGGATGTATATTTTCTTTCTGCCCTCTCCACTTTAGCAGTGTCTTCATGTTTTAGGATCTGTTTATACCTCCTTTGTGCAATCCAAAAAATAATTCAAATGTTGAGGCAGTCATGATATAAGGTGTTTGTTTATTTAAAACCTACTGAGAATTATCTGCAATTATTCACTATGTAGTTCCAAAATATATGTTCTGTTCAAAAGTGCTATTTGGGGGTTGAAATAAATATGTTTTCAAAAGATATAATTAAGCCTCATGTTAATTTTGAGACATTAAATATAGAATAAAATGAGCTTTTATCTAAAGCTACTACCTGAATCCCACTGTGGCTACCTGTTGGGAAACAAAGGGTAATCTGTGACAAGTAGACTATCAGAAAGGCCCATCATTACAAAATGTGTCATTAAAAGAATATATGTTCACTTTCATTCATATACCATTCACTTACATTCACACACAATCACATTCTTCTGGCTTGGGCCAGTGTGTGTTAGGGATCAAGTACAGAGTATAGTAAATGGTATTCTTGGTAAGGAAAGACCAAGTGTGATACAAAGAATATAAATGAATATATTCTCTCCAAAATGTTGTTAGCTGACAGCAAAAATATAATCTATAGTTTGATGCAGTCAGTGCAATGCCAATCACATCCTTTTCTCCATAATCAACACTCTACCTGAAGGCAGGCTTGATATGGGGGGATTGTGAGAGCCAACAGGAGAAAGTAGTGACACTTCTTATTTCAATTTATTTCCATCTAGGCAGTTCCACTATAGAGGACCGCAGTTTCAGAGAGGAATGAGCTTCAGGAAATAAGCAAAGATGCTTTCTGATTTAATCCTGAGTTTAATTAAATACCCACAGAAATCCTATTATGTGCCATTTTAAAATTGTACACACTGCCTTATTAGGCCCACTAGAACAATCTAAAAGTGATGTTGCTAGTATTTCTAATTAAAACCAAAAGAACCACTGATGCAAGCTATAAATAAACCCTCCCTGGAAAGACTTTTTTCTTGTCATTTGTCTTCCTGATTATGAAAATAAGGATTGTGTCACAACCATACTCCCTGCTGAATCTGTCTGTGAACTGAGTATCTAACTTGCAGTGTTGCTATTGCATTTGGCTGTTGTCAGCCTCACCAGGCTGACTACTGATCATCATTCACGATTTGATCAATTAGTTACCAAGCACACAATAAAGGCAGAGGTCAGACACCATCATCAACTAGGGAAAAAATGAGGTACAGATGTCTATACCATGGCAACAGGGTAACAGGCAATCAGCTGGTAACCACAAACCACTGTTGATATTAGAACCTGAATTCACATCACATAAAACAATTAGGAAGACCAATCCTTACAGCTGTTATGCAAAACAACAGAGAAGCCAGACAGTGTGCTGTGGAAGCACCTGGCTTATTTTTGAGCCAAACAATTTCTTATGTGGCAACATGTAGAAGAGAGAATGTATTATTTATTGAACATTCATACTACAAGAGAGCAAGAGGGCAAAATCATGTCTCAAGTGAAATAACAAATCAATAAAAACTCACTCCATTCTATTTCAAATAAGAATCTCAGAGGATTATTCCCTGATTCTGTAATAAAAAAGGTGCATCACTCTATGCTAGCACTGCAATAATAGTTCATCTCCTATACTTGCTATTTCAGTGAAAGGCAAGGGATTCCTAACACTTTAAAATGAAGATGATTCATGTGATGCTGCAGTTAGCAATGTAAATAGAATGCTCACATTTCAGTTCATACATTTTCATGTCTTCATATTATTTATAATGGAAATTAGTCAGATCTTGCTATTCCTTTGCCGATCTCATTACTCTTCAAATATTGAGTCTAATTATTTAAAAACTACATTCAAACAGCATTACAATAACATAAAATTTCTAGCATATTCTAACAGTCATAAATACAGAACATTCAGAATAGTATGTGTGACTGCTTCCACACACTGATTTGTTTTTAATAAATTCTATGTTTGGCTAAAAACGTTCACAACCTCCAAGTTTATTTTTGCTAAAGATGAGTCTTTGTAAAGACTTTTAGAGTTGAGCCTTTCTATGAAGAACAATGCTTTGAGGACAGAGTAGGTGGTCTTTCCTGATGGGAGTTGGATACTGGTTCCCCGACAAGAATTTTAATGTTTCTTCAAGAATACCAAAAGTTTTCATCTTAGATGACCTCACACATCACATCAGGTACACATCAGGTGGCCTGAAGGCCACCACTAGAAAAAATGATTCTACTTACATTCACATATGATGTATTTTTCCGATGTGAACCACTGATTTTTTTATAGTATTCTCAAGAACCTCACATTTCTATTGTGTTCTGGCATTCTATTTTTAATTTATTTTCTATTTTAAAAACATGAATACAAAACTTAGTACATATCAGGCATTGTACCCAGAGCGTTACAAATGTTCATAACAACCTTATAAAGTAGCTGCCATTACTATACTCATTTTATGGATGAGGGAATTGAGACACAATTGACAGCCTAGTAGTATCCTAAGGTCACACCACTATTAAGCAGCAAAGTTGAAACTGGAAGCTAGGAATTTGCCTTCACGAAGAATAATTCTAAGAGTTTCTATTAATATGCAAAATACTGATAAGGTGAAGCCACTTTATACATCTTTTCACGAATCTTAATTTAGACCAATAAAATGATTCTAAAATTTACTTGAAGGCTAAATATATATATGAATAATAAGAAAAATTCAGAAAAAAGGTAGTAATTTGTTCTACCAGCTTCCTAAAAGACACCAGAAGTTAGTATACAAAGATGATAATTCAAATAAGTTATGAGACATATTCAATAAGTGATACAGAGGCAACTGGTTAATATTCAATCTGGGGAAAACAATTTAAGATGTCAGTAAATGTTCTGTATGATATAAATCTTATTTTAGTATAATACATTGATTACAATTAAAGCATAATATCTTGATGTTCTGAATTCTAGATTCTGCAAGGAAAGTGAACAATCATACCTCTAAAAAAGTTTTGCCATTGTAGAAAGTATCTTCTTTATACACTCAAAATCATTTTAAAACATAGCTATTGACTTCATAAACACTCTGGTAGGAATTTCTAGTGCTTACCCATATCTGGTTCTCCTCTGCTTTCAGGCACATACATTTGGTGGGCAAAGTGAATACTTGTAGCCAATCAGCAGAAGTATTAAGTCACAATGCTATGACTAAATACATGACATATCACAGACGATGTGGTTAAAAGAGTGTGGGGTTCCATTAGCCTGGATCACCAAGTGGCTATGTGGAGCAGTGTACTCTATCAGCTCAAGTTGAATATGTGTCATCAAAATAAATACATTTCTGTTTCATTGAGCTAAAGATTTCAGGGTTAGTAGTTGTGACATGATACAAACTGTATGTTTGGTTTCTGCTCCCAGTCCCTGGTCCAGAGCTGCTAAAACCCTTGTAATTTCTTGGGAGACAGAAGTGTCTTTTTTTTCTGATGAGGCAGTTCCTGGCGGGCTCCTGGATAGCTTTAGGATGGGGGCTGGTGGTTACCAGAAAGACCAAGCCATAATTAGAAGCGTGGGACTTTCAGCCCCTCCCCCATCCTCCAGGAAAGAGAGGGACTGGAAATTAAGTTAGTAATCTATCAAGCTTACTTTGTGAAGCCACCATAGAAATCCTTGAGTATGGGGAATCAGAGAGCTTCTGGACTGGTGAACACATCCACATGCTCAGAGGATAGTAGACCCCAACTCCATGGGAACAGAAGCTTCTGTGCTTGGGACCTGGTGAACCTCACCCTATGTACCTCTCCGTCTGGCTGTTCATCTGCATCCTTTGTAACATCATTTATAATAAATGGGTATATGTATTTTCCTGAGTTCTGTGAGCCATTCTAGCAAATGATCTTAACTCAGAACAGTGTTGTGGAAATAGCCAATTTGTCACTAGGTCAGACAGGAGTTGTAGGTAATCTGGGCACGCACTAGTTGCAATTGGCACTGGAAGTGGGGCCAGTCTTGGGAGACAGATCCCTTAGCCTGTGGGGTCTGTGCAAACACCAGGTAGGTATTATCAGAACTGAACAGAATTGCAGGACACCTAGCTGATGTCTGCAAAGGATTAAAGAATTGGTTGATATAGGGGAATTCCCCAAACACCTGGTGTCAGAAGTATTGTGAGTATCAGAGAAAAAATGAACAATTTATTTTTCCTGCACAATTGTTTATTCCTGCAGCATAGGCTACTCTGTTCTGATTAGCACACGTGCTGCTGTGTCAAAATAACATACCAAGGGGCTATATAAAAGAATGACAGATCATTTATAAAGGTATGGTGAAATTTAAAATATTAGAGATGGTAAATAATAGGTGTAAAATTCAAAGTGGAAATTATAGATCAACTTTGATGGGCTTTCCAAAAATAGAAAGGAAAAATATAAAGTTGACTAGAATAAGAGTTGATGATAAAAATTAGAAATTATAGATTTTTCAATATTAATGAGAAGTATTTCTTTGATGAGACTAAGACAAACAAATATGACTTCATATATTTAAAAATCAGAGTTAAATAATGACCTACATGAAAAGACTCAGCACATACAAGTCAAAATTAATAGAAAGATTGTAATTGGGCTGAATAGGGTTAAAGAATCCCAGTAAGAATACAGGCAAAAAAAAAAAAAAGACAAAAACAAAAAGAAAGTCAGGACATAGACATTTATTTTAAACTAATACATTATAAAATATAAGAAATAAATAGGATGTTAAGTATTATCTTATAGTTCAAAATGTTAAATACTGAGCCAGTCTGTATACATAAAGCAAGTTTTTCTAAGAATTAAATATCAATTGAATGTATAGGAAAGCAAGAAATCTTTCCTATTAATTTTATAAAATACCTTAGACTATAAATTAAAGTGGAATCCCAGATACTCTATAAACACATGAAAAAGAGACCCTTTAAGGAAAAGTGATTGTAAAACTTGAGAGCATAAAGCTACCCGAGCGTTTGACTACGAAATCAGACATGTTTGCATGTAAGAGTTTGTGTATATGAGACTGTCAGCTCTGTCAACATTTATGCCCAACTAAGAAAACTGAAGAAATTATCATCCATTGCATTTTAATATGGTTCTCTTCATGCTACAGCAAAATATTTGTGCAGCTGGCAAGAAATTTCAAGCTCACCATCAGAAATAGGAACCAGTGGAGTGAGAGGAATCTGATTGGTATGGATTTATTGATAGAGACTTGATTATGTTTTATTTCAGAAAGTTCTATCTGTTGCTGTAATGAGAAAATAATTACCATGCAAAAGCTTTTTATCAACAAATACTCTCTTCACGTATTGGTCCTCTGCATATAGTTGACATATAACAAAAATTACAACTATAGTAATTTCATGATTACTTCTTTACAAATTAATGAGAATAGACATAGCTTCCAGCATATTTAACCTTCTAGGCCTGGACTATGTATTTGCTGCTTTAACTTTACATAATGTTCATCCCTGCTATCATTCACATTTACATTTTATGTTACACATATATATATATTAAATTTTAGATTCGGGGGTACATGTACAGGTTTATTACATGGATATATTGTGTAACGGTGAAGTTAGGGCTTATAGCGTACCTATTACCCAAATAGTGAACATTGTACCCAATAGGCAACTTTTAATCCTCACCCCCACTATCCTCCCCTCTCAAGCAGCCCCCAGTACCTATTATTTGCATCTTTATGTCCATGCATACCCATCACTGAGCTCCCACTTACATGTGAGAACAGACCATATTTCTTTTGTTTCTGATTTATTTCACTTAGGATAACGGCCTCCAGTTCCATCCATGCTGCTGCAAAGGATGTATTATCCTTTTTCATAACCACATACTATTCCATGGTGTATATATTCCACGTTTTCTTTATCCACTTGATCACTGATGGACACTTAGGTTGACTCCATATAGTCACTGTTTTGAATAGCGCTGCATAAACATATAAGTGCAGGTTTCTTTCTTACATAATGACTTCCCTTGGGTAGATGCCCAGGAGTGGGATTTTGTGTTGAATAGTATTTCTATTTTTAGTCCCCTGAGAAACCTCCATACTGGTTTTCATAGAGGTACTAATTTACATTCCCACCAACAGTGTGTAACAATTTCCATTTCTCCAGATCCATGCCAACATCTGCTGTTTTTGACTTTATAGTAATAGTTGTTCTGACTGGTGTAAGATAGTATCTCATTGTAGTTTTAATTTGCATTTCTCAGATGATTAGTGATGTTGAATAATTTTTCATATGTTTGTTGGTCGCTTGTGTGTCTTTTTATAAAAACTGTTCATCCATGTCCTTTGTCCATTTTTTAATGGGGGTTGTTTTTTCCTTTTTGCATTTTTTGAGTTCCTCATAGATTCTGGAAATTAGTTCTCTGTTGGAGGCATAATTTGCAAATATTTTCTCCCATTCTGTAGATTATGTATTTACTCTGTTGATAGTTTCTTTTGCTGTTCTGAAGCTTTTTCATTTAATTAAGTCTCATTTGTCTATTTTTGTCTTTGTTGCATTTGCTTTGGGGCCTTAGTCTTAAATTCTTTGCCTAGGCCAATGTCCAGAAGAGGTTTTCCTAGGTTTTCTTCTAGGAATTTTATAGTTTCAGGTCTTACATTTAAGTCTTTAATCTACCTTGAGCTGATTTTTGAATACGGCAAGAGATACGGTTCCAGTTTCATACTTTTGCATATGGCTAGCCAATTTCCCCAACACCATTTATTGAATAGTGTCCTATCCTCATCGTTCATTTTTGTCAGCTTGTCAAAGATTAGTTGGTCATAGGTATGTGGCTTTATTTCTGAGTTCCCTATTCTGTTTTATTAAACTATGTTTCTATTTTTGTACCAGTACCATGCATGCTGTTTTCATTACTGTAGCCTTGCAGTCATATTGAAGTCAAGTATTGTTATGCCTCTGGCTTTTTTTTTTTTTTTTTTTTTTTTCCCGCTTAGGATTGCTTTCACTATTTGGGCCTTTTTCGGTTCCATATGAACGTTAGGATTGTTTTTCTCTAATTCTGTAAAAAAATTACATTGGTAATTGGATAGGAATTATGTTGACTCTGTAGATTTCTTTGGATAGTAAGGCCATTTTAATCATACTGAGTCCTCCAATCCATGAGCACGGAATGTCTTTCCATTTGTTTGTGTCACTATGATTTTTTTCATTAGCATTTTGTAGTTCTCCTTGTAGAAATATTTCACCTCCTTAGTTAAATGTATTTGGAGGTAGTTTGTTTATTTTTGTGGCTGTTGTAAATGAGATTGAGTGTTTAATTTGATTCTCAACTTGAATGTTATTGTACAGAAATTCTACTAATTTTTACATTGATTTTATATTGTGAAACTTTACTGAAGTTATTTATCAAGTCAAGGAGTCTTTTGGAGAAGTCTTCAGGGTTTTCTAGGTGTAAGATCCTGTAATCAGTGAACAGAGACAATTTGACTTCCTCTTTTCCAATGTGAATGCCTTTTCTTTCTTCCTCTTGCCTGATTTCTCTGGCTACAACTTCAAGTACTATATTGAATAGAAGTTGTGAGAGTGGGCATCCTCATCTTTTACCAGTTCTTAGAGGGAATGCTTTCAACATTTCCCCATTCAGTATTATGTTGGCTGTGGGTTTGTCATAGATGACTCAATATTTTGAGGTATGTTTTTTAGATACCTAGTTTGTTGAGGGTTTTTATCATGAAGGAATATAGAATTTTATTGGATTCTTTTCTGCACCTATTGAGATGATCATATGTTTTTGGGGTTTAATTCTGTATATGTGATGAATCACATTTAATGATTTGCAAACATTGAACCATCTTTGCACTTTGGAATAAAACCCACTTGATCATGGTGAATTATTTTTTATGTGCTCTTTGATTCAATTTGCCAGTATTAGATGGTAGATTTTTGCATCTATGTTCATCAGGGATATTGACCTGTAGTATTTTCTTTTGTTGTGTGTCCTTGCCTGATTTTTGTATCAGGGAGATACTGGTTTCATAGAATTAGTTAGAGAGGAATCTCTCCTCCTCCATTTTTTGGAACAGTTTCAGTAAGACTGTTACCAGATCTACTTTGTACATCTGGTAAAATTCAGTTGTGAATCCATCTGGTCCTTGGCTTTTTGTTATTGTTGGAAGATTTTTTAAATTACTGATTCAATTTTATTACTCGTTGTTGTTCTGTCCAGAACTTCTGTATCCTCCTGGTTCAATCTTGGGAAGTTGTATGTTTCTAGTAATTTATTATTTCCACTACGTTGTCTAGTTTGGGCACATATATTTATGGTAATCTCTAATGATCTTTTGTATTTCTGCAACATCAGCTGTCTGTCACTTTATCATTTCTGATTGTGCTTATTTGAATTTTTTTATGGTTAAATTAGGTAGCAGTCTGTCAAATTTGTTTATCTTTTCAAAGAACTAACTTTTTTGTTTCATTGGTCCTTTTTTTGTCTCAATCTCATTTAGTTCTGCTCTGATCTTTGTTATTTCTTCTGTTCTGATAGGTTTCTGTTTGATTTGTCTTTGTTTTTTGTTTGTTTGTTTTTTTAGTTCCTTGATGTCTAACATCAGGTTGTTATTTTGAGAGATGTCTATCTTTTTGATATAGGCATTTAACACTATAAACTTTCCTCTTAGCACTGCTTTTGCTGCATACCAGAGGTTTTGGTATATTGTATCTCTATTTTTATTTGTTTCAATTTTTATTTTTTTATTTTTGGTGTAACTTCATTTTTTACCCAAAAGTCATTCAGGAGCAAGTTGTTTAGTTTCCATGTACTTGTATAGTTTTGAGAGTTCCTTTTGGTATTGATTTCTGATTTTATTCCATTGTGGTCTGAAAATATACTTGATAGGATTTCATTTTTTTTGAATTTGTCAAAGTTTGCTTTATGAACAAGCATATGGTCAATTTTTGAGAATGTTCTGTGCACAGATAAGGAAAATGTACCTTCTGTGGTTGTTGGGTAGAACGTTCTGCAAATGTCTATTAGTTCCATTTGGTGTTGAGCCCAGTTTAAGTTCACAGTTCTTTTTATTGACTTTCTGCCTTGATGATATGCCTAATGTTTTCAGTGGAGTGTTTAATTCCCCCACCATTCTTGAATTGCTGTCAATCTCTTTTCTTTATCTAACAGTATTTGTTTTATTAATCTGGGTTCTTTGGTGTTGGATATACATATATTTAGGATAGTTAAATTTTCTTATTGTGTTGAACTCTTTATCATTATATAATGCCTTTCTTTTTTACTGTTGCTGGTTTAAAGTCTGTTTTAATTGTTGTGAAAATCACTACTTTGTTTGCTTTTGTTTTTCATCTGTGTGATATCTCTTTTTCCACTCTTTTGGGTCTGTAGTTGTCTTTAGTCATTACGTGGGTCTCCTGTGGGCAGCAGATGGTTGGGTCTTTTCTTATTCAACTTACCAGATCATATATTTTAGGTGGAGCATTTAGACCCTTTACATTCAAGGTTAATATTGCTGTGTGAGGTTTGGTCTCATCACAGTGTTGTTAGCTAGTCACCTTGGAGTCTCAATTGTGTAACTGCTTTGTAGAATCTGTGAGTTTTTCACTTACATGTGCTTTTGTGATGGTGAGTATTGGCTTTTTGTTTCCATATTTAGAACTCCTTTGAGCATTTCTTGTAGGAATAATGTAATAGTGATGAGTTTCCTTAGTGTTTGTTAGTCTGGGAAAGATTATTTCTTCATTTACGAAGCTTAGTTTAGCAGGATATGAAATTCTTGGCTGTCTTTCTTTTTTCTTTAAGGAAACTAAAAAATAGGCCCCCAATCTCTTCTGGCTTGTAAGGTTTCTGCTGAGAAATCCACTGTTAGTCTGATGGGATTTCCTGTATAGGTTATTAAACAATTCTCTCTAGCTGCTTTTAAGATTTTTTTCTTTCACACTGACCTTGGATGGTCTTTTGACTATATGCCTTGGTGATGATGGTCATCTTATAAAGTATCTTCTGGGTGTTCTCTGAATTTCCTGTATCTCAATGTAAATGTCTCTAGTAAGATCAGGGAAATTTTCCTGAATTCTTCCCTCAAATATCTTTTACAAACTTACTTTTTCTTCTCCCTCAGGAATGCCTAGGTTTCATCTCTCTGCATAGTCCCATATTTCTCAAAGGCTTTGTTCATTTTTCTTAATTCTTTCTTTCTCAGACAGGGTCAATTATGAAATGCATTCTTCTGCTTGTTCTAGTCTATTGTTAAATCTTTCAAGTGTGTTTTGAAGTTTCTTCAGTCAATTTTTCATTTCCAGGAATTCTGTTTGTTTCTCTTTAAAAATGTATCTACCTTATCTTTCATCACCTGAATTGTTTTTCTGATTTCTTTGTGTTGCTTTTAAACTTTCCCTTGGATCTCATTGAGCTTCCTTACAATCCATGTTTTGAATTCTTTATCTGTCACTTCTAAGTTTTCAATTTGGTTATCA
Source organism: Macaca thibetana thibetana (assembly GCF_024542745.1). Lineage (NCBI taxonomy): Eukaryota > Metazoa > Chordata > Mammalia > Primates > Cercopithecidae > Macaca > Macaca thibetana. The sequence goes on along the minus strand of NC_065588.1, from coordinate 73,729,229 downwards.
CCCACTGCTAGGGAGCTAGTGGTTGTCCTCTGGGTGTATCTCAACATTCTGTTTCTTCATAGTGTTTGAGTTCTTGTGCTGTTTCCTTCTCATCTGTAGAAGCCGTCACTTCTTACTTTTTAATTTACTTTCATTTGAGTGGATTATTTACCCCCTCTTGACAGTGTTACTGTTGTGTATGATGGGTGGAGTACTTTGCCTTTATTTCTATGTACTTTTAGTGGGGCACAGCTCTGTATGAATTCGTTGGTTACAGATAGTCTTAGTGTAATAGTTTTCTCAAATGCTAGTTGTTTGTAGGTTGTAGTAGCAGTGTGCTGTGCATGTGGTCAGGCTCGCTGTTTCCTACAGAGACGTGGAGGTGGAGGTCTTGACAAGCTTATCTCATTCCCCAGCACTGTGCACTTCTGTCTACAGAAATTATATTGGGTTGTGCAGCACTCTACAGGTCAGTAGGTAGCACTTGTGGATAAGAGCCAGCTAAGCACTGTACAATTACATCAGCAGAAGTTGTGATGAGCTGTGCAGGTTGTCCTCCCAGTCAGTAGGGAGCACTAGCAGGCCAGAGGCACTTGTGATGGGAGTGGAATTTTTACTTGGCCTTCCTTGATCAGTAGACGTACCAGGGTTCCCCTGGCAATGGGTATGGGGCTCCCAGGGTTTCCCTCCAGTACTCTGCCACCAAAGTAGCTAGAAGATAAAACGTTGGTCAGGGCTGGGTCAGGCAAGCTCATGACCAGGCTCTCTGAAGCTGGCGCAAGTATTGACGTTAGTGGAAAGTCTAGAGGCAGCTCTCAGACTGCAGGGACAACTACCCAGGTAGGGGTGGAGGTGTCTCTCCTTTACCACAAAAGCCACTCAAGGGAAGAGGGGCAAGCCAGGGTTTTCAGCCCAGCAAGCTGCCATGGGGCCCATCCAGCTCCCATAGTCCCGACTGGGCAAGTCTCCTTCAAGTGTCTGGCCTGGCAACAGGCCCAACCAACCAGATCACCAAACCAGTCCAGGTGTTCTGGACCACAAGTCTGCCTGAGGCAGAAACCATGGCTACCAGACCATACCCTTCCTGGTCTAGTCTCATGAAGAGAGAGGTACCCAGCTCCTGCACCACCATGCAAACTTATACCCCACTCATGTCTGTTCTGAGAAAAACAGCCCCTCCCTTTCTTGAAATGAAGCCACAAATCTCATCTTCATAGCTCTGAGCAGTGTGCTCAAGTCCTGAGGAACTGGGACTAGACCAGTAGATTTGTCCTCTGGTCCCTCAGGGCAAAGTACCCCCTATGACATGGGAGTGAACTGCTCCCAGGTCATCAACAAAACATTTAGGACGGGCAATAAAAGCTGTGCTGTGGACCCCCTACTTTGGAAATGGCCAGTCATGCAGTCTTGGGAGGGACTAGCAGGTGTGAGGGTGCATGGCTCAGATGTAATTCAAACCCACAGCCAATGATGAGGATCCCTGACTTGGTTACATGACCATGCCCAGGTGTCGTTCTCTTCTGGCTGGGCAAATCACTGGAGCTGCAGCTGCTAGATGCAGGACACAGAGCTTTGGGGAGTGGGCACCCAGAGTGGTGTTTTTCTGCAGCTGCCCAGCACACTGAAGCTTTTTGGGCTCCACATAGGTTTAAGCAGTGTCTCTATGTGTTCTCCAGGCAGCTCCCCCTGCCAGCCTAAAGGTCTGTGAGGGTTGTGGGAACTCCTGTAGCTGTGATCTCAGAGGTCTATGGTGGGAATGTGACACACTGGGGTTCTTTCACTCATCATATCTTTGGATCGTTTGGGAACCCGTCCCGGCACCCAGTGACACTGAGCAGACAGCCCCACTTCCTCCCTCTTTAATTATGGTGTTTTTTTTTTTTTTGGTTTGTTTGTTTGCCACTTGTCTATCAAATTTCACTGTTTTCTCTTGAAATATCTGTTTAAAGTGTAAAGATTTACTTGACATTTTGGTTCCTCTCCATAGAAGAGGCGCATCTCAGCTGCACCTAGTGAGTCATCTTTTGATTATATTACATATATTTTAATCAATCAAATTATATTAAATCAGATATATTAATAAATACAGAAGTGATAGATGGTAAGGCATTCTCATGTGTTTATAATCACGGTAATAAAGAAAAACAAAAACCAAAGACACATGAAAATATAAGCAAAACCCCTATGTAATTCAAAAATGATGTAACTGTTAAGTGTCAAACTGATAGTAATTTAAATAGGAATGGAATCAGGTGGGCTTCAAGAAAAAGTTGACAAATACGTTTGAACACTTTTTAAAAATGTTTAAATACATTAGCAGTATTGACAAAACATAAAACTTACGAGTAAAAGAGTTGACAATGTAAAATGTATCATTTTGTCAGACTCACATATGTTTATCTTGATGTCGCAGAGGTGTTATTTGATTGAGAAGGGTTCACAGGCATCATTCAATTTATGGCCATCCCAGTGGCTGGCACCACCAAATGGTCAGTTTCTCAAGTCAGAAACTTATGCATTAACCCTAAAGGTCTCCCTCTTGCTAACCTACCACATTCACTTAATTACAAATCCCTGCTGATTCAATCTCCTAAATTCCTCTTCAATCTGACTTCTTTATAGTTCTGCTACCTTCAGCCTAACTTCAGGCTGCCTTCACTCCTAACTTGGATCACCAAGAACTTTTCAAATGATTTTTACCTTTCCTGCCTTACGTTTCTACAATATACTATTTACAGAGGAGAGTCACCCTTTGAAAATATAGATTCCATAATGGCACTTTCCTCCTTAAAGAGCACTCATTGGCTCCCTATTTGCCCTAAGAGGAAGTCCCAACTCTTTAGTATAATTTACAAAGTCCCTTAAGAGTCTGAACCAAGCATCCACCTACCACATGTGCTCCAAGCCCACTGAAATGCTGAGTGCCAAGTTCCCAAATCAAGCAACACAGAGTAAGGCACTCCTGAGGATTTAATAAAGGTAATGTTACCACTTCATTTTTTTGGAGACTTTCTTTTCCATCCTTTTAACCTAATTTCTGCTCCAAGTTCAGGCCTCAGCTAAAATATTACTTCCTCCAGGTTCTTCACACTGTCCTCCCACTCTTGCTTAGGTATTCCTTCTAACCCAGTTTCCACTGTATCTTTCTGGCATTCCTATCACAGCCCTGACTACACTATATTTGCTACGGAGTGTATGTTTATGAGTCCCACTCCCTGATTCATGTTAAACTCTAACCCATAATGTGATAGTATTTGAAGGATAAGCTTTGGGGAGTAATTAGGTTTAGATAAGGTCATAAAGATAGAGTGCCGTGATGGGATTAATGTCTTTACAAAAAAAAAAAAAAAAAAAAAGGACAAGACCCAAGATCTCTTTGTGCTTGCATGCATGGGCTGGCCATGTGAGGACATAACCGGGAAGAAAGCCATCATTAAGAACTCTACTATGCTGGTACGCTAATCTTGGACTTCCAGCCTCTCACAGCAGCCCAAACTGACGAAAGCAATATTGTAATTACCAGCATACATGTCAAAATCCACAACTGGAAATACTTCACAGGCACGGGGACTTGTCTATGTGGGTTCAATACCATTTTCTTAGCACTGATATGGTCTCTGACATAAGCAGTGTATAATCAATAATGAACCTTGCTGAAAATAGCAAGTTGAGTGTGCCATGAATGTGACACAGTTAATTAAATGTCCCAATAGAAACTTCAGTAAATAATATTAAAGCTTCCTTGTTTGTGCTTTCTTATGTATTGAACATGCTTTTAAGTCTAGAACGTACAGTGTTATTTTAGAATAAGGTTACTAAGCATAATGTTTGGAAAAGGAATGAAAAATGATACCAAAAAGGGTTTGCAGAAGAGACAACTTCTATTTGCATACTTTCATTCAAAAACTTAATTCAACACAATTCTTCCTTTTTTAAAATGAGGCATTGTAGCTTTCAAATTCCACATTTATTCCACCTTAAGTAGCAAGGCAAATCATAGATTTAACCTCAGTTCCAAGAATAAGAAAGAATTAGTCCCTATCAATCATGGCCATTCTGTTTTCTCTGCCAGTAATTACTTTAGAGATGCATCTGTGACTCAACTCTGGCCAATGAGTTGAGAAGCTTCAGGAAGGGTTAAGAGAGTCATAGGAAGTGGCTGCTGAATATGAATGAGGAGCAGGCAATTCCAATATCCATTGCAACCATTTTGCTACTACATGAGAAGCAATCATGTGACATGTCACACAAAGAGAAAGAAAAAGCCCAGTGACCAAAACTTAGAGCTGGGCCCAAACTGAATCACACCTGTAGCCCACCTTGCCACTGGATTTTCTCCTGCATGAGTCAGTAAAATTCATTATCCCACACAGTATGAGCTGTATTTTTGTTACCTGCCCCCTCCCTGATAGTCATTTCCTTTGCCTGGTCCACAGTTCACTCATCTATTAAATAAGTGCTTGAACCAGACTAATTTCTAATGTGGTCCAACAACCATATGCACCAAAATAGGGAGCCAATGAGTGCTCTTTAAGGAGGGAAGTGCCATTATGGAATCTATATTTTCAAAGGGTGACTCTTCTCTGTAAATAGTATATTGTAGAAACGTAAAACAGAGAAGGTAAAACCGGGAGAGATTGCATTGGGAGTTATACCTGATGTAAATGATGAGTTGATGGGTGCTGACGAGTTGATGGTTGCAGCACACCAACATGGCACAAGTATACATATGTAACAAACCTGCACGTTATGCACATGTACCCTAGAACTCAAAGTATAATAATAATAAATAAATAAATAAATAAATAAATAAAAAGAAAAAAAAAAAGAAAGAAAAGTTCTTGGTGATTCAAGTTAGGAATGAAGGCAGCCTGAAGTTAGGCTGAAAGTAGCAGAACTATAAAGAAATCAGATTGAAGAGGAATTCAGGAGATTGAATCAGCAGGGATTTGTAATGCACATTTTGAGGCATAGTAAAAATAAAAATTTAACAGACTCACATCCAGACTACTAAACCAGACTCTTCAGGGATGAGTAAGAACCTCCATTTGAAGCAGCATCTTCAGGTATACAATGGAATTTGAGACTTCACTTAATACATACTGATATATGAGTGCTCTCAACAGTTCTAAGACCTTTTGACTTATGCAGCAAAAATTGTTTTATTTAAAATGATTATTAAGGATGTAGGAATATACATTCAATAATAATTGACGTGTTAAATTGTAAACGGAGTAATTCTGATGAGGCAACAATCAAGCTTAAAAAAGGGCCTTGTGAAATTGCTGATATGAAGCAATCAACATAAATACGTGAAATTAGCACTTTTGTCTTGCTTAACAGCTATGAGAAGAGATCATCTTAGTCCTTCAGTCTTGTCACTAGCAGGACTAATGTCAGCCTAGGGTTGTTCCGGCGAGTTTACAGATTCACTGCACCTGACTCATTTTTAGTCTTTTGGTTTGTTCTTTTCCACTAGTTGAGTAAATAAACAAATATAATGCTAATAGGAAAGATGTATTAAGTACTTGATATGTACCAGAGCTTTGCAAAAAAAATGTTTCTATGTATATGTGAGTGTGAGATAGAAGGTAATATAAAGAAGCAAATTGCTGTGTTATGGTGGCAGAACAATGAAACCTTTTAAAACAACTTTCTATTGATATTATCGCATTTCAATTAAAAATGTAAAAAGTAAAAAGAACTATATATTGAAGTATATATATTCTAGTTGCACTTCTTGATGATTGATCTTGATATCATTCTTCTCTCCAGCATGTAATGGATAGAATCAAGGCTAATATCTCTGAGAATGAGAGAAGCAGGGAGAAATGTAGTGACAAAGTTCTAACAGCTTCATTTTGTATGTTACATGCTGAAAATATTTACTCAATGTCAAATGCCAGCGTTGGAAGATCCTTGGATGGTTCCTCCTTATTTCCTGTTCTCCCTGTGTCCCCTGTATCATCCCTCAACCAACATCCACATACCAACAAAAGAAAAAGTGTTGGAAATAAATGACATTTTATTATTCTGGAAACTGGTAACCATTTTTTTAACTCTCAAAATGTCAGATTCAGCTAGGTTCAATGTGCTCTTGATTTAAAGCTGTTATTAGATTCCTTCTTTTTGGTACATGCCTAGACAATCTCTGTGAAACACACAAAAAGAATTTGTTCTCACTTTTGTCTTTTTCTTTTAGGAAAACAGGACTGAGTACCATTATATGTTTTGGGGATAAACTTACACATTATCAGCTAAAATTTTAAAATTGTTTTTAAAATCTCATACCCAATGCAATTTTTATTCTATGGAATTTATTCTGAAATTATGCTGCTGTATTTCAAAATTTGTGATAATTACCTGGGTTTCTGAATACAAGCAGGATTCCTTGACCCTCTATTGATCACTAATCAGTACTTCTTAGAATCTCTCAAAATACAGAAGAAACCAGCGTTTTTTCAAACCAAATTTATTGGCATTCAAACTAAGACCATACATACTAAGATGATCACTTATGTAATCCAGAGGATCTAAAGACTATCATTGAAAATGGATTTTTACAGGTAATTTGACCTCAACAACAATCCAATTCAATTTACATATGTAGGCATTCTAAGCTTGTGATAGGCTGACTTCAACATCTTTTAAAAGGTATGACAATTCTATTCACTTTCAATCAGTTGTTCATACCACTGTTAGGAAACAACATTCCATAATATTTTCGTATTTCTACAGTCAGGAATTTTTGGCAAAAGTTACTGGTAACTGGAGTTAGAGCAGGGGTGCACAATTTTTTGGCTTCCCTGGGTCACACTGGAAGAAGAATTGCTTTGGGCCGCATATAAACTACACTAGCACTAACGATAGCTGATGGGCTAAAAATAAAGTTTACAAATTTGTGTTGGGCCACTTTCAAAGCTGTCCTATGCTGCATGTGGCCCACAGACCATGGGTTGGACAAGCTTGGGTCAGAGGATGATTGAGGAATAATCAAACTTTCAAAGTTAGAAATAAGGAATTTTTCAGATATTTAAACTCTTATTCAGAAGTATTTGCTTACATTATAAGAGTAATAAAAATCTAGGGACCTTCCCTTCCTTTCCTCAAACAGGATTTGTCTCTCATGGTTGGGAGGACATGTAGACAGCCATGCTGCCCTACATAAGCTCTCAGTTTCATAATTTTGGAGGCCCTCTCCTTTGGTGTAACCCCAGTATGCATAAACATATCTGTCCCTCAGTGCACTGTCTCATGGGGAATGGAACATAGGGAACCAGTGCTGCAAAGATGCTCTGTGAATAAATGTTCTGTTCTCTGATCCAGAAGTACTGTGCTTCTAGTAGTGTATATATACACATGACTGTGGCTTGTTAGTTTCCAAGAAGACTGATATCTTAGATCCATACAGTTTCAGATTCAACAACTTCCCACCAATGCTTTTTACTCAGACTCATGATTTTCCACCTGCATTATTGCCTAATCTACCTTTTGTCCAGGATCTTCTTCAACCTTATCACTATCATACCTTCGTAAAACACATCTCACATCCATTTATATTTTCCCTCTTTAAAAAATGCCATAAAGGCCAACAAAGTACTATATTGTTTAACAGCAAAAGCTTTGGAATCTGATAGTGTGTGGTTCCAAACCTAGCTCAAGTCATTTGCTATGTGACCTTAGTTAAGTTATTATATTTAACCTCTGTTAGCCTCAGTTTTCATGTTTACCAAATGAGAATCAGATAATAATGCAAATAAGCAATTATTTCCTCATGGTTAGTCCCCAATAAGTGGTTGCCATTATTATATCACTGTTAGTACAACTGCTCAACACCTTAAAAATAAGGTCCAAAATGCATAAGATTTCCCATCGGAGGGAACCATAATTTGGCTCCTAATATGCTCACCTATGCACCCCAAGCTCCAGACATGCTATGCCTTTCATCATCCTCAAGGTATGCTCCACGTTCACAAGTCTAGGACTCTATTTGCACTTTTATTTTTTTTATCCTAGAAGCATTTATTCTTCTCCACTTTGGAAGCAACTGCTCATCCTTTAAATCCTTGCTCCTCCATAAAGTCTCCTTCACAAGCCTTGGGCTGAGTCAGTCACTCCTTCCCCTGAGCTCCAGCAGTACATCTCTAGCTAAGCTCTCCCTGCAGTAGCTGCAATCACCAGGATTCATTTAGACATCTGTCTTCCACTCCCTGTGTTATGCAAGATGAGGTCAGGGAATTCTTCCTATCTGTCAATATCTGATAATTTTTTAATAAAGATATTATTTATTCATCAGATTTTGATCATAGAAAATTTTCCTGGAGAAATAAAACTGCATAACAACTTTTGCTTTTTGGTCAAGTAAAAATTTTCCAGTTCTAAATTTGCAGTACTAAATTGTTATAATAAAGTTTGATTCACACATTGTTTTTACTGCTGACATCTAAAATGCCCAATTTTACCAAAGTTTCTGAAGAAAATTCCTCTAGCATCCACCTCTATCCATCTCTAGGATAATGGCTGGATCTAAATACTATGTCACACTACTTCTGTCTGCCCCAAGCATGTGTGTGGATTTGTGTACATATATTTGGAGTGCTGGGGTGGGAGGAGTTTGTGATAAAAGCATGTAACAAAATTTACAATCTTAGCCATTTTTAAGTGTATAGTACATTATTGTTAACTATACACATATTATCATACAACAGATCTCTAGAAATTTTTTATCTTTCAAGACTAAAACTCTATACATAGTGACAATTCCCTAGCTCTGGCAACCACATTCTGTTTTCTGTTTCTTTGACTTTACTACTCCAGATATATAAGTAGAATCATCCAGCATCATGAAGAAGTTTTTTTTATGACTGGTTTATTTCACTTATTTCACCATGTGACAAGACTTTCTTTTTAGTGCTGAATAATATTCAGTTGTACGTATATACCACCTTTTCTTTATCTGTTGATGGACATTTAGGTTACTTCTGTATCTCGCCTATTGTGGAAAATGCTGCACCAAACATTGGTGAACAAACATCTCAAAATTCTGTTTCCAATTCTTTTGCATATTTAATACATCTTGAGTGTATAAGTGGCAAATTAGTAATATACTGTTGAGTGGTCAGAAATTTTAAAATACTGATGTTTCAAACTGAAATTATCATGCAAATTTGTGGCCGAGACATATATTGAGTAACAGTACAATAAGATTTTTCTTTATATCATGCAGTAAAACAGGTTACATTGTGCCTTCCTTTCTCTATCAATAATCTCCCAATTTATTAATAAAGTAAAAATAAGACTGTACTAACATCCTCATTTTTAAAAAATAGTATTGTAGAGGACTACGTGCTCACAAACAGGGTGTTCCCCATAAGTCCTGCTCTCGCAAACGAAGCAGGGCGTTCCCAATAAGTCCTGCTCTTACAAACGAAGCAGGGCGTTGGGGGCCTGTTTATATGTAAACATCTTGAAAATCCAGAAAGTCAGGGAAAGGTCAGAAAAACAACAATGTGTCTTGTGACTTGGCAACATTCCACAAACGACTGTATAAAATAAAGCGGAGTGCGCCATTCGGGGCGGCCGCCATGTTTGTCTTGTCTTGTGTTGTCTTGTGTGTTCATTCCTTTGTTTAGGAAACACACGGACCCCAACATAGTATCACTGGACATACATATTCCAGAATATAGCTAGTTAGATTAAATTTTGCAGGGCTTATACTAACCATTATATAAAAAACAATGTTTTTTAAGATACATCAAATGTTATAGCCTCAGGTTGAATAACCATGTATTCAACTCTAAAACGCAGAGTAGTAAAATCTCTCTCCTCCTCTTTTCTCTTTCTCCCTCTCCTTCTCTGTCTCTGCCTCTTCTTCCCTTCAAATCATATGCATGTACAGTAATGTTGAAAAAACATGAAATATACTTCTGATCCTATTTTCTATAAAATATTTTGTGTTATTTCATTGCCATGATCAGAATCTAAGAAATTATGTAACACATCAATTAAAAATATAGAATGACATTTGCATCCTTCTCAAAATGTTCACATATATCTGCCTTTAAACCATCCTTGAATAGATTTTTAAGCTTGGGGACTCTATCACTGGTTAAATTCACTTTTCATCATTAGGAAGTGTGCCAAGGAAATGCCACAATATAAAAAACAAAACAAAATTTTCAAGAATGTTTTTGCCTATGTAATAAATATGTGATAATTGCCAAATTATCTAGAACTGGGAATCTGTTATATAGGTGTTTCATAACATTTGCTTTAAATTATGGAGTTGTAGACACTCAACGTATTTTTAAAAATCACATCACATGGGTGGTGAAATAATACTGAGGTCTTCCTTTTACTGTTGACAAATAACTTCTAAGGGATCTTATGCCTCATAATAAAGATGAAAATGTAATTCATTGTTATATTAATATAAGCCAGATTAGGACAACCATAGAAAAGAAGTAAATTTGGCATTTTTGGGCATGCTTATAATTTTAGTCAATCAAATTATTATGATAAATAAAACAGAGTCTAGCCACCTGGAAGAATCATTTATCTGTAATAAGTGATCAACTTTTCTCTTTTTGCCAATAGAATTAGACATGTGGTTATACTAAATAATGGAATTATTCTGGGGTTTTCATATATTTTTAAATAAAACTATCTATGACAAGAGTAATATGTATATACATACACATTAGCTTTCATGAAAACACATTAAAGAGAATATATTTCATTTTTTAACCTTTACCAGAAACATTATTGAGTAGCACAGATCCATACAATTCAAAGTTATAAAATTTCATTAGCAGAAATAGTGACTGAAAGGAACCAAGGACATGGAAATATATCAAAGGGCCCCCAAAATCTGCTCTTTTCGTTTATCTTAACTCGCTCTTCCTATCTGTCCTGAACTCATTTACACTGCTTGCTTTTACTCCCTTCCTTGAAACCTTCCTTAAAAACCATATTTTATATACTGAATACATGTGTTGAAATAAACTCCTCTTATCTCATTCTTTTAATATCTTGTTTTTTTTTCTTTTTTATTATACTTTAAGTTCTAGGGTACATGTGTACAATGCGCACGTTTCTTATATATGTATACATGTGCCATGTTGGTGTGCTGCACCCATTAACTTGTCATTTACATTAGGTATAATATCTTGTTATATTAAGAACAGTGCGTACATTTTTTTTCCCAAAAGGGAAATATGACAATAGGAAGCAACCATCCACACGAAATAGATTTTCTGCCTTTAGCTGAATTAATTTACAATGCATGATGATGTTAATTACTCCAAAGTAAAATATCACAGAATGTTATTTTATTGCAAATGCAGAATTACTTTTGAAATATTTTGAGCATACCTGTTGAAAACAGATCATAACTTTTAACATTTTGATATCTAGAAGTAGATTATTTCTACTATTAGTAAATATAATATACAAAATACTATAGGCCAAAAATGCTCATTTATTGGTGTCAGTCACATTTCTCTAAACAGCAAATTAGCTATCAGAGAATTAAAAACTATAGCCTTAAATAATCAAATTAAGTGAATAACAGTCCTTGTATTATTTTTGTTTTTTAGAGACAGCAACAAGATCTCATTCTGTCACCCAGGCTGGAGTGTAGTGGCATGATAACAGCTCACTGGAACCTCCACCCCCTGCCTCAAACGATCCTCCCAGCCTCCCAAATAGCTGGGACTAAAGGTGAGCAGCACAGTGCCTAGCTAATTTTTTAAATTGTTTTTTGAAGAAATGAGGTCTCACTATGTTGCCCAGACTCGTCAAACTCTTGTCCTCAAGTAATCCTCCCACCTCGGCATCCAAAAGTGCTGGGATTACAGGCATGAGCCAACACCCAGGCTAAAGTTATTCTTAATACAGAAATTAATAGCTTCCCATTATTTTTGATAAACTATAGTATCTATATTCAAAATTCAGAATAGAGAGAATCCCTCCTGTTCGCTATCCTTTAGCAATTGTGTCAGCAGAGGTGATAACTAAGATTATAAGCAAATGAGTTTTCTGAATAATGAACACGACTCACATCCATCTTTGTATTTTTGTCTAGCACACAAGCCATCACACTAGGAACTCAATAAATGCTGTTGACTTGAAGCATGGCAGTTTTTTTGTTTTTGTTTTTGTTTTGTTGTTTGTTTTTTGTTGTTGTTGTTGTTGTTTTGAGACTGAGTCTCACTCTGTAACCTAGGCTGGAGTGCAGTGGCCCGATCTTGGCTCACTGCAACCTCTGCCTCCCAGGTTCAAGTGATTCTCCTGCCTGCTCCCTCAGCCTCCTGAGTAGCTAGGATTACAGACAACTGCCACCATAGCAGATACCTATGACATAATAGTTTGTACTACCTTTTGTCATGACTCTAGAATGAGAATGAAGGCCTAGATCCTCCATGCACAGCAGCCAGAGCCAGCACAAGGCAGAAAACACTCTAGGGACTTGAATAAAACTACTATAAACATGCACGTACAGATTTTTGTGTTGACATAGGTTTTCATTTCTCTTGGGCATTTATCTTAGGAATGGAATTTTTGAGTCATACAGTAAGTCTATGTTTAACATTTTGAAAAAACTACCAACCTGTTTCCCAAAAATGACTGTACCATTCCACAATCCCACCAGTGATGTATGAGTGTTCCAACATTTCTACCTCCTCACAACACTTGTTATTGTCCTTATTTTAGCCATCCTAGGAGACGTGCAGTGGTATCTCATTATTGCTGTGATTTGCTTTTCTCTAACTACTAATATTGCTCTCGTGGTTACTGAAAATTTGTATACCTTCTTTACAGAAACATCTATTGAAATATTGTGCCTATTTTTAAAATTTTTTATATGTGTGTGTGTGTGTGTGTATATATATATATATATATATATATACACACATACTTTTACTATATTTTAAGTTCTGGGGTACCTGTACAGAATGTGCAGTTTTGTTACATAGGTATACACATGCCATGGTAGTTTGCTGCATTCATGAACCTGTCACCTACATTAGGTATTTCTCCTAATGTTATTCCCTCCCCTGGCCCCACACCCTCCAACAGGCCCCCATGTGTGATGTTCCCCTCCATATGTCCATGTTTTCTCACTGTTCAACTCCCACTTATGAATGAGAACATGCAGTGTTTGGTTTTCTGTTCTTGTGATAGTTTGCTGAGAATGATGGTTTCCAGTTTCATCCATGTCCCTGTAAAGGACATGAACTCATCCTTTTCTATGGCTGCATAGTATTCCATGGTGTACATGTGTCACATTTTCTTTATCCAGTCTATTATTGATATATATTTGGGTTGGTTCCAAGTCTTTGCTCTTGCGAATAGTGCTGCAATAAACATAAGTGTGCATGTGTCTTTATAGTAGAATGATTTATAATCTTTGGGTATATACCCAGTAATAGGATTGCTGGGTCAAATGGTATTTCTAGTGCTAGATCCTTGAGGAATCAATCACCACACTGTCTTCCACAATGGTTGAACTAATTTACATGCCCACCTATAGTGTAAAACCATTGCTATTTCTCTACATCCTCTCCAGCATCTGTTGTTCTCTGACTTTTTAATGATTGCCATTCTAACTGGCGTGAGATGGTATCTCGTTTTGGATATGATTTGCATTTCTCTGATGACCAGTGATGAGCATTTTTTATGTCTCTTGGCTGCATAAGTGTCTTATTTTAAGAAATGTCTGTTCATATCCTTTGCCCACTTTTTGATGGGCTTGTTTTTTTTCTTGTAAGTTTGTTTAAGTTATTTGTAGATTCTGGATATTAGCCCCTTGTCAGATGGATAGATTGCAAAAATTGTCTCCCATTCTGTAGGTTGCCTGTTCACTCTGAATGATAGTTTCTTCTGCTGTGCAGAAACTCTTTAGTTTAATTGGATCCCATTTGTCTATTTTGGCTTTTGTTGTCATTGCTTTTGGTGTTTTAGACACAAAGTCTTTGCCCATGCCTATGTCCTGAATGGTATTGCCCAGGTTTTCTTCTAGGATTTTTATGGTCCTAGGTCTTATGTTTAAGTCTTTGATCCATCTTGAGTTGATTTTTGTATAGGGTGTAAGGAAGGGGTCCAGTTTCAGTTTTCTGCATATGGCTAGCCAGTTTTCCCAACAACATTTGTTAAATAGGGAATCTTTTCCCCATTGCTTATTTGTGTTAGGTTTGTTGAAGATCAGAAGGTTGTAGATGTGTGGTGTTATTTCTGAGACCTCTGTTCTGTTCCATTGGTCTACATATCTGTTTTGGTACCAGTACCATGCTGTTTTGGTTACTGTAGCCTTATAGTATGGTTTGAAGTCAGGTAGCAGACGCCTCCAGCTTTGTTCTTCTTGCCCAGGATTGTCTGGGCTATGAGGCTCTTTTCTGGTTCTATATGAAGTTTAAAGTAGTTTTTTCCAATTCTGTGAAGAAAGTCAGTGGTAGCTTGATGGGGATAGCATTGGATCTATAGATTACTTTGGGCAGAATGGCCATTTTCATGATATTGATTCTTCTTATATATGAGCATGGAATGTTTTTCCATTTGTTTGTGTCCTCTCTTATTGCCTTGAGCAGTGAGTTCTCCTTGAAGAGGTCCTTCACATCCTTTGTAAGTTGGATTTTATTCTCTTAGTATGAATGGGAGTTCACTCATGATTTGGCTGTCTTTTTGTCTGTTACTGGTGTACAGGAATGCTTGTGATTTTTGCACATAGATTTTGTATCCTGAGACTTTGCTGAAGTTGCTTATCAGCTTAAGGAGGGCTGAGACGATGGGGTTTTCTAAATATACAATCATGTCATCTGCAAACAGGAACAATTTGACTTCCTCTCTTCCTAACTGAATACTCTTTATTTCTTTCTCTTGCCTGATTGCCCTGGCCAGAACTTCCAATATTATGTTGAATAGGAGTGGTGAGGGGGCATCCTTGTCTTGTGCTGGTTTTCAAAGAGAATGCTTCCAGTTTTTGCCCATTCAGTATGATACTGCCTGTGGGTTTGTTATAAATAGCTCTTATTATTTTGAGATACATTCAATCGATACCCAGCTTATTGAGAGTTTTTGGCCTGAGGGGGTGTTGGATTTTGTCAAAGGCCTTTTCTGCATCTACTGAGACAATCATGTGGTTTTTGTCATTGGTTCTGTTTATGTGATGAATTATGTTTATTGATTTGCATAGGTTGAATCAGTCTTGCATCCCAGGGATGAAGCCGACTTGATCGTGGTACATAAGCTTCTTGATGTGCTGCTGTATTCGGTTTGCAAGTATTTCATTGAGGATTTTTGCATCGATGTTCATCAGGGATATTGTTCTAAAATTCTCTCTTTTGTTGTGTCTTTGCCAGGTTTTGGTATCAGGATGATGCTCGTCTCATAAAATGAGTTAGGGAGGATTCCCTCTTTTTCTATTGTTTAGAATAGTTTCAGAAGGAATGGTACCAGCTCCTCTTTGTATCTCTGGTAGAGTTCATCTGTGAATCCAGGTGGCCCTGACTTTTTGGTGGGTAGGCTATTAATTACTGCCTCAATTTCAGAACTTGTTATTGGTTTATTCAGGGATTTGATTTCTTCCTGGTTTAGACTTGGGAGGGTGCATGTGTCCAGGAATTTATTCAATTCTTCTAGATTTTCTAGTTTATTTGCATATAGGTATATATAGTATTCTCTGATGGTAGATTGTATTTCTACGGGATCAGTGGTGATATCCCCTATAACATTTTTTGATTGTGTCTATTTGATTCTTCTCTCTTTTCTTCTTTATTAGTCTTGCTAGAAGTTGATTTTGTTGATCTTTTCAAAAAACCAGCTCCTGCATTCACTGATTTTTTTGAAGGGTTTTTTGTGTCTCTATCTCCTTCAGTTCCGCTCTCATCTTAGTTACTCTTGTCTTCTGCCAGCTTTTGAATGTGTTTGCTCTTGCTTCTCTAGTTCTTTTAATTTTGATGTTAGGGCATCAATTTTAGATTATTTTCTCCTTTCTCTTGTGGGTACTAAGTGCTATAAATTTCCCTCTACACACTGCTTTAAATGTGTCCCAGAGATTCTGGTATGTTGTGTCTTCATTCTCACTGTTTTCAAAGAACATCTTTATTTCTGCCTTCACTTCATTATTTACCCAGTAGTCATTTAGGAGCAGGTTGTTCTGTTTCCATGTAGTTGTGGCGTTTTGAGTGAGTCTCTTAATCCCGAGTTCTAGTTTGATTGCACTGTGGTCTGAAAGACTGTTTGTTATAATAATTTCCATTCTTTTGCATTTGCTGAGGTGTGTTTTACTTCCAATCATGTGGTTAATTTTAGAATAAGTGTGATGAGCTGCTGAAAAAAACGTATATTCTGTTGATTTGGGGTGGAGAGTTCTGTAGATGTCTATTAGATCTGCTTGGTCCAGAGCTGAGTTCAAGTCCTAAATATCCTTGTTAATTTTCTGTCTCGTTGATCTGTCAAATATTGACAGTGGGGTGTTAAAGTTTCCCACTATTATTGTGTGGTGGTCTAAGCCTCTTTGTAGGTCTCTAAGAACTTGCTTATGAATCTGGGTGTTCCTGTATTGGGTGCATATATATTTAGAATAGTTAGCTCTTCTTACTGCATTGATCCCTTTACCATTATATAATTCCCTTCTTTGTCTCTTTTGATCTTTGCTGGTTTAAAGTCTGTTTTATCAGACACTAGGATTGCAACTTCTGCTTTTTTTTTTTTTTATTCTTTGCTTTCCATTTGCCTGGTAAATATTCTACCATCCCTTGATTTTAGCCAATGTGTGTCTTTGCATGTGAGATGAGTCTCCTGAATGAATACAGCAACTGATGGGTCTTGACCCTTTATCCAATTTGCCAGTCTGTGTCTTTTACTTGGGTCATTTAGCCCATTTACATTTAAGGTTAATATTGTTATGTGTAAATTTGATCCTGTCATTATGTTGCTAGCTGGTTATGTTGCCGTTAGTTGATGCAGCTTCTTAATAGTGTCAATGTTCTTTACAATTTGGTATGTTTTTGCAGTGGCTGGTACCGATTGTTCCTTTCCATGTTTAGTGCTTCCTTCAGGAGCTCTTGCGCGGCAGGCCTGGTGGTGACAAAATCCCTCAGCATTTGCTTGTCTGTAAAGGATTTTATTTCTCCTTCGCTTATGAAGCTTAGTTTGGCTGGATATGAAATTCTGGGTTGAAAATTCTGTTAAGAATATTGAATATTGGCCCCCACTCTCTTCTGGCTTGTAGGGTGTCTGCAGAGAGATATGCTGTTAGGCTGATGGGCTTCCCTTTGTGGGTAACCAAGCCTTTCTCTCTGGCTGCCCTTGACATTTTTTCTTTCATTTTAACCTTGGTGAATCTGACGATTATGTGTCTTGGGGTTGCTTTTTTTGAGGAGTATCTTTGTGGTGTTCTCTGTATTTCCTGAATTTGAATGTTGGCCTGTCTTGCTAGGTTGGGGAAGTTCTCCTGGATAATATCCTGAAGAGTGTTTTCCAACTTGTTCCATTCTCCCTGTCACTTTCAGGTACACCAATCACATGTAGATTTGGTCTTTTCACATAGTCCCATATTCTTGGAGGCTTTGTTCATTCCTTTTTACTCTTTTTTCTCTAATCTCATCTTCTCTCTTTATTTCATTAAGTTGATCTTCAATCACTGATATCCTTTCTTCCGCTTGATCAGTTCAGCTATTGGAACTTGTGTATGCTTCACAAAGTTCTTGTGTTGTGTTTTTCAACTCTATCAGGTCATTTATGTTCTTCTCTGCACTGGTTATTCTAGTTAACAATTTGTTTAACCTTTTTTTAAAGTGCTTAGCTTCCTTCCATTGGGCTAGAACATGCTCCTTTAGCTTGGAGGAGTTTGCTATTACCTATTTTCTGAAACCTACTTCTGTCAATTCGTGAAACTCATTCTCTGTCCAGTGTTTTTTCCCTTGCTGGCGAGGAGTTGTGATCCTTTGGAGAAGAAGACATTCTGGTTTTTGGAATTTTCAGCCTTTTGGTGCTGACTTCTCCTCGTCTTTGTGGATTTATCTACCTTTGGTCTTTGATGTTGGTGACCTGCTAATAGGGTCTTTGAGTGGACGTGCTATTCCCATTTGTTAGTTTTCCTTCTGACAGTCAGGCCCCTATGCTGCCAATCTGCTGGAGTTTGCTGAAGGTCCACTCATAACCCTGTTTGCCTGGGTATCACCAGTGGAGGCTGCAGAATAGCAAGGATTGCTGCCTGATCTTTCCTCTGGAAGCTTTGTCCCAGAGGGGCACCTGCCAGATGCCAGCCAGAGCTCTCCTGTATGAGGTGTCTGTCAGCCCCTACTGTGAGGTGTCTCCCAGTCAAGATACACCAGGGTCAGGGACCCACTTGAGGAGGCAGTCTGACCCTAAGCAGAACTTGAACGCTGTGCTGGGAGGTTCACTGCTCTCTTCAGAGCCATCAGGCAGGGACGTTTAAATTTGCTGGAGCTGTGCCCACAGTCGCCCCTTTCCCCAGGTGCTCTGTCCCAGGGAAATAGCAGTTTTATCTACATGTTCCTGACCGGGGTTGCTGCCTTTTTTTCAGAGATGCCCCACCCAGAGAAGGGAAATCTGGCAATCTGGCCACAGCAGCCTTGCTGAGCTGCAGTGGGCTCTGCCCACTTAGAAGTTTCCAGCAGCTTTGCTTACACTGTGAGTGTAAAACCACCTATTCAAGCTTCAGCAATGGCGGACGCCCCTCCCCACACCAAGCTTGAGAGTCCCAGGTTAATCTCAGACTGCTGCTGTGCTTGCAGCGTGAATTTCAAGCCAGTGGATCTTAGCTTGCTGGGCTCCATGGGGGTGGGATCTGTCGAGCTAGACAACTTGGCTTTCTGGCTTCAGCACCCCTTTCTGGGAGAGTGAATGGTTCTGTCTTCCTGGTGTTCCAAGCGCCACTGGGGTATGGAAGAAAAGAACTCCTGCAGCTAGTTCGGTGTCTGCCCAGATGGCCACCCAGTTTTGTGCTTGAAACCCAGGGCCCGGGTGGGGTAGGCACTAGAGGGAATCTCCTGGTTTGCAGGTTGCGAAAAACATGGGACAAGCTCAGTATCTGTGCCAGAGTTCTTCAGGCTCAGTCATGTCATGGCCTCCCTTGGGTAGTGGAAAAAGTTCCCCGATCCCAAAGGCATACCATGTGAGGCAAGGCCCCACCCTGCTTCGGCTTGCCCTCCATGGGCTGCATCCACTGTCCAACCAGTCCCATTGATATGAACCTGGACCTTATTTGGAAATGCAGAAATCACCCATTTTCCGCGTCGATCTCAATGGGAGCTGCAGACTGCAGCTGTTCCTATTCGGCCATCTTGCCAGCCTCATTCCTGTTCTTTAATTGTGTTACTTATCCTTTCATTAAGTTATAAGAGTTCTTTATATAGTCTGTACAAGTCCCTTATGAGATGCACAAACCGCAAATATTTTCTCTCATTCTGTGGTTTGTTGATTCACTTTCTTGACAGTATCCTTTGGAACACCACATCCTTTTGGATGGTATCCTTTGGAAAATTAAAAACCAGAGTTTTTAATTTTGATAAAGTTCAATTTATCTCTTTCTCCTTTTGTTGTTTGTGCTTGTGGTATCATACCTAAGAGACCATTGTCTAATCCAAGACTGTGAAAATCTACTCCTGTTTACTTCTAAGCGTTTAGTAGTTTTAACTTTTACATTTAGATCTATAATATATTTTGAGTTAACTTCTGTATATTTCATAATTTCTGCATGAAGTAGGTTCTAAATTCATTCTCTTACATTTGAGTATCTAGTTGTCCCAGCCCCACAATAGTATTTTTTCACCACTGAATAAGCTTAGTATCCTTTTTGAACACTCTGTGTCTTCTTAAAGGCAAACATATTATCTGTTGAGATTGCAACTGAATTTTCTAATTTTTCTATTATTAGATATTTTTTAATGTAGTTCATCTTTATAAGAGTTTATTGTGGTTCTCACCCCAAATTCTGTTAAACTGGTACCAATTCCAAAATGATTTTCATTTCAAAGATAATGATTTTTTAAGATCTAATCTTTATTTGCTAGGTATTTTGCTAAGCATATCACAATGCTATGAAGGCAGTTTTAATGCACACATTCATTTTGTTACAAGCTTTACTTATGGTTGTTCACTCATTGGAAGATAATCTGTGAGCAATAGCGGGACTAATTAAGCAAAATTAGACTGCTTTTAAGCCCTTAAATTCATGAAGATAAAACAATGAGTATAGTAGATAGGTCTTGCCTTGGAGCTGCCTGATAGGCATTTGATTTGCTAATAACATGCAGTTTCATTTTAGGAAATCACTTTCCCTGCCTATGTGATATCTTGGGGGAACAGTAAATCAAGATACTCTACCCTCCCACTATGGATACCCAAGGCGTTCCTGAAGGTTTCTTCTAGGTTCTTTTCTCTTGCCATTCATATACAGGTAACATGCTGGGGCAACTTGAAATATTGGCTCTTAGAAATTCAAGCAGGGTGATGCAAGGGCAGAATAAACCATTTGAGCTCACTTATCCCCATAAAGTTGCCAGGAAATAGATGATTAAAATGATTTTACTCCCAAGAGCGATATAGATATTCCTGGTTCCTGTCTATTGGAAGCTTGGTTTATAGAATTCCTTTCATCCTGGGAACTACACCGTACACTTCAAATTCATATATTTGCTTAAAGTAACCACAGTATTTCATGCTTGAAAAAAAATTCTCACTTATATCATCAATTCCAAAGATATTACTAAAGATTTTGTTCTTGTTTCCTAGTATGATTTCTCCTTGAATGAAAAATAAAGTTTTTTCAGTTTGTTAAATAGTTGGAGCAATACAAATCACAGATTTGCTTGATTTAATGGGCTTGTTTTAGCAGGTGGATTTTAACATCATTAATATTATCATAACTTGTCTTCTTGCCTGGAAAACACCACTCCACTATTTCCATAGATCTCTGTCCATGAATACATTCCTTACATGCTTTTGACTGAAGTTAGCCAAGCTGTTTTCCAAGCACTTTTCAAGTTAATATTAATTAGTAGAAGATGCCAAAACCAGAAAAAGAACTGGATTTTCACATGAGATTTTAATTCAAAAGTAAGAAAAGCAATGGGTTATGAGATTTTTCTTTCCTGCCCAAACATATGGGAACTACCACATTAACTGGATGAAGTGACCTGTTGCTGGGTGACTAAAGGCCCAGTGGCATTCATGATGCAAAGTTCCTCACTTCTCAGGGCCATATTTCCCTTGTACTCCCAAGAAGAAGAAACAAGCACTGCCATGTAGGAAACTGTGTGTATGACCATCAGTTAATGAAGTCCTCGACACTGACTGACACTATGGAAAGTTTAACTCAAACCATTCATCTACTGCTTAAGCACACTGTATTAGTCTGCTCAGGGTGCCATAACAAAATATCACAGATGGGGCAGCTTAAACAATAGAAATTTGCTTTCTAATAGTACTGGAGGCTAGGCATTGATGTCCAAGACGGCATCAGGGCTGGTTTCTGATGAGGCCATTCTTGTTGGCCTGTAGATGACTGCCTTCTTACTGTGTCCTCACATGGCGTTTACTCTGTGCACACTTAGAAATCCATCTCTGGTGTATCTTTTTCTTGTCATAAAGATGTCAGTGCAATCTGATTAGGGTCCCACCCTTAAGGCCTCATTTAACCTTAATTGTGTTCCTAAAAGCATTAACTCCAAATATAGTCACATCGAGAAGTTATAGCTTCAATATATGTATTTCGGGGACACAATTCGCTCCATAATGTATACTTATTTTGAAACCTTCATTGTGTTTATTGTCACTCTGGTTCCTCCCTCTTTTCATCTTCTTCATAATCTTATATTTGTTATATTCATTACACATTCCCTTCTACTTCTTATTTTCTTCAGCTTTTTATAGCCCAGGGATATCACAACATATACATAAGTATGCCTCCCTAGGGTGTTCACAATACTAACATTGACACATCACTGCTTCTCATTAGTAATCACTGAGCATACTTGTTTAAATAGAGAGCTAGCAACCAAAAAAAAATCTAGAATTCTTAAGATGTACACACTTCATTTTAGCATCTCCTATACTGTTAGTTTTCACATTATTTTTTCTGGTTTTCCTCCAGAATATTTAGCATTATTCAATTCTATCATTACACAGATGTTAAGTGCATTAAATTCATGAATTGTCTATTTGTCAATGTGCCAGAAATGTACAGTAATGTGAGCAAAATATATATGGTAGTTTTAATATACGTTTGTAAATTATGTGACCCTCTTCCCATCAAGAAGTAGGGTCTATATCCCCTTGCCTTGTTCAGTGGAGAAAGGATCCAGTCTGGAGCTCTGGTCTCTTCGTGTTGGTAATTTTTCTCTGTGTGAGCAAGGAGTTTGTGTCCTTGCATGTGAGGGCCTTCTGTGCAATACCAAGTCTCAGAATCTAATCCCTGTTCCTAAGAGTCACCTTCAATCTGGATGAGACTGATCTCAATGGCCCCCAAAGATGTCCAAGTTCTAATCACTGAAACCTGTGAATATGTTTTGTTACATGGCAAGAGGGAATTAAGGGTGTAGGTGGTTAAGGTTGTTAATCAACTGATCTTGAGATAGGTGCATTATCCTGGATTAACTCTGTGGGTCATGTAATCACAAGGGTCCCTAAAGTGAAGCAGAAAGCTAGGGAAGTCAGAGATTTGGAGATGCTATGATGCTGGCTTTGAAGATGGAAGAAGGGGCCATGAGCCAAGGAATACAGGTGATCTTTAGAATCTAGAAAAGACAAGGAAAACGATTATCTGCTAGACCCTCAAAAAGGAACACAGCCTTGCTTATATCTTGATTTGAGCTCCTTGAGACCTATTTGGATCTGGACTCCAGAACTGTAAGAAAATAAATTTGCGTTGTGTTAAGCCACTAAGTTTCTGCTAATTTGTAATGGCAATGATAGAAAACTAACGCAACTACTTTAACAAATAGAGTACAGTAGAAGTGATGCTGGTGACTTCCTACACTGGGCCATAAAAAGCTGTTTAGCTTCTACTTTCTTCTGACTTGCTCTTGGAGTCCTGAGATAGCCAAGTAAAAAATCCAAACATTCCAATTCTACCACACTCTGGATAACTGCAGACCCCAGAGGGAGGCCATGTGTAGGCACTCTGGTTGGAAGCCACAGCTAAGTCTTCAAGTTATCCCAGCCTAGGCATTAGACGTGTGCATAAAGAAGCCTTCAGAGGATTTCATCCCGTAGCTATTAAAATAGCCCTCTGCCCTTCTAGGTTTTCTGGGTAATGCCTTAGATACCATGGAACAGAGGCAATGCATGCCTACATTTGGACAATGCCCTGTCCAGATTTCTAACACATGTAATTCATGAGCATAGAAAATAATGGTAGTTTTATACCACTAAGTTTTGAGGTTTTTTTTTTTAAAAAAAAAACAGGAATTGGAACAGACTTTGGTTTCTGATAGTGGAGTGTTGCCATAACAACCCTAAAATACATAGCAATAGGTTATCAGAAGAGATGTGGTCTCGTGCCTAATGAAATTTACAGTTTATAGGGAGGTATAGATGAGTAAATATGCAATAGCAATAAATAATTTTAAAAGCCACAATGTGGTTGAAGTGGCCACACTGGGTAGGAGCATCTAACCTCATCTGCGGTGCTGAGAGACATTTTCCTCTGAACAATAAGATCTCAGTTGAAGGCTACCAGGAAGGGAGAGGATGTTCTAAACTAAAGGAAGGTCATGTAGGAAGGCTTGGCGGTCACACATTCGTGTAATATTTGAGAACATAAATTAAGTTTCTATATGCCTGGAGCCTAGAATGTGAAGAAAGGAAGATTCCTAAATCTTTAGATTCCTAAATAAATAAGAAATCAGGACTTGAAATAATTTATATAACACACCAAGTAATTTGTTTTTTATCCTAGGGGCAAGATCATGATGTTTTAAGCAGGGAGGTAGCATTATATGTTAAGCTTAGCAATATTACATTGACCAAAGTAGGAGGAATGGGTTAAGAGGTATTAGAGACAAAGCAGAAAACCACTATTAGAACAATCTAGGGCAGAGAGTTAGTGGGCTTAGCAGTGGCTATAGAGATGAAGAGTACTAAACAGATTTTAGAACACATTAAACAGTAAGAAACAGTGGATATCAAAAAGGAAGCCCAGTTTCACTCTTGGGCAAGTGATTGAATGATGGCATCAGCCTTTGTCAAAGAGAACCAAAAAGACCAGCTAGTGAGAGAATATGGTAAATCACAATAAAATCTTTGGCTTCCTATAAATATAAAATTTTTAAAAATTATATTATAAGCATGAGAAACTAATTTCTCATATGAGAATATCTCTTCAGGGATGTTTTCAAAAATAGGTACTTAAAGAAAAACTTTAATAAAAATCAAGCATATTTGTACATTAAAGATGAAAGCATTAAGAAATTCACCTTGTGGGAAAGCAGTAAGGCCAAAAATAATCAATGGTTGCTATTTCTAGCTTTTATATTCAATATATAAATACTCCCATCAGAAGGAAGAACCAATCCTTTAAGAGACTACCTCTTCAAAAGAAAAGACTCAGCTCTTCAGTCTTTAAGGAAATGGATATCAAAGGGAATATTCAGTCTCATGTGTTTGAAATTACTTAGCAAGCCAACACATGGCCAGCCAGCCAAATTATCCCTCATATCACAATATAACACACCTATATTGAGAGGCCAGATTTGCTATACTCATCAACCAAAAATAAACACTTCCTTCCTTGCCACAATTTCCCACTTAGCTGAATGAAAGAACACAATATTCATTTTGATTGACAAAATATTTTCAGATCTAATTACAATTTCCAACAGTGTCTGAACATGTTGTGTTTTCATTATGAATTCCATCACAATTGGATAATTCACATATTAATACAAGTCTAGGGCACTGGTCATATCAAACATCTGTATTTTTGCCCATGCAGTTGATAAATTGGTAGGATCAGAGTTAGCTTATTTTATTACAGAAAAATCATTAATAAGGCCAAGATCAAGAGCTTAGTTCCTTTCTAGGGAAGGTAAAATTGCTTTCTTCAGCCTAACAGAGGCCAATACATCCATAAATGTGTATCACTGATTATGAAGACGTCCTTGCACCAAGGCTGTATTATGAAAAGTCCATTGACATTTCTAGAAAATCAAATTAGTGTTTATACCCGGGCAACTGTATCAGTAGCTCTCATGTTGGCCCACAGACTATTCAGTCAGCACTGCATATAAATGGTATTCTAACACCCTGGTATTCTTCAGTCTTACTGCTGAAGTATTTACCTTAATTTTGCCATACTTTACAATCTCCTACTTCTGTACACTTGTGATTTTCTAATTTTGCACTAAGAGCTCCACCTTGACACTTGCCTCTGACAATCAGCACCATTTCTCCAGCTACATCACTCTACTTCCTTCCTCAAGTGTAACTCAGACCTTCCCTCTCACCACATGGCCTTCAATCTCCAGGACTCCACGTTCTACAAACTCCAGCTGGGCACCTGGACCACTCTCCTCTTGGTTCAAGCCGTCATCACATTCCAGCTTGTCAGGCAAAGCCTAGTTAAGACCACTCCAAGTTTTAGGGCTACGCGGTCAACGGCCCACTTAACATTGCCACTTGAATGTCTTCCAGGCATCTTAAACTTACAATTACATTTGGATCCCATCCCCATCTTCCCACCCATCTTGATCAATGATTCCTTCTTCTCATAGTTGCTTATCCTTGGGATTCTCCCTTTCTTCACCCCACATCAAGCTCTGTCAATCCTACCTCCAAAAACTAGTAAAAGCATTCTCCAGTTACCTAGCTACTACATTAACCAATACTCTCCATTTCCCCTAGAAGAGCACATTGACTCAGAACCATGGCACTCTGAGTGCTTGCAGCTAATATGAAGTTAATTTCTAGTATTATCTTACCTACATTTTCACTTCTCCCAGTCAAACGATATCCTTATCAGAAGTCAGTTGTATTTGTTTCCAAACCTGCATATACCAGTTGTACTTATTATTGAAATTATATATTTCCATGAACCATTACATAAACTAGTGTAATTTACACTTTAAAAAGTTTGGTTATAGAAAAACGAGGTAGAATATTTTGGAAAACCATAAAGAAAAGTTGCTAAATGAATTATTTTTAAATCATATATGTGCAAAATTGGAAAAAATAAATAAATAGAAATTTCTGGGCTCTCATCCTCATCCTTGTGTCATAAAAACCTTTATAGATGTCTTTTAAATTCTTGCTTCTCTTCAACAGAATTAAAACTAAAAATCATAGAGGATATAACTATGGGTATGGTTCATGCAAAATGAAACCAAACAAAATCAGTTCAGAACTTCAACTCATATATTCACGTTCAACAAATCGTCCCAACTCTGCCTCAAAAGATTGACAATAAATATTTATATGCATTAAGTTAAAATGAAATATTTAAGATAAGTATATATGATTCAGTATTTCCCTTCTTTAACAAGCTCTTTCAATTAACCAACCAACTAGTACAAATTTCATTAGGTAACATAAAGAATCATAGCTAACGTTTACTGATATCAACCCTGTATCAAACACAGCAATGATCCCCATTTTACAGATAATGAAACTGAGGGATTGGCCAAGACGTCTTGAATCTGTCCACTTCTATCCATTGCCTGCTAGTCACCCTTAGCTGTATTTCTTCGATAGCCTCATAGCCCATCTCTACACTTCCACCTCAATCCTTTCGTTAGTCAACAAATAGCAGAGAAAATAATGTTTTTACAATCTCAACTGTGATTATGCCCATCTCCTACTTAAAACTCTGAATGTTTTTACACTGGAAAAAAAATACCCCAAATCCTCACAATGGCTTCCAAGGTCCTTCATGACCCAGCACTTTCATCTCTCTTCATTTTTATCTTACAACACACTCTACCTTGCTCAGTGCAATCCAGTTACCCTGGTCGTCTTATGGTTTTTGGCAACATGCCAAGCTTTTCCCATTCCCCAAATATTTTCCTAGACTGTTTACTCTGTTAGAGAGGATTCTTTTTTTCTAGCTTATCTTTTTTTTTTTTTTTTTTTTTTTTTTTTTTTTTTTTTTTTTTGAGATGGAGTCTTGTTCTGTCGCCCAGGCTGGAGCGCAGTGACCAGATCTCGGCTCACTGCAAGCTCCGCCTCCCGGGTTCCCGCCATTCTCCTGCCTCAGCCTCCCGAGTAGCTGGGACTACAGGCGCCCGCCACCTCGCCCGGCTAGTTTTTTTTTTTTTTTTGTATTTTTTAGTAGAGACGGGGTTTCACCGTGTTAGCCAGGATGGTCTCCATCTCCTGACCTCGTGATCCGCCCGTCTCGGCCTCCCAAAGTGCTGGGATTACAGGCTTGAGCCACCGCGCCCGGCCATCTTCATTCTTTAGACCTCAACTTGACTATCAATTCCTCTCTGAATTATCATTTTAAATCACCTCCTCTTGTTAATAACTGCTCACAGCACCCAGTACTTTTCTTTCATAAGATATCATAATTGATGAATACATATTTATGTGTGTGATTATTTTATTCCTGTCTTTCCAGGGGACCAAGGCCAATGTCTATTTTATTCACCTCTCCAGAACCTCCCACAGTGCCTCTGACTTAGTAGATAAATTCACAAATAATTGCTGAATGAATCAGTCTATCAATGTTTATATCTGAAGTAGAGAACAGAAGCAGATTCCAGAGAGTTTTCAAATGGTCACCTGGCCCATGAAATCTTCACTACCAAAACGTTGACAGTCATTTTTCCAGTTTTGTTGTGAAATATCTCCAGGGAGAGGGACTCTGCCATGACCTGCTTTACGTTCTGTTCCTATGATAATCACTGTTATATTTAAGATGCCTAATTTATAAATTCAGAATACTATTCTTCCTTTTTAAGGATTTAGCAGATCTACCCAGTAATATCTGTGTATTGTTTACATCTGCACTCAAGTCCTTCATTTAGGCATACATTAAAAATATTAAATATATAAACCCTTTGACGGTATATTAAAGTAGTGTATCAAAATTCAAAAATCGTTCCTACAGCCAGTAGCCCAACTATATTCAATAACACCTCCCTCATCTCATGAACTGCACTTGGAAAAATGTCAAGTCCTCACTCAAGCACTATCCTAGTGTTATTTAGACACAATTCTGGCAAGCATGGCTTACCATCAGAATCAGTAAATAAAGACTGGCTTTCTGGAAGTAGGCACATTGCCAGCAGTAAGGAATTCAAAGAAATAAGAATTCAAAAAAAGACAGCTGTCTGGATCCATTTAGTACATAGTAGAGTGGGGTTACATATTCTAATATACTTTGAGGACAGCGTTGTGTCACTCACTGGGCAGTAAATGAATACATATCTCTAATGGTGGCCCTGTATCACAAAGAGTTTATATTATATTTACTATGCACTTCTTCAGAACACAAAGATGGGAGAGGCAGACTACAGGAAAAAATCACCTAAAAATTGTGTTTATTGGAATGCATCATTTCCTGACAACATGTCAGAAAAATCAAGGTATTACCATATCTCTGAGTTTTGTGCTCCACGTCTTGTTAGAACAAAACAAAAAAATAGGCCCTATAAAGTTTGGAACATTATCCTAAATACTAGACATAAATATGAAAACACAAATTACCATAATGAAACATTCATTGTTCTGATTCAGTGATTTTATAATTGTGAAGTGTCCACCTATTGAAAGCATGACTTAGATAAACAAGGAATATAAGAAAATAGAACAGCATACAGTTTTAACACAATTTTCCAAAATAGTAGAGCACTTTGACTGACAATCCTCCAAATAGGAAATAGGTTGAAACATTCCAACATTTCAAATACAAAAATGCTAAGTGCTAACACACACACACACACACACACACGATTCACATGTACAATACCTTTAGAAACCATATTCTTAACAAATTGCTAATGAGAGCCCAAAGTAAACACAGTAAATGGAAATCTGCTTCATCAAGAATTAGACTAATTCAAATACTCTTATTACTAGAGACATACTTACCAATCAAAACTATACAGAAATTATCAAACGTCAAGGACAGAAATTATAATAAAAATCAAGTGTACTATGTCCCAGATATTGTTTTAACTAAGAACTTCATCAGAGGGATGTAATTTAATCTTTGGAACAAGGCTAGCAGGTAGGTACTACCTCCATTTAAAGTTGAAAATGTAAGGCACAAAACAGTTTACAAGTTGTTTAAAATTATACAGCTAGTAAATGGCAAAGGTCAGATAAGAATCCCAGAAGTCAATCTTCAGAACCCACATTTAACTACTGCCAAAACACTATTAATGAAGTATTAACTGTGCCCATAAAATAGCTTTATTTCATTTATGTGAAGTTAAGCTGAATAGACATAAAGTGATGTAAAACAAAATTCTGGAAAATGCTTTTTACTTAAGTGTTATTGTATATGAAGAAAGACATAAAAACACCAATGAGGCCGGGTGCAGTGGCTCACGCCTGTAATCCCAGCACTTTGGAAGGCTGAGGTGGGTGGATCACTTGAGGTCAGGAGTTTGAGATCAGCCTGGGCAACATGGTAAAACCTCATCTCTACTAAAAATACAAAAGTTAGCTGGGCATGGTGGTGCATGCCTATAATCCCAGCTACTTGGGAGGCTGAGGCAGAAGAATCACTTGAACCCGGGAGGTGGAGGTTGAACCTGGGAGGCAGTGAGCCGAGATCACGCCACTGCACTCCAGCCTGAGGGACGGAGTAAGACTCTGTCTCAAAAACAAAACAAAACACCAATGATTTAACACAAAATAAGGTATATTAAATCATCTTTAAAAAGTCCTACTACCTCAGCAATCTCAAAAGTATTTTACTGTTTCAAACAATAATTTATAGAAAGTGTAGCAGTATGGTTGTCTTCATACTGCTCCACATAGCAGCTGAGCCAATGGTATAAACAAGTGTGCTACTGTATAAATTAACAATATAACACAGTCATAACCAATGTTTTAGAATCAGCATAGTCAAAAGGAAAGCATTATAGATGTAAATGAGGATCAGCTGAATTTCTCAAAATCTCAGACAAATTTATGTAAAAGAATTATTGCTTATGATAGACATCTTTTGCCTGGCAACTAAAGTACTATATTTCCAGCTAAACAATGACAACTCTCTAAAAAACAGATAGTAATACACCTTGTTAGCACCAGAATTCTCTTTGACTGGAAATCTGCTACACTCCGGAAAATACAAAAGTCTGCTTTTTGCTAAATAACTCAAAAGCACTCTGAGGGTTTTGTTGGGTCCTTTAGTTTGTTTCCATATTGTAATCCATCTCTCCAATATCTCAAGAAAATTTTCAAACTCCAATATGAATTATTAAATTTAGAACATTTATGGCATTTTCCCTTCTCCATACTTTCTGGTCAATTTCTTTAGCAATTTCTAGGAGAAAAGTAGAAAGGGAAAGTACAAGGGTCAAAAACTGAAGCCAGCCAAGTGTGGTAATAAACTTACTATTTTCTTTGCCTGAAATGCCTTCCCCCTTGTACCTGCCCATCTCAGTTTTTTGCTCTGAGTTGCCCTATGACGGACCTCCCTCTGATTTCAGCACCTTCCTGGAATTGAATTTAGATGGGCCACTCTTCTTGGAAATTGTTTTGATTTTTGAGCTCCCCAAGTTTGAATAGCTAACCAGATTTCTGGGTCAGATGAAGCACAGAGCAGAATTAAATGAATACAACGTATTTAGAATCTGAACTCATCCACAAGGTCCAAAGACTGAGGTGACCACCTGACAGAATGATCATTCGTTATGTTCCCCTGTCCTTGGTGACAAAATACACCTAAGCACCTTTGAACAAGCTCTCACGCCTCACAAAGAGGAAAGCTTGGTGACCTGCAGCTACCCAAGCAGGCTGGCCCCCACAGTGTGAAAATATCTGGGAACCTAGAATCCAAAGGTATCATGGGATTTTCATGACCTTCACAGATGCTTTGCATCTTGAGAAGAGGACAACAGAATTCCAAACCATCAGAATCCTAATTTTTCCAGTGGCAAGTGCAATCCTATTCTTCTATCTCAAGGAACAATGTCATAACCAAAGTAGACTAGAAATGGCTGGCAATAAACACAAGCAGACAGGGCTAGAGCAATTGAATTCATCCACTCACTCTTTTATTAATTTACCCATCTACCTACTCACCATCATGATACAGTGGGAACATTTCTGCCTGTCAAGCCTAAAGGCTTGAGTCTATAGTGAAGCTCAAATTTGAACATACAACTCAACTCAAATTTGACTCTAACAAGTACCAATTGAATGACCTTGTACTAATTAGTTAATTGTAAACATCAATTTCAATAGAAGAGAAATAATAATTGATCTGTTTAGGATTGTTCTGAAGATCAGAACAACACATTCATTTAATAAACACTTCTTAACTGCCTTCCATGTGGCAGTGACTCTGCCAAGGGCAGGGGATACAGCAGTGAATAAGAGAAACATGGCTCCTGACTTAGAAAGGTTTGCAAAATGCCTTCATGGCTTCATAAGCGCATGGGAAGGGCTCAAAAAATGGTCACTGATTCTGACACTGTTACTATTAATTAATATTAGTAATATTAATAATATTATTTTGGGCACAGCCAAATGATGACAATACTGAGCTGAGAGCTAGGTGCCTCTCTCCATTGAGGGACATACTATACCACTGCTGTCTACAATGTGCCCAGAAATAACGTGAGTTTAAGTGAAGATATAATTATGAGAGAAGAAAGGAGGATACCCACTGAGCAGACCCTCTGGAACCCACAAACATGGCTTGAACTCCATTTGGAAAATCACCTTAGCTTGATATAAAGACGCAGAAGTCTTCTGTGTGGGTCTCAATTCAGGGCTGGGAGATTTCTCAAGTTAAAGGTTGACCAGCAAGAGATTTATATTGCTTCAAAACCTTCAACCATTATAGCTGGTTACTTTTTCTGACTTTGTGACCTTTCTTTACCTTCATTAGATGACCAGTGAGTAGCACTACTCCCTCGTTTTTAAGTTCTGGAGCCCAGCTGATCTTTCTCAGGAAAGAGGACAAGTAGACAATGCCTCTTCATCCAATTATCTATTGCCCAGACCAGGTACAAATTTGCTTTTGGGGACCCAGAGGGTACAGTGGAAAGAGGCACTGTGGTTGAAGAAAAGAGGGTCACAGCCTAAACAAACAGGCTACAAGCTAGTCACTAAAATTAATAATGTAGAACTAACTAAAATCAGACAGTAGTCAGATATGCATTGAAAAAGCTATTCCATTGTGTAACAATACCAGACATTCCTGCTCCATTCAGATGGGTGAGTAGGTAGTACAGAAAGGAAAACATCATTAGTTACAACAAATGAAACAAATTAAGAAAGTTCTGTACTGTGAAAGGTGTTTATATATATCTAATAGTTAACTGAGTATTCAGAGTTCTGTCAACATTAAATAACTAATATTTATTAAAGGTATATTGTGTATTAGCTACTGCCAAACTCCAATAGGAGAAAGAGTACATTTGATTTGAAAATTAGAGTTCGCTGCTGACATAAACAGTTTCAGGAGAGAGACAATGACAGAAGCCAGAGTAAAACTGATTAAGGGGAAACGGCAGATGGAAACAGAAGAAGTAAATATTGCCTCTTCTTTTAAGAGATTTAGGAGAATGAGAGACAGAGATGGCAGAAAGAGAGAGAGAGAGAGAGAGAGAGAGAGAGAGAGAGAGAGAGAGAGAGAGAGACCATGTGTTTTCTTCCCCTTTCCAAGTGAAATTCTTATGTTGTCAAGTTACTCTGCAAATAAGACAAAGTATACTAAAAGCTATACAGCCTACATTGTACTAAATCCATAACCCATTTTAATCTATTATTTTCAAAGTGTTTTATTCATTCCCCTCTGACCTAATTACCACCTTTTCTTTCCTTACTATTACTTTAATATGACTATTCATAATATAATCTCCACTAAAGTAATTACTGGAAATTAATGGGACATATGAGATGACAATAAAATTATTAATCTAGCCATATTAACAGACTTCCCTCTTTTTCCAACAGACTTCCCTCTTTTTCCAACCCATCATAGAAAGTTGTGTAATTCAGTTTCTTATTGCTACTCATGACCCATTAATGGATAATAAAATCAATTGGATGAGTCATAACCAAAATTTTTTTAAGTACAACAGGATATAGTGGAAATGTTACAGTCCACTGCAATATTTTTTTCATCTCTTTTCACTTGTATGTATATTTTTTTGAATTGAGAAGTGTAATCTGTTTCTTTCTATAAGTGATGGTTCAAGGAAGTTTGAAAGCCGTACTAAAACTACAAACTTGATTTTCCTTTACTTCCTTCCTAAATGGGAAGAATTCTTTCCTAAATTTAAGGAACTGAAAAAGGGAGAAAGTTATATTTTTAAAAGACAAATTGTGAAAAAGGAATTAAGGGAATGAATTTGAAAAAAAGAAGAGCTGTGAATTAAAGAGAAAAGGAAAGTTTAATAAACGGTGATTGTGAGGTACATATTTAAGTTCTTTCAATGTCTGTTGATGATCAGACTAAGTTAATAATAGAATATATTTTTAATTATTTGGGCGTATAAAATTTGCTTCTTGCATACTCCTCTGATTCACACTAATGGGTTTCTAGGTTATTAAAAGCACATATGTGCATATTTACAAATATATGCTCACTTATATAAATAAACATTTATCATGATTGGAAAAGATTACTTAATAGCTCCTTATGGAAAAAGAATTTGTGTGTGTGTGTGTGTGCACGTGTTTTTAAGAGATTAACTGTAGTTTATAGTTAAGAGCATAATCTTTGGAGTCAGGCAGAGTTCAGTTAGTCCCAACTTTACTTCTCATGATATACACCGGGCTAATTATTCAACTTCTATAAAACCCAATTTTCTTCTTGATGCCCAGTAGGATGTTTCAAAAATCAAATAAGATATTAAAGAACTTAGTAGTGTCCTAGAACCCAGAACATAGCAAGTAATCAATACATGAAAGTGTTATAGTATTAAAATGATTTTATACATTGTAAAAATGTTCTCACGCAGTTAACCCAAATATACAGTTAATCACAATCAAGAAGAAATTAAAAGATATAAAAGAGAATTTTGCTGGGATAAGTGATTAGACAAAGACAAGCACCATTCAGAAATTCCATCATTACTGCCAGTTCATGTAACTACTGTCTTCATAATAATTTTTAAAATTCCCATGTGATAAGTAAAAAGGCTACATTTTTCCTTGCGATCCAATTTCCAATGGTAAATGATAATTTAAGCTGTAATAAACTACATAAGCATCCACTGACAGCACAGGAAATCTCTAAGTGTGCATTAGCCAGGTGAAATTATAAGGGAGCAAGACATACACAGGAAGAGGATACTGAAGATTCAGTTTTAACTTTTGCGTTCTATGTGACACGCATTAACCTACACCATACCTTGGAAAAGATAAGCTGACTGGCATACACATTATTTGTTAAATGTGGAGCAATTGGGAAAATGGGGGGGGTTGAAAAATCTCATCAAGAAAGTCTAAGAAATTAATTGCAAAACAAAAAGTTGAAATAACTGTTAATACTTCAAGTTCACAGTCCTGTTGTAACTTGCTTAAGTCCTTTCTAATTGGCTTGTCTAGAAAATGCCTCTGTCCAAGAACTTTTAACACTTGTTCACACAAGGGCCTGTCTACACATTAGAGAGGCTTCTTGGTGACCCATGATTCTACCCAGGTGTCCTGTAAAAGGTGAGGTTTCTGAGACATGTCTGAGTTAACTAGTAAGTTCCACGCTCCAGTGGTATCTGATTCTAGATAACTCATAGATATTATGAGCAAAAGGAAGTCTGTGAGAAAGATACTGTCTAGCCTGGTACCTGACACACAAATAGGTGCTCAACAAGTGTCTGCTGGAGGGCGGCAGGAAAACAGGTACAATAAGACCTATAGTCTCATACACCTACTCCACTGCATTCTGTAATAGAATTTTCCCCAAATTCTAAAACAAAGATCTGTTTTAATAATTAGAAACTAAACTACAAACATTTATTGCTTGTATAAAAA
The DNA here is from genome assembly GCF_024542745.1 of Macaca thibetana thibetana. Classification (NCBI taxonomy): domain Eukaryota; kingdom Metazoa; phylum Chordata; class Mammalia; order Primates; family Cercopithecidae; genus Macaca; species Macaca thibetana. The sequence continues at coordinate 73,694,126 of NC_065588.1, read as the reverse complement.
GGTCCATACTAAATACTACAGCCTCTTGCATTTAAAAGAGTGAGTAGGCATAAAAGGGTCATTGGTTTATAATAATACAGGGAAGAGGGGAGCTAAAAAAAGAAGGATGAAGGAAAAAAGGTAAAACTAATTGAATACCATTGGAGACTGGTATGAACATTGGAGAGTGTTAAAGCACCAATTTATTTTACTGAAAATTGATTATTAAAGAGAAGAAAATGATGTTTCTGTTCCAATTTGAACTGTATTTCACAGCAACCATGAGACGAGTCCTATATAGAAGAATTCATCTAGTAAATAGAGACAGAATGAAAGAATTAGACCGCTACTATTTCCAACATCTAATAAAGTAACTAATTCAAGCAGTCATCAATGAGTGGCAAAACCACTATGTGCAAAGTTGTTAGAAAAGTTTACAATTAAGAGACCAGGCTGTCACCTCTCGCCATCTGAACTTCATCTCAGCAATTCTAAGTGAAAGATATCGTTTACCATCAATGTTGTGAAATGTGAAATATATAACATCACTCGGGAATTAGTCTTGCAAAAAAAATGCATACATCTAATTAAGATTTTCTATCTAACTTCTAGTCTAAATGGGGAAATGGGAGAATTAAATACCTCAAAGGAGCGATCAGAAAACTCTAAACTCTTAAATATGGGATTATCTACAGGACAATTACCTATTGTTTCTACAAGTCAATGGAATGGGAGACAGGAAGAAGGGGTGGAAGAAAAAAAGACGAACGGGGGAAGTGAAGAAGGGATAGAGGAATGTTGCAGGAGAAAGGAGGGAGGGAAGGAGGGAAGGAAGGAGGGGGCTCTTAGATTAAAAAGAACCCAAGAGGCAAGAGATAACTAAATACTAGGAATGGATCTTGTTTGGAAGCTGATTTGAAGAAACCAACTGTTTAGAACAGGTATTTCAATTTTTTAGAAAATCAAGTAAATGTGAATTTGAATATGAATATGACCGTAAGTATTCCTCATTTTCTTTGAAGTGATAATTGCATTGTGATTATGTATTTGGTGGCCTAATAATGACAAAGTGACAGCTCCACATATTCTAAAGGGGGAAGATCTAACTACAGTACATGAAGATGAGAAGCTCCAAGAAAGGAAGGACCGTGTTTATTTTATTTCCTGCTGTATCCTCAGGACCTAACACAGCACGCAAAAATAAAACGGGCTCAGTAAGTATTTATTGAATGACTCCATCTAAAGAGGACATCTCAGAAGATTGCATACGAGTTTAAACAAGTGGGCCAGGCGCGGTAGCTCGAGACTGTAATCCCAGCACTTTGGGAGGCTGAGACGGGCGGATCACAAGGTCAGGAGGTCGAGATCATCCTGGCCAACACCGTGAAACCCCGTCTTTACTAAAAAATACAAAAAAAATAGCCGGGCGAGGTGGCGGGCGCCTGTAGTCCCAGCTACTCGGGAGGGTGAGGCAGGAGAATGGCGTAAACCCGGGAGGCGGAGCTTGCAGTGAGCTGAGATCCGGCCACTGCACTCCAGCCTGGGCAACAGAGCGAGACTCCGTCTCAAAAAAAAAAAAAAAAAAAAGAGTTTAAACAAGTGAACAATGGGACATAACAAGACTTTTGAGTATATGCAAATTGCTCAAAATGCCTGAAATTTCATAAACACTTGAAAGGAGGAGGAGATTCAGCTAAAACGGTAAGAAGGAGGCAAGTTATCATGTATTCCACATGTTATACTACGGCCTTTGTATTTTACGCTATTGGCAGAGGCAGTCTTGGGAGGGTTTGACTACATGTAAATTTGAATGAAATTACAGGAAGCTTTCTCTAGAACAGTGTTTTTCAACATCAGCACTATTGACATTTTGACCAGGTAATTCTTTGTTGTTGGGGGTCACCCTATGCATTTTGGATGTTTAACAGTATCCCTAGCTTCCCCCAACAAGATGCCAGTAGTAATGCTCACCTGTGCTAATCAAAAATGTCTCCTTCAGACACTGGTAAATTTCACCTGGCAGACAAAATTTCTCCCAATTGAAAACCACTGCACTAGAAGTTTTGTGAATCAGAGGAGGGTAGAACTCAAAGCAAGGAGATGGATTAGAATGTTACTGCAAAAAAGTGAAGTTAACAACACCTGAACTAATGCAGGAGCCCAGGGAATAGAAGAAAAAATGGATCTGAGTGATATTGGAGAGGTAAATATAACATGATCAATTATGGGTGGTGAGTGAGGTTAAACCATGAATCAAAGATAATGTCGAATATCTGAATTGAGCAATTGGATAGTGAGCTAATCATTCAAACAAGGACTAACCGTGAATGAATAAATGAGCCCATAAGAGTGGGCACCTTGAATGAATAAATCAACCCATAACAGTGGGCTCATTTATTCATTCATCTAACAATTACCATGTTCCTAACCATTCTCTAAGTGCTAACGTTAGAGAACAAAACGTGAACAAATGTAAACAATGTGAACAAAACGAATGCCCCTCATCTCGTGGAATTTATATTCTAATAGAGAGAGGCAGGAAAGTAAAAAATTCAGGAATAACATAACTTCTCAAAGTGATAACCGCTAGTCATCACTAGCATGTTTAAGGAACTTGAAGCCGGAGACATAGAAAGAGGTATTAATATCATATAACGGTTTTATCATGAAGGCTTGGAATCGGAAGACCTAATCTTTTATGCCAATCCTGCTATTATTTGGTTGTGCTACTTTGGAAATGTTACTTCACCTCTCTAAGCCTCAGTTTCTGCAATTGTAACATGAGGATAGTAGTACTTGCTTAATAAAACTGTTATATTTTAAACAGAGAAGAACATGTTTGTGTTTATGTGTGCATGTGCATGTATATGTGACTGTGTGTATGCAATCTTAGTGCAATGTCTGACACATAAGTAAGCACTCTATAAACTCTTATAATCATTCAGTTGTGTGAGGAAAGAGAGCACACTGGTATTTAAAAGCCTTTTCCAAGCCATTCAGCACTTACGTTTTTCATGCTTTATGCCTTCATTCAACAAGTTTTCATCATGTGCCTACTCTGTGGTTGATACGATTCCAGGAGCCAGGGATCCAGCAGTGAACACGGCAGACAAGGTTCCATGCTTCAGCACCAAAGCTGTTCCTGGCAGCCTTATCATTCTCAGCAGCTGGGTCTCTTTACTTCACAGCCTGTCTGGGAGGCTCCTTGATGTGAAATCAGCAAAATTCCCAACATGACCTCGTATTGGTCCATTTCAAGGGCTATATATAAAATAGCTAAAACTTTCACCAGAGTTTAAGGGCATAGAGAAAATCAGACAGCTGGGTTCACCCTTGCCAGTCTATGATGATATTAAGTTCAAAGTTGTTTGAGAGAAAAACGGCTTGGCTCTGTAGAAAACAATTCCAGTCGACAGTGGCAGCCAAGCTGGAATCTTGCTAAAACTGCATCCTGGGGCCAGTTGTGCTCTAAATAAGGATATTTATATCTCCTATGTGGGCATAATGGGAAGAAAAGCTAAGAGTGGAGGAGAGAATACCGCTGCCTACATATTTGAATCAATGGGTTTCAGGAGATGAAGGAATGCGAATTGCCATCCCATGTCCACCTTTGAGTGGCTGCTATGTGAGGATCTGAGCCGGTGCTTTTCAACCTTGGCCATATGTTAGAGTCATTTGGCATGCTTTAAGCCTAGGCAGGCCTGAGCCCTCTACTGCAGAGATGCTGATTTAATTGAACTAGGATTGAGCCTGAGTATCAGTACTTTTACAAAGTACTCTAGGTGATTCTAAACCTTATAAAATTCTTTTGTGAACCATTAACAAGAGTGAACAGAAATCAAGGTGCAATTTTAACTACAAGGTTTGAGACCAGAAAAAGATATGAGAAAGTAGAATTAATTAGAAAAAAACCTAAAGGTTATATTTTATCCACTCCTCCCTGGATCTTCAAATTATCATTACTTCTTTTAATTCCAAGTCGTGATCAAAAAACACAGATTACTGAATAACAATCTAAATTAATGAACAATCATTTATATTAAGCTAGTAGCTATCTTTAAGAAACTATCCTTTTTAAGGATACATATTTAAACAAGTAAAAATAGAAATCTATTTTTAATTCCTAAAAATAAACTTAGATTTCAAAATTTATTTTCTTCATCTCTATCATTTCTTCAGCACATTTTCTGCTAAACTCATCTCAGCCTCTAATTTAATGCACAGTGGGTACAGTGTGCTATAGGATAGCTGATACCAAAAAGCAGCCAATTAAAATGGGACTGTAGAAAGAATCTCTCCTTCTGCTGAGGTTGCCGAGAGAAAACAATGTAATCCTGGAATTGCTGGCAATTATTATTCCAATAAAAGAAGAGATTTTGCCTGGAAATGTGGCAATCACAAAAGAAAACACAGCTGAGCTATGGAAAGGTCAGGACTGAGTCCTTGAAATCTGGCTTAAGCCTCAACGTTCAGCATGCCCAGTGCCCATTCTGATCTTGGACTTCTAATTTATGTAGGTTAATGCATTTCCTATTTTGCATAAAAAATAAATACATAAAATGAAGCTGTAATCTCATAATAAATGATTGAGAAAAATTGGATTAATAGCATTCCTTGAAAACAAAAACTACAAATAAAGAAAAATGTTATTTTGTCATCATTTTTAAATGGACTTAAAAAGGGGTCAAATATAAATTTGAGGCATTATTTTTCCGACAAAATTTCATGAAAATACTGTAAGATATTTTTCATTTCACTTCTGATTCACTAAAAATGAGATCATTTCATTTTCCAATGGTTTACACTGTATTTGTATTATATTTCAGCAAGCAAATGCCCATTGTGGACACTAACACCATATCTAGGAGAAGATAACACCATTAAGCATAAGAAATATTTGAGTGGAGACTACTGTCTCAGGTAAATATTAGTAATAGCTCCATGTTATAACAATTTTTGCTCCCTACACAACATTATAAGTGGATAACAAGGATTCTCTATGTATTAATATTATTCTAAAATTGTTATCATGGAGCAGAATAACCTGGTTAGTCATTAAAATCATAAATGATCAAATTAGTAAATTACTCAAAGTACCACATAAAAGATACATATACAAAATAGCCACTAGCTCAAATAAAAAACTGATCACAAGGACCAATATTATTTTGAAATCAAGTATTGATCTAAAGTGGATACATATGAGAAACAAAGGCTTTTGTCTAAGCTGGAAGCATAAGATTCTACAATCCTAATTCATGCCAAATACTATTAAATTATAATTGCAAGGCAATATTATAATGCTTTCTGTAGTGTCTTACAGTTAATGTATCAAGAATAGATCACTTCCCTAACTTTACAGATGTAGAAGTTAAGGCTTAGAAGTACAAATAACTCAATCAAGGATGATTGGTTAGTAAAGGGTAGAAATGAAATTCTAAGTCAGATCTTACTCCAAATATAAAGGTTTTGGTTTTCTAAACTGCACCAAAGTGACTTTTGAGGAATATTCTAAGTATTTTTAGCAAAAAGACTAAATAAGTGTCTTTTCTTGTTTCTTTTATGGGATGAGAGCATTCCTCTCTAACTTATGGAACCAGAAGGACAACTTCATGTTTATTTTATTCTCTAGGAGGAGAAAGTAGGCTGTTTTGTCAGAAAAAGGTCAGAATTTTCTAAGAATTACTATTTTTCTTCAATTACATCTGTCCATTCAAATTAAAACCATGAGGAGCAAACTTCAAAACCACTTGAAGAAACTTCATCATCATCAAATCTGTATTTCAGCTTCTTTTTACTTAGACAAATGCTTACAATTACAGGTCACTCCAAAACTCCCAAACCATGCACATAAGTAATGATATTTACACATCACCCATAGTGGGAGCTATTGTCTACAGATTTAAATCACCCCATGCCTGGCACAAAGTAGGTACTTGTCTATCTTTGTTCAACTAAGATGTTGTTCTCCCCATTATGTGTTTTGTGTCTAAAGTATAATTTCATATTTGTGTGATTATTTGATAATGGCTAATCCCTCCTTTATACTAGAAATGCCTGAGGATAACACTGTACATCTTTTTCTATTAGTATTTATATCCCCAGAACATATTATATAGCATGCCGTCTGGCAAAAAGCTGGCCCTTGTTCTGTTATGAAGATTTAACATACAGTCCTTTAAAATAGTGGAATGGTTTTAGGTACATGCTAAATACCCTAAGCGTTACTGTCATTACTGTTGTTGTTGTTTGTTGCATAAATGAATTATTCATTGGCAATCTTACACCAACCTAATGTAGCAGATAAGGCAGCTTTTACAGTCTATATTTTTAGCAGATTTTTTTTTAACTGAGGCTTAGAGAAATAAGATAAGATGACCAAAACTACTTGGCAATGATGTATTATGTAATGCTATCTCATAGAAATTAAATGAATAAGAGTAAGGTCTGATTAAGAGAAGGAAGACATATCTAATCTTGGCAGCTCTTAAAATATGAACCAAATCAGAAGCTTGAGACATAAGGAAGATGAACTAGTCTTCCTGAGTGTATCTCAATCCTGACTAACATCCAATTCCTTTATTCAGTATAGCAGAGGTGTTTGCCAAAGATGAAGTCTAATTCTCTTCCTCTTGTATCTGGGCTGACTTCAATATTTTTTTTTACAAATAGAATATGGCAGAAGTGAAATTCTCAGGTTTACAAGACTAGATTATAAAAATCCTTGCTGCTATTTGGCCTCTTGGACCCAAACAGCTGATCCCAGTCAACTCATAGAACCACAAGAAATAACAAGTTGATGATTTGTCAGTAACAATGGGGATAGTTTGTTACACAGCAAAAGATAACCTGAAGATTCAAGAGAAACACATGGGGTTATATATATACACACACACACACACACACACACACACACACACACACATATACATACATACATACATATATATACTGTGCTAACTTTGTGCTACGTGTTACAAAACTGCTTTAGGTAAAGATGGGATTCAGAGTTACCACGGTATTGACTGAAATTGTCTGATGGCCCCAGTTAATCATCATCCCTTTACTCTCTTCTCCTGTACCCAACCTATGTTTTGCTTACTTCCACGTGATTATTCTACAACCTATCCGGACTCTCTGTCTGGAATATTTAGTGCATCCCATCCCCTTCATTTAGCTGACCACTCCTCAGCCTCAGACTAGTTAGTTCTCCTTTTTCAAACACTCATACTACTCTGTACTTCTCCAGTGAAGTATGTAATAGAATTTTAATGATCAAATTATTTGTGTGATTAGCTAACTATACAGTAAACAGTGAAATCCATGAAAAATGAGACTGTGTGCTTCTTCTTTATTATAGTACAGTATCCCTAGGATGACACAGTACTCTACATATAGTAAGATTTTTTTTTTTTTTTTTTTTGTCAAATGAATGAATAAACGAGATGTCACAGCTATAGGCCAATGGATACAGAAAAGGGCCTTCTCTCAAATCTGAGGCATCCAAACTTTGTTTTTGTCAAAGATGACAACTGTGGTTGCCAATGAACTTTGAACATGCTAAAAAGATGACTCTGGTAGGGAAATTTTTATACAGCAAGGTATAGCTTAGTGATAACATATTGATAATACAATAGTCAACATTATGGTCTTCAAAGTGCCTTTCTGGTAAGCTCCCCAAAGACCTCTGGTATTCAATTCAAGATGGTGAAGCAAAGAGGCACAACCTTTAGAATCAGACAGATCTATAGTCACATCCTGATTCTGTACATTACTAGTGTCCTACTGAGGAATTTACTTCTCTAAGTCTCATTTTCCTGATATATTCTTTAAAATGGGGGAAAAATATTGTTTCACAAAGCTATTATTGAAATAAAATAATATGATGTGTGGGTAGTTATTGACACGTAGTAGGCTACTCAATAAAATTTGTTCACCCCTTTTTGGTGTGTGTAACTACCATTCCACAGCATTTCCTGATGGATATCACATGGCAATCCATCATGACAATAAAAAACATGCATCAGCTTCTCTTCAAAATATATAGCACTGATTCCAGAATTTTGATCTATTTAACTATAAATCATTCAGTAAATTAAAGAAAGCATTTGTAAAGCTGTGTTTAAGATGCAGGTAGGTGAGGTAACACAAGCTAACTGGTGACTGTCTTCTGTAGTATTCCAAAGACATATCAATTTTTGCCCACACATCTCCAGGCTGCACTCAGGATAACTTTTCATGTTTGAAATTACAATTTTGAGAAGCAGCTTATATTCCAGAGAAAAGAAATAGTACTCCATACTTCTCACTGACTACAAATCTGAGGGGGAAAAAAAATGACAGCATCATTGTCAAAGTCACAGAACCTAGAATTGGCATGTACATCAAGAAATTAAGTCATCCTCATGTTGGTTCTATTACTACCAATTTGCATGATCATATGAGAAAAATACAAATGAGGCAGATATACAAGGTATCAAGGGGAAAAAGTGCATAACTTTGATTTGAGTATTACCACTTTCAGGTGATAAAACTCTACAAGCTCATCAAAATGTTTCTCTACACATACAGATCTTGTCACTCAGTATCTAGTATTTTTGATTATTTACAAAATGTAGTCAGCCTACTACTTAAAAAAAAAGAATAGATTTGAAAAGTTTTACAATAAGAACATTTAAAATAGTAAAAGCAGTTAAAATACAAATTTTCCAAGAAAGATCAGAAGCCATTTAGAGAAAGGGAAGAGAGATCCTAGGAAAATGGTGTAAAACATTTCTGCAATTGAAGATCAAATTTAGCACTCAGCTACATTTTGTGATGTATTTTACAGTTCTTTTTGTCTGCAAGCAAGCTCATTTGAGAGGCAGATTTTGCTGGCATTAAATCCTACGAATAATGTATCTTGTAGGTCCTTTTATGTAAGAAGAATGTTGAAAATGGGATGAAAAGTATCTTTTCAATATGAAAGAGCAAAAGTATCTTTGTATGACCATTTCTTATAACAGTCTTTGATAAACACAAAGGACCCAATAAATAATTTCATGACGCTTAAACACTCCCTGAAGATATGACTTGAGAAAGAAATCAATGAAGCAGATTCTTATCATGTATCTTAGACCTGTGGTTCCAATACATCAAGAATTTCTAATGAGTAAAACTGAAGGTAGGAGAGAGAAGACAACACAAGGACAAGGGGTTTCCAAGTGTCACTTTTGTCAAATAAGGCTATTTTTAACACCTATCATCATGATCCCTTCAAAAGGAAAGACTATCTTGAATAGTAAAAAAAAAAAAAAAAAAAAAAAAAAAAAAAAAAAAAAAAAGGTGGAAATAGGCCAGGAGCGGTGGCTCATGTCTGTAATCCCACCACTTTGGGAGGCCGAGGCGGATGTTATCACTTGAGGTCAGGAGTTTGAGACCAGCCTGACCAACACGGTGAAAACCCATCTCTACTAAAAATATAAAATTAGCCAGGCATGGTGGCACATGCCTGTTATCCCAGCTACTTGGGAGTCTGAGGCAAGAGAATCGCTTGAACCCAGGAGGTGGAGGTGGCAGAGTGCCAAGATCACACCATTGCACTTCACCCTGGGCAACAAGAGCAAAACTCCATCTTAAAAAAAAAAAAAAAAAAAGTGGAAATAGCACATTAACTTAAAGCGTTAGTTCTTTAGTATGTTTAATGAAACATATGTGAGAGCATTACATTTTTTCCCTATTTGCCATAAACGATGAAAGATTTGCCACAGAATAGCACTAAAACACAGCTATTCGAAAATTGCCACCTTTGACAATTTTGCTAAAGTCAGCATCAGATTCATGGCTGAGTGACCTGTGCAGTCTTTCAGGGCCCTGCACTCAGAAGGCCTCTCGCTTGGGGTTTAACACGCTGTGGTCATCATCTTGAATGGTTAATACATTTTTAACAAAATGCTCAGTGTCTTCATTTTGCACTGGGCCCTGCAAATAATATATTCAATCCTGCCTAATGTCCTGTGGACTTCATATTTATTCCATAGGAACTTATCCAGCAGTCAATTCAGGGTTTCATTTAGAGTGAGTGCCTAAAGTACAAGCATGATACTGTCCATTGAGAGGAGAGTAGAAGACTTCAGAAATGAGAGAAGGAAGTGGCAAATAGATGTTTCACAACAAAACTGTGAGGCTTGATCCACCCTCCAGTGGAAGGTTCCATAACCAGATAGAAGGTTATTTCAGCCTTTAAAAGGTAGCAGAGATACCTTGGGAGAAAAGGCCAAAATTTTTCTAAGGAAATAAAAGTTTGAATCACTCCAGTGATAGGACTAGTACTTAACCCCAAGACGGCATAGCTGTCTATTAGAGAAAACAAGAAAACATTTTGTTGGCTGTAAAATGTTAATATCCTTTATTATCACTCCTCTAGCATGCAAAACCACCTCTTGAAGAGCCTGCCAGAATAAATTAACCCTAAAAGCTACACTCAAGTTGTTTTCCCAGCTGCACTGTTGAAAAGAATTATTTAATCCTGTACATGTGAAATGTGGACAATTTATGCCAGAAATAATAACCTGCATTTGGTGTAATTGAAACGACAAGCATTTTCCCTGACAATAATTAGCCAAAGTAAGGTATGGTGTTGGAGCAAAATCAATATAGAATTAAGCCCAGCTGACTCTAACACTTCAGAACTGAACCGCCCTGAGCAAGTTACTTAATATCTCTGAAAGTCATTTTCTGTAAAATGGGTCCAGGATTTCTCTGGTGACTAAATGGACGGTTTAATAGAATGGTTAATTACATCACAGTGGTTCTGTCCCTTACTGGTTGTGTAATCCCTGGCAAGTCACTTTATCTCTGTGTCAGAGGGGTGTCTATCAGTTTGGAATCCAAAATCACCTGACAGGTAGATAATCCATTGCAACCCTGACTCCCACTGCATTGGGAATGTGTCCCAAATTTGTCATTGTTCCACATCTACTGGGCACCCGCCTGGCTGACCCAGACCACATCGTTGGACCTTCTGTAGATGTCAAATAATGAACCTGCACTTGTTCCCACCAGTTTCTCATTGTCCAGAATCCAAATAGCAGAATATCCCTTGAGACACCAATTTTGCACAAGTTATTCAGTCCCATACACATCTATTCTGTTGAAATAGATTGTGCCAGACTAAGCCTGATTGAGAGCCAGGTGTGTTATGAATGTGACATTCACTTCATATATCTATAGGTATGTGCTATGGTCTGAACATGTGTATCCCAACAAAATTCTTATGTTGAAAACCTAATCACTAAGGTGATGGTATTAGGAGGGTGGGGACTTTGGGAGGTGATTAGATCAAGAGAGTAGAGCCCTCATTAATGGAATTAGTGCCCTTATAAAAGAGACCCCCCAGAACTTCTCTGTCCCTTTTACCATGTGAGGACACAGGGAGAAAGCACCATCTATGAACCATGAAATGGGTCCTCACCAGACACCAACTCTGCCAGTGCCTTGATCTTGGACTTTCCAGCCTCCACAGCTGTAAAATTTGTTCAAAATCTACCAAGTTTATGGTATTTTGTTATAGCAGCCTGAATAGACTAAGAAAGCATGGACTAATATTCTTGTGGGATTTAGATCATGTTATAATTTTCCTTGTCCACTCCCCGCTACAGTTGTAAATTCTTCGAGGACCAGGGCAGTGGCTTGGTCATCATCTTTGTTCCACCAGTGTTCATCATACAGCACACTTACCTCCCACGGTCTGCACATTCAACAGTGTCTAAAAAAATTAACTAAGTAAAGATCTCAGCCCAAAGTAGACCCTCAATAACTATTAGTGCCCCTCAAATAATACCTTCCATTTCTTCTTTTACCAAGTAAGGCTGGGCTAAGCTCTTAGCATTTGTTTTTAAAGTTAAGTATTTTACTTGATTCTTACTCTTTTGACATAGGTAAATCATGTGTGATATATAGGGGGATAATTCAGTTTTGCAATACTAGCCCAAAGGTTACCACTAGCACTATGCTTTCCAAATACTGGTTGCTTGATCAGTATTTGACAGATAAATGGATAAATCACTGAAGAATTTTCAATCTGCTTTAATATCTCCTCTCCCCTTCATTGTAGATATGGCTAAGAATATAGTAAACCAGCACTTTCAAATTCAGAAAGACCAGAGCACACAGGCTGGCCAATGTAAGAGACATGCTTAACTCCAACCCTTATTCATCCGCCCCCCTCTTTGTTTTGTAAGACCAGAGAGTAGCCAGCACAGGACTCCTCCCAATGTTTTATGAAAACTAAAAGATGTGTCAGCTAAGCTTTAATTAAAGAGGGAAATTATAGACTGCAACATGGAAAATTTTAAAAGTCTCTGGCACTCCATTATCTTCATTTAAAAGCTCAGGTAAACACATCTCCCATCCATTTGGTATATTTCAACTAAGGTAAGTTACTAGGCTTCTATAAAGTTTTATAAATGACAAAATCATATTCACATAAGTATCACAAAGGAACCATGCAAAAGTACACTAATGGTTGTTCATGGCTTCTAACTATGTTGGCTTTCTACTGCTTGTTTATTTATTATTATCTTTTTTTTCCCTGCGCTTCCAAAACAGTCAGAAGTCCCTCAAGAGGAAGCTATGGTAAAATAGAGTATTGCAAAGGGCAGCGGGACTCAAACTTCTAAATTTCCAAAGGCTTCAAGATCACCTAGAAGACTTGTTAAAGATTGTTGGATTTCACCCTCAGACTTTCTAATTCAGTAGATCTGGGATAGTGGCCAAGAATTTGCATTTCTGTAACTTTTCAAGTGGTGCTGATGCTGCTGGTCCAGGAACTACACTTTCAGAAGCACTGGCTTAAAGCAGAGTCAGTATTGAGGATGCACAGCATCCCAGTTAATGGTAAAAGCTTTGAATTAGATACATAGGTTAGAATTATAGTTCCCCAACTGCATTAAATACTTGGCATGTTCATGATCATCCACCTTCCTCTGAATAACTTTTCCACATTTGGAGGAACTCCCATGTAATCAGTTCCATGGCCCCAGTGATGAAGTCAAACTCAAACTGCAGCCAGATACATGTGACCTGTGCTTCACTCATCAGATTCACCCACTGAGCCATCAGTTCTAAAGTAAGCAATGTGTGGAAACAGGCCCTGTGGGCAGCTTCCATTTTACTGCCTTTGGGAATGGCAGTTACCCAGTTTCCTGAGGCTCCAGTGATTACAAGGTCAAGCTCCTGATATCCAAGAGGCATCAGTGCAACGAGGTCACGTTTCTGGCATGTATTGCTTGGTATAGCAGCTTCCTCAACAGGCCAGTGATGCAACCTGACCTTGGTCACTGTTCCAGAAAGTTCACCCTTGAGTTCTGTCTCCAGCTGCTCAAATGTTCTATGGGCCACCTAATATCCTATAATAAATTCCTTTCTGCCAGAATGGTAGTACCTCAGAACTCTGTCTAATAATAATCACATTCTAATATCGCAACCAGTAAGTATCATTAGAACCTCAATTTCCTTCTTTGCAAATGCTAATATTACATAATGACAGTGGTTCAAAAAATTTGTTATATATTATAGATTAACACACATACATGTATTGATTCTTCTGATAGATATCTTTAACCACAAATGTATTTCGTTATATCACAAGGCTCCAATTCATAAACCACAATAACCTTATAAAATAATGGAGTTCATTTTTCACAAACAAAATGTTTTTTTTTTTTAACTAACCTCAAGTGGCAATAAAAATAAATTTATATTGAAGTATTTTTTCTTTCTTACCTTTTCTCCTCTTAGAGTTTTTTGGATATTTTGAAATAAAATAGTTAATATTTCAAAATGAAAAGTAGCTACTAGTAAATTGCCTGGAAGAAACCAAACAGTATTGGAAGTGATGTTTCCAACATAGAGGCTTTCCCTAGGCTATGTCTAACAGAGCAGGAGAGAAACTAAAATGTGTTTTTCTGCTTCTACTTTATCCACAGCCCCAAGAAGCCCTGCTGGCAAAGTTGTCACATCTAATCTTGGCTTACATTCCTGGATGCAGTTTACTAACCTCATTTGTTTTCCAGCTCACAAGCTAAAGAGTCCAATGCAGTTGCGAGTTTTGATTGCAATTTTCTTTTAACATCCAGTCCTCAGTACAGATTCTGTTGTCATTCTCCTTACTTGAACTCTTTGAGTGCAGTCACCAAACTGGACCACAAGTTCACCTCTCACTCCCAGCCCCTTTTTCTCTACTTTCATTAACACCCTCCATTCCTGGAGGCCATGGCAATATTCAGTCAAGAACCAGGGATGCAGAGTCAAATAGTTATAGGCCTATAATTTAAGAAAACTGATGCTGGGAGAGATTTTGCACATTTGCCCATGATCTCACACCTAGCAAGTTTGAAAAGAGGATTTAATCTGAGGTCTCTCTGATTCCAAGAGTCCCCACCCGTTTTACAATACTGCCTCCATCTTTAAATGCATGTGAAATAGGAATTACACTTATTTTGTTTACCTTTTGAGAGCCTGACTTAATAACTGTGTTTTAAATACAGTAAATATTTACTCAAGTGGAAGTCACCTGACCTTCTACTAGAATTCCTGTTTTGATGTGAGACTGGTATCTTAATCTTGATTCCTTAAAAAATCCAAGTCTGAGGCAAATCGTACATGCTAAGTCATCAATAGCAGGTGCAATTTCCAAGGCGGCAAGAATGAGGAATAAAAGGGTGAGAACAAGGAAAGGAGAAAAAGTATGAGACAGGGATATTGTGGAGCTTCACAAGGAAGTCAGTTGCTCAGACACGTAGGATGGTCTCCAGATAGGCCATGTGAAACCATCTTGGAAGGATCAGTCAGGAAGGAAATCTACACCCTTCTTTCAGTCACCTCCTAGTCATTGGTCAGAGTCTGCCCCATGACAGGGCAACCCTCTAATATTTACTGTTTGCATTCCCCTATCTTCTGCATATCTGCTGGGACAGAAGTCAGACCCTGTGCCATGTGCAAGCAGCATTCTTTCTAAGCCTGGGAGCAGTAAGAGGGTCCTCTGTGGGTCTTGTCAATTTGGACCTAGAGTTTAGACCTGGGTGTTGAGCCACTGTGGCCAACCCTCACCCCAGCAAATGATGTGTTATGAAGCAAAGTGATGGCAATGGTGGCAAAGCCTCTTATTAGTCAAGTTACCAAGACCCAGGCAGGCACAATGCTGGATCCAGAATATTGGTTAGAGATCCTTATGATCCTTCTAATTCTAACAGCCTATGATTTAAAGAATCCAAGTGGGGTTGATGACCTATTTAAGATCAGACAGCAAGTTAGCAGCAGAGGACTGACACTCAAAACTCTGGAGAATTAGTTTGGTATTCTTTTCACTACAAAACAGCTTCCTTAAGACTTCCCTCAAATTCTAATGTATCCACAGTCCTTTAAGCCAGCAGTCCCCAACCTTTTTGGCACCAGGGACCAGTTCCATGGAAAACAATTTTTCCATGGACTGGAATGGTGGGTGGTTTTGAGATGAAACTGTTTGACCTCAGATCATCAGGCATTAGATTCTCTTAAGAAGCATGCAACCTAGATCCCTCTCATGCACAGTTCACAGTAGGGTTCGTGTTCCTACGAGAATCTAATGCTGCCACCAGTCTGACAGGAGTGGAGCTCAGGTGGTAATGCTGGTTCTCCTGCCATTCAACTCCTGCTGTGTGGCCCAGTTTCTAACAGGCCCACGGACCAGCACCAGTCCACGCCCTGAGGATTGAGGACCCCTGCTTTAAGCCACAGGTAGCACACAAATATCTAAATGGGCCTAGACCAGTATCACAAACTAGTAAATTGTGAATTGTGCCAATTATTTATATATTAGACCACAACAGAGCAACTTCCCCTTTTTCTTGAAACATGTGGTCATTTGATTTGTCCTTCATACTTCCAATTTTGATGGAGCAAAGAAAGGTGAAATACTCAGCATAAAAAGCAGTATGTGTGATAATCAATGAAAGCTGCCAGTGGTGTGCTAGATCCAGCTCATACTAGATTGTATGAGTGTCCTCCATACTCCTTTATGTTAATTTTCAATTAGCCATGGTGAAAAATCATCAAATGCTATACCTCAGGGTTTTTATTTTCTGGGGAGGCAGGTCATCATAAATATCAACCAGCACACAACTGCATATGGCCTCAGAACATGATGAGGTGTAGCAAATCAGGGAAAACCTGTTCCCTTTAAAGGTGACAGTGACACTGAGCCTTAAAAAGTATTGCCACATCAGAATACACATTCATCATAGTTGATCTTCCAAGTCTTCTAGGAAGTCAGAAATATAAGTTCTTAAGCTAAAACCTCCCATTTAAAAATATGAACTTAATTTTTTCTTAACATCTCCCTGAGACAAACTGGAACTCTCGGCCTCGAGTTCACAAATCCCGCTTTACACCAAGTATGATCCCAAAGGGTATCATCCTATACATCTTCAACTAAACATCAATATGAAAGATTTGGCCTAATTTTTCTTCAGAAAGAAATAATAAAAGATGCTCCCTGGACTTCATTCCATACGAGACAGTCCTTTATTTAACATAGCAGCAGCATCATTCAGTATCTATCTGGCTACCAGAAATACACTGACCTATATAGGAGGTTGGTAAGATGTAAAGTTTTACTTCACTTTTTCAAATGTTCTCATTGAACTAACTCTTTTCATATCACTTTACAAAGTTCCAGATGATTTCCAGGCTGCCGATTTTAATATTAAACTCTATTTGAGCAGGGTCCCAGTGGGATAATTAACAATACAAGAAAATATTTTTTATTCTACCCAAGTAAATATCTATATTATCTAAAAATGACAATAGACGGAAAATACACGGGGGAGAAAACTTTGATTCCAAATTCTAAATTATGATCTGTCGGAAATGATGCTATTGCTTGCAATAGTGTAGTGAAGTCCAAGAATCTCTTGTATTACCAACAGATGCATCCACAAGAAACACATCTGAGTGTGGCCTCTTGCCTTCTGGCCAGAACTGCAATTTGCATAGTTTGCCATTGTCTGTAACTTTGCTTCACTGACTCCTAGTGAACTTGAAGATTTGGGACAAAATGACCCTAGCCCTTGAATTTAAATTCACTTATCTTATTTCTTGAATTTCTGGGTATATTCTTTTTCTGAATTTTCTCTGGCTCCACAAAAGCTGCCTGGCTGGATATCTTGCTGTCAGGTGTTTTATGTAAATATCTGAACTAGAGTTTCATTAGTAAGCACAGCTGGGGGAATCTGGAAACATCCTATTATGAGGAGTTGCATAGTGCTGAGTAGAGCATGTAGGAAACACAGATGTAACTCTATGAGCAGTTGGATGCAGAAGAAACATTCCACTAGATTCTATCCCAATCTTACAAAATTTTTGTCTAAACCTTAATTCACTTCTATGCCACATTCTGTCTGCCAGCCCAGAACATCTTTGGAGCTAATTTTTCAAATTTATAGTTACCATTTACATGCTATCTAAGTAGAACTTATTCCTATGTTTCAACTTTGCAGCATCAAGCAACATAGTTGTATTTATGAATGGGGTGTCTGAAAAGCCAGAAAACACAGGAAAAACTTACTTTTAAATATTTTGTTAGTTACACTTAAAACATAACTTGCTTAATGCATTTTACTTCCATTAGAAACCATTTTGGGTAAAGTATTTCTAAGTTTAAAACAGTGAGTACAATTGCCAATATACTATACAATGTCCCAAAAAATCTGGAAACACAAAGGGAAATGTGAACTTATATTGCTTTTTTTTCTGATGAAAAATTGTTCAGACCTCGAGTACATTCAATGTCTTTCCTTGTTCAGTGAAAGAAAAATTGTGTGAGTGATCACACTTTTTGTATCAGAAGGAAAATTATACTATCCAAATTTAAAATTCGGCTAGATGCAGTGGCTCATGCCTGTAATCCCAGCACTTTGGGAGGCTGAGGCAGGCTGATCACTTGAGCACAGGAGTTTGAGACCAGCCTGGGCAACATGGCAAAACCTCATCGCTACAAAAAGAAAGAAAGAAAAAGAAAAAGAAAAGAAAACCACAAAAATTAGCCAGGCAATGTGGTATGCACCTGTAATCCCAGTGACTTGGTAGGCTTGAGAGGTGGGAGGATTGCTTGAACCCAGGAGGTGAGGCTACAGTTAGCCAGGATCATGCCACTGCACTCCAGTCTGGATGACAGAGTGAAAAGTAAGACCCTGTTCTTCCCCCGCCACAGAAAAAAATTCTTTTCATTCCTTTCTCTACAATTGGACATGCAAAAGAAAAATATGTCTAAAGAACTGCAAATAGCCACAAATCTAACCAGCTTGAATACACTGCATCCAAGACTTTAGCACCATTACTTTTTTTTTTTCCCCGAGCTTGTAACCAGACACAGTCAGGAAGAAATAGGAGACAATAAATAAAACAAATGGGCTATTTCTCAAATGCAAATATTTTGGCTCAAGTTGAAAGATTATATTGTTTATAGACATATGATATTTTAAAACTGCAAAAGCAATATTCTCTTAAAATCTACCACATGCTGAGCAGAAAAACATGTAATCTATTGCAGTATTGAGCAGAAAATATTTTCCCATGGCACATAACCGTGGGCATGAGGAAGACTAATAAATACTATTTTGACAAGGTTACTGGAAAGAAAATTTTCAATTGGTAAACTTTATAATCTAGAGCAGGATGCCCTGATTACTAACTTTCACTGATCTTATTTATTTATTAAGACTACTTTATATTCTACTCAGGTTCTATTTACCAAGTAAAAAGGAAGGAAATAAATTCCTATTCCCTTGAGTAACTCAGTATCTTCGACATTAAAAATTGTATGGACAGGCTTTGCATTTTATGGGTTAAACCATTATTTAAAGATTACCCACATTACCTGGTCACATCAGTTTTCATGACCACAGGAAAAACAAAATAGCTTTTCTGTTGCTCTGTCAGAGGTCAGTCTATTTCTGTGTACCAGAAAATCTGAACTTGTTTAGTTTTGTTATTAACAGAAGCCTACTTTGTTATAGTGTTATTAAAATGTATAGACTTCATCTGCATGTTTTCTTTCTTGAAATACTACATAGTAGGTAAAAATAAAACACTATTTCACTACTCATCCATGGATATATTTAACCAAATATATAAATAATGCAGAGGATTATTGACATATTCATATATTAGGCAATTTAACAAGCCTTTACCTTCCAGAAAATGCTAAGAATCTATATCTCAAAAAATTTGCAGTTAGAAGAAATATGAAAACAAACGACCAAAGATGTTATCCAAAATTTACTGACATCCTGTTATCAAATTCAGTGCATATAACTACCTCTGGAAACTTCTGGATATACAGCAGCTGGGTCAATTAATGCTTAAGAGAGTTGTAACAGATTATTCACATATCCTGTCTCTCAGGACCTTGTTGTTGGAGTCTTAAAGGTGCCATGAGCTTCAGACAAATCTTGTGCTCATCGTGGGAGAGTTAACCAAGGTTTTGCTGAGAACCTCTAGGATGGCACTGCAAAAGAATCTATTCAGGTTCCTGTTGGATTCTCATATCAACATGAAGCAAACCCAGCATTTGAGGAGTAAAGACAATGTTACCACAATGCTATTAGAGCTATTACTACAGACCTCCCTTCTCTCTGCCTTGAAGCAAGAGCACCAGTTCTGACTGCTCCTGCAGGAACTACCTGAATTCAGACTTCTCTGGCTGTAATTCTAATACATCAATATTTGCTATAAAAAATATTAGTGCCTGGCCTACTAAACCCCTCCGAATAAATCAGTACACAAACTGTGCATCTATCTAACTGATGTTTTATTTCACAGGTAGCTACTCATTCTTCTTTCCAAGCCATTATTTACACAACCACACAGGAATAGTCAGCAGAAGAGAAACTGTGAGGGTGTTAACAATATCTAAATTATCAAGCAAGCCCATATCTCTAAATAATTCTAACCACCTTATAGCTAAATTTCTATCCATAACCCATGTTCCATGAATCAATTTGCATGCGTTCCAGGACAGGCCCTGCCACATTGGCTCTTGGACTCAGTCAACGTCCATCAGATTCAGGCATGACAGCATGGCTGAGGGGTGTGCCTTTCAAACCCATTCAACCCCAGAGAATCTCAGCACTTGTGCACGTAAGGATGTTTGTGTCCCTGTTTTCAACATGATTTTCAAAGTTAACCCCTCGAGTAGAATTACAGGAGGAAAAAAATAGCAAACATTACTGTAAAACCACTTGTCATCACAGCTGTGACTTCAGCCTCTGTCTTTCATAGAGAGCTGGAAGACACAGGCCACTTGAAGAGCCCCCTCCCTTGTGACAAAGCCCTGCTTTAGCACAGCCAGCCTGGCCAGGCTGTGCTTCTTAGCTCTGATGTCCTGAATGTTCTCTTCTTTTATTCTGTTAATTTTCTTTCTTCTGTATTACAGTTATCTTTGCTGCATTCTAATCCTTTCCAAATGGCTTTGTATTAGACTTGACTTCTCACCCTTTGATCCAATAATTGGGTTTTCACTTTCCCCTATCAGCTTTGTGGCCTGTTCATACAACCTGGCCCTCTCTTCTCCTTCCACTCACTCTTCTCAGGCACATTACAAATCCTCTCCACTTTACTATTCATCTTTCTTTGCCTGTGAGATTATCTACTTGTATTCTCTCTAAAACCTTTGTTCTCATGTTGTATTTTCTAGAGGAAATGTCACCTGTAATCTTATTTTCAGCTCTTCACACATCTCATATTTTCCCTCATGATTAATTTATGTTAATGCTGGGAGTTATTACGGTTGTCTCCAGCCAAGTCTCTAGGGAGTTTGCATCATCTAAAGATAATCAATTAGCAATCACAGATTGTTTAAAAAAATGTGTTCCTAGTCTCTGCAATTCAAATTAAGAGACTTATTTAGAAAAGAAAAGGAAAATAAGGCTTCATCACCTAATCCTTCTTACACACAAATAATGGAATACAGGTTCTTGTCACCCCAGAATACTTCAAGGTGGGACTATTGTGTAGTTCCAATCTCTTTAAACAAATAAAATATTTCCTTGAAAACCAAACAATGGATTTTAGAGAATAAATCATAGAACTAGAAAATTGCTTTTTTTCCCTCTTCCCCAAAAATGTTAAAACAAAAATCATATAGCACAAGCTAAACCAGACACGAAACATCCTAGATTAACTGAAGTTATTTTCATTATACTTTTTGATTAGGTAGCCTTGGCCAGAAATATGTTATCAAAGAACAAAACCATGGAACATTCAGAGAAGTTATAATAGTGTATGTGTCATTTGTAAGTTATGGAAATATCTCATTTAAAATTGTAAGGGATTAAACAGTTACCTGTCACATTTTTGTAATTAATACAATATTGTAGAATCTCATCATTTAGTTCATTTTGTGACTCAGAAACACAGATTCCTAATTATGTATTTGCTATAACATATATTTAAGTCATCACAGCAGGCTTTCCAGTCAATTTTTAATGACAGTCATGATTTTCATTTCACCAATGTTGTTTTAATATTTGGACCCTTTACATAAATAAAAGCACTAAAAAGAGCTTAACTTTTTGGGGGGTGGGGCATGACCTCTTTAAGAATTGGATAAAAGATTTAACTCTCTCCCCAGAAAATCAAATGAGAACTTATGCAAGTACACACCATACATCACACAAGCACAGAATTTTACCTGCGATTTTAGATATTTCCCAGAGCTAATTGTTCATGGCTGGGGTAAGATCCCAAGGACCGCAGTGTAGCCTTAATAACCCTTGGATTATTTTGTTAAAATTTCTAAATGCCCTTTTACACTAGACATTAAGAGTCTTTTCTAAAATGATAAATGGCAACAGACAAATGTGAGAAATGCTCAGAAACTTTATGTACTTCCATTGTTAAGAGATAGACAAGAATACAGTTAAAAAATCCAAACCTTTACTGTCCAATACAGTCATCACTAGCTACATGGAGATAGTGGGCGCTTTGTAATGTCACTCCTCTAAATTGAGATATGCATTAAGTGTTAATTAACCAGATTTCTAAATCTTAGTTCTAAACATTATAGAGTATCTCATTAATAATTTTCATTTGATTATAAGTTGAAATAACATTTTGGAAGTAGTGTATGAAATTAATTATATGACAAATTAGTTTCCTGTTTCTATGTTTCAGATGTAGCTACTGAAATATTTAAAATTGCCCACGTGGCTTGTAATATGTTTCTATTGAAAAGTGCTGGTCTAGAAAAACATAAATCAATAGTTATTCACTATGTACATAATCCTGTAGTGGGACGTGAAAATCTTCTACCTACAGGGAATAATCACATACCAGACTTATAACACATTTCTTATCTATGTTTTTTTCTTGGGGGGCTGGGGGACAGCCTCTCACTATGTTGCCCAAGCTTGCCTCGAACTCCTGTGCTCAAGTGATCCTCCCACCTCAGCCTCCAGATAGCTGGGACTACAGGCACGCACAACCACCTCCTGCCGACATTTCTGATCTAAAGACCTAAAATAACTGCAATTGCTCCTTGCCTTGTCTCCTTCTTCCTCCATTACTTCCACTATCACTGACCCCTCTGCCTTCTTCTCTGTCAACTTTGCATCTTCCATCACTATCTGCTCCTGGCCTTGTTTCCCATCAGTCACTGCCATGACTGTCCAGTACCAGAAGACTAGAAGATTCCCTGCCCACAAGATCACTTCATATCAAGCCACATGGCCTCCTACCACTGTTGGACTTAATATTGTTTCATTTTCTTTCTTATTTTTTTTTCTCACAATGGCCTGGTTTGTATTATGGAGCTTTGGCCTCAGAAAAGAAGATAATTCTGGCTATTTGTTAATACTCCCTTCCTTGAAGAAGTTTATGTTCATGTATTAGTCAAGACATTCAAACATAAAATGACAGAATTAAAAGGAAAATGCAATTGAGTGATGAACTGTGTGGGAAGGATTATAAATAACTACAGCTTCTTTAAAAATTTAAAGCATAAATTACTGCCTAACAAGTTTTCTCTCTTAAATGTCACCAATAGGAACAGAGTCAACAAGGTTATATCTACACAGTGCCAAAGTAATTGACTGAAATGTCAATTTCAGTCAATTGGGGAAATGTTGATTTATAAGAAAACAGAAATATAAATTTAAGTTCAACATTTTGATGACTATAAGCAATGGCTTGGATATTATCTCAGATGTTATACACTCATACACAAGTTCAACTTTTTTAATTGCTTGCAAACAATTGGAACATTTACATATCAAAAATTCAAGTCCTTGGCCAGGCGCAGTGGCTCATGCCTATAATCCCAGCACTTTGGGAGGCCGAGGCAGGTGGATCACGAGGTCAGGAGATTGAGACCATCCTGGCTAACATGGTGAAACCTCGTCTCTACTAAAAAAAAAAAAAAAAAAAAAAAAAAAAAAAAAAAAAAAAAAAAAAAAATTAGCCGGGTGTGGTGGCGGGCGCCTGTAGTCCCAGCTACTTGGGAGGCTGAGGCAGGAGAATGGTATGAACCCGGGAGGCAGAGCTTGCAGTGAGCCGAGATCCCGCCACTGCACTCCAGTCTGGGTGACAGAGCGAGACTCTGTTTCAAAAAAGAAAAAATTCAACTCCTTGAGAACTGTAAGAAAATAATTCTGAGGAAACTTCAAAGCAGGAAACCAGAAACATTTAAAAGCATAGAAGCCAGAGTTTCAACTGCTACTGATCTAAGTGGATGAAATATTATTTTTCCAGTGTTTGGTATGGTATATCTCAAAATCAGTCAGCTAGTGTAGCTTCACAAACTTCTGTCAATGATGTGTATTAATCAACGCCTATGTGACTTACTTTCTTTTTTTTTTTTTTTAATTTATTTATTATTATTATACTTTAAGTTGTAGGGTACATGTGCATAACGTGCAGGTTTGTTACATATGTATACTTGTGCCATGTTGGTGTGCTGCACCCATCAACTCGTCATTTACGTCAGGTATAACTCCCAATGCAATCCCTCCCCCCTACCCCCTCCCCATGATAGGCCCCGGTGTGTGATGTTCCCCTTCCTGAGTCCAAGTGATCTCATTGTTCAGTTCCCACCTATGAGTGAGAACATGTGGTGTTTGGTTTTCTGTTCTTGTGATAGTTTGCTAAGAATGATGGTTTCCAGCTGCATCCATGTCCCTACAAAGGACACACAACTCATCCTTTTTTATGGCTGCATAGTATTCCATGGTGTATATGTGCCACATTTTCTTAATCCAATCTGTCACTGATGGACATTTGGGTTGATTCCAAGTCTTTGCTATTGTGAATAGTGCTGCAATAAACATACGTGTGCATGTGTCTTTGTAGCAGCATAATTTATAATCCTTTGGGTATATACCCAGTAATGGGATGGCTGGGTCATATGGTACATCTAGTTCTAGATCCTTGAGGAATCGCCATACTGTTTTCCATAATGGTTGAACTAGTTTACAATCCCACCAACAGTGTAAAAGTGTTCCTATTTCTCCACAGCCTCTCCAGCACCTGTTGTTTCCTGACTTTTTAATGATCACCATTCTAACTGGTGTGAGATGATATCTCATTGTGGTTTTGATTTGCATTTCTCTGATGGCAAGTGATGATGAGCATTTTTTCATGTGTCTGTTGGCTGTATGAATGTCTTCTTTTGAGAAATGTCTGTTCATATCCTTTGCCCACTTTTTGATGGGGTTGTTTGTTTTTTTCTTGTAAATTTGTTTGAGTTCTTTGTAGGTTCTGGATATGAGCCCTTTGTCAGATGAGTAGATTGCAAAAATTTTCTCCCATTCTGTAGGTTGCCTGTTCACTCTGATGGTAGTTTCTTTTGCTGTGCAGAAGCTCTTTAGTTTAATGAGATCCCATTTGTCAATTTTGGCTTTTGCTGCCGTTGCTTTTGGTGTTTTAGACATGAAATCTTTGCCCATGCCTATGTCCTGAATGGTACTACCTAGGTTTTCCTCTAGGATTTTTATGGTATTAGGTCTAACATTTAAGTCTCTAATCCATCTTGAATTAATTTTCGTATAAGGAGTAAGGAAAGGATCCAGTTTCAGCTTTCTACTTATGGCTAGCCAATTTTCCCAGCACCATTTATTAAATAGGGAATCCTTTCCCCATTTCTTGTTTTTCTAAGGTTTGTCAAAGATCAGATGGCTGTAGATGTGTGGTATTATTTCTGAGGACTCTGTTCTGTTCCATTGGTCTATATCTCTGTTTTGGTACCAGTACCATGCTGTTTTGGTCACTGTAGCCTTGTAGTATAGTTTGAAGTCAGGTAGTGTGATGCCTCCAGCTTTGTCCTTTTGACTTAGGATTGTCTTGGAGATGCGGGCTCTTTTTTGGTTCCATATGAACTTTAAAGCAGTTTTTTCCAATTCTGTGAAGAAACTCATTGGTAGCTTGATGGGGATGGCATTGAATCTATAAATTACCTTGGGCAGTATGGCCATTTTCACTATATTGATTCTTCCTATCCATGAGCATGGTATGTTCTTCCATTTGTTTGTGTCCTCTTTTATTTAACTGAGCAGTGGTTTGTAGTTCTCCTTGAAGAGGTCCTTTACATCCCTTGTAAGCAGAGAGCCAAATCATGAATGAACTTCCATTCACAATTGCTTCAAAGTGACTTACTTTCTTAAGCAATGATTTTTCAACCACCTTGTTTACAATTCAAAAGATAGCATTAACAAGGAGGCATGTCTGCCTTATACAAAAGATTTTTTAACTTGGTCAAACAAATGTGTGCCATGCAGCAGAGCAAAGCTCACCATGTCCCCAGGTCTTAAATCTTCATCCTTTCTGGAAAATCCATGTCATATAACATTCTGAATGCAATTCACCTTCCAGCTTAACCTTGGCCTTTGCCCATAATAATTAAAAGACCTGGATAACAGCAGTAATTTGGTTTGTTTCTGTTCATGTGGCAGGGCAATCAATACTGCTGCAGCATTTCACACATCATCTCTATTTTCACTATTTTCATTTTGAAGTATCTGCAAGAGTCTGCATAGAATCTATATCCATGAACTCGGGAATATGACAGTAGTTGTCAAGATATAGATACTCATATAAAAGGAATTCCAATAAAAGCAACAAACTACAAACACTACAAGATAAATAAATAAAAACATATCAGGGAAAAAAATAGTTAAAGATAAATTATTTCCAGTTTTTAGAATCTATAAATGTGACAATTTTATATCAATCATAACAATATCCTTTAAGTACATATTAAAAAATTTAACAAGAAAATGTAAGCGTACATTACTTGTTACTGTACACATGAAGTCGGCACTTTTCTATGTTCTATGTTTCCATTTTCTGTATTAGAACTTCTATATTTTTTCTATATTAGAATATACTTGAACGCATGTGTTTTATGTAAATTAAATCTACAATGGACACACTGAAATGATTTTCAAGCAAATTGTTAAGTAGCCATACTTTATAAATATGATTTTACCTACATGCAGATTGGACACACAGGTACTCAATAATTGTTTGTTGAATGAATGAATAAATATCAAAGTACAGAATCCTGGATTTTTCTTCAACCACTTCATAGTAAAAACTACTAATCCATTATGCTATTCAGGCACAATGTAGATTCTCAATATTCCTTTCACTTTAGACAATGTGGTACAGAAATTTTTCAAGACATACTCTTAATTGAAGATCAATGGGTATGAAGAGGGGTGGAGGCTACAAGAATGAATGATTCATCAAGTCAATTTTATAATATCTGTTCCCTGTAGCAATGATTGCCTCACCAGCAAATCAGCTTTAGGTCTGTTGTTTATATTTCAAATTTAATGATTAGGAAAAAAACCAAATTTTGCATATGACACCTTCTAGCCATACCACTGCAAACACTAATGAGGATCGCAAAAATGTGAAGCACAGAGTCAAATATCAATAGGAAACAGAGATACATAAATTTACCTCAATTGAATTGTTGTTGAGGAGAAGAATCCAAGATGATGAAGATAACTCAAATACACACACGTACACATACACACACACACATGGTATTAGTCTGTTCTCACACTGTTCTAAAGAAATACCTGAGACGGGGTAATTTACAAAGACAAGAGGTTTGATTGGCTCATGGTTGTACAGGCTGTACAGGAAGCACAGTGGCTTCTGCTTCTGGGGAGACCTCAGGAAACTCACAACCATGGCAGAAGGCCTGAAGGGGAAGCAACTATGTCTTAAATGGCCAGATGAGGAGCAAGAAGTGGTGGAGGTGCTACATACTTTTAAAACAACCAGATTTCATGATAACTCACTCATTCACTATCACAAGAACAGAACTGAGGGGATAGTGCTAAACCACTCATAAGAACTCCACCCCCATGATCCAATCACCTCCCACCAGGACCTACCTGCAACACTGGGGATTACAATTCCACATCAGATTTGGTGAGATACAGATCCAAACCATAACACACTCTCTCTCTCTCTCTCTCTCACACACACACACAAGTGTACTCTCTCTCCCTCCCTCTCTTAAACAGGAAAGGTAAAATTGGAAATAAATATGTGTATAGTCACGTAATAAATATTTTTCCTAATAGTGAGTATGGCTTACTGAGGTATTCTCCATAATTTCATTTCATGCACAGGTATTACAAAATTAAGAATACATCTACAAATATCTAATTGATAAGAACAATATTTCTGAAGAGTTTATGTATCCATAATTCACCAAGTTTAGTTTCTTTCCAAAATATAGCTAATGAAATATGTGACAGTCCTTTGCAAGATTTTTTTCTTCAAATATCCATAACAAACATCAAAGTTATTTCCCAAAACGTCTTAGATTCTCTAAACTAGTAAAAGAAAATTAAAGGGCCATTGCTGTTTATTATGGACTCAAATAATTTCTCTAGTGCTTATTCATTCAGGGAAAACGTTCTTGTGACCCATGCTTTAGAAAATTAAAATGAACAATTAGAAAGTTTATTATATAATTGAAAGCTCATTATTATGTATTGACAGCTTAATACCAGATAATTTCACATTTTATCAATATCTCACGAACTCTCTAATGGACACTACCATCAAATAAATCAAATAACAGTGATACAGGGTTTCATAAGATGTTCAATAATGGCATTAAACACTTTCCAGTATAGAAAACAACGTTTACACAGGAATAATTTGATTATAGTGAATTAATGGCTGAATTTCTGGTTCTGCACTCACTCTTGCGAAAATTGTACACAGAAAAAAAGGCCTCAAATTATTCACTGCTATTTAGTCATCAGCAGGTACAATGGACAGCAGAACACTGAGAATGTTTTCACCATGATGGCTCTACCATTTAATTAGATATTAGTCAATAGCAGGGATCGGAGAGCATCTGCTCTTCTGCTCTTGGTTATGGAACAAGTAAGATTACTGGCAACCAGATAACATGATTGCCTTTTACAACTTCATTTATAATTGCTCTTCACATTTTTCTTTCTCGAGTTAATTTATATAAAATATGTCCTTTTCTGAAGAAATCAAAGGTGAGCCAAAGGTTGGCTCACCAAAAGCAATGCTTACGCAGGCGACAAAGTTGTACGGATTAACAAATTAATTTTCATCATCACGTATAAAGAAAGCAGAAGTCAGGACAGTTCTTAGCCCTGTGAGGTGATAGGCTAGAAGGAGGCAGCTGCTGATGGTGTGGCTTAGGGAATGGGCACTGCTCCCACTTCAGTCTGGGGCTAGCCTTGGTACATTTCCCACATGTGACTCTAATGCCACTTCACCAGGCGCTACAGTCATAAGTAGAGCTCTAGCCTGAAGAACGTGTTAGAACCTTGCCAAATATCTACCATAAAGAATATTTCTCGGTTAAGAGTAACAACTAATTAGGATCATATAATAAGTTATTAAGATCATATAATAAACTGGGCACATTAAATTCACTGAATTTAAAAATTTTAGTAATTTTATATGGTAGATACCCTTTTTATCTTTATTTTATAGATTTAAAAACAGCCTTAGAGGTTAAGTAACTTGATTAAAATCACACAACTTGTAAGGGTCATGGGCAATCCAAGAGCCCTCTTATTCTTTTGAAACTTCAAAGACCATCAAAAGCTAAAATTCTACCAATAAAATAATAGTTGAGATGACCTAGGAAGGCAGCCTCAGTGGTGAGAGTCTCTTTTGTCCTTTCTACATACTTCCAACATTTCCAGTATAAGAATCGGCTATAGAGGTAGATGTGGTCCTTGCTCAAGTAAGAGCAGTCTTCCCATTCAATAAAGTGAATCATGCTCTGACATTACCCACACCTCCTCTTAAATGTGTGGATAGACAAAAGATAAGCAGTAACAAATGCTGGCGAGAATATGGAGAAAAGGGAACCCAACTTCAATGTTGGTGTAAATTAGTACAATGTAAATTAGTACAACCACTATGGAGAAGTTTGGAGGTTCCTTGAAAAACTAAAAATTGAGCTACCATACAATCCAGCAATCCACTGCTGGGTATATACCACAAAGAAAGAAAATCAACATACTGAAGAAACATCTGCACTCCCATATTGTGTGTCTGTTCACAACAGCCGAAATTTGGAAGCAACCTAAATGTCCATCAACAGATGAATGGATAAAGAAAATGTGGCACATGTACACAATGGAGTACTATTCAGCCATAGAAAAGAATAAGATTCAGTCATTTGCAACAACATAGATGGAACTGGAGGTCATTAGGTTAAGCAAAAAAGCACGGCATGAAAAGACAAGCATTGCATGTTCTTACTTATTTGTGGGATCTAAAAATCAAAATAATTAAAACCATGGAGATAGTAGAAGGATGGTTACCAGAGGCTGGAAGGCAGTGGGGTGGGGTCGGGGAGATAGTTAATAGGTACAAAAAATAGTTAGAATGAACAAATATGGTCTAGTATTTGATAGCACAATAGGGTCAGTAATAATTTAATTGTTCACTTTAAAATAACTAAGAGTGTTACTGGATTGTTCTTAACACAAAGGATAAATGCTAGAGGGGATGGATATCTGATCTTCCATGATGTAATTATTACACATTGCATGCCTGTATCAAAACATCTCATGTACCTCATAAATATACACAC
Organism: Macaca thibetana thibetana; assembly: GCF_024542745.1. Lineage (NCBI taxonomy): Eukaryota > Metazoa > Chordata > Mammalia > Primates > Cercopithecidae > Macaca > Macaca thibetana. The sequence goes on along the minus strand of NC_065588.1, from coordinate 73,664,017 downwards.
CTACTATGTACCCACAAAAATTAAAACTTAAAACAACAAAAAAGAATTTGGTGGATAGTGGCTCCAAAATCAAATTTCCCAGGAAGGAATGAAAAGAAACTAGTTGCAGCATGGCATGGTGTTGCAGCAGGAATGCAAAAGAAAGGAAAGAGATTCAGCTAGAATGAATGACAATGGAGGCTATGTCAGTATGGGGCAACAACCTGCTTTAAAAGGACACTCTTTAGAAAGTGGGTACCACGATTTTGCAATAGTAACAACAATGAATGTTAACATTTATGGGATACATACTATGTGCCAGGTCTTGCTCCAAGAGATTTAAATAAGTTAACTCAAATAATTCTCGCAACGACTCTAGGGATAGGTAAAAATATTAGTCCATTTCTTAAATGAGAAAACCGAGACGCAAGGTGAAATAGCAAGCAAGTGGTTGGAGCAGGAATTAAAACCCAGGCAACCTGGAATCTAACCATGGGCTACAAATTCCAAAGACATGCCCATATGGCAGCCCCTCAGCCATATGTGATGTTTTCAGGTGTAGAACACAGAGGCCTAATCCTTAATATTGGCTACTTCCACCATGCATTATAAGCTGTCTGAAGAAACCACAGGAACCTCTTGATTTCCAGTGAGTCCAATTTCTGTGTGTTATTGAAGGTTACTGATGATCATCACTTGAATTATTTCTCGTATAGGGCCATCAAGAAGTACACTATCTGTAAGTGTGGAAATCAAGCAGAAGGGGCATACTTCAAAAAGAAGGGAAAACAGGATTGAGAAATACAAAGGGGAAATTACAAATATTACTACTGTTTGCCTTGTACTTTAAGAGGCCCCTTCCCTCCAAATAGCTCCAAGCATTTTTTTGTAAAACATCATCGTTTCTTTCAGGTATTTAAGGCCAGAAATAAAGCAGTATATTCAACTATAGTGTAGTCATCTTAATTACAGAGCAGTTTTACAAATGTTTAAATTTAATCCAAATCAATTTAAACAAATAATGCATGGGTAGAATGCCTTTTGAATATTTTGAGCTGTGTCCTTAACCTCTAATTTGAATCATTTTTTAAAAAGCTAAAATGAGAATTAATTCTATGTGTAGCTAACATCTAGGAAAATAGAAGACAACCAATAAGATCCCTCAGAGTTTAGAACTCATCACATGAAACCACCATCTGAAAAGCATAATGAAGCATTCACATTTCCCCCAAAAGGCTTTAATTGCTCCAGCTTCATTATATTTAACATTTTTCTAACTCAGATCACGGCTATGAATCTTGCCACTGATCCTGGCTCAATATTCTCACAGTAGATCATTGCTAGTCAGGTTTGCACCTGCTTTCTGATTGCCTGCACCCATTTCCAAGTTGAAATCAATGAAACCTATTAGCATGTTCTCTACTCTGCACTTTAATTTTGGATAGCAATGTATTATTAATGTAATCATCCTGACAAGCCTTGTTCGGCATCACAAGTAAAATTGAAGGGTTTGCAATAGAGAACTTTAATAAGAATACTTATTAAATTGTATTGAAATCTAAATAATGGAATGCATATTTGATATAAAATTTAAATTGAAATGAATCACACCAAAGTAGAGAGCCATCAATAGAGAACAGAGATCCTTTATACCTTTGAAAGACAAAACATGATTCCAGCCATGTATCACTGTATTCATGACACAAGCAAGACCATTTATTTCTACATTTGAAGATGACAGCTCCTTTTTCTCTGTAATGTTTTATGCTATGCTGGGCATTTTCTATGAAAAAAATCCTTCTTTAAATTAGCTAAATGGTATAGTATCTCTAGTGTGTCTGCCTCAAAGTTTGAATCACTAAATGCCAGATACTAATTTTATATAATAACATGTACAAACCCTAAAGAGAAAAATTAGTAAAGGTGTTGATGAACTTCTGCATTGACAAAGAAGACAGGAATTTTAATGTAGCAGAATTAACAATTAAAAGAAAACATTTGGTTAATTTGTTATTTAATTTGTTTCACCACTAACCTTCTGCTGCTATTGGAAGATTAATATCCACTTTCCTTAGAACTTACCTTCATAAATATTAATATGGGAACATAATCATTGTAATTAAAAATAAATTTATTAATTTCCAACATGCACCAGGTTGTTTAAGCGAAATCACTTTCTACACTCTGAGGATTGGCAATCTAAAATAGTCACCAAAGCAGACATAGAAGAGTAAGCAGCAAAGGGATGTTAAGGCATGAGGTTGTCCTACACACAAGCAGCTGCCTATTTACTGTGAGCTTATTAAAGAGAATAGTAAAGGGAAAAACTTAAAAAAACTGTAAGATCATTGACTTCACCCACATTCTTAGAGAATTCAGAGTCACTTTACTAGGCAGTGAAAATTGAGAATCCTGCATATCTTCTGACAGAGTTGGCAGTTTGGGAGTAGGGACTGATAATGTGATATAGCAATCGACTCCATATATATAAGGTGTTTGCTGTATGCCTAAAATAGTGCACTTCTCCCCTCCTAAAGTTACAGCAACCTCTCCAAAGAAGCCACCTGTTTTGGGTGTTTTTTTTTTTTTCTAGAAGTCTGCTTACATTTTCTGTCATATATAAACCATCAGCAACAGAAAATATGTTTTAGGGGTATTGAATGGGGGAAAAAAACTTGGAAGTTTCTTGCAGTAGTTCAAGCAAGAAATTAGGAGAGCCCAAACCAGGTTAAATGCAGTGAGGATGAAAAGAATGTACCTAAAATATACTTATGAGATCAAATTGATTAAGATTTGTGATTGCTTAGATATGTGTATGAGCAAAAGGGTGGAATCAAGCAAACATCACATGCCAGTTTCTAGTTTTGGTGAACTGAAAGATAGTGGATTCCTCCAACCAAGATAAGCAGGAAAAACAATTCACTAAGGAAGTGATGGGTTCAGTCCAAGACCTCATGAGATGCCCAGGTGGGATTTTCATGCTTGAAATCCCAGTGAGGCATCTGGACTGGAGACAGAGATCTGCAGCTATCAGCAGCTTTTAGTGCTGTCAAACACAAATATAATGCCAATCATGTAAGAAATTCTATATTTTCTAACAGTAACATTTTAAAAAGTAAAAAGGAACAAAAAGAGTTATATTTGATTTTACCCAATGTTTATAAAGTTTCTTTCTAGCACATGGCACTAGCCACATTTCAAGTGCTAAGTATCCATATATGGCTACTGGCTACAGAATTACACAGTGCAGACTTGAGAATAGTTTGAAGGCTTAAGTAGGGATGTATTACACAGAAAGTTCAAGTAGAAGAAGGGAGGGGACTAAGAATAGGCCCTTGGATAATGCCAGTAGAAATGACAGAAAAACAGCTTACAGTGGAGATGAGAAGAAACTTTTAAGAAAACACAAAAACGGGGGAAAAACAGCAACCAAAGAAAAGAGATTTTCATGGAAAAGAGATTAACAAATAGTGTTCATACAAGGAATTCCAATTAGGCAGAACTTACAAACTTATACAGCTGATAATTTTGACATTTCAGTAGTCTACAGCAACAGAAGTTAGGGCAGGTCCAAGTTTTGTGGGATCTAAAAATCAACCAATTTTGGAGTCCCCATTTACAAAATGAAACTATGAATGCAAAATCCAATACGCCCCATGAAGGCCTAGGAAAGGATCTGTGCAATGAGGAGCCCTGAATTTTAAGCTTCAATAGCTTCATGGAATTCCATCTCCAAACGGGTGCAAGATTTCAGTGGAAAATATAAATGGGAAAACTTTCTCAGACAAATTAAAAAGAGTTGGAAGATTTCATGGTATCCATAGGCATATTCAGGATTAAAATGAAGGTTCACATAAAGTACCAAGCAACATAAAATGCAGCATGAATTAAAAGGGAGTGATGATGCCACAGAGTCAAGAACCGAGGTAACGATGTAGCTTAATGTCATTGAAAAATAGTCCCTGCAGAACATCTGCAGACTGGACTTCCTACTGGATATTCTAAGCACAAAAAAACTCAACAAGTTCTAGGATCCTCTTTTCAGATAACTCAGACTATACAAAAAACATCTTCAAGTCATTTTTTAATTTTTGATTTTAACTACTGACAAATAATTGTACATATTATATATTTATTTGATATAATGTGATATTTTGATGTAAATTTACATTATGGAATAAATAAGTGAAGCTAATTAACAAATCGGTCAGCTCACATACTTATTATTTTGGTGGGTGAAAACATTTAAAATCTACTATTTTAGTAACTTTGAAATATATAATGCATTTTTATTATAGTCACCATTCTATGCAATAGATCACTAAAGCATATTCTTCCTGTCTAACTAAAACTGTATATAATTTGATCAACATCTTCCCTCCCTCAGCCACCCCTCTTCCCCCAACCTTTGGTAACCACCAATATACTCTCTACTTCTATGGGTTTGACTTTGAGATTCCACACAAGTGAGTTCATGTGCTATCTGGCTTTCTGTTCCTGGTTTATTTCACTCAGCATAATTTATTCTAGGTTTATCCATGTGATTACAAACGACAGAATTTCCACCTTTTAAAAAGCTGAATAATATTCCACTGTGTCTATACACATACAGCATTTTCTTTATCCATTCATTTGATAATGGGCATCTACGTTGCTTCCATATGTTGGCTACTGTGATTGATGCTGCAATGAATACAGGAGTGCAGATTCTCTTTTTGATATACTAATTTCAATTTCTCTGGATATATACCCAGAAGTGGAATTGCTGGATCACATGGTCATTCTGATTTTGGTTTTCTGAGGAACCTTCATACTGTTTTCCACAGTGACTGTATTAATTTACATTCTCACCAATAGTACACAAAGATTCCCTTTTTCTTCACATGCTTGCCATTTACCTTTTGTCATTTTGATAACAGTCATTCTAATAGGTGTGCAATATTTCATCATGCATTTTATTTGTATATCACTGGTAATCAGTTACGTTGAACATTTTTTCCATGTATCCATTGGCCATTTGTATGTGTTTTATTTTGAACAATATATATTTAGGTCCTTTGCCCATTTAACTAGGTTCCTTGTGTTTTCACTAAGTTGCTTACACACTTTGGATATTAACTCTTTATCAGATGTATGGTTAGCAAATATTTTCTCCCAATCCAAAGGTTATCTCTTCCCTTTATTGTTGTCTTTGCTGTGCAGGAGCTTTTAAGTTTGGTGCAATCCCATTTGTTTATTTTTGCTTTTGTTGCCTGTATTTGGGGGGGGGTCATATACAAAAAATCTTTGCCCAGACCAAGGTCACGGAGCATTTCCCCTATGTTTTCTGATAGCAGTTTTATAGTTTCAGGTCTTATGTTTAAATCTAATCCATTTTTGATTTTCATATATGGTATGAGATAAGGGACTAATTTTATTCTTCTATATGCAGATATCCTGTTTTCCCAACACCATTTATTCAAGAGGCTGTCCTTTCTGTATGGTGTGTTCCTAGCACCTTTGTCAAAAATCAATTGACCATAAATGCATGGGTTCATTTCTAGGCTATTCTGTTCCATGGGTCAATGTGTGTTTTCATGCTAGTACCATTTTGATTACTTTAGTTGTGTAATAAATTTTGAAGTTGGGTGGTGCTATGCCTCTAGCTTTGTTCTTTTTGCTCAAGATGGCTTTGGCTATATGCAGTCTTTCGTGGTTCCGTACAAATCTTAGAATTGTTCTCTATATCTGCGAAAAATAACATTGATATTTTGATAGGGATTGCACTGAATCTGTAGATCACCTTGGGCTGTATGGACATTTTAATAATATTAATTTTTCTAATTCATGCACATGAATACTTTTCCACTTATTTTTATTGTCTGCTATTTATTATCAATGTTTTATACTTTTCAGTATATAATTTTTTTACCTCCTTGGTTAAATTTTATTCCTAAGTATTGTTTTTGATACTATTGTGAATAGGATTGATTTCTTAATTTCTTTTTCACCTAGTTGGTTGTTAAAGTAACACTGATTTTTGTGTGTTGCTTTTGTATCTTGCAACCTTACTGAAATTGTTTATTAGTTCTGATTGGTTTTTTTTTCCAGTGAAGTTTTTAGGGTTGTTGACATATAAAGATCAGATTATCAAAAAACAGAGACAATTTCACTTTTTCCTTTCTATTTTGATGCCAAGTGATTTACTTAAATGAGACATTAAACCAGAGACATAAAAGATGTTATCAGCCTTTTCCCCATGTTCCCCCTAAATACCTCTAGCCCCTCTAACTTTTCTATTATCCTTTTGCTTTTACTTAATTTTCAGAGTTCATAAAAATGAATTTTTATAAAACCTTCAGTGCTCCTGAAACTGTAAAAACAGGCTTATATCATATAACCCATTTGCCATATTTATTACCAGAATGAAGCTAAATATTTTAATTCTGCATAATTTAGAAATCTAGCCAAGCATAGGCATCTACAAATTTTTTAGTAATGCTTGTGGGGACTCATATGATAAAATGAATGAAAGATTAAAATAAAGATTCTTTGCAATTTCAAAAAATAAAGCTTTCATTTAGTGTGGTCCTCTGCCATATGGGACCACCTGGCTGCTTAGAGCAAAATCCTATCACCATGACAACTGAGCTCAAACTTTCCATAATGTCTTTAGGATTCTTATGATATACTCTTTTTTCAGCCTATTTTTTTTTTTTTTTTGCTCCAGAAATAGGTTATTAAAGCTACTCTTCACAATAAGCTATTCCAATATCAAAATGGAAGAAGCAATTATCAGACTGTCCTTCAATGACCTTGAGAAGTAATCAAACACACAGAACAAAATCTCTATAAAACTCCTTCAGTTGAATTAGAATGGCTGCGGACTGCTGGGAAATTGCAGCAGTCCCAAATGGAAAGATAGAATCCCAATACTGTGGAACACTTTAGAATGTATACAGCAGATAGATAGATAGATAGATAGATAGATAGATAGATAGATAGATAGATAGATAGATAGATAGATAGATAGATACATAGATACCCATGTAGATATAAAATCAACCTATTTGAACCCCAAACAACTACTAAGAGGTAAGAATAATTTTCCTTATTTTATAAATGAGAAAATAGTGATTCAGAGAAGTAAATGACTTGCCCTAGTTTTGAACAAGAGATTTTGAGATTTCTGACATCACTACTCATGATCTTCCCTAGAATCACAGGTTTCAATCAGTCAAAGAGTGAATCAGAGCCACAGAACAAAACAATAACTTACTGGCTCATTCATTCATTCATCTACCAATTACTATGCACTGAATTCCATTGAGCACATGTCTGTTTTCGCTGAAGAGCTGTATCAATGCACATGACTTGAGCCACACACACAAATGATACTGATTAATAGCAAGAGTGTTCTTTACCCCTAAAAGTGAGCTGTTATTCTTTTTTTTCTTTACCCCTAAAAGTGAGCTGTTATTTTTTATTTATTTATTTATTTTTTGAGACGGAGTCTGGCTCTGTTGCCCAGGCTGGAGTGCAGTGGCATAATCTTGGTTCATTGCAACCTCTGCCTCCCGTGTTCAAGCAATTCTCTGCCTCAGCCTCCCGAGTAGCTGGGATTACATGCGCCTGCCACCACGCCTGGCTAATTTTTGTACTTTTAGTAGAGATAGGGTTTTACCATCTTGGCCAGGCTGGTCTCAAACTCCTGGCCTCATGATACATCAGCCTTGGCCTCCCAAAGTGCTGGGATTACAGGCGTAAGCCTCCACGCCCGGCCTATTCTGTTATTCTTTATGTGAATTTTCTAGTTTGTAGGTTCTCTCATTCTCCCTTTTAAAACATTCCAGGCATTTGGTCTTCAGAATGTTTCAGCTCATTAACACAAAATTTTAGGAATCCCATGAGAATAATTAACCGGGATAGGATCCTTAACTATCTCATATGCATTTTTAATTTGACATTCAGTCAACTATAAAATTATTACAGCCCCACCAGTTGTGACATGCAATACCTATGTAAGCTTAATCAAGAAAAACATATCCAAGTCAGTGCACTGGGTAAATTATAGTATTCAGTCATCAGAGAAAGCCTTAGATCAAAGCAAAATTAATGCCATTATTACGTGCTTTTCAAAGTGAAATTGGAAATAAGGCTTCAATAACAGGTGCAGCAAGTCAAGAGAATTGCCACAAGTGAACAACGCGAATGACACTTATTCTTATCCAAATGCCAAATATCTAAGCATATCCACAATCATAGTAACAAAAAAAAAGGTGAAAAAAAGAGATACTTTTCTAACAAATTATACATGAACACAAGTAGAAAGCTCTCTTTCTAGGTCTATTTTATATTTATCTATGGCCAGCTGGTGTTTGTGGTACTATAATGGTCAGATATATGCAAGCCTTTCCTTTTTACTATCCAAATGAAGAAAATTGCTCCTCTAAGGAATGCTATTTCTGAGGAGGCCTGAGGGTACATTGGGAAGCTCTCCTCCCACCTCACCAACCCTGCTGCTCTGATATGTGTCCATGAGTGCTATGATTCAGTATCAGTGAGGAATGTTAGCCACTTTGAATTCCTTAATTGTCTGCTATTTTGCAGAAATGAGGATGGGCCAAAATAGTATGGGAGCCATAAGTGCCTGCCACCTACCCCCACACACACCAGGTGAAAGATCTGTGCTTATTTCATTTATTTGCTTTTTAGTGCTACCCAACTAATAATTTTTCTCATGATGAGAATCAGACTCTGATGACAACAGCATTTTTCAAGAGAATCTCCTGAAACCTGCTCCAAACAACTTTGGATAGAGTCCAACCTACATGTCACTTTAGATGATGACATCATCTTAGAATAGGCCTTCAAAATGGCCATTTAGTTACATAAGATGAATGGACATAAGTCATGCTGTTTCCTAAAATTTGTTTTCTAAATGGCACTCTTTCCTGTGACAAAAATTTGTTGAAATATTGTTTTCCCTTGCAATTTCTTATTTTGGAGATTTGGACTGACTCCTCGAAAGTAATTTTGAGAATCCCTGAGGTGGGGGAAGGAAGAATGCCTGTTTAGGAAGAGGACAGAGATCTAGGGACTGGCACCTGCTCTTCACTAGGGAGGTGATCAGAGCCTAGCAGGGGGACTGCTTCGAGAGACACAAAAGTAGAGAAGATCCTAGCTACTGAGGTTCCTGGATTCTCAACTTTGCTTAAGATTCCTGAGCCCAAATTATGGCACGGAATTGATGGAATTAGAACCCAAAGAAAACATTTGGCTTGAAAATGGTGGCATCCCTCAGTGGTCACCACCACACACTGATGCACAAAGAGGTGAGGACGCACCGTTGTGTTTCTGGGTATGGATAAGCCTGGGACCTTGGCACAGCTCTGAAGGAAAGAGAGCACACAACATTCGTAAACGAGCTTGAATTTCCCACTGTACCACTGAGATCTGCATATTGGAATTCAGTTACCAACAAAATATGAAGAAATGCAGTATTTTCAGTACACTTAAGTGAATAGACTGTGATTCAGACCAGCTACCTGGTTTGATATTTTTCTAGGGGCCTGTCAAAATCAAATACCTGCCATGTGAAGACCCCTCACAGAAAGTTGAGGCATCATTTTGTGGGTCAACTAAAGGGGTGTGTGTGTGTGTGTGTGTGTGTGTGTGTGTATATATATATATATATATATATATTTTTTTTTTTTTTTTTTTTTTTTTTTGAGACGGAGTCTCACTGTCGCCCAGGCTGGAGTGCAGTGGCGCGATCTCGGCTCACTGAAAGCTCCGCCTTCCCCGGTTCACGCCATTCTGCTGCCTCAGCCTCCCGAGTAGCTGGGACTACGGGCGCCCGCCACCACGCCCGGTTAATTATTTTTTGTATTTTTAGTAGAGACGGGGTTTCACCGTGTTAGCCAGGATGGTCTGGATCTCCTGACCTCGTGATCCGCCTGCCTCGACCTCTCAAAATGCTGGGACTACAGGCGTGAGCCTCGGCGCCCAGCTGAAGGTACTTTTTATTTCACATTGTCATTCAAATGGAGTCACCACTCTAGGGCACTACTATGTATATATGACACAACATGGCAAATGTCTCAACACTGAGAACTGAGAGACTTCTAAGAAAATGTTACCTTTGATTTGGTTATATGTGGAGATCACAGGTAAGCACTTTTGAAAGCCCTTGACTGAACCAAATTTGACAGTTACAACAACTAAAAAGAAACTGCTAGCCAAGGAAACAACACTACCACATGTATCAAAAAGTAAAGAAGCATCTTGTATAAATAATTAATATAGGTAAGCTTAAAAACTTTGCCAATAGACAATAGAACACAGGAAACGTTTCGTATGACTTGAATAATAAAAAATACCATTTGTACAGTCTGCCAAATGTTAAGAATATGGAATGTAGCCTGTATGGGAAAAAGAGCCACCTTTAGAGATTTTGTCATTCAATGTAAGTGGAATTCCTAAACTATCGTAGCAGATCACACTGTCAACCATCAGATATTCTTAATTATTCACATGAAAGAAAGTTCTGAAAGAAATGCTCAGAAACTGCGTCATGTTCCAGAGAAAAATGCCTCAGGGCCTGGAGTACTTAGCTGCAAAGGCTTTATAATCAGGCTGTCTGCATTTTAATCCCAGCTTTGCCACTTACCAGCTATGAAAGCTTTGCCAAGAGGTAGGAACCTTTCTGAGCCTCACTTTCTGTATCTACAGAATGGGGATAATGAGAGCAGGTAGATTTTAAGATTATTTTGAAGTTCACCTGAGAAAATGTAGGTAAAGCACTACGCTGAGGTGTAGTGCTGGCACAGAACCCTCAAAATATTTTAGAATGTTGTTATTATTACTATTATTACTTATAAATAGCTATAAATGAAAACCTCGACTTGGCTGTTATCTGCATGCCAACAGATGTATTCAATACTTATATTTTTAAGCACCTATGATCTACGTAGGGAACATAGCACCAAACAGAAAGGCAAGATCTCTCCTTCTCCATGCATCTTTCATTCTAGTGGCAAGATAGACAGACAACAGGTACACAAACAAATCAACAGAGTGACAGTGCTATCCAAAACAGCTGAGGTGACAGTGACAGGAGTGCTGCTTTATTTTGATATCAGAACAGGAGGAGCCTCTGAAAAAACAGACATTTTGGCAGGTCTCCAAACAATGGAAAGGCTCCTGTCTAGACAAGATCTGGGTCAAGAGCTTCTGGGGAAGAGAATATTCAATTCAGAGGCCTTAAGGTAGAAAGGAGCCTTGGGGGCCTCCAGAATAGTTTCTCTGTCAAAACTCTCATAACAGGAGAGCAGGCACCAATAGAAACTGCTTTGCTAATATGCAACATGGATCTTCAGGGAGGTTTCTGCTTCTTATAGCTATATGTAGAGCCCAAAGCCTTGATCAAGAACCTACATCAATTAGCATAATCATTCTCTATTATAGTGGAGTGTAGAAAATGGGTCGATGTGTTTATGCTGTCTCAAACCTCTATAGCAATCTCACCTCACCAACAGTCATAAACTGTTTTTTCTCATCATGGACATACACCTACCACATCTGAGTTTAGGAAACTGGTGCACTGGGACTTTATCCAAACAAACACATAATGAGGAAGAGACTATTAGGGTTTTCCCAAAGTTCATTGTTAGAGATGGTTGTCAAGAAGCCTTCTGAGGTCAGCAGCAGAAGTCAACCTTGTTCAATAATTTGCGGGGTAATTCTCTATCCAGACATTTTTTAAAAAGCATGACTAATAAAAATGGATCCTGCTCTATCTACCCTTTGCTTGGTTTCAACCCTTAGATTAGTCTTTACTCAGGACTATGAACTTGAATGTCAGAGGGTCCACATGATTAAGGACCACAGTGAGCCGGTGATTGATTCTAAAAACATTCCTTCCAGAGTGACTGCCAAGGAGTAGAACTATTAGATGCATCACCTCAAGGCTCATCAAGCATTGTGTCTTTAAATCTGCATCTCACCACAGTCTCAAAAGAAAAACTCAATATTCTTTTTGGCCAACTACAAAGTGAAAGCAACTGGGATTCCTGACACATGAATTACATCAACATAGAGAAAGTCACAGAAGGGCGCCATATTGCTTCTGAGAGAAAGAAATTAGGCATTATATATTTGAGAGAGAATTTTTATTTAGTGTCAGTGTCTTTTTGTCGTTTTCTCTTCCTGTAATTACTTATGGAAACATTTAAGGACAGTTAGTCTGGTTCATTTGACATAAAATGGGAACTGAGAGAATTCCTGAATTACTGGCCTTTTGTTTTCATTTTGTAAGGTTTTTGTTCTTTTTTCTTCTTTCTCTTTATATTTTTTCTTTTTATTATTATTATTATACGTTAAGGTCTAGGGTACATGTGCACAATGTACAGGTTTGTTACATATGTATACATGTGCCATGTTGGTGTGTTGCACCCATTAACTAATCATTTACATTAGGTATATCTCCTAATACTATCCCTCCCCCTTCCCCCTACCCCATGACGGGCCACGGTGTGTGATGTTTCCCTTCCTGTGTCCAAGTGTTCTCACTGTTCAAATCCCACCTATGAGTGAGAACATGCGGTGTTTGGTTTTCTGTCCTTGTGATAGTATGCTCAGAATGGTTTCAAGCCTCATCCATGTCCCTACAAAGGACATTAACTCATGCTTTTTTATGGCTGCATAGTATTCCATGGTGCATATGTGCCACATTTTCTTAATCCATTCTATCACTGATGGACTTTTGGGTTGGATCCAAGTCTTTGCTATTGTGAATAGTGCCATAATAAACATACGTGTCCATCTGTCTTTATACCAGTATGATTTATAATCCTTTGGATATATACCCAGTAATGGGATGGCTAGGTCAAATGGTATTTCTAGTTCTAGATCCTTGAAGAATTGCCACACTGTCTTCCACAATGGTTGAACTAGTTTACAGTCCCACCAACAGTGTAAAAGCATTCCTATTTCTCCACATCCTCTCCAGCACCTGTTGTTTCCTGACTTTTTAATGATCATCATTCTAACTGGTGTGAGATGGTATCTCACTGTGGTTTTGATTTGCATTTCTCTGATGACCAGTGATGATGAGCATTTTTTATGTCTGTTGGCTGCGTAAGTGTCTTATTTTAAGAAATGTCTGTTCATATCCTTCACCCACTTTTTGATGGGGTTGTTTGATTATTTCTTGTAAATTTATTTAAGTTCTTTGTAGATTCTGGATATTAGCCCTTTGTCAGATGAGTCAATTGTAAAAATTTTCTCTCATTCTGTAGGCTGCCTGTTCACTCTGATGGTAGTTTCTTTTGCTGTGCAGAAGCTCTTTAGTTTAATTAGATCCCATTTGTCAATTTTGGCTTTTGGTGTCATTGTTTTTGGTGTCTTAGTCATGAAGTCCTTGCCCATGCCTATGTCCTGAATGGTATTGCTTAGGTTTTCTTCTAGGGTTTTTATGGCTTTAGGTCTAACATTTAAGTCTTTAATCCATCTTGAATTAACTTTTGTATAAGGTATAAGGAAGGGATCCAGTTTCAGCTTTGTACATATGGCTACCCAGTTTACCCAGCACCATTTATTAAATAGGGAATCCTTTCCCCATTTCTTATTTTTGTCAGGTCAAAGATCAGAAGGTTATAGATGTGTGGTATTATTTCTGAGGGCTCTGTTCTGTTCCATTGGTCTATATCTGTTTTGGTACCAGTCCCATGCTGTTTTGGTCACTGTAGCCTTGTAGTATAGTTTGAAGTCAGGTAGCGTGATGCCTCCAGCTTTGTTCTTTTTGCTTAGGATTGTCTTGGCTATGCGGGCTCTTTTTCAGTTCCATGTGAAATTTAAAGTAGTTTTTTCCAATTCTGTGAAGAAAGTCATTGGTAGCTTGATGGGGATGGCATTGAATCTTCAAATTACCCTGGGCAGTTTGGCCATTTTCACGACATTGATTCTTCCTGTCCATGGGCATGGAATGTTCTTCCATTTGTTTGTGTCCTCTTTTCTTTCATTGAGCAGTGGTTTGTGGTTCTCCTTGAAGAGTTCCTTCATATCCCTTGTAAGGTGGATTCCTAGGTATTTTATTCTCTTTGAAGCAATTGTGAATGGGAGTTCACTCATGATTTGGCTCTGTGCTTGTCTGTTACTGGTGTATAAGAATGCTTGTGATTTTTGCACATTGATTTTGTATTCTGAGACTTTGCTGAAGTTGCTTATCAGCTTAAAGAGATTTTGGGCTGAGACAATGGGGTTTTCTAAATATATAATCATGTAATCTGCAAACACGGACAATTTGACTTCCTCTTTTCCTAAATGAATATCCTTTATTTCTTTCTCCTGCCTGATTGCCCTGGCCAGAATTTCCAACACTATGTTGAATAGGAGTGGTCAGAGAGGACATCCCTGTCTTGTGCCAGTTTTCAAAGGGAATGCTTCCAGTTTTTGCCTATTTAGTATAATATTGGCTGTGGGTTTGTCATAAATAGCTCTTATTATTTTGAGATACGCCCCATCAATGTCTAGTTTATTGAGAGTTTTTAGCATGAAGGGCTGTTGAATTTTGTCAAAGGCCTTTTCTGCATCTATTCAGATAATCATGTGGTTTTTGTCTTTGGTTCTGTTTATATGATGGATTGCATTTATTGATTTGTGTATGTTGAACCAGCCTTGCATCCCAGGAGTGAAGCCAACTTGATTGTGGTGGATAAGCTTTTTGATGTGCTGCTGGATTTGGTTTGCCAGTATTTTATTGAGGATTTTTGCATCGATGTTCATCAGAGATATTGATCTAAAATTCTCTTTTTTTGTTGTGTCTCTGCCAGCCTTTGGTATCAGAATGATGCTGGCCTCAAAAAATGAGTTAGGGAGGATTCTCTCTTTTTCTATTGACTGGAATAGTTTCAGAAGGAATGGTACCAGCTCCTCTTTATATGTCTGGTAGAATTTGGCTGTGAATCCCTCTGGTCCTGGACATTTTTTGGTTGGTAGGGTATTAATTATTGCCTCAATTTCAGAGCCTGTTATTGGTCTAGTCAGGGATTCAGCTTCTTCCTGGTTTAGTCTTGGGAAGGTGTATGTGTCCAGGAATTTATCCATTTCTTCTAGATTTTCTAATTTATTTGAATATTGGTGTTTATAGTATTCTCTGACGGTAGTTTGTATTTCTGTGGAATCAGTGGTGATAACCCCTTTATTATTTTTTATTATGTCTATTTGATTCTTCTCTCTTTTCTTCTTTATTAGCCTTGCTAGAGGTCTGTCAATTTTGTTGATCTTTTCAAAAAACCAGCTCCTGGATTCATTGATTTTTTTGAAGGGTCTTTTGTGTCTCTATCTCCTGCAGTTCTGCTCTGATCTTAGTTATTTCTTGCCTTCTGCTAGCTTTTGAATATGTTTGCTCTTGCTTCTCTAGTTATTTTAATTGTGATGTTAGGGCGTCAATTTTAGATCTTTCCTGCTTTCTCTTGTGGGCATTTAGTGCTATAAATTTCCCTCTACACACTGCTTTAAATGTGTTCCAGGGATTCTGGTATGTTGTGTCTTTGTTCTCAGTGGTTTCAAAGAACATCTTTATTTCTGCCTTCATATCGTTATGTACCCAGTAGTCACTTAGGAGCAAGTTGTTCAGTTTCCATGTAGTTGAGTGGTTTTGAGTGAGTTTCTTAATCCTGAGTTCTAGTTTGATTGCACTGTGGTCTGAGAGACAGTTTGTTATAATTTCTGTTCTTTTACATTTGCTGAGGAGTGCTTTACTTCCAACTATGTGGTCAATTTTGGAATAAGTTTGATGTGGTGCTGAGAAAAATGTATACTCTGTTGAGTTGGGGTGAAGAGTTCTGTAAATGTCTATTAGGTCCTCTTGTTGCAGAGCTGAATTCAATTCCTGGATATCCTTGTTAACTTTCTGTCTTGTTGATCTGTCTGATGTTGACAGTGGGGTGTTAAAGTATCCCATTATTATTGTGTGGGAGTCTAAGTCTCTTTGTAGGCTCTAAGGACTTGCTTTATGAATCTGGGTGCTCCTGTATTGGGTGTATGTATATTTAAGACAGTTAGCTCTTCTTGCTGAATTGATCCTTTTACCATTATGTAATGGCCTTCTTTGTCTCTTTTGATCTTTGATGGTTTAAAGTCTGTTTTGTCAGAGGCTAGGATTGCAACCCCTGCTTTTTTCCATTTGCTTGGTAGATCTTCCTGCATCCCCTTATTTTGAGCCTATGTGTGTCTCTGCATGTGAGATGGGTCTCCTGAATACAGCACATTGATGGGTCTTGACTCTTTATCCAATTTGCCATTCTGTGTCTTTTAACTGGAGCATTTAGCCCATTTACATTTAAGGTTAATATTGTTATGTGTGAATTTGATCCTGTCATTATGATGTTAGCTGGTTATTTTCCCCGTTAATTGATGCAGTTTCTTCATACCATCGATGGTTTTTACAATTTGGCATGTTTTTGCAGTGGCTGGTACCAGTTGTTCCTTTCCATGTTTAGTGCTTCCTTCAGGAGCTCTTGTAAGGCAGTCCTGGTGGTGACAAAATCTCTCAGCATTTGCTTGTCTGTAAAGGATTTTGTTTCTCCTTCAGTTATGAAGCTTAGTTTGGCTGGATATGAAATTCTGGATTGAAACTTCCTTTCTTTAAGAATGTTGAATATTGGCCTCCACTCTCTTCTGGCTTGTAGAGTTTCTGCCGAGAGATCTGCTGTAAGTCTGATGGGCTTCCCTTTGTGGGTAACCCGACCTTTCTCTCTGGCTGCCCTTAACTTACTTTCCTTCATTTCAACTTTGGTGAATCTGACAATTATGTGTCTTGGAATTGCTCTTCTCGAGGAGTATCTTTGTGGCTTTCTCTTTATTTCCTGAATTTGAATGTTGGCCTGCCTTGCTAGGTTGGGGAAGTTCTCCTGGATGATATCCTGAAGAGTGTTTTCCAACTTGGTTCCATTTTTCCCCTCACTTTCAGGGACACCAATCAGACATAGATTTGGTCTTTTCACATAGTCTTATATTTCTTGGAGGCTTTGTTTGTTTCTTTTTACTCTTTTTTCTCTAAATTTCTCTTCTTGCTTCATTTCATTCATTTGATCTTCAATCATAGATACCCTTTCTTCCACTTGATGAAATCAGCTACTGAAGCTTGTGCATGCATCACATAGTTCTCATGCCATGGTTTTCAGCTCCGTCAGGTCATGTAAGGTCTTCTCTACACTGTTTATTCTAGTTAGCCATTTTTCTAATCTTTTTTCAAGGTTTTTAGCTTCTTTGCCATGGGTTTGAACATCCTCCTTTAGCTCAGAGAAGTTTGTTATTACCGATCACCTGAAGCCTTCTATCAACTCATCAAAGTCATTCTCTGTCCAGCTTTGTTCCATTGCTGGCAAGGAGCTGTGTTCCTTTGGAGGAGAAGAGGTGCTCTGATTTTTAGAATTTTCAGCTTTTCTGCTCGGTTTCTCCCTCTCTTTGTGGTTTTGTCTACCTTTGGTCTTTGATGATGGTGATATACAAATGGGGTTTTGATGTGGATGCCCTTCCTGTTTGTTAGTTTTCATTCTAACAGTCAAGACCCTTAGCTGCAGGTCTGTTAGAGTTTGCTGGAGGTCCACTCCAGACCCTGTTTGCCTGGGTATCACCAACAGAGGCTGCAGAACAGCAAATATTGCAGAATGACAAATGTTGCTGACTGATCCTTCCTCTGGAAACTTCATATCAGGGGGGCACCCAGCTGTATGAGGTGTTAGTCGTCCCCTACTGGGAGGTGCCTCCCAGTTAGGCTCCTTGTGTGTCAGGGACCCACTTGAGGAGGCAATCTGTCTGTTTTCAGATTTCAAACTCCGTGCTGGGAGAACCTACTCTCTTCAAAGCTGTCAGACAGGAACGTTTAAGCCTGCAGAGGTTTCTGCTGCCTTTTGTTCAGCTATGCCCTGCCCACAGAGGTGGACTCTACCAAGGCAGGCAGGCCTCCTTGAGCTGCAGTGGGCTCCACCCAGTTCGAGCTTCCCGGGCACTTTGTTTACCTACTCAAGCCTCAGCAATGGTGGACGCCCCTCCCTGACACTCGCCGCCACCTTGAAGTTCAATCTCAGACTGCTATGCTAGCAGTGAGTGAGGCTCTATGGGAATGAACCCTCCAAGCCAGGGACAGGATATAATCTCCTGGTGTGCCATTTGCTAAGACTGTTGAAAAAGCTCAGTATTAGGGTGGCAGTGTCCCAATTTTCCTGGTATCGTCTGTCATGGCTTCCCTTGGCTAGGAAAGGGAATTTCCTGACCCCTGACCCCTTGCGCTTCCCTGATGAGGCGATACCCTGCCCTGCTTCGACTCACACTCCGTGGGCTGCACCCACTGTCCAACAAACCCCAGTGAGATGAACCCGGTACCTCAGTTGGAAATGCAGAAATCACCGTTCTCCATCGCTCATGCTGGGAGCTATAGATTGGAGCTGTTCCTATTCAACCATCTTCTCTTTATATTTTTTCTATCCTGGCCACTGCAGTTTATGATAGTGACCTCCCCATTTTTTCACTCTACAGTGTATTGTTATTCTCAGTAAAGTGGGTCAATATGTTATAGGGAGTCAGATTTTCAATATTTTATTGTTCCTTCTGATTTTTCTGTTATTATCAACAATCTAATTATCATCATGGACCTGTGGGTCCACAAACAACTTGGGGAAAATAATTAATAATTATCACATAAGAGGTTAAGGTAAAGAGCAGCTTTAGCATTGAAAATGTGCAACTAAACAATGAACCAAACAAAGTTAAAAGGAATGTTTGGGTGCTTTAATTTTTGCAAACAAGTTGAGGCAGAAAATTCAGATATGGGAAATGATTATCAGATTTCTTTTGATTAAGTGGTGTTTTCTTTCTAAGTACTTCAACTGCATACGAAGATATCATGTGATCTTAGAAAACCAGATAAAATATTGATTTCATTACAGTTGCTGAATGTTTGTACACAAAGCCAGTTAAATGACTGTTTCTCTGGTCCATTCCCAAAACGTGAAATAACTGGACAATATTATAATGACAAGGATATTGCAAAACATGAAGAGTTTTCCAAATAGCAAGTATTTTTCCTCTCCTTTTTTAAACAACTAAAATCGAAGAATTGAAGTACAGTAGATTATTAAACGCATGTGTTTCATCTTCCAAATATTAAATATACTTTGCACAAAAAGTGCTCTAATAGGTCTCAGTCTTAGAACAAACACTCATGCAATGGACATCCTCATCTGATGATTGTCATATCTAGAGCAAAACAGAATCACTGCTCAAAAACCCTCACAGATACCAAAATTCCCATGAATCTGGGAGTTAACAATGACTCTCCCCTCAAATAAGCAAAAAAAAAGTAATGTCCTTGTCCACATGGATGAAATGGATGGTTTTAGATTAAAAACAAGATACAAAACATACATCCATACACATACTTTTATATTGTCTCAGGTGATACTAGAACACCCAAAATATCAATTCAAAATAAATCAGATGTGGTCACCTTTCCAAGAAGATTTAAAAGCTTTTATAATATATAAAAATTATATATGATATATATTTATACATACATATTTAGTGGGAAAATATATATTTACCATAATATTTACACCAGATACACTGTAACATTAATAGCTAATATTGAGTACATGTTTAATAAAATGCAGCATAGTTTTAAAATCTCATTTAATCCTTATCACATAGTTATTATTTACTTTAAGTTCTGGGAAGTGCAGAACGTGCAGGTTTATTACATAGGTATACATGTGCCATGGTGGTTTACTACATCTATCAACCTGTCGTCTAAGTTTTAAGTCCCATATGCATTAGGTATTTGTCCTCATGTTCTCCCTCCCCTTGCCCCCACCCCTCAAAAGACCCCGGTGTGTAATGTTCCCTTCCCTGTGTCCATGTGTTCCCATTGTTCAACTCCCACTTATGAGTGAGAACATGAGGTGTTTAGTTTTCTGTTCCTGTTATCACATTATTATTAAGTTAGTATTAGTACTGTTGTTATTATCACTTCCCAGTTAAAGAATCTGAGAATCAGAGTTTCAGTAATTTTTCTTGGTTTTATCACCTATAAAATGGAGATAGTAATAACAATAGCTGCGAGATAGGGTTAGGAGTAATAACTGAAAAAATTAATGTTTGTTAAAAGGTAGAACAGTATCTGACACATAGTAGTGTATGTGTTTGCTATTATAGTTAACAGTAGCAATAATTGTAGTAAGTTGACCAACATCCCACAACTGTTACCACATGATAGTTGAAACTGTACTTGGAACCCCAGTCTCACAACTCTGCACTGCCTCTCATTACAAACAAGTGGAGCATTGTTGTAGAAAGAGCTCATCGAATGAGGTACTGCAGAACATTCCCATATACTGCATGAGAATGATGGGCCATGATTAATTGTGGTGATGGTATAAAAAGAAAGAGCTAATTATTGGGGTGAACAAGGCCCAGATTATTTAGGGCTTGATAGACCATAACCAGCTTCCTGAATTGCACTTGTAAGCAAATTGGCAGCCAGAGCCCATGGAGTGAAGCGCCTCAGTATAATGTGCTCCCTGTGGTGCACTCCCTTAGCACTTTATCCCAGAGTTCGTTCTATTTGCTTAGTTTAGAAGTCAATAAAACTGCACACAGAGCTGCTAAGCACACATAAAACACAAAAATACAACATGTTGAGAAAAAGATAAATAAACAAAAAAAAAACCACTGCCATTCTTTCTGAACCCTCGGGTTCTAGCCACAGTTCAGGAAGTTCCTATAGACAAAAATATGCCCATGACATCTTACTGGATGGTAAATTTCCTGCTGATAAACAACCTCCTCTAATATTATCTTATTTACATGTTGTAACTCCTACATGTAGTCACTAAATACAGTTAAATAGATACTTGGCAACCGTGAGTAGAAAACTTAGAAAACTTGAACTTCTACTTCAGCCCTTTTTCAGGAATTCTTGCTCTTATATATTACACAAAAATCAACCCAAAATGGATACAAGACCTAACTTTAAGACCTGAAACCATGATCCTTGAAGAAAAACAGGAGAGAAGCCTCTTGACATTGGTGTAGGCAATGATATTTTGAAGAGCACACCAAAAGCTCAGGCTACAAAAGCAAAAATAAATGGGACTCCATCAAACTAAAAAGCTTCTGTGCAGCAAAGGAAACACTTAACAAAATGAAAAGACAGCCTACTGATTGGGAGAAAATATTTGCAAATCATATATCTGATAAAGTGTTAATATCCAAAATACATAATGAGTTCATATTGCTCAAGAGCAAAAAACCAAATAACCCTAAGGATCTGAATAGACATCTCTCTAAAGAAGATATAAACGTAGCCAACAGTTATATGCAAAGATACTCAACATCACTAAACATCAGAGAAATGCAAGTCAAAACTGCAGTGAAACAACATCTCACACCAGTAAGGATAGCCATTATCAAAAAGACAAGAGGTAAAAAGTATTGGCACAAATGTGGAGAAAAGGAGGACCTTGTACATTATTGGGGAGAATGTAGATTGGTAAAGTCATTATGGAAAGCAGTATGGAAGCTCCTAAGGAAATTAAAGCTAGAACTACCGTAAGACTCAGTAATTCCTCTTCCGGATATATACTCAAAGGAAGTGAAAATTATCATGTGAAGATATCTGTACTCCCATGTTCATTGAAACACTGTTCTCAATAACCAAGATATGGAAACAACCAAAGTATCCATCAACAGCTGAATGAATAAGGAAATTTTGAGATATAGTCACACAAACATGCACACACTAAAATATTATTCAGCCTTAAAAAAGGAAATTCTGCATTTGCCAGAACATGGATGAACCTATAGGATATTATATTAAGTGAAATACGCCAGATATAGAAAGCAAAATGCTGCATTAACACACAGTAGTTACCAAGGGCATGGGGTAGATGTAAGTCAAAGAAAGAGAGTTCTTGGGACAAATAATAAGAATATGGCTTAGAGAGAAATATATACAATAATGTGAGTCTTTAATCCTAATTTCACAAACCTTAACACAAGAACACCCACCAGGCATATTGCAATTTTATCATATAAATTTTGAGCTCACCAAAATCAAGGAGATTAAAATTTAAGGCTTACACCAAACTCCTGTGCCACTTGATCCCAGAGCAGAAGTTCCTCAACCAGGAGTTAGTATTAACAAATATGTATGCCCCTAAGAGAGGAATATATTAACATAACCTTATAAATCAGATCTAATTCTCCCACATATAACTCTAACTATCCATGCATCACATATACTTAAAAAAATTGTGAGTACATGTAGGTATATATATTTATGGAGTATATAAGATATTTGATATATATATATATATATATACGTACACAATGAATAATAATCACATCTTGTGAAATAAGATATTCATCAACTAGACCTTTTATCCTTTATGTTACAAACAATCCAATAATACACTTTCAGTTATTTTAAAATGTATAATTAAATTATTATTGACCAAAATCTCTCTATTGTCCTATCAAATACTGGATCTTATTCATTCTATATTTTTCTATCCATAAACCAGGGGTTCCCAACCCCTAGAGGCCAGGAACCGGTACTGGTCTGTGGCCTGTTAGAAACTGGGCTACAAAGCAGAAACTGAGCGGCGGGTCAATGAGCATTACAGGCTGAGCACTGCCTCCTGGCAGATCAGCAGCGGCATTAGATTCTCATAGGATGGCAAACCCTATTGTGAACTGCACATGTGAGGGATCTAGGTTGTGCATTCCTTATGAGAATCTAATACCTGATGATATGAGGTATCTGAAGTGGAACAGTTTCATCCCCAAACCATCCGCTCTCATCCCCCTTCCCCCATCAGTAGAAAATTTGCCTTCCATAAAACTGGTCCCTGGTGCCAAAAAGGTTGGGGGCCATTGCCATTAACCATCCTCCCATCCCCCACCTTTTCATTACCCTTCCCAGCCTCTGTTAACCATCACTGTACTCTCTATCTCCATGAGCTCAACTGTCTTCATTTTTAGCCCCTACAAATAAGTGACAGCATGCAGAATTTCTCTATGTCTGGCTTATTTCACATAACATAATTGAACTCCAGTCCTATCCATGTTGTTGCAAATGACAAGGTCTTATTCCTTTTTGTGGATGCATAGTACTCTATTGTGTATAAGTAGCACATTCTCTTTATCCATTTGTCTGCTGGTGGACACTTAGGTTTCTTCCATATCTTGGCTATTATGAATAGCTGCAATAAACACAGTAGTGTCCGGTATCTCTTGGATACACTCATTTCCTTTCTTTTGGGTATATACCTAGCAGTGGGACTGCTGGATCATATGGTACCTCTATTTTTAGATTTTTTGAGGAACCTCCAAACTGTTCTTCATAATGGTTGTACTAATTTACATTCCCACCAACAGTGTACAAGGGTTCCCTTATCTCTACATCCTTTCTAGCATTTGTTTTATTGCCTGTCTTTTGGATAAAAGCCATTTTAACTTAGATGAGATAGGATCTAATTGTAGTTTTTACTTGCATTTCTCTGATTTAGCACACCTTTTCATATGCCTGTTTGCCATTTGTATGTCTTCTTTTGAGAAATGTCTGTTCAGATCTTTTGCTCATTATTTGATCATATTATTAGACTTTTTCATAGAGAGTTGTTTAAGCTCCTTGTATGTTCTGATTATTAGACCCTTCTCAGATGGATAATTTGCAAATATTTTCTCCTATTCTGTGGGTTGTCTCTTTACTGTGTTGATTGTTTCCTTTGCTGTGCAGAAACTTTTTAACTTGATCTGATGCCACTTGTCCATTTTTGCTTTGGTTGCCTGTGCTTAAGAAGTATGACTCAAGAAATCTTTACCAAGTTCAATGTCCTGGAGAGTTTCTACAATGTTTTCTTTTAACAGTTTCTTAGTTTGAGGTTTTAGATTCAAGTCTTTAATCCATTTTCATTTGATTCTTGTATGTGGCAGAAGAGAACAATCTAGTTTCATTCTCCTGCATATGGATATCCAGTTCTCCCCATACCATTAATTGAAGAGACTGTCTTTTCTCCATTGTATGTTCTTTAGTACCTTTGTTGAAAACGAGCTCACTGTAGATGTATGGATTTGTTTCTGGGTTCTCTATTTTGTTCCATTGGTCTATGTGTGTGCTTTTATGCCACATGTGCTCTCTTTTGTTCCACTGGTCTATGTGTATGCTTTTATGTTTTGTTTACTGTGCATCTATAGTATAATTTGAAGTCAGATAATGTGATTCCTCCAGTTTTGTTCCTTTTTCTCAGGACAGTTTTGGATATTCTGGGTCTTTTCTGGTTCCATATACATTTTAAAATTGTTTTTCTATTTCTGTGAAGAATGTAATTGGTATTTTGATGGAGATTGCATTGAATCTGTAGATTGCTTTGGTTAATATGGCCATTTTAACAATATTGATTCTTCCAATTCATGAACATGGAATATTTTTGCTTTTTTGTGTGTGTCTTCTTGAACTTCTTTCAATGTTTTATTGTTTTTATTGTAGAGATATTTCATTTATTTGGTTAATTACTATATATTTAATTTTATGTAGCTATTGTAGATGGGATTACTTTCTTGATTTCTAAGATTGTTCACTGATGGGATATAATAATGTTATTGATCTCTGTATGCTGATTTTATATTCTGCAACTATACTAAATTTGTTTATCAGTTCTAATAGTTTTTTTCTGGAGTCTTTAGGTTTTTACAAATATAAGATCATATTATCTGCAAACAAAGATAATTTGACTTCTTTCATTCAAATTTGGATGCCCTGTATTTCTTCCTCTTGTCTGACTGATCTACCTAGAACTTCCAGTACAATGTTGAATAAAAGTGTTGAAAGTGGACTTCCTTGTCATGGTGCAGATTTTAAAGGAAAGGCTTGGAGGTCCCCATTCAGTTTGATACTAGCTGTGGGTCTGTTATACATGGCTTTTATTGTGTTACGTTCCTTCTATCCTGTTTTTGAGGAGTTTTATCATGAATTGACGTTGAATTTTATCAAATGCTTTTTCAGCACAATTGAAATAATTGTATATGGTTATTGCCTCTCATTCTCTTCATATGATATATCACATCAATTGATTTTCATATTGATTTTGCATCTCTGGAATAAATCCCACTTGGTCATGGTGAATGATCTTCATAATGTGTAGCTGAATTTGGTTTGCTAGTATTTTGTTGAGGATTTTTACATCAGTGTTCATCAGGAATATTGGCCTGTAGTTGTTTTGGGGTGTGTGTGTGTGTGTTTGTTTGGATGTGTCTTTGACTGGTTTTGGTATCAGGGTAATATTGGCTTCAAAGAATGTGCTCAAATGTATTCCCTCTTCCCCTGTGTTTCAGAATAGTGTGAATAGTGTGAACAGGATTTGGTATTAGTTCTTTAAAGTTTGGTAAAATTCAGCAGCAAAATCTTTGGGTCCTGGGATTTTCTTTGCTGGGAGACTTTTTCTTATGGCTTCACTCTCGTTAATTATTGGTTTGTCCAAGTTGTGGATTTCTTCATGGTTCATCTTTGGTAGGTTGTATGTGTCTAGGAATTAATTAATCCATTTATCCTAGGTTTTCCAATTTATTGGCATATAGCTGCTCATAGTAGCCTCTTTTAATTTCAGTTGTAACATCTCCTTTTTCATCTCTTGATTTATTTGGGATTTCTCTTTTACCTTAGTCTGGTAAAGGTTTTTTGGTTTTATCTTTTCAAAAAACCAACTTTTTGTATTGTTGATCTTTTGTATTGTTTTCTTGTTTCAATTTTACTTTTTTCTGCTCTGATCTTTAGTATTTTTTTTTCTTCTACTAATTTTACATTTGGTGTGCTCTTGCTTTTCCAGTTCTTTAAGATGCATCACTAGGTTGTTTATTTGAAGTTTTTCTGCTTTTTTGATGTAGGAACTTATAGCAATAAACTTTCCTCTTAGTACTGCTTTTGCTGTATCCCATAGGGTTTAGTATATTTTGTTTCCATTGTCATTTCTTTCAAGAAATTTTTAAATTTCCTTCTTAATTCTCCATGGACTCACTGGTCATTCAAGAGCATATTGTTTAATTTCCATGTGTTTAAATAGTTTCCAAAATTCCTCTTACTATTGATGTCTAGTTTTATTCCATTGTGGTCAGAAAAGATACTTGATATTATTCCATTTTATAACTTTTATTTTAAGCACTATTCACAATAGCAGAGACGTGGAATCAATTCAGGCTTTTTTTTTTTTAAGATATGTTTTGTGCCCTAACATATGGTCTATCCTTGAGAATGATGCATGTGCTGAAGAGAAGGTGTATTCTGCAGCTGTTGGGTAACATGTTCTATAAATATCTATTAGGACCACTTGGTCTATAATGCAAATTAAGTCCAATGTTTCTTATTGATTTTCTGTCTATATGATCTGTCCAGTGCTGAAGGTGGGGTGTTGAAGTCTCCAGCTATTATTGTACTGGGGTGTCTCTCTTTAGATCCAGTAATATTTGCTTTAAATATCTAGGTGCTCCAGTGTTGGGTACATATATATTTAAAATCATTACATCCTCTTGCTGACTTGACCCCTTTACCATTCTATAAAGACCTTCTTTGTCTCATTTTATAGTTTTTGTCTTGAAATTTATTTTATGTGACATAAGTAGAGCTATTCCTGCTTTTCTTACTTTCCATTTGCATGAAATATCTCTTTCCATCCCTTTATTTTCAGTCTGTATGTGTCTTTATAGGTTAAGTGTGATTCCTGTGAGCAACAGATTGTTGGGTCTTGTGTTTTGAATCCATTTATCCACTCTCTGTCCTTTGATTGGAGAGTCTGGTACATTTACATTCAATGTTATTATTGATAAGTGAGAACTTAACAAGTCCTTATCAATAATAAGAACTTAATAATAATAAATCCTTGCCATTTTGTTGTTTTCTGTTCCTCTTCTTTCTTCTTGTCTTTTGTTTAGTAAAGGTGATTTTGTGGTTTTCTTCTTCTTCTTCCCTTTCTTCTTGTCTTCCTTTTAAGAAAGGTGATTTTCTCTGATAGTATGCTTTAATTTCTTTCTTGTGTGTCTATGATACATTTTTTAAAATTTGAGGTTACTGTAAGGCTTGCAAGTAGTATCTTATAATCCATTATTTTAAACTGATGACACCTTAACACTGATTGTATAAACAAAAAAGCAAAGAGAAAACTAATAAAAACTCTGCACTTTAATATCATCCCCCCCTAACTTTTTAATTTTTTATTGTTTCTATTTATATCATATAGTACTGGCTATGTCCTGAAAAGTTATTATTTTTGTTCAGTTCATTGGTTCATCTTTCTACTCAAGATATGAGTAGTTTACAAACCACAATTATGGTGTTATAATATTGTGTGCTTTTCTGTGTATTTACATTACCAGTGAGTTTTGTGCCTCCAGATGATTTATTGCTTACTAACATTCTTTACTTTCGGATTGAAGGACTCCCTTTAGCATTTCATGTGGGACAGGTCTGGTGTTGAAATCCCTCAGCTTTTGTTTGTCTGCAAAAGTCTTT
Source organism: Macaca thibetana thibetana (assembly GCF_024542745.1). Taxonomy (NCBI): domain Eukaryota; kingdom Metazoa; phylum Chordata; class Mammalia; order Primates; family Cercopithecidae; genus Macaca; species Macaca thibetana. The sequence goes on along the minus strand of NC_065588.1, from coordinate 73,636,494 downwards.
ATTTCTTCTTTGTTTTTGAAGGATATTTTCATGGAATATACCATTCTGGGAGAAAAGTGTTTTGCCTTCAGCAATTTAAATATATCGTGCCACCCTTTCCTGGCCTGTAAAGTTTCCACTGAGAAGTCTGCTGCTAGACATAATGGAACTCCAATTTATATTATTTCTTTTCTCTCGTCGCTTTTAGAACGTTTTCGTAATCAAACTCCAAAAGATCAAGGATAATTAAATGTCTTGAGGTAGTTTTATTTGGGTTAAATCTGCTTGGTGTTCTATGACCTCCTTATACTTGAATACTGATATCTTGTTCTAGGTTTGAGAGATTCTCTGTTGCTATCACTTTAAATAAACTTTCTACCCCTGCTCTCTCACTACCTCCCCTTTAAGGCCAATGATTCTTATATTCGCCTTTTTGAGGTGTTTTCTAGATCTTTCAAGCATGCTTCATTCTTTTTCATTTTTTTTATTTTGTTACCTCTGACTGTCTTTTCAAAAAACCTGTTTTTAAGCTTACTAATTCTTTCTTCTGCTGGGTCAACTCTCCTATTATGAGATTCTGGTGCATTCTTCAGCATGTCAATTGCATTTTTCAACTCCAGAATGTATACCTGATTCTTTTTTAGTCATTTCAATCTCTTTGTTAAATTTACCTGATAGGATTCTGAATTTCTTCTCTGTATTACCTTGAATTTTATTGGTTTCCTTCCTCAAAACAGATATTTTGAATTCTCTATCTGAAAGATCACATATCTCTGTCTCTCTAGGACTGGTCGCTGGTGCCTCAACTGGTGAGGTCATGTTTTCCTGGATGGCTTTCATACTTGAGGATATTTGTTAGTGTCTAGACACTGAAGAGTTAGGTATTTATTATAGTCTTTGCAGTTTGGACGTATTTGCACCTGTCCTTCTTAGGAAGGCTTTCTGGGTATTCAAAGGGACTTGGGTATTTGATGTAAGTTTTCGATCACTGCTGCCACATTTGCATGAGCTGTCACCCCAAGCCCAGTAACACTGTGGTTCTTGCAGACTCACAGAAGTACTGCCTTGGTGGGCTTGGATAAAATCTGGAAAAATTATCTGAATTACCAAACTCTTACTCTATTCCCTTACTTTCTCCCAAACAAATAGAGTTTCACCCTCTCTGTGCTGAGCTGCCTGGAGCTGGGGGGGAGGGGGTGACACAGCACCCCTGTGGTCACCACCGCTGGAACTGTACTGGGTCATACCTGAAGTCAGCACAGCACTGGGTCTTATTTAGGCCCATGGTAACCACTGTCTAGATACCACCTTTGTTCACTCAGCACCCTTGGGCTCTACAGGTGGTGAAGCCAGTCTGACTTGCCTTCTTCCCTTCAGGGCAACAATTTCACCTGTGAGCCCAGGCCTAGAGTCGGAAACTTTAGGAATCTACCTAGTGCTGTATTCTACTGCAGCTGAGCTCACACCCAAGCCACAAGACAAAGTACTTCCCACTCTTCTCTCTCTTTTTCACAAGCAGAGAAGTGTCTTCCCATGGCCACCACCACCCCAGGCCCACAGTGAGCACTTCTTGGCTATCACTGATGTTCATTCAATGCCCAAGAGCTCCTCAGTCAGCTTGTGATGAATGTTGTCAGGCCTGGAATACTCCCTTCAGGGCAGTGGGTTCCCCTCTGGCCCAGGGCAGGTCCAGAAATGCCATCCAAGAGCCCATTTAATGGTCTACCCCACTGTGGCCAAGCTGGTACTTAAGTTGCAAGACAAAGTTCCCTTTACTCTTCCCTCTCCTTTTTTTCAAGCGGAAGGATTCCCTCCCCATAGCCACCACATCTAGAAATATGCTTAGTCACACTTGAAGCTAACACATCTCAGAGTCTCATTCAAGGCTCATAATGAACGCAGCCTGGATACCACTGCTGATTATTCAGGGCCCAAGGGCTCTTTAGTCAGCAGGTGATGAATCCTGCTAGGACTGGGTTCTTTTCTTCCAGGCAGCAGCTTCCCTTCTAGCCCAGGGTATGTCTAGAGATGTTTAGGAGCTAGGGCTTGGAATAGGGGCCCAAGGACTCTGCCTGATACCCTATATACTGTGGCTAAGCAGGTATACAAGTTGCAAGTCAAAGTTCTCTTTACTTCTCCCTCTCTTCTCTTCAAACAGAAGGAAGGATTCTCTCCTGGAGCTGTGAGTTGTGCTGCCTGAGGTTGGGGAACAGGTGATGCAAGCCACCCTGGCTGGTGCCTCATTAGGTCACATGGCCCCCAAATCCACAGGTTCCAACCCCAGCACAGCTAGAGGACTTGCTCAGGAATTGCAGTCTTTGTGGCCTAGACTGCTTTTCAAGTTTGTTTTGGACCCCAGAGCCCTTTAGCCCACAGTGGTAGGGCTTGTTGGAACTCAGGTTCTAATCGCTGAGAGAAATGTTGCCCCACTAGCTAGGGCTAGTATAAAATGCTCATCCATGGGCTCTGGCTGAGTTCTGCTCAGTGCTGCTTTTCATTGTGACAGCACTAAGTTCCAACGCAAAGTCCTGCAATTGCTTTGTTCTCCCTCCCTCAAGTGCAGTTTCTCCGTGCCATGCAGCCACTGCTGGGGGATGAGGAGGGGGTGGTGTCAACAATTCAATACTGTCTTTTCTACCCTCTTCAGTGTCTCTTTCAGTAATATGAAGTTAAAACCAGGTACTCTGATCCCTCACCTGATTCTTGGTTCTCATGCTTTTTTGTGTAGACAGTTGTTAAGTCTGGTGTTCCTGCAGGGAAGATGATTAGTGGTGGCTTCTATCTGGTCATCTTGTTCTGCCTCCCCTCCTCCAATACACACATATCATATATACTTTTGATGATATGCCAGAAAACACTTGATAAGACTCAAAGGTAAATGAGCCAATCACTACAAATAGTTTCACGGAGTCTTAAGCAATTACAAGGGTAAGACATAGAGTAGAGTCTTAGTTCTATTTTACCTCAGTCTAATGTGGCTACTTTTGAGTATTTAGAAAGGAAATGTCCTACTTAAGCTGTCACTGTCCTAGTTGTTTTATATGTTCTTATAATTTGGAGTGTGCAAGTTATTAAATTGCCTTGAGCTTAACAGAGTTGCAAAGCATCTGATAATCCCAGAGGTTTAAAAGCAATAAGGAGGACACTTGGGCACTTTTTTCCCCTTAGCTGAGGGCATCCAGAACCCTGTTCATCAAATGAATTAAGAATATAAAGAATAAAGAATGACTAAAAATAATGTCAAAGAAGTAGCGGATGTCAAACCAACACAGTCAACTGCCTTACTGTAAGAATTAAGTACCTCTACTTGGTGGAAAATAGATAAATTCTGACCTGTGGAGCAGGAGTCTCTTGAGAAATAACTGCTAAAAGCTTATCATTTAGCTAACAAATAAGATGTGTTATATATGTTCTTACTAGAAAAAGCTTTAGTTAACTGGAATCTCAAAGCCAAATATGAAGCTTCTGAAACTTATTAATGCCTAAAATGGGATCTATTTAACCCTACAACTAAATCAAAGGAGAGTTTAAAGAAAATCAATAGAGTTCATAATGAAATATATCCGCAGTTCTTATGGTTTCCAAGACAAAAACAGCTTCAACAATCTCACGGTGTGTGTTTGGAAGCAGGTCTTTAGTTTTTGTCATCTTTCCCACTGTTCTTCAACTGTCAGATTGAATCTACACACAGGCAGGATATATCCATACCAGTCAATTTGTGAAACAAAGGTAACAAAAATAACATTATTAATAAAACTGTATTAAGTGCAGTGAACATGTTATTATTATAAGTGAATCTTAGATGATATTTAGTAATTATTGATGAAATCTATTATAATAGAAATAATTCCTCATACTATATTCTGTGCACATAAGAAAACTAGTTTTTTAGTATTCTTGTACCTGTTTCTATATGGGGTCATGTGACTGAATGTTGTCTAATAGAACATGGGGAGCTGGGAATTATACAGGAATTATATTACTCCTATACTTGACCCCTAGGATACAATTAAGAATTCCAAGGAGGCTCTGGGACATGGAACCACAAGATAGGATTCTGGATTCCTGAGTCACCACTAGAAGGGAAAACATCCAGGTGAGTCTTCTGACTTTCTATTACGTGTAGCTATTAATGTTACAACAGTTTTTTACAATTCTCAGTCTCTAACCAAAATGAGGATAGAATGTGCTATTACGCCCCTAAGGGTAAAATTTAACATTCATTGAGCACTAAATATATGCCAGGCACTTCCTAAGTGCTCCTAAACATTATCTCATACGTTTCTCATAAGACCTTGAGCTTTATAATCTCTATGAGGAAGCTGAAGCTAGGAGAAATCCAATAAAGTTCCAAGGTTATACAGCAAGAAGAGGCAGAGCTTGACTGAAACTTAGCAGTTTCTCTACAGAGCTCACATGACAACAGTGCATGGGATTCCTGTTTGGTACATCCCAGGAACTATGCTAGCCAGTTTGGATCCAGAGAATAAACAGAGTGTCTGACTTTGAGTAACTTACAGCCAAGTGGGGAAATGATTGATATTTCAAGGACTCAATGAACTACCCTAATGAAAAACTAAAACATAATACAAGTGGAATAAAAAGAACTTCTAGGCAAATCTGGTACTTCATGGGGACACTGTCACTATTCTTCAATTGACTGAATGGAACCAACTCACAGGCATCATCCTGAGACCTTCCCCAACCTGAAACCCTTGAGGAACTGAAAAATTGAATCCTCCAGCACCATTTCCCATACTGTGGCTCCATGAAGGACTATTAAACCTTCTAAGCAGCCTGGAGTTTAGTTATACGTTAAATCACTATTATTTTTTTAAGAAAAACGTAGGATTCTGTAATTTATTTGTCTACTTTACAACATATAATAAAAATGACAATAGTAATTAACATTTCTTAAGCACTTATGTTCCAAAGTTCCAATCTTTTTATAGATATTCTTTCATTTAATCCTTATAATAATCCCATAAGACAGGTATTATTATTATCTGGCTTTCCAGATGAGGAGACAAAACATTGAGAGACAAGGAGGTTAAATGACTTCCAAAGGTCATATAGCTTAGGAAGCAGTACATACAAACTTAGCTTTATCTTAAAATAGTTGCTTAGTCTGAAAATATTTTCTAAAATTTTTGTTGAAGCAAAACATACATAATATAAAATTTACCATCCTAACCATTTTTAAGTGTACATTTCAGTGGCCTTAAATATTAATACATTCACATTATTAGGCAAGCATCACCACCATCCAGCTCCAGAACTTTTTCATCTTCCCAAATTGAAACTCAGAATTCATTAAACAATAATTCCCTATTTTCCCTTTTCCATAGACCACCACCATTACACCTTGTCCTTATAACTTTGACTATTTTAGGTAAGTCACTTCGTGACTGATTGATGCCTGCTCCTTGAGTAGACTGCTGCTGATTTCAGGTAAGTAAATGCTATCCTTGTTAGCCTCAAGCTGTGTTTTTCCTAGTGCCTCTGGGTTTTTCTCTCCTACCTCATTTACTGCTTCTTTTGCTAAGCACACCATCCTGTATTTTTACTTAGTGCCTTACTACTGAATCTTCTTTCCTAGTCAATCAAGCCACAGCCAATTTTGGTGAGCCACCTTTGATGCATGAAGGATAACCGCCCAAGGGCTTGACACTAATATCCTGTTCAAACAGTATTAAATAAACCAAAAAATTAATTCCTTTAATAAATATTTACTGAACGCTGACTACTTCCCAGGCATTGTGCTAGACAGCTGCAGGAATATAATGGGGAGCAAAAACAAATGCACTCCCAGCCACCATAAAGCATACAGTTTAGCACTAGACAGGCACTAATCAATTAACTCTAATAGATGTAAACCAAAATTGTGGAAAGTGCTATGAAGCAGTACAAGACACCTGAAAAGCACAAGATATATGGTATAATAGGATAGTAAGGATAGGACAGAAATGAAAAAGGGTGAGTGGATGTTACTTAGGCAGAGATTGGTAGGGAAAGGAAAAGCATTGGTAGGGAAAAGCATTTGGCCCCTCAGGGGCCCAGCTTGTGCAAGGGCTATGTGGCTAGATGGAGCATTGTAAACATAAGGGATTTAAAGAACATAAATAGTAAGGGAACGCCTGGGTCAATATAAAGCCGGAAAGACGAGCAAAGGACAGATCATCTATTTTCATAGTTCTGTCGAAGTCACAGGGAGTTTTGAGACCAGTAATTACAGAAACAACCCAAATGTCCATCAGTAACAGACTGGATTAAGAAAATGAGGCACATATACACCATGGAATACTATGCAGCCATAAAAAAGGATGAGTTTGTGTCCTTTGTAGGGACACGGATGCAGCTGGAAACCATTATTCTCAGCAAACTATCGCAAGAACAGAAAACCAAACACCGCATGTTCTCACTCATAGATGGGAACTGAACAATGAGATCACTTGGACTCAGGAAGGGGAACATCACACACCAGGGCCTATTATGGGGAGGGGGGATGGGGGAGGGATTGCATTGGGAGTTATACCTGATGTAAATGACGAGTTGATGGATGCTGATGAGTTGATGGGTGCAGCACACCAACATGGCACAAGTATACATATGTAACAAACCTGCACGTTATGCACATGTACCCTAGAACTTAAAGTATAATTAAAAAAAAAAGAAAGAAAGAAACACCACCAATAAGATCCTGTGACCCTCAAATAACTACAGAAATCTACCTGAAATGAGGTTACCATTATTACTTGGGGGATCTTCCCAGAAGCATAACTGACTTGTTATTTATGCACAATCTGTGGGCAGTTTTCTCTACAAGAGCCATCGAATGAGGAAGGTGGTATGAAATTTGTTCCTAACTGGAGCTGAAGCCATCAATGACACAACCTAGATATGTCCTGGAAAGTATTCAGGTCTGCCTCAGCTCACTGTCCAAGGCTGCTATGGATGATAGCAGTGTCCCAGATTTACTCATTTCAGTATTAATGCATTCTGATGTGGCTGAATTAATGCCTTAAATCAAATGGAAAGGTTAATGCAGAAACTCAAGAAGAAAGCCATTAGGTTTTCTAAGACAGACCCTGATGTTTTGTGGAATTTGTTTGGTTAGGTAGGCCTGGGGTCCTGGAGGACGTGGTGGGAACCCTGGGGTATGAGGTTGGCCTCATCATACCACTTGAAATCCTATTGATATTCACCTTAAATACTGTATGAGACAAATTACACAGATTTGGGCCAGCTTCTGCCAGCCAGATTAAATAGAATGGCCAAGGGAATGGCATATTCATGTGAAAATTCAAAAAACTAGTGTAGAAACAAGGGGTGGATATCATTGGGAGGCAATTTTCCACTGGTCCTTCACATGTATGCCTGTCTTACAAGGAGAGGCACTAACAGCCTTTGTTCTGGATCATCTTTTCAAGAATGTTTGATAGAAAATAGCCTTGGAAGATAGAAAGAGTACTCCCTCTCTCTGAAGCAAAGGGCAGATTTGTTTACTGTCCAGTATAATAAAGATAATGTTTCTGTCCAAGGCAAAGGTCAGGCAGGTTTGCTTAGAGTACATCATAAAAGATTCCCTTTCCTTAATTTGGCCAAGGCTCGTTTTCTATAATGCAAGTCACTGTATGCACAGGTATCATTTGGCCTGCTTTGCATTATGTGTGGGAATAGGGGTTCAGAAAACTAGTGAGGATGGTAAACTGCTACTGCTATTGTTTTGAGTGAAAAAAAATTATTTGCATCTGAATCAGAAGTCTGTCTTTTGCCAAATACGTGATAGGCTAACTGGCTAGCTTGCAAGTAGGGTAAAATATCAGACTTGTCGCATCTCTTGGCATTCATAACTCTCTAGGGTAGATATTACAATGTCTACTTTTCAGATGAAGAAACTGAGCCTTTGTCACATAAAGTATGGTATCAAATTATTCATTTACTTTTTTGGTCAATCAAACTATGTCTAAATGTTAGGAGTCCAGGTATGAATGATGTATGGAGAATCTACGCCCCTGGCTTGATCTTAAATACTCTTGTCCAGAAAGTGATCTTTAAATGTGCTATACTTATTGTTCCTTAAAGATAATTGAGCCAGGTGTGGTGGCTCATTCCTGTAATCCCAGCATTTTGGGAGGCTGAGGCGGGTAGATCTCCTCAGGTCAGGAGTTTGAGACCAGCCTGGCCAACATGATAAAACCTCATCTCTACTAAAAATACTAAAATTAGCCAGCTGTGGTTCCACACACCTGTAATCCCAGCTACTTGGGAGGCTGAGGCAGGAGAATCACTTGAACCCAGGAGGCAGAGGTTGCAGTGAGCCAAGATCATGCCATTGCACTCCAGCCTGGGCAGCAAGAGTGAAACTCAGTCTCAAAAAAAAAAAAAAAAAAAAAGTGCTGGAACCCAGATGAAACCACACCTAAAGGGAACATACAGCTGGACTTTTGGTCACATAATTTAAAAAATATCCTTAAGTAAGCCAACTAGTAGTGTATCTTCTGAACCTTGCAACTGTCAGGTTGCTGATTAATATAGTCCATCTAACTTTAGAACCCATCATCATAACCCTTTATACTATATTATACTATACTATACTATACTGTACTGTACTTCATAACCCCTAACACTTTTAGATGTTTAAAAAGCTAAAAAGCTATAATTTGTGAAACACTTAATCAAGAAATAGGATTTCTAAATACTGGCAAATAACTGTCCAAAAGTTTTTACATGTTACAGAAGAAATAGTCTTCCCTTATCCAGAGTTGTTGGCATGAAAGTGCTTCAAAGCTCATACTCGTAAATAACTACTAAGAGCAAAGAGAAAGAAACTAAAATCACCGAAAGCTAACTAAAGCATTTGCAAAGACATAAACAATATTCTACCTACTAATATGCTTATCAGACATCAAGAAATAGATGACAGAATCCTGTAGTCAGAATCTCAGAGTTAACTTCAACTTAGAAGAGCATAGTATGTTCGAAGAATTTCAAGTAGTGGAATGTTTATGCAGAATATAGTAGTGGGAAATTAATCTGGAGAGGCAGGTACATAGGAGTCAGAGCATAAAGGGCACGGTGATTTGATGTGTAGGCTAATCTGTTTCATTATTATCCAGCAAGTCAGATGTTTAAATTTGGAAAACATAGACCACATATGTGGAATACGAACATTCTGAGACTATGATTACATTGCATGTGCGTGCAGGGTAATACATACGGGGAAAGGATTTTTATAAACATCTGTAAATTCTTAAAAAGGTTCATGAATGAAGAAAGGTTATGAAATTTGTTGGGAGCACGTATAGAGGAATTTCCCTCAAGGGATGCTTGGAAGAGATGAGTCTGTCTCCTGGACTGTATATGGATTAGGCAGACAGTACATGACACTGAAGAAAAGAAAATCAGGTAAGAGACTATGAGAAGTGCCATAAAAATGATGCAAACAGCACTTCCATCAAATTGAGAAGCTCAACAAAAGAGTCCCTACTGGGTAAATCCAATGGGCAACAATATCCTTGCTATAATTATGGATAACCATAATGGACCTAAGAATATGTATGCATTTTAATAACCAATCAAGGATACACTTAAGAATAGCATTACATACATAGGTAGTTTGCTGATAAATCTCTGAATTAACTTCAATTAGTATTAAGTCTAAGATTGGTTTTATTTTACTTTTTAATAAATGTCTTTCAGTTTGCAGATGATACCAGGTATTTCTGGCTAGTATAATATCAATCTCAGAAAGAAACTGTACAAAGATCACACAAAGCTATGTGAATGGGCACAAATATGAGCAAATATTCTTAGCTGAAATAATCCAAACTATATTTGTATGATAGTAACTTAGAATGTAAGAAGAAAAATACTATGCAAAAGAGCAAGATACCAATGAAAAGATGCTCAACATTACTAACAATAAGAAAAACAGAAAACCTTTCACATCTAAAAAGAGTAGAAAGATTAAAGTCTTCAAATACCAAATGTTGACAAGGAAGTTGACCAATTCTTGCACTGCAAGTGGAGGAAAATCTTGGTAAACAACTCTGGAGAACAACATGTTAACATCCAGTGAAGCTAAAGTTATTTAGACCCATAGTAGGCAGAATAATTGCCTCTCAAAGCTGTCCATGTCCTGGTTCCTAAAACTGATGTGTAAATTGCATTAACTGGCAAAAGGGATTTTGCAGATTTGCTTAAGAATCTGAGATGAAAAGAATATCTAGGTGGGCCCACCATAATCACAAGGGTCCTCATTAGAGTAAGGAGGTAGGAAGGCCACAGTCAAAGAGAAATTCAAGACATGATGCAGTTGGCTTTGAAAATGGAGGAGGGACTGCAAGCCAAGGAATGCCCTAGAAGCTGAAAGCGGCAAAGGAACAATTCTTTACAGACTCAAAAGGAACACAGCCCTTCCCATACCTTGATTTTAGCCCAGTGACACCAATTTTAGACTTCTGACCTCCAAAACTGTAAGATAGCAAATCTGTGTTCTTTTAAGCCACTGAGTTTGTGGTCATTTATTATAGCAGCAATAGAAAACTAATACACTACCCTTTACCTAGAAATTTCATTCTTAGATATATGGGTCTAGAGAAAAATCTTGCACATATACACAAGAAAACTTATTCAGAAATGCTTCGTGCAGCATTTTTATAACGGCATAAAACTAGGAACTGCCTAAATGTCCATCGTCAGGAAAAAGCACACTGAGATATGATCATGTAAGAGAGAGCAGTCTGCAACAGGAAAAGTGGGTAGAGCTACATGTAATAAATGGATATAGCTCTAAAACATAACATTTAGCAAAAACATTTAGTTTACCTTTTAAATTAGAATTAAAAATACTAATTATTTATGTTGCATGTCTGTATAATATATTTATATACAGAAAGAAAATAATACATGCATAAGAATGAAAAAACCAAATTCAGCATATGATTACTTCTGAGAACAAAAGGGCATCCTGGTTTGAAGAAAATTTGCAGCAAATATCACAAAATAATGAGATTTGATAAAGTTAGGTGATAAGTATGTAGTTGTTTACCATTGATGATTCCAGTACTTTCAGATCCATCAATCTCTCCATCGGAACTGCCACCCCTTAAGCCAGTTAAATATTGCTGGAAATAAATCAGACACAATGCTCTGTTTTCTCATATAAGTATCGGAATCTACATACAAAACCCTTAAAAAACCCCCAATACCCAGGTGCTATAGCTCAAAGAAAATAGTTGACATGAGAGTTAAAGAGATCTTATAAAAAGGATATAACGCAGGTCTTCTCAAATTTTTGGTCTTAGAATTCCTGTGAACCCTCAAAAGCTGAGGACCACAGTGATCTATATGGGTCATATCTATTAACACTTATTAAGACTTAAGACAGACACATTTTTAAATATTTGTTAGTTCATTTAAAATAACATTACCATAGCTATTACATCTTAGAACATAAGTACATATGTTCTAACATGTAACATTTAAACATTTTTAAAACCATAAATAATTAGTGAGAAGAGTGGCATTGTTCTGCATCTTTGTAAATTTCTTTAGTGTCTGGCTTCATAAAAGCCAGCTGGATTCGGCTGAAATGTATTGTTTTCGTTGAAGAATAATAAAGATAATCTGGCCTCACATAGATTCATAGACTTTACAGACCTGAGAAAGATTGTGGAGATCTCCAAGGATCCTTAGACCAAATGGTGAGAACTGCTGATATAGGGAATATTCTTTGTTCTCAAAACCTGAGAAAGAATCTGATCAAAGGTAAAAAACTATTACATGAAAACAGGCTAAAATTATTTGGTAAATTCAAGATTAATGAAATTATAGAATGCCAGAATCATAATTTTCACCCGCCCCAAACACAATCATCTTGGAGCTTAAAAGATAAGCTTTTTTGGACAAAAACATGTGATAAACATAAAAAAACAAGGTAAATAAATAAACATTTTAAAGCAGATATTTTGATTCCAATAACTTTTAAATATTAGTAGGTAATAAAATCATGATGGCTAAAGAATATAATGAAATTTCCATTCCCATAAGTTTTCCCCTCCCAAAGAAGTGAAGATGTACTGCACAAGTAGAAAGAAATTTTTATCTCCTTTTACTATTTACTGCCTCTGAAAGAGAAAAATTGAGAAAAGGAAAATCATGAAGTTCTACAACTGAATTGCACATGATTTGGTATTCTGGTCTCATTGAATTGGACATATTTTAGGCAAGAAGCATTTAACACAGTATGAGTATCTTAATTCATATGTGTGCTTGGTGTCTAAATAAAAGTATTTCAGACTAGAAATCAATCAATGAGAATATATAAAAAACATAACACCACCATGGCACCACCACTACCAACACCCCTTTACTCCTAAGGGAGTAAAGGAAGAATCCTAATAATAATCATGGTGAACCACAAATAAGGAACAGCTGCAGGTTCACAGCTCATCTTCATCCCCTGAGCATACACCTCTGGGTGGGAAAGCAACATTCTCTGGGCCCAGATCTGAATAACTTCTTATAGAAATTTAAGTATCTGAATTATGTTATGCTAACATAACTAACCTGGAATTTATCTGACAAGGCTCCAGAAGGGATAAGAGTGGGAGCAGGGAATTTTCTCAACAGCCCCTTATTCTGGGAGATAGTTAACTCAATGTCAATACACTCATAGTTCCTCCAATGTATGAGATTTTTGATTTAAATATTAATTGCATAATATTGCCAGAAAATAAATGCTGTTACTTCTGTTCAAATTAACCACTTTTAAGTCAACTATAAGTATATTTTTTAAGTATTTTCGTTATCCTTCTAAAAACCAAATGAATACATTAACCAAATGAAGGGTTAACAGCAGCTAAACTCAAGATAAAACAATAAGTTAAAGAAAAGCATTATTTTTACTCTTACCAAATTAAACAAATTAGTAAATTAGCAAGGCTGCTAGACATACACAATAAATTTTCCCATTACAATTGTGTCCTACATGGGAGAAGTCCAGTGTATCTTATGGAAATCCACCACAATTAGCATAATCTTCCAACTTTCAGATTTGTGTGTTGCTAATGCCCATGTAAATTTAAATTTAAACTCTGGAACAATGCCCAGAATTTTTTGTTAACTAAAAACCAGGCACATCCCTGAAAGATATCTCCCCCTTGCATAGTTAACGCACGTTTTGCTTCTCAATAGTTTTGGCAACAAATTTTAGAGTTTGCAGTTCTATGGTTGGGCTCTGTGACTTCGGTTCTCGAAGTGCTATGTGTTATTAGCATAACGGGTGGGCAATTTTCACAAGTACTTAGAACAAAATACAGTCAAATGTGATTCATTTAAATTTCAAATAATTATTTGACACCTAGCACCTTAAAGAGGGAAAGAAGATTATAAAACCATACATGACATCTTGGAATATAGGACGCTAGCACTTGGGAAGCTATCATTATCCAAGACAACTGAAATCAGATCATTTCAGAATTAAAACTTTTTTAGGCTGGGTTTGATGGCTCATGCCTGTAATCCCAACACTTTGGCTGGCCAAGGCAGGCGGATCCCTTAAGGTCAGGAGTTCGAAACCAGCCTGGCCAACATGGCAAAACCTCATCTCTACTAAAAATACAACAAAATTAGCTGGGCATGGTGGTGGGTACCTGTAATTCCAGCTACTCAGGAGGGTGAAGCAGGAGAATCACTTGAACCTGGGGGACAGAGGTTGCAGTGAGCTGAGATCATGCCACTACACTCCAGTCTGGGTGACAGAGTGAGACTCTGTCTAAAAACAACAACAACAACAAAACCCTAAAAATTTTCAATCTTAAAAAGGCAGTAGAGTACAAATACCGCATATGACACAACTCTATCTGAGGAGTTAGCACATCATGCTATAATTAGATACTTCATACTCCTCAAGTGAAACACACAACACTCATTAACTGAAATAAGGACTATAAATGACCTCATGTCAGTTTGGGTTTAGTATTATAACTAAATGAGATATAAAAACATTTCTGTTACCAGTCAACAATCACTTGAGCTGCAATGTGAGCACTGCAGAAAACAAAAGCAAAGAAAAGTGAGTAGATATAGAAAATGAAAAGGTTTGAGAAAAAATAAAGTTATATAAGGAAGGGAAGATGAAAGGATAGAGACAGAGAAGGAAAGAAAGTAGAGATAGGTTCAAGCTTTCATAGTGTAAACATCCAGAAGACTTGTAGGTTTTCATGGTCCAACATATCCGATGAGCAAATAAAGATCAGTGACAAATAAATGGCTATTGCAGGAGACTAAAGAGAATTTATGCTAGTATTTTAGTTTGTTTTTATTGCCATTCTAAGAGATGGAATGACAGTTGAGAGATGCATATGCCAAAATCCTTGGAAACTATGAATATGTTACATGGCCAAGGGAACTTTCAAGTTAAAACCCTTAAAGTAGGGACATAATTCCAGATTACCTAAATGGACCAAATCTACTCACAGAAGCCCTTGAAAGCAGAGAACTTTCTCAGGCTGGAATCAGAGAGTTGTGGCAAAAAACAAACAAACAAACACACCACCACCACCACCACCACCACCACCACCACCACCACAACCACACGCACACACAGGTGGAGAGATTTGGCATGTGAGAGGGACCTACCCCAGTGTTGCTTTCCGTGCTGAAGACACACGGAAAGCCTGTGAAAGAAGGTGGACGGGCGCCAGCAGAATGACTGGCCTAAACTGACAGCCAGCAAAGAAAGAGCAACCTCAGACAGCAAGGAACTGAATTCAGCTAACAGCCAAGAATGAGCTTGGAAACGACTCATCCCCAGAGTCTCTAGAAAAGAACATAGCCCACCTGACATCCTGATTTCAGCCTTTTGAGATTCTAAGCAAATAACCCAGCTGAGCCGCTCTAGATCTCTACCTGCAGAACTTTGAGGTAATTAAAGCGTGCTGTTTTAAGTCACCAAATTTGTCATAATTTGTTATGTCATCAATAGAAAACAAATATAGCCATCCCTGTGAAAAGTGATGTTGGCCAACTCCAGTTGTTGACTGGCCATAGAGAAAGACATTACAGGTATGAGCTCAGACTGTTGTTACCATCAATAGGAATTAAACCTATAACTATTTTACACAAACTGGTTTATAAAACCAAATACACGGGAAGAAAATAGTATCTTCTCCCAGTGGAAAACACTGAGTGCATGTCAAAGATAAATCAAGCTAGTCTAAGGGCAAAGCATTTCATTCAAACTGACTTATACCTTGGCAAACATTCAAATGTGATTTAGCAAGTGATTAGATAGGAAAGTCTATTATTTATGAAAGATAGGATGTTAAATATGAGATACTGACAATTTGGATTTTATTGTATAACTAAGTTATCATGTTTCTACTGGCACAAATTGCCTAAAATTTTGTTTTCATTTAATGACTCTTACAAGACACATAAAGGTCTATGTAGACAGGAGTGTTACCTAATAGCTTTAGATCATCTTATCATAGTTTAAACCAAACAGACCAACATAGTTTAAGTATATTGCTCTCTCACAAGATTCCAGATTTTAGAACCCAAAACCAAAGTCAATAAAAAAATACATAGTATACACTCTTTTGACGAGTTGCTTTTCTAAAGAAGGGCCTATATCATAAATTAGGCAAGATGAAGATTATTGGATAATTGGAAACTGCATTCAAGTTCAAGTTTCAAATATCTCACTTTTCATAGAAATTACCATAAATACTATATTTAACCATTTTCAGTGCTATGTAGCACCAGTTTCCAAAGCTTATAGAAGCCAAGGACTTCAGTAACCAAACACATTAAATATGATGTAATACGACCTGAGTGCTATATAAAGTTCTTCTGTTATTTTTCTCTTCAGAAAGAACTCTTCAGCAATATTTTGAAACATACCAAAATTACTCCAGGTCTCTTAATAGTTTTTAAGAATTCTCCTAGGCAAGTATTACTTTTGTTTTGTGACAAATTTCCTTGTAGCAAACCTATATTTTCCAGATCAAGGTGTAGCCTTTTTCAATCCTATTCAGGGTAGAAATAGTCTTCTCAAAATTGGCTATGCAATGTATATAACTTCCATCTTAAGTTTTCCAAGTAATTATGGGCCTATAAGTTTCTAACTGGTTACATTTGGATTTTATCTAAACCATTAACTTAAATTTATTGAACTAGAAAATTAGAAAGTAAAAATAGCAAACAAAATAAAATGTAAACCTAACCATAGAATTCCAGGTATGTGTATTGATATGTATATGTTCAGAATATGAGGGATATGTCATGGCCATACTATTAAGAAAAACATCCAACCAATCGTGTACATTTACATTTAAATGATGTTTTGTAACCACAGATATGTGTTCAATAAGAAAGGAAAGTAACTGAAATTCAGAAGCATTCTCATTCTAATAGCTACGTTTAGGTTTAACTCTGCATTATCTCATATTTAATGTTTGGTATTTACAACATATTTCTTCTGAGTTGATGCAGCAAGTCAATAAAATGAGGTCACCCACCATACTCCATGCTTTTCTAAGTCATCTTCCAACTGCATTTGTGGTTTTCTTGAGTAATGCTTCAACTAAAAAAGTTTAAAATAGCTTCCTGAATAATAGTCACATTCTTTTCCCTTAAAGACTTTGAGTCCATGCAACAAACTAAAAATAAGTTTATACTCCCTGCCCCCCTCCCCGTTGCAAATGGGCATTGATCCACAAGATGAATCTGGCCAGGCTTGAAAGAAAACCACAGAAAACCAAGAATATTAATAAAAGATGATGATCCCCTGGCCCTGGAGCTAATATGAATATGCCTCAGGTCATAGATAGTCTCTGCCATATGATTTTGAAAAATAAATTTTTTTTTGCAGACTGACCTTTTTCCAGGATTGAGTTAGTTTGAAACAATCTATCAGGTTTGATATTTCCTGGCCCTCAAGACAGTTTACAGTTACAGCAAATGTGTGTCTTTGCTTAGAACAAATGGTAGCCTGTCCCAGATAACTTAAAACCTACAGGTTTTAGACAGGGGGAAGTTTGCATCATGTTAGTCATATTCTTCTCAGACAGCACACCCAAATAGGTATTGCATAAGCACAGTAATGCATTAATCAATCCTGGTATAGAGTATACCATCAAATGACACTCTGACATTTATCTTTCATTTCTCAATACTCTATTAAAGCAACAAACACCTTACATTGTTAATGTGTAATCTTTCTCACGATAGTGTCTTACAGAGAAATACGCAAAACAGCAAAGAAGAGAGACCAGCTTTTTATTACATGAAACTCAATGAGAGAATGAAACAAGCATTACATAAGTGAAAGTAAAAGGCTGGCAAAGCAATTAGAAGGAGATCATTACAAAAGTAGCAGATGTTCCCCTCTAAATTTCATCATGTGTAGCCCATAGACTTGAAATCTCATGCATCTGAAGGTTAAAAATGGGGCTGGGGGTGTGAAAACTCACTTGTTGAAGCTATTCAGAATTGAAAATAGTCTGATAAATCCAGGATTCTCATGACCTCTGGCAGCATTCACATCTCATCACGGTGATAAATGTCCCATTGATGCTTTGGAGAGCATCGATCACATCAGCACAGACTGCCCTTGCTGTAAACCATCTTGGTGATTTATAGGCTTAGGCGGCCTGACTGTGCCCTTTCAGCTCTGCTGCACATAACAGGAGGCCTCCCAAGTCATCTAGGTGAAAGAAACTTTCATTTGCTGTTCAATTCCATCTTCCTGGCAGCTGAATTCTCATTATCTCACATACCTAGCAAGGATTTGCCTATAAGATTTGCGTGTGTGTGTGTGTGTGTGTGTGTGTGTGTGTGTGTGTGTGTGTGTGACAGCCTCGCTCTGTTGCCTAGGCTGGAGTGCAGTGGCATGTTCTCAGCTCACTGCAACCTCTGCCTCTTGGGTTCAAGCGATTCTCCTGCCTCAGGCTTCTGAGTAGCTGGGACTACAGGCTTGTGCCACTATGCTCAGCTAATTTTCATATTTTTAGTAGAGACGGGGTTTCACCATGCTGGCCAGGCTGGTCTCAAACTCCTGACCTCAAGTGATCCACCCACCTTGGCCTTCCAAAGTGCTGGAATTACAGGCGTGAGACACAGTGCCCGGCCAGATTTGCCTACAAGGTTTCATTCAGTATCTTCCAAGTGCCTCACCTCTTCTCTTTGAGATGTTCCTGAAAAATTGAAACTGATTTTGTAGTTTCCTACATGTACAAGGTAACATTTTTGAGTTTTATGTTTGTGAAGGAATTTATAAAATCTATTTTATAGATAGACATCTCTGGCCTCCTTCTACTGTGCACAGCCACTCCCTCCTTAACAAAAGAAAAAACCTCAGTGGCTTCCTTAATGCATATAGAATTAAAGTTCTAATTCCTTGGATCTACATTTTTGGCCCTCCTTAACCTAGACCAGGGTTTCTCAACCTCAGCACTATTGACACTTTGGGCCAGATAATCCTTTGCTGTGCAGGACTGACCTTGTATCATACAATGTTTGTGAACGTTGTGGCTTCTACAAATCAGACGCCAGCAGCAGCACCTCATACCTTCCAGTTGTGACAACCAAAAACGTCTTCCAGATATTGCCAAATGTTGCCTGAAGGGCAAAACCACCCCCAGGTGAAAAATCACTGATCTACTGCCAAACAACTTTCCAGGAATCTTCTATCAACACACCGCCCCCCCCCCCATAAAGCTTCTGATCCAGGGAAAATCAATTGCTCGGTTATAGTCTAGACTATTGCCTGATGGTTCTCATGTTCATATTTTTCCAGAATATCCTACCTGTATCTATCTTCTTCAGGATCCACCTTCTATTTCAAAACCTAAAATTTTCTTCTGGACAATGTCAGTTTTAATCCTAGGGTTTTTTTTTTTTTTTTAGGAAAGATCTTGATTTTGCCCCTGGTACTACATTTAGTAATTACTACTTCCAATGAGTCTCCTAATCTGTAGCCTGTTTCTCATTGTTTAATTAGAATAATATCTAGTCCATGTACCTGGTTTTTGTGAAAGGCAAATAAGATGATGCACATGGACACGCTTTAACAGTTGTAGAATACAAAACAAATGTAGAAATTATCAATAAATCATGAAATGTCTTCTGATATTTCTGTTATAGTTATTGCTATTTAGCTCTTGTACTGTGATTTATATGTTTGCATCTCCATCAAATCTTCAGGTTTATCATATGAAGACAGATTCCCAGATTATGAGAGTTTTCAACAAGAACCAGAACAATTTGGCATTAATATTTGTTAGTTATTTCATTTAACTGTTTAATCACACAGTCATCGCAAGAAAAAATAACCTTACACTCCATCTCTTCCTACAGTCATCAATTCCTCACACCTAAGAGTTCCACATGATACAAAGGCTTACTTTGACTACCTCATTGCCACCCCAAAGCTGGTATTTCATTAGGAAACCTGAAACCAATTCCAAGAATTTAGGAAATAGCATTAATACATATTTGAAAGAAGGAAAGTGAAAACAATCAGGACTGGGGTAAGAGAATAAGTACCAATGCAATCTCTCCTTCTCCCACCCCATCCAGCAAACAGCAAACTTCTGCCTTTCTTTTTGATGTCTGCTTATCTGACAGTGGCAAAGCTGTTTATATTTACAAAAGCCTCCAAAGTCAGCAATAAATATGGCTCCAAAGCAGAACTACCTGTAGGCTCTGCCTCACTGTTTCATGAATTAATTTCATTATTTAGAGATGGATTTAATTTGGGGATATAAACAAATCATTCAGGTAGTTGGTGAATGTGATTGGCAATGAATTTGGGGAATACTGCACTTAATAAAAACTTAATTCTACCAAGCTAACTTGTATGACTCAAAATCTGTATACAGTTGAAAAACAGGACAATGTCTGGAATAGTAGCCACATTCATTGAATAAGTATGTAACCTCTAATGTAGTGATTATCTTGAAGCAATATTAACTTGTATATTTTAGTTTTGACAGTTCATTATAAAAATTGTCATTACATAAAACCAGAGCTCACCTGGGAAAAAGCACCACTTTTGAAGTGGAAATAGAACATACGGAATTAAGCCAATGGTGTTCTGCATTTTATGTAATAAGTTTGTTCCTGGATAAATTCTATTTTAAATGCTTACAAATCTGATTAGATTGTTAATGCTTTTGAAGGAGTTTTTAAGCAAATACTATCACAGAGCATAGGAGTTTTTCTCTAATTTGGATTATGTGTAAACTAAAATTCTCATTGAGGTTATTTATTCAAGATACAGTATAACCAAGTTAGCAAAGTGTGGTGTCACATGCCTGTGTTTCTAGCTACTCAGGAGACTGAGATGGAAGGATGACTTTGAACCCAGGAGTTCAAAGCTACAATGAGCTGCGATAGAGCCACTACACTCCTCTGGCCTACGTGACAGAGTGAGATCCTATCTCAAAAATCAAAAACAAAAAAACTGACAATAATTAACAATAGATTATTGTAAGTAAGCAAAACAAATTTATTTAAAACACTTTGCAGTCTCCAATGTTGAAATGCATTTTTTTTTTTTTTTTTTTTTTTTTTTTTTTTTTTTTTTTTTTGAGACGGAGTCTTGCTCTGTAGCCCGGGCTGGAGTGCAGTGGCCGGATCTCAGCTCACTGCAAGCTCCGCCTCCCGGGTTTACGCCATTCTCCTGCCTCAGCCTCCGGAGTAGCTGGGACTACAGGCGCCCGCCACCTCGCCCGGCTAGTTTTTTGTATTTTTAGTAGAGACGGGGTTTCACGGTGTTAGCCAGGATGGTCTCGATCTCCTGACCTCGTGATCCGCCCGTCTCAGCCTCCCATAGTGCTGGGATTACAGGCTTGAGCCACCGCGCCCGGCTAAAATGCATATTTTAAAAACAAAATGCACACTCTAAATACGGTGTATGTATTTTCTGCTTGCATTAAGCAATACTCATGGAAGCCCATTTTTTAAAATAGACTACAGTTCACTGCAAATTGTATTCCAACATCACACTGGCAAAAGTTGGGAGGGGGACCATCTGAGTTACAGATCAAGTCTGTATATAAATGTACAGAGATACTCTTGCGGTTTAATAAGTTCTATCTAGAATAAAAGGCTTTTAAAAAAAATCGATGTTCCCTAATTGATCCACTAGAAGTTTCATTTTGACAGTGAGGAGTAGAGTCAGAAATAGTATCTGGTTGATTTAATTCAGCACTTTACAACAGTGGACCATGATTCAGATGTGGTTAGAAGGAAATCTACTGAGATTTAGAGTTGGATTTTAGAGGCTATTTGATGTCTAAAGCACCAAACTTGGCAGCTAATTGATAACTTGGAATTGTTGATGAGTTGTAAAGTTAGGCCAGTCTCCCTGGAATTAAAGAGAAAGGCCTTACAAACCCTCATCCTCATAATGGATTTGAATAAATACACGTCAAAAAACATCAGGGTATGAGAACCAAGTTATTTAAATCTGTGTAGACCCAATGGGGAAAAAAGTTACCTTTTTAACTCATGAGATCAAATTTTAATATTTAGCTAATGGTTTATAGACTCTTAAAATGTAATGCTTAATATCTTTCCATAGTGCTTGCTTGAATGTTATATTTGCTAAAGTCTGAAAAATTCTTTTATAATACCTTAGTATCAAAAATTAAGATATGTAAGAGTCTAAAAGTACTTAACAAAGTCAAATACTACACATTCTTACTTGTCATTGGGAACTAAATAATGTGTATACACATGTGAATCAAGAGTGAAATAACAGACACTGGAGACTTGGAAAGATGGGAGGGGGTGAGTGATGAGAAATTACCTACTGGGTACGATGTTCCCTATTCAGGTGATAGCTACACTAAAAGTCCAGACTTTACCATTACACAATATATCCACATAACAAGATGGCTTTTCCCCCTAAATCTATAAAAACAAGACATAGGGAAATAAAAAAGGACTTAAAGAGCAAGTTACTGTTCTTCATATATGAAATAGTTTTAGCTAAAAAGAAATACCTGAAACTCCCTTGGCATTAAAAAACACAACCTTAAAGTCTTATTGGTTACCTATTAGTATTATCAAGGGCCATATCAACCCATTAGACACTGATTAGGCCCATTAATACACCCATTACGTATATTCAATATAGTGCTGACAAAACCTGATTAAAATAAGCAATATTTTGTCTGTAATTTTGCCTGTCTCCTCTAGACATAAAGATTGTCTTTTTTGAGTAAAATCTCTAAGGAAAAAGGCTTATGATGAAGAAAGAAGTCCAAGGTCAAAGAAAATAAACCCAGTGCAAACAGCTACAAAATTCTCCAAATAAAATAAGCAGTTGTATCCCCAGATAGCTTGTCAAATTCCATATATTTTGATAGTTCTGAAAGTACTGTCACAAACTCACATTTTTAAACCTATTAATAAAAGCTATCTATAACAGGGCCCTTATAAAGTGTTAGGCTCTTTTCTAAGTTATTTACATCTTTTTAACTCTCCCAGTAACAGGTAGGTAATATTACAACCTCCAAGGTTACATAGTTAGTAAGTGGCAGAAACAGAATTAGCCCATGCTCTTAGCCACTACTGAATACTGCCTCTGCTGAGACTACCAACCACATAATTGTAATGAAAGAACATGGTCCAAGATCTTTGTAATTTACTAATAGAAAAGACTGCAATCACAAGCAAAGGTTTATACCCAACAACAGGTACAGAAGTGAAATCCATTTGCCATGAAAACCTTAGGAAACAATCAGTTCAAAAGCAGGGGTTGCAATCCTAGTTTCTGATAAAACAGACTTTAAACCAACAAAGATCGGAAAAGATAAAGAAGGGCATTACATAATGGTAAAGGGATCAATGCAACAAGAAGAGCTAACTATACGAAATATATATGCACCCAATACAGGAATACCCAGATTCATAAAGCAAATTCTTAGAGACCTACAAAGAGACTTAGACTCCCACACAATAATAGTGGGAGACTTTAATACCTCACTGTCAATATTAGATCAACAAGACAGAAAATTAACAAAGATATTCAGGACTTGAACTCAGCTCTGGACCAAGCGGACCTAATAGACATCTACAGAACTCTCTATGCCAAATCAACAGAGTATATATTCTTCTGAGTACCACATAGCACTTCTTCTAAAATCGACCACATAATTGGAAGTAAAACACTCCTCAGCAACTGCAAAAGAACATAAATCATAACAAACATTCTGTCAGACCATGGTGCAATCAAATTAGAACTCAGGATTAAGAAACTCACTCAAAACAGTACAACTACATGGAAACTGAACAAGCTGCTTCTGAATGGCTACTGGGTAAATAACAAAATTAAGGCAGAAATAACAAAGTTCTTTGAAACCAATGAGACCAAAGACACAATGTACCAGAATATCTGGGACACAGCTAAAGCAGTGTTTAAAGGGAAATTTATAACACTAATTGCCCACAAGAGAAAGTGAGAAAGATCTAAAACTGACACCTAACATCACAATTAAAAGAACTAAAGAAGCAAGAGCAAGCAAATTCACAAACTAGCAGAAGACAAGAAATAACCAAGATCAGAGCAGAACTGAAGGAGACAGAGACCCAAAAAACCCTACAAAAAAATCAATGAATCCAGGAGCTGTTTTTTTTTTTTTTTTTGAAAAGATTAACAAAATTTATAGACCGCTTGCCAGACTAATAAAGAAAAGAGAGAAGAATCAAATAGATACAATAAAAAATGATAAAGGGAATATCACCACTGATCCCACAGAAATACAAGCTACCATCAGAGAATACTATAAACACCTCTATGCAAATAAACTAGAAAATCTAGAAGAAATGGGTAAATTCCTGGACACATACACCCTCGCAAGACTAAACGAGAAAGAAGTCAAATCCCTGAAGAGACCAGTAACAAGTTCTGAAATTGCAACAATAATTAACAGCCTACTAACCAAAAAAGCCCAGGGCCAGATGGATTCACAGCCAAATTCAACCAGAGGTACAAAGAGGAACTGGTACCATTCCTTCTGGAACTGTTCCAAACAATAGAAAAAGAAGGGCTCCTCCCTAACTCATTTTATGAGGCCAGCCTTATCCTGGTTCCAAAACCTGGCAGAGACACAAAACAAACACACACAAAAAAAATTCAGGCAAATACCCTGATGAACATCAGTGCAAAAATCCTCAAAAAATAGTGGCAAACCGAATCCAGCAGCACATCAAAAAGCTTATCCACCATGATCAAGCCAGCTTCATCCCTGGGATGCAAGGCTGGTTCAACATATGCAAATCAATAAATGTAATCCATCATATAAACAGAACCAAGGACAAAAATCACATGATTATCTCAATAGATGCAGAAAAGGCCTTTGATAAAATTTAACACCTCTTCATGCTAAAAACACTCAATAAACTAGGTATTGATGGAACATATCTCAAAATAATAAGAGCTATCTATGACAAACCCATAGCCAGTATCATACTGAATGGGCGAAAGCTGGAAGCATTCCCTTTGAAAACCGGCACAAGACAAGGATGCCCTCTCTCACCACTCCAATTCAATATAGTATTAGAAGTTCTTCCTAGGGCAATCAGGGAAGAGAAAGAATTAAAGGGTATTCAGATAGGAATGGGCAAAAGCTGGAAGTATTCCCTTTGAAAACCGGCACAAGACAAGGATGCCCTCTCTCACCACTCCTATTCAATATAGTATTAGAAGTTCTTCATAGGGCAATCAGGGAAGAGAAAGAATTAAAGGGTATTCAAATAGGAAGACAGGAAGTCAAAATGTCTCTGTTTGCACAGGACATTATTATACATTTAGAAAACCCCATCGTCTCAGTGCAAAATCTCCTTAAGCTGATAAGCAATTTCAGTGAAGTCTCAGGATACAAAATTAATGTGAAAAAATCACAAGCATTCCTATACACCAATAATAGACAGAGAGCCAAATCATGAGTGAACTCCCATTCACAATTGCTAACAAGAGAATAAAATACCTAGGAATACAACTTACAAGAAATGTGAAGGAACTCTTCAAGGAGATCTACAAATCACTGCTCAAGGAAATAAGAGAGGACACAAATGGAAAATCATTCCTTGCTCATGGATAGGAAGACTCAATATCGTGAAAGTGGTCATACTGCCCAAAGTAATTTACAGATTCAATGCTATTCCTATCAAGCTACTATTGAGTTTCTTCACAGAACTAGAAAAAACTACTTTAAATGTCACATGGAACTGAAAAAGAGCCCGTAGAGCCAAGACAATCCTAAGCAAAAAGAACAAAGCTGGAGGCATCATGCTACCTGACTTCAAACTATACTACAAGGCTACAGTAACCAAAACAGCATGGGACTGGTACCAAAACAGACATATAGACCAATGGAACAAAACAGAGGCCTCAGAAATAGTGCCACATATCTACAATCATCTGATCTTCGACAAACTTGACAAAAAATAAAAAAAGCAATGGGATAGGATTCCCTATTTGATAAATGGTGCTGGGAAAACTGGCTAGCCATAAGCAGAAAAGAGAAACTGGACCCCCTTCCTTACACCTCAAACAAAAATTAACTCAAGATGGAACAAAGACTTAAACATGAAGCCTAAAACCATAAAAACCCTAGAAGAAAACCTAGGCAATACCATTCAGGACACAGGATAGACAAAGACTTCATGACTAAAACATGAAATGCAATGGCAACAAAAGCCAAACTTGACAAATGGGACCTAATTAAACTAAAGAACTTCTGCACAGCAAAAGAAACTATCATTAGAGTGAACAGGCAACCTACAGAATGGGAGAACATTTTTGCAATCCTTTCATCTGACAAAGGTCTAATATCCAGAATTGACAAGAACTTAAACAAATTTACAAGAAAAAAACAACACCATCAAAAAGTAGGTGAAGGATATGAACAGACACTTCTCAAAAGAAGACATTTATGTAGCCAACAGACATACTGAAAAAAGCTCATCATCACTGGTCATTAGAGAAATGCAAATCAAAACCACAATGAGATACCATCTCATGCCAGTTAGGATGACGATCATGAAAAAGTCAACAGGGATTGCTGGCAAGATGGCCAAATAGGAACAGCTCCCATCTGTAGCTCCCAGCAAAATCGAAGCAGCAGGAGAGTGATTTATGCATTTCCAACTGAGGTACCTGGTTCATCTCAATGGGACTGGTTGGACAGTGGGTGCAGCCCACAGACGGCGAGCCGAACCAGGGTGGGGCATCGCCTCACCTGGGAAGCACAAGGGGTAAGGGAATTATCTCCCCAACCCAAGAGAAGGCGTGAGGGACTGACTCTGAGGAACCATGCACTCTGGCCCAGATACTTCACTTTTCTCACTGTTTCTGCAACCCGCAGATGAGGAGATTCCCTCCTGTGCATACGCCACCAGGGCCCTGGGTTTCAAGCACAAAACTAGGTGGCCATTCGGGAAGACACCAAACTAGCTGCAGGAGTTTGCTTTTTTTGTTGTTGTTTTGTTTTGTTTTGTTTTTCCATACCCCAGTGGCACCTGGAATACCAGCGAGACAGAGTGGTACACTCCCCTGGAAATGGGCTGAAGCCAGGGAGCCAAAATTGACAAATGGAATCCAATTAAACTAAAGAACTTCTGCATAGCCAAAAATATCATCAGAGTGAACAGGCAACGTACAGAATGGGAGAAAATTTTTGCAATCTATCCATCTGACAAAGGGCTAATATCCAGAATCTACAAAGAACTTAAGCAAATTTACAAGAAAAAAACAAACAGCCCCATCAAAACGTGGGTAAAGGATATGAACAGAAACTGCTCAAAAGAAGACATGTATGCAGCCAGCAAACGTGAATAAAAGCTCATCATCCCTGGTCATAAGAGAAATGCAAATCAAAACCACAATGAGATACCATCTTACACCAGCTAGAATGGTGGTCATTAAAAAGTCAGGAAACAACAGATGCTGGAGAGGATGTGGAAAAATAGGAACACTTTTACACTGTTGGTGGGACTGTAAACTAGTTCAACCATTGTGGAAGACAGTGTGGCGATTCTTCAAGGATCTAGAACTAGAAATACCATTTGACCCAGCCATCCCATTACTGGGTATATACCAAAAGGATTATAAATCATTCTACTCTAAAGACATGTGCACACATATGTTGACTGCAGCACTACTCACAATAGCAAAGACTTGGAACCAACCCAAATGTCCATCAGTGATAGACTGGATAAAGAAAATGTGGCACATATACACCATGGAATACTATGCAGCCATAAAAATGAATGAGTTCATGTCCTTTGTAGGGACACGGATGGAGCTGGAAACCATCATTCTCAGCAAACTAACACAAGAACAGAAAACAAAACACCACATATTCTCACTTTTAAGTGGGAGTTGAACAATGAGTACACATGGACACAGGGAGAGGAACATCACACATCAGGGCCTGTCGGGAGATGGGGAGCTAGGGAAGGGATAGCGTTAGGAGAAATACCTAATGTAGGTGACAGGTTGATGGGTGCAGCAAGCCACCATAGCACATGTATACCTATGTAACAAACCTGCCTGTTCTGTACATGTATCCCAGAACTTAAATTATAATAATTAAAAAAAAAAAAGTCAGGAATCAACAGATGCTGGAGAAGATGTGAAGAAATAGGAACACTTTTACACTGTTGATGGGAATGTAAATTAGTTCAAGCATTGTGCAAGACAGTGTGGCAATTCCTCAAGAATCTAGAACCAGAAATACCATTTGACCCAGCCATCCCATTACTGGGTATATACCCAAAGGATTATAAATCATTCTACTATAAAGACACATGCACATGTATGTTTATTGCAGCACTGTTCACAATAGCAAAGACTTGGAACCAACCCAAATGCTTATCAATGATAGACTGGTTAAAGAAAATGTGGCATATATACACCATGGAATACTATGCAGCCATAAAAAAGAATGAGTTCATGTCCTTTGCAGGGACATGGATGAAGCTGGAAACCATCATCCTCAGTAAGCTAACACAGGAACAGAAAACCAAACACCGCATGTTCTCACTCACAAGTGGGAGTTGACAATAAGAACATGTGGACACGAGGACAGGAACATCACACACCAGGGCCTGTCAGGGGGGTGGGGAAAAAGGGTAGGGAGAGCATTAGGACAAATACCTAATGCATGCAGGGCTTAAAACCTAGATGACAGGTCGACTGGTACAGCAAACTTCCATGGCACTTGTATACTTATGTAACAAACCTGCACTTTCAGCATATGTATCCCAGAACTTGAAGTAAATTTTTTTTAAAAAAAGGAAACAATCAGTTCTTTGGGATATGATTTTAGGCAACACTTATCCCTATTCCCTTATTTTTAAAAAGTAGGAAAGTATAATTGATTAATCAGCAAGTATTTACTGAATGCCTTTTAAATTCCCAGTACTGCTATATGTTTTAAGGAATGAAATAGTAGTCAAAGGTTATTTGTTATTTGTCCTACAGGACACTAACAAGTTTCTTCCAAATATCTTGCTGGATGCAAGAAAAAACAAGACCAGAAACAAGTCACTAAGGAATAACTTTATAAGTAATGATGTGCAAAAAACTGCAGCACAAACAGTAACTATTCTAAAAATTCTAACTTCCATTTTGGGCAGGCATTGCAAAGTTGTCATAGTTTACACTGACCTACCCACAATTTACAAGGTGTCACACAAACTCAATTAAGATATCAAAAAATTTTCTTGAAAAGAATATCCATAGCCTATCATCAATCCAACTGTAGGAATGAATAGGTGAACATTCTATGTTTATTATAAATATATATTAATGCAAGATTTGAACTAATAGTGCTTATT
This sequence comes from Macaca thibetana thibetana, assembly GCF_024542745.1. Classification (NCBI taxonomy): domain Eukaryota; kingdom Metazoa; phylum Chordata; class Mammalia; order Primates; family Cercopithecidae; genus Macaca; species Macaca thibetana. The sequence continues at coordinate 73,607,649 of NC_065588.1, read as the reverse complement.
TTCATGGCATTGCTGGCTTTCCTCAACTCCTCTACCTAACAGTGCAGATGGAGAGTGAAAAGCATAATACATATAATTTTAATGAGCTCCTTTTCCATGTATCCTTGTTTCTATAAGGAGCCTACAAGGAGCTGGAGATAAAAATAGAGCTCCTATTTTTTTCTACCATGCAGGCCTCTTAGATTTTTGCTACAAAGAGAGAGAGCAAGAGAGAAAGAAATTGACTTTGGCCTGAAATGTTTTACTTCTCCCATTTAATACACAAGCCAAGGCCCAAAGAAAAACAGACTTAGAGATCCCTCTCATAGTGAGCTTCAATGCATTCCTGTGGCCAAGGTCAATTACAGTGACACAGGAAGCTGGGGAGTTTGCAGAAATGTGTAATGACAATTGTCAGTCTTCAGGAGGTACAGTGTTCTTGTCTAAAATCTAAAGTTTAGTAATAAAATGCAATCACCAACTCCAGCTGTATTGATTCATCACAGGCCTGTTATAAACTTGAAGTAATGCTTACCAATTACAAAGGGACCACTTGCAAAATTTTATAATGGTTAACTCTTTTGAGACCTACCCTCAGCTCTTAGTAATGACACCAACTCTGCGTCAGTGTCGAACAATTATTGTACCATCGTCCAGGATATGCCTGCAGTGAAAGTCTTTGCCTTCATACTTCATTCATTTAACAAACAGAGAATATTTTGCCATCAAATGTTGCTTCTGAAGAAGCTAATTATGATAGAAAAAAGTAAAAAGACTCAATTCATTTCCACAGCATACAGAGTACTTCAATAGTTGAACGCTGTGTGAATGTGATGAATGGGAACACTCCCTCAGTCAAAAACCTTGACCTCAATGTGGAGAGGCTCAAACTTCATCAATAACTGGGACTGGCTAAATGCAAGCTCCTTCTCAACCACTGTACAGAGGTTGTTTCCCTAAAGACTCTTTAATATGAAAAGTTTGAAAAGAAAGTATTGGCCGGTGTGGTAGCTCAAGCCTGTAGCCATACTTTCTTTGTATTTTGGGAGTCTGAGGCAGGCTGATTGCCTGGGCTCAGGAGTTTGAGACCATCCTGGGTAACCTGGCAAAACCCCATCTCTACTAAAAATACAAAAACTTAGCCGGGTCTAGTGGTATGCGCCTGTAGTCTCAGCTACTTGGGAGGCTGAAGCACGAGAATTGCTTGAACCCAGGAGGCAGAGGTTGCAGCGAAACGAGATCGCACCACTTTACTCCTACCTGGGCGACAGAGCAAGACAGTCTCCAAGAAAACCATAAATAAAGTTATGTTCAGTTGCATGGCTACTTGCTTTGTTGAAATTTTTTTCTTCTGGTATTGAAGAATCAAGGATGTTGTCAATGAGAATCATGTTAGTGATAAAGACCCACACTTAGACCTGCTTAATATGTTAGAGCCTGGCATTGTTCTAAGCATGTTCCATAGATTAAGTCATTTTAATTCGCCACAACTACATGTGGAGAGATGCTGTTATCCCCATTGTGCAGTTGAAGAAACTGAGGTACTGAGATTAACATCAAGGTAGTGGCCAAGCCAGGAGTCAATCTCAGACAACACGACTCCAGAGTCTGTGCCCTTAATTCCACACCTACGCCTCTCAACAGCACCCTAAATGCCATCCATATGCCACTAAATGTACTAAATTGAAGAATCACATGAGAACATGCTCTAGGTCAAAGTTTCTTTATAACTACAATCATTAAGTATTTACACCAACACCTTTCCTGAAAACACATCTTCTATAAAACTGTTTAGTAACATTTCTATAATAAAGTCAAAGCTTAAACATGGTACCACAAGAAACTATCATCTTATGGCATGATCAATAATTTTTCAACAATTACTTTATATATCAGACTAATGGCAGTGAAACATACGTTTCATATTAACATCTATAGTTTTACCTACTCATTGTATTAATACATTTAATGGGCACTGATATTCAAAATGTTTGGTGATGAAAAAATTTTTCCTGATATTTACATAAAAATCTTATTTGTTTCAGTGAATTTTAAGACTGTATTTACATTCTACTAAACCACTTTGGTGATGAACAAGGCCCAGCAGGAGCATTTCCTTGAAAGAATGTAAGAATTCATTATCCAGCTTCAACTGTTAGAATTTTTTTTTTATACTTTAAGTTCTAGGGTACACATGCACAACGTGCAGGTTTGTTACATATGTATATTTGTGCCATGTTGGTGTGCTGCACCCATTAACTCGTCATTTACATTAGATATATCTCCTAATGCTATCCCCCTCCCCTCCCCTCTCCCCACAATAGGCCCCAGTGTGTGATGTTCCCCTTCCTTCCAAGTGATCTCATTGTTCAATTCCCACCTATGAGTGAGAACATGCGGTGTTTGGTTTTCTGTTCTTGCGATAGTTTGCTGAGAATGATGGTTTCCAGTTGCATCCATGTCCCTACCAAGGATACGAAGTCATCCTTTTTATGGCTGCATAGTATTCCACGGTGTATATGTGCCACATTTTCTTAATCCAGTCTGTCATTGATGGACATTTGGGTTGATTCCAAGTCTTTGCTATTGTGAATAGTGCTGCAATAAACATACGTGTGCATGTGTCTTTATAGCAGCATGATTTATAATCCTTTATATACCCAGTAATGGGATAGCTGGGTCAATTTCTAGTTCTAGATCCTTGAGGAATCGCCACACTGTTTTCCATAATGGTTGAACTTGTTTACAGTACCACCAACAGTGTAAAAGTGTTCCTATGTCTCCACATCCTCTCCAGCACCTGTTGTTTCCTGATTTTTTAATGATTGCCATTCTAACTGGTGTGAGATGGTATCTCATTGTGGTTTTGATTTGCATTTCTCTGATGGCAAGTGATGATGAGCATTTTCTCATGTGTCTGTTGGCTGTATGAATGTCTTCTTTTGAGAAGTGTCTGTTCATATCCTTTGCCCACTTTTTGATGGGGTTGTTTGTTTTTTTCTTGTAAATTTGTTTGAGTTCTTTGTAGGTTTTGGATATTAGCCCTTTGTCAGATGAGTAGATTGCAAAAATTTTCTCCCATTCTGTAGGTTGCCTGTTCACTCTGATGGTAGTTTCTTTTGCTGTGCAGAAGCTCTTTAGTTTAATGAGATCCCATTTGTCAATTTTGGCTTTTGTTGCCATTGCTTTTGGTGTTTTAGACATGAAGTCCTTGCCCACGCCTATGTCCTGAATGGTATTACCTAGGTTTTCTTCTAGGGTTTTTATGGTTTTAGGTCTAACATTTAAGTCTCTAATCCATCTTGAATTAATTTTCATATAAGGAGTAAGGAAAGGATCCAGTTTCAGCTTTCTACTTATGGCTAGCCAATTTTCCCAGCACCATTTATTAAAATAGGGAATCCTTTCCCCATTTCTTGTTTTTCTAAGGTTTGTCAAAGATCAGATGGCTGTAGATGTGTGGTATTATTTCTGAGGGCTCTGTTCTGTTCCATTGGTCTGTATCTCTGTTTTGGTACCAGTCCCATGCTGTTTTGGTTACTGTAGCCTTGTAGTATAGTTTGAAGTCAGGTAGCATGATGCCTCCAGCTTTGTTCTTTTGGCTTAGGATTGTCTTGACAATGCGGGGTCTTTTTTGGTTCCATATGAACTTTAAAGCAGTTTTTTCCAATTCTGTGAAGAAAGTCACTGGTAGCTTAATGGGGATGGCATTGAATTTGTAAACCTTGGGCAGTATGGCCATTTTCACAGTACTGATTCTTCCTATCCATGAGCATGGTATGTTCTTCCATTTGTTTGTGTCCTCTTTTCTTTCACTGAGCAGTGGTTTGTAATTCTCCTTGAAGAGGTCCTTTACATCCCTTGTAAGTGGGATTCCTGGGTATTTTATTCTCTTTGAAGCTATTGTGAATGGGAGTTCATTGATGATTTGGCTTTCTGTCTGTTACTGGTGTATAATAATGCTTGTGATTTTTGCATACTGATTTTGTATCCTGAGCCTTTGCTGAAGTTGCTTATCAGCTTAAGGAGAGTTTGGGCTGAGATGATGGGGTTTTCTAAATATACAATCATGTCATCTGCAAACAGGGACAATTTGAGTTCTTCTTTTCCTAACTGAATACCCTTTATTTCTTTCTCTTGCCTGATTGCCCTAGCCAGAACTTCCTTACACCCTTTTATAGGCTAACTTTTTACAGAACCCAAGATCAACTACTATTGAATGGATTAGTTGGTCATGATAATAATTGGTTCATCACACTGAATGCAGAAGAGATAGTGAATATAACTTCCTAACCTCAAGAACCATATAGCATACAGAGTATTTAAAGCTATATTGTTGGAAGAAAATGCAGTAAACAGAAAATAGGACAAAAGAAACCCTAGATTTTGAATGAAATACTAACAGTGACAAAGACTTCAGGAAACTAATTTGGAGCTTCTCTTTAAGCCAGGTGCCACACACTCAATGAGGAGGAAGTAAGGTAGACAGAAACTGAAATGGGCTAACAACTGCACAACTTGACCAAAGATATCCAAACTTCAAGGCTTTTTTGTTTGTTTGTTTTTATTTTGTTTAACCATGTTAGGTGTAAACTAACACATCAATAAACTGGATTCAGCCTATATGGGTTTCAATTCCTAGGTTCTGCTTTAAATATTAGTTTTATCTCAGTTCCCCACCAAAGATCTCAAGTTTGTTATTTCCCTCTCAGACCTTTATTTTTTTAAAAATTGGTTGTCATTTCAGTCCAAAGAAAAGGACATTTTAAATAGTTTATGCAGTGATGATAATGGTGAATCTCACTTCCATAAGGGTTTTTGAAAGATTAAAAATAATTTATGTACTCAAAGAATGGTTAAACATGGACTCTGGAGCCTGAACAATCTTGGTATGAATCTATTTCAGCTACAGTCACATATCAGACATATGATCGTGGACAATATGATCATGTATCTCGGTTTCTCTATATGTGAAATGACAGTATTAGTAGCATCTACCTTGTAAGACTGGTGGGAAGATGAAATGAGTCAACAAACACTTCATCAACCCGGCACCTATGAAGTCCTCCACAAAGGTGAGCTACTACAACTACTATTTTGAACAGACACTCCTCAAGGTTCTCTAGGCTGACCACTGGTAAAACCACTATGTTTATGTCTTATTTCAAAAAGAGTTCCCAAACAAAAGATTAGATTAAGATACCCTTTGTCAGCCGGGCGCGGTGGCTCAAGCCTGTAATCCCAGCACTTTGGAAGGCCGAGACGGGCAGATCACAAGGTCAGGAGATCGAGACCATCCTGGCTGGCACGGTGAAACCCCGTCTCTACTAAAAAATACAAAAAATTAGCCAGGCGAGGTGGCAAACGCCTGTAGTCCCAGCTACTCGGGAGGCTGAGGCAGGAGAATGGCGGGAACCCGGGAGGCGGAGCTTGCAGTGAGCCGAGATCCGGCCACTGCACTCCAGCCTGGGCGACAGAGCGAGACTCCGTCTCAAAAAAAAAAAAAAAAAAAAAAAAGATACCCTTTGTCAGTTTATTACGAAACAAAGTGCTTTGGTGGAATAGCATACTAAGAATCAGTAATTGCTTGCAGATGAGGGTTCTCTTATGATAAATGGGCTAATCAGAGTTATACCACAATCTGGACAGATGTGTCTTATGTTGACATGAGTTTTAATCCTCCATTTGCAGTTTTCACTGTTCCCTCTTCATTATTTCACTGTGGCAACATATGTTTTCAAAGTGTTATACTATATCATATACCACTTTTATTACTTTACACTTCCATTTGGAGGAAAGTGAGCATCATCTCCTGTGATGTGACATGGGCAGATTTTCCTCTCAACTCTCACAGCTCCATGTGTACAACTAAGGCCTAAGTCACTGCTATTTCACTTCTCAAGACCAGTATGATCTACCAGATGGAAAGAATTGACATGTTTGGGTTTGACTGATATCTAACATCTTGTATATTCAGCGATTAATATGCACCAGGCCCAGTGATTAAACACTTCATATGCATTAACTCTTACAAAAACCCTATAAGATAGGTATGATTATTACCTACATTATACTGAGAGGAAAAGTGAAGGAAAGTTACATCACCAAGACCACATAGCTAGAAAGTGGCAAGGCTTGGATTCAAACACAGACCGCTGGTTCTAGAGCCTGCGTTCTTCCCTAGTAGATATAGTACCTCCTGCTGGTACCATGTAACTTTGGTTGGAAGTCATGCTTAAGCTCTAGATCTTAAATTTCTCATCTTGTACGAGTTTACTAATACCTAACTCAGTCTGTTACAAGGCCTAATATATATGAACTATCTAGCATAATGACTAATATAGAGTTGCCATTCAATTAAAGACAGTTGTGAAATGTGTGTGTATATATATGTACATATGATATATGTATATACATACACACAGCTGTCCCTTGGTGTCCATGGGGGATTTGTTCCAGGGCTCTTCACAGGTACCAAAGTCTAAGGATGCTCAAATCCTTTATAATGGCATGGTATTTGAATACAACCTATGTACATCCTCCTCTCTTACACTTTAAGTCATCTCTAGGTCGCCTGTAATACTTAAGACAATGTAAATGCTATATAAATAGTTGTTACACATTGTTTAGGAAATAATGACAAGAACAAGTTTGTACATGTTCAATATAGATTTTTCTTAAAATCTTGATCCTTTATTAGTTCAATCCATGGATGCAAAACCCACAGTTACAGAGGGTTGATTCTGTGTGTGTGTCTGTGACAGATACATTTTGACTAATTAATGTGAGAGAAAAATACAGGTCACCTTCCCTCTGGTGATTCTGGGAAACAAGTGAAGAGGTTAGAAGGAGGTTGTGAGGGGTTAGATTTCTGTTCACCCATATTCTACGGCACTGTCTATGGTGCCCCTTTCCTGCAGGAATATTTTACATCTCACCTAGTTTAACTGAGCTATAGCTATGTGATTTTATTTGGCCAATGAAATGTGGTCAGAAGTGATGTAGGCTATTTCTGGTCTTAAGAACCAATGCATTGCACATCGTCTCTTTTCTTTCTGCCACAAAAGCAACAATATTCTACTACCTATCAGCCTGAGAATCAATTGAAGAAAATGTGGAATATAGTTGCAGCTGAATCACAATAGTAATGTTCTGGTAATGAGAAATAAACTTTTATTTTTGCAAGTTGCTAAGACTTTGGGGTGGCTCTTGCAGCATACTCTAGCCCATGCAAACTGATATAGGAGTACTACCATCAAAGGAGGTTAATAAGTATATATTCATTGCATAGCCCTGCCATTGTCTGTAACTTATACACATGCTCTGCAACCACAGTCACTATCACTGTGACAAAGAAGTATGACTCCTTGACTCTTTTCTCTGCCCTTTTCATTTCACTTTCTTAAGTTTTATTTATGTTATTTATGGGAAAAAAGTCAAAGAATAAACCACTTTCAAACTTTTACACTTAAAATCTTGAAAGTCTTCAAATGTTGAGGTCCTATATTTGCTTTAAAAGGATAATCAAAACTTAAAATTCTAAGATGAACTCATTCCAGCTATCTAAAATTATTAAGTAATCGCTTAAATTTTACCATACATATAGTGGAAAGAGGCCTTGGTTTGGAATCAAAAGACCTGCATGTGCATTTTAGTCCTGCTCTATAGTAGCTACATTTTGAGATGCCAGTACCATCCACAGTTATTTATTTTCTTACCTTCCCTGCTCAAGTGCTGCCATGTTTGTACAAGTGAATGGTTAATCTTTATACCAAATATTGTCAGACAACCAGCTCCCAGTCCACAAGGCCAGGCACCACACAGCACAAACAGACTCCATTTTCGAGCCTTCAATGTCTATGAGGTTGCATTATAATGAATATCTCTTTACTTATGCTAGATTGACTTTTTAAAAATAAATCGCAATAAAAAATATGTTGACTAAAACATCTTAAATCTTAAATCATCTTTACTTCATTGTTCTGAGATTCCAATAGTGTGAATATGTACAAGTACATGAGAATAATCGATTTTGAAAGAAATTTCAGAGGAGCAATTCAAATCATTCCTAAAGAAAACATTCTTCTAAATCATCTGGCAAGGAAAGTATTAATAATCAAATGTTTATCATAACATACCTACCATATTTATTTTAAGAATGTCAAATTTTAGAATGGAATATTTAAGTTGTAATGTATTAAAACTCTCTATATAACTAAGAGATACAATATTTTTATTCAGTATACAGGCTTAGAAGAATATTCTTTTAGAGGATGATAGTGACTTTTAGCTGAACCTCATTGTTATTTATACCTTTCTGCTTGTTACAATTATCTGCTCTTGTTTAGAAATGCAATGCATTTCAAAAGCATTTTTTTTTTTTTTTTGGAAAAGTATAATGGGTTTTAAGACATGGTTTCTTGAAAGTGCTTATAGCAAAAATCTAGAACTATTAGGAGACCCACATCTGGGGAAAGAAAAAGCCGATAAATTGGGTTTAAGCACACATTTTAGGTGCTTAAGGGACTTTCGTTTACATTCTTTCTGTTCATAGCCCAGAGAACAAAGTTTGCTGGAGGAATCTTCTCTTCTTTCTGGTTATCTACTTAATCTTGTGAACATGATTTTAATAAGCACCATCCCTATGCAAGTCGTGTTTTCTTTCCAGGAAAACACTGACATTTTCCTCCAAAATGACAAAGAAATTTAGGGAATATTGCTGAAGAATATATTTCAATACACTGGACAAATTCTAAGCAATTTACGGCTCTGCTTCCAAAGCAAGACAGGAGTATTAACTGCTCAATAAACCGCAAACCTCATTTTTATGCAATTCTGTTAATTCTTTAATACTCATTTTCAGGACAAAGGTTGTACTCATCTGTCTAAAATGTTGACTCACTTTGCCAGAAATAATTTAACATAGGAAATTATTTTAACTCTTCCATATCATCTTTTTTAGATCCAAATTTATAGAATTATGGTATGCTCCATAACGGCCTTTTTAATAAAATACCTTACTCTTACAAATATTATCAAGTTATCTCTTTCTTCCATGTGCCTGTAAATTGCTTGATAGTGTAAAACTTGCTACAACGTCTCCTCCTGAAAGGACACTTCATATAGCAGCATCACATATTAAAGCTTAATGGTTAAAGTAACAGTGATTCTAGACTGAGATTGATCTAGTTCAATCTCAACTACCCAGCAACAAATAGAAAACACAGCTATTTCTGGTGCCATTTTATGTCTTCCATGTTATTTATTGTATGATGTCCTCTGTTTCATTTTCATGTTATATTTAGCTCATTGGTGTTTTCTTAGGAGTCAAGAAAGCTTACCAACACAGTACTGACCAAATGGAGTAAATTAAATATATAGGATTGTTGAGAAGAAACTAGAAAGTTTTTTTAGCTCAGATCAAAAAAATAAATAGAAAGGCAAAAGTTAACATTAAACATGCAATATGAATGGCTTCATAAATCCTATGAGCAGCCCAGAAATTAATTCTACTTGCAAATATGGCAGGAAGTTATATAACCCATTAGAATATGAATATATATCTTTATCTACAGAGAGAGATTTTTTTTTTTTTTTTTTTTTTTTTTTTTTTTTTTTTTTTTTGAGACAAGGTCTGGCTCTACCACCCAGGCTGGAGTGCAGTGGTGCAATCTCAGCTGACTGCAACTTCTGCCTCCTGGGTTACAGCCATCCTCCCGCCTAGCCTTCTGAGTAGCTGAGGCCACAGTGCATACTACCATATCTGGCTAACTTTTCAATTTTTTGTAGAGACAGTGTCTCACTATGTTTCCCAGGCTGGTCTTGCACTCCTGAGCTCAAGCGATCCACTCACCTCAGCCTCCCAAAGTGCTAGGATTACAGGCATGAGCCACTGCGCCTGGCCTTGTTAAAATATTTTTAATCTAAATAAAATCGGGCTATTTCTGAGGTATTTGATGTTCTGAAGTAGTGATTATTAAAATATGTTTAATGGATCATTGGTGATCTGTTGACATCCACCAGGTGGTGTTGAAACAGACATGTTATACAATTCATGTTTTGTGTATATTAAGTAATTTATTATAATTGTTTCTGAGAAGGCTTTTAAAATTGTCCATCATCCACTTACAATAGCAAATTTCATTCCTCTCCTTCTTTGTCTCATTTACGAGCAAAAACATACAATATGACACCTAGGTCTTTTATCTGAAGTGTTGCACATTAAGAATATTAATTTTAAAAATCAAAGATCAGAAATGTTCTTCAATAGAAAGATAATCTTTTTGAGGATACAGGGAATAAACAAAGATTAGATTCTTCCGGCCAGTCGGGGAGACGTGGCCAGGCTATATGGCACATCGGGCATAGAGAAGAATGAAGAACCTTAATTTCCACCATTCCACAGAGCAGTGAGGTAAATACACAGAGCAGCAAGTAAGACAATAAAACAGCAGTTAATGAAGACCAGTGTCTAAAATTTGATCAATTTCAGGAAGTAAAAATCTAAAAATATTCTGCAGTTAGTGTCTTAGCTCTAACATAAAGACACAATTGGCCTACAGAGGCATTGCCCAGTAGAAATTCTTATGATGATGAAAAGGCTCTATTTTGCCCTGTCTGATATGGTAGACACTAGCTCCACATGGCAGTTGAGAAATTTAAATGTGGCTAGTGCAACTGAGGATTTAAATTTTTTATTTTATTTAATTTTAACCTAATTCAAGTAGCCACATAGGGCCAGTGGCTACCATATCAGAGAGTGAAAATCTAGGAAACCTCACCCTGGAACGAAACATCATATGGTACAGGGAAGAGAGCCAGGGAGAAACACAAGGCAGGTGAATAAGGAAAGAAAAGCATCAAGACTAGATGAACCCAAGTGAGGCTGAGGATCACCTGTTTCTTAGACAAAGGATCTGAATATAAATCAAAATCCCATTATATTTTCATTTTAATGTTCTAAGCATGTTTTTACATTTAAGCAATCTAGCATACCTCTTTACCATTCCATACCAAATGTAGGCTTAATAATTTTAGTCATTTTTATCAATAAGAGAAAATATCACAATTCTCCCATCCATTGTGTATTGTGGCTAGTCAATATATATTGGCCCCATTCTTTTCAATATTAAGGTAACTTTTTTAGGTATCCTTAAGGAAAGCCACCTGAGCCAAGTGGAGATGGAGCCGAGTAGAAATCACTATTCAGATTCTGTGCCTCGAGTGTGCAGACCAGGTAAGCAATGCCTGCAACCCTTCTGTAGAGTGGCACCTGTACAAGGCCTGCTCCTGCTTGGGAGGAACACGTGTTGCATTAACTAATTTTAAGACTGCCTATGCATTAAATTCATACAAATTGGGAATTTTTAACCACATAAAGTGGCTTAGTTGTCAAGACATCTTTGCAGCATTTTTAATGGCAGACATAAGAACTAATTAAATGCCTTATAATATTTAATATGAGGCAGCAGTTCAACTAGAGGGGAGATTCCTATTTCTATTAGCGTGGATGAATCTGTACTTGAGCTCAGAAATTTAGATGTGTAATTATAAGGGGAAAATAGATGTTGGAGAGAAATTAAGAATTTTAAGCATGAGAACACACAGTCATTTTATCTTACAGTTTTCTATACTTACAGTAAAATTAATCTGAAAGACACAGAAAAACCAATCCTTTAAGCAGCTGTTATTAAATTACTGGCTTTAATAATGAATGATACATAGATATCAAGAGAAAGTTTTCACTTCATGTCTAGGATACCTAATGATGTTTGAACTTTGACTTTACAATATGATTTTAACTAGATTTTATGTTAAAGCCACAAGATCTTAGTGCCTTTTGATAATAAATAGAGATAAAATTTCATGTTTAGGCTTTAAAATGTGACATGTTCAATGTCAGAAATGAAGTGATATTTCCAAAAGAGCAAACATCTGAGTCTTGCTTCTTCTGACTGTGGAAGTTTTGAGAGTCCTTCAGTAGAAAAAAAAAATGACACAAATATGGGAATTCTGTAGACCTCAGAATACCTTACAGCTTTTACAGAAGATTCAAATTGCTCAATTTATAGGCCACATTCATACTAGGGTCTTTTTGTCTCCAACTAAACTTTTCAGTTTCTATTCTGATAAGAAAAATATATATTACAAGAAAAGGCATGAATTATCTTGTCATTAGGAAAAAATAAACCTTTTTGCAAATTAAAGTTTCATTGTCATGCTTAACCTGTTTGTTCCGGCTACAATGTGATTATTCTTCCTTTTCATATTTCTATATGTAAGAGTTCTACGGATCATAAAGAATCTAGAAAATAACATTAACAATAATAGTAACAGCAGAAATCCCCTATAAAACACCTACCATATGCTAAGCACGATGTTAGGCAATTTATATATATTTTCTCTCCTTCCTGAAACAACCCAGTGCTGATAGGTATCACTATCACATTTTGTCGACAATAAAATTACAGGCTTAAGAAGACTGAATAGCCTGTCCAAAGTCATTCAGCTAGTAACTAGAAGAGCTAGAAATCAAATCAAAGTTAGCTAAAAGCTCTCACCCAAAGACCAAGGAGTCAGACTAGTTGTGACATGGGCATAGAAAGGATAAGGGAGAAGATGCAATGAGAGGATATATTTTCTCTTCTCTGTAGTGCCCTCCTTCCTGACCTCTCTAGCATGACATGTCAATGCTGAGATTAATACCAGGGTACTTGTTAACAGGAAAAAAAAAATCTACAGTCTTGTGTAAGACACGCAGGAGGTGAAGTTAAATCAAATCACAGAATACCTTACTTTCGAAAAGAAAAGCTTCAAATATCTTTAATGTTTCTTCTTTAATATCTATGCAAACAATACAAAGCTTGATGATTTTTAAAACACAGACTTCTTGCCAATTTATTCTAACTAAATGACCTATGCAAGGTGGTAAGCTCAGTATTTTGCTTTGTATAAAAGTAACCTCATATGTATTAGATAGAACATAAGAGTGTTAATGAGTTAACTCGAGTGACTTCAGGTGGTGGACTTTCTTTCCCCCACAAAACTTTTATCATTTTTCTCAGGTAAGTCAATGTAAATACAAAGACTTAGTCATTATAAGAAATCAGCATGGTGCTAAGGCACCACCATGTTCCCAGGTGCCCACTGATCCCAGGCAATAGCAGAGTTCACAGTCACTCACTTGAACTCTCAGTTTGGGCTTCTTTCTCTTAATATTTTCTAGAAAGAAAGTTTCTCCCAGAACATCTTTCATATCTCACTTTACTAAGTTTCATTTTTCAGTTGTCACAACAGAAGTTAGTAGGAATGAACTAAACAAATATAGTAATAAAAACACTTAATAATGCTTTGACACAATAATTCACAAATTATGAAATTTAAAAATTGATAAATTGGACTTGAAGCTAAAAAACTTTTCAATTCAAAACATTCCAATTAGAAAATAAAAAGACAAACCACAGACAGCAAGAAAATACTTTGTAAATCATATCTGATGAAGGACTTATATCTGGACTACACAAAACTCTTACAACTAAATAATAAGTAGAAAAATAAATTTAAAAAATGGAAAATAATTTAATAGATATTTTACCAAAGAAGCAGTAAGAATACCAATAAGCCCTTGAAATCATGTTGCATTAGGGAATGTGAAGTAGAACCACAAGGAGACACCATTACACATTCACTAAAATGATTAAAATAAAAAGATAATATCAAATGCTGGTGAGGATGTGGAGAAACCAGATCACATACACTTCTGGTGAAAATTGGCATAGCTACCTTGGGTAACAAATTGGCAGTGTATTAAAAATTATACATAAACATGATGTAAGACCCAGCAATTCCACTTCTAGAAATCTAAGAGAAATTATAACAAATGTTCACAAAAGTCTTGTATACTAATAGTCGTAGCAGTATTATTCATAATAGCCAAACAATGGAAAGAATCCAAATGTCCATAAACAGTTCAATGTGGCTTGTCCACACAATGGAATATACAGCAATAAAATGGAATGGACTATTGACAGGTGCCGCAGTGTGGATGAACTTCAAAAACATTACGTTAAGTAAAAGAATCTAGAAACAAAAGACAACACGTTATGTGATTACATTCATATGAAGTATGCAGAATATGCAAGACCGCCTAGCAGTGATTGCTCAGACTGAGGCTTACTACCAAAATGCCTGGAGAAATTCAGGGGTTGGTAGAAATTTTCCAAAACTGAATTGTAGTGTTTGTGGCACAACTCTACACATTTTTTCAAAATCATTCCATTATATACACATAGTGAGTGAGTTTTAATGCATGTACAATATACCCAAGTAAAATTAACATCATAATGCTTTATATTACTATACATTTTGTTTTTCAGCTGTAAAAGAAAATGTTTAAATCCAAACAACATACGGAGGCTAATACATGTGACATCACTGTGTCCACTACTCAGAAATAAGAAATGTTGACATGTTTTATATTTCTCCAGCTGTTTCCACATGCATTATACCTAATCTACTCCAATTCTGCAAGGCAAGTAGAATTGTTATCCAAATATTTCATAAGTAGAAGCAGTCAGAAATAGCAAAATAATGAACTTCAAATATAATTAAAAGTCAATATATTAAAATTAGAACATTATTTATAAAATTCTAATTTGGCATCATTCCACTCATCTAAATTTTAGCAAGTTTAAAATTGACAAGCCTATCAGAATTCATTTCTTCCCATAATTCACAGGTAATTCCAAAGACTTAAAGGCAATTTAAGTTTATTCTTTTTGACAAAGTGTCTGATGGCAGTCAGAATCTTAGATTCCTCCTTTTATAAGTAATCTTAGTGGCAGCTTTGATAATATCATATACTCTTTCTGTTCCTGCTTCTTTCCTCTTATAAAAAGAAAAAAAATCAGGAAAACATGTCTTTCCTTCTTCACAAGATTGTGACAGGCATACAGCCAAATTATACTCATATCCCATAAATCTGTAACTAAAGTTTTAAAGTTGTAATAAATCATATGTAAAACTTCACTTCATGGTTATTGAAAAAGCCACTCAAAATTGCTGAGAATGCTATTCAAGCTGAACTACATGAGCCATTACCGGCTGATAGCAGGCATCCCTGTCCTCAAAGAACTCATGACCCAGAGGTGAAAACAAATCATTTAAATGTAATATGATCAGCTCCCCTTTTTTTCTTTGCTGAATACATTTAAAGGTTACATTAGGACACATTCTTTCTGGTAAAAGTTTCTACACATATAAATGATTTTAGCTCAACCAAACAAAAGTGCTACATCCCAATTTGGTATGACTTAGAATCTCTCTCTCCCCCCAGGAAAGTGATCTTGGAATGCTTTAAGACATTCTGGTTTGGGCCGAAGACACACCAAGTTGTTTGCAATAAGCACCTTAATTAGTCGCCCAAAGAAACATTCAGCTGTCTGATGACAACTGCCTTGGGTGACAAGTTACATCTATAAAACAAAATCTGCAGCTTTGAAAGTCACCATTTAATTATTTATATTTCAAATCGGAAGCCTTGATTCAAGAGAAAAGCAGCAATTCTAGTCCTCAATGAAATTTTCTAATGAAAAGTTTGCTCCCAGCTTGGATGAGTGAACCAAATACGTTTCACAGCTGCTCCAATTAAACAAGGATAACTTAAGTAAACAAAAGCTTTTGCATGTGATCTCAATAAAAACAACAGTGTCTTGTGGATTCATGCTTGGGACTGACTTAACTACAAGGTTGTTCCTCCGAGAAACTGAGCATATACCATGATAATATTCCTTAAAATACTCTCAAATCTGCCTTCTTTCTCACTTTCAAAATATCAGCAAATGCCTGCAATCTGTTAAAAAAAAAAAGTTCCGCCCAGACACTATTGCTTGAACACTGGTCAACGATGTGCAGTTTTTAAATGATAAACTGCATTTCCTTTTACCAGCCAAATATTAAGAACATCTGTTGGCTGAGCTTACTGGATTGGAAGAGAACATGGGCTCACCACTGCAGAGGCAAGTTTGCATCCATCCCTGAAATCCACCCACTGCCCAACACTGCTTGTTCCTAATAGGCTTTTGAATAGAAAGTGCTGGGCTTTCTCTCTTAACAGAGAGTAACCCCAAGTAAGGTTATAATCAATGACAATAATGGAATAACAGCTATTCTGTATGGCTGTTAATCTGAAAAGAATGTAAAACCTTTAAGAAATACAGGAGTCTCTATGTTCATTTTTGAAACTGAGCCATTACTGAGGCAGAACAGAGGAGCTCATCAAACCCTGCAGATGTACTCTGCAAACAAATCATACCACAGCCTGGATGACTCAATGGAGGCCCCCAAAAGGCAACTGAGAACCACTGTCTAGAGCTGTGGCTTTCAATTTCTGAAAAACTTAGTAACTTTTCAAACTGTCTTCTGGCTCCACAGAGTCCCATTAGCTTTTCCTATGAGCCTATACATTAGGAACATTTTCATTCAGCAAGCACTGTGGCAGACACACAGAATGTATTGGGTATTAATGGTGTCAACTGCAAAGCAAATATCAATGACAGTGGATCCCCTTTCCTTGTTTTATAGCAATAATATTCCCCAAACTCAAAACAGACATTTAATGAGATATTTGAGTCTGGAAGCTTAGAAAAAACATTATTCTGAGACTTAGAAGTGAAAAGAACTAATGTTTAGTCTTGCACGGTGATTTGACCCATGGTTAGAGAGAACATGTGCCATCTCCTCTTTCATGGAACCATTGAGGTGGAGGGGCATCACTGAGCTCTAGTTGTTGAGTATGGAACGCGACAGGTAAAGGAATTAGGAGAGGGGCCCAATAATTAAAAACATATATGCAAGGAAATATAGTGATTCTCAGGACAGTCTGTCACTGGAACGCTGCAGAAAAATTTGACTTTCATTCCCCTATTTTGAGACAGTAAACAGATTTGAGAGTTTCTACAAGGCCTCAGATTAGCTATAACTTCATTACTCTAAATGGGTTTCCAAAAGGTAGAACGAATAACCATAATAAAACTACTCCTAGGCTGGGCATGCAGTAGGTTAGGCCCATGCCCATAATTCCAATACTTTGGTAGGTCGAAGCAGGAGGGTTGCTTGAAACCAGGAATTTGAGACCAGTCTGTGCAACACAGCAAGATCTGACATTTACAAAAAATAAAAAATTAGCCAGGTGCAGCGGCACATGCCTATAGTCCTAGCTACTCAGAAGGCTGAAGTGGGATGACTGCTTGAGCCCGGGAACTCAAGGTTAGAGTGAGTCATGATGGTGCTACTGCACTCTAGCGTGGACACCACAGTGAGACTGTCTCAAAAATCAAGAAATAAACTACTCTTCTTTGCAGGATCTGGAACTTCCCCAGTCCCGTCAATCCATCAGAGTCAGGTGGGGCCGGGCTATTCACATGGGTATCTCTTGGCTTATCTGTGGCTCCTAATGCTATGAGGACCACCACTCCACCACCGCATTTTCCAGTATTCTCATAGTGAAGAGGCTTTCAGATATCATTCAAACTGTAAATCACTAACACAAGTGATTTATTCACTGTAAGATTTTCCTAGGAGAATTTGATGCACAGCTTCAAGTTTCCTCAAGTTGATACATAATCACTAATGTGGTAGCGTCTCAAAAGTGTGCAGGATGTACATGCTTTCAAGGCCCAGAATAAATTCTGTGTATCACACTTTCTAACCACAGCAGGATGGGGTATAAAACTTCCCAAGGGCATTTCAGGCAGAGTTTGACATTGGCTATTCGATGCTTATTGTCTCAAACATGGCAATGAATATTGCATTCATAGAAGCGAAGCAAACATGCTACTTTGCTTTAAGAACAGGTCACTTGCTTTTAACCAGATTCCAAAGTAAGTCACTAAATTTGCTGGATGAAACACAGAATTCAATCCACTGATCAGTATTTTCTTGCAACCATTATGAAAGAAACACACTGTCTTGAGAAGGATTGGCTATATCTACATAAGAGGTCTATAAATTTCTGAAAACCTTTGGTCCCATCCTCAGTGTGATGAATTATCTTAGCAACCATTACATTACGCTAGCTCTGTGGTGGTTTTTGAAATAAGATCACATGGTTCAACACTAGTTTCCAGTGTTTTCCTAGGAACATAATTACTTGAAATGATCCATTAAGAAGAATCATGTGGTCAAGTATGTGTGGGAAACACTGTAGTCACCAGCTCTATATTCACAAAGCACAATAGCATATTCAAGGCTCTGAGAAGACTTTCAGTAAAGAACCCCGTTTATCCATCTAACCTACCATTTTGCATATTTAGTAGCCACAGAAGCCTTTTCTCATATGTCTCTCATAAGATTATAGCCTATAGCCTAGGTGTCCCTAAAACACACACTTCCCCAACTGCTGCTGCTTTAATCCGTGAGATCTCTCTATTATTTAAATAACTGAATAGATTATGAATAATAATAGAGATTATTCAGAGGTTTGTTTGTAACTAGCTGGCTTATTTGTCTCCCACAGCTTGAATTCCAGCTCCTTGCGGGGGAGGATTACAACTTCCTCACTTTTTTTTTTTTTTTTTTTTGAGATGGAGTCTCACTCTGTCACCAGGCTAGAGTGCAGTGGCGTGATCTCAGCTCACTGCAACTCTGCATCCCAGGTTCAAGTGATTCTCCCACATCAGCCTTCTGAGTAGCTGGGACTATAGGCGCCCGCCACCATGCCTAGCTAATTTTTGTATTTTTAGTACACAGGAGGTTTCACCATATTGGCCAGGCTGGTCTTGAACTCCTGACCTCAGGTGATCCACCCCCCTTGGCCTCCCAAAGTGCTGGGATTACAGGCATAAGCCACCACACCCCGCCTATGTCTTCCTCAATTGTGCATTCTGTAGACCTAGGAGATGTTCAGTAAATGTGTACTAACTGAGTAAGTATCTTCTATATTCCCAACATCAGAAGTATTGTGTGCTGAATGGTATCCTCCCAAAATTATATGTTGAATCCTAAGTGCCCGTACCTCAAAAGGTGACTTTTTATTTGTAAAGAACGTTAAAATGAGGTCACTAGGGTGTACTCTAATTTGCTTATAAATAGGAAATCTGGACACAGATAGACACAGAGGGACAGTGATGCAAAGACACAGTGAGAGAAGATGGTCATGTGATTGACACTAAAGAACCAAGAATTGCAGCAAACACCAGCAGCTAAACAAGGCAAGGAAGGATTCTCACCTGCCAGAGAGAACATGACTCTGCCAATACCCAGATTTCAGACTTCCAGCCTCCAGGACTGTGATACAATAGGTTTCTGTTGTCTTAAGCCGCCTAGTTGTACGTGCTTTGTTATGGCAGGTCTAGGAAACATTTACAAATAGTACATCTGCACATGCTTTATATCTATTTTTATATGCTGGCTTAATACAATGAAATGGGCTAGCAGTAAGTTATTTTTTTTCTGAAACAAGGTCTTGCTCTGTCTCCCAGGCTGTAGTACAGTGGCACAATTAAAGCTCACTGCAGCCTCAAACTCCTGGACTTAAGCAATACTCCTGCCTCAGCCACCCAAGTAGCTGGGACTACAAGTGCAGGCCACCACATCTGACTAACTTTTTAAAATGTTTTATAGAGAAGGGATCTCACTATGCTGCCCAGGCTGATCTCCAACTCCTGACCTGAAGTGATCCTCCTACCTAAACCTCCCAAAGTGTTGGGATTATAGGTGTGAGCCACTGCACCCAGCCAATAAGTTATTTTCTTTAATGGCTCTTTCATAATGGAATCATCTATGTATTGTTTTAAAAGTTAAATTTTGAGTTTCATTCAGCAAATCCATATCCTTTAGATAAAATCTAGACTCAAAATAATAATCAAAGGAAAAATAGATCCACGTCTAATGAGCATTACTCTGAAATGAAAAATCTCTACAGAGATGATCTCATGACACTTTAATTGAATATACTATACCGATACTCTCATTGGGAAAATTTATGTACAATAATTATTTTTCTTTTTACATATTGCAATGGACATTTCAGAAAATATAGGCATGTAGAAGGCTGGTAGAATTGTCTCTTTCTGAAGTTCTAGGACAAGATTAGCTTGTGTTAAGCCAACCTGAACATGGACATGAAAGTAATACAATTACATATTTGCAACTAAAACTGTTCATACGTGTTTTACAGAGATACGACTTCATATCAATTGTGTTCCTTTCACTTTAATGTACACAGTGAAATTCCTCACAGGAGGAACTAAGGGCTAAAGCCATTCAGGAGCCAGCAATATGTACTACAGATGATGAGTCCATGCATCCAGGCAAAAAAGATGAGTCTAAAATTCAGAAATAAAAAAGCTTATAAAGAAAAATACTTCCTGAATTTGTTACCTTTCCATGTATTTGTGTATGGCCAACACGGGCATCACTCATCATACCTCAGAAATGGTGATCTCCAATCTTAGGGAAGACACCAGTAACTAAGGGCTCTGCTAGTTATGGCTTAGAACCCAGAATCCAGGACTGTGATACAATAGGTTTCTGTTGTCTTAAGTCACCTAGTTGTACGCGCTTTGTTATGGCAGGCCTAGGAAACATTTACAAACAGTACATCTGCACATGCTTTATATCTATTTATATAAACAGAGCTCAAACCATGGTGGCCAGGAAAGGGTCAGAAGCCAAGCACACATCTGGGTGAAAAATGTAGAAGGCGGTTTTCTTCTTTTCTCAAAGATACATTGTACAAATATCTAAGTTCACTATTCACTGTCCAAAGAGATTTTTTTTCTTCCAGTAATTCAATAAAACAAATTTTCAACTAATATTCACGCCCTAGCATCTTTAAATTATAATTTCTAATACACTAATTTAATAATACTTAATAGAAAATTATATTGGTATATTTCTAATATAGCAATTTAATATTAATACCATACCAACATATTAACAAAATAAATTTTAATAATATTGTGTGAAGGTACTATGTATGTACACATCATGATACATCATTTTATTTTATTAAAATCTATTATCAAACCATGCAATCCTTGTTGATTGCCCAAAATTCCTCATGTGATAGGAAAAAATTTTTTTAACATAAACCATTTTTAACATAAACTAGTTATTAAACATTTATCCATAAGAAATAACGGTGAAGAATTATTTATTACATGGCAAACTGGTTAAGACTGTTTTAGTATTTACTCCATATCTTCACATTGAATGACTAGGAGATGAGTGGATTTGTTCTACAGTGTCTGTTCCAAGAAGAATATGTATTTTAGGTTCCACATTGTATTCATGTTTATATATCAAAACAGTTCCTTTGATCAAGGGGTCTGATCAGTGTAAACCCATAGGTCCTATCAATAGTTTAACCATATTAAGATAGGAACTACTTGGCTGGGCGTGGTGGCTCACGCCTGTGATCCCAGCACTTTGGGAGGCTGAGGCGGGCGGACCACGAGGTCAGGAGATTGGGTCCATCCTGGCTAACACGGTGAAACCCCGTCTCTACTAAAAATATGAAAAATTAGCCGCGTATGGTGGCGGGCGCCTGTAGTCCCAGCTCCTCGGGAGGCTGAGGCAGGAGAATGGCGTGAACCCGGGAGGCGGAGCTTGCAGTGAGCCGAGATCCTGCGACAGCACTCCAACCTTGCTGACAGAGCGAGACTCTGTCTCAAAAAAAAAAAAAAAAAAAAAAAAAAAGATAGGAACTGCTTACTTTGTATTTGGAAGTCATCAACTGTGTATATATACAGCTATTTCTGATGCGCTATGGCTAAGCACAACTTGTTTTGGAAAATATTACAATGAAGAATAAAATTCCAGTACTCTAGATTCAACATCTCATTATTCATTAATTAGGGATTCATATCTAATGTCTAGGCACCACACTAAAAATGCACTAGTGATAATCAAACACTATGGCTTATAAGTGGTAGGTATTTAAAACCTAGTTCTAAAAAAGCAATCCAGTTTAGTCACCAGCATTGCAATTATCTTATAACCTTGGGCTCAAAAACTAGATTTTGTAATAACTCATTTTGCTTAAAAGCCAAGAAATCTCAATCTACTTCTCTAATATAAACTACAGTTGAAAACAATAAGAAGTGCCAAAATACTTTAAATTCCGTGCAACTATTGGCTCTTCAGGATATTACCACTTCAGACAAAATGAGGAATGTCTGAATACAGACAAATCCAAGCAATCTTTGATGTTCCATATCAGACTGGGAAATGCTAGACTGTCTGCTCTGCAAACATCAAGCTGCATGCCCTGGAACCATGCCAAAGAGAAACAGGCATTAATGAGTTATTTTCTATTGTTACTCATTCTATAGCAGTGCCTTATAATTATGCAAACTACTGACGGGACAATTTAAAATCTAATCAGGATTAGAAAAAAATCCTTACATTATCACATTTTTTATAAGCTACTTTTGTTTTAGTATGTACTTAGCTAAGCTCATTCGGAATATGCCCCTCCTATAATAAATCAATTTGAATTTATTTTATCTTTCGTGTTCTTTTATGCAGTGCAAAAAAATGAATAACAGACTGACCTCCCTCAAGAAGATTAAGTCAGACTTAATCTACAATATAACAATTTATATTATATTGGGGGATGGGGAGAAACTGAATCAATATGACTTTTTTAAGGCTGCATTTTTCATATATACTATAACCATTTGAATCCTTGCAAAATAGTAAACTAACTTGTTATGAATCCTAACATAGAACACTAGATTGTGCAATATGAAAGTGCCAGAACAATCAATTCTAAACCAAAGTGACACACTGAATCAAATTCAGAATACACAGGCTTTTAAATTGACTTTATACTATGTGCCTGGCAAAACTCCAAAACTACCACACTATAAGATATTGAGCCCTTTCCACCAAATTGGTTTTTGTATCCCAGAATTAGAGAACTGAGCCACAAGGCAATACATTCCCTATCATAAATATTGACATAAATGCTTTGGAAAAGCAATATCTGCTCATAATAAAAATTTGAGACTACAGAGAAGGAGAAAAAAATGAAAGTTCTCTCAGATCTCATTTCTACTTCTCAGGTTGATCCATTTAATAATTTATTGCATATTCTTTTATACATTGTACAAAGAAGAGCATCCTGCATTTTTTCCCCACTTAATGGGTCTTGGACATCTTCCCAAGAATATCTATGTCATCCTTTGTAATGTCTACACATTTCATTATATGGATTTACTATAATTCAATCAGCTCCTAATTTATGAGCATATAGGTTGTCTGCAGTTTTGGATTTTATGAAATAATTTTCTCTGAGCACCCTTGTTCCTATTTCTTAGGAATTTATCCTTTGGCTGCACAAGTATACAAATGGTAGTACTGCTGTGCCAAATTGTCCTCCATAAAGCTTGTTCTGATTAATGCTTCTACCAAGCACTGGCATGTGAGATTCCTATTTCTCCACACCCTTATCACTCAGGGAAAAGGGTGGATAACTAATATCTGTGGTCCCAAACTCCATGTAAACATCTTAAAACATATTGTTTTCTTTACTCCTCTCAATATAATCCTAGGACTTTCCTGTTATCCTCATTTTAACAGATGAGAAACTGAGGTTTGGAAAAGTTGAGTTGAGGGAAAAACAAGATTAAGAGCTGGGGTGTCCACTTCCTACATTCATGCTCTTCTCAGTTAACTAGTTCCCATGCGAGTTAACCTAATTAAATGAGTTCTAATTAAAATTCTGGAACTTGCCCCACCAGCTATGTTGGGAGGTTTCACTGAACGAGTCAAGCAGTAGATGACTAAGAAACAATAGTAGTTTCAGAATTTCTATTTAGGTTCAGGAAGGGGTGGTTCATGCTTGTAATACCAGCAGTTTGGGAGGCTGAGGCAGGTGAATTACTTGAGGCCAGGAGTTCGAGACCAGCCTGGCCAACATGGTAAAACCCCTTTTCTACTAAAAATATGAAAATTAGTCAGGCAGCACCTATAATCCCTGCTACTCAGGAGACTGAGGCACGAGAATTACTTGAACCTGGGAGGTGGAGGTTGCAGTGAGCCAAGATCACACCACTACACTCCAGCCTGGGGGACTGAGCAAGACTCCAACTCAAAAAAAAAAAAAGTATTTCTATGTATAAGGTACCTAGAACCAATATTCTGATTTCGTTAGCCTTAAAAATGGGAGTAGAAACAGTGGAGACAAAGTTAGGAGAACAGTACGAGAAAAAATTTTATGTTTTCTTCTTTCAAAAAATCTAGTCACCATACTTAGGGGCAAATGACTCCTCAGCACCTGCCCTTTGCACTCCTGTGCCAAGAGACCTCAACCCCTACCCTCCCCAACCTATGATAATGAAACTGGTAGGTCAGAGTTACCTCAGCATCTTGTGATTGTTCTGTTGTCCAAGGACTGCAAGGTTCTAGATCTCCTGGACACCAGGAATCAATAGTTATTTTAAGGTCCCATATTACATAGATAAATGCTATAATTTGAAATTTGTTTTTGACCAATTGCTCTCAATCTTCTAGTCCTTCTCTCATCAAATTTCAATCAAATTTCAATGTTCTAATCCTTCTCTCATTAAAAAAGAATTTTTAGGATGTCTTAATACATATCTAAGCAATTTTCTAGAAGTAGATTTAAATAATGAAATGAATAAAAGGGAAAAATGGTCAGGAAATTAGTAGAGGAGAAGATGAGAAAAAAAAAAAAAAACAGAATCTCAGTCTTGATTATTTATCTACTTACAGTTGAACTTTTTCCTGAAAGGATTTAAGGCAGATATATAAGTATTTAGGAAACTGGATTTTAAAGAGAATGCACTTAAAGAGATTCACAAAATAAATAAAAAAATAAATAGCAGTAAAGAAGTAAAAAGAAAATGGACCAAGGAGTCAGAGACCTAGTTTTAAATGTTTTTCCACCCAAACACCTTCAAGTTTTAAACAGGCAATGTAGCTTATACATAGCTTGCCTTCAGTAAATGCTCTTCCTCAACTACTTTAATTCTATAAATATTTGCTAAGCACATGCTATGTGCCAGATAACATTCTAGGTTCTGAGGGGTACAATGTAATGGCCAATGACTACATGCAGCTGCTAAATTCTTGAAATGTAGCCAATGAGAAATGAGATCTGTTGTAAGTATAAAAACATTAAATTTCACAATCTTAAAAAATGCAAAATGTCTTATGATTATTTTATATTGATATGTTGACATTATATAGAGAGTTAAACAAAATACCTTAAAATTAGTTCCACTTTTACATGTCTACAAGAAAATTTAAAATTACATATGTGGCTTGCATTCTACTTCTACTGGACAGCATGGTTCTGGATTCATGTTTACCAAAATTTTATGTGCACAGATGTCACATGGGATCTTGCTAAAATAAAGATTCGTAATTCCACATGTCTCGGGAAGGCCTGAGGTACCTCATTTCTAGTAAGTTCTCAGGTGATCCTGATGAAGCTGGTCTGCAGACCTCACTGTGAATAAGTGAGACTCTGGACTTGTCCTATTCAAAGTAGCTACACCGGCCAGTGCTGGTCCAAAGGGAGAGAGGTAAGAATGGAAGAAACAGGGTAAACATTTAGAAACGATTAGAGTATGTTAACATTGTTACGACACCCAACTACATGACCACTAGACACATGTTGAACAGGATACAGGCCAGTGTGAATGTTGTCAGACTTACGTGGTACAAGTTGCTATTAGTCATCACTAGTGGCCTGTTATGATTAGAATTTTAAAATTTAATCTTTGACCACAGTAGTTTCAGAAGCACTGCTCTAGAGTGTAGACAATCGTAGTCAAAGAGGGTTCATAGAATACCAGAGTATGTCATATCAGGAAATATAAAACTTCCTGATGTAAACATTTTAAAAACACTAGATGAAACAAAATTAAATTGGCTTATTTACAGTAGTACTTGTCAGAGCCTTCAATATGATCATGTGCCTTTGTATATCCAAGAGAAAACAGTATATAGCATTTCCTGGCAGCAGGAACATCTTTGGCCCAATAAATAAATTGTGTTAATGTTGCTAAATTAATATTAAAATATTCATGTTCATTTTGCTAGGTCAATAAAAGTAACAGTCTTGTTTGTTTTTCCTGGTGCTTTAGGATATAACTGATAATAGCTACAGCAAGTTCACTATAGTTATGAAGTTTACTAGAACATAGGATGTTATTTCACCAATACTGTACATGCTTAGGACCTAGGACAGTACTTGGCAGATAGTAAGTCTTCAACAAGACATGTTTTCATAAATATGCAGGGCTCTTATATGAACGTCAACACTGTAATATGAATTGAGCATGTATTTGTTGTAGAAAGATTAGAAAAGACACAAAATACAAAGACAAAAACAAAAATACTCATAATCCTCACAGGTTACCTTTAACATCCATTTGTACCTTGCTACATATAAAAGACACTTTTTTTTTTTTCAATAAACATGAAACCGTACTCCATAATGAATTTTTGGTAAGGTTCTGGGTAATAAATAAAAATACACGGATTCATTATAAATGACTACAGAGTCGCTTACAAACATATAAAATTTAAGAAATGTTCTACTATTAAAAACTTAAGTAATATACTCCTTCTCCTCTCTTATATTTCCTTTTGTCTGGAAAGAAATACTCCTTTGGTCAAATATTCGTGCATATCCCTAATAACTTTTTGTTTTTCCTTTTTGTTTGTTGTTTGGTTTCAGGTAATATTCCTGAAAGGCCATGTAAATTTCAGAGTCTTTGTTATGAATTTCCAAACTATTTTTCAAAAAAAAGCTATAACTGAAACTCAGCAACTATGACTCAAGAATTCCACTTTTATCACCTTCTACCTCAACCTCAACAAACGGCATCCATCAAAGAACAACATGGCTGTGACAACCTCTACAAAAGACTTAAAAACCTAACCTTTCTTTCAGGAAACCAACATATAAGACTACTATAAAACAAAGATGTGCCCTTAAGCACACAGGAGGTGGAAAATCCCAGAGCTCATACAGTGTGAAAAACTTGAGTGGAGGAAAGGATTATATTGGGTAAAATGTGGGTTTTAAAATTTGTTGTGCCAGTGAGAGTATTAAGGTAGCAATACAGTGAAATATTATGCATTTATCTCATATGGAGTCTGGTTCTACATAACGTTTGAAGGAGTAGAGGTCACGTGCTTAGGAGTAAAGGGTAGTATTTTCTGATATGGAGGGAGTCCACATGACCACATGTGGGTAATATTCTCAGCACAGAATATTAGAAGATATTCTCAAGAAAATTTTAAAATTAGAATGCAGATAAATTTTTAAAACAGTCATGTCATATGAAGTTAACGGGCAACCTCAGTCTTAACACTGTAAACAAAAGAATGCAAGCATCTAGAAAGTTCAGGAGAAAAAGGATCATCAAAATTTTAAATCATAAATGTATGTAATAGATGTTGAGCTAATTCATGTCAATGGATAAGAAGCTCTTTAGAGCATGATACACAAATTTCCATCTATTCATATGTTTGTTTCGTGGTCTCTACCATACCTCATGTAAGTCGTCTCCTAGCCAAGCATTAGCTTCTCTCTCAACTTCCACCCCAACTAAGCTACTAGCAAACAGTTACTTCTGATTTATCAGATCTTTCTAACAGTCCCAAGAACGCAGGCCACACTTGTTAAGGATACCACTGTTAGCTGATTTGGAGACCACCAAGGTCTTAAAGGGTCTAAGAGAAAAGTGGTAAGTTTAGGAAATGGCATTCAGCGAGAGGTTGGTGGTATTATCCTGCTTGAGCCCAAATGAAGGCAGGAAAAGGGGGCAGTTGGCAGGGTTTTTTGTTTTTGTTGATTTTTTTTAAGCCTAATAATCTTTTCTGTAAGAGCCATGGCCTCTACCCATAACAGAATGTATCAGCCCTCATGAGAACACTGCCAAGAGTTTCCAGCGGCTCAATCTCTGAAATACCCACTTCCATGAGGACCCTTGTATTGTTGACATCTGCAGGAGGTATAAAAGTGGCCAATATCAAAAATTTGGGGAAAATTATAGAGGAATAAGAATGGCAGGAAAATAATCTGATAACATCCTCTTTTACATAAATACTTAAATCACCACCAGATTCAAATACTGAGTTTTCATTTTAATGGTGTATAAAACGTCCATGATTACAAATTCTTCAAGCATTTTTAAAAACATGTAACATGTTTATTTTCCTTTCACTATAATTGGGCTTTCATAAAAAACTGTTGGATCGCTTCTCTATCTTAATAAAAATTCGCAGCCACATGGTCATAATCAAGAGTCAAATTGCTAATAACAACAAAATCAATAAAATTAGAGGGTGGGGCCCACTTTGATACCCATACCTACCTCAATCAATTTTTCGAGTTTAAACAAACAAAAAATACTTTAAGCACTCTTGTTCCTTGACTGATTTATTTAGGACAGCTATCCATGTTTTCATTTTCCTTCAAATCCCCCTCCCCTTCCCCACCACCAACATAGACAGAAATGGGAAAAAAAAAAAAAAACTTAACTATCTCTGATCCCATAATCTGGAAGTGAGATATAAATTGTTATGTTTGTCATAAAAACTGTGCCAAATTCCATACAGCTCACACTCATTGTATAACTTTAATGAGTCTTTTCTTAACTTTATTTTTCTAAAAAAAATTTTAAAAAGAAACGAATATATGTCGTGTTGCCTTTAATAGAGATTTGGCTCTTACATCATTATGAAATTTTTAAAAATCTTCCCTGACATTTAATGAAACAAGTTCTTATGAGAAAAATGTAAAGAGTTTAAATCCAAAATGCTGACAGTGATTATAAGGAAAGAGACTAAATTCCCGTCTGTTGAGTAGAGTTTAAAGTCTTACTTTGGAGGTTTGAGCTTCAACCTAGATGCACTTTGCTTGATAATAAAAACATATTTTATTTTGTTATTCTACTACAGTTTCCTTTTTGCTTTCCACTATACTAAATAGCATAAAGAAGTTAGGTTAAGAACCCTTGTTTTAACAGCAATCTTTTCCTCCACATTCCAAGCTGAATTAATGAAGTCAATAAATACTTACTGAGCACTTCCTCTGTACCAAGCACTAGTCTGAGAACTACAGGTTCTGTACAGACCAGAAGTGACAAGTTATCTCTGTTCACACAGGATGTTCATTCTTTGTACTAAATGTTGCTTGAAAACTACTATATGTTGATTGCAACTAAACACCACATTGAACCAAACAAGTATATAACAATGAATAAAACACAATCCACACTCAAAAAGTTACAAAGTACTCGTTTTTTTCTGTTTATTTTTATTGTTGTTTTTCTTGATTTTACTTTATAGATAGTGATTTACTGTTATAGAAACTGAATCCTAGGATTCCTAGACCCTAGTTAGACTGTCTAAAATAATAATATCATACTAAGTAATAATTTAAGTACCAAATATCAAGAATTTCCATTCATTTGTGCTTTTTTTTTTACATGTTCCTACCTCAAAACTATACAAGATTTGCAACTTACCAGTGATAATGTTAAATAACTTTGACTCAATTTAGAGCTGTTAATTTCTAGAGGTTTCACCTGAATCTTTGATCAATTTTATCAATACCTCCTCCTATCCATCCCTTTAACACTCCTTCCCACATTCTCCATCTATAGGCTGGACCATTTTCTCACATCTGCATTTCAATTTAATGATACCTTGCCTTGAATTGCCTTCTCTACTAAGGCCCAAAGTATATTTTCTTTGACTCCTACTTAGAACGCACATTAAAAGATAAGCTTCAATTAGATTACAGATTCAAAATTATCCAAAGAGGGATTTCATTTAATTACATTTTTTGAGTGTAAAAAAATGGTTTCTCCAGCAAGATGAAATGAAAGAAAGGCTCTAAGCAAAGTTACACATAATAGTGTTAGAAAGGTTTTAGCATGTAAGTGATAATTAAGTCATCTCTACTTTTACTGTCACAGAATTTGAACATCCAAAAGGACTGCATATGCAAAATACGACAATGAAAACAATTATAAAATTTGAATTCATTATTTACATACAGAAAAATAGACAAGATAAAGGCATGCTGGTATTAATCAGCTATTATTTTTAGCCACGCGTGGTGGCTCACCCTTGTAATCCCAACACTTTGTGAGGCTGAGGCAAGTGGATCACCTGAGATCAGGAGTTTGAGACCAGCCTGGCCAACACAGAGAAACCCTGTCTCTACTAAAAATACAAAAATTAGCCAGGCATGGTGGCACTTGCTTGTAATCCCAGCTACTCGGGAAGCTGGGGCAGGAGAATCGCTTGAATCGGGGAGGTGGAGGTTGTAGTGAGCCGAGATTGCCCCACTGCACTCCAGCTTCTGTGACAAAGCAAGAGTCTGTTTTTTAAAAAATGCTATGATTTTTATGTTAATATCATAACACTTTAAAATAGCTGAAGAAAGTAGGAGAGTTTTTCTCTGAAATTTTGACTAACCAAGAGTATGATTATACAGAAGCCCACTGTATTTTATGCTGGTACATGGGAGATAATTAACTCTCACTCACAGTGAGAGTCAAAATACATCATTAATTTTATTATAAAAGCAAATTACATATGTATAAATGCATGTGTGTCTTTAATCACAAATATGTACCTTTACATCATGGAATTGTGAGAGTTTGAGATGCTGGGTCTGAATGCACAAAGAGAAATTCTGCAAATAGACTATCTAGACTACTGCAAATAGACTCTCCTAGAAGTCCAAACAATACGCAATCATGACACAATGGCCTTAGTTTGCAGATGTGAACATGTCTTTATTAAAAGGGTTATTCCTCAAGACGGGTGCAACACCACCAATTACTCTCTATTCCTGAACCTCCATAAGCACAATGAGGGGATCAGGACTTGAAACAGTGCCATGGTATAAAAGGGAAATGAGAGAGGAGAAGAAATGGGCTTTGGATTAATGAGCTGGCATACACACCACGGCCTTAATGGGCAGCGCTGACAGGGTTCAATTATAGCAGAGTGTGCAGCCTCATTACTGCCAGGGGCTGTCACTTAGGGTGCTGGTGCAGAGGAGAATCCAACTGGCTGCAGACAAAGGGAAAGGGAAACATATGAAAACAAAATATATTTACAGAGTATCTTCAGGAGCAAAGATCCTATCCTCCCACTCCTAAAAATATATGCGCGTGCGCATGCGCACACAGGCGCTTTGTATTTACATAAGGTGAAGTTTTCCATAACGCTTGCTGTGTATTACACCTAGAGCTTTTAGGCACAAACATAAATGAATTAAGAACTAGTGTCAGGGCCTTTAAAAAAAAATAGAACCTTAAATACTACCCCGCCTAAAAACTAAATCCACAATGAAATTGTTCTTCTTATAAGTACCGTTACTCTGCATTGTCGTACTAACAATTACTCTTTTACCACATAATTTTTATTAGAATCCAAACTAACAGTTTAAAAGAAAGTATTTTGATCCTATGAATAGCTATATGTAAATTTCCCGGGCCATTCAAATTATCTTCATGTCCTGGTGTTTAAATGGAGGGGGAAATACGCTAAGTGGAAATTTGATAAGACCTGCCTAATAAAAGTTTCAACAACGTGTGGGATAAAGTCTTGCTGCAGAAAATCCATTTGTAAAATGCCTTCCATGAATTCACTTACAAAAGACAAAAGGCTACCTCTCATTCTCATAAAAAGTCCCTTTCTGTGAGCAACTGATTGAAACATTGTGACTTGGCATGAACAACAAAAATCACCAGAGGTATTAATGTGAAATAATTGGACATCTACTATGCATTCATACAAATGTATTCTGAATTTTTAACACTATATATATCTATATATATGTATTATTTGCTGTGCAGTGTAATCCTATGATAGCTACTCAAACAGCAAATCATAATGCTTGTTTTTCCTAGAAAAAGATTTCCAGATGAATATTAACAATGCCTCTTTAAATATTAACTGTATTACTTTTCAATTATATATGACCATCAGAGAAAAAACAATTCGATCTTAGTGGAGATCGTTCAGGAAATGCTTTAGTGGCTTTAAAAGAAAGAAAGAAAAAGAAAAGAGAAAAGAAAATTCTGATTATTCAGAAGATGATTTTCCAGCTCCCCTTCCTGAACCCATAATAAATGTGCACAGTTGAGATTATTTAAGCCTAGGAGTACGTGCCCCAAATCAAAAGGAATAATCCATAAATTTGCAGAGTACATATCACTGGGTCAAATGAAGCTAAAATAATAAGAAACATATGAGAGGAAAATATCTCAAATGGAAAGATGTTTTTCCAGACCAACCAAACTATCCCTTAGGAAAGACCAATGTACATTCACATTTTAAAAAGGATCAAAAGCGGCCATTTTTCTTAAAAATTCAAATTAAGATTTTTTAATATGGCATGATTCTGGTTCTGAATGGAAAACACAATGGAAGCAACAAAAAAATGAACTGTTCCATTCATTTTTATATTATCACATATGACCTCATTCTAACACTTATAGGTAATTAAAATACAAGCAAAGTTAACTTATTTCAACAAAGCCCCCTTTTACTAGGGATAGTTACACTCTGGTAGTGATTTCCAATTTGAAGTGTGAACTTCTAGTTCATCCTGGTTGTTCACAGACCAGGAGCTCCTGCTGTCATGTCCCATGCCCTGCATACGATGGCATCACAAGGAGTGAGGGTCAGGGAAGTGGAGTCATCACCTGACTGGTCACAAAAGGCTGGTATAGGTGCTGTCCTCCCAAGTCTAGCTGGAGTCTACTCACACTGCCTCCTCACTTCATCACATCTAACTCTCACCCCAGGCTCAACACACTCCAGTTAACCAAATGAATTCAGCAGCCAAGATAAAATGTCAAGAAGTTCTAACCAGGGATACTGTAGGGCCATGGGTACTGTAGGAAGTCCTCCCTTCTCTCTCTGAAGGTTTGCTGGAAAAAAAAAAAAAAAATCAACTCATAAAGGCAGATTAAAAGAAAAAAGCATATAAATTTATTGATGTGCATGAGGGAAGATTGGAACAGAGTGATTACCCCACTATGCATTGGGGTACAGGTTATATACCCTTCTTAGGGGAAAAGGGAGATGAGGAAGTCTGGATGATTTTAGGAGCATAGTAAATGATTTTTAGGGGAAGCCAATGGGCTTGAAGAACATATAAAGGCCTGGGACAAAGTCTCTTGGGCCCACAGAACCGACAATGGTTTGTGACAAGTCTATCCAGGTGTGTTTATTGACTTCAGTGTTTCCTCCTGTCATGTGAGTTCAGTTATTGAAAACTTAGGGAAGGGACCAGCAGTAATTGTTTTCTTTTTGGCAGGTCCAGTCTTCAGGCAGATAAGGAAACTTCAAGGAACAACTTCATCCTGTTTTGGGGGCGGGGCGCAGGGGGAACAGAAGATTGAGAGATGGGAATGGGGAATCAAAAAGACCTTGAGGCTTCTTCAGTTCAGCATGTCAATGCACCATAGTTTAGAGTATCTGTTTCTGAGCCCCAATAGCGCCTAACAAGATACCCAAGAACAAAGAGTTCTATCATTTAACAGCTACTATGTATGGAGAGGAGCCATGGATATTTGCTTTGAAGGGTATTCTAGATGGCATTGAATAGCCCCGTGGCATAAATAAAGGCAAGTCACTTAGTCCTGTACGTTTACAGGTAAAGAAATTAAGGCAATATTTACATAGTTTAAGTAGCTATAAATACAGAAATAATAAAATGTATGTGCAGCATCCATGTGCAAAGAGCTTGGCTATTGGAAAATGTTGGGGTTTCCTACCCCTCCCCACCCTTTACCGTAATGCATGACTTCATTATGTCCTAAGACCCATAGCACTTTGTGGCTTATGTCCCATCTCAGACCTGCCAAGCTAAGCCACAAGAGTGTAGGATGAGGATTGCCACAGCTTAAGTGCTGGTAACCACTAAAAATATATTATATATATACCTCTGATCTCACTGACATAATTGGCAGGGACTAAAATACATTGCAGCCCATTTCCTGCCTACAGCGCTAGTAAGTTCAAAGAAAGATCTTGTCTTTTGGTCCTTAGTATAGTCTTTAAAAGCCCTATACAATTTTTATTCAAAAGATTTGTTGTTACTAAAACAAATTTTCTTCTCTTCCAAAATTTCAGATGTTATCATGACAAAAAAATTATTTTTTCCTCCTAAGATATGGAACACAACATGCTAAGTCATAAGTACGGTTACCAATAGGGAGGAAAGGGGAATGAAGTTGGGGAAAGGGTATATATAAAACACTACAACCTACTAAATATGTGTATATTACATACTGTAGATTGATTTTAATCATTGTTCTATATTCTTTTGACTTTTTGTGAATGTATTTCCGTTTTATAAAGGAAAATAAGTAAAATCAATAAAAATTAAAGTTAAAATATTTAGTGTTAGTAAAAAAATTAATTTAAATTTTAGAAATTAAAAAATGATTACTGACATTTCTTCAGTTGTGAGATGGTTGGGCTTCCCAGTGATTTCCAACGGAATGTGAGTCTAACTGCTCCTCAAATCTCAACTTAGCAAAATCTCATTCTTTTTACTAGTGTTTCCATCTTTGGGCCTGCCCACATAATCTGTCACTGCCATCTGGAGAGAACACTCGCATGCAATACTCACCTGACTTCAGAAATGAATACAGCTAAGCCCTCTATAATTATCCCATCAATACAATGCCTCTTATCTTAGGGAAAGGTTTGATTGGTTCTGCACACCCAGGAGACTGATTCACCTTCAGACAACAACAATCACTTCCCCAAACTTGACTCAGCTCAAGTCTTCCACCTTACCAGGCTTCCAAGTTTGTGATCTATTTCAATGTTTAATAGCTGCCAGATACTACAGTACCCAGTGTCTGTTCCACCCATAATCATAAACGAGGTAATCCCATGCACACTTCATAAAACTCAAAGCATCAATGGTGGTTCTAACTATGGCCATTACTCAAGATACCAGCCATCCATTTTCTTACCCCACCCTCCCATCATTAAAACAAACCAAAACTCATACCTTCCTTTGATCCTGAACCCTTTGATTTATTTTAGCACCCCAGGCTCATGATCCCTCACTCTTTGTACTCTATTTTTCAATTTCAATTACTGGCTCCATTCCATTTGAGACTCTTGACCAGCATTCCTCAAATGTTAACGTGCACACCAACAACCTCATGAGCTGGCTAAACTGTAGATTCAGCAGGTCCATGGCACTGCCTCAGATTCCGCATTTCCAACAAGCTCCTAGGTGATGCCTACGCTGAAGGTCTTGCTAATTTGAATACCACATCTCTATAATGACCCTATAGTTTCCTGGACCTTAACATTCCTTTAAGACTTCACTTGTTCTTCCAGTGTAAATATTGCTCTTGCTAAGGGTAAGGTACCCAAACTACTTTCCTCACAATTATCAATAACATCCTGGTGCAAACATAAAGCTATGATTACTTCATACCAAGGCATCCATTCTCCATGAAAAAAAAAAATTATTTTAGGTCATAATTCCCCATTTTAAAAACTTACCCTAATGATTATGTATACCTGGGATATTAAATTAAAATACTGTGTGTTAGATATAAAAACTAAGATACACAATCCAGATCTGATTGTCATACTATGATCCCATTTATGTTGAACACTGGTCATACATTTTTATTACTGAAATCTATAGGCATGATTGAAGTTTCCTCTGAGTTCCCTAGGCCGTAGAACACCTGTTCTTCACATTACAGGAAACAGATCCATATTACTTTACCCCACAAATGATTCTTCCTCTAACAATTGCACAGGTTATATAATAAGATAATCTCATGTATGAGCAGACCACATTCCACCTTCACTATCCTCTGAGGACTCTTTTGCATCAACATAAAAAATCAGCTCTTTTCAAAGGATTTAAGGGAGGAGCGTGTCAACCAATGTTTAACAGCACAGTTAGCAGCTCCGACTGCTCTGAACCCTCTAAGCACACATAAATAAAGCCAGATTTCATTATGGACCTGACAGCCTTGGATAGCCCTAAATGTTTTATTTTATTTCAATCCCAGACAAAAGCATAGAGGAAGAAAGAGGATACTTATGAAGTGAAAGAATGCAGCATAAAATATAGTCCTAAGAAACAAACAGAAAAATACCACTGAATCAAGAAATACCTTCACTTTATTTCTTAATACTTTTTCAAAAATATATGAAAACTGTATCCAACGTATTGCTCCTGTTCCGTATGTTTTAATTTGAGCCCCTGATTTGGGCCGTATTTTCAGCATTGGAAGTCTGATGACAAACAATTCACATTTTCCAATAAGATGTTTTAAAATGGGATCTCTTTGCCTGCAACTCTTCTACATCAAATTGTGCCTCCCTCATCACATTTTTTTCATGTCTCATGACGCTGGTGACTCCTTGTAGTTATAAACAGCTTATTGTAGTTTGCTTCTTGCCAGAATACTTCCACAAACTCAGAACCCAGGATAGTCCCTGATTACTGGAATCTGCATTCTAAAACAACCAATTCTATGTATCCCAAATTTGCTTCCAAGAAAACCTGTAGCTCATTACACCTTCGCAGAATAATGGATACAAGTAATACAAACATTGAGAATATAAATATATATTTACCACTTCATTGGTCAGTGAAAAAAAAAAAGCTTGCAACAAACATGGGGACAATTTTGTCCAGGGCTGAAAATCCTGACACTTCATAGACATTTAACTATTTATCTTTTTTCTTTTGTACTACAGAATTTACCTTCTCTCTGGGCAACGTCTACAAACCTGGATCATTATTCCTAACACAAATTTCTCCTGCTATTATATATTATCTTCTTTAATATTCAAAAGAATGAGTAACATGTAATTACCCTTTTTCCAACTGCTTCTCATGAACTTACATTTTGTATTTAAAATCACATTTATCTACATAAAAAATAATTTTCAATTATCATTACCTTTTACTAACATAACCTATTTTCCAAACTATTAATCATGTTCCAGATGTTTCCAGTTAAGAATATTGGAGAAGGATTACCTCGTGATGACCATGTGCTAGATTCCGGTTTAAACATCCCTGTTTCCAGGTTAGCAGTCTGAGGAAAGTGGAAGTCACACCAAGGTTAATTTTACTTGAGTAGTATAATGAGGTAGAAGTAAAACGGAGTGTGATCAGGGGATCAAAGATGTGTCTCTCAGGAATGGAATCAACTACATTAAGTCAGGGATAACTACCATTTTAAATACCAATAAATGTGCAGAATTCTAATTGCAAGTAAAGAAGAGGAAAAGAAGAATCAAAACCCTAACACATAAAGTTTATACTGCCATGAAGAGAGGAGAATAAATGCAAATCTTCTAATTTTAATTCATTCCTTTGAGTCGTATAATTATAACTTTTAAAAGAGCATTTAGCCCAAAAGGAAAATCCCACATTTCTAATCTGGAATTTTAAAACATTTTCAATTGCTGTTCTGGAAGCTCTCATACTTAATATAAATAGACCATTCATGACCATCTCTGAGTACAATAAACTCTGGTCTTGTCTTTCTAAAAATGATAGCATTGCATTCATTTGTCTAAATAAGAAAGAAGGGGAAAAAAAGTTTGCTGAAAGAAGTTACGAAATCGGATGTAACGCAACAAAATGACAGATTAGGTGGGGCACACTTATATTCCCTTCATGATTTTGTTCTTGCTTTATAAATCATAAGCTGGGATATAAATGCCAGCCATATATGTTCCACCTGGGATCTGAAAATACTGCTATATTCTTCCTGCTTATAATACTGCCACAATAATAGAACTTCTGCAATCATAATTTACATCACTGACAGATTTCAAGGTAATGCAAGAAAAAGATTTCAGCTCTGTCTTTAGAGTTAGATTGCTTCTTTGATGCTAGCAGCAATGTGTACTTATCTTTTATTTTTCCTGTAAAAGAGGTAGGTATGAATTGAACACTGTGACTAATGACAAATTCAGTCAGGTTGTGCCATTTATGCATAATCATCTTTCTGGACATTATAATGTTTTACTTTTATACCAGTCTTGCATTTGCTGAAAATGGATATCATCCCTCATGTTTACTTTTTCATTTCTACACAGAAATAATATTTGCTGGAAGTTACCCATTATAACTCTAACTTGGGAGCATATCTCCTCTTGGTTGCATTTACCTAAAGTTCTTGTAAGAATGATTAGATAGCAATCAATGGCATACAGCAACTCCAAGGCCCTATTTCTGTGTGGGCTCTAGCAGCAATAATCAATCCATTCTCTCCCATTTTATCATCGCCATTTTCCTACAATGCTGTAGGTAAACTGAAAAAAAAAACAATCCATCTTGTTCTTTGCAGTAGGACTAATTAGGGTATCTCATTTGCAAGAAGGATTGTGGGTATTCATTTTCGTCCTTGAAAGGCTACCCTCTTCAATGCAAAGACATAATTTTATAAGCAAAATTCAGTTAATTGGGGTCTTATGAGATGGCTTTATTCTTTTTTTAAAAGGAACTTAGAAATAGCAAGAAGAGATACAATTAGGAACCACTTCTGCTTTGATTAACTTAGAAACTTAGATCAACTTTGATCGACTTAGAACTTTAGAAATTATCTAGTCTATTCCCTCAATTTATGGATGGAGAAACAGAGCCCCAGACAGGAAATGTGACTCACCCAAAGTCACAGAGGGAGATTCAAGCCAGAGGTAGAACTAAGTCTCTTTATCAGCTAGGCATTTTAGCTGGATAAAAATGGATTTCATTAAACCATCCTTAACAGCCTACCCCAGCCCTCCTTTCCTGTACCTGTCTCCCAACATTGAGCCATTTATAATCCCCAGAACATCCCTAAAGAAGATTGACGGGGGTAAGGTTCAACCTGAAGAACTCACAAAAGCAAAAGCATGCAGGTTGCAGGTTGGAGAGCCCTCCATGAAAACAGAGCCTGCCCTGGAATTTCAATCTGTTTTGTGTGGAATCCCAAACTACACAGAAGATCCAAGAACTGTACCACCCCCAGAGGGGTTTTCCGCACTCCCCAGATGTTTCCAGAATCCAATGCCAATCTTCCAGAAAAACTTAAATGGAGCATTGTATTCCAAAAATCTTTCCTAATAAAACTGAATCCAGAGGCCTTCTGGGTCACTCCTCTATATGGAAGTACCATTTCTAAAGCTAGAGGAAGTCTGCTTCCCAGTACTAGCCCAAACCCAGTAATTCCCTCTGCAGCTGACCCCATGTGGAGATATGTCCATAGCAAAGGGCTCTCACATGCCATTTGTATTCCAAACCTGTGGGCCTCTAGTATTGTGTATTGGCTCCATTCTAATCACTATGCTTTTGCAAACAGAGAAAAACTATAATTTGGAAATGGCTGCTGTTGCGCTCGGGTGTCTGTTTCCTCTTTTCCTTCTTAACAGCCCCAGCACATAGCAAGTGTATAGGAATTATCACAAGCAGAATGTAACACACACAAAAAATTCGTCAACAAACCTTTATTAAGTGCCTACAATAAAGTGCCTCACATATTGTAGGCACTTAATAAAGGACTGCAGAAGGATTTTTTGTGTGTAACATTCTATTTGTGATTATAGTCCCCATACACTGTTTTGACTGCATCTGTATTGGCTCTGTTGACATGTTCCTAAAGATGATCCCATACAAACTCTCAAAATATTGAAAGGAATATTGATCCCCTGAACTCCTGAGAAGCTGAGAATGTTGCACCATGTGCTATTTAAAAAGAATAGAAGGACTCTTCTCTCTGTACCACATTACAGTGAACATTGCGTAACAGAAACAACAACAGAGAGTATGAGAGTTACTTTAGACAAAGACATGGACATATGATCTCCTCCTCTTTCATGCTTGAGTATATTCTATGTCCATAGATTTATGACTTACTAATATCTGAATTGGATTCAAAAGTGTATTTGTCATTTAAAATATTTTCATATAATTGATCAAATATCTTAGAATTTGGTTTTATTTTCTGGATGTTATATAAACAAGTATTCTCAAGAATGACATATTAAGAGTATTAAGCTTGAAAGGGAATGAGCCAACAGTCTCATTTTACAGATTATAAATCAATCTACATAGCTTTCTTCTTAAATGACAGGCTTCCAATGTTTTCCTACAGCCTCTCTAATCTTTCCCCAAATCTTTCTCTTTATAATGTCCTCATCGTTCCCTCATCAAATGTTTTCCTAGCTGTCTTTTCTCTTATAAGGTTATTTCAATCTTCACAATAAACTGTCTTCCACAACCAGAATTATACTAATACCCTCTCCAAAGCCTCTCACATAAATTACACACATAACTTTGAAACTTAGTTCAATCTCCAAGCAACTTGCATCAATGCACAACTTGTCACTTTGCTTAACTTCCTTATTCTCTCACAGACCATTTCATACAGAAAAACCACATCAACAAGAAAATTAGTTTCCTTAGAAGAGAGGGTTATATCCAACAGGAGACAATGCCACATAACTGAAAAGATGATAAAAAGGTAGGACAACCTCTATTTCAAAAATCTTGAAATGTATGTTGGTCATCACTATATAGAGAAAGTAGTTGTCTGGGAGACATGACTTAAGAGGTACAGGAAGACTCATGTCTAAAACTATCTTGCCCATCTGCTGAAAATTTGTTTCACTTCAGTACAGTCCATGAGACTCATTTCTTTAAATTACAAAGTTTTGTCTTAACAAAACACAAATGCAAAGAGAAGCAATATAGCAAATCCTAGGAATTATTTCCAATTTTAAATAAATTAGATTGATCACCAGTTTCTCCTAATAATGAGTTAAGATCCAATATATGTGGGACTCACGAGATGAGGACTAAAAGAAAAATGTTTATACAGAGGATAAATGATAAATTTGAAGTTTCAGAAAGGGGGCATCACGAGACAAGAGGAAGTAAAGAAAAAGTAAAGGTGGCATTTGTCTTAAGTATCACTTGCCTCACAATTTTTGACAACATCTAATCATTCCCTCAACAAACTAAAGAAGAGCAAAAATACTTACTATTTTGACTTTCTGAGGATTGTTATGGCCCTTGAGACTTTTAAAATCATTGAGTACTTCTAAAATAGCTTTTATTCTAGATCTTTGCACTCACGGAGAGCACTTTAGTAATTACTTCAACCTGAGCAAATGGTTGTTCTCAGTACAAGAG
Organism: Macaca thibetana thibetana; assembly: GCF_024542745.1. NCBI lineage: Eukaryota > Metazoa > Chordata > Mammalia > Primates > Cercopithecidae > Macaca > Macaca thibetana. The sequence goes on along the minus strand of NC_065588.1, from coordinate 73,566,470 downwards.
GGAAAAGGAGGGAGCCAAGAGAATGAATGGTAGTAAGAAAGAATAAATAAATGAGAAAATCCATTGTTACCTGAAAGGGGGCAGTATCCATCAGAGAAACAAAAGACTAAGGTTTACACCAGTGGTTCTCAACCAGAAGTAATTGTGTCCCCCAGGGATCATTTGGCAAATCTGGAGATGTTTTTGGTTGCTGGGAGTAGGAGAATGCTTCTGATGTCTAGTGGATGGGACCAGTGATAGTGCTAAACATCCTACAATACATAGAACAGCCTCCCAGAATAAGGCATTATCCAGCCCAGAATGTCAGCAGTGCTGACGGTGGGAAACCCTGGCCTAGACTTACATAAAAGACGACAAATAGTTGTAGGAACAATTAAGCAACGGTCTTTTCCCTGGTACAAAAAAGTTTTCCAGAAAGCTCATTTTGCTTATTCTAATCTGCATAGCCCAGAATCAGACCTATGTTTTCTCCAAAAATTTGGTAAGACAAATGTAGATACTAATGTGAAAGTGGGTAAATGATATCCAAGACTTCGGCCCGAACAAAGAATATGAGAAAAGCCAGTGCATTGGCACCCAAAAGTGCAAAGAGATGTGATAAGATAAAGAGTTCTGGGTTAGAGAGGTAATAAAATCTTAAGAATTACATCCTGATTTAGAGATGAAACAGAAGTAGATATCCTTAGGATTATCAGCCCATCCTGTGAAAAGTGTGGAGGTCCAAGTAAATCCTGAGAATGGAGATAGCAGCCAGCACTGATTTAAAACATCCTATGTGCTAAACACCGCGTGATATGGTTTGGCTGTGTCCACACCCAAATCTCACCTTGAATTGTAATAATCTCCACGTGTCAAGGGCAGAGCCAGGTGGACATAATTAAATCATGGGGGCAGTTTCCCCCATATTTTTCTCACAGTAGTGAATAAATCCTACAAGATCTTGTAAGATGTAAGATGTCCGTGTAAGTCCCTTTGGGCTGGGCGCAGTGGCTCACACCTGTAATCCCAGCACTTTGGAGACCAAGACAGGTGGATCACGAGGTCAGGAGTTTGAGACCAGCCTGGCCAACATGGTGAAATCCATCCCTACTAAAAATACAAAAATTAGTCGGTGTGGTGGCAGGCGCCTGTAATCCCAGCTACTCAGGAGGCTGAGGCAGGAGAATTGTTTGAACCTGGGAGGCGGAGGTTGCAGTGAGCCGAGATCACGCCACTGCACTCCAGCCTGGGCAACAGAGCAAGACTCCATCTCAGGAAAAAAAAAAAAAAAAAAAAGATGTTCCTTTGCTCTTCCTTTATCTTCCACCATGATTGTGAAGCCTCTCCAGCTACATGGAATGGCGAGTCTATTAAACCTCTTTCCTTTATAAATTACCCAATCTCAGATATTTGGATATGTCCTTTATGACCTTTTTTTTTCTTTTTTTGAGACGGAGTCTCACTGTGTAACTCAGGCTGAACTGCAGTGGTGCCGTCTCAGCTCAATGCAACCTCCACCTCCTGGGTTCAAGTGATTCTCCCACCTCAGCCTCCTGGGTAGCTGGGATTACAGGTGCATGCTACCATGTCCAGCTTTTTTTTTTTTTTTTGTATTTTTAGTAGAGATGGGGTTTCACCATATTGACCAGGTTTGTCTCAAACTCCTGCCTCAGGTGATCTACCCACCTCATCCTCCCAAAGTGCTGGGATTATAGGTGTGAGCCACCATGTCTGCCCTCAGGTATGTCTATTAGCAGCATGAGATCAGATGAATATACTACGGTAAGTTCTTTACATGCAGAATATCATGTGGTCATTGTAAACTATCAATTTTACAGTTAAGAAAACTGAAACTCAGAGAGGTAAGATAATAATTAGAGCCAAATTCAGGAGCCGAGCCAAGTTACATCTGACTCCAAAGTCTTGCTTTAAGCACCCTCCCATACTAACCTAATGATTCAGGGTATTGATCCAAGAGAAATAAAGCCAACATTCTTTTATTTATCCCTCGATTATGTGAGTGCCTTCTAAGAGCTGAGGGCACAACAATGAAGAAAACAGGCAGGTGCCTTGGTCACAGAGAACTAACAAACCAGTGGGGATAGAGAATCTCCAGAATGACAATCCATCAGACTCCAATCAGTCCCTAAATTCCACAAAGGCAGAAATAGGAGCTTTTTATTTATTCAAGTAATTTTGTTTCTTTTACTAGGCCCAAAACATAGTTTAATCATGTGCTGAGTCCTCTGCTCTGTTAAAAGCCAAAATTAAACCTCTCTCTCCCTTTCAGACAGAGAGCTCTCTCCCCACTAAAAATCATTTGATGGAAAATTCCAAACAAAGATTCTGCATAAGAATTTGCCATTCTCTATCCATTCAGCTCCAGAGAAAATAGGTTTAGGACATCCTTGACAGGAAATGTAAAGTCCTCATATCCCAGACTTCTAGTCACACAGAGAATGATGAGAGGCATCAAAATCCTACAAAATAATAAAGAGGCTGCAGAAACAGTTGTCTGATGAAACAGCTGCCACCTGTACATGAAACTGTCTCATACATTATGAAGAACATAGGAGAGCAAGAAAATCCCCTGGATTAGGACATAAAAGATTGTATTTCAAAAGTCACAGCTTTATCACTTGCTGGTTGTGACCCTTGGCAAGTCAATTAACCCTCTCAGAATCTCCATTTCTTCACCTATTAAATGAGAATAATAACTTCCCTGCCTATCGCACAGAATCGCAATAAATAAAATAATACACCTGGAAAGGCATTGTAAACTGTCAAGATTACCCATTAAGCTTGGTATCCAATTTCACCCATGTCTAGCTGTTAGAGGTCAAACCTTTGGTTAGAAATATAGGTACTTAGTAGACAGCACATCACAACATCCCCATCCATGTTATAATGCCCGTTACCAAGCGCTACCAGTGGAAGCACAGACACTGAAGGGGCAAAGCCTGATCCCTGTGTTCGCTCCAAGAGATGGCGCTGGAGCTTCCTCTTTTTCAGTTTGCATCTTTATTATTTTGCTTCTTAGCCACAGAATCAAGTATCTAACTTATTTATTTATAGTGACACATTTCATTTTTCAGCACGTTTCTCACAGTTATATTGCACAAATGCCCCCCATCCTCACCCTAGCAGATGTAGTGTGACTTAATACTCTGATATATGGACGGAGGTTTCTCCCCTCCCTATCTATGCTACTACTACCAGTGAGAATTTAGCTAACAAAAATGCCTAGCATAAGTGCGAATAGAAAATTTTTTAACGTTTTTGCCCTTGACCCCCTTTTCCCCATATGCCACGTGGGTTCTTTACTTTGTACAATTTTGCAATAGCGATTTTTAGGAACGTGATAGCAAAACTAGCCACATCCTGTAGTGACCCATCCATACTCTTTTATCTTACCACGTAATACTGTTCCCATTGGCTAACATTCCAACAGGCCTCTTAGGCTCATCTCACCCCTCACCTTCCAGCTCTCCCTTAAGACTTAACTCCTTCCAAGAGGTTTTCCTGACTGGCTAGCCTGACCACCTTTGAGACCTTGCTGTGAGCTCTCACAGCATACTCCATTCATGCCTCCAGCATTACACTTACCACCATGCACAGAAATGATACCTAGACAGATATCTCCACCACCGTTCTGAATCTCAAAAGCAGGGACCCATCTTATATTTTTGTGCATTTTCATCATGGCACAGAATAACATTTAATAAATGTCGAGGTAAACAAAACAGCAAAACAAAACACTGTCAGCTTTAACCCATTTAGAATAACAACTCAGCAATAATATCTGTCTAACAATATACTCTACAGGAAGGAAAGAAAAACGGGAGAAACCAAGGATCATTCAAAAATAAGCTGAGTGTGTTCAAAACTGCCAGGTGCAAAAGACGTGGAAAATTAAGGGGACTCAATAGAAAAAGTCCATATTAAAGAAGACCCCGAAGAATATATTTAAATTGAGGTAGAAAGTATCTAAAAACATTGGGAAGATGCAATTATAAATACTGAATTTCATATATGCATAAAGAATGAGATTGTACTGCAACTACAGTGACCCCTTGCCAAAAATTTTGGAATAACTGCTATGTAATGTTGTCTCCCTACTAAGCATCCTTTGATCTTTTAAGTGAGATTTACCATATATGTTGTGGGAAGGGCATTACAGGGATGGCTTATTAACTCTGACATGAGATGTGTTTAAGGGAATCAAAGGACATATTTCCTGGGCTTTCCTGAATGGACACTAAAATGAGACATAATAAAAGTTCCTTTTGGTTTGAACAGTTTATACAATGGGACAGGCTGACGCAAAAAGCTTTATCATAGATTCAGAACCTAACAATGCACTCAGAAAAGAACCTAATCTAGTGACTTTAAAGAATTGTTATAGAAGTAAAAATCAGCCATATTTCACCAGATGAAAATTAGCCTTATAATGCTCTTAAAGCTGCTCACTGTATGCAATGCAACAATTGCCCTTAGACCTAAGATTCACTTTCTGCTCATACGCGAATGCAAGGATGAGACTATGTAGAAACCAAATTAAACTCACTTAAAGTTTTTAGTTTTATTATTAAGAAAAATTATCCTCCAATTGGTAAGACATGGAACAGAAAAAAAAGAAAAGGACAAAAAGCATCACAAAGCAATGTTCGTAAACAAAGGCAGAACCTCAATTCACAAAATGGTAATTTTGAGCAAAAGGAAAAAGGCACTCCAAAGAAATAAAGCACACACAAACCAAGACTCTGCTAAGCAAGTTTTATTTGTAAAACATGTTTAAGATGAGACTTTTTCAAAAAATTGCCACAGACAACCACTGGAGTACAAAATCTCAAAGGTGATCTTAACTGACTTATATAATTATTCACTGTGATAAATGAATGTCAGATTTCAGATGGGGGAGAAATGTTCCCCTGGAAATGCAGCAGGGACAGTGTAGATGAAAATCTGGAGGAAAACAGGCAAAAATTGCAATCAGAATCACGTTTTCCTCAATTTTATACATACAATGTCTCCAAACAAACAATTCTCAATGGCTATGCAGACTTTTATCAAAAAAAAAAAAAACAACAACAACAACAACTCTAATCACACCTATGTCTGTTACTCTCTTTGATGCCATGTAATTCAAGTTCAGTTACTTTTTGATGATTTCTAATAGTCCTTGAGCACTTTTTCATGTCGGGTACTGTTTTATGTATTTTGTGAATGTCAACTTATTTAATTCTTACAGTAAGTGATTACTTTATTGCCACTTCATCAAGAAAATGAAGCACAGAGAAGTTACTTAACAAGGTTACACAGAGCCAGCATTGTAACCCAACATTCTGAATCTGAAGTCTACATTAACCCTGACTACACCAAAGAATAAATAGGTTATATGGCTTAAATGTATCCCCATGACAAAGAAAAAAAATAACCTGTATCTTAAGAACCTATCTTAGAAGTGATGCATAAAAACCAGACTCACATTTGAGATGTGATTCCTACTACAGATGGGTGGTTCAAGGGGAGAATGTGGAACCAACCCCGCATTTGCAGTTATTCTGTGATAACCATGGGACTGGATCCAAGAGACTCACCCCAATTTCCTGGAGTGCTACAGAGTGTCACTCACCCAGCTAGGAGAGAAATAAAATGTACACAGCTACAAGGACCAGCTCTAAAATGGAAAAGCAGCATGCTTTAAATTCTAATTTATCTACAGGCAACACTTTTCCCCTATTCAAAACTGCTGGCCAAAGTTCCCTCTTTCCCTCCTGAGTAATTTAAACTACAATTTGTCAATACCAAAGAGTTAGCTGGGCTGCATGTAACCGCACCTTAATAACATGACTCCTATAATACTCCTTCTGGCAAATGCTCTCAGCAAAAACGGATAGCAATACTGTTCCCTCTTGGCCTGAGGATACAGAGATGGAGGGGAACCAAGCTAGCCGGCCTGCATAAATATGCCTTACGCATTTCATCAAAGATTCCAAGAAGAGTTATTTGGATGCTCTATAATGTTGAAGATGCAGTGCCAGAAAGACAGGACAGATTTTAGATTAGCAACGTATACAGTAGCAAGAACATACTTGGAAACCCAGTGCTGAGAGCTGAATACCCATATCCAAAAGCATAGAAGGATTTTTAATATCCCAAATTATGTGTCAGTAACATCAACAGCTGGAAGTTCTCACCACTGAAATCATCCCTGATCCATTAAGTTTTCTCTATGTGCCCTCGAAAAACCTTTCATTCACCCTTATAGTACACTTTACATGATAGCATGATTTGCCCCTGCATGTTGCCTTGGTCACGTCCTCACTGGGGTGCTTCCCATGTGAGTTTTGAAAGAGCATATGCTGTCTTCTCACCTGTATCTTCCAGGCCTATACTATATCTGGCATATTATAGGCACTGAATAATTTCTGGATGGATACTACAGTCCAAATCACCTAGCAGATGCTAAGCCCAAACTTACATTGACATCTGATACAGTTTGGTTCTGTGTCCCCACCCAAATCTCATGTCAAACTGAGATGTAATACCCACACGTCAGCGAAGGGGCCTGGTGGGAGGTGACTGGATCATACGGGCGGATTTCCCCCTTGCTGTTCTCGTGACAGTGAGCGAGTTCTCACGAGATCTGATAATTTAAAAGGTTGGGCACTTCCGGCTGGGTGCGGTGGCTCACGCCTGAAATCCCAGCACTTTGGGAGGTCGAGGTGGGCAGATCACGAGGTCAGGAGATCGAGACCATCCTGGCTAACACAGTGAAACCCCATCTCTACTAAAAATTAAAAAAAAAAAAAAAAAATTTAGCCAGGCATGGTGGCGGGCGCCTATTGTCCCAGCTACTCTGGAGGCCGAGGCAGGAGAATGGCGTGAACCCAGGATGCAGAGCTTGCAGTGAGCCTAGATCGTGCCACTGCATTCCAGCCTGGGCAACAGAGCCAGACTCCGTCTCAAAAAAAAAAAAAAAAAAAAGAAAAAGTTTGGGCACTTCCCCCTTTTCACTCACTCTCTCGCTCCTGCTCTGCCATGGTAAGACATGTTTGCTTCCCCTTCACCTTCCTCCATGATTGCAAGTTTTCTGAGGCCTCCCAGCCATGCTTTCTGTACAGCCTGCAGGACTGTGAGTCAATTAAACTTCTTTTCTTCATAAACAACCCAGGCTTAGGTAGTTCTTTATAGCAGTGTGAGAACAGACTACTACAAAATCCAAAAGTAGCATGAGCTGGAATTAGATCCTTAGCAACCTGTGACCACCTAAAAACAATTTAGCTACTACAACTCTTTTAGGAATTAGGAGAAAAAAAGGTAGATGTCTGCCCTAAGATATGGTACTTCTGGAAGGATGATTTTGGAAAAGAATGCTGGAAGAAAAATGGGTAAAGAATGAAGATGACAATGCTAACTTATACCTTTTACTCCACATTAATGAGTTAAGATCCGGAGAGAAAACACGCAGCTGGAAAATCTAGTGAGATTTTGTCCCACTTTACTTCTCCTTTATGTATTCATCTGCATTTTATTTCATGACTTGTTTACCTTAAACTGAATTCCTATTTGAAAATTATTAAAATATGTATTTAACTGAGTTTGGATGTGCTTTGTTTTTCCCCTAGTGGATTGGGGCTAGAGAAAAAAAAAACCTAAGGAACATTTTGATAGCTGAACAATTACATTGCCTCAAATGCCCTTTTCCAAATGGCCACTCATGTATTTTACATTTTTAATCGGTTTTTTGCTTTATAAGAGTGAGGCCAAATCATTTCGAGAATTTTCAAATAGCCAATTATAAAATAACCTCAATCAGAAATATTGCTGTTTCCATAAGCACAAAATGTAAAACTTCAAATAATAGAAGACTAGTAAGTGTGGAATAAAGAGGAAGACAAAAATCATTGACTCTGCAGCATAGAACACCAGTTAACATAAAATATGCAAAGATTTATGTTCTGTTGTCATATTCCAGAGCCAGAAATAACTGTTCAAGCCACATGAATCTGTATCCATTTTAACCCTGTAGATCAAGAACTATGCTTTATAAAAAAGCAGTGCTGAGAAAACTGTCCATACATATCTGACCACCATCACCAGTGACAGACATTCGCAGTTGGGAAAACAATAAAAAATAGAATGTTCCTGTAAGGCACTACAGCACATTAAGAATTATCTGAAACAAGGACTTTCAGAGGTATTCATTCATTTATGCATATATGCATTCATTCTACTAACCAATCTTAAATTTCTGGCATGGGCCAGGAATTGTTTTGGTCTCTGAGGCTAGAAATAAAACATTTCTAGATTGCAGATTCACAATCCATTGAAGGGGGGTGGAACCCATAGGCAGATTATTTGAATAAAACTAAAACAAACATATACACTACTGTGGTAAGAGGAGCAGTACAAAGGGTTTGTTCAGGAAAAGAACACCCCGAAGAAAGCATGACAACGAGGAGCTTGCAAGTGTGTGTCTATGCCTCTGTCTGGGTTGCAAATTATGTGGCATGGGTTGGGGGGACGAAGGAGATGGGAGGACATGGGGAAAAAGGGCATAGTAAAGATATGAAGGTGAGAAACAGCATGACATGAACAGTTTAGTATGACTAAAGCACAAATCGTGGAGGCAAGACTTGCAAGAAAGAGAATATCACAAATGGATAAGGCTGATGGTGAAGCATCTTCATGGCATGTTAAGACACTTGGACTTTTTTCCCATAGGCAATGGAGGGCTAACAAGAGGTTTTAATAAAACAGGGAAGTGAGGTGATCCTAATTGTGCTTGCCAGGTAACTGGCTCAAATAGTACAACTCTTGCATAAGTCATTATTGCACTAGGTCAACGAGTAGCCTGATCTCAGAGAGAAAGTGAGAACACCATGTAGCTTACGAGGTGCAGCAACATGAGTGTTCTGGGTAATAAGCAGAATCCTGATTAAGTCCACGGGGTTCTGGGTATGAACAGCAGAGCCCTGATTAAGCTATGGGTTCCTGAAAGACAGGTGAAGCAACCTCAATCACCAGGATTAGGCATTCTTACACATTGCTAGTAGAATAGTATTTTGGTAAAATGGTGGTATTATATAATTTAGAATTATGCAACAGATCCCATAACATTCATACCCTCTGGCTTAGTAACTATACATCTATAAAAATGTCCTCAAGAGTAAACGTATGGAAATGTTTATACACAAAGATGTTAATCACAGTAATTTTATGGTAGAAAATATTTTTTAATCCAACAATAGAGAAATAATTGAATAAACTATAACGAATTTATGCAATGAACTATTACATACTCATTATAAACTCATTTTACATATAATTTTAATAACAGCAAAAAAGCTTCCATTTTTGCAGTAAAAAAGCAATATACAAAATTGTATATATATGGTCACCTCTGTAAAAGTAACTTGTACATTAAAAAGTGAACTAGATATACATTAAAGGGCTAAGAGTATTAAGCTTAAGGTATAAGAATACAGACAGTTTTCTTCTTCTAATTTTATGTTTCCAAAATTTTCTATAACATGTATTTTGTTATTGGCAAAATAATTGTTAATTTTAAATACATTATTTTGGTTTTCTCATACTGGCCAAAGTGGAGTAAGCCCACACCCTCTCCCTCTTCCCACTGGTAACTCAAAACTCTGGAAAAAACACAAAACGAAACTTCTTGCGAACTGACAAAAATAATAGCAGGTGATTTATAAAGACAAGTCAAAACTTGGGGACAGCAAGTACAGTGGTGGTTTTCTGTATTTCCTCACTGACGGGTGTGCCTGAGTCCCAGAAGTGCATTTTGTGTACATATGGCAAAAAACTTCAAGCAAAAGCCCCTCTCTTGCTGCCCAGAAGACTTGGAAAATGAATTTCGGCAAACAGGACAGTATAAAGGGGATCTCTCTCTCTCTCTCTCTCTCTCTCTCTCTCTCTCCCCCCCCCCCCCCCCCTCTGTTTTCTCTACCAGTCCTGCTCAGAAGCCACCTGCAGTCACAAAGTTACACTATAGCCACAACTGCGATACAGCATTGAAAATCTGGAGAGAAAACTCATCTCCTAATCCAAAGGGACTGGGAAAATGAACCCAAATGACCTTAAGAATGTGAGGGTATCAGCATTTCACTTTCCCACCCCACCCTGTTCTCTGTCTGGTTGTTTCATCTCAAGGGCAGTTCCAGATGACCAGAACTCTACAATAGCACAAGGTGCTAAATTGAGAGAAACACTCACTCTTTTAGACAGAGAAACAGTGAAACAGACCCCTACGAATCAGAAAGTACCGAGGAAAATCCAACGAGGAAAGAGCTGGAGCAGGGGATCCTCTAATGCTTAGAAGACCTAAGTCTGGGTGTCCCAGGCTCACTCCAGTCAACCTGCACTTGCACAAAGAAACCCAGCAAAGACTGAGAACAGAGCCACCATGAGAATAAAAGCTACCATCTAAGTGCCACATAAATCCCACAGTGATGCATGTATAAAGTAGACCCAAAACAGCACAGCAAAGTCTTTAAAAACAGAACTGACAATGGGCAAACTGCACGGAAGTGGGGAAACCTGAGTTGATTGCTTGCTTGAAAAAAAAAAAAAAAAAAATTCTCCCATATGATGATAGTTTCTTTTGCTGTGCAGAAGCTCTTTAGTTTATTTAGATGCCATTTGTCAATTTTGGCTTTTGTTGCCATTGTTTTTGGTGTTTTGGACATGAAGTCTTTGGCCATGCCTATGTTCTGAATGGCATTGCCTAGGTTTTCTTCTAGGGTTTGTATGGTTTTAGGTCTTACGTTTAAATCTTTAATCCATCTTGAGTTAATTTCTGTATAAGGTGTAAGGAAGGGGTCCAGTTTCCGATGTACATGTATGTTTATTGCGGCACTATTCACAATAGCAAAGACTTGGAACCAACCCAATTGTCCATCAGTGATAGACTGGATAAAGAAAATGTGGCACATATACACCATGGAACACTATGCAGCCATAAAAAGGGATGAGTTCATGACCTTTGCAGGGACATGGATGAAGCTAGAAACCATCATTCTCAGCAAACTAACACAGGAACAGAAAACCAAACACCGCATGTTCTCACTCATAAGTGAGAGTTGAACAATGAGGACACATGGACACAGGTAGGAACATCACACACTTGGGCCTTTTGGGGGGTAGGGGGATTAGGGGAGGGGTAGCATTAGGAGAGGCATTAGCCCTAGCATCACACACAGTGAGGAACATCACACACCGGGGACTGTCGTTAAGTTGGGGGCTAGAGGAGGGATAGCATTAGGAGAAATACCTAATGTAGGTGACGAGTTGATGGGTGCAGCAAATCACCCTGGTATGTGTATATGTAAGAAAACTGCACATTCTGCACATGTACCCCAGAACTTAAAGTATTAAAAAAAAGTATTTTTTAAGAAAAAAAATCAACATTCTGAAGAGGATTTTAATAAGACTCAGAGTCTCATAAACTAATATTCAAAAAGTCAAGGATATAATCTAAACTCACTCAACATACAAAGAATTAAAAATACCTAACCAATTCAAAAGGAAATCAACAAACAATAGGTGTTAGTCCCAAGATGATTCTGAAGTTAAAATTAAAGATTTTAGAGCAACGATTGTAACAATGATAAAAAATACAAAATAAGTAAGTATACAAGTTTTGTTTTCTTCCTTATCTCTTTATTTGGGTTCAAGAGCAAAAAAACAACAAACAAAATCTAACATCTGAAATTTATGAATTTAATGAATTGTCTTAATATAATAATTGAAATGGAAAAAGAAATCACCAGTGAACTTTAAAATAAATCAATGGATATTATCTAGTCTGAAAAAGAGAGAAAATAATGACTGTTTAAAAACATGAATAGAATCTCAGAGATATGTGGGACAATATCTAAGGTTCAAGCTACTATGTTATTCAGTTCTCAGAATGAAAGTGATATTGATGCAAAAAAAAAGATTTAAAGATTAAAAACAAATAATGACCGAAAGCATCGCAAATTTGTTGAAACATTGATTAATAGATTCAATAAGCCAAATGAACCCTAAACAAGATAAATTCATAGAAAACCATACACAGACATATTACAATCAAATTGGTGAAAGCAGCAGGAAAAAAAAAGGAATATTACAGATAAAGGAGAATGCAAATTATTATAATTTCTCATAAGAAACCATGGAGGCCAGATGAAAATGAAACAACATTTGTAAAGCACTGAAGGAAAAGAACTCTCAAACCAGGATTATGATATTCAGTGAAAATATACTGTAGGAATAAACTCAAAAACATTCTCAGACAAAGGAAAGGAAATAGAATTTGTCACCAGCAGCCCTGTGATAAGAAAAATGCTTCAAGAAGTTCTTCATGTTAAAGGAAAATAAGGAATGAAGGAACAGCAAAGAAATAATAAATCGTAGAATAGATTTTTTTCCTCAAAGGATTTAAATATATATATGACACTTGAAAGCAAAGAGGTAGAAAGGAAAAAGAACAATATGGTTGTAAGGGCTCTAAGTTGATTGCCAAAGTCAGCTGTGTATACAGTAATAAAAAAAAGAAAACCATACAGTCAGGCATTGCTTAATGACAGAGATACATTCTGAGAAATGCATTGTTAGGTGATTTCATTTTTGCGTGAACTTCATAAAGCATACTTACACAAACCTAGATGGTGTAACCACTCCTAGGTTACAAACCTATATCGCATGTTACTGTACTAAGCCCTGCAGTCAACTGTAATACAATGGTAAGTATTTGTGTATCTAAACATGAAAAAGTACAGTAAAAATATAATTATCTTATGACCACTGTCATATATGCTTTTATCACTAACTAAAATGTTGTTATGCAGTGTATGACTGTAAAGAGATAAAGCAAAAAGACAATTGGTAAATAAAATAGTAAAAGATTCAAATAATACAAAAGAAGGCAAGAAGGACCAGCAGAGAAAGGAAAATACAGAAGGCACAAACAGGAATAAAATGTTCTACCTAAATTCAACCATACCAGTAATTATACTAAATGTAAATGGTCTAAACGTATGAAGTAAAAGATACAGTGTGAGACTGAACAACAACAAAAAAGATCCAACTATATGCTATCTACAAAAACCCATTCAATATAATTATGTAAGTGGTTTAAAAGTGAAAAGAAGGAAAAATATATATCATGCAAACTCTAATCAAAAGAAAGCTGGAGTAGCTATACTACTATTAGACAAAATAGATATCAAAACAAACAAAACTGAAGATAAAAAGGATCATTTTGGCTGGGCGCTGTGGCTCACGCCTGTAATACCAGCACTTTGGGAGGCTGAGGTGGGCGGATCACGAGGTCAGGAGATCGAGACCATCCTGGCTAACACAGTGAAACCCCGTCTCTACTAAAAATACAAAAAATTAGCCAGTGTGGTGGTGGGTGCCTGTAGTCCCAGATACTCAGGAGGCTGAGGAAGGAGAATGGCGGGAACCCAGAGGGCGGAGCTTGCAGTGAGCCGAGATTGCCCCGCTGCAGTCCAGCCTGGGCAACAGAGAGAGACTCTGTCTCAAAAAAAAAAAAAAAAAAAAAAAAAAATCAAAGGATCATTTCATGATGACGAAAGTATCAGTTCAACAAGGAGACAAAAATCGAATTGCATATATATCTAACAACTGAACACCAAAATACATAAAGCAAATTCTGATAGAACAGAAAATATAAATATGTTTATGATTGTATTTGAAAATATCAACACTCCTCTCAAAAACTAACAGAAAAAAGTAAAATCAGAAAGATATAGAAAAACTAAACAATACTACCAATTACCCTTGCCTAACTGACATTTATAGTACACTATACCAATAGCAGTAGACTGGGTATTCTTATCAAGTGAACAGAGAATATTCACAAAGATACCATATCCTGGGCCTTAAAACAAACAAGCATGGTAGCTCAGCCTGTAATCCCAGCATTTTGGAAGGCCAAGGCAGGAGGATTGCTTGAAGTCAGGAGTCCTACACCAGCCTGGGCAACAAACTGTGAGGCCCCCATCTGTACAAAAAAAAAAAAAAAAAAAAAAAACCAGGCACAGTCTCAAGTGCCTGTAGTCCCAACTACTTGGCACCCTGAGTTCGGAAGATCGCTTGATCCCAGGAAGTTGAGGTTGCAGTGAGCTATGATTGAGTCACTGCACTCCAGCCAGGACAGCAGAGTGAGACCCCATCTCTTAAAAGAAATAAAACTTTAAAACTTAAAAATGTTTACAAATTAAAAAAAAATTAAACTTTACAAAGTATTTTATCCTACCATAACAGAAGTAAACTAAAAATCACTAACAAAAAGATATCTGAAAAATAACCAAATATTTGGAAACTAAACACATTTCTAAATAATCCACAGGTCAAATGGGAAGCTTCAAGGAAAATTAGCACACACTTTGAACTAAATAAAAACAAAACGAAATTACCACACAGAACATTGTGGGATTCAGCTAAAGAAGTGTGCAAAGTTAATACCATTAAATGCTTATACAGAAAGGTCACAAATCATTAATATGAGCTTCTGCCTTATGAAACTAGAAAACACACACACCCCAACCACTTCATTGCATAATTCTCCAATTCATCAATAGTGTATTTTTTTTCATTTCAACTTCTGAGAAGGCAGTGAGGCAAAATATAATGTGCTAATAGGACTAAGACATCAAGATTCCTAAACATAAAGCCTCACTTTAATCTTAGTCTGGCTCTGAAAACAGTAATGCTTATTTGTTTACTATTGGAAACACAAAGCCAGAATAAGTAAAACATCTCAGCACAAGGGTGAGTTTTCATCTAATAGAAACAAGAATTTCAAGCCGCTGCTGGTTGTTCATAATTAAATAAGGATGATAAAGGAAAAGTCAATGTCATCAGAATTTCTACCAAAACATGCTTCACCATGGCAATTCTGTTTAAGCATTACCTGAAATAACAAAACCTACAGAATTTTATCTGCTTTCTACACACATCCATAAGTCTTTGAAATTAAAAGCACACACACACACCAAAACCCCAAAACACAGGCAATCACAGCCAATTGACAGCATTGGATGTAACTTTTTATTAAAGTTATTATAAAATTGAAACATTTCTAATATTTTTTAAACTGACCCTTGATTATGAGAACGATTTTTCAGTTAATCAAATAATTACCATCATTTCAAAAGAATGTGAATCACTCTGGCAATAACATAAGTCATAACTGAAACACCTCAGTGTAGTGGCCCTTGGCAGCAGGCCGCCTGCCTCTCTCCATACCAGTGGAGAGCTAAGCCTTTATTACACACTACCTGGAGTTGCCCAGGTGTTGAGGCTGCAGAATCAGAAGCCTACCATTTAAAAACCAACATAATAACAAACCCAGCGAAATGAAACAATTGCCCACCCTTGAGAGGCAAGGTTTACACTGCACTGTAATGGCAGGTGAAATGTACAAATCTGCGCTGAAAAGTCAGAGGAACAGGAAAACAAAAGCAGGCAGATCAACAGTAACAGACAGGGAGGTGTGGCCTGACTCCTGGAGAAAGGCTAGGGATTAACACATTGGCATGTGCCTTCCTGATTCATCAACAGGACTCTTCTGCACAGACTCCAGCGTGGAGGGTGGAAGACCCTTCGGGCTTAATTGCAGATTTAGGTTTGGGGAGAAGAGCACTTCTCATTTGCTCTTCCACTTTTGCCTTCAGTGTTCAAGATAATTGCTTAGTTTCAAATGTATAAACTCAGGGAAATGAATCTCTAATGAGAAATAAGATATCAATACAATACTATTAGTATGAATGTCACATACATAATCAATGAATATATACAGTGGAGTCACATGAAGATGAATACTGACCTAAAATTTTTTTTGCATACGCCAACCTAAACCTGTAGTTCTTTTCTAACCAGAATTGTCAGCAATAAGAATGAAGACGAGCAGTACCCGCTCCACACCAGGTCTGTTGCATGCATTACCTTACTCAATCCTCACTACTACACTGTGAAGCAGGTGTCATCACCTCTCCTCTACAAATGAGGGAACTAGTTCAAAGAGTTAAAATTGTTTACTCAAAATTGAAGAGTTAACACAGATTGGGACCTGAAATCAAACTCCAAGTATGATGCCGGAGTGTTTCTTACCCTAGTCTGCCTCCACTAGAGCAAAGGGCACTTGCCTGTCTTTAGTTATCTTAATAGTGACAGCAAGTAGAATTCCAAAGGCCTAAATTTTGATGGATTTTTCTAGCACCAGGCAGTGTCTGGCACAGAGCCAGCACCAAAGAATTTACTAAACTGAGTGCAATTCTAAGAAGTGACAAACTACACAATAGACACCCAAAAATACACCAATGAAACCGGAAGAAATTACGCCTTCTTGAACATTCATGCAAACAACACAGAAAAAAATGGAAGCAGCGTAGGCTTTGGTGTCAGGGGATGTTGAGTGCAAAACCCATCTCTGCCACTTTGAAGGTATTTAAATGTTTCTTAGGCTCAGCCTCCTAATCAGTAAAATGGGAGTTATAACACTTCCTGGCATTGCTCTCAGTATTAAAGCAAGAACGTACGCAAATACCTACCAGAATACCTAGCACACGGAAAATGAGCAATATTACTGCCCTTCCTTCATAATGTCGTTTCCCCAAACTTATTTTTATAAAGTATATGACTGCTAGAGCAAGTGCCTCTGAATAGGAATTTAATCTAATAAGAATATTATTAGGAAAGGTGAACTGAGTGAAAATAAGAAGTAACACATAACTGCTGCCTTTATAAATACCCTTTCAGAAGCAGCCTCCAAAGCTAGCTAGCTGGCCCAAGTTTTTCACCTCCAGCCTGCTGCTTTAACTCTAACCCATAAGTGGTGCAAAGTAGTTCCCTATCTGACAGCTGCTTAGCATCCCACATGAAATAGCACTCACAACCCAGTTCAGACTCTGCTGTGCTGGCCATATCACCAACTTCCACTATATTTGAGTAGCAGCAGGCCCCTGTGGCAGGACTGCCATTGAAATAAAAAGAAGTATGGCAGGGAGAAGTCTTTTTCATAAACTGCTAAGTATTGCTGTGCCTTTTCCTCTTCCAGGCACTAAATGCATTAATTCAGAACTCACGCAGTGTGCAGGCAAAGAGATAGGAAATGTTCAAACACTCATCCATCTTTCCCTCTGTCCCCTCTTCTTTTCTGCCTCCTTTCCTGCCTTCCAACACTTTTACAGTGGATTATTCCTGCCTATAGTTGGATATGATGTTTTGAAGAATATAATGACAAATACGTGCACACTAATGTTGGATCATTCTTTCAAAAAGAGGAAAAGGAAGGGAAAAAATTTCAGATCTTTATGAGGAATATGTAGAAGTGACTGCCTTATTATGATCTTGATGAATTTTTCTTTCTCTCACAAGGAGATTACCATAGTTACTGCCAGTAGCATTTTGTAATGCCCTTTCAGTCAGTTGGAGGAAAGAGGCAAAAGTTCAATAATGATTAGGAAAATACTAACAAGTTCGTTATAGTAAACATGGGGTTTTCCTCCCCTTACTTTTGAATAGATGTGATTTAATAAAATACTAAACAATTGTATTATTAAAAGTTTTGAGAAACTACCTTTTATTATAAGTAAATGTAATTGAAATTGCTCATTACTTTTATAAAATTGTGCTGGATATCTGAATGTCACTCTTAGGAAATACATGCTTTTACTTATCTGAAGTTGTGATTACAAATCTGAGAATACACAATTAGTTCTTATAACAGAAAATATTGCCTTTACTAATCTTGGCCTTATATTTAATTATATTTAAAATTGCTTCACAATAAATTCATCAACAATTTTACCAAGATACTCCCTGTATCTAAATCTAAATGTCAAGTCATAAAATTTTCAAAACACAATTATGTACGTACACTTAAAAACAGAGGAGGCAGAAAGCATTATCCCAAGATGCCATATTTCTATTTCTGAAAATTATGCATAATGAAATTGTGTCAAATAGAAGTGTTGAATATTAAGCGTTACAATAGTTAAAATATAATTTAGATTTTTAAAATCAATACGGGTACCTAATTACATATGTCTACATGTATTACTCAACATAAAATGTCTCACTAGAAAAGATGTTCAGTGTCAATGCTGAAATACGAGGTTTCACCTTTTAAAAGAAAAAGAACACACTATTGTATTATGCTAATTGACACTGACAACAAGTTCAAGTCTACAATAATAAAATGAAACTGTCCCTTAAATACGGTATTGTTTCCCCCCACAATGGGGTCTGATAGCACTACCTTTCAATTCACAAAAACGATAAAATGGTCATATCAAATCTATAATGTCAACAGGTTTATGATCACAAACACTTGATGAACATTGCACCTACCCTTCAATAATGCTTGCAGTGTGACAGGGTCTGACGGTTACCATAGTGATCATGTGGCAGCTTCTGATTTATTACCTTGTTCCCCAGGACTGTGATGGCTCTTCGGCTATACCTTCAGCAGCTATTTCAGATTTGAGAGCTACACTATGATAAATGTCTACTATCTAAAAGATGTACTCAACAGAATGTAACCTTGGAGAGCAGTGCTTTAAATGCAAATTGCCAGCTTTGCCTTCCTCTTAGAATATGAAAGAGTAATTCCAAAGCCATGAAAACCGGAGACCTCTGGCCTCTGACACAGGGATTCTTTTCCTTGGGGACTGTCATTTTCAGGGATACCACCCAGTGAATATTTAAGCAGTCTGAAACAGAAAATGAGGCAATGAATTCTGCTGAGGCTTGCCCAAGTAGCACATTGATTACAAAAGCAGGCATGAGTCTAAGCAATTAGTGAGGCATTCAGTTATATGGCGCCAAATGTGCAATGTATTTAGAAAAGTTATCACCACCGGTCAATAAATTATGTCATTTCATCTCAACTAATTGACACAGCTAACGCTTCCACACAGAAACCTGAAAAGAACATTTCAGAAAATAAATCTCACAGTCGGGTGTCCATTTGCCAATGCTTCCTACTTACATGCCAAAGGAAATGAGTTCTTATTAAAAAAAAAACTACCCAGTTTTATCTGATTTTTGCCTTAGGAAACACCACACACAACACCAGATAATTGTCACAGAAGTTTGTCACACAACTAGGTAGCACATAGATGCCAGTAGTCACCAGTGCATGTATGAATTAACATCCTAGAAAGATGATGACATATATCATTTGATACCATTACCTTGATTCTCTCTATTCTTTCATTTGACTGTATGGCAAAAAAATACTCCCTAGCAAGCTTATCAAGCTCATGAGCACCGTACACTAATTTGTGTATTAGCAAGTCCCACATGGCTACCAAGTTATTGATTCTGCCATCTAATTCCCTTGCCTTGACAGGAAGGATATTGCTTTTAGGATAAATAAAACAATCTCCACAATCATTTATGTACAGTTCTTAGAGTTTTGTTTGCAGAAATGTTTTTGAAGGAAGAAAACACAGACAGTATTTTCACAGCACAGATCAGCACAAATGAAGACCAGTTTACTCTCTTTTTTGCAAATACTAAAGCATAACCATAGCCAGGGATGTGCTCTTCCTGACTCACAAAACCCAGAAGTTGAAATATATATTCCATTTTCTGCTTTGTTGATTCATCAAATCTGTGCAATTTCTGTCTATGTAGTACGTTAATGGGCTCTTCATAAATCATTGCTGACTTAACCAAAGACTTACTTGATACTAACTCTTAAATTTTGTTTTACTGGTAAATGGGGTAGTGGAAAAGTCAAATAAGTCAAAAGACCTCTCATTTTCAAACAACTGGAATACAGACATATTTGCCAAATAGTTCCAGAACTACTTTCAAATTACAAATCATATTTTGGGGGATAGGGGAAGGCAGAAATTGACTGCTTTGAATTAGCTATTTGATTCTGTACTGGAAAAAGAAAACCTGATAGAATACAGACAACTCTTCACCTCCTCCTCTACCCATAATGCCTCCCAGCTCCTTATCACAAATGGTTACACATCAGTAAGCATTGCAAGCTATTTAATTGAATCTGACCTGTCTGTTCTCACTAATTCTCACTAGGAATTCACTGGTACTATACAAGCATGAGACCAGTATGGGACTAATATCTTTTTATTTCAGACCAGATACACAAGAAGGAGAATTCAGACAATCAGATCAAGTATTGAGAGGTCACAAGATATCAGCATCTATAAGAGACTATTATGTTTAAAAACTATATCCATGTATTTGGTATTAAGAAGTCCCAAAGTTAAAAAACAATTTATGTACCTCATAGCATTTCTACCTGGCACAGGAACAAAATTAGGCAAACACATAAGTTGCAAATCTGGCTTGGCCTTAATTGTGCAAACAGTGAACTAGCATTTTTACATAGGTCTCCATTTCATTCTGTCCTTGAAGCTATGGCATCAGCCCTAACATTCCCAGAACCTGGTACTCCAAACCTACTTTACAGGTCCCAATCCTTACCACTAATACAGTGGCTTCACATCTGCACCTCCAACTAGAACAATTTGTAAACAGAACAAGAAAAACGCTGGTTTTTACAGGCTCTCTGATCCCATTCAATTTCCTCCCTACCCCCACTAAGCCACCAAGTATAGTATAGACAGGTGATCAAAACCAAAATGGCAAAACCCAGGATAGCCAACACAATATTGAAAATGAAGAACAAAGTTGCAAGAGTGACACTACTCATGTTCAAGACTTACCATAAATCTACAGTAATCAAGATAGTGTGGGTTGATGAAAGAAAAGGCAAATAGATCAATAAAACAGAACAGAGACCCTAGAAATAGATCCATATAAATACAGTCAGCTGATCTTTGACAAAGGAAAAAAGACAATATAATGGAACAAAGAGAGTGTTTTCAACAAATAGTGCTGAAACAACTGGACATCCACATGCAATAAAAAAAGATTAATGTAGACACAGACCATACACTTTTCACAAAAATTTAGTCAAAATGAATCATAGACCTAAGTGTAAAACACAAAACTATAAAACTACTACAAGATAACATAAGAGAAAATGTAGATAACCTAGGGTTTAGCAATGACTTTTTAGATATGATACCGAAGGCACAATCCATGAAAAAGAACGGATAAATTTGTCTCCATTATAATTAAAATTTTCTGCTCTCCGAAAGATATTCAGAGAATGAAAAGACAAACCATAGATTGGGAGAAAATATTTGCAAATGATTACAGGCCCATTATCCAAACTATACAAGGAACTCTCCAAAACACAATAAGAAAACAACCTGATTTAAAAATGGACCGAATACCTTAACAGACACCTCACTAAAGAGGCTGTATAGATGGGGCAAAAGCATATGAAAAGATGCTCCACCAGAAAAATGCAAATTAAAACACCAATTCAATACCACAACACACCTATTAGAATGGCAAAATCCAGAACACCAACAACACTAAATGCTGGCAAGGATGTGCAACAACAAGAACCCTCATTCATGGCTAGCAGGAATGCAAGATGGTACAGCCATTTTGGAAAACAGTTTAGCGGTTTCTTGGAACGTTGAACATACTCTTACCACATGATGCAGCCCCTTGGTATTTACCCCAAGGAGTTGAAATCTTATGTCTAGACAAAAACCTGCCTACAGATAGTTACAGCAGCTTTACTCATAATTGTCTGAACTGGGAAGCAACCAAGATGTCCTGCAGTAGCTGAATGGATAAACTGTGGTACATCCAGACAATGAAATATTATTCGTCCTTAAAAAGTAATGAGCTATCAAGTCATGAAAAGACATGAAAGAAACTGAAATGTATATTACTAAGCAAAAGAAACCAATCTGCATACTACACAGGCTACATACTACATAATTCCAACTCTGACATTTTGGAAAAGGTGAAACTATGGAGACAGTAAAGAGATTTGACAGGGTTAGCAGGGAGGAAGGGATGGGAATAGGCAGAACAGAGAGAATTTTTAGGGCGATGAAACTACTCTGCATGATACCACAATATTGGGTACACATCAATAGACATTTGTCCAAAACCACAGAATGTGTGACACCAAAAGTGAATCCCAATGTCAACAATGGACTTTAGGTAAAAGTGATGTGTGGATGTAAGTTCAATTATTATAACCAATGTACCACTCTGGTGGAGGATGTTGATGATGAGGCAGGCTATGCATGTGTTACGGCAGAGGGTATATGAAAAATCTCTGTAACTTCCACTCAATTTTGCTGTGAACCTAAAACTACTCTAAAAAAATAAAAGTATGTATATAAATTACTCCAAAAACTACTCTAAAAAACTACTCTAAAAAAATAAAGTATGTATATAAATTACTCCAAAAACTACTCTAAAAAACTACTCTAAAAAAATAAAGTGTGTATATAAAGAGTTTTTGTAATAAAACATATCTATCTATCTATCTATCTATCTATCTATCTATCTATCTATAGGTTTGGTTTCATTTTTGTTTAAGGAAAATGGGGCCAGGCCTGGTGACTGACATTTGTAATCCCAGAGCTTTGGGATGCTGAGGCAGGAGGCTCACTTGAGCCCAGGAGTTCAAAACCAACCAGGAGTTCAAAACCAACCTGGGTGAGACTCTGTCTCTACAAATAAATAAATAAATGTATAAGAATAAATTCTAGGGCCAGGCGCAGTGGCTCATGCCTTTAATCCCAGCACTTTGGGAGGCCGAGGAGGGCGGATCACAAAGTCAGGAGTTCGAGACCAGCCTGGCCAACATGGTGAAATTCTGTCTCTGCTGAAAATACAAAAATGAGTTGGGCGTGGTGGTGCATGCCTGTAATTCCAGCTGCGAGGGAGGCTGAGGCAGGAGAATTGCTTGAACCGGGACTGGGAGGCAGAGGTTACACTGAGCCGAGATTGCACCACTTCACTCCAGGCTGGGTTACAGAGTAAGACTCCATCTCAAAAAAAAAAAAAAAAAAAATAAATTTTAAAGGAAAATAGAGTGTAAATCTACCAATTCCTTCCTGTCATTGAATTGTAAACCAACTAGCACCCACCCATCCAAACCCAGTGCTAGAAAAGGAAAAAAAAAAAAACAAAAAAAAGATGTTGAGGGAGAGGTCTCCAGTCTTCAACACCTTCTGTTTCAGCAGCTCCTGCAAATCCTGTCCCTTCACTTTTCTTACTCATGTAGCCCACTAGGAGTTAACAACTGTCAGGCAGGCAAGAGTCGCTGTGGCCCAGAGGTCACCAATCTTATTAAATCCCTATGCCGCCACTGGGACTAAGTAATGCCCACGCTGCTCAGAGCAAGGCAGCGGGGGAAATGATTGAAGAGACAGAGTTAGAAAAGCCAGAGCGGAAATGAAAAATGAATAAGAACTGAGTAAGTGGTAGAAAAACCAAATACTTCCACATATGGACTGTCCCTACTTTTCATCTCAGAATACAACGATGAGCCAGGCGCGGTGGCTCGCGCGTGTAATCCCAGCACTTTGGGAGGCCAAGGCGGGCGGATCACGAGGCAAAGAGATGGAGACCATCCTGACCAACGTGGTGAAACCCCCGTCTCTACTAAAAATATAAAAATTAGCTGGGCGTGGTGGCACGTGCCTGCAGTCCCAACTACTTGGGAGGCTGAGGCAGGAGAATCGCTTGAACCTGGGAGGCAGAGGTTGCAGTGAGCCGAGATCGCACCACTGCACTCTAGCCTGGTGACAGAGCAAGACACCATCTAACAACAACAACAAAAAAGAATACAATGATCAAGAAGGCATTTGGTGTAATCAACCATTGCAAC
The DNA here is from genome assembly GCF_024542745.1 of Macaca thibetana thibetana. Classification (NCBI taxonomy): domain Eukaryota; kingdom Metazoa; phylum Chordata; class Mammalia; order Primates; family Cercopithecidae; genus Macaca; species Macaca thibetana. The sequence continues at coordinate 73,542,700 of NC_065588.1, read as the reverse complement.
AGGGAAACTCCCCTAAAACAGAGCACAATCTTACATTTTTGCGATAGATGTCATTCTACTGTGAATATACTGCCCACACCCAGAAGTACTGGTGTAGTCATCCTTTGGCATTTTGTAGACAAGTGTGAAAATATGAAACATATTGACATTTATTTTTATAATGGCAATGGTCCAAGACAGAATACACTGTCTTTCATTTTAATGAACAAGAATTGGACTGGAACAAATACACATGATATAGCTTCTCACTTTTTAATCTCATTTACATATGCTAAATACATTATTAAGCAATCTTTCTAGTGTTGTCTTAGCTATACAATTACAGGTTTATGTCTTGTTTGTAAATGTTTATAGTTGAGGGAGAAGCAATGATTATTGAGTCTTTATAAAGATCATAATATTAGGTACAGAAACCTAGTGATCATTTTCAAACACTATAAATTGAACAGAAGTGGTTGGCTTTATTTATTAAGAAAAAAATTTTACTTCATAATGCATAAAACTTCACTTATTTAAAAAAAAAGCCTCTATAAGTACATTCAAGATTATAATCATATTATATTCTTCTTGAAGTTTTAAAAATAGCATGTAACAAAAGAGATATAGCTAATCTAAAGATATCAGGATGGTAAGGCCATGGCATGTGAAAAGCCATTGAAGGTGATTATCTAGCCCAGGGAGGTCAGCTCAACTCAAGAAGAGATAGGTATGTGTGAGGGGAATTAGACATGCTCTTGATGGCACCAGATATCAAAGTAGTAACAATGGTTAGGAGGTTTAGGGAAATAGATATCAACTTAAAATGAAAAGTTTTATTTTGAAAAATTACCATGACTTAAAGATAGGAAGAGCTTCATAAATTAGTGTATAAGGATTGTCTAAAAAGAATACCTAGAAGGATGGTTAGAGTCTGACTTAAGCCTCCATAATACTTCAGGGTCTTTTGGACCAGATAGACTATGATATGAGATCACTGGAAATGTTAACCACATATAGAATAATGACATGCACTACTCGGAAATACTCTAAGGACTAATTAGCAGCTGAGTTGCTTGCTGCCAATGCCAAATGGTCATCCAAAATTTAAGTTACTAACATTTGTTTCCTTTTTCTCAAAATATGGTTTTAATCAAAACAGGACTAAGCAAATGAACCGAGAAAATACTCAAAACCTTCAATATGGCACCAACACAGCTCAAATACTTTATTCTTCTTTCCTTCTAATCCCTAGGCCATTTTCCACTGGCAGAGAAGACAGAACAGACTGAATAAACACAATAGAAAAATTGGTTTTGATCTCTCAAATCAACAAGCCACTTCTGTGCCCTTTCAGCTGACATCACAAATCACTTTAATATAATTTTCTCTAGTTCCTTTATAAACAATGCCTTAAGTGGTGGGCTAAGTGGGGGGAAGTGCTCAAGGAATCAGCGTTTTTCCACTGGTGTTTCACAGCCATGTGACTGCTCGTTTCTACTTACTGATGTGTATACGATACGTATTCATTAGCTGTTCTGTTGTAGGGAAGCTGGACTAGACAGCTTTAAGCTCTCTTTCAAACCTAAGAGCTGATAAACTTATGCAACTTGGAAATCAAAGCTGAATCAAACTGCAAACAATATACTAAATCTAAAGATTTTTGAAATACTGATATTTTTCCTCTCCCCAGGAAGACGGAGTGTGTTACAATTTCTAATTCATTCAATACCTGAATACCTACTATGTGCTAGACACTGTTCTAGGAACTAGGCATACAGCAGTAAACTAAAGAAATCCACGGCAATAAACTAAAGAAATAGTGACACATTTGAACAGCTCTAAAATACTTGAACTATAAAAAACCAAAGCTATTATAAACATTCATTCATAAAGATTATATAATGTATATATGTATATATACTTGATGTATAAGTCATATAGTAAAATATGATCTAAGAATTTGCAGAGACAGCACAATTCTACGAAAACTTAATAGATTAAGCACTAGATGGATCCAAAAGGTACGTAATAACTATTCAAAAGCTGAAGAGTACTATTCCAATGCCTAGATGCATGGACCATCATCAGGCACAGATGATGTGATCAAAAACTACTTCCTGTAAGTGATTTTCTATTTATTATGAGCCTGTAATCAACAAGCAAGCATTGGGTGTCTAATAGCTGTAAATTCTACCATTCATTCTACCTTTAAGTGCTTACTATATGCAAGTTCCATGGTGGAATATAAAGATAAAAGACATAGTCCCATGTTTCAAGTATTTCAGAGTATACTAGCCAAAATTAGACACATATAAATATAGAAATCATAATATAATATAGTTTAAAAACTATCATAAGTCAGGAATTTTGAGTGTAATATACAGTACCGTATTGACTATTCACCACCACCAATTGTAAAATATACTATCATGTTATAACAAGAAAATAGGAAACAATAAACAAAAAATGATAAAGGAATAACATACTATACTAGGGAGGAAAAGAGAAGAGTGCCAATCAACCAAGATGCATTTTTTTTTTTTTTTTGAGATGGAGTCTCGCTCTGTTGCCCAGACTGGAGTGCAGTGGCACGATCTCGGCTCACTGCAAGCTCCGCCTCCCGGGTTCACGCCATTCTCCTGCCTCAGCCTCCCGAGTAGCTGGGACTACAGGTGCCCGCCAACACGCCCGGCTAATTTTTTTTGTATTTTTAGTAGAGACGGGGTTTCACCGTGGTCTCGATCTCCTGACCTCGTGATCCACCCGCCTTGGCCTCCCAAAGTGCTGGGATTACAGGCGTGAGCCACCACGCCCGGCAATGCATTATTAATTGTAAAGATTTGAGAGATTTTAAAATGTGGAAAAATTTGTTTATTAGCATCAAAGAGAAATGATACTAACCAAAAGTAATTAAATTAACAGCTTTCTATAAATACAGGACTATACAGAAGGAAAATTATCTATGCTTCCAATGAAGATTAACTCAATCACCAGACAGAAATATACCATGATGCAATGTCAATTTCAGCAGCAGATAAAGTACCATACCGACCTTGAAAGTGTTCTTGGAAAGCATCCTTACTCAGTCACTTATTTTGTACCATCCCCAATTTTGCCATCCCTAAGAGACAATTATTCCCACAAAAATCTGTACATGTGTTTGTTTTTTCTTTCAGTTTGGAAACCACAGTTGTGCTTTATACGCTTTTAAGGGCAAAAACTATCTTATTGACTTCTGAATCCTAGCTCAGTGCTTCTTTAATGAATCAGCAATGATTCTTCAACATATCTGAAACAACAGACATGACCAGCATAAGACAACCAAGACTGGTCTATAAATAGTAGAGCATAAGGCAGGGCATAAAACCAACAGACTCTCAAACTTCTCAGCCCCAGTTTTACTATCCTATCAAAGAACTGTTTGCTGGTATTACTGGAGAGTTATGAATAGCTTCATTTCATAACTTACTAAATTAGAAGAAAACTGTGTCTGAAACAAGGATTAAAATACAGCTCTAAAGACACAAAGAGAAAGGAAATACTTGCAGAATAATACCCTAGGCAAATAATCAAATTTGAATTGGAGCTGGGACTTTCTCTCTTAATGATAGCATAGAGATAAACAGATGTGGTCCACATCTGAGTGCATTTTTAAAATGTAGCAGGTCACTGGGTAAGGGCATGTAAAAATTAAGATATTAGCACTATAAAGTACTTCAATATTATTGTCAGGCCATCATATAAAGAAAAGTCTCCACAGAAAGAAAAATGCAAGAGTATGAAATCTGTAAGGTAGCATGTGTATTTAGAGATGGGGTTGCACAGAGGTGAAGTCCTGAGTTACATTTATTACAAACAGGAATCTCCAAGATGTTTCTTATTGCCATTATGGGTAACAACAGAATTACATGTTCCATTTCTTTTGTGCTTACTATGTGCCAGGTGCCATATACTGTGTTAAGCACTTAAGATATAATGTCTCACTTAATTCTCATTACCCTCCTTCACTCCCCATTTCTAATGTTGCCAACTCTTGGTAATTATAGCACCTAAATTTCTCTCCAGTCATCTTCACCTCTCCAACCCCACTACCACTACACTAAACTGGTCCCTTTAATATAAACCTCCCCTTTAATATAAACCAATGAATGCATTTCCTTACTAAACTCCTATTCTCAAGTCTCAGCCCTCTTCCAGCTCTTCCCCCATATTGCTGGTGGACTTATCTTTATAAATGTAAGCTATCACTCTTTCTAGTGCCACTGGTTCTAAACCCTTAGCAGAGCACGTGAGTTCTGCATAATATAGATCCTAGCTGCCCTTCAAGACTTTACTGCCCCTTCCAACCTTTAGTTCTAGGCTCCAGCCAGGCGGCACTTTCATCATATTTTTAGTACCCGACACATGCCATGCCACTTTACCTCTCCATGCCTCCTGCAAACTGTTATAGACCCTACAAGACTCAGCTCAAACATCACTTCTGTGAAGATTTCCATGACACAAACCCTCACCTCCTAGCAACCACCACCTGTCAAGAGATGGCAGCCTAAAAGTAGACATGTATTCTTCACACTTCCAAAGTACAAGGCTCATTCTGTGGAAGTCCATTGGTGAGAGTGTGGGGGACTGAACAGAAAAGTCTGGACACCCACCCCAAGGGCATGCTTTAAACTCAGTTAATTTCACCACAGTCTAGTGTAGCTCAGTTCCATCAGTGACAGAGTTGACCAGAATGGAGAAGCCAACTCATACTAACCAAATAGTAAATGACTTACACAGTCTTTAGTTCAGCAGCTAATCGGGGCAGCAAAAAGAAGCATGTGAAATGACAGTGTCAACACATTTCTTTTTGTCTTTATTATATCTGGTTCTCATTAGGTTCTGATCCTATTTATGCCTGAGGCATGCCTCATTTTTATAGCTTCATTGGGGCAAGATAGATCACTTCTTTCTTTGTCTACCCTGCCTTGGGAGATGATTTTCAAAAAGTCAAATCCTTATATCTCTTTTCCTTTTCATTTTAATCTTCATAAAGACATGCTTTCACCACATCATGCCAGAAAATGAGTAACTGTGCTAACAGCACCTAAGAAAATATGCAAACTACTAACATTTCTGAAGCCAAGAAGGATTTAACACATTGTCTTTATCTGATTTCCTTCCTAAAAATAAAAATTGAGTGAGTGTGTACCAGGAAGTATATTTGCAGTAGGTAAATATGTCTTATGTACGTTCCACTTTACTCCAACTCTTTCTAATTTCTTCCTAGAAATTATGTACTCACATGAAACTAGTTATTATGTTTACAGAAAATAAACATAAAGTCAGCATTTCAGCAGTAATACACATGAGCAGCTATTTCTTTTGCCTGCGGTGTGTATAAGACCAAAATATTTTAAAACATGTTATACCACTTTGAGGTATTATCTGTTGTTGATTGCCACTAACTCTAATTTTATATCAGCAGGAGAGAATATTGCTTGAAAATATTAAATGAACCTATACATTTGGGTTCTCTATTGTCAAGTTTTCCTAGCATACAATTCCTTTGGGTAATAATATAGACAGTGCTGGATGAATAAAACTCCCTTGCTTAGGACATACATTTTTCTAATCCAAACGTAAATGCAAAAATCGGTTATGTCAAAATTTCATACAATGTTCTTGTAGAATTTTTTTTTTTTTTTTTGAGACATTGTGTCACTCTGTTGCCAGGCTGGAGTGCAGTGGAGAGATCTCGGCTCAGTGCAACCTCCGACTCCCTGGTTCAAGCAATTCTCCTGCCTCAGCCTCCCAAGTAGCTGGGATTACAGGCACGCGCCACCACGCCCAGCTAATTTTTGTATTTGTGGTAGAGATGGGGTTTCACCATGTTGGCCAGAATGGTTTCTATCTCCTGACCTCGTGATCCACTCGCCTCAGACTCCCAAAGTGCTGGGATTACAGGTGTGAGCCACTGTGCCCAGCCAAAATTTTTTAAAGAGAAGAGAAGAGGAAAAAGAGAAAGACACCAAATTCTAACAAATGGGACCTGAGGAAGCTTCAGACAGTGATTAACAAATGCCTCAAAATCATCAAGTGGCATTGTTATTTGAATAATATTAACCACGGACAGACACCACAGTACACAAAGGCTGTTCAGAATTAGAAAAGCTACTGACTCAGCTAAATCACACACAATATACTGGCGACCAGCACACAAAGGATTAGGCATCCAGCAAGCTAGCTGGGCCAGAAATGAATGTCAGAACATATATGTAGTAAACAGTAGTCAATGACCTGGTTCCTGCCCACCCCATTACTCAAATAGGCTGTCTTCCAGCTCTTTTGGATTGGAAGAAAATAATTTAACACTGGATCACATCATGGATGGGAATATATGAAGAAAATAATCCTAAAAATTCCATCCTTAAAAAGAGTTCTGTATCTTAAACAACAGGCAAAGTATTAGAGAGCTATAACTCTTAAAGGAGGGATACTCTCAAGAGGGGTTTAATATTCCTTTTCTAAATATTTTTGCTTAATTCTGCTTCTTAAGATTACCAATAACAAAATAAGGAAATGCATTCTTGGGGAGTCAGAGATTCAGATTCTACATCCAGTTTTCTCACTTGGTGACACTGGGTTTCTTACTTCTTTAGATGTGACTTTTTTCATTGTTAAAAAAAGAAAGGTGTACCTAGCTTATCCTAAATTATATCGAGTGTACAAAAACAGCTTGGAGTTTGTTGTTACGTACTAGACTTCTACTTTTTAAATGAACAAATTAGAATAAAAATAATACAGATTTCAGTGAATGCACTTTTTATCCACTGGAAGGCTGAAGTCTAGCTATCCTATAAAAATGGTTGTCACTGTTTTCCTTTAGAATTCTCCAAAGGTGACTTTATAATATCTCTTAGCAATATACTCTCATATTTAGATAAGGAGAAAAAGCAGAATAAAATGTTATACAAATTGCTCATATCAGGGCATAGATGGAGCCTTGGCTAACACAAACCACAAGACATGGCCTTTTTAACATTTGGGGAGGGAAGTAGAGAAAATGTATCAGTTCTTAATAAAGAATAAAAGTACTGAATCTGTCCCATAGCCAAATCACTACAGAAAGGGTTAGGAATAGAAGGTGAAATCCTGACTTTGGTTTCCTCTTTATTATTACACCTCTAAAGCACGGTTTCCCAAACATTATTCTATGAGATGTTCACAGATGCCTATCTGAAAAAGGGGTTCTGTGACCAAATGCAGAAAGAAACAGTTAAATAGGTTTCTCCACTGCTGACCTTTTCATAGCCATGTAGTACAAATATAGATCTGCATCTCCCAAGGAGGAATACACAAGGCATCAACACCCTACCTTTGCCTCCCCACAACTGAAATACCTATTAACCCTTCCTGAAACAGAACAGGATACTCTTCTACCTACTAGAATATATTGAAAAACATAAAAAAAAAGAGCTAATCTAGGTTTTCCCTCAAATTCCCACCAGCCCCCTCACTATTTTCCCATACACAAAATTTAAACTCTACTTCAGGTTACGTATCAAGGAAGTTACTACAATTAAATAGTTTAGTGAATAACAAAATGCTTGAATGAACGAAAGAAATCCCCTCTTCAACTGTATTGCCCACAACCTTTTCAGAGTATGTCAAATTCACTGAACAAGATTAAATTGCTATTATTTCAAAAGGTCTTTTTTCTCTTTTGCAGATGACAGACATATACTACTATGAAACTCTGCTCCACGAACATGAATTCATTCATCTACCTATTTCCCTCCTCACTACCCCTTTCTCTCAACACACACACAGGCATACAATTTCATGATAAAATATCTCAGGAACAGAAAAGCAGCACAATCACAGCATTACTCCTGCAGTTTCTCCTTATACAACCTGCAGTGTAAGGGAAGGTCAGTAGCATAAAAAAAGGTGATGACTTTGAAATGTGTGTCATGAAACCGAGCTATTTATCAACAAGCCTGACAAGAATAAGGTGAGAGCCCATTTCAGCTGGCCAGAATGACTGCTGTACATCACACTCAGAGGCAGTAAGCCAAGACAGAAAGAGGGTTACCAAGTTGTTATGGTAACTAAATTGTAGCTGGTTCCATAAAACATTAGCTTTTCTATCCCAGGGCCTGTGTTTAAAATTCAATGCAAGTCAAGGTCTTTAGTTCAAATGAGGCAGCTAGTGGTCCTCTCAACCTACAATAAACCACGCCAAGAACGAACTCCATTTGTGCAGAGCACAGCAGCAGCCACAAACCAGCAAGCTCAGCTGCTCCAAGCCAAAGGGATTCTCCCATTAACCCTCAGCCCTATGACATCATGACCAAAGCTGCAACCTACTCCAGCTGACTTCACCGACAGACCAGCACTATCCACAAAGGGAAACAAAACAAAGATGCAAAACAAAGGTCAGAGAAACCACAGCTGAAAGCAAAATCAGAGGTGGAACAATCCTCTGATATCCTCAGCACATGTGGATCAGTGTTTAAGGGAGAGGCTTCAGAGTTCAAGAGATTCAACTTGAATATCAATTCCCTTCCTCAGTGCCTGTGTGACCTGGAGAAAGAGCCTTCTTTTCACTTAAGCCTATCTGTAGTACAGAAGTAATAATTGTAAGGTTGCATAGTGGTGACAAGTGTGAGCATTGGCATCAAACAGCTTGGATTTGAATCCTTTTTCTGCAGCTGACTAGCTGCATGACTTTAGGCAAGTTACTTAACCTCTCCCAAGTTACTTGCCTCTCAGTGCCTTCAACTGTAAAATGAGGATACTGCCACCTACTCCTTACAGTTGTTGTGAAGATTACAATAAGATATTACAATAAGATTACAAAGCAATAATGCTTTGCCTGCATTATATGAATGTAATACATGTTGGCTATTGCTATCATTCTGGTGGTGACAATTATTGCCATCAATGGTAGACAGAATGGCCCCCATCCCGAAAGAGGTCCATATCATAATCTCTGGAACCTATGACTGTTACCCTATGTGTCAAAAGAGACTTTGGAGAAGTCATTAAGTATCTTGAGATAGGATTATTATCCTGGATTATTCCAGATGGACTCAATGTAATTGCAAGGATCTTCATAGGGTAAAGAAAGAGAAGAGGATGCAATGACAAATGTAGAGGTCAGACAGAGAGATCTGAAGATGACACACTGCTGCTTTTAAAGATGGAAGAAGACACATGCCAAAGAGCACAAGGTAGCCTCTAGAACCTGGGACCTTTGGAAAGAATGCATCCCTGCTTACACCTCACCTTGACTTTAGAACTTTTGACCTCCAGAACTATAAGATAATAAATGTGTCTTGTTCTAAGCTACTACATTGGTAGGATTTGTTACAGCAGCAATAGGATACAAACATACTAGCTTATTAATATATAAAATAGGCAAGTGTGGGGAAAACACATGGCAGATAGTAGGCACTGAATAAATGATGGCTGGTGAGCTATATTTGAGGGATGGCAGTAACTCAGGGAGACTCCATGCCTCTCCAAGCAACCATAGGTGACAAAGGTTTGGAACTGTGTCCCTGCCCAAATCTCAAGTCGAATTGTAATTCCTAGTGTTGGAGGTGAGGCCTGGTGGGAGGTGACTGGTTCATGGAGGTGGATCCTTCATGAATGATTTAGCACCATCCCCTTGGTGCTGTTCGCATGATGGTGAGCAAGTTCTCACAAGATCTGGTTGTCTGAAAGTGTCTAGCATCTCTCCGCCTCCCCTCACTTCCTTCTGCTCCAGCCATGTGAAGTGCTGGCTCTCCCTTTGCCTTCCGCCATGATGTAAGTTTCCTGAGACCTCCCCAGAAGCCAAGCAGATGCCAGAATCACGCTTTCTGCACAGACTGCAGAATCGTGAGCCAATTAAATCTCTTTCTTCTTAAATTACCCAGCCTCAGGTATTTCTTTATAGCAGTGCCACAATGAACTAATACAGCAGCCCTCTAGTATGCCATGGCAGCTAATGCTTATTACCTGCTGCAATCTGTATGCTTCCTACTGCATATCAAACAGTTGGAGATAGACACTGTCTTCTGACCACTCATTCTTAGATAATTGTGCCTGAAATAGTCCAGGTAACTAAATAAACCAGAAGGGGAAGTGCCATCAGCCAAGAAGCAGCTGAATTCTGAAGATGTGCAGAATGTCATTAGACCCACGGCTGTCTTGTAACTAAACAGAAGAAAGCCAGAGAACATAACTTCCATAGCCCTTGTTACAGTCTTTTGTTATAATGGAGGATGTGTTAAGCCTCAGGGGCAGCCTCAGGAAACAGAGCCGCTCTGACTTTCTCCTGCCTTCCTTTCACCCGTCCCAAGGCAGGGCTCTAATCTTCCTCACCTCTCGGATTGTGGGTCATAGAGGGTCTGACTCCATACCCTAGAGGAAGGAATGCTGGTCATGAAATTTCCGTTAAACCCAGGAGAATGGGGTTCAGGGAGCTTCCAGATAGCTGAGCACATGGTGGTTCCTGGAGGGTGGCACAGCCATGGAGGGCCTTGTCCTATGTATTTCTTCTATATCCTTCATAATATCCCTTATAATAAACCAGTAAATGTTATTAAAAAAAAAAAAAAAAAGAGCAGCATTTCTACTTGCCTTGGGTCAGGTCTAAGACCACCAACCCTACAAATTTGATAGCATCCATAATAAAGGGCCTCCAGATAATCCCGTGAGGTGTGAGACACAAAATTTCAAGAGCCTGCACCAGCCAACATTGAGGAAAAGCACAGGAGCGATCATAAAAGCTGTTTCCCCTCCCTCCTATCCCAGCTGATGTCCAGTGTGGACGGAATATTACAATCTCTCTTGGCAGCGTGTCTGCAAGTACATCAGTGGCACGGGAAGGGGCAGCAAGTTCATTCCACTCCTTCTGCAAGGGACTTGGCTTCCCGCTGCCCGTATGTTATACGTGTAGAGGAGAGGCAGCTTAATTGAGAGTACTATACAGACACAGTGGTTAGAGTGGTTTTAGGAACAACACTCCCAAATCAGGTGCAGGAAGATGGATGAGATATTTGCAATAAAGAGACTAGGAAGCGAAAAGAATACAGCAGAGAAACAAGAGGACAGAATAAATGGCAGAATCAACTGATTATTCACACTGGGAAAAAGCCAGTCAGGGCTGCTTCTTGAGGACCTGCATATACCTTCTTGAATATAGCCTTATTTTTACACTGCATATGGCTTAAGGTCTCAGCCCTGGAATAGTCACCCTGGTGATTATGGAGGGTAAGGTAACAACACAGTCGCTTTCTTGGGCACCCAGAAGAATGTCTGATGTGATATTTGTCTTGAAATGCTCTCTCTATATGGGCCCACCCCTAAAATTATATTCTTCAAGTCTTTCAAATAAAAGGCATTAAAAAGGATAGAAGAAATAAAGTCTGACTCAAACTCATCCTCCAAATAAACAAAATGTGTATTAAGAAAGGAAAGGCATAAACAAGCAAAGCTGATAAAAAGATGCTGTTATCTTAGATGAGATTGCATCCTTCTTTCTTCTGTTAGGAACTGCATTTACCTAAACATCATCTATACAGAAAGATGTGGCATGTGATTCCAACTGAAGGCTAATAATGGGTGGAATAAACCATGGAATGTCATAATTTTCAAACTGCGTGCCAAGGATCCCTCAGAGTCCTTGGGTGGGGTGTGCACGGAAGAGAGGGTGGGGAACTGGAATCCTGCCCCCGTCCATGCTTCACACTGAACTTTGTTTTAATTTTGAGTTTGCTGACAAAAGAATGCTTAAAAGCATCTAACCTAATATAAACTTCTCATTCTCCAACAAATAAAAAGAACGGAAGACAGAGTGCCCAATTTGCCCAGGACACCAGGACACTGCAGGTTTATGCTGGATGACCCCTGGTAAGTTAGAATAGCACCTCCACAAAGAGACAATAAATTACAGAGTCACCAAGCTAGAGACATTACAGGTCAACCTAGGGTCCCACATTCATATGAAGTTCAGCCAGTACCAGAACGTGCCTCCTAAGATTCTTCCTACTACACAGTATTTTTCTCTTGTCAACAGAAAATGTTTCTCTTATTTGCTTTTTGTTTTTATTTGTTTCACCAGCAGGGGAAAAATTCCATTAGAACCTAATAGCAGGCTTGGAAAAAAATTTAAATTGTCACTGGATATGTTTCCTGTTTTATACCACGCTGATTCTTTGCCTTGGATATGAACCAAACACTGTAGAGCTTGTTTTGTATGATCCTTTTGAAAAGTTAGATTTAGGTTTTTTTTTTCTTCTTCAGTAGAGTCATGACTAAAACTGAGATGTGAAAACTCTGTGGAAGTGATCCAGGGAGGTGTACCAGAGAACACAAGAATAATATCCCGGTATAAATAAGGTCCTGGTTTCTAGATGTTTTTGTTTTGTTTTATTTATGTTTGGATAATATAGCAAAAATTATGGAGTACAGAATCTACATTCATTTCTAGTATGAAATCTGAGATTTCAGCGCAATTTCTTACTTGTGTCTGTAGACTGCCATGTGAACCTTAGGGCATGTATTTATAGTCTATTCCATTTTTAGGAGCACTGCAAGTTGATAAGCTTTACTGTGGTGTTCCATGTTAACACTTTAGGATTTGTGGCTGACATCCCTGACCTGCCATGGTAATCACTATCATTGATTTCCAGAACGAGATCTTGTCTGTGCCTCCTTGAAACAAGCTCTGCCTTTTCCCCTAACTCTTAGGGCCAAGCCCCATTTGGGCTATCAACATCCAAACAGGCTTCTTGCTAGCTAGTGGAAAAAGACTTCCGAAACTCACTGAAGATGAGACTATGCATTGAAACTCATTGAAGACTGAGACTATCCCACAAATACTGACCCAGCCACATTAACTTCAGCATAGCCATGTGGCCTCCACATCCAGAGGCCTGCCTACAAAATGCAGATGCAGAGAGAAAAGAACAAGCATTATACCAAGCCTCTTATCAATATATGATGTGCCCCAATATTGCATGTTCCCAGGTTCGCAGCAATATGCTAGGTTGTTGACATGAGAAAATCTTATCAACCCCTGCTATTTTCCTAATGCTCAGATGAAAACTACTGGTGTTAGGGAAAACAAAACAAAACAAAACAAAACAAAAACACTAAATATTAGAAGTAGGCAATAAGCAACGGAAAGTGATGGAAAAAAGCTATAGCATATCTTCCAGTAGTACCTGGATTGGAACAGTATGTTATTTTCTCAACTCTTGAAGCTTTAAAAATATTTATTGTGTGTGCTCAGTGTAATAGATGCCTAACTGAGATACGACTTCCTATTGTAACTGAGACTGCACCATGAGTAGGAAGATGAATAGATTATTTCACCTTGGCAACTGCATTACTTTTGAATTTCCTAGTTTAAATCAAAAGATCTGGCAGGAAAAAAAGACCTGCATTCCTGTCTCTGCTCCAACACTAACCTGCTTGTGCAAATCTTTTGCCTCCCTGGGCCTCCATGAGATGAACACATGTATTATTAACTTTGCAGGATTACAAGTTAAAATCTTTTAGAAATATCTAAAGCCATATACAAGTACATGGCTTTAGAGAAAGACCACAGGAAAGTTGAACACTCTTATCTAAGAAGGCCAGGAAATTATCCCTATGACAAACTGATGATGTCCAACAGGAGACTGTTCTTGGCTTCCTGAGCCTCAGTATATCTGGATGATGGAGAGAAAAGGTTAATGCAGAAAGAGAAACATGAAGATTCATGAATTTATTGACAGGGACAGGGGAAGTAATGAGGAACTAATTTTCTTTCCCAAACACACTCAAATGTTCCCATATTCTTCCTAAAATAATGACAAACTATTACAAAATTAAAACAAAACCAACAAGCCTGTGCCCACAAGATGTAATTCCAACTGAAGTTTAAGAGCAAACCTAGAAACTGGCCAAAGCGTACATCACTTTAACCTTGTGAGCATGGTTTCCTGACAGGACTATTTTGTTGGGGAAAAAAATATTCAAGGATGTGCACTTAGAGAATTATTCCTCCCCAGTCATTTATTTGGCAGGAAAACCTGTTCTGCTTCATGTAATTAGCTGATTAAAAAGTGGCATTTGATTGAACCCTGGCTATACAAAATGATCTTGAGTTGATTGAAGGACACATTCAGACCCTTCGATTGGGAATGTTTGTGTTTGGAATAATAAATCTTTACTCAAGGAGAGGATGAACATTCCTATTTATACAATTTCGACATCTATAATAAGGTATTTATTCATTCCAGAGGTAGGTTTTATTAGTCCATTTTGAGAATGAAAAAACATGATGACACTTTAAATCATACACTCTTGAGAAAAATGGGCAAATTATTCACAATGATCATAGATAATAAGAATGGAAACAAAAATCATCATACTTGACCCATTTATGATCTATAGAAAACACTGCATCATGGAACTACTAATTCACCATCACTATTGACTTTGCTGAAGCCCATTTCGAAGATGAGACACAGTATCCCCGAAACAAGAGGGATAGATGTGTTTTCTGTAAAATAGTCCCTTCCATTCATGCCTCCCTAAGAAAACAAGTAGATTACGTTTTTTCCCTTCAACTGCTGTTACTGCTTTTTAAATATGTATCTCTCCTCCCAACATTGTAGAGGTATGACTAAAGTCCTATCATAGTTGAGAATGCCCCAGAAGTAATGAGTAATACAATCCCTGTCCCATTGCCTAAGCAACTACATGCCTTTCTGAATCATAGATGTCAATTCAAAAGTATAGAAATTAGTGCTGGCTTCTAATTCCATTCTACCACTAATCATTTGTGGGAACTCAGACTTCTGAACTTTACTACAAGCCTCAGTTTAGTTACATGCAAATTAGTGACAAATACATGTACTATGTACCTTCCAAAATTGAAGCTATCATATGCTAAAGGCTTTCCAAAAAATATCAGAAGAATTATATAAATGTAACAACACAATATATACCAAATAAGTATTTCCTATTAATATTAAACCAACATAGAAGCAGTAAAATATCCTTTTGTAGTCCTAGAGATTTTCTCTAAACCAATTTGCAGAAAGAGGAAATGATTTATTGCTTCTCATGTACTTTAAATGCTACCTTTTTATAGATTGTTTTTAACCAGAGTACAAAATAGAATTTGAGTACTTTCATTCGCCAGGCCTTAGGGACTCTTCTATTATCTCTCAGAGATGGTCTGACCCTGGCCATAGGCTATTTTAATTTACCCCCTATTGTCACAGCTGGCTGTCATGGCCTAGGTCTTTGGTCAAATGAATCAGGCCCTAGTACAGAGGCGGGGGCGGGTGGGGGTAGGTGCGGATATTTTGAACAGACAGGGAATTGATCTGGTTTAAAAGTCAGACAAACTTTAAAAAGAAAAGAGTTGGCTGCAATAGCATATCATTGCACCTCCTTATACATACAGCTCATCAATTGGCAGTAAACTGTTAGAACTTTACCATTTGGCTTGATCATTTTGAGGCTTCCAAAGCCTCCCTCTCTAGCATACAGCAGCAGTGGGCTGGGTTTCCACCAGAAACAGAAACCGACAGTTAAATTCTTTCATCCCCCCTCTATTTTATCTTCTCTCAGTCTAACAAAGCTTTAATACCTGCACAAAATACCAGACTTTACACTAGTTGGCTACATACAAGAAATAAAAATCCACATAACTAGGATTCTGACCATCAAGCTACCTGCCCACGTGGTATTCCCATCATGCCCAAAGATGCAAGCATGTTTTGGAGGCTGAAACGTAAACGGGCATGTTTATTTGCTGAGCATGACAGGAGGGAAAATAAAATGTAGTGCTATAATCCTCACAATTATAACTCAGCCA
Source organism: Macaca thibetana thibetana (assembly GCF_024542745.1). NCBI lineage: Eukaryota > Metazoa > Chordata > Mammalia > Primates > Cercopithecidae > Macaca > Macaca thibetana. Next base: position 73,526,868 of record NC_065588.1, on the reverse strand, counting down.
ATTTATTGTCTGCTGTCTGGATGCTACATTTCCATCTTTTTTTTTAAATATAACTCATGCAAAAATAAAAAAGAAAGGTCTGAACATCAGGCATACAACACAAATTCTATTACACTGATAGCGGGCAAAACATATAATGAAATCTTTTCTTGTCTACAAGGTCATCCTTCTAGTTCATGGAATTCATTTAATCCTTAAGTCCAATTCAGTGTGTGCAACTCTGCAAATAAATCCACACAGGTTTCTAACAAGAACCCTAAAAGGGGGCTCACAATGCGAATGAAAAAAACAAGCACAACGTGGCCATTGATAAATTGATCCTTTGGGATAAGCCACACAAAAATATTCTTTTCTAATTTAAGTATCTTTTAGAGGGCAATAAACTGCTTTATCAAAAAATTAAACTGTAACTCTAAGCAGAAAAAAAAGAAAGAAAGAAACTAATAACGTGCTGGAGGTTAATTTTCAAGGGCTTGGATACATAATTTACCACCCACTTCTTTTTTTATTAACAGCACAACTCATTAAAAACTTCCACTGTTCCTTCCTTTGGTACTAGTGATTCACGTGACTGAGAGAGTAGCAACTATTCATCTTTTAATATTTAAGTAAATGCTCAGCAAAAAGGGCCAAGGTCTGACTGCTGCTTTGTGTAACATTTGAGAAATTGGATGAGAAGTTGCAAACATTTAAAAGTCCTCCAAGGTAGGTGGATCACTTGAGGTCAAGAGTTTGAGACCAGTCTGGCCAACATGGCAAAACCCTATCTCTACTAAAAATACAAAAATTAACTGGGCATGGTGGCACGCACCCATAGTCCCATCTACTCAGCAGGCTGAGGCAGGAGAATTGCTTGAACCAGGAGACGGAGATTGCAGTGAGCCAAGATCTCACCACTGCACTCCAGCCTGGGCAACAAAGCGAAACTCCGTCTCAAAAAAACAAAACATGAAAATAAAAGTCCTGACCTGCTGTTTAGATTTATCTATCCAATAAAATAGAATGTTTCAATATGAACTGGAAATCCAGTGAAATAAAATCACCCTCTTGCCAAAAATTATAATGGTTATTACCTTAAAATTTGCTAAAGTGTTAGGGAGATGAATCAAAACATCTTTTTAAATAGCAAAGAAAACGTACTTATAATTAACAAAACCATAGATATGCTATGAAGTATCAGTCTATGCTTTTTAATAACAGAAAGACCTATGATATATAGATATATATGTGTTATATATAATACAAATATATGTATTTAACATGTAGGTATTGTCATACAGTTAGAATGTGCATGGCAGTTTGTAAAATACTTTGCACACACTAATATGCTTTTACCAGCTGAAGCACTAAATCTGTGCCTCATTCTTTTCTGAAATTTTTTCATTAAATGTATGTTTAAGTTACTAAGTATAGTATATGAGAGATTTTTAAGTGAGTAATCAAACATACAATTTTATGGTTATCCACATTTTACTGATTATTATTCATCCCTAAAAAGCCAGCAGAAGTCATGGGAAACCTTTGCACCATTTTGGTGCCCCAGACTTCAGCCCACATTGACCCGGGCCAATTGAGTCAGGGTGGTAAAGCTCTTCCAACCTCAACATTCCCTAAGTTTTGTAAATTTCCTTGTGATGATTCTACTTTTGCTGGTATGGGGACACAATAATATTAACTGTGCAGTGGAGTTTCAATAACCTCACCTGGGTCAGGCTAATACCAGTCAGGGTCCCAGATGCTGTTTGTTTGCCACACTAGCAATACATTTTTAATTTCTACCGTTTCTCATTTTCCAGTTGTCTTTGCTCCGTCCAGTAAACAAAACAACCTCAGATTAAGAAATATTTAAAATTCAGCTTATAGCTTCTGGCCTTCATTAGTAAGTTAAAATGCAGACTCCAGTTGACTTTCAAGGACCCTTTCAGTTCTTACTTTGCCAACTTCTCGTTGGACACTTAGTCACTATTCTTAATAAAATTATTAGAATGCATAGTAAATGCACAAGATTATTGCACTTGCTGTAATAGTTGGATTCTTTGGCAACAATAGCTCATCTAATTCTCATACCAATTCAGAGACAGCTGCTATTATTAGCCCCACTTTGCAGATAAAGAAACTGAGATATGGAGAAGTTAATTTGACCCCATTCATATCGCCTATAAGAAATGTTATATTGTGAAGCCTCAGCTCTTAGCTAACACCTAGTCTTGCTTCTGCATTGAACAATTTTATATTAAGATGTTATCATCCTGACACCTGTTCTCAAAGGGAATATATATATAGCATCCCTGTTTAACATCCTTCAATGATCACTGCTACCTCCAGAATAAAGCATAAACCCCTTGATCTAGAATGTATACACTGCATGGGCTGCCTACCCTTCCAACTTCATCATGCTGCACATGTCCCATGCACACAGTTCTATTCCTGAGGACTAACTGTCCCCAAACTTTTCATGTTCCCTTGCCTTTGTACACTTACAGTCACATCCTGAAACATCCCCCTCCATCGTGTCCATCTGGCAGGTTCCCACTCATGTTTCGTGACTCAGCTCAAGCATCTCCTCTCTGGGCATTCTTCCCCAGTGCCTAGCCACCAGGCAGAATTGTCACACCCACCTCTGTTTCCACACACCTTCTTCATACATTTAGTACAACTATGATTGTTTTATATTTTCAAAATATAAAAAAAATTAATTAATTAAAAAAAGTTTTTAAAAAGTATCTCATCAGCGGTGAGCTCAAAAGCAACTGTTTTGTCTCTCATCCTTGTCTTTTGAGCACTGAACAGAATAGAACTGCTTTGAAAATAAGCAGAGAAACATTCGTACAAGTGGCATTAGAGGAGTCAGGCAATACACATCCCCTAAAGACAAGCTTGGAAAGCTAAGACTCTGTGGTTGGCCAGACTGAACAACTATGAAGAAGTCATTTACAAAGAGCTATTTCCACACCTTAATATGAGTTATCTTAAAAACTCCACGTGAAAGTCTCATTGTACAGAAATTCTATCTGTTCACACAGTTTCGAAGTGGAAAGAGTTTGACACCTGCAGGACACTCCCTATAGCTCAACACGGCCGGGAGGTGTGGTGACGACAACTGGATGCAAGGCAGGGCAGAGTGAGGGCGACTCCTAAAGGCCCATTTGCCATGGAGTAAATGGAATTTTGCCTAAATACTTCACTACCCCATTTCCCAGTTAGAATATCTTTCCTTCTATCTCTGCACGTCCAAATGCCACCCTTCCTAGTTCATATGCCACTTCTTCCATTAAGCGTTCAGCATTTGCAACCCAGATTTCTCCTCCTTTATCTGCTCCTCTCTACAGAAACTCATACTTTTCTACAGCACTACACCTTTGCACAAGTCTTACTTCACATACTAGAAATAAACTCATTCAGGTTTACATCCTTTTTCCCTCCAAACTCACCCCCAGCAGCTAGCCTGAGCCTAATACATTACAGTGTGAAGAATAAGGCACTCTCCAGGTTCTGCAACTATTTTAAATAAATATTTCAACTAGAATTCAGTGGAATCAATAAGCATGGAAACAAAATCATAATTATGTATTATAGCAATTCCAGGATAGATTTCAGGTGAGAAAATTTCTCTACAGCATTCCCAATATGCTAAATTTTTACTTGAGCCCATGATCTATATAAAGTTATTTAAAACTTTGACATAAATAGCCATATTTGTTTTTTGTTGTTGTTTTAAAACAGGGTCTCACTTTGTCACCCAGGCTGGAGTACAAGGGTGCTATCACAGCTCACTGCAGCCTCGACCTCCTGGCCTCAAGCAATCCTCTCACCTCAGCCTCCCAAGTAGCAGGGACTACAGTTGTGCACCACCATACCCAGCAAATTTATTTTTATTTTTTGTAGAGGTGGAGTCTCACTACGTTTTCCAAGCTGGTCTCAAACTCCTGGGCTCAGGCAATACTTTTTCCTCAGCCTTCCAACATACAGGCACGATCCCCTGCACCTGGCCAACTATCTTGTTATTGATTACAAAGACATGACTTGTCTAGAGAAAGTTGTCAAGTTGTATTTGAATTGCAATCATTTTCATCAAAATCAAAGAAAAGATTTCAAATGTATCATACCAAAAATGTTAGAAAGACAAAGCATTTTGTTGGGGGTACAGACAATGAGAATATTAAGGCAAAGAGAAGATACATGTCTTTAACAAGGAAAAAAGTTTGGACTTATTTGATTATAAACTATAGCTCAAAACCTATCAGTTTTCTTAAAACAAAATGAAGGAAAAACAATAATGCAACCACACGCATAATTTTCAGGCACAGTAAGACATTCCTCCAGTGATTGGACATCAAAAGGATCAATAGGACAATTGATGTTCCTGAAGATTCAGCTACAGATTAAGGATGGTACAAGAGTTGGCAGTTTAATTTGAATCAAAGGTAATATCATCATTCTGAAATATATCACTGAAAACATAAACCTCAAGCATGAATCAGACAGCCACAGTCATTTCATAAAAATGGAGTATACTACAATGGCACAGCATTACAAGAAAAACAAATACTTCATTTGTAATGTGAACAGCTGCCCTGTATGGTAAAATATGCTTTATACTTTATGGGATATTTTCTCAGCAAGTTTCAGTATGTGGACTTTGCCCTGGATTCTGCCAAGAGAAGAACCAGAACGTCGATAATCTCTCTTCCTCACTTAAAATGTTTGTGCAATTAGGTTACTAACAATGAAGAACATGGGCGAGCCCAAGGGTATCCAGTCTTTCCGTGGTGAGGCATTCATTCCAGTCGCCACCTCCACTGGAGCCACACACACTGTAAAGACTGAGTACAGGAAGGGATTTCTGGCAGACAGAGAAAGGGGCAGTACCACTGCCACACTCACAACATCACCCTGCAGTATTTCCTCCCCTCCAACCCCCAACCATCCTAGAAGGAAGGAGGGACAGAAAGCAGGTACTCAATAGTAAAAATAATCAACAAGGACCATTGTACATTTGCACAGTACTTTAGAGTGTGAGGCCCTTCATATGCATTACTTAATATGATTTACAGTGAACCAAGGCCCATGATCAGCCAAGCTGGTCGGATCAATCATCATCCAGCATAAGATCCATAAAGGCAATGGAAGCTAATACAAATTAAAAAAAAAAATCAGCAAAGGCTGAAGTATTGGGAAGGTAACAACTAAAATACATTTTTGTAAGGAACTCTTTCTCCTACAATTAAAAATTCAAACCCAGTAAGATCATTCAGTTAAAATACCAAGATTCCCGATTCCTGCTACAGGTCTACAATCCCTAAGTGCAATTCATAACCCCAAAGCTCTAAAAATCCAAAGGTTTTTCATAACCTGACCTGAAATAAAATAAGATTACAGCTCTTTATCCCACTTTATTAGTTTTCTATTGCTTCAGTAATAAATTACCTCAAACTTAGTGACTTAAAACACGAATGTGTTATCTCACAGTCCTGGAGATCAGAAGTTCAACAGGGTTCTCACTGGGCTAAAATTCCAGGTGCCAGAAAAACTGCTTTCTGTGCTGGAGTCTCTCAGTGAGAATATGTCTCCTTATCTTTCTCACCTGCTAGAGGCCACCTGCATTTGTTTTACCAGAGCTCCCTTCTTCCATTTTCAAAGTCAAGAAGGTAACATTTCTCTGACCATTTTACCATCATCATATCCTCTGACCACAGCTGGGAAAGATTCTCTGCTTTCAAGGACCCATGTAATCAGATTGGGTCCACTCAAATAATCCAGGATAATGTCACCATCTTCAAGGCCTTAAACCTAAATCAAATCTGCAAACTCCCTTGTACTATGTGATCTGGTTTGGCTGTGTCCCCACACAAATCTCATCTTGAATTCTAGCTCCCTTAATTCCCTTGTGTCGTGGAAGGGACCTGGTGGGAGGTAACTGAATCCTGGGGACGGGGCTTTCCCATACTGTTCTCATGGTAATGAATAAGTCTCCTGCGATCCAATGGTTTTATAAATGGGAGTTCCCCTGCACATGTTCTCTCTTACTTGCTGCTTTGTAAGATGTGTCTTGCTTCCCCTTCACTTTCCACCATAATTGTGAGGACTCCCCAGCCATATGGAACTGTAAGTCCATTAAACCTCTTTCCTTTATAAATTACCCAGTATTGGGTGTGTCTTTATTAGCAGTGTGAAAACAGATGAATACACCATGAAAAGTGACATATTCACAGGTTCTGGGGATTGAGATGTGGACATGGGGTAGAGGGGCAATATTCCACTACAGCCACTTATTGTGCATTTTCATGTATTTTCTTAAGGAAACAGTAATATTTTTAATCAAGGAGTGCTTCCTCAGCCCACACTGAGGTTGATATATTAAGTACAGTGTGTATGTATGTGTATGTATACATATAACTGTATATAGACATAAAAACATAAACACACCTTATTGTTTTCCTAAAATATGAAGAAGTCCAAACTGTGAAACATTTCTTACTCCTAGGGTTTCAGGTTGACCTGTACCATGATTTATCCACCCTACCGGACCTGTCTGTCCTCTCCAGGTCAACCTCTGTCCGTCGTCTTCAAAGGAGCAGTTGCTCTTTTTATATGTAAGATCCAAAAACACTGACTAGACCTTAAATATTAGCAGACAATGTCACTATACATTGAAGAGCATAAAACTAAAGTCTACTCCCTCTTGCCTTCTTTTAACTTCTTAGTTGAAGATGCCTGATAAGTTGAAATTAGAACCCCTCTTGGGGCATGACCATTTCTTTCTCTTTTTGACTTCTTTCCTGAACTGCAGCTAGGCTAGAGGGAATCCATACTGAAAATCTACATATAGAGACACAAGCCAAAAATATGTGCTCCAGATGACCTTTTACCAAAGAGCCCTGCGTCATGGGTAACCGGCACCATCTCAAGCTATTAGTAAAGTGGTATTCTGATGATCATTTGGCTGCTATTGCCTGCATGCATCTTCCCTGGGGACTCTGTACAGGGACAGAGGTAATTGGCAGGGCAGGTTCAGGTAATTCTGAGACTTTAACCAGACTACTATCAAAACCCCACCTCATTTCTTAATATACAATTAATAAGCACTAATATCAGGAAACTCACTCAAAAGTGCATGAAATGCTTCTTCCATGCTGACCAAAAACAAAAAAAAAAAATTCTGAGGTATGATACAGACATTTACCCTATGGGAATATCCCAAATGAACATTTTTAGTTAGCTGGCAAAAAGGGGAAAAGCTATAGGTACTGACATAATTTCTCATGCAACTTCCTGTGACATTATTCAGAGTTTATCTGCTATACGCAGAAAAGTCTTTGTGGTTATTGAGGCCATAAATAGGAGACCTTCAAAAGAGCATCAGCATTCATTAACAGTGTAGAACTCAGGATAATGCTCGATTATGGTTACATGATCCAACCCAATCTTTTGTTGAGCACAGCCTGGCTATAATAAATTGTAAAGTCTAGCTATAAATAACAAACACTCTGAAAAATAAGTTTTAAATTTTGTAATTAAATATTAAGTATATTCCAACTTTCTGAAGGGCGAACTTGTTTTATTCATTCTTATATACCTATTACCTTCATTATAGTATATATGATCATTACTATATATCTACAAACTTCATTTTTGCTTAAACATCATGTTTACTTCATGGAGTAAATGAATGCAATCTCCCCTATGCGATGCACATAAAACAAGCACACAAGATGGATCCATTATCTAACTAACAAACAAAAGCATGCTTATCAAAAGATACCTAAGAAAACACTCCCAGGCTCTATGTACATCTGCCATTATCCTTTTCCCCAACAACTAGAAGTGGTTTAATTTCTACATATTTCATGAGGACCAGAAAAATCAGATCTATGTGTTTATTCTCAATTCTAAAGGCAGTTCTTATTGCACACTGTGTGCTCAAACATAAAAATACCAGGAAGAACTAGTGACTTCATTAGCTTTATCCTGAGGCTTGTGATGCAATTAATTTGTGATGTCCTGAAAACCAATTCCTAAATGACTACTTATTGGTTTTCCTGAGTCCTTTTACATCATGCTTGTTCAAAGGGTACATAAATGTGTATGCCAAGGACCAAAAACATAAAACAAAAAAATCAATTTCAATTCCCAGACAGCGTGAGATTGGCAGAGATCAGTGAACACCATCATTGTTTTATACCAAGATAACCTTGGAACTGAAAAACTTCTTGGAGGCAAGGTTTCAGTTAGTTACCCTACCTAACAAATTAGACAGCAAATGTACAAAAACTTTATGCTCTAAATCAAAAGACATGTGGTGGCACATTTATGAAAATGACCTAGTAATCTCACCAATCTAAAGGCTAAAAAACTTTAATTCTATTATCAAAGGTTCCTGGTGCTTATATATATTAAAGATTCAGCCACCATTTAAATTTTCATGGGATGGATAATTTATTTATATAAAATTAAAAAGATCCATGAAGTAAAAAGTGAGGCCATTGTCTCTTTTTTGGTTCTCCGGTCCACATCATTTTACTTGCAAAGATGTACCGGAACTTTGTACGTATACAGAATCTGTCTCAGCCCACAGTAATATCCAATTTTTAGGTTTATTAGCCTGGTAATAGAACAACGAGAGAAACAGGTTGATAAATACCATCCAGAACCAGGCTTAAGAAGGAAAACCTGGCAATACACACAAAAGAACAAAGTACAAATTGAAGAATGGATATAATATTATATCTCACCAGAGCCTTATTTGGGTCATATAATATTTGGGGCACTTTCTTCTTACATAGTTCACTAGAAAACAGAAGAAAAGCTTCTACGACAATAAAAGCCCATGCTGTAAAGGCCTTTTTGTGTGTATGTTGGGGACAGGGGTAATTTTGGGGATAACCTGAAGGTAAACTATAATACCGTCTCAAAAGTTTACCCAGGTTTCTGCTAAAATATGCCCCAGTCCTCAACCCTCCAGGACTGCTTTCTTTCAAAGTTCCAAAAGAGTTGAATTTTTTAACAGATATATTGCCAAACGGAAGAATCAAGATTGAGATCCAGGTTAGCAACTAATGAAAGAACAGATACTGTATCCTCTGCACTCATTATAGGTAATGTCTACAGAGGATTCATTCCCAGGAGTTAAAAATATAAAACAAGGTAGAATTTTAGCTATTCACTGTGGCAAATACAGATTTAAATAGCATTCTGTCAACTAGAACTCTATTAACTGGCACTTCTACTTATCTATAAAACTGTGATAACTAATACAAAAACCTTAAACTGCCTCAGGGTTGTAATTATAAATACTAGTTATCTATTGCTGCTGCATAACAAATTACTCCAAAATTTAGCAGTTTCCGACAACAAATATTTAATAATTCATACAGCTTCTGTGGGTAAGGATTTCAGAAATGGCCAGTTGGTTCTGGCTCAGGGGCTCTCAAGCGGATGTAAAATGTTACACAGGACTGCGGTCATCTGAAGAGTTCCAGGGCTGGAGGACCCTCTACCAAGGTGGCTCCTTCATACAACTGGTAAATTGGAGCTGTTAGCAGAGGGCCTCACTTTCTTGCCACATGAATCTCCATGGACTGCTTGAGTGTTCCCAAGACATGGCAGTTGGCTCCCTCCAGAGTGTGTGATCCAACAGAGAAAGGTAGAAATGGCAATATCTTTTATGACAGCCTTAGAAGTCATACTTCCTCAGAAGTCATACACTATCACTTCCGTCATCTTCTATTGATCACACAGAATATATAATGTCGGAGGGGACTTCAGAGAGCATGAATAGCAATAGGCAAAGATCACTGGGGACCATCTCCGAGGCTGGCTGTTACAATCTTGAGATGAGCTTCCTACTGAAAGATTAATGTTCAACATACTTTTAGAACTATGTATTGTCCAATTTCCTGAAAAGTATTCTTACATATGATAATATGGTATTAATCATGACATCTTATGAGCTCTTTCAAGGAGATGCTTAAATGTTGAATCAAATTAATCTTGTGTTTTCTAACCCTTCTTATATTTTCTCAGTTCTAACACATTTTTCACTCATCGTTTTGTGTATATTAGTTTACTGACTGGTCATTAAATGTTTGGTGTTAATATCTATATCATTTTAGCATCAATATTATCAATAGTAAATCAATATTATCTAAAAACCAGATATTCTAGATCCTCAAAATCAGAGTGAATTAAAATTTCTATAGTCAGAGAATCACAGGAAAGGATCTGAAGAGGTTACCTAATTTATTGAAACTGAATGATGGATCCATTGAAATTCATCATGTCATCATTTCTACTTTCATGTCAATTTAAAACTTTCTATAATACAAATTTTTAATAGATATAATAAGTCAATATTTCATTTTTTCAGATAAGGCCATCTCAATATGAAAGAAAATTACTTACACAAAGAAGTCTAGAATATTGGAGCACACAAAGAAAAATAAATTAAGAATGAAATATTACATCTTTTACCAAATGACATCTTCTCATAAATAAGACTTCAAATGACTTCACAAAAAGTTACTCTACAACCTTCTTTTGCAAACCTGTAGTTTTAGGATTACATTCAGGTTTTAGTAGGCAGTCACAGCTTGTAAGTGAACAGCTCTGTAATACGAAAGCCAGAAATTTATGTTTGTCACATTTTTGTTGTTTTTATAACATATTAGACTTTAGCTAATCCTGATTTCAACTTTTGAGAAAAATTCATGGATAACTTTCATTCTATATATGTAAAAAATAGGTTGAGATAAGCTTTTCTAGAAACTCAAAAATGGAGTCTCCTCTTACCTTTTACCTGGCTCCCTGCAAAAAAAAAAAAAAAGAGTTTTCTTTTTTTTAATTATTTTATATCCATAGGTTACTGGGGACCGGGGGGTGTTTGGTTACATGATTAAGTTCTTTGGTGGTGATTTGTGAGATTTTGTTGCCCCCATCACCCAAGCAGTCTACGTTGCACCCTATTTGTAGTCTTTTATCCCTCACCCCCTTCCCACCCTTTCCCCGAGTCCCCAAAGTCTGTTGTGTCATTCTTATGTCTTTGTATCCTCATAGCTTAGCTCCCACTTATAAGTAAGAACATATGATGTTTGGTTTTCCATTCCTGAGCTACTTCACTTAGAATAATAGCCTCCAATCTCATCCAGGTCACTGGTAATGCCAAGAGTTCAAAAAGAGAGTATTCTTATCTCTTAGGCACCTGGTCATTGTTCTCAACTTGAGACTATAAGGAAAAACTAAGGTGGAGAGGGGGAGATGGGAAAAGGAGGAGACGAGATCACAGTTCCTATATAAATAAGCACAGTATTACAGTTTATGTTCAGACTTTAAAAGAAAAATTAATCTAAACAGAAAATAACTGTGGCCTTCCTGTGCATTTCAACATCAGCAGTATGAACATCAATAATGATAGCAATTGATACATGATGAATATATGATACATGCTGATTGCTCTCCTAAATACTGTATTAATATATTCTCTCATCTAATCATCACAAAAATTCTTCTCTACAACTATTTTACAGATAGGGATACTGAGACTCAAGAAGTTTACCCAAGATCACCTATACAGTAAGTGGAAGAGTAGGAATTCAAACTCAGAAAGACTCCTCCAGAAGCTACATCTTTAACTGCTGGGCAATACTGCCTTAAAGTGGACCGAGGTGTTTTGGATCTATCAGGATATTTGATACATCTTAATAAGGTAGCATTCAATAACAGATGCTTCTTTTGATTTGAGGAATAAATTCCCAAGAAATATGGTTTTATGGTCATATTGGCAGTATTAGCGTATAAAAGGTACCACTGAATCTTCAATGCTATGTCTACAAACCTACCAAAAACCACCAAGGAAGGATGGGGACTTAGATCTTTCCCAATAGAGAAAAATGAAAGCTGGTTATAAGACCCAAAATTCTATTAATATAAATAAATAGATCAAATATAAATATATACAAATCAAGATGAAAGAAATAATACTTAAGGTTTGAAACAAACCTTCCTGGCTATATCTGAACTGTTATAAATCACTTCTTGTCAAAACACTTACTTTCTGTTCTCAAGAAAGTTTTTGCTCTATGTCACCAGCAATGCTTCCAGATCTTGAAGTCTCTAGGTCCTGATTATCTGAAGTAGTTAAAATATGCACAATTGTTACAAAAATGTTGCATAGGTTAGCAAAAAGTGCTAATTGTACATCCTACAAGCATTGTACAATCTAATGATGTGGACAAGCAGTTTTTAAAGTCTTTGCAGGGACCAGGCTTATTCCTTGTGAACATTGTGAGATCATTCTAAAATAAGAGAATAGTAAATATATATAATTTTAAAAATCTGGAGTTTAACAAGGCCATTGGGTTACATAACCAACTTTAATGATGCATTAAATTCAGAATCTGTGCTATTGCAATGTTCAACCTGAGACTTCATCTGGGACACCGAAGGATGATGACCTATGGAAACATCAGCACCAGAGCCTCATATCAGATATTATAGTTGACAGTCAGACTTGGGAGAAAAAATGAAGTCTGTGCAGAAAGATAGCTCTGGGGATTTTTCCCATCCTGAGGTCCATTTAACCCTTCAGAAACTTACTTTTGCTTACAAAATGGGAGAAGGGAAAGAAATTTTATAAGGTTAAAGTGGGGGAAATGTATTCCTACTTGCAGTCACATAAGTAAAAGGGTAATGCCTGCTGGATTTATTATGCATATTATGTGATTCATCCTTGAGCATCTACTGTCTTTATCCATAGAACATAGAGAGCAATATATTAGCCTTCTGAATGGAAGAAAAAAATACATCACTACTCATTCATCAATGGTCCAAGGAAATATCTCCGGTCTCTGTTGAGAAGTCTTTTCTGTTTCCTCCAAGTGTGTCATTTAGTATCCATTACTGCTACATGTGTGCACCTCTGTGTCTGTGGTTATGTCATGTGTGTTTGAGAATTCATAACAGGAAAGATTATGCTCATTTTTCTTCTTGAGAAAACAAAGCTAGGTGACATCTGTGAATAAACAGGCCATCACTAGAATAACTGAGACAGTAAGAAGTAGGAACCTAACCCTGGCCTCCTGCCTTCTACTTCCATCCGCAGCTTCCTGAATCTCAACGTTCCTCATGTTGGCACCACCTCATATGTCTGATTCTCATCCTAAAGATTCCTGCTACACACAAAGTCACATGTGCACACCTCTCTATAAGTTATTTTCTATTAAAAAGATAGCATTAAACCTCTGTTTCCTGAGAATTTTATAACAACCCCCAAGTACAGCAGGTCGTGAAACAACGTCATTTTTCATTCAGTGTCATTTCATTATAACGTTGCCCAAATGTTGATTCCTGGCTGGGTCCCCTGTTTGGATGGAGTTTGCACTTTCTCCCATGTCTGTGTGGATTTTCTCCAGGTACTCTTGCTTCCTGCCACATCTCAAAGATGTGCATGGTAGGTGAATTGGCGCATGTAAATGATGCCAGCCTGCATGTGGGCATGTGTGAATGTGCCCTGCAATAGGATGGTGTCCTGTCTAGGGCTGGTTCCTGCCTTGTGCCCTGAGCTACCGGGATAGGTTCCAGCCACTTATGACCCTAAACTGAAATAATTGCGTAAATATTGATCTGGTTTATAGTAATCTTTCTTACATGTATATGTAGCTTACATTTATTTGAATGCTTAATATTAAACTGTTTTGAGAAGTTTGGAGATGTTTTTGTGACCAGAAATATACCATGGGAACTTAAATCTTGTTTCTACCAATTAGCCTGTGATAAAAGTGTTTCATTATACTTCATTTTGCTTAAAGTTGCAGTTTCCAAGAACCTATGAAGTAAGTCAAGTGAGGACTTACTATAAATGAAGAGCAAAAGGACAGACACTGCAAAACAAGGCTTGGGAGATGTAGCTCTGACTAAAGTCAAAAAGTTTACATTCATCTATACTGAAAAGCCAGTACACTAATTCTTTTCATATGGAGTCCCCGAGTGCTAACAAAGTATGGGTCCATGTCCATACTTCAACTTGCACCCAGAACAACCACTTCCTGTTGCCATGAGTTACAAGTTGAGTCGCTTGGAGTCCTCCAGACAACTTGAGAGATACAGCAATTTCAGGATTAAGAAAATATATTCTTGGTCATTAGCAGTGGTCAGCAATTCAGTCCATTAAAATATGAGATCAGAAATATTTGCTAATCCTTCTGTATAAAAATATGACTTTGTAAGCAAACTTGAGGAAATTTTTTCCTATTATTAAAAAATAGCTCATCATTGCCAACCTTTCGTTAAATGATCCATGCACAGAAGAAATCACAAGGGAAAAAATGGTTTCAGGATCAATGTACTATAAATAAGAGAAATTTATGGCTTGTCACTAATATACCTTTTAATTTCAAATCACGTGACACTTAATTAGAACAGACTTCATTAAATCCTTCACACATACACACACACACACACACACACACACAGTCACACCAAAATATAAGTGACCAAAAGGGCATGACATCTCAAACCAAGAACAAGAGAAAATGAATATTTTATTGCACCTACAATTAATCGTGCCTTCGAATTCCAGCCAACCTGCCAAAAGCATCTTGTAAATGTGTCAGGAAAACCCACCCACCCAGGGAACACCAAAATTGGAAGTCAGATAAAAACAATAATGCAGGACCGTTACTACTATCACTGTTCACTAGGAAAAAAAAAAATTAGAAGAAAAACATGCTCTTTGGATTTTAGTGGCAAGGGAATTTTAAGTCTTTTGTAAATATTCACCTGAACTGGATAAATACGATCTTGAGTAGGAACAGCATTAGGTGCAGAATTCAGAAAATAATGCATTTTCAGTGTACAGCCTTTCAATTGGCTAAAAACAAAGACAACAACTCTATAGAGTGGCATGCCAATAATTACTTCTCTTGGTTTACATATATATTTTCTATTGTATCAGTAGTTTCCCTTCTGCCTGATCTATTCTCTGCCCTAAGATCCTTTATCCTATATTAATAGTTGAATTTAAAAGACAAACGTGCAGACAAAGGAAAAGCGGCAAATAGAGCTCTCTCAAACTGAGACTTTTTTTCTTTATGAACTATAGGCACCTCTAAAACAGAGTGGAGGAACATCATTGATTAGAATCATTTTTCCACGTGGAATATTTTGACCTCAGGAAAACTTAAGCAAAACAATTAGATTTTTTAAAATCAAATAACCAGAAATAAAATGTTTGTGGACATATAAAAAGTCATCCTGTTTTTTGCCTTTGTTTTGACATGATACAGACATCTTACATTTCAAAGAAAAAAAGATATAACCATAGTAAGGAAGTGTCTCAACATAAACAAGGCAGAATATGTTCTAACCTAGAGTGGATCGTTTGTAAGAAGTACTAATTTATACCTACCTAGTTGTACCCATGCTAAGAACCAAAAATAAACTAAAAGCCTGGTTTCATTGCATTTTCATGTTTTTAGTACTAAAGTCTGAACCTCTATATTTCACAAAAGAGTTGCTATGCCTTTATTCTTTGGCAAGGTCTCCGCGTTTTCTTAGCACGGTGTACCAGAGGTTGCCACTCCAGCCAGCTTGGACGTTGGAAGCTAGCATCTGAATCTTAATTATGACCCACTTGTTCCACTGATTGGGTAGTGCAAACGTGAGTGACGTTCAAAGAGGAGAAAATTAAGATAATAGAAGTTGCCTGTTCCTTAAAAACTGGAGGACAAGAACCTGTCTCCCAACTTTCCTAAAATTAAATGTCAGAGGGGAAAGAGTATATCAGTAATTTAAGGGGAAGTTTATCTAGAATAAGGCTAGTTTTTTTTTTTTTTTTTTTTTTCCAAAGCTACATTTACGTATATCCATGGCTTATGTGGGTTTAAAACACATGCAGCCCTTACAATACATGTCATACTTGGAGCACGGAAGCTAGCTGCAGAACTGATTCTGACATACAGGCGCCTAGCTTAGAATGCATTTCTGTATAATTCAGGGAGATCAATACACTCGGGAAACAAATATGTTGATGGATGAGGACGGTCTGAAAACGACCAGGTTGAGGTGGCCACGCTGCAGGTTTCACAGCTATTTCATGTTGGCAGAACGAAAGGGTTGCAAACGATCCCCCTTTCTTTAAAGGGGAAAGGAAAAAAAGGAAATGAGGGGAGAAAAAAAGAGGAAATGGAAGGAAGAGAATGAAGCGAGTGGTGAGTAAAGGAAGAAAGAAATGAGGACGGGGAAAGAGAAAGAGAGAATCCCGAAGAGGGGCGGGGGAGTGGGAAGGAGAGCTATGATGTATGGACGCTCACCAGCCACCAGCCGAGCGCTCCATCACCCCCAAGCCTGCATCCCTCCCTCACTCGTCTGGAGACCTCGGGTTCCGCCGCCCCGGCGCTGACAGCCCTCCCCGTGACCCCAGCGCAGGCCACGCCGAGATGCCCAAAGTGGCCCACCGCAGTCAGCCCATCCGAACCCGCCACTCCCAGGACCGCGCTGGCCACCCCCACCCCCGACGTTCCCCCGCACCCCCATCAGTAGTGTCAGGGGGAAAGCCGAGAGCGCAGCGAAGAGAAAAAAAATAAAGAATGGGAGAGGGCGGGGGAGACGACCAAAAACAATTTTTTAAAATAATCTGATTATGGGTCCTGGAGAAGCAGCAGGGAGGAGACCCGTGACAGGCACCTGGAAACGAACACGCTGTTGCAAATACCCCGGGCTCCGTTGGGTTGGGCGATTTTCCACAAAAGGAACTTTGCAAGGAGCGCAGCGGTTTGCAATAGAAGAGGAGGAGATCGCAGCGTTACCTGGCCGAGGTCTTGCCGGCGGGCCGCGGAAATCCTCAGGTTTGCGATATTGAGCCACTTGATCAGGTTACTATGGAAATCGTCTTAAGGAGATGGAGAAAAAAAAGAAAAACCAACCGAGGCACATCCTTGTCACCCAAAAAGAAACTGCTCGGGCTGCTGAGAGCGGGCGCGGGACCGGGCGCGGCGCCTCTCCCGGCCCGGCTCGCTCTTTCTTCCCTCCTCGGCCGGGCCGCGCCTCCCCGCCCCGCGCCGCCGCCACCAAGCAGCCCGCGGGCAGAGCCGAGCTCTCCGCGGCGCGCAGCCGGGAGCGAAAGCGCGAGCTCGCTCGCAGCCTCCAGCCGGCCTGGGCGGCGAGTGGCGCTGTTTCCCAGTCGCGCAGCTGGAATTTAAAGAGACAGGCGCGTCGCGGGATCTGGGCCCTTGCCCAGGAGAGGAGCCCCACAGGAGGCCCAACGTCTCGGAACCGCGCGGGATGGACCGAGCGGGCCCTGCGAGAAAAGTTTCCTGCGGAGACGGCTGGAGGAGCGCCTGAGGACCAGGCTCAGCTTCCTCTCCCGAGTGCAGAACACAGTCTGCAAGGAGAGAGTAAGAGGGATTTTTTTTTCCTCCCTTGGAGACTAAGGGGGAAACGATTTGTATGCTCAACAAGTCTTGCACCTATTTTCAGCTGCTCTAGTTTCCGTCCTTGTGCACCAACTTCTTTTCATTGAAAGCACACCTACAAACGGGGAATGGACTGGGGGTGGGAGTCACTCTTCATTTTATGTCTCACTAAGCAGAGAGGCATGGGTTTAGAGGAAGGTGATGATGGGAAGATATAGCTGTCAAATATCTGGGATTTTTTTTTCTTCCTCTCTCAGCCAAAGAAGCGTCTCCTTTTCTCTACCCCCACTCCGATGCTGGAGGATAGACTTGAAGGTCTATTCTAACCTTTACTCCAGGGTTATCCACAGGCTCACCTGCCCGCCTACTGGCACCTTTTCTCTACAGCTAGGAAGGCAGGTCTACTTCTGTTGCTGAGAAGAAGCAAGATCTAGCAGAAAGAAGAGTCTAGCCTGCCTCTTTTCTATTCCTAGCTGAAAAACAGCTTTCAGTGGGCAGGTCTCTCAGTGTTTCACTGTTACAAATAAGGCTCAGATCTCAACTGCTGACACGCAACCCAAACAGGATGTGCTGGCCAATTCACATGGTTTGAGACCACCACACATTTGGGGAACCTGAGAAATTATGATGCAATCCCTTTATTTTTCTGTCCTAACCATCACCTTTCATGCATCATATTACTAAACAGTCTCTGAGGTACTAGTTCAACTCGAATCCCTCCCCTGGAGGAGAGGCAGGAAGGGGATTCTCCTTACGGTCTTGTCTAGATCAACCAAACTGATTCCAGAGTTACTCTGGCACACGATAGTAGAGGCTCCATAGATATGGATGGCATTATCAGAAAAAAAGTGAATCTAGATTACCAACACCTTGTGGGCAGGATTCATAGAGTATTCTGTGTTCTATCTTAGACTATATACATTTTATGAGCCCTACACATAGGAAGGATGCTACATTCTAACTCAAATGTCTTAAGCTTCTTTCCTGTATCTCTCTACCAACTTAACCTCCAGTCCTCTCATCTCCACCATGCTTCCTTCACATTGCTCTTCCACCTTGCTTGCAGAGTAAGCCTTCCAAATCAATATTATGAGTCTTATCTAAAATCTTTCTATACATCCCCATTTCCTTCAGGAAAATGACCACATTTCTTGTTATGGCATAGAACAGTTTCTTAGCCCTTTGTGCTGCCATTACACAATACCTGAGACTGGTTAACTTATAAACAACAAGAACTTATTTCTCACCATTCTGGAGGCTGAGAAGTCCAAGACCAAGATGCTGGCGGGTTCTGTTTCTGGTGAGAACCCAGTCCCTGTTTCCAACACTGTGTCCTCACAAGGGCCAAATGCTGTGTGAAGCCTCTTTGGTAAGGCTTTTAATCCCGTTTATAAGAAAGGAGACTTCATGATCTGATCGGCTCCCAAGGGTCCCTCCTCTTAATACTATTGCATTGGAGATTGTTTCTACATGAATTTTGGAAGGACACGAATATTCAAACCATAGCAAAGAGCGTTTCTCAAACTTTAGCATGCATTGCAATCACCTGTACGACTTCGTTAAAAATTTGTAGGCCTCACGCCCAACTTTTCTTATTCAGGTGGTCTAGTCCAGGGTGATACATAAGAATTTGTACTTCTAACAAGATCCAAAGTGATATCATGCTACTGCGCTGGGAATCACACCATGAGAAACACTGGCATCTTTTGTGATCTAGCCCCTACCTACTCCTGCTTCATCCTTCACACCTGCCCCACAGTTCTCAAGCAGGTCAAACTTATTCCATGCTTTCTCATACAGCACCTGCTCACACCTACCTGTACATATGCTATTCTCACCCCATCTGTACATATGCTATTCTCCACCAGGAATTCTCTCACGCTCCCAACCCAACTCTTCTCCACATCCCGCACCACCACATCTGGGAAACACTTGCTCAATCCCTGAAACTAAACTCCTTTGGAATGCCTCCCCAAACACTCCCAGATCCTACAACAAAGTTTAGATGCCACTTCTCTGTGCTGCCTCTATACCCACTATTCACATATTAGGTATAATAATTGTACATTTATTTGTCTGCTTCCTCACTAGACTATATGTACTAGGGGAAAGGATGGCAACTTATTTATCCCTGTATTCCCAAGGGCCTGGCACATTGGCTGAGACTTTGTAGCAGCTCAATAAATGTTGAGGTAGGTAGGGGAGAGAAAGAGAATGAGAGAGGGAGAAGAGAAACAACGTTTTTGGTTGGTGATGATTGTGATCATGATCAAAGACAAAGTTCATGATAGTATTAGAAAGGACAGAGATAGAAAGGAGAATTAATATTTTTGAAACTCCTTGTACTGTATGTATCAGGTACCGGGTTAAATGCTTTGCATGTTACCTCGTCTATTCCTCAAAACACCCTTGCAAGACAACTATTATATTACATATGAGAAATCTAAGGCTTGGAAAAGTGAAGTAGCTTGCTCAACATCACAGAGCTGTTTGGTGGCTGTTGCAGAACGGAAGGAGGGATGATTTGTTTGTTTTACTATAAGCAGCACAAAGGCAGTTTTGCACAAGTATAAATAAGTTTCATGTGTACTGTAAATATTCATGAGTATTTTGTTATTTGGTTAATATTACTTGAGCTCTCACCACCCCTCTCCCAGAAGGGGTCTGTCTCACAGCCTCGGGTAGGAACCTCTAAAGCTTTACTGTGTCTTCCCTGACTCAGTAGTCCACTGAAGTGTAGTCTCCTCGGCTGATGTAAGGGGATCCTCTGACCTCTGTCATTTCTGTGCAGTCTTGCTCTACCCGTGCACCATATCCTTAGTGCTGTGTAAATTTGTAAAAAAAAAAAAAAAAAAAAAGTCAACCAAAGCAGACAAGTATAGTAATCCATTATGGTGATGGGGCCAGAGTCCTTTGCTTGTCTATATTTCTGCTCTAGTACATCTTACTATAACAGAGATAACCATTAACTGGCAAGAAAATGTGTGACTCAATTAAACTATGATTGATGAAATCATTTAGATGTCTTTCCAAACAAAAAATATATTGTGAAAAAAAAATGAGTGTGTTGGAAAGTAAATGGATTTTGTGGTCATTTAGGATAAGGCTTTAATTCAAAACTTAGCTAATTTGCTATAAATATACCAACTTTTATAGCTAATGAAATCAGCTCAAGATAAACTTAGAACCTATATAATGTCTATAGATTAAATCAGTATAGGAATGTTTTTCTTTGAATGTTGTGTCCTTTACATAGGATTACACTAAAACATGAAATTCTTATAGCTGGAAGGTATATTTAGGGCAAGGGTTCTTAACTTTAGCTGCATGTTACAATCACCCGGTGAGTTCTCAAAAATCTCAATGTCCAAGTTGCACCTCAAACCAATTATATCAGAATCTCTAGGACTTGAGATCTAGGCAACAAGGTTTTTAAAGCCTTCCTGGTGGTTCTAATGAGAAACCAAGATTGAGGACCACGTCTTTTGAGATGAACATCAGTGGAATTCAGACCTGGCTGCTGATTAGAATCATCTGAACAAATTTTAAAGGTTCTCGTGCCTACACCCACCTACAGGGAATCTGATTTATTTGGTCTGGGGTAGGGCCAAGTCCTCACTACATTTAAAATCAACCCCAGGTGATTCTAATTTGAGGTAAGGTTGAAAAATCACTGTTATCGAACAATGGTCCTCAAAGTGGAGGCCCCAGAACTGTAACATTAAGATAACCTGGGAATCCATTAGAAATGCACTCCAGAGGCCCTGCAGTGGCTCAGGCCTGTAATCCCAGCACTGTAAGAGGCCAAGGCAGGCAGATCCCTTGAGCCCAGGAGTCTGACACCAGCCTAGGCGAAACCCTGTCTCTACTAAAAATACAAAAAAATTCGCTGGGCATGGTGGCACACACCTTAGTCCCAACTACTTGGGAGGAGGATTGCTTGAGTCCAGGAGGTGGAGGTTACAGTGAGCCGAGATCACACCTGGACAATAGCTTGAGATCCTGTCTCAAAAATAAAAGAAAGAAATGCACTCCAGATCTACTGAATGAGAAACACTGTGGGTAGCGTCCAGCAATCTATAGTTCAGCAAAAGTCTTTTTGATGATTCTGATGCACGGGAAACTTTAGGAGTCACTGCCTTGCCATGTGGTATTAGTGATATTATTCTCCTTTACAATTGAGAACCACACATTATCTTCAGCAAACATCTGTCAGGCTCCTACTATGGAAGTTTTAACAATTATTTCTAACAAGTTTCCAGATGGTGCTGCTGCAGGCCCAGAGATCACAGTTTGAGGACCACTGTCCTGTTATGTGCCAGGCCCCTGCAATGAAATATTAAGAATCTTGAGAGTTACTTTGTTTTCAAAAGGAACCTATTCCAACATACCAATGTGGTATGGCTCCATCAAGAAAACAACTTAGAAAATTCTTGAATGTTTAGAAAATCCTTTTCCCTAAAAAATTATGGAAAAATCGCATGTCATTTTTATTTTTTAAAATTTTTATTTATTTATTTATTTATTTATTTTACCTATTCCTACTTACTTGATCAGAAAAAAGAAAAGTACCATTCAGAACTAAAAGCTAAGGGCACCACGGTTATGAATATGGTTGTGAAGAGTTCCTTTACTACATTAGATTGCAGGAAAATCTCAGGGTGGGAGAGAAAGATGTTTGCCTTTTTTCTCAAACCAAACCACCAGATCCACGGCCTAAGAAAAGATTAATCAAAACTTTGTTTTTCCTGGCTACACAAATGAGCCCAATTTGCCTTCCAAAGAGGCCGTTCTTCTTCCTGTCGCTGCTTTAAGAAGAAAGAAGAGCCTGGTTATTCTTAAAAAGCCGAGTGCTCTTCTTGATGACTTGGTGTGAATGTAACTATGAACGTCCTGCCCATCCTAACCTAGACATTAACAGGACCCCTAGTTTCCACAGCCTCAGCTTCGTTCCACAGGCATAGAAGCCTAGATGACTGAAAGCCAGCATTGTGTCACTAATCTTTGCCTCTAGTCAAGCGGCCAAAGAAAACCCCAACCAGAGCACTCAAAAGAAGACACCCTAGACCATGAAATCTCCTTTCATCCTTTCAGCTGCTTGAATTGATTTCAGGCTACTAACTTGGACCCTTGAGGGAGGACCTTTCAGGGATAAGCTCTTTTTATAGTATGAGACCCTGCCTCTACTTGGCAATTGCTTTTGAAAAGTTCTGCAATAGACTACTAAATTGCATTTTATTTTCCCTGAGACTTCCTTGGGATCAATGGAATTTCTCTACTTAATAGAAGAGGGCTTCAGGGAGAAGATCCTTAAAGAGTTCAGAGCTGCCAGCCAAAGCATCAGGTGCTAAGTTACTGACAAGAGAAAAGCCTTTCCAAGAGTAAATTATCAGTATTTGTTTTGCCTGTGCTTTTTCAGATAACCGCAATGTTAATAACTACATCAGCTACTGAACTACTAACTCTAGAAAGATCTTAAAGTTTGAAATCTCCCACCAAGGCTGGAGGAAATAATAGTCATCACCAAACTACAAAATGTCACCTAGATTGCTTTTTTTCAGGCATGTATACTTAAAAATGCCAAGCAACTCCCAGAAATGTAATTAAGTTGTTTAGGTGAACAGAGAACAGCAGTAAGTGGCCTTTAAAAATATCAATTGTGAAGGGAAAATGTAAGGAGAACAAAAAGTAAAGAAAGATGATGAAAAGAAAGGGCATGTAAGAGTAATTGGAAAGGAAGTTACTGTGAGTGGCAAGGAGGCCTTTACTTGGAAAGTGTCCATTATAGACCAACATCTGAGGCTGTTTCATTATGGAGTTGATCTCCTTGGAAAAAAATAATGAAAAGGTAAATTTTCCAACCAGAAAAACCTTAAGACTAGATTACTACCTGTCTTTGAAAGGGCCCGGGCATGGTGGCTCACACATGTAATTCCAGCACTTTGGAAGGCCAAAGTGGGCAGATCACGAGGTCAGGAGTTCGAGACCAGCCTGGCCGGCCTCGTGAAACCCTGTCTCTACTAAAAATACAAAAAATTAGCCAGGCATGGTGGCACATGCCTGTGGTCCCAGCTGCTCGGGAGGCTGAGGCAGGAGAATTGCTTGAACCCAGCAGGCAGACGTTGCAGTGAGCCGAGATCGTGCCACTGAAAAAAAGTAGCAGTGAAGTTACATAAGAGAATATACCTGTTGTTAGGAGGTTTCAGCTAAACTTACACTGACATGGGTAAAAAAATTTTATATAAGAATAAGAGGCCAGGTCCAGTGGGTCACACCTGTAATGCCAGTGCTTTAAAAGACTGATTGCTTGAGGCCAGGAGTTTGAGAGCTGCCTGGGCAACATAATGAGATTCCATCTCTACAAGAAGGTTTTTAAAAGTTTTAAATTTATTTATTTATTTATTTATCATTTTTTTCTGAGACAGAGTCTTGCTCTGTTAGCCAAGCTAGAGTGGAGTGGCATGATCTCTGCTCACTGCAACCTCCGCCTCCTGGTTTCAAGCAATTCTTGTGCATCAGCCTCCCAAGTAGCTAAGATTACAGGCATGTGCCACCACACCCAGCTAATTTTTGTATTTTTAGTAGAGATGGGTTTTGCCATGTTGGCCAGGCTGGTCTCGGACTCCTAGCCTCATATGATCTGCCTGCCTTGACCTCCCAAAGTTCTGGAATTACAGGCGTGAGCTACCGCACCCGGTTAAATTAAAAATATTTTTAAAAAAGAATGAGTGTGTCTACATATGTATGTCTGTGAATATGTATACATTTGTAAATATATATGAGGAGACAGGATACAAATGTAACTAAATGTTAGTGACAGGTGTATATAGGTAAATGTAGGTGAATTGTACTAGACTTGTAACTTTCCCACAGGTTTAAAATTTTTACAAAATAAAAGTTAAAAGAAGAATAAATAAAATTGCTACAAAATAAGTTACCCAAAAACATGGTATAAGATGAGCTTAAATTAGGGTCCTGAAAATATGTTTCGGTCTGTTCTAAAACCATTAGCAGGAGATTGACACCGTGTTCCTCTCTTGTATCACAATTGTTGTCATTAGAGATACGGCATACACGTTTGTGCACATCATACATTCCAAGTAATGCAGTACACTGCCCTGGACCACGGTGACCTTTTAAATATTCTGCAAATTGATTTCCAGGCCATTCCCACTCTCCCTTGTTTATAGCCTTGGTAACCCAGAAGAAAATGAGACTGGCCAGCTGTGATTCATGCATTTCTGTTCTCATCAGTGCTCAGAATTACATTTCTTTCTCTCCCAAAGGCTTCATGACAATGCTTATTGTTGATCTAGAGAGCAGCAGCACCAAGAACCTTCAATAAGGACAGGTTTAAGAGCTATAAGCAGCTGTGTGGACTCCTTAGAGGTACTCGATTGAATGAACACCAGCAGCAGCAGATTGTATACTTTTCTGTATTGTAAACTATGACAGTAGAATTGCAAACCTCTACAAAAAACAGACACAATATATCTAGTGTTTGAAACCACAATATATCCAGATTATTATCTTTTTTAGTTTTACCTATTGTCATGATTTTTTTAATCTATCAAAAGCCCTTTCTTATACTAAATTTATATGGATGCTGATCACAGTAATCCATGCTATGGTCTAGAAATTCTACAACAATCCCTACCTCTGACATCAAACTGAGGGAATGAAATAAGAGGAGGTTGGCACCTGCCTTAAGCTTTATGATTTAGAATTCCCTGGCAGACATATACTCCCATAAATAACCAATAAATATAGAATCAAAACAAGCTGAGTATATTCAATTTCTTCAAACTAACTGCCTTGTTTATGTTAGGACAATCCTGATTTTCTAGTTGTAGGGACAAAAAAAAGTTGGCGGTTGGTCAACCCTTACACAGATTTCTTATCTTTTGGGAAAAACCAGCAAAAATAGGAGAATTAGCATAAAAATAAAATGGAACTGAGAATAATTTTTTTCACAGGCTTGATGATACAGAGAAAAGATAAAGTTAGAAAAAGGGAAGCATTTCTTGCCACACAGAGACAGTACAAATAAAAATTCAAGAGGGACCTGCTGGGTAGACACACCAAGAAAAGAATGTTGTTCCACTTTCTTTCAGGAATCCAGAATTAGGTAGGGGAACTTCTACTTGAGTAGCTCAATATATAGGAAGAGGCATTATCTGTTGAATTGTCCTTATCAGTGAATACAGAGCTGCTCAATAAGTATAAAATATTATAAATGGAAAGCTAGTATCACCCCTCATTCAGCCCTGTAGGGAGGCTAATTGAATATGTGAAAAGTTCATAAACATGAGAATTTTGTGGCTCAAATCAACAGTTCTTCATAAAATTTCTCCTCTGAAGAAAATCCTGTTTATTTCCATGCATTCAATGTTCCTAGTTTTAAACTGGAAGTTATACGGAATAAAAAGAGAGAAGGAACAGTCTTGAACTCTTGTAGTAACTAGTGGTGGATAGAGAGTAGAATTTCACTTTTCATTCCATCAAGCATAGTAACAAGAGTGTACCTTTTTCTCATACTAAGGGATTGGCAAGGGCCAGCTGGGGAGAGATTTCATTAGCTTCCAACTATTGGTTATAGTCATCCATTAATGCTTTTGGCAAGGTACCTTTAGGAACTAAAAACCTAGCACAGAGCAGTTTATTGATTTGTTTACTCCACTCATAGAATGCCCCCTTTCTGTAGATGTTGGAAGTTCAAACAGAGCAAAGTCAACATATTACAAATAATGTGGATAATGGGCAAATAGGTACTAAGTGCTAAAAGTAACTCATTATAAACTCGTTAAAAATAGCATGAAGACAGCTTTTCTCTATAACCTCATCTAACCCAAAGCTGCTTGTCAATTAATATAATCCGCAAATACTCAAAACATATTATGTTTTATGTAATATATATGTGTGTTATATATATCCAATTATATACACACATACATATATAAAGCTATTTTAATCTATATTCTAAGTCTGAGTTACTGAGTAAAAACTTAAACCAGCGAGCTCCTAATACATTAAAATGTACATGTAAGGGTTCACTCTACATGTTTGATAAGAATGAGCTATCATCTTTCTGATCTGCGTATGTTTCATTAAAATCCATTATTTAAATGCTTCCTTATTGGCACCTAAATAGTACCAAAAGTATGTATATGTGTGTATGAGAGACAGTATGTGTGTGCAGAGGTTTAGTTTGATTTTCTACCCTCAAAAATTATTTTGTTTATTAAAAAGAGTCTATAATTTAGCTCAATTAGGACCCCAACTCTGTTTGTGACAAATTGTGGCACTTCATTTTGGACCCCCTGACATTTTGTTCACTGTATAACTCTTCTGCATAAACATTGACTCAAGCCACAATCCACAATCCAAGACACTGCAAGAATGGATGGAAACAGAATCATGCGATGTGAAATGCAGAGTCATATCTCAGCTCCTATAATAACTGTCACAGAAGAGCAGATGTGAAATGCTAATGTCTGTCTCCTTGATGTTTTGCAGACTAGGAAGTTTTCCTGGTAATTTATAAGCTTGTTGAAGTTGTAAGAACTAACGAAGCCAGTTTCATTATCAGCTTTATCAAGACTCTTACCTAAAAAGGAGGTACTTACTACTTCTGTCAAACAACTGTTTGTCCTATGTTAATACTAATTATCTTTAATCAACCTAAGAATCAAAGCTTACTTAAGTCCCCACCCTTAACTGTACCCAGTATCCAGTTACAATGTCAGCTACTAGGGCTGGTAAAGATAAATAATTATATCTTTTATAAGAAAATTGCACTAATATCTTGCTATGGTTTAAATATGTCTCCCAAAGTGCTTCTGTTGGAAACTTAATCTCTAATGCAACATTGTTGAAAGGCGAGACCTTTAAGAGGTGATTCAGTCATGAAGGCAAAGCTACTATTGTGGGAGTGGGTTAGTTATTACGGGAGTGGGCTCTTGATAAGAGAATCAATTTAGATCCTTTTCTCTCTCTCACATTTGTGCTCCCTTGCACTTCTGCCTTCTGCCATGAGATGATACAGCAACAAGGGCCTCACACGATGCTGATACCTTGATAGTGGACTTCTCAACCTCCAGTAACTGACATAAATTTCTGTTTTTTATAAATTACCCAGTCTGTGGTATTTAGTTATAGCAACACAACATGAACTAAGACAGAAAACTGGTACTTGAGAAGTGAGGCTGTTGCTATAATAAATATTTGAATATGTGGAGCTGGGTAATGGGTACACACTGAAAGAATTTGGAGGAGCAGGCTAGAAAAAGGCCCAGGTTGCTGGAAATGGAGTGTTAATGGCAATTCTGGTGAGGGATCAGAATAGGAGAGCTGTAGGGAAATTCTGAAATTTATTAGAGATTAATTAAGTGGTCATAACTAGAATGCCAGTAGAAACATAGGGAGCAAAAGCCATTCAGATGAGATCTTAGAAATAAATGAGGAATGACATATTGGAAACTGGAGGAAAGGCCATTCTTGTAATATAGTTGTAAAGAATCTGGCAGAATTGTGTCTGTGTCCTAGGACTTTGTAGAAGGCAGAGCTTAAGAGCAATGAACTAGGATATTTGGCCAAAGAAATGTCTAAACAGCAGAGTGTTCTACGTGCTGCATGTCTTCTTGTAGCCACGCACAGTAAAATAAGGAAAGAAACTATTGAAATATGGAATTTATAATTAAAATGGAAGCAGAACAGAAAGATTTGGAAAACTGTCAGGCTGGCCAAGTAAACAATGAAAAAGAATGTTTGGGAGGGAATGCTAAGACCATGACCAAGCCACCTTTTGTTAAAGAGATTAATATGAATAGAAGAAACCTAGGTTCTATTCATCAAGACAATGGAAGAATGACCCTGAAGGCATTTCAGAGATCTTCGAGACAAGTTAGGAGGGCAAGGTTTCCAGAGAGGTGTCTTGGAACCTCAGCATCTGCTATCCTATGCTGCTTCGGACCTCTGCTCCCTGAGTTCTGGCACAACTCCCTTTGGCTATCCCAGCTGTGGTCCAAGCAGGCCAGGTGTGGCTCAAGCTGCAGCTCCAGAGGGCACAAGCAATAAGCCTTGGCAGTCCACGTGGTGCTAACTCTGCAGACATGCCAACTATGCAGGCTGTGGCACCAAAGTGACCTCCACCTAGGTTTCAAAGGATATATTAGACAGGCTGAGGGTCTTGGCAGAAACTTGCCACAGAGGTAAAGCCACTGCAGAAAGCCCCCACTAGGTTAAGGCCTTGTGGAGTTGTGGGAGAAAGGCCACTTCAGAGACCCCAGAACTGTAGAGCTACCAATCTGCAACTCCAGACTGGGAGAGCTGCATGCATGAAACTCCAGCCCATGACGGCTGCTGCCTGAACTGAGCCCAGCTAAGCCATAGGGGCAGGACTGCCTGAGGTCTTGGGGTACAAACCCTGCCCTAGTGTGCCAGGATGCAGGACATGGGGTCAAAGAAGACTGTTATCCATCTTTGAGACAATGGTATTTTCCCCATTAGGTTTTGGGTATACTTGGGACCAGTTACCCCTTTCTTTGTGCCTATTTTTCCCTTTTGGAATGTAAATGTCTATCCTGTGTCTGCTTCATCATTGTATTTTGGAAGCATATGTAATGTTAATTTCACAGGTTCACAGCTGGAGAGAAATTTGCCTCAGGATGAATCTTGCATTTAGTCTCACGCATATCTGACTCAGATGAGACTCTGGACTACGGGCTTTTGAGATAGTGCTGGAATGAGTTAAGGTTTGGGGGCTGTTGAAGTGGAATAAGTGTATTTGCATGTGAGAAGGAAATGAATTTTGGGGACCAGGGATGGAATGCTATTATTTGAATATGTCCCACAGTGTTTATGTGTTGGAAATTTAATCCCCAGTGCAACAGCATGAACAGGTGGGACCTTTAAGAGGTGATTAGATCAAGAGGGCTCCGCCCTTATCAATGAACTAATACCATTATTGAGGGAGTATGTTAGTTCTCATCGGAGTGGATTTCTGATAAAAGGATGAGTTTGGTCCCTTTCCTCTCTCACGCATGTGTTCTCTTGCCCCTCAGCCTTCTGCCTGAGATGATGCAGCCAGAGGACCCTTGCCAGATATTGCCACCTTGATATTAGACTTCCCAGTCTCCAAAATTGTGAGAATTTAATTTCTATTTTTTATAAATGGCCCAGTTTGTGGTATTCTGTTATAACAACACAAAACAGAGTAAGACGAATCTTAAGAACATCTATACAAGAACCATTTCTTTCTTAACAATGCTACCAAAAAGAATATAAGTGGGGAATGCCCAAATAATATTTCATTCATTTGAAAATGAAGCAAAATTGAATAAAAAATCCCATAGAAAATAAGGTAGAGGTAAGAAAATATTTGGTCCTTTCAATTTCTTTCCTGGACCATGAGATCCTAAAGAAGTGATGAGATTTTCATGAGGAAAAGGTTAAAGTTATTGCAGACATATATTTGTTCCACTGAAGGCAAGTGCAAACCCTTGGCAAAGTACGTATTTTGAAACATCTATATCCATAAAATTTACTCAGGAACATATGACTTCCTCTGAGAATCTTAAGAGATGATTCAATCAATATATTCATTTGAAAACTGAGATTCAAAGTCTGTAGTCAGGATTTATGACCATTTTATTCCTTTATTTTCCTAAAATTTCCACCAGCCTTTCTACAGGCTGTTACATCCTGATGTCTGTGGGAGGTTTCCAACTCTGTTTTAAAGTTCTGAAGAGTGTTTACAGCATGTTATTTCTGTAGACCGTCTATCTTTTGAAATGCTTCAAAACTCTAATAGGAACTCACTGTGAGGATATACTCTACCCATAACA
The DNA here is from genome assembly GCF_024542745.1 of Macaca thibetana thibetana. Lineage (NCBI taxonomy): Eukaryota > Metazoa > Chordata > Mammalia > Primates > Cercopithecidae > Macaca > Macaca thibetana. The sequence continues at coordinate 73,496,618 of NC_065588.1, read as the reverse complement.
GTTTATTATACTTGTGGCCAATACATCAATTTTACATAAATGAGTTTAGAAATAATTTTCAGGATGATAACCAATAATTTTGTGATTTGTGTATTTTCCAGAGTAAGTATAATCAAACCAAAAATACATATTCTCCCCTAACCTAGTTCTTGAAATCTGTTGAGATTTATAACACCTTTAATATGCAAAGACCTTTACTTCTTGCTTTGTCATTGTAACTTCATAATTTAAATAAGTATTTTCTTCAGATGGGTCAGATTTTCTAACTTCAATATATTTTATAATTTGCTTAAAATATTTGCTTGTTGCCAGACTGTACACTTAAGTGTGTCTCGGGGTCTCATGTAATAGAACAGTTAGAAGTCATCTCTCAAGAATAATCAGAATATTTACTGTTGACCTACCACGTGCAAGGCAGTATAACCCCACTACAGGAGACTACAAAAGTTCCAGAAAATAATGCCTGCACTAAAAGAGTTTCTGTGTACATGGGAGGACAGCATATGATAATGAAACACTTAAATAGGACTCCTAGAGAATATATGCTTCAAAATGAGTAGTCTGTCATTAAGAACAACCAAAGACAATTTTGCAACTCTTAATTTGGACATCCTGAAAAAAAAGATTTAAACTGAGCTTGAGACTTTTAACTAGACTTACAGAGTGTTGATACTAAAAATGTGACCCAGAGGAGCAGCAATACATGCATCACCCTGAAGCTGGTTAGAAATGCAGAATCTTGGACCCAACCTAGACCCATGAATCAGAATGTTCATTTTCAGTGGATCCCAGGATCATTCATATTGCCCATTACATTTGAGATTGCTCTGTAATGAAGGAAGTTAATACTTGACCTGGTCATGAAAGAACCAGAAAAGATGAGGTTAAATTCAGAGTCAGAGTCCAGATAGTAATGGGCCTTGGAAGTTCAATCTGAATTCATGTTTGTGTTTTGCAGTGATCAAGTGTAAAATGTACTAAAGAAGAGATACGTGGGGAACAAAGACACCAATTAGAAAACCACAGCCTGAAGAAGTCACACCATTCATTTTGGGAGCTGTCCATGTAAGAGTTTTCTCTTCTATTAAAAAAAAAAAAAAGAGTTAAAAGCAACATTCTTGCACGCACCCAAAAGAGAGAAGCAAATCCAATTGATCAGTGTCTAAGATTCACTGAGCTTTGTCTTGCAAGTGAGCATGAATTCTATTCCTTCACTAAAGAATTATCCTGTCCCTCTTGTTTCTGTGGAATATGCACAGCAGAGCAGACGTTGCACATCCTACCCACTGAGGGGAAGGTGAAGGGGTAGAGGAAGCCTACAACCCTCTTCTCGGGTTTGTATAAAAATGGACATACTAGGCAGCCTTGTGGTCTTTGTGGGAAAGCTGGTTGGTCAAGTATTTCAAAAAATGCATAGTTTTTGTGTGTGTCTGAGGACCAAAGTCCCAATATTAATTCATATGGGAGGTAAGAGACCCCTCCTCAACCCAATACCCCAGAATTTTGGATTTATAGGAAGGGAGACCACATAATACATTATCCAAACTAGGACACCATTGAAGATAAAGAGAAAACTATTCAAAATTACACCAGGATAACAGGTTTAAACTGAGATTATCCTGAGTAAACCTGTGATATCCTATAAATTATAGTATGCTTGCATATGAAATTAGTATAAAATGCCTTGGCCAGGCGTAGTGCCTCACGACTGTAATCTCAGCACTTTGGGAGGCCGAGGCAGGTGGATCACCTGAGGTCATGAGTTCAAGACCAGCCTGGGCAATATGGTGAAACCCCATCTCTACTAAAAATACAAAAATTTGCCAGGTGTGGTGGCACATGCTTGTAGTCCCAGATACTCAGGAGGCTGAGGCACGAAAATTGCTTGAACCCAGGAGGTGGAGGTTGCAGTGAACCGAGATCACGCCACTGCACTCCAGCCTGGGCAACAGAGTGAGACTCAGTCTCAAAATAATAATAAAAAAAAATAATAAATAAATTCACCTTCCCCGTAATACCTTGAGTCCCTACTATCTTTATTAGTAGATAGTCGCATGTTTTCTTCTTGAGAACCCTCCTTTCATCAACTAAAACCTTTAGCATCCACGAAGCCTAATTTGCACACCCAATAAGGGTGAACACTGGACTCTAGTGCACTCTGGTTCTTGTTACTGTGTGGTTGGAACTACAGAAGTTGGATCCTATAAGCTCAAAAGTCAATGCCAATCCATTTCTGAAATAATGACCTGATAACCCAGCTCCAGGCTATCGTGGTTCAGCATGGAAGCAGGAGCCCGTTCCCTCAGTGCTAACACGAGGGCAAGCGTACCCCTTACTTGAGTTTCCAGTGCTGTAGCTCTTGGCTCTCAGTTCTTTGGGGTCTGGATTGGTTCAGTGTCAGCCACTCAGAGACCACTTTCCCTTTCCCTCCCCAGGGTGTTGGGGAGCTTTTCATTTTAAATTCTCCAAACACAAGGTTGTTACTCTTCTGAGGAATGTAGGCCTCTGTCAACCAAAGGTGGTTTTACCCTACAATGAAAGAACCCCTATATCTTTGGGGGATGATGAAGGTTGAGGATACCTTTTTTGATTCCAAAGCAAGTTTTTGGCATGTCTCTTGAGAGAAACTTTTTTTGAAAAAGGTAAACTCTAATGGGATACTCTTCTATGCACAGATTAATAAAATTGAAATGCCTCCTATTTGCCAAGTGAGTATCATTGTGATCCATAAAAATATGGGAAAAGATTATAGTATTTGTGTTGGCTATAGAAATTATGAAACTGATGGAATAGCAACTAGAGACATTTTCTAAGAAAAGCCTTACTGAATCTAGAGACTGATTAGGTTTCTTAATAAACCAAAAAATAAAAAAAGGAAAAAAATCAAGTGTGAAACAAGAGTTTTGACTTTAAGTGATGAGAATAATACTGATGCTAAGAGGAAGTGGGAGTTAATGCTGCTGGTTTAGCATCAAATATAATTAATCAAATTTGAAAAATATTGGTATTGTGCTAACAGTAGGACATCCGAGCAGTAAATATCTAACAAACAATTTGACTTTTTTTTATTTAAATGGAGCGTGGTAGGGAGATTAGAAGTTACAATACAGAGTTGGAAATCTTTCGCCTCTTAGAGCATGAGTTGTAGACTTGTGGATGAGCTCATCAAGGGTAAAGAGTGGGAAGAAAAAGATAAGTCATCAAAGAAGTCAAGGCAAGTGTGGTCAAAGAGAGAACAGTGTGATGTGTCTTACAAATGGAGACAAATGCCAGTGTAACCCAGAAATCTGAACAGAGAGAAAACATGGAAAACCTGAAGCAGGAAATTGAACTGGAAGTAAAGACTATTAACTATTATGGAGAGATCAAAGGAACCAAAGACTCTGAAAATAAACCCTTGGAATTTATACAAAGGAAAAAAGGTACAAATATTTGAGTACCAGCTATATGCTAGGTGCTTTTCCTTACATTAAATATTTTAAAAACAAAGAGTGTGGCAGTGACTTTGGAAAGAGAATTTTGGCAGGAAAGGAATGAACAATAAATTCAAAGTGGTGCCTTGGAATAGTGAGACCTAGCTAGAAATTTTTTTTGTTTTATTCTCTTGTGTCAAGATAGAGCAAACTGCTTGTTTGAAGGCAGGGAGAAAGAAACCTCCTGAGAGAGAGATTAGAGGGAGTATGATAGAAGCTAAGTAATTGCAATGGCAAATGTTGAAAAGTTGAAGTTTTATATTAATTAGCAATATTGAATCTTCATGAAAGAGTTAATTTTGTTTAATTATGCATGGAATGAGTCCATTTTTCTATATCACCTCTTCTTGTGTCTTTGCCCTTTACTTTTATGGCTTTGAATTCTTAGAAACAAAGTCTTTTTCATTATATTATATTCTTGTGAACAGTTAATTAGTTTTAGAAAGAAATATGTATTTTGACTAATCAGCCTAATTGTTCACCCAATCTTACATTTATGAATTATTTTTTTAAAACCCAAACAGGGAATTTCAAATCTTAAAAAGCAACTGGATGTTGTTCACATAATATAGTAAAAACCATTTTAAGTTTGATCTCATAGAAGTGATACTTCTATACCCTCAAATTATCTTTCCTCCTAACACATTGTCTAAAAATTCTATCAGTGTGTCCATGAAGTGGAATAATTACCAGAAAGCAATTTTCTCATTTCTTACATTACTGTCTTTTAAATATACCAAGTTATTATAATGCAATATTCTAAACTGGAAGTTTATTTCCTGTATTCAGAGTAAAATATTGTCTTATTTAAACCAAAAGACAAGTACTGTATAGTCCTCTTCACTCCTCTAAGTACCAGCAGCCCAATTCTCCAGGACTGAGATCCAGCCTCGGCTGCGTCAGCTGCTCTCGTGATGTCTCTTGGCTAACCTCCCATGCCTAAATGTCCCTTGGGCATTGGGCAAGACAAAATTTCAGTGTGATAGGATATCATTTTCTCTCACAATTAAATCCTACTCTAGACATACAGACACAATAGCAACTTCATCTCTGCCCAACAGCAAGACACTTTTGGGTGATGATAACTAAGTAGAGTTACTTCCTCAGAAACAAAAAGCAGAGACTGTCCAATGAATCACACATGGCCATTTCCCTGTTGCACTCAGAAAGGAGGCAAGTGGGCCGCCAAGGAAAGAAGCAACAGTGCTTGATTTCTTTGCCACAAAAAAATATAAGTAAGAGGAAAACTCAGTCAACAACAACAAAATCTAATCTTGCTTGAGCAGTAGGAGTGGTACTAATAACCATTGAAAATAATAAAATTGAGCCACTCTCAAAAAATATTTATTAAATTTAAATTTAAACTGACTTTTCTGACTTAAAAAGGTAAATATACCAGAAAAGTAATAATTATAAAAGTATTTCAGAAGAAATGTCCTATAGCTATCTCAGAAGCTTATTGAAAGAATCTTGTAGGCTACTGATGTATGTGAACTTTATTTGAAAATTCTAAAGTGCTATATTAATGTTATTCTTTGCATGAGAAAATTCAAGATATTACTGTTAAATAGTGGTTACTATTAGCCCCAGTGTATCACAGACCAGTTGTGCAATCCACTCTTGATAAACGTTAAAATGTTTGAAGATGTTCACAGTGGTATCTACAAGGTTTATTTGTAACGTGAATTATAGAAAGCTGCTTGTTATTGCCACAGAATAACCAGATGTCAATTGTAGTATATCATTATTTGGAAATTGATAAACCTTAAAATTTTCCAGGAATGTAAATTTCAAAGGTAATTTTTTTCCTCTTGTCATTCCAAAATTATTCATCAAATGTTATGCAAAATTCTAAAAAAATTTTTAAAAAAACCAAAAAACCTTTGTTACAATCTCCCTATTGTGCCTCCCTTGAAGTATTAATGTCAAATAATTATAAGGTTCTTTTGTACTCTAGTAACACAAATTATAGGCAAAGACTTCAAAATAGTCTAAAAAGTACTTCTCAAATGTAATGTGCATACAAGTCACCTGGGGATCTTGTCAAAATGCAGATTCTGATTCAGTAGGTCTTGGGTGGGGCCTGAGATTCTGCATGTCTAATAGCTCTCAGGTGAGGTCAATGCTGCTGGTCCAGGGTCACGCTTTGAGTAGTGAGAGGCTAAAAAGAATGACCAAGGTTGGCCTGTAATCCCAGCACTTTAGGAGGCTGAAGGAGGAGGATCACTTGAGCCCAGGAGTTTGAGACCAGCCTGGGCAACATAGTGAGACTCCATCTCTACAAACAATAATTTTAAAAATTAGCCAGGCATGGTGGTGCCCACTTTGTAGTCCCAGCTATTTGGGAGGCTGAGGTGGGAGGATCACTGGAGCCCAGAAGGTTGAGGCTGCAGTCAGCTGTGAACACACCACTGCACTGCAGCCGGGGTGACAGAGCGAGCCCCTGTCTCCAAAATAAAAAAGAAAAGAAAAGAATTATCAAGGTTGGGTGTAGAGTTCTCCAGAGAACCATAGGTTGTATATTTATATATGCATGGCTCACATGATTATGGAAGCTGAGCAGTTCCAAGAGCTGCAGTCAGCAAAGTGGAAACCTTGGAGAGCTGATGGTCTAAAGGCTGGCAGGCTGGAGCCCCAAGCAGAGTATGTTTCAGTTCAAGGTCAAGGCAGGAAAAGGCCAATGTTCCATCTCAAGCAGCCAGGGAGGAGTTCCCTCCACCTTTTTGTTGGATTCAAGCCTTCAACTGATTAGATGAGGGCCACACACATTATGGGGGGGACAGTCTGCTTTACTCAGTTTACCAACTCAAGTGCTAACCTAATTCAATAACATCCTCACAAACACACCAAGAATAATGTTTGACCAAATATCTGGGTACCCTATGACCCAGTCAAGTTGACACATAAAACTAACCATCCTAAGTGCTATTGCTACTCTAACACATATGTTGTTTATTTCAGCCAAGCAGTGATCTAATTAAAATAATTTCAAAGGATTTCTTTCAAATGCCTAATTTATTATGAACTGAACTATACTAAGTTACAGACGCAAATAATGTTGGTTGGTTAGAGTACCTGCCTTTGAAAATAATTAAAATAATCATTCTTATTTAAAGAAGTAAATATTTATCTCAGAAACACAGTTTTAGAAGTTAACATAGGTCTAATGTAAGCCTATATTGCATGTCTTTATCAAAGTTATATTATGAATTGATAATAGAAATATAAAATTAAGTCATATAAGACATAAATGTTATAGAGGGATTATCATAAAATGTATATAAAAATTAATCTACTTCTCTACTGTAAAACTTCTTAGAGCCTCTAATATCATAATTATTAGCATTTCTTATGCTGATATGTAGAGGTATATATGCTTCCATGTATTATAAGAGGTAAATATATACATTGAATTTAAATTGCCATATATTATTAAGATATATCATTTTGAGTATTGTTAAGTAAGAAATAATAATGCCAAATATGACATGATGTTTTATTAGTCACTTATAATTTTTTAAATACTAACAGTGCCTGCAAACTTATAGGTAGAGTTTAATTGTATATCAGCCACACGCATATATAAAAAGGAAAATGTAATTGATTATAGTATTAACAAAATTTCACATTTAGAATCTGACTCTCTGAATAACTTTTCAAAGTAAGATTCACTGTCATTTTTTTATACAGTATTTTTTGGTATCATCAAGATCACTGCTGACACAATATTTAAGAGTGTTTTACTATGGTCCCTAGAATATCATCTCAAGCTACTTGTATCTATTATGGAAGTTTTGATATTGACACTTTCTTGACTAGAAGATGTCAAAGAAGTTTCCAGAGATCAGGCAAGGACTCAAATGGTCTGTAAAGTGACTGAAGCATCCAGAAGTTTTCATTATTCCAAGAATAATAACTGTGTTCATTGATATGTAGGCAAGTACAGCTATGTCACACCTGCTACTTACACACACACACACACACACACACACACACACACACACACACCATTTTAGAATCAGTGGATACATAGTCTTCTCCATACTTGTTTAACCAAAAAAGAACCTCTGACTTTTTAAAGAACTATCTCAATGGACTAGTATTGAATGAATCTTATTTTTGGTAAACAGTCTCTTTAATGCAGCAGTCCCCAACCTTTTTGTCACCAGGGACCAGTTTCATGGAAGACTATTTTCCCATGGACATGTGGGGCGTGGTGGCAGAGGGGCTGTTTTGGGGTGAAACTGTTTTGCTTCAGATCATCAGGCATTAGTTTGGTTCTCATAAGCGGCATGCAAACTAGATCCCTCACATGCACAGTTCACAATAGGATTCGTGCTCCTGCGAGGATCTAATCCCACCACTGATCTGACAGGAGGCAGAGCTCAGGTGGTAAAGTGAGTGATGGGGAGCGACTGCAAAGACAGATGAAGCTTCACTCTCTCTCACTTGCTGCTCACCTCCTGCTGAGCAGCCCAGTTCCTAACGGGCCACAAACTAGTACCGATCTGCTGCCTGAGAGTTGGGGACCCCTGCTTTAAGGTATTCCTTCTTTGCCACTAATCAATAATCAATATATGCCATTACATTTTTGGCATAAATTGATTTAAAAGATTTGTTTTTTTCTTAGTATACAACCCTTCTGAATTAGACATCATGTTTACTTCTTCTCCCCTCTGCCCTTGCTACAGCATTTAGGATACCACTTGTTATACTTTAGGTGTTCAATAAAAATTCTTAGATGAAGGCCTTTGATTGAGCATCACAGGACTTTTCCCAGCCTACTTCTGAAACAAGTTTAGTTCTCACATTCTGTATTATAACTAAAATTTTCTTCCTAGAAATGCCTATCAAAGAATTTTGCCTTTGAGTTTCAAATAAATATTCACTTTTCCTGACATACTCCAGTGATGACTACTAAAACCCTATTCCAATGTGCTGGTGTTTGCAGATGCTTCATAGTGGAATAAGGAGAATATCTGAGTTCTAATCACAGCCCTGCCATTTGCTGTCTAAGCACATTTGCTGCTCTGAGCTTCAGTTTGCCCCTAAGTCAAATGAAGACAGCACTTGTCAACTAGCTTCATGGGGTTGTTATAATAACCATTAGGAAAAAAAATACCAAAATCACTGTAAAAGCTACATAGTGCTAGCCCTGCTTTTACCATGCATGTTACTTTAAAATTCCAACTCTCCGTTTTGCTTCGATTTTGTTATTTATCTGACATAAACTATAAGCTCCCCAGAGAAACTTTATGAGTACCTCCAGAGTATCCTTGCCACTGAAAAACATCACTAAACAATAATATGAAATTTCTGAGAACTATTCTGTTGGAGATAATAACCATAAAAGTATGAAAGTGGCTCCCCTGTGGCTGTGTGAACTTCACTATTGTGGACTTCCTACGATGTTAATTAAAAATCAAAGATTTGCTTTTGTTTGCATTAAAGACATATAGGAATAGTCGTAATGAAAGCATCATTGTTACTATTAAAGAATTCTTAAAGTACAAAATTCCTTGACTGACATTATCTTTTTGAAACTTTAAAAAGGTCTGGCAGGTATCAACGTGTTTTACAGATGAGAAAACTAAAGCTTCAAAGGTTTACTTCCCAGGATAAATTGTCTTGCTCACAAATTCATGGCAGAGCTAAGGTTTTAATTGCACAGTGCTATAGGCTTTCTCGTGCACAAGGATTTCTCAGCCTCAGCACTATTGACATTATAGATAGGATAATTCTTTGTTTTAGGGGAACTTTCCTATGCATTGTAGGATGTTTAGAGCATCCCTGGCTTTAGCCACCAAATGCCAGTAGCACATCCCACTACATTGTGACAACAAAAACGCCTCTAGATATTGCCAAATGTCTTTTCGGGGACAAAATTGCTGAATCTGTCATAAATCACAGCCCTTTTTTTTTTTTTTTGAGACAGGGTCTCATTCCTGTTACCCAGACTGGAGTGCGGTGGTGCAATGATGGCTCACTGCAGCCTCAACTTCCTGGGTTCAAGTGATCCTCCCACCGCAGCCTCCTGAGTAGCTGGGACTACAGGTGCATGTCACCATGCCCAGCCGATTTTTGTATTTTTCATGGAGACAGGGTTTTGCCATGTTACCCAGACTGGTCATGAACTCTTGGTCTCAAGCATTCCTCCCACCTCAGCCTCCCAAAGTGGTAAGATTACAGGCGTAAGCCACCGCTCCCGGCTCACCCCACCTTTATATACTATATCTACTAGTACCTATATAACTTTTTTCCTGTGCTTAATCATATGATTTAAGGTCAGATAACAATGAGTACTTCAAATCAAAGAGTATTCGTTTTCTGTGGTTGCTGTAACAAATTACCACAAACTTGGTGGCTTAAAACAGAGAGTTTTTCTTCACAGTTTTGGAGGACAGAGTGAAATCAAGGTGTCAGCAGGGCCACATTCCCTCCAAAAGCCCTAGAGGAGAATCCTTCCCTGCCTCTCCCAGCTTCCGGTGACTCCTGGGGTTCCTTGGCTTGCAGCTGTATAACTCTAATCTCTGCCTCCATTTTTACATGGCCTTCTCTTCTGTGTCCCTGCCTCTTCTGTCTCTTATAAGGATACTTGTCATTGAGTACAGGGCCCACCAAAGAATTCAGCATGATCTCATCTTGCAAAGAAAGTCTCATCACAGTTTCTAGGTGGTGGTCCGGTTAGAGGTGTTTTTTGGGGAGCCACTATTCAACTCACTACATAGATCATACTGTTTTTCTTAAGAAGTCAAAACACTTTCTGGATAATCTGTCATCTCATTAAGTTCATAAATGTTCTAGAAAATAGGAAGACACAAGTAAGAGTATGAGACACAGAGATTAAGGGCAAAATTGCTGAAGTCAGTGAGTTACAGATTACTAAAATAACCTTTGAGTCTATGTCCAGGACCTTCCTCCATTGGGTCTGTCGCAGAAATGGTGAAAAGAACCACCTGACTTGCCCCCTGCTGTATGAACCATAAAATTTACCGTGAGTTCTGGTGGGAAATTGTAAAGCAAAAGAGAACATAGCTGGATTTTCAAATCCTTGTGTTGATTTTTTTAAAACTCAGCTGTAGGCTTCTAATATCAACAAGATTTTCTGGAACCTGGTGAAAGAAAACAAACATAGAACTCCATAAAGCCATATAATAAAGTTGCTTCTCAATGGTGTAAGTGTCCTTTAAAATTCCTCCCTGTATGTGTTGCATGTTAATTTAAAAAAGAATCTGTGGTTATAGAGTCATGAACAGAAATATAGAGCATTAGCTTTCATAGTGCACAATATTAATCACACTCTCATATATTGAGAGTGATTCTGCAAAAACACCATGAGATAATGCCCACTTAACAGAGCTTGGTCACAGAGTAATGGTCTGCTGATTTCCCCCAAAATATTACATTTGATTTTTTTTTGATACCTCTGCATTTTCATTCTAAGCAATGTTGACATTTTAACCAGAATATCCAGTAAGTTATGAATCACCAGCAGACACCAAATGACTCAGTTATAGAATTACAACCATGATGTGTATAAAAAGCCTTTTTAAATATATCATAACTGAACAATCTCCTTCTTGATTTCTCTTGCAGTAGTCATACTCTGCCTTCCAAAGGCTCACATCAAGATGGCCAGTCATTTGCTTATTTTTCTTATATTCATTTACAACTGTAAGCTGTATTCTCCAAATTATATCCTTATTATATCTTTTGTCACATGTCCCAGATTTTATCTGAACATTTTTTATTTATTAAAAGGTAACATAGTCACATGGTTTAAAGTTTGTTTAAACAGCATGTAGGGGCATAGGATGCAAACAATAAGTTTCCTACGAAACCCAAGTCTCTGTCCCAGTCCTGGGAAGTGATCTGTGTTAATAACTTTAAGTGGATCTTTTCAGAAATATTTTATGTATACTGAAGTCTCCTTTTAAAGAAAACTCTTTTTACCAAAGCACAAATCATTCTTACTTAATCATAGAGTTCTCACATTTTTGTATTAGACCATGGTCTCTGGCAAGATTAACCCTAACCTATGCCAAATCTTCTGAGTAGATTTTACCATTTTTCAGACCCAGTAGACAACACCTCACTACTTGGTAAAAGAAGCCTATTTTTAAAAATACATTGCTAATGAATAATATTCAGCAAATCTTGCTCTTAATGTCCTGTGTTTCATAGTCAGCTCAATCAAACTTTGTAAATGCCTTTTTAATTTTATTCTCAGAGCAAAATAATATATCTTCTTAAAATCAGATTCCAAACGACAAACCTGTTCCTTCAAAGATGAAATAGTCCCAGCATTCTCTATGATATATTTTGAGAGATCACTTAACTCTTACCATTACTTTAATTTTTAAGAGAAAGGTTGTTAATGATCTTATCTATTAAAGAAAAAAACTAAAGATATTCATAGGTCAGATTCAGATTTATACTAGATCATAATAAAGCTGCACATTATAACTTTAGGAACTAACACAGGGCCTGAAAGAAATTAGGCAAGATATAAAGCAGTAAAGGTTTAGTTCTAATAGTATCATGATATGTAATAGTAATGTAAGTATTAATGTTACAAATATTAGAACTGTTCCTGGGCTACAGCTGCTTTGTGCTTTTTGCTACAGATTTATTATAAAAAGGAGCATGAGAAGGCCTAGCAAATGTTTTGTAATCTTTCCAAGGTGCCTGAATGCTACGGCTGCTGCACACCCATGAGTGTCCAGCAGAGATGGACAAGAGGGTTGGGTGTGGTTAGAAAATGTGGCCTGATTCTGATTCCCTCCCTCCACCCACGCACATTGCACACACATGTTTTCAGTCAGATCCTTCGAGAAGCAAATACCAAAACAGAATGATATGTGTAACACATGTACTAGGGATCTACCTGCAAGAGAAAAGGGGCAGAAGCTGGGAGGACAGTCAGATCTTGATGCAGGTGTGACCACAAGTGAAGGAGAGAGAGAGGAAGATTGAAAGGATGTTTCTTAGTGTGTAGTACATTTTAAGAACGTTTGGTGAGGCGGTGGGGATAGAGATAGTGGAAGGGGAGGAGTCCTCAAGCCAAAGTTGCCTCCCAAAGGAAGCCCTCATCTCTGATTGGACAGGCCTGCCTCAGTAACCCAGCTGTGCCCAGTCAATGGCA